>NC_143579.1:72503237-74903237 GCF_048544385.1 Mastigoproctus giganteus
TATCACATATGGGAACAAAGGGCTCCCTTTGGGTGATAGGGCATATATTCAGTGCTCAAACTTGTTCAGAATGAACAAGTTTGAGCACTGTGTAGTGGGTGGACTGTCAGTCCACCCACTACACAGCACCCAAACTGTCAATGCTGCAAGAGTTACTCAAGGACCGAAGAATGTGCCAATGACACCCCAAGAAGACAGTTGGCAGGTTCTAGACTGACTGCACCTCCAGCCATTGCACAATTTGGGAAACTTGGGAACAGACTAACTGCCACGAGGGACCAGAGAGAGGCAGGTAAACTTAATCCCCCCTCCACATTCCACTATTGAACTAACCCATGGCAACCTCTTCCTGTATTTCTCAGCTTTCAAGATCGAATCAAACCAATCAAATCATACCCTCCAGAACATCCGGCCGAAGTGTAAGCTGTGTATAATCTATTAGCACTTTCTGTATATTTTATGTATTTGCTGTGTACTCATGTAGTTTTTTATGTACTGAATGTAATGGGTACAGTTAATTGTGAGATTCCTCTGATTGGCCAGTAAAGGGAATAGTGTCTTACATTTCTATGAATAAAGAATTTTATTATTATTATTATTATAATATCAGGAGCACCAGCTTTGTTTATTAACAAAGGGTGGCAGTCTAGATATGGAAATAAATAGGAGGATAGCAGCTAGTAAAAAAGTTTCTTCTGTAATGTTAATAGCCTGTTATGGGCTAGAAAAGTTCCAATGAAGTATAAAAAGTTGATAAACAGGGAATATTTGGTCCCTATATTGACCTATGCTGCTGAGATGCAGAGAATGAATAAAAAGGATTTTGGCAGAGTCTAAACAATGGAAATTAAGGTGCTAAGGGCTATGCTAGCTAAAACTAGAAGAGATAAAATAAGAAATACTGATATAAGAATGAATTTAGGAATAGGAAGTCTGAGGGAAAAGATGATTACACCACATTTGCAATGAAAATGGACAAGAAGAGACTGAGAGGAAGACCCAGAAAGAGGTTGTTGTTATTTTGGTTTTTAGGAGCATTAGCAACTAGGGCCATATTGATCAGGGGATATGCGGTGGTCATTCCCTGACCTTTCCGCATCCTTCGTGTTTGGTGGTCACAGGCTCGAACCCCGGTGGGCAGGAGCAGGTGTGCTACGCACCGCTGCTTCTGCCCACCTGGCTACAGAGGCACCCCAGAAGAGGAGGAGAGAGAGATCAGATTAGAGAAGATGTGGAAACAAAGGGAATTGGATGAGAGAGAATGATAGAAGACAAGATCTGGGAATATTCTCCATTCTATGCCTCCTGTGGTCTTCCATCAAAAGGATGTCAGCAGGATTTTGACAGATCTTGATGCTATGAAAGCTCCAGGTCCTGATGGTATTTCTCCACTTGTTCTCAAAACATGTGCTCCTGAACTTACTCCTGTTTTTTACCGCATTTTTTCACTTTCTTATTTTCCAAAGGTGTTTTTCCTTCTGCTTGGAAATTTGCCCACATCCAGCCAGTTCCTAACAAGGGTGACAAATCCCTCCCATTGCAATTACTTCTACTCTTTCTAAAGTAATGGAGAAATTAATTAACCACTAACTCTTAAACTACCTAGAATTCTTCCGTCTGATCAACAATCACCAGTATGGATTCCATCAGTCTCGATCCACTGGTGATATTCTGGCTTATGTTACTCACTTATGGACAAATTCAATGGAAAAGTTCAGTAAAACACAAGCAGTTGCTCTTGACATTTCAAAAGCTTTTGATAGTGTTTGGCATAAAGGTCCTTTAAACAAGCTTCCATCTTATTGTTTGCCAACTTTTTTTTTGTAATTGGTTATCCAGTTTTCTCTCTGACCGCTCACTGAGGGTGATGGTAGATAGCTCTCTGTCTTTAACTTCTCCACTAATGTGGTGTCCCCCAAGGTTCAGTTCTTTCCCCCATTCTTTTCCTCTTGTATATTAATGACCATCTAACCGGAAATCCTATCTATAGTTTTGCCGACGATAGCACATTGCATTCCACTTGGAGAAACTTTGCCCTGCTCAATCAGCTTCAGATTCTCAAATATCCACTACCAATTCCTTAAATGAAGATCTCCAGTGGGGCAAAGACAACTTAGTTGATTTCAATCCTTCTAAAACTCAGTCCTGTCTTATATCTCGCAAAAAGGATTCTTCAGCTCCTATGCTTATCTTTTGGTGACACTCCAATTTCTAGGCAAGATGATATATATCTATCTCTTTTTTGGATTACTTGACTTCTAATCTCCCTTGGCACAACACATTACAAATATTGCTTCCTCTGCTTCTAAAAAACTTGGTTTTCTCTTTTTCTCTTGGCATTACTTTTCTTCCAAACAGCTGTTCACTCTGTACAAATTGCATATCCACCCTACCATGGAATACTGTTCCCACATCTGGGGCAGTGCCCCCAAAATCTCTCTCAGGCGTCTAAGATTCTGTTCAGAAGAGGGCAGTTAGGTTAATTAATGACTCATCTCTAAAAGCGTCTCTCCACTGCTGTCTCATAGACAAACTGTTTCTGCACGTGCCTTTTCTATAGATACTTCCACGGGTACTGTTCTTCTGAATTGGCTTTATAATGCCTGCTCTCTCTCTTTCAAAACAGTTTGAACACTTGCCGTCACCAACCAACATCCATTTACTGTCCAACTTCAAACTCACAGAACCAACTTTTCATCTTCCTCGTTTATTCATTCAACTGCCGTTTTCTGGAACAACCTTCTTTCATATCTATTTCCTGAAAATTACAGTCTACAGAAGTTCAATTCTAATGTCAACAAATATTTTCTTTTGTCTTCTTAAACTCCAACCCAAGCACAGACTAAGTACTGTCTGTGAGAAGTTGAACTCTGCTTAATTGTAAATTCCAGCAATTTCTCTTAGTTCCTCTTATTTTAGTAATTTTCTTTTAGCCGTTCCTTTTTAGATTTTTTTTTTTTTTTTTTACAACACACTTGTACAAACTTGCAGAAAAACAACACAATACGATTGATAATACAGCACCCTAACAAATCTGTTTTCACAAAATCTCTAACAATACTGACAAACTTATTGCAATGTTTGAGAGTTTATTTTATCGTAATTAGTTTTATTGCAGCACTTGCAGTAAACTAATCACAAATGACCTTCATATGTATGCCATAATAGCATCGCACGTAAGTGGCTGACACGGCTTCTCAAGAAATAAAGTAACCAACTTATGTGGCTATGTTGGCCACATATATGCAATATAAAAAAATATATTTTTTTTATATATATTTTAAGCGAAAAAACGACAACACTGATATTACAATATTTATTTTACAATTACTAATCAAATTATTTGCTAAATATATTTTGGCCCCTGGGGAATTTTTTTCTTAAACTAGCTTGGCAGTCAACGTGTTAAAAGGTAGGAGGAGGTGGTTAGCTGTTGGGTAAACTATATGTGCTAAAATAACCACTGGTGATCTGGCAAACTCACTAATCTGGTACCCCACAGGTCCCAACGCTGCCAGATTAGTGATGGTCGACCTGTATAAAGAACTTGAAGGCACTGTGACAAAGTGGTAAGACGTTGTTTTGTGGCAAGATCAGCAATCTCATTTCCAGAAATTCCAGAATGTTCCGTATCCAACAAAATGTTGATTGATTAGACTTTTTGCAGGAAAGTAACTGATAGTGAACAGTTTTCAGTGTAGGATGACATGAAGAGAAATTCTCCCTTATGGCAAGGACTGCACTGAGAGAGTCCGTATAGATTAGGGCAGGTGAAATGGAATGTTCAACAATCTGGTCAAGTACAAGTTTTATGGCATACAGCTCAGCAGTGAAGATGCTGCATGTAGCTGGTAATGAGGCTGTAACTGTAAATGAAGGGGAAACTGCTGCCACACCTACTGCATTGTCAGTTTTTGATCCATCAGTGTATATTGCACAGGCATTACAGTTGAGATTAGAATGGGCTGCGTGCAACTGTCTGATATTGGAAGTAGCTAAAACATCCTATCCCCATCAGAGAAAGTGAAAAGTGTTTCCTGAAAAAAGTCACTTAGATCAACGTTCCAAGTATGAAGAGGTTCTTTAAGTCTAGTATGCAGGTCGGTTTTCATATGGCTTATGCTCATAAAAGGAATCCTATAGGGTATTATACAGATACTCTCAACTAGGATGGAATGGGAGACTTCAGATCTTAGCAGCATAGTGAGACAGCAATGGTTTTCTGCGAAGTTGTAATGGCGGATCATGAGCTTCAACATAAAGGCATTGGACTGGAGAAGTCTTGAAAGCTCCCAGAACTGTCCTCAGAGCACTGTGCTGGATGACATTTAGCCATCCTATTGTGTTTATCCTAGCAGAGTCATATATTGAAGAACCGTAATCTAGGTGTGAACGGATCAGAGACTTGTAGAGGTGTAGTAAGGTATATCAATCATCTCCACAACATGGACGAGTCGTGGATGGAGATCAGGATTGAGAATCCGTAGCTTGCAGAAATGAGTGGCAGTGCCTTTACTTTCTGATAGTTGATAACCATTCTGTGAAGTCCAGGATTCTATTTTGGTTATCGCTAGTTGGTGCTGTTGTTCAATAGTGTTCATACTTTTAGACTGACGGGAAATGGTAAGGTTGTTCACACACATTTAAGTTTCAATTGTTTTGGGGATATCCCATGTCAAATTGTGAATAGCACTGGACATCGAACCCTGTAGTACACCTTCTTGAATGCAAGATGTAGAGAGTATGTTTTAACATTGGACCTGAAAATAATGCAGGTGCAAGAAATTTTGAATTATTTCAGTCAGCTGTCCCCTTAGTCCTAGATGGTAAAGATCCATTATAATACCATGTTGCCAAGTAGTGTCAAATGCCTTTTCAAGATCTAAGTTGACCACGACTAGATGTTTCATGACAATGGCATTGCAAATACGAGATTCAGCTTTAATAAGCACGTCTGTTCTGCCGAAAGCCATATGGATGATCTCGAAGGAGATTCTGTGATGCCAAGATGCAAGTGAGCCTTGTATGAACCATCCTTTCGAAAATTTTTCGTACAGTCCGTGAGAGATATTGGTCTATAATTTTGAACCAGGGAAAGAGCTTTGCCATGAAGGCAAAGATCCTTCCCTGGATCTTGGTATGGCAATAATGAAAATATAGCACCAGGAAGAAGGATAGGCATTTTCAGAGAAGATCTGATTGTAGAAAATCAACAGGGTACAGAAGTCCTCTTCACGTAAATGCTTCAGCATAATATAATGAACACCATCTGGGTCTGCAGCACTGTTGGAAGATCTATTTAATGATTCTTTCAGTTATATTAATGTAAAGGGTTGGTTGTACAGGAAGGAGCGGTGCGTGAAGAAGTTGATTTTATGCCGTTCTGCTTTGGTGTTCTGAAAGGAGGGGCATAAGAGGCAGAAGCAGAGATTCTATAAAACAATTCTGCTAGGGCATTAGCAACTTCTTCAGGAGTACAAACATCTTTCTCTTTCCAATGAAGTATTGGAGAGGACAGAACAACAAATTTGCCATTTAGCACCTGTATCTTCCTCCAGATGATCTATGTGTTAGTCTTTTGTGATGCTTGATGCAAAAGTAATGACGTTGTAGAGCAGATATCTTTTAAGGGTACAAAGGGTGATATTGTTGTACACGTTGGCACTAATGATATTAAGAGTAGGAGACCGGCAGAATTAAATAACAAGTACAGGTCACTGTTAAAAAAAAAAAGCCGCGAATTAGGGTTGAATTTGAAAGTGTCTGCAATTCTGCACAGACACGATAGGAGGGAGTATATGACGAGAGCCTTGTCGATCAATTTGGCCCTGCAAAGATTGCGCAAGGCTCAAGGTGTAGAATTTTTTTCAGCCTGGTCTGTACCTGTTAACAGGAGAGACTGCTTCTACAGGGATGTGATACACTTAAATTGAAAGGGTGCAAGAATATTTGCTGATGCTATAGAGGCAGTGTTAGGTGGGTCGGAAAACTGCTAGCTTGGGGGGGGTACAAGAACTAATAGATTAACAGTAGCCACTGGCAGAGGTGAAAGTGATTCTTGTACTGCTTCTACTGGAATGAGTAGCAACCTGGAAAACAAGATGCAGGGTATTTCAGAGACTGCTGGGAGTCATTGCAGTACAAGTAAACACATGGGTTGTGTTAGGGTAGCTAAGAATAGGAACAGGTGCATGTATACTTGCATGTACACCAATGCTAGGAGTTTGGTAAATAAATCTGATGAATTTGAGGTACTGCTCAGAACATCAAATGCAGATATTGTTGGGATATCAGAGATGTGGTGTCACACAGATATAAGAAATGCAGAACTGGAATTTGGGGAGTACAATGTGTACAGGAAGGACAGACAAGATAGGAAGGGAGGAGGGGTTATACTATTAGTTAAGAAACACAAAATCCAAGGAAGTGAAGCCAGTCGACATTGCTGGACAGTGCAGTGTCGAGTCAGTTTGGTGTGACATAAGCATTGGGAGATCAAAATTGAGTAGGAGTGTGTTATAGGCCTAATGATTCTGATGAGTATAATAAGGAACTGTACAGGAAATAGAGTGGGCCAGTAAATCAGAGTCTTATAATGGGCGATTTTAATTTCCCAGATATTGACTGGAATATGTGGGTTGGTCACTCACACACTAACAAGGCTTTTGTGGATTTATTGGATGATTGTTTTCTACATCAGCATGTTCGGGAGGCAACTAGATGGAGTAATACTCTTGATCTGATTATAAGTAGTGATTCTTCATGCATTAAGAATCTGCAGATAAAGGAACCACTAGGTGGCAGTGATCAGTGTGCTGAAGTGGGATTTACTCAAAGAGGTAACTACCATCAGGGATAAAGGGAAGGGTTATTGCTTTCAAAAAGGTGACTACGGTGGTCTGAGACAGTATTTAAATTCTATACGGTGGGACCAACTGATGATGTTACCAACAGAAAATTCAAAATGGGAAGCATTCAAAGAAATTATCTTGAAAGCTACTAGGCTTTACATACCAACTAAGAAATATTGTTCAAGGTTTAAGCCTAAATGGATGTCAGATGAACTAATGAGATATGTGGCAGAGAAGAAAAATGCATGGGATACATATAAATTAATGGGTGACACGGAAGCCTATGATAGATATAAGCTGGTCTGTAACCAAGTCACAAAGGAGATTAAGCAGGCAAAGGCAGATTATGAGAAATCCTTGGCAAAGGATGCAAAGAAAAACAACAAAGAGTTTTTTACCTATGTAAACTCTAGAAGGAAAGGGAAGAATCAGATTGGTCCTCTAGATATTGATGGTTCAACTGTTGATGATTCTGTTCAGGTGGCTAAAAAACTTAATGAATATTTTGCATCTACATTTATCCATGAGGAGTTATTCAGGGAGGGGATTGTCAGAGGTGAGTTAAACTCTGGCAGTGAGCTGGATGATTTTGTAATAACTGAGAGGAAAGTGGAGGAGAAATTGTTGAAGATAAACATTAAAAAGGCACCCAGGGTGGATGGGATCTATCCAGTTATATTAAAGGAGCCAGCAATGAAGTAAGCAAACCCTTAGCCATAATTATGAGAGCTTCTTTGGACTCAGGGGAGGTACCCATGGAATCGAGATGTGCAAATGTAACCCCAATTCACAAAGGAGGATCAAAGGGCAACACAAGTAATTATAGACCTGTTAGTTTAACTTCTGTTCCAGGAAAATTAATGGAGGCACTGGTTAAAGAAGCACTGCAGGATCATCTAGACAAGACTTCAGTTATAGCTCGGACACAGCATGGTTTTGTTAAGGGGAAGTCTTGCCTGACCAATCTGAGTGGATACTATGATGTGGTCACAAAGGAACTGGATGCAGGGAATAACTTTGATATCATATATTTGGATCTTAGAAAGGCTTTTGATACTGTTGCACATGGAAGACTGCTGCACAAATTGGAGCAGTGTGGCATTGGAGGCAAATTGCTGCTATGGATAAAGGGATGGTTGAGTGGAAGAAGACAGAGTGGTAATCAATGGACACTGCTCATCGTGGAGTCCCTCAGGATTCAGTATTGGGTCCATTGTTGTTTTCTGTATTTATAAATGATATTGATGATGGCATATCAAACTTAATGTCCAAGTTTGCAGATGATACAAAGGTTGGCAGGGTTGTTAAGGACACTAATGACAGTACACTGCTGCAACAGGATCTAGAAGAGTTGAGCAGATGGGCTGAGAGGTGGCAAATAAAGTTTAACATTGACAAATGTAAAGTACTACATATGGGAAACAGCAACCCCCAGAGCAACGTATCAACTCTGTGGTACTACACTGACAGTGGTAGAGAACAAAGGGGATCTGGGGGTAATTGTGCACTCAGATATGAAGTTCTCTGAGCAGTGCAGATGGTCTGCAAGAGTAGCTCATAGTGCCTTGTCAATGATATACAGGAATTTTTCTAGCAGAAATAAGGAGGTGATTATCCCCTTATATAAGACAATGGTCAGGTCACACCTTGAGTACTGTATACAGGTCTGGAGGCCTCATTTTAAGAAGGATGTAGAGCTGTTGGAATGAGTACAGAGAAGGGAAACAAGATTAGTGAATGGAACAAAGAGTTGCTCTGACGAAGAAAGGCTTAAATTTTGCAAATTATAGTGTCTGGAGACTAGGCACCTGCGAGGTGATCTGATTGAGGTGTATAAAGCCTTGAATGGTTTGAGCGTGCTCAATGGTGATGGAATTCTTCCTCTTGCTCAGAATAATCATTTGAGAGACATAAATTCAAATTGAGAAAAGACAGATGTGGGATAGATGTGCAGAAGTTTGCCTTTAGCCAGCGGGTGGAACAGACTTCCATCCTTTGTTGTGGAAGTTGACAGCCTAAATAAATTTAAGGCTGAGCTGGACAGGTACTTGGAATGAACGGAGGGGTGAAATGGGAGTGTGTTTTTTTTTTTGGCTGATGCTGCATAAGCTTGCATCATATGCCTCTACTAATGCAACCCACAAATTGCGTTTTGCTCTACGTCTAATTTGTCTTGCTTTAGCTTTAAGCCTTTTTATACTCAATTAAGTTACTCGTAGTAGGGCACTTGCAGAAATTATTCCAATCACAGTTTTTCACCTGTTTTGCATTGAAGCACTCTGTATTCCACCAGTGATTTTGGTGAGTGCAATATATCTTGGATTTTGGAATGAAAGTATTAGCTGCAGTCAGAATCTGACTGATTATATAAACAGTTACATCATCAATAGGTTTCTGTTGAAAATAAATTCTATCTAAAAGCATTTGGGCAGAATATCCATCCCAGTTCGCCTTATAAAACTACCAATTGGATTGCTGCCAATTGTGAGTTACCACTGTTTATATTCAGCAAATAATTGGGAAGTGATCGCTATTAAATGGGTTAGATAATACTGACCACATCATGATTGGAAAGATGGATGGTGAACAAACTGACAAGTCAGCTGCTGAAGTAGATCCTGGATGTAGATAGGAGATCCAGAATTTATTAAATTAAGATCATTATTATTCATAAATTCCTCAATCAATTTGTCTCTTCTGTCCATTGTAGCAGACCATCACAATGGATGGTGTCCATTAAAGTCACCAAAAAGACAAATTGCAGTTAGGAGTTATGCAATCAGATTGTCTAGCTCTGAATGGGGAAGAGGTATAGATGGTGAAATCTAAACAGAAAGAAGGGTGACTGATATACTAACTGCAATACGAGCAGCCATGGCTTCTATATTGGTTGTTAATGGATCACCTGGCACATTAGAATTAACAAGAATGGCTACTCATCCATGTGCAGGAGACTGAACTCCTATCTCATCTGTACATCATATAATTTGAGAATTTTGGTGAAACTTGGGGTGACAAGAATGTTTCTTGTAGGCATGCACTTATGGAATTGAGTTGAGCTAGTAAATCCCTTAAGTCATCAGAATGACTGCTTAGTCCTCTGCAGTTCCATTGTATGATTATGCATTATTTAGGTTTGGCAGAGGATGATTCATCTGACTACTTGTTTTTGTTTGCAGGGCATTTTTTTTAGTTCTTTTTTTTTGGGTCCAGTATCCATGGTGTTCGCATGAAATTCTAGTATGGGTTCCTCATTATCTGAATATACATCTACTTCCATGATATTGGTTGTTGATTCAGTTTTCTTATTGTCTTTAATAGTTTCCAATTTTTTACTGTCATGTGAGAATGTTAGCATATCAGTTGGAATACTAATTGGAGTGTTAGTAGCTTCACTCGTTTTGGTTTCAGGAGTATCTTGTCTGAGGCTGATAAGTTTGTTTTACCCAGTTTGTCAGAGAGGTGTTCAGTGGTATTGACACATCTGTTTGAACTGCAGTTGAAAGACAGCTTTGGGTGCGAGATGCATTCGATAGATAGGGCATGGTCAACATAATTTGCCTATATGATTTCAGGATATGTCGCTTTATATTCTATTTTGTATATTTTCTTCCCGGTTTTCCATATATCATGTTTTAGAAAAAGCAGAGTGGCTTCCTTTGCAGTTGGGACACAGGAGTTGAGGTGCTGGATAGACAAATAGTGTAATCAAGACCCGCTATATTAGCGGGTCTCGATCACACAAGTTGTCTGTCCAACATGTCTAGTAAAGTTTCGAGACAACAAGAGTGGCCATACTAATGGCATTTAAAACAACAAAGAGAATTTGGGATGTATGGCTGAATTCGGTAGCTTAAATATCTTACTGTGGATGGTAAGTTAGGAGTGCTGAAAGTTAAAATGATGGATCGAGCTGGAATGAGATTTCCATCTTTTTTAATCATTATTCTTTTTGCACCTATTACCTTTTGGTTACTAAGTTCCTGAACTAGTTCCCCCTCAGACACTGCAAGTAGGTCCCACTCTGAGATAATGCCTTTAGATGAATTTAAAGTATTGTGCGGAGTAACAAATACTGGCAGCCTACCAAATGTAGTTGTCTTTAATAGCCACTCAATGTTTGGAGGTGGCTGTTTCAACTAGGTCTCCGGATTGTAGTCTCTTCACCATTTTTGGTGATCCTGCAATAGATTCCAAATATTTTTGGATCATAATTGGTGATAACTTGCCTGCAGGCTGAGTAAACAAAGACTATCACCAGAAAGTTAGGTAGGGTAGGACACTGTGCTTCTCTTTGAAGCCTTTTAGGTTAGTTTTCATCATTTTGATTAGACATTTCTGTCCTTGAGCTTGATGGCTCTAAAGGAGGAAATTTATTTAAGTCCATCTTTGCTCCTTTTAGCCCCGGGAGAGTGAGTTTCTTCTCCCAGGTTACCAGCACATGGCTCCTGCTGCCACGTGGCAGCAGGATCAGTGCCACCAGTGACCAAGCGGTTGAGAAAGTTAGTTCATTATATATAAGGAAAGAAAGGTGAATTTCCTTTCTGGATTCTTAATTGAAACCTTTTAAGTATAGAATCACTTGACAAAAACAGGAACAGACACTGGAAAATAAATCTGATGTGAAAGAACACTATATATCACATAAAAGATCACTTTGCACTCAGGGCCACATGAGGGGAGCATAAATTCAAACCGAGGAAGGATGGCAATTGATGATGTGTAGAAATTTGCCTTCAGCCAGTGGGTGGTTGATTGTTGGAACAAACTCTCATCTGGTGTAGTAGAGCTAGGTAGGTTAAATAAATTCAAGGAAGAACTAGATAAACTCTTAGACAGGATGGATAGGTGAAAAGGTGGGAAGTGTTCTCTTTTTTTTTCTTTTTTGCCGATACTGTATAATCTTGCTTTCTTGCATCATTTGCCACTACTAATACTAACTGCATACAATGAAGTGTTCCTTTTACTAATAGAGATAGCAATTTACTAATGTACCCAGTATTCCATGAGACATGGTTTTGTGGAATATGGGGATCTGATGTGCTGAAGTACATAAATCCTTTTCTAGTACATAAACCCTTCTCCCTTAAATTCAGGTTTGTGAATTATGTCCATTATCAAAATAATGAGCATAATTTGCATTTCACGTGGCTTAGAATCATACACAAATAAGGACGGAGAGAATACTGCATTTAGGTTACTGCAATGTATCGTATCCGAAACTGGGAGAAAAGTAATCTACAATATCTAAAATATTACAATGTACAGTACAGAAAAAATATATAAATTATTTCCCTTCCGAAATAAACCTCACACAGTTGATAAGCCAAAAAAAAAAAAAAAAAAAAATTTTCACACAACTGCTTCAAATTCAACTATCGAGTTTCTTTACCAATATACCATTTCTATAATAATGACCTGTATCAGCATTTAGAATCAATATGACTGGATTATCTGCTTTTCTTTTAGGTGGCACATTTAAGGACAAATAGAAACCAAATATACACATTCATATCCTGAATTAAATTCTCAATCACACATCCAGCTTACTAATTGCATTCACTTCTTTGAATTAATACTAGAAAATAAAAACTTTCTAGAGAACTTCACATATGTGCACACTACTTGCTTTAACTGAATATACTTAAGAATGCTTTCAGCAATAACTTGTGAAAGCATTCTTAAGTACCTATAGAATCATTTTGTTTTTTCCATACCATGGTTTGTACATTTACAATTTTACTAGAGTATACTGAAACAACCCACATTTGCATAATTTCCTCAGAATTGTGCTGGGTGCTTTAAGAACATCTGTAGCTCAGCTTATATATACAAGTGTTAGTTGGTCTATCAAATATTTATGGGGTTTTTCATTCAGGCAAGCTTCAGGTACAAAGTCAAGTGGCTTTTCATCTGGATGGATGAAAAACTATCCTAATATACAGTGTGTATCAGGACATGTGGGACCCACTTTGGGGATGGATTTAGAACATAAAAATAATTTTTAAAAAGTTCATGTAAACATAAGTCTGATTTTGCTTGTTTCCGAGTTACAGCCATTTTTGTGTTCTAGCAATTCTTTCCACAAACTGAGTTAGCACAGCCGAGTCCATTCAACTGTTTACAAATAATGGCCAATATCTCATAGAGGTCCTTGCAGTAATTATCTGGTCAACCCTTCCCTATCTCTTCCATCATGCAGTATGATTGATGACTTTTGAGGTTACGATGAACGTTGTGGCGAGATCCAATATTCCTTACATTTCGAGGGTACAGCTCTAAAACGGTGTTCGCAGGCCGGCCGCTAGTTAGTACACCGGACCGAACCTATTGGTAACTCTCTAGGAGGCTCCTGGATCAGCTAGTGTATAATCTTGCTACCTCTACTCTGCCAGATAGTGACTGGAGGGAGTCCGAGTAGTGTGTATGCAGGGAGCATTGTCAAGGCCACGTTATGTCAAGGATCTGGCTATATTCTTACAACATGTACGCCATATCAAAAAATTTCATTACTTCGTACAGCATGTCCCACCAACTTTTCCTTACTATTGAATACACCATGAATTGTCAGAATAATAGAGCAAGCTTATCTGCGAAAAGATCTAAACCTCCCAAGCACTTCCTAATTCATTTCACAAATATACGTGGTCTCAATTCTAATCTCAACGATGTCCATTTCCACTTGCAGTCTGCCAAACTCCATGTACTTTTTCTGACAGAATCTCAGTTATCGGTTGATTCAACTACTGCTCATCTCAGATGCCCAAATTATTCGCTGTATGATTCCTTTCACCTCAAAAGTGGTACTTGTGCATATGTCTGTTCTGATATTCCCTGTCAGAGACTTGGCAATTTGGAATCTCCTCTCTTTGATCTTCTCTGGCTTAAAATCTCTCTACCTCATTGTGTCAAATTCATCTGTTTTCTCTACCGTTCTCCCAACTCCACTAATCACTTGGAGCTCTTTGACTTCCTCTCTTTGTAACTTGACTTTCTCCAGTCAAACTTTCCTAACAGTGAGGTAATTTTCCTTGGTGATTTTAATGTTCACAACTCCTGCTGGCTTCCGTTTTCTAGTCACACCGACCCAGCAGGTCGAGATGCTGAGGCTTTTGCAATTACTAATGACCTAGCACAGATTGTTCATTTACCTACAAGAATACCAGACAATCCTAATCATACAGCCAATACGCTTGATCTTTTTCTCACAAACAACCCTTTTAAGTACACGGTTGAAGTGAGAGGTCCTTTAGGCACTTCAGATCACAACTTGGTGATTGTCTCTTCTCCAATGGAACCTTTATCTCATGGCTATTCCCAATCTCGTGTTGTTTGGCATTACAAGAATGCAAAATGGGATGACCTGCGAGACTTCTTTTCTTCTTTTCCTTGGTCGGATTACTGTTTCAAAACTTCTGATGTCAACGTTTGTTCAGATCGTGTCAGTGAAATTATTCTTGTAGGAATGGAATCCTTTATCCCACACTCCACTTTAAAATCTCGTCCTTTATCTAAACCTTGGTTTTCCAATAAATGTGCTAAGGCTGTTCAAGAGAAGAATGTTGCATATCGAAATTGGCTTGTTTCTAATTCTTCAGTTTCATTTTCTGCCTACACCAAAGCTCGCAACAATTGTAAAGCAGTTATTAATCAGTCCAAACTAGAGTTTGAACAGGCTAAGAGTAGAAAACTTGCTTCTTTCCCTAATGGTACCCGAGCATTCTGGTCTCTTGCCAAAGCTATTGGCTGCAACTTTGGCCCATCTGTGCTCCCACCTCTGTCCAAACCAGATGGTTCTGTTGTCACTTCAGCCAAGGATAAAGCTGACCTGCTAGCATCCCATTTTTCTTCCAGCTCATGTATTAATGATCTTGGTAAAACACCTCCCACCATTCCCAACACGCTCCATTCAATGCCTCCTGTGGTCTTCCGTCAAAAGGATATCAGAAGAATTTTGATGAATCTTGATGCTAAGAAAGCTCGAGGTCCTGATGGTCTTTCTCCACTTGTTCTCAAAACCTGTGCTCCTGAACTTACTCCTATTCTTTGCTGCCTTTATTCACTTTCTTATTCCAAAAGGTGTTTTTCCTCCTGCTTGGAAATTTGCTCATATCCAGCTAGTTCCTAAAAAGGGTGACAAATCCCTCCCATCCAATTATCGTCCCATTGCAATTACTTCTACTCTTTCTAAAGTAATGGAGAAATCAATTAACCGCCAACTCTTAAACTACCTAGAAACCTTCCATCTGATCAACGATCGCCAGTATGGATTCCGTCAGTGTCGATCCACTGGTGATATTCTGGCTTATGCTACCCATTTATGGACTAATTCAATGGAAAGGTTCGGTGAAACACAAGTAGTTGTTCTTGACATCTCAAAGGCTTTTGATCGTGTTTGGCATAAAGATCTTCTAAACAAGCTTCCATCTTATGGTTTGCCAACTGTTTTTAGTAATTGGTTATCCAGTTTTCTCTCTGATCGCTCACTGAGGGTGATGGTAGATGGCTCTCTGTCTTCTAACTTCTCTACTAATGCCGGTGTCCCCCAAGGTTCAGTTCTTTCCCCCACTCTTTTCCTCTTGTATATTAATGACCTTCTTTCATTGACTGGAAATCCTATCCATAGTTTTGCCGATGATAGTACATTGCATTCCACTTTCCATTTTGAGAAACCTTTCCTGCTCAATCAGCTTCAACTTTTCGAAAATCTGCTACCAATTCCTTAAATGCCGATCTTCAGGTAATTCTCCAGTGGGGCAAAGACAACTTAGTTGATTTCAACCCTTCTAAAACTCAGTCTTGTCTTATATCTCGCAAAAAGGATTCTTCTGCTCCTATGCTTATCTTTAGTGACACTCCGATTTCTAGGCAAAATGATGTATCTCTTTTGAGGATTACTCTGACTTCTAATCTCTCTTGGCACAAGCACATTACAAATATTGCTTCCTCTGCATCTAAAAAACTTTGTTTTCTTTCGCTCTCTGCGTTACTTTTCTTCCAAACAGCTGCTCACTCTGTATAAATCGCAAATCTGCCCTGCCATGGAATATTGTTCCCACATCTGGGGTGGTACCCCCAAAACCTCTCTCAGGCTTCTTGATTCCATTCAGAAGAGAGCAGTCGGGTTAATTAATGATTCATCTCTAACAGAGTCTCTCCACTCGCTTTCTCATAGACGTACTGTTTCTGCTGCATGCCGCTTCTACAGATACTTCCATGGGCACTGTTCTTCCGAATTGGCTTCTATAATTCTCGCTCTCTCTTCCAAAACAGTCCAAACACATGCCGCCACCAGCCAACATCCATTTACTGTCCAACTTCAAACCCACAGAACCAACTTTTCATCTTCCTCATTTATTCATTCAACTGCCGTTTTCTGGAACAACCTTCCTTCATATGTATTTCCTGAAAATTACAATCTACAGAAGTTCAAGTCCAATGTCAACAAATATCTTCTTTCGTCTTCTCAACCTCCAACCCACGGTACTAAGTACTACAGGTTCTAATACCTCTCGTGTTTGGGGTTCACATAATTTTTTTTTTTTTATGTAAACAAGATCCCGCAGTGATTTCAGTTCTCCTGACAAGAGCACTACATTTGGAACTTATTAATATTTGGATACTGTGTATTTTCTGTCATAATAGGAGCTTATTTAAACAGAGATGGCAGACATGCATCTCATGTATGGACTTATTAGATGAAATGCTGCCAAGGCAACATGTCTGTATGCAGAAAACTTCCTTAATCATCATGTGCCCGATGATGGTAGACAAATGGCACCAGAACTGTTTATTTGTAAGAATAGATCCTTGATCATGCTAAAGATAATGATGGTGACGGCACCTGAAGGATAGCAACAGCAGAGAACATGGGACATACTGAAGGCTTAGAGTCAGACAACGTTAACTACAAAATCAAGACAACATTGGTTTAACGTTATACAAATAACAGTGCATATCATGTCATAGAAATGTATTTCACTAGTAGTTTACAAGTTAACTTGGGCTATAAGCACATTTTTGGTAAACCAAGAAAATGTCAAATGACTTTTTCTTGGTTAATTACAAAAATGTTTACTACAAAATGATTTTGTAGTTAATGTTGTCTGACACTAAACCCGCAATATAACTGTGTGGAAAATTTTATGGGACCAACAGCTTTATCAATATCATCTTCAGATAGTACAAGGACTTACTGAAGCTGACTTCCCGGCATGAGAACCTTTTTGTACCTAGTTTCTGCAGACGTGTGCTTGTGATCAACATTTCCTATCAGCTGTATTGTTTACTGATGAAGCTAGATTTACAGATGGTGTGGTCAATTTTTACAACACTCATCGATGAGTTGAAGAAAACCTCATGCCAGTGTTCAATCGAGACACCATCAACATTTAGCATGAATGTATGTGCAGGAATAATTGGAGACAATTTAATTGGCCAATTTAACTGCAACATGTGTGCCTGGTAATCTTGGACAATCCTACAATTAGGTAGGTGGTCATAAATTTCTGACAGGACATTGATAGGCATCAAACAGCAGAAAACTTGTTGTTGTTGTTATTTGGTTTTTTTAGAAGCATTAGCAACTAAGGCCATATTGCTCCGGGGTTATGCGGTGGTCATTCCCTGACCTTTCCGCATCCTCCATATTTGGTGGTCACGGGCTCGAACCCCAGTCGAATCAAGAAGCGTGTGCTATGCTCTGCTGCTCCTGCCCACCTGGCTATGGAGGCGCCAGCAAACGTATTAAATTTATTTCTGAATACCGAGTTGAACAGCATGTATATATTTACTGTAATTACTGCATAAATGTTAGTATTATATAGATAACAAAACACAGTTTAGGTATTGAAAAAGCTTAATTTTCAAAGTTATAAAATAGTTAATGCTATTTAGCCTTTTTAAAATTATGAAAAGTAGAAAGCCTGTCCATATCTCATTAATTTTTGTGTCTGACAGGATTTAAACTGCATTGTAAATATAATGGTCTCTTAATGTTCAGAGCAGAACAAACATGTTGCCACAAGTTGCCTTGGTATTGCACTACTTTAAACAAATGACATTACTGAAAGGGGAAGGCCTACATTTCAAAATTTTTAAAAGGCCAAATACTTGGCATTAGCTACAAATATCATATACCAAATGGCAACTCACATCACACAGCTTCATTACCACTTTTTTTCAGGGTACTGTCGGGAAGGCCTGCCTACTATCCGATGAGGACTATTAAGTCCTTAAACAGGCTGTCATAACAATATGCTACACATCTTCAGTTACAGGAAACTGCAGTCAACCCACCATTATGACTTCAATGCATTTTTAGAACTGTGCACTCTATACAGCCTACTGTACATATTCAAATAAAGTAATAATCTGATGAAAATTTTCTTAAAAATGTTTTAGACAAAATATAATCATGAATCTATTAAATTCTTCCATTTTCCAGTTAAAGACTTAAGTCCTCAAAATTTTAAAGTGCACATATTTCGGCTTATCTGTGTACAAATACTTTTTAAAAATTTATATATACATATTAGATAGTATTATTCACTTCCATTTCCAAATTTATTCAAAATATTTCAAATTTGGTGTGCTTAACGGTGCATGGAATTTGAAACTGTCTTGCTTTCTGCAGTGTAGTTGCTGCCTAAAGAGAATCAGGTTTTGGGTTCACATCATTACCAAGTGAAAACAATAACTCCTTCAAAAACAGCTAGAGTATGCCTATATGTTCATTGAACTAGTGTGATTGTAAAAACAAGTAACACAAAACTATAAACAAACATGAAATTCAAAATTTTGTAGGGTGGTCACTTCAGAGATGATTGCAGAAGAGTTTGTCTATATTTTGGAAGGTAAAAAAAATTTCAGATTTTTAATTACTGATTAACAGTTAATCCTGGGAATTGTTATTTTATAAGTTCATTTGTTAGGTAACCTACCACCACTACCGGATTAACACTTCAGTGGTCGGATGATTTCATAACAGCATCAGTCACATGGAGGACCACTGTCCTCCAATTTAAAAATTCATTTTTGTAATTGCAGACGGCTTTTTTTTTTTTTTTTGTAATCTTATAATAGGTGTTCTTATTAATCTATTCAGAAACATGATAATACAACTTTTAACCCAGCAGCAGCTGCATTGGTGTACACAAAAAAGCTGAAAACAAAAAACTTAAATTAAAATGGCTATCAAAGTGATGCAAGTGTGAATTTTAATATTACTTTAGTACTGAAAACTTTAGGGTTGAAAACTGACGTTTGTCGGATCCTTCTCTCTGCACAGAGGCCTGTTCTTCTTGGTATTACCAGAGCCTGTAAAACTGGCTACCGATGCATTGTGCATTAGCTGGAAAGCATCCAGCTGATCTGCAGAGAGCCACCACCCACCTAAGGTACTGCCTGAAGAGGGGGACCCAGAATGACTCGGCATCAAGTTGTGCCTGATTAGGCTGGCGGACGATGCCTTTAACATAACATCTGAACAAAGGATGACCAATGATGAGTTGGAGGCCATTTGGCAAAATCAATGGACCAATTCTGAAGAGGGCAGACATCTTAATGCCTTTATTCTACTGTTCACACTGTGAGCCGGCGAAGGCCTTGGCTCCGGTTCAGCTGTCTGCTCAGTCTTGAATGGGGGTGGCTTGAAGTCGTGGCTGCAACAGCTGGGTCTTGTAATCTCAAAATTATGCTCGTGTAGTGAGCTCGAGACCAGCATCCACATAGTGCTATCCTGCCCACACTATTCTGATCTCCGAACGAGTTGGAGGGAGGGATACTCGTCCTCACATAGCCCATGATGGTAGAGCTGTATAGTTCGTTTGATTTATATGATAGACTTGTCAAGCATGTTAAAGACATATCACATACGTCAACGAGTGAGCTAAATAGGGTGACATACCTCCTCATGGTGGGGGCAGAGATGTCGTCTCGCCGTGAGCCCAAATGGTCGTTCTATCTATTGTCATTTTGAAATTTAGAGTTGACTTGGTTTGTTTAATTTTGAAATTATTGATGATAATTTTACTAACCAAAGAAATTGGTTCAGAAACAAGTCACTGCCAAGAACTAGTGCATCTGGGCAGAAGCCCAGGTGGCAACTAGGATAGAGGTTCTTTCAAATGACAAATTACTTTAGTACTGTATGACTTTTGATCTGTATCCTTGATTTCATTGGTATTTGAGAAACAAGTCTGTAATAAAATAAAACAAAAAATAATTAAATAAAAATGAGGCTGACTATAAGGCATTTTCCAGACCTGTGTGCAGTATTCAAGATGTGGCCTAACCATTGCCTTATACAGGGTTAGTCAAAATGCTGTTAGCAACTTTGACAGTTTATTTGAAAGTAACTACATATTTTCCTGTAAAAATAAACCAAAAAAAACTATCAAATGAAAGCGTGAGTATCAAATATTTTAACACTTACCTTGCATTTCTTCAATATGGGCCCCACATGCGACCCTGCATATGTCAATGTGGTAATCAAATTCATGCCACACTTTCTACAGCATACTGTTGTCAATCTGAGCAATAGCTGCAGTGACATGTCCTTGCAACTCCACAAAGTGACAAGTAGGGGGACACAAACACCAAATCTTTCACAAAACCCCATAGATAAAAATCTAAGGGAGTGAGGTCCAGTGATTCCAGCAGCCAAAGTAAAGGTTTGTCATCATGGGAAGCATGCTAATCCAGGGATGGGATAACTGTCATTCAGAAACTTTCACATCTTCCTATGGAAATGTGCAAAGGCCCATCCTGCTGCAAAATGAAGTTGTTTCTGTCTCGTGTCAGCTGCAGCAGCAACCACTTAATCAGTACATCAAGGCAGGAAATGCTATTTGCAGTGTTTTTGGTAAAAAAGCCCATAAATATTTTTCACAGACATTGCACAAAAAAATTTTTACGTTCAGACTATCCCATTCATGTTCAACAGTTTCACGTGAATTCTCACCCCCCAAGATATGAATGTTGTGTTGATTCAGTTTACTACTGAGATGGGAATATGGGTTTATCAGTAAACACTACTCTAAAATTTTGAACAGTATCACACAGTTCTTGGATGTTACAACAAATTCATACCTAGAAACTTTGTGATGCGGTTTTAGAGCTTGCAACAAATGAAATTTGTAAGGATGCATGGAAAGTCACCTTCTGAGAATACAGCAAACACTTTTCTCTGGAATCCCAAGCTGTCTACTGGCCATTTTAATTTATTTGTGGGGACTCCTGGGATATGCCTGTTGCACAAGTTCTACAGTAGCGTTTTTCTGTGCTGAGATAACTTGTGCTCCTGTCCTTCAGATGCATTCCACACTCCAAGAACTGCCTATACCACTTAATGATGAAGTCTCTAGTCAGTGGATTTATGTGAAATTCAGTTTGAAATGATTGGTGCATTGGAACACTTGTTTTGTTTCATGATAACAGAGAACACAAAATGATTTATCCACAGGTGATGCCATTTTGAATACAGCACATCTGCGATGCCTGTGCCTTCTTTGGTGTGGCAAACAACTGATATTTATGCTTTTCATTTGATGGCATTTTTGTCACAGAAATGTATGCAGCATATTTAACATAAACTGTCAAAGTTGTTGACAACATTTTGACTAATCCTGTAAAATGGGATAATCATCTCCTTGTCCCTGATGGCAAATTCCTGTATATCATTGACAAAACCCTGTGAGCTGTCCTGGTAGCCTGTCTGCCCTGCTCTCCATAGGGTATCTCTGTATGCATTTATATGCTTATGAAAATATCTAATAACTGTCATAACTGTACCAACTAACACTATAAGTACATTATGTCCTGTACCCATTGCACCAACAATGGGTAAATCGAACAAACTAGCTGTTTTGATGGTTTTTAATTCTGTTTGATATTAATTTTTAAAGACTTTATTTAATTAAATTAATAATTAAATAAATATATCTTCTCACATTCACTATACTGTCAACATAATGAATACATTAAGAAGTACCCAATTTTAAATTTATTACTTTTATTCGAAGTATTTCTATGGTATCATGGAGGACTCAGATGCACTAGTTAGTGTGACTTTTATGGATGCAGCAGATAGTGTGTATGAGAAAAAGTGTTGTGATAAATGAATCAGTCCCCTGATGCTCAAACATTGTAGAATATACGTATTTTGCTTACATTATACAAGAAATAAAAGTGGCTATACATTTTGAAGAAATGTTTGTCTTGGAAAATAATAACTAGGTTATTCTTTAAACAGCATGGTGTGCAACTAAATCAAAATGAAAAACAGTAAAAATTAAGCACTTCAGTGTGAGCATAGAGATCTATCTTTAATTTCTTCAAGTCATGCAAATCATCTTCAGAAGTTTCTTGGCACTTCTTGTAACACTTATTCAGTGAGTGAATTGCTGTTCTTATTACGCTTAAACCCCACACACTGGGGTTTAATAAGGTAAACAATTCAGTCATTAAAGAAGTAATAGTAATAGAGCCATGTGATACAAGAAAGCAAGAGTATGAGCTTATGTAGCATCAGCCAAAAAAAAAAAAAGAAATAATAATAAAATAAATAAATAAAAAAAATTCACACAATCATTGCCTCTAAACGTTTGTCTAGTTCCTCCTTGAATTTATTTAAGCTATCAACTTCCATAATGCCAGATGGAAGTTTATTCCAGCAATTAACCACCCGCTGGCTAAAGGCAAATTTCCACATATCTATTCTACAACTGTCTTTCATCAATTTGAATTTATGCCCCCTTAGGTTCATAATCCGAGCAAGTGGAAGAATCCCATCAGAATTCAGTGTGCTCAACCCATTCAAGGCCTTATACACCACAATCAGATCACCTCGCAGGTGCCTAGTCTCCAGCCGCTGCAATTTGCTTGTTTGTTATTTGGTTTTTAGGAGCATTAGCAACTAAGGCCATATTGCTCCGGGATATGTGGTGGTCATTCCCTGACCTTTCCGCATCCTCCGTATTTGGTGGTAACGGGCTCGAACGCTGGTCTAATCAAGAAGCGTGTGCTATGCACTGCTGCTCCTTCCCACCTGGCTATGGATGCGCTGCCTCTCTCTGAAATACAAACTGGAATCTAAAGAAAAGTGGTCATGTAGAGGATAATTATCTTCCACATCAATTTGAGCCTAAATCACTTAACAACTAACAGTAGATCTCAAATCATGGAGAATATGAAATAGCATAAATTAGGAAATGTACTGAGAGAGCTCCAGCTCTACAAGTACCAATCATGAGCAACAGTATTAAATGTGCTGGAGGACTGTTCCACATAACTCAAGCATTAATATCATCGAGTACAACAATATCCCCTTTTGTGCCATTCAAATATAACTTTTATACCATGTCATAATTCTAGCTCCTGGCAGTCCTATTCCAGCTATTCTTTATACACTACGTATTTAAGAGTTTCCCTGACAATAGAGGAACGCATCCCCTTTCGCTGCTGTAGCATGTCCCACTACAAACTGGTTTGCAAACAAGTAGCAAAGTACAACATATTATAAAACCCCAATTTGTAGGAGAGCTACCCTATACTATAATCATAACAGAAGTTTTTTTGTTTGTTTGTTTTCCACCTTAATTTCTTAATGTAAGTGCTCATTTTCAGTCACACTGATTTTCATACATTACCTTTAACACTGCAACACGTAAATGTTTCTCACTTTATTTTTCTATCATTAATATTAAGACTAATTTAAAAATAAATTAGTCATGTGTGTAATTATAGTACTTATTTTTTTTTTAATTGTGTTTATTGCTATTGATCCATCCTTTTTGAGTTTTCTTAAGAACTATATACAGTTGGACCTCCCTTTAACGAAATTTTTATGTAGCGAACTTCTATTTCCCCTTGGTCATTACATTGAAAATAGTTTCCGTATAACAAACTGATTTCGAGAGACCTGGGTGCGCACTGTTCGCACCTCGGGCCTTTAGGCAAAAAGCTGATGATGTAGAAAGCACGAATTAAGAGCTAAAAGCATTAATCCCTTTAGCTTTTAATAGCTAAAGTCTTTAATTCCATGAATTAAGAGCTAAAACATTTTACAATTTAATGGTGTCTGTAAAACTCTGCAGAAGGAAACTGACCAACCACGGTGCAGGATAGAAAAAGATAGAAGTTTGGGCAAGGCCTTTGCCCAGCAGTGGGGTCAGCAATGGCTAAAAAAAAAGTAAGACCTATCCAACTTATACACTACTATGCCGAGATATCCCACTGGTCAGATGTCCACAGCCATTGGCAAAGATTAATGCCTATTCATGATGTGGGCATTGCCTCTGGTCAACCTATTTTCTACCGTAAGCAACCTATTAGAGAATTAGGAGAGAGTAATTTTCCTTTATCTTGGAAATTCATCTGTCGTTTCGAAGAAATAAGTCATCCACACTTTTACTAAATTTCATCTGTCTCTGTTTACATGATAGCTACATGTGATCTCTAATTTCAGCTTTGTTTTAACTGCTATACAAGTAACCTTACAGTGTCTAAGAGAAAATCCTTGAATGTAATGTGAAAAAGTGGAAGTGCTTAACAGTGTAGATCGCTGCTTTAAAAAAAAAAAAATAAATCACTTTAAAATTTGATGTCCCTGCTAGTAGTGTATCAACCTTTCTGAAAACCCTGTTTTGATTCTCAAACTGTTTGAGGAAACAGGACCCAGTCGGAAGCGTGCAAAATTATGCCTTTGGGAAGATGTAGATGAAGCAGTTTTTAAGTGGATGAAGTTGATTTGAGACAAAAACATGCCGATATCAAGGCTATTAATAAAAGAAAAGGCTATGGAGTATGCATCTTTTCTGGGACACAAAACATTCCAAGCCAGTCCTGGTTGGCTGAACAAATTTAAAGAGCATCATGGTTTACTCTAAAAAGTTATTTCTGATGAAAGTGGAGTTGCAATCGAAGAAGACTACACCCATTGGAAAGAAACAGTTTTGAAAAAAATTATGGAGGACTACGAGTCAACAGACATATTCAACGTTGATGAGACGTCTTCTATTTTTTAAATGTTTGTCGAACAAGACACTAACTTAAAGGTGACAAATGTTTAGGTGGTAAAAATAGATGGAGAGAATTACATTCTTGGTTGCAAATACGGCTGGTAATGAAAAACTGAAGCTTTTGGTAATAGGCAAAAGTAAACAACCCCAATGTCTCAAAGGAGTAAAGTCATTAGAGTTGGACTACAACTACAACAAAAAACCTTTAATGACAAGCGAAATTTTTGAGCAGTGGATTTTAAATTTCGATACAAAGACGACGAAAAAAAACAGAAAAATTGTGTTTACTGTCGACAACTGCCCTACCCACCTTCACTCGGTAATTTCAAAACTTACAAGTGTGATGCTTGTTTTCTTCCTCCTGAATAATTCGTCTTAACCGCAGCCAATGGACCAAGGCATTATCAAGAATTTGAAAATGCACTATCGAAGGCACATACTAAAAAAAGTTATATTGAGAATAGAAACCAACCAACCTATAGATTCTGTTATAGATTTGTGGATATGCATATCAGAGTTAGTGAAAGTGTGGAGTCAAGATTCATGGAAACAATGATTAAGAATTGTTTTGCAAAAGCAGGTTTCGCTAAAACACCAATTAACAGCAATGGGAGGGGTAAACTACTAAAAGACAATGAGCAATCTTGGGAAGAGTTCCAAGTGAGGTTTGATCAGTGGAGAAATTGTTCTTGATGAATTTTTAGGAGTTCATAATGATGTCATAGTAGCTGAATATCTGAGTGACTCCAACATTCTGGGGCGTATTTAAAGAAAGAGTGACAATATCAACGATGAGTTAGATGAAAATGAGGGCAATATTAAACCTTCCAAACAAATGTTGACAGCATTTGAAACTTTGCATCGAGGTCTTCAATGGGAAGAAAATATAACAGAAAATATATCTGAGTGTTTAAAGTTTAAAAAGATGCAAACATTGTTATGAATGGTGTATAGTAGAATCCAGTGTACAACAAAAAATAACCAAATATTTTGCAACATAATTCAAGAAGGCTTTGATGAAAGCAGACAAAATCATTTAAATGTTTACTAATCATAATACCAATTTATGATTAATTATAAATTATTAGAATATTTTTCTAATTAAGGAAGAGGGGGAAACAAAATAAATGTAATTTACTCTCTTACCACAAACAATCCTTCCGAAGTATTAGGCAAAATTTTCAGTAATAACTTTAATTAATCAGAAAACCTGAAGGATTAATATTCGGACCGTAAACTATTTTTCTCACTCTTACAAACTGACGATTTTATACTCATTTACAGAATTTTTTTATAATCAATACTGATTTCCACGTCTTCGAAGAGGGAACGGTACAAAACGATACTCGCAATCGTACTGACATATTTTTAAGTTAATTTAGCCAGAGTTTTACCTCTGGCAAAATAACTTTAATAGATTTAGCACAAGGCAATACAAGCATGAGCATATTCATTTTTTGATATACATATCTAACTTGTATATCGAGACGCAATTTAGGTCAGCATTTAGTTTAAATAGAAAATCGTTTACTCATTTTTCATCTGCTGTATGATTTTTACAAAAAAATTTAATTTATTTTGCGACGATGATAAAATAATTAAAGAATTAAAATACAGTATTAATAGTCACCTATTTTTTTTAATGGCCAGACTACCATTAGTGTCCTTATTTAAATTTGGCGTAAGGAATCATCAATACATATTTTTAGCCACAAGCAATTACAAAGGTAAAAGTGCCTCGTGTTCAGATGGCTATAAGTACCGTTTCTTATAATGCTCAGAAATATTAGAGGTTAGTTACACTTACATAATAATAATAAAAAAAAAAAAATACAGTGCCATGAACGTTCGGGCATTTTGGCAACTATATGTAATGTGTATTAGATAGCACATATTATTATTAAATCAAATACTCACTCACTCGCTTTGAAAGTCCATGTTGAAACTAACGTTCTTGAACATCGATATTAATTAAAGGGAAGGTCAGGGGGAAGACTGAGAGAAGGTTGGGAAAGGGTAAACTGATATCGTGCGTGGAAAATCACACGCATAAATATCATCATATGTTATCCATTCACAGGGGGCACTAATATTCAATGGCAAAATTTGTGTCCGCAAAATATACTCCATATATGCCTACAGTACTCCTCAAAAAACGGAAATACTGTTTGCGTCAAAATCTACATATAGACTTATAGGGAGATTGCACACGTAGTTAAATCCTTTATTAGTAAGTTTTAAATACATCAATTCTTAGTATGCAATAAGTATAAAAGTTGTTCAACAAATGTAGCCTTGCAATCGTTAGGAGAGCGTCCCCCATTAAAGGTACTCAGAACTCCCACCAATAAATGAAATTCAATGCTCACACAACTCTGTGATTCAGTCATGTTTTTTTTACGTGTACCTTAAACTCTTATGTGTAACAAACCAATGATTAATTTGAAACTCACATAATAAGGAACTAAACTTCCTTTTCTGTTTTTGTGGTATACTTACTCTACCGGTGAAATCATGAACTATTTTTACCTGACGAAAACAGGATATATTGTACATACCCTGATTAGAGGTAGTGTCTTTTATGTGTTATGGATAACGCATAACATGGTGCAGAGATTATTATTATTATTATTAGCTATATGATGCCTGAGGCTTATGCTGCACCAGCCAAAAAAAAAAAAAAAAATTCCCCAGTTACCCTAAGAGAGAGAGAGAGAGAGAGAGAGAGAGGTAAAAGGTAATCGCCAAGAAAGAGAAGAATGATGATATCCAGCCCAAGACCCTGGGTGTGCCAAACCCATACTCACCAGATGTGAGCCTCTGGGGTTAATGAGAGGGTGGGGAACAGTTTCATTTTAAGAGCTTTGTTTCCAGACTATAGTAGTTCATTTTCAGATTTACCTTAAACTGCGTTTCTTCTCGTGGTTAAATTAAAAATCCAAGCATATCTTAACTTTACAGGGTCAAAGTTCAGCTTATAAATACGTATGGGGAGATTTGTAAATTTGTGGGCATCCTAAACGGAGCATCCTTAATTGGTATTTTGTCCAGGTGTCCTACCGGACACCTTGACAAAATACCAAATTTCCGCAGAGCATTAGCGGGATAGATCCAAAATATAAAACATTTTACGACAGTGAACGTTCATTAATAAAATATCTTATTTGTAGTAATCAAATATTTACACTCCCGTCTAAAAGTTTGGAATCACAGCCTATGACAACATGTTTCGTTATTTATTTATTTTTTTTTTTTTTTGAAATTAGCTATGACAATGTAAGGTTTAATATAAAAAAACACACTAAAAAGTAGTTATAGATGCTTTTTTTATGCATTGAATAATTTACAGCAAAAAATAAACTATTGAAATTATTAATATTAACAACTATACTGATTTTTCATCAAAATATCCTCCAAGACATTTTACCACTGCCTTACTTGGACGTGACATTCTGGTGATTAATCTTATAATAGTGTCTTGATTAACGTTATTCCAAGCGATCCGTAAGATTTCTCATAAATTTTGTGAAGGTTGCAGACTTGACGGTCTAGTGATGTCATAGAAATCTCTGTTGGGTTTAAGTGAGGCGATTTTGGGTGGACGCACCATAATTAGCAATACATCCTCCTGTTGTTATTTGCTATAAAGTCCCTGCTTAGAGCTGTGCTTTGGGTCAATGTGTTGTTGTTGTAACATAAAATTTCTTTCACAAACTAGAAGTACAGAGAATATTGCATTATGTCCAATAATATTTTTATAGGCCTATTTTCTTAAAATGCTTTCAATTCTTACGGTTCACCCACTCCAGAAAAACAAAGGTAAGCCCAGATCATGATGGCACCACCTTGACTGCAGGCACTATTTTTTCTTCAGTTGATTGGCTCACATAAACTATACACTTGGATTCAAAATTTTAAAATTTGGATTCGTTTGTCCACAGTGCATTTTTTTCCACTCTTTAAATGCCCAAAACTGATGGCTCTTAGCACAACCTAACTGTTTCTTTCGATATTCCAGTTTTAATAAGGGTTTTTGCACAGCTACACGACCACGAAATCCTGCTTGTTTAAGACGGAGTTTTACATTGATTGTTGACATGGGAGTTTCTCTGTTCCTATTGAACACGGCTCAGATTATAGGTGTAGTTAGTCGTCGATTTAGTTTAAAAATCAGTTCAATGGTCTTATCTTGCGCTTCCTTTGTGACGGGCGGTCTCCCAGGTCTTGGTTTGTCCATTAAACTACCAGTTTCCTTGAATCGTAGAATGGCAGTTTGTACTCCTTTCGATAAACACCTAGTTGTTTGCAATACTTCTGACAATAACTTTTTTATACAGAGTTACACACTGCTTGACAAAATTAACAGAAGACGTAGAAAACGTAGTGTAACTCGCGCAGCTTGCAACGAAGGGGAAGAAAATTTTGTATGGTGGTGTACCATAGGATGACAATGAAATGAGGAGACAGCGAGAAACTTCAAGCAGGTAAAAGAGACATTTATAGAGTTGTATAAAAAGTACCGAAAAGGTCATTCGTCGATACAAGATGCTCGAAAATTAGCAAAAAGAGGTCAGACGTCCATACATGATGCTGGAAAACCTGGTCACATGACATCAGTACAGCGTATAATTCCCCCAAAGGCTAAACAGGCCTGACAGCGGTGAACGATGCTCGATATAAGGGTGTCTATAAGATTCTGTAGCAACAACTCCCGTTGTTTCACCAGAGCAAACCTTAGTGACTGAAGAATTGGCTTTCGGCGTGGAGTGTGACGAACAAGGGAGTCTCACACATGTTCTATCGGATTTAAGTCTGGTTATTGTGCTGGCCACTGCAGTAAGATATTCCTCCACCACTTGAGATCTATGTGCAGTGGTGCTATCGTGTATGAAAATCTGGGCCAACCGCACCCCTAAAAAGTCGCATGTGGGGTTCCAGAATCTATTTTCGGTACCTCTCCACCGATACGGTACCGCTATCAAAAACATGAAGAGGGGTGAGACCGTTAATCATTATTTTGCCACACAGAAGAACACCCACCACCATAAGTATCCATCTCTCTGATGTTGGAGGTATGGTACTGCATTTATTTTGTCTCCAGATGAAAGATCTAGAATCAGTTTGAAAACTAAAACGGGACTCAACAGATAACATAACTGTATCCCCCATCTGTCAAGGCTCCAAGTCACTTGTTCATGGCACCAGTTTCGACAAGCTCTGCGGTGATTTCGGTTTAATGAGATATAATCCACTGGCTTTCTTACTTCGAGTCCGAATCCAGCCTTTTTAACGTATTTAGTTGGAAATGTTTTCACCTGGCCGCCGCAAACTCAAAAGACAGTTGATGACAGGACATCGTAGGGTTCCGACTTGCTATTAGAGAGAGACAGCGGTCTGTTCTGTTTGAACGTAGCCTTCGGACGGCCTTGGTTCGGACGGCCTTGGAACCATTACGGCCTCTTCTCGTAATGGTTCTTGTCTACTGAAACTGAATCCTTAGTGTCAAAACGACACTACATGACATATAACCCCAGGGGCAAACATCTGGTGAATATAGGCTTGGCAAACCCAGGGTCCTGAGCTGGATATCATCATTCTTCTCTTCTTTGGTTATTCCTCTCTCTCTCTCAGGATAATTCGGGAATCTTTTTTTTTTTTTTTTTTTTTTGGCTGGTGCAGCATAAGCCTCAGGCTTCCTTGTACCATATGGCTAATAATAATAAGCCAACATGCCACCTCTGCCTGCGACTACTCGTCTTCAAGTCGTCCAACGGCCAGCCATCTCAAAAAATTATTTGAACCACAATGACTTGCCACCCTGAGTACTAGAGATATGGCTCTCCAACTGAGGAAGCCAAGAAACAGGAATGATGTGATAGGATCGAACTTGTATTTTATAGGTATGAATAAATTTAATAATGTGCAGCTCTGTGAGGAGCTAGATCAATTTCTATTGGATAATCGGAATTTGCATGCTAGGATGCATATTATAGTAATAGAAACACTAATGGAGGCATGCGAAGCAAGAAAGCAAGCATATTAGCTTCTGTGGCATCCACCAAAAAAAAAAAAAAAAAAAAAACCGATTTCATATATCCATCCCTATAAAAATTTGTCCAGTTCCACTTTGAATTTATTTAAACTATCAACTTCACAACGACCGATGGAAGTTTGTTCGAGCAATTAACCACACGATAGCTAAAAGCAAATTTCCGCACAGATATTCTACAACTGTCTTTCTTCACTTTGAATTTATGTCCTCTCTGGTTCACGAGCAAACGGAAGAATCCCATCAGAATTCAACGTGTTCAACCCATTCATGGCCTTATACACCTCAATCAGATCACCTCGCAGGTGCCTAGTCTCCAACCCCTGCAATTTTCAGCCTTTCTTCGTAAGAGGACCCCTTTATTCCACTCACCAATTTTGTTGCCCTACTCTGTACACGGTCAAGCAACTCTACATCCTTCATAAAATGAGGCCTCCAGCCCTGTATGCAGTACTCAAGGCGTGGCCTGATCATTGCCTTATACAAAGAAATAATCACTTCCTTTTCCCTACTAGCAAAATTCCTGTATATCATTGACAGAACCCCATGACCTGCTCTTCGGGCCTGTCTCCATTGTCAGAAAACTTCATATCTGTCTGCACAATTACTCCCAGATCTTTTTCATTTTCTACCACCTTAAGTGTAGTACCACACAGTTGGTACGTTTCTCTGGGGTTACTTCTACCCATATGCAGTACTTTGCATTTGTCAATGTTAAACTTCCGTTGCCACTTCTCAGCCCATCTGCCCAAAATTTCTAGATCCTGTTGCAGTAGGACACTGCCATTTACTGTCATTAACAACCCAGCCAACTTTGGTATCATCTCAAATTTCGACATTGAGCCTTATATACCTGACTCAATATCACTGATAACTATACAAAACAACAGTGGGCCCAACATCGAACCCTGGGACACTCCCCTAATAACATTAGTCCACGAAGAGCAGCGTCCGTTGATTACCACCCTCTGTCTTCTCCCACTCAACCACCCTTTTATCCATTGTAGCAACTTACCCTTAATACCACACTGCTCCAATTTGTACAGTAGTCTTCCATGCACAACAGTGCCAAAAGGTTTCCTGAAATCCAAGTATATGATATCAAAATATTATTTTTGGCATCCAGTTCCTTTGTAACCTCATCATAGTATCCAATCAAATTTTTCAGACAAGACTTTCCCTTACCAAAGCCATGCTGCGTCTGAATTATTACTGCAGTCTTGTCTAGATGATCCTGCAATGCACCTTTAACAAGTGACTCCATTATTTTACCCGGAACAGAAGTTAAACTAACTGGTCTGTAATTACTTGTGTCGCCCTTAGATCACCCTTTGTGAATTGGGGATCCATTTGTACATCTCCAGTCCGTGGGAGATGTGAAAATTATATGAAATATTTGCCTGGGGCGAGACTGTTCACAGTAAAATATTCACGAAAAACATTTTTTCTATTTATTTTATAGAGCAGTTTACTACTGGAATAGCAATTAGTCCAGTCCTAGATTCAGATTCAAGATGAAGATTTTTCTTACGACAAAGATGAATGCAAACAGTCTTTTACGGCGAGAACCTCAATTCATTAGCCAGTGTCCAAGAGTTAAGGCGATCAATGGATTTTTACAGTTGATTTTCAGTAATCCACATGTTGAATAACTGTCATCAGCATAGTGGGCGCTATTCGCAGTTGGAGGATGATGTTCTGTGATAGAATTTACTTTAATGGCGGAAAGCGGAACACTTAAAACTGATCCTTGCATACTCCATCTTCTTGGCCAAAGGGATGGGAGAATGAGAGTTTTACACGAACCTTGGAACCACAGCGGATGACCAATTGGCTAAAAAGGTTTCGATAAAAACGTGGAGTGCCCTATTAAGACCGAGGCTATGCAAGTCTTAAAATGATAAATGCAAATATCCAATTTGTCTCATAGGCTTTCTCTATATCAAAGAATACAGACACAAAATGTTCACATTGTAGGAAAGCATCCCTGATGGACGTTCCCAGGCTAATTAAATGGTCCAGAGTCGACCGGTTCTTTTGGGAGCCAAGCTGCACTGCATGCTGAAAAGGAAATCAATTAATTCTAAATACCAGACAAGGTGAGTATTGACCATTCCCTCCCGAATTTTGCACAAACAGCTAGTCAGAGCATTAGTCGATAGTTGGTAGGAATTTTAGAATCTTTTCCAGGCTTCGCAAAGGCAAGGACGGTTGCCATGCACCAGGCATCAGGACACTACTCCTTAGTAACAATTCTGTTATACAGAAGGATCAATCAGATTATCCATAGATTGTGATGAAAGGTGCTTAATCATTTCATAATGGATGCCATCTCGTTCAACAGCACTAGCCTTAGAAAGGGTGAGAGCTTTTTTTAGCTCCTGTATAGTGAATGGTTCGTTGTGGTGATACTCTTTGTTGTAAAATCAAGTCCCTCTTTTTAAGTGTTATAATTCGGACCAAGAACTCTGGAGAATAAGATTATATTGCTGAGATGTTAGAAAATGTTTACCCAAGAGCCTTAGCTATTGCAGTTGGCTCTGCAGTAGTGTATCCATTATATTCTAGGATCAATGAAGGATGAGATGCAGAGGCCGATTTAACAGCGGGCGCACCAGGCGCGCGCCCTGGGCCCCGACTTCTGAAGGGCCCACGCAAAACCCCAACAAATTAGTTGACCATATTAGTTCAAAACTTTGTGATTATTATTATGCTATTATTAATTATATTATACATATATTATATTCAAATTTTATTGGAAATAAAACATTAATAGTACATAATATTTTTTATTTATTTAAAAAATGGTTAACATCTATTTTTATTTTCCCTGTCTCTCTCTTTTTTTAAGGGGCCCAATAATTTTCTTCTGCGCCCGGGGCCTCAATTGACCTTAATCCGCTCCTGATGAGATGTATATTTTTCCTGCATTTTCCGGATTTTTTCCCAGCCCATCTTAATAGTAACGAACTGAGTAATTGATCATGTGAAATGGATCCAGGATTTCTTTTGACTCTGACAGCAAATCTAGCTTGCTTTGGCTCTTGCATGTTTAAAGGATATTAACCCCAGAAACCAGGTTTTTTTGGTCCAGCAAAACAGGCAAGTGTACCATAGAACACACGCAATTTATAGACCTAATATAAACGGGCATATGTAAGAAATTACGGGTGGCCCTAATATAATAATTAAAATAAAAAAAAATTAAAGGGATATTAGATTGGCTGTGGTAGGGCACGGTCGGAATATCACCCAAGCTTTGTTTTGTGCCTTGTTTTCCGCTGTGCATTCTGAATTCCACCATGGTTTTTGAAAAGGCAGAAACCGAATAGATGTTTTTGGTATGGCAGTTGCAGCTGCATGAACAATATTTTCTGTGATGTACATCACTACATAATTGATCGGCTCCTGACTGACTGCAGTGATGTCAAATTTTGCTAGACGTTGAAAGGATTCCAATCAGCCTGATAAAACTTCCATCGTAGTAACCTGAAAGGAAGGCACGGTCTCCCATTAATTAGGGTGGTTATCACTGGGAAGTGATCACTTTCATACAGGTTCTCCTCCACGTCCCAATTTAACGAAGAGAGGAGAGAAGGGGGAGCAGATAGAAAGATCAAAGGCAGACAACGTACGGGTAGGCATGTGGAAAAAGTCGTCCTCTTCCATTGATATCAGTGCTACACCATAGGGTGTTATGTCTATTAAAATCCCTAAGAAGCAAGAAGGTTGAGGAAACTGCATGACCAGTTAAATGTCTGGTGGATTTCAGTCCCAGCTGGTAAATAAAATCTCATTGTAAGACGAACTGTAACAGCCTTTATACTGGTTGTAAATTACAAAGCCTAAAATCGGGTTTGGTTACCCTTATGAATAATCGTGATGTTATGTATAGCGGAATCATGATTTGCCCTTATATAAATCTCCTGTAAGCAAAAACAGGCTGGTTCGTGCTTCTGGAGGAGTGCCATGATGTCTTCTATATTTCGTGCAAAATGCTTTCGGAAAAACCACTCCTTCCGTATCACCTTCCCGCACCGGGTGGAAAAGGCCCTGGTTCAAATTGTGTCGATGACGATAGGAATTTTTAATGGGCTTTTTCACAATACGGCTGAGTTATTCGGTCTCAGGCAAAGGTGGCATGGATTTTCTCCCAGAAAATCGGGTTTTACAGCCACGAAGCCGACCGATGAGCGCACGGAATTACAGATATAATATGCTGACGCATCATAGCCTCATTTGTTTTGGCGCTTAAGATGTACATAACCTTCATTTCATTTGCAAATTTTTATATCACGTCCTGTGTCCCTTTGTTAGTATTATTTAAGAAATGTTTAAGAACACTAACAGTTCGATTCTGAGAGTAACTATTAACCGTCTGAAGATCTTACCTGGGATCTCAATATGTTCACACTAATGCAATGCTGTACTAGAAAGAAATAACTTTAATATTGCATAGCACTCATTTGTTCGAGGCAAATGAATTGTTAAAACCAAAATAAGCGCATGAATAACAATATTATATTAGTCTATGAGATCAGTTAAACAAGATTTGTCTTTTACAAAACGACGCTGCCTTCCCCTGGGAATCTCTTTTCTATCTAAAACAGTTAACTACACAAGCGTCACGTAGAATTCAGCAAACTGCTAAAACACTTTCACAGATTGAGCTATTATTAAAGAAGCAGAAACAGCAGTGGTTTTGAACCATTACTCAAAAATGAAAAGTATAAATAAGATCTAGTATTAGTAGTAAAAGGCTTGCAGCTCGGTAATATCGCAGTTTCCATAAAAAATGAGGTTATTTCAAAACACCTTTTATTTAAATATACAGAGGACATAGATACCTTGTAAATGTTTTAATACTAAATCAGATGAATTACAGGACATACATAACACAGTTCAGTTGAAAGTATACACTAGGATGGGAGGTGATTTTGGCATTAAACAGATTTCTACGTACGATGGTCTGGTAGGGATTTTAGTTTTAAAGCATTCTTTAAAGACAACTGATTACGTCGGAGCGACAACGGTGGTTCATTTGCTTCCACATATAGGCTCTGGACAGATGTCTGAAATGGTCCGGTTCGTATAGCCTGATGATGAATGGGGTCCATCCAACGAAATATCACGATAGATGCGAAGTAAGGTGCATTGGTTCGCATTACAAGGAGTAGAGGAAAGAGCATGGAGAATGTCCAAGCTTCTCATGTACTTTGAACAGAGCTGACAGATATGTTCAAGAAACGTAAACTTTTCATCAAATACGAGTGCCAAGAATTTTGTGTCTAGTACTACATAAATAGCATTTAGTCCAAGCCTCGATTCAGGTTCAGGATGACGATTACGTTTACGACAAAAATTAGCATTAGCATTAGTAGAGGCATTTGATGCAAGAAAGCAAGCTTATGCAGCATCAGCCAAAAAAAAAAAAAAAAAAAAAAAAAAACCCACTTCCACTTCACCCCTCTGTTGGTTCAAAATACCTGTCCAGCTGAGCCTTAAACTTATTTAGGCTATCAACCTCCACTACAAGGGATGGAAGTCTGTTCCACCAACCAACCACCCGCTGGCTAAAGGCAAATTCCGCACGTCTATCCTACATCTGTCTTTCCTCAATTTGAATTTTTGCCCTCTCAGGTGATTATTCTGAGCTAGAGGAAGAATCCCATCAGCATTGAGCATGCTCAAACCATTCAAGGCTTTATACACCTCTATCAGATCACCTCGCTGGTGCCTAGTCTCCAGACACTGTAATTTGCAAAACTTAAGCCTTTCTTCGTAAGAGCACCCCTTTGTTCCATTCACTAATCTTGTTGCCCTTCTCTGTACTCGTTCCAGCAGCTCTACATCCTTCTTGAAATGAGGCCTCCAGACCTGTATACAGTACTCTAGGTGTGGCCTGACCATTGCCTTATACAAGGGAATAATCACCTTCTTATCCCTGCTGGAAAAAATTCCTGTATATCATTGACAATACTCCATGAGCTACTCTTGCAGCCGGTCTGCACTGCTCAGAGAACTTCATATCTGCCTGCAAAACCACCCCCAAGTCCCTTTCATTCTCTACCACTGTCAGTGTAGTACCACAGAGTTGATACGTTGCTCTGGGGTTGCTGTTTCCCATGTGTAGTACTTTACATTTGTCAATGTTAAACTTCATTTGCTACCTCTCAGCCCATTTGCTCAACCTTTCCAGATTCTGTTGCAGCAGCATAGTGTCAGTAGTGTCCTTGACAACCCTGCCAACCTTTGTATCGTCTGCAAACTTGGCCATTAAGCTTGATATACCATCATCAATATCATTTATAAATACAAAAAACAATAATGGACCCAACACTGAGCCCTGAGGAACTCCACTAATAACAGTAGTCCACGATGAGCAGTGTCCATTGATTACCACTCTCTGTCTTCTCCCCCTCAACCACCCCTTAATCCATAGCAGCAATTTGCCTCCAATGTCACACTGCTCCAATTTGTGTAGCAGTCTTCCATGTGCTACAGTATCAAAAGCCTTTCTAAGATCCAAGTATATAATATCAAAGTTATTCCCTGCATCCAGTTCTTTTGTGACTGCATCATAATATCCAATCAAATTGGTCAGGCAAGACTTCCCCTTAACAAAACCATGCTGTGTCCGAGCTATAACTGAAGTTTTGTCTAAATGATCCTGCAGTGCTTCTTTAACCAGTGCCTCCATTAATTTTCCTGGAACAGAAGTTAAGCTCACGGGTCTATAATTACTTGTGTCAGCCTTTGATTCTCCTTTGTGAATTGGGGTCACATTTGCACATTTCCAGTCTATGGGTACCTCCCCTGAGTCCAAGGAAGCTCGCATAATTATGGCTAAGTGTTTGCTTACTTCCTTTGCTGCCTCCTTTTATATAACTGGATAGATCCCATCCACCCCGGGTGCCTTTCTTGTGTTTATCTTCAACAGTTTCTCCTCCACTTTACTCCCAGTTATTTCAAGATTCTGTAGCTTACTGCTAGAGTTGAATACAGCTCTGGCATTCCCCTCGCTGAATAACTCCTCATGTGTGAATGTCGATGCAAAATATTCATTTAGTTTGTTAGCTACCTGAGCAGGGTCATCAACAGTTGACCCATCAATATCAAGTGGACCAATCTGATTCATCCCCTTCCTTCTAGAGGAAGGGGATGAATCAGATGAATCTAAATGAACACAAACGATCTTTTGCGGCGAGAACCTGAATCCATTAGCTAGTTCCCAGGAGTTAAGGCGATCAATGGATTTTTGCAGTTGTCCTTCTATAACTCTCATGTTGAATGACTGAGAAAATATGCTAAAGTCGTCAATAGAGAGGGTGCTATTTACAGTCAGAGGAAGTTGTTCTGTGATGGAATTTACTTTGATGGCGAAAAGCGTTAACATCCTTGCGATGTTCCCTTCTCTTTGCAAATAGGCACGTGAGAGATTAGATCCTACGCGAACTTGGAAAGACCGATTGGATAAATGTTTCTAATAAAAAAAAGGAGAGGTAATATCTAAGACCGAGGCTATATAGGTATTTTAACATGCTTAACCTCCAAGTTATATCCTCCCCTCCTTCCATATCAATAAACAGATGTTCTCGTTTAGTGGAACTGTTTCGTCAGAAGCAACACTGCGTGAAGAGGTAATTTGATTCTAAATATCATATAAGACGAGTATTGACCATTTATTCCAGGATTTTGCACAAATGTATGTATCTGTGGGTGAGCGTTTTTATAGTGTGGGATTGTGTTGCTCATGTTGTCATCCGGCCACTTTGCTATCAGGGGCGGCAATCCCAAGAATCTCAAGTCCTCAACTCCGGCACACGATCATGCCACGAGGAGGCGGACCGAGAACAAGAAAATTACCCGTTTCAACCACGTAGATGCAGGCTTGTACTGAATATACCGTCGTATTCGGAGAGATCATCAAAGTGAATATCATTAAAATCCGCTCCATATATAAAAAAGGGGCCCCCGAAAAAAAAAAGTAATAATAAAATACTATTTACAAGAAAACAAATTTTCAGAGATCACCCTGAGTAGAAAACAGAATTACAATATAAGATAAAGGTTTGAATTCTTTTTTGTGTTCTCGATAATTAAATTTGTGAAAATCTTATATTATGCAAGACAAATTGTTGTCTAAAAGGAATTAGGTAGATTATGAATCGATCAGTGATTTTAACATTTTCTTGCAGTAGAGATATTCACATTCTGGTCTATTGTAGATCAATGAGACTGGATTCATGGCGTCAGAAAAACGATCAGCAAGCTGTAGACACATTCAAGTTAAGCAGTCCAAAAGGAGGTTTAAGTTAATCCTGAAAAACTCATTAAGCAGCACATAATGGCTAGAAGCCAAAATGTGCATAACACCAAAGATGACCTACCAAGCAACCATGAAGATAGACAAAAGATTTGAATGAAGGACGAATAGCAGCCGTTCTGGCGGCCTGAGACAAGCACTAGCCTGGCTCTCCTTTAACACCTCTTCCTGGCAGGGGGACGAGACGACCAGTCGCCTCATTCCCCCAACCTTTCTTTTTGGTGAGGCATGGGCATGCCACACTGATTACCTGGGGTATCTCCTCTGTCGCCCCCATACTTCTGCCTTTACCCCTCAATCTTCTGCCCCCTCTCCCCACTCTACCTATACACGACACGAACGCCCTACACATTAAATTTAATCTAGCCCAAAAATAATCTTTGCCCAGTCTTGGCCCAATAATCCCACGCACTGCCTTGCTCCTGCCATATGAATGCATGCACACGTGCTGTAATTACGACTGCATGGACATTATCACTGTTGTGTATATGTGCATATATATGTATGTGTACATTTTTTTTAATAGGTCCTAGCCGCCGAAGTCTCAGGAAATTACGCGGCAGGACCTGCCAGAGTAACTTAAGTCTACTGGGTTCGTGGCCTGCCTCCACGGGACGAAGGTGGGGCAACGCTGGGCTCCAACAGGGGTCCAGCGGCTAAATGACCAGATGAACAACGGTACACGACATTACACAGGTACAATACCCACACACTTTTAAACCTCTGGCATTCCCAGCAAACTGGTACACCCACAAAGAAAGCAACGCGGAGATGGGGGCAACCCATGTGCCGCATGACAACAGTATACCTTAAGCGGTTAGTTTGGAACCCTGTCCCTTGACCTGGAGATCATCCGCTGTGGGCTGCTCTATGAACTGTCCAAATGCAGAGAATCCACGTACCTTGACTTTACAACTGACCCAACGAATGACATCAAACTCGAAAAGAAACAACTCCTTGCCACCTGCAGAGGTGCCTGGCAGACCCGTTTGGCAGGATCAACAAAAGGAGAGGTCACCAAAAGATTTATTCCGGACATCCAAAAGGTCTTTCCCAAAAACCCAACTTGGTTTTCTGCGGCACTCCTGACATCCTACTTACTAACAGGACACGGAGCAATAAGAGAAAAACTCTCGACACTTGGACTAAGTGATACCCCTCTCTGCCATTATGGACAGCCAGAGACTTAGGAGCATCTCATGCACCACTCCACTCTCTACGAGGATCTACGATGCTGCCTCATCACTAAACTCGAGAATATTACCTCCTGGAAAGTGAGAACAACTACAAAGCCTTAACGCAATATGCACAGGACCTCTTTACGCAAAGAAGGGCATTTCCACAACCAACACAGTCCCTCGGAAAACAGACACTAACTCTGTAGTACTGACTCAGTACTCTTACCCCAACCCAGGAAACAAGATATTCACAAAGAGAGGAGCAGCAAAGTGGCAGCCTCCTCTGATTGACTACCAATGAACAGCGCCAACATCTAACTCGACCACACTCAAACAGACAGGACCGTGTGTCCCAGGAGTGATTGACAAATCGAAATAGACAACAGACTCATAGAACTGGACACTAGAAACTGATTTATTGTCTCAATACTGTTAACAAAGAGAGAGAACCCTAGACAACAGACGACGAATCGGCATTATCTATCTCCCTGATTACCTCCTGGATGGTTACCGACTTGCGACAGACACTGGTCCCAGGCGCAGACAGCAAGGTTTATACCCCAGAAACGGGGGTTTTTCGTCCAGCAAAACAGGCAAATCGACCAGAGAACACACGCAATTTACAGACACACACATCTTTCATTTTGTATAAATGTGGAGAATGACACAAAATAAGATAGGTCCTACTGTTAAAATTTTATATTTACTTGTTATATGGTTTTCCTTTTAAGACTGTTTGTTCTCATGACGGGTGCAACATCTTTCGTAACAATTGTAAGAAATACCTACTAAGCTCCTTCGCGGGTACTAACAGTAGTTAGTCACTGCCCGCCTACGTCAGTGGAAAAGTCCTGGATTCGAATCCTGTAAACGACCCGCGCAATTTTTATTGGCTCTATTTTTTTAATACAGTGTGACTGAACCTACAGGAAAACTCGGGTTTTTCATCCGGTAAACTGTTTGCTGGACGAAAAACAAACCAGATATAAGTGTAGTTATGGACAATTATTGTTAACTTAAGGTTATTGTGAGAAACTGCTGTTTTATTTTAGTATTTGTAGAAACAAAATAATATACATTTGTGAATTCAGTGAGACCGAATATTGCTTGAGATCAACTGTTGCACCATACTTTTCAATTTTTCGGTAGACACCTTGCAGTATTATTATTATTATTAGCCATATGGTGCAAGGAAACCTGAGGCTTATGCTGCACCAGACAAAAAAATTTAAGTTATCGAGAGAGAGAGAAACAAAAAAAAAAAAAAAAAGAGAGAGAGAGAGGAATCACCAAGGAAGAGAAGAATGATGAAATCCAGCTCAGGACCCCGGGTGTGCCAGGGCCATACTTACCAGATGAAAGCCCTGCATACCGAATACGTTGAAGTATTTTATTATTTTTTTTTTTCGTTTTGGCATTCATTTCAGTCTTTTACAATTGGTCTCATGTTTAGAGAATTAACGAAGTTGGAAATCACCACAAACCAAGAAAATAGTGCAGTCACAGTCGATCTTAGAAGTGTTTAATTAATTTCATTTTAAATTGATAAAAAAAATATAAATTACAGAGGGGCCAAAAGGCAGGAAAGTTGATTTGAAAACTGCGAATAAAACATTTTGCACAGAATATAAATCTTAACTCAAAGAAGATTAACTATCAACTTAATAATGAGTATATTTAATGTTAGTAGTTTTGTTCAAAACGTTCCCATTTTTAAAAAAAAAAAGTTTCATAAGATTGTCGTCATTTCATAATAGTTATGAACAAACATGAACACTGGTAATAACTGACATTTTATGACAACTGCTTGCTGATGTGCAATGGTCTTATGTTTAAAGTCGCAGATGAACTTTGAGGAATTTGTACATTTTTGTGAGTTGGCTGTTTCACCTCTACATATGAAATGACAGAGCAGCACCCCCCCCACTCCACATGAAAGAAAGCATGAACATAACGGATTACTACTTAATGCACAAAAATATAAAATTGGCTATTTCCTTTCAGTCGGAAAAACATTCTTTTCGATGGCCAGGATATTATGTTTTCGACTCGCAGTTTTATCAAATAGATCGTTAGTAGATCTAAGTCTTCTCACCATTATGGGCGAACCCGCAAATTTTCTAACCATTTTTGTCTAGAAAATGGAGATAGAGTATGTACTCATAAATTTGTCCGATTGAGGAGGAAAGATAAGGAATGATGGACATTCCTATTGCAGTGTGTCCGTACACAATCTTTTTTTTATTATTATTGTGATGTATCATAGTCAGTTTAGTCGATAGCACTGCTCAAGTGAAGGACAGTTGTATTCCATGGTTTGATCCTTTTCCCCTTGGAGGGTTAATGGTCTCCGACCCCGCCACAGGGAGGTGGGAGCAGTGCGGTGCCGCTAGGAAGCCAAGCGGTTAAACGAGTTAGTAAAGCTTAATATATGTAATAATAAAAAAAAAGAAAGGTGAATTTCCTCAAGTTCCTGCGATTTTTCAAGTACAGAACTGCTGAGAGAAACTACACAACTTAAAAAGAATTTTTATCGCTGAGCAAGATCATTAGATAATTCTCAATGTGCGGGATCACCTCAAATTCCCTTGACACCATGGGACCTTTATATATGTTTAAATAAGAATAAAATAAGCGATTTAACCTACAGTGAGATGAAAATGGTGCATTTGCTTTTGTTTAATAATACTAAGTGGCAAAGCCCAAAATGCGTTCCTTTTTGAGTGAAAGGCATTAGGTGGGCTTTAATTAAATTTTTCCAATCCAAGACACTTAGCTCCCATTTTATGAACAATAATTATAGTTTGTATAAACTTAAGTAATTTAAGCGATAAAAGAAATTTCCAATTAGTTAGATAGCTTTGTTCGAAATAGACGATGTTTAGAATTCATTTTGGAAATGCTTTCGACTTTGAGAGCGTTAGAAACTCGAGATGGCACCAACAAATCTGTAGCAGAATTGAAAGTTTAAAATAATTAAATTACTTAAGTTAATTAACAATAATAAGTTGACCTAACCCGGCGTACCGCCGAGTAAGATTTAAAATCTGCCCTGTGATGATTTAATGTAGTAATAAATGTTGTCGAAAAGTCGACTGTATTCAAGATAATTGAGAATGTGTGTCAAGAATGTTAAGAGTTAGTATCAAACTTACGCATTTAATATATTTCTACAAATATATTAAAGAAAAATAGTCATTTTACTTTACTCGGAGGTATGTCAGATTCTGCGATCGACTTGTCTGTGTTTGTGATCCAAGTTGATCGCAGAATTCAGTGGAGATTGGTTAAAAGGGTCAGAAATAAGGTTTCAGTTCAGTTTAACATTCAGTGGGTTAGTTTATTCATCAGTGAACTCTTCACGATGAGTGACATGCGCTTTTTTTTATATATCGCTTATATTTATATACTGTATATAGTTTCTTTCAATCAAGGAATATAAAATAAAGGAAAAAAAACAACTTCAGGATTATTTGATTACTTATAGCCGCGAGGAACTGTTTAATCCTTTACAGTAATAGTTCAACCGTTATCATTATGATATCCTGATTTACAATGTCAGTTAGTCATTCGCGCAATTACTTAATTTCATTTAAAATTAACTCATTAAATTCCGATTAATATCATAAACACGATACTGATTGGGAATTTTCGAAATGTGATTTTCCTTTAGATGCAAAATTCAAGACCAATATCATGAACGACTTCATGCAATCAAGAACGGTTTAAATGTGTTTCGTTACCGAATTTTGTTTTTCCTCCTATTAACTGTTCTTGAAATAATTCACAGTAAATTACGCTTCAAGTTTGGTGGAGATTTGTGTACGGGGGACGGCGCGGGGGAGTTCTTGCAGGAAATTAGATTATAATAATGAATTCAGTAACATGACCAAGAATAGCTACGCTTATATTCTCACTTAATACATTTTAAATAGTGAGACAACTTTAAGCGAGGTCGCCAACAGAATACAAGCCCCCCCCGTGTTAATCTTCTATCTGTATTTGATTGATGCAATCAGTTATAAAGCAAAATTCCAACAAGTGAATTACTTATGCCCTTCAGTTAGTCAACACGTAATTAGTTCCAATAATGGATGCCCTCACTGTAGTCTTCCACTGGAACGCAAATGGCATTCATTGAGAATGCTCCCGGGCCGTAGAGCATTTATATTAGTTTGGCCCTAAGGCCCTGCAGAATTTTTGACCAGCCTACTGCTCAGAAAAAAATTGCGTATGTCGATTACATTTCAACTTTTGGGGAGCCACAAATATTGGTGTACTAAGGGCGCGCCAATGGGAAAATATGCCGTTGCAGTTAATTTGTATGACTACAGATATTAGCAAGTGAGGTGTCCAATTCCCAAATTCATCTTATCCATTTTTCAGTCTTTTTGGGTAGCACAATAGTCACTATTCACCCCCACACCGAGTGGAAAAGGTTGGAATTTGAATGCCGAAAAGGACGCTAAGAACTTTTATCGGCTTCTTTCATTTCGTGGGTAGGTTAATGGACCTCGAGCGAGGATAGCAAGCCCACGCCCCCTTGGAAACAACATGGGTTTTTCTTCTAAAACATGCAAACTGCCTAAAGAACAACGCAATTTATGAACATAATACACGGATAGACGAGGTTATTCTCGCGGTCCTAGAATGACAGTTTTTTAATCCATTTTTCAGAATTTCTCAGGTAACGAAAATAGCGGTTATATTATTTGATACACTATTTTACGTATCCTTTTATGTTAACTTACAAAATTATTCTCCCCGGACTAAATTAATAGGGAAATAGAAACATTTATCGCAAATTACAATAAATTTCTCTTTATTGGAAAGAGCAGGTGTTTTACCTTTCAGGTTGGATTAGGTGAATTTTGAAGCAGCAAACTAGTTTCATGGCTACTTTATTTGACAAAACAACTGAAATTATCAAAACTGTGTGCAAGAGAAATGTTCTGAAACTTAAAAACTAAAAACAATTAAAATATTACTGTTGGTATGACGCAGGCAAGCAAGCTTATACAGCATCAGTATTAAAAAAAAAAAATAACCACATCATCTGTCCATTCCCGCTAAATAACTAGTCTAATCCTTCCTAAAATTTGTTCAAATTATTAACTTCCACACTACTACCTGGCAGTATGTTCCAACGGTCAATTAGTCTCTGGCTGAAAGCAAATTTTCGCGACAATTCTGCAACCATCCTTTCTCAATTTAAATCCACGTCTTCTTTATGTATATCATCCGAGCAAGGATACCATCAGCATATAGTTTACTCAATTAATTTAAAGTCTATAAGTATTTAAGGGCAAAGACCCCATGCTACGAGGTAGAATGACTAATATGTAGATTAGTGCAAATGCATCATTTTAACATAGCAGTCTACCAAAGTAGTTAAATTAATTAAATTGGCATCGTTTTGGTTACATCTCATATTGTGACTGCCTTCACAACGAGTTGCCATGGTATTATACTACCTCGAATAAATAACACTTCACCAGTGGAGAAGACTACTGTTATTTATTCTCAGCGGATACCACCACCCACAGGTAGCTATGTTAAAATGATGCATTTGCGCTAACCTACATATTAGTCATTCTACCTCATAGCATGAGGCCTTTGCCCTTAAATACTTTATAGTCTATGCCCTTAAATACTTTATAGTCTATATCACTACGCATCATCAGGCATCTCTGATATTGTGAAGTTTATACCTGAAAACTGGGTTATCACTAATTGCAACACCAAGGTACCAGCCCACCCACCGAAGAGAAGCCAACAAGCTTTGAAACGGTACCGTCTGGGGGGCCTGATGTCCACTGAGTTTCCTCGAATAGGTAACAACAATCTTCTCTACTGGGGAAGCGTTGCCTATTCGAGGAATATGAGCTTTTGTGTGAGTTGAAGGAGCAACTGTCCCTTTCTTCCTTCTACGGCATTTCCTTCCTCTACCTCTCCTACTATCATCTTCCTACATCTTTATTGCTTTTCTTAGTCTAATAGGGATAGTATGAGGATAACCGAGAACTATTATCCCATACCATATTTCAAAACGGTGCAGTCTGGGTGGTGGTATTTGCTGAGAAAATTGTTGTTGTTGATATGGAGGTTTGATGGCGCATAAGCTACTTTGGCTATAATGCGCCTTGCTGAGAATAAATAAGTCTTCTCCACTGGTGAAGTGGTATTTATTCGAGGTAGTACAATACCATGGCAACTCGTTGTGAAGGCAGTCACAATATGAGATATAACCAAAACGATGCTAATTTAATTAGTTAATTTAACTACTTTGGTAGACTTATGTTAAAATGATGCATTTGCACTAACCTACGTATTATTCATTTAAAATCTTAAAACAGGCCTCCTCGTAGGTGCCAATTTTTCTGACACTACAATTTGCGGAGCTGAAATCTTTCTTGGTAAAAGTACTCGTTTGTGCGCCTGCAAATCTTGTTGCTGTTGCGGGTTTAGGCGCATCTTCGACTTAGGCCATATTGCCCCGTATATATTATGTCTGTAAAAATTGCGTGTGTTCTGGGCAATTTTCTGTTTGCTCGAAGAAAAACCCATACTGCGCCCTCACTAAACCCTGAAGAACTCCACTAATAACATTACTTCAAGCAGTAGTGCCAATTAACACCCATTCTCTGTCTTCTGCCATACAATCTTTCCTGGGAATGTCAAGATAGATACTGTCCTCGCTCCAATTTCTACAGCGGTGTCAAAAACTTTACTGAAATCTAAGTACAGTGCATTATGTCAAAATCAGTTTTTGCATCCGGTTTGTTATTGCGTCATAGCATCCGGTCCTTTGTTACTGCGTCATAGTAGCTAATCAGATTGGTTAGACAAGATTCCTCTCGCCTCTCATAAATACTTGGATTTCGGTAAAGCTTTTTATACTGTTGCACATGGAAGACTACTGTACAAATTGGAGCAGTATGGCATTAAGGGCAAGTCGCTGGATAAAAGGATAATTTTATCCATCTACAATGGATAAAAGGGTGGTTGGGTGGGAGAAGACAGAATGGTAATCAATGGACATGCTCTTCGTGAACTAATGCTATTAGTGGAGTCCCACAGGGTTCAGCGTAGGGCCTATTGTCGCTTTGTATATTTATTAATGATATTGTATATTTATTATTGATGAAGGTATATCAGGCTTAATGTCCAAGTCTGCAGATGATACAAAGGTCGGCAGGGTTGTTAGTGACAGTAACAACAGTATGCTACTGCAACAGGATCTAGAAAAGTTGGACAGATGGGCTGAGAAGTGGCAACTGAAGTTTAACATTGACAAATGCAAAGTACTGCATATGGGTAGAAGTAACCCCAGAGAAATGTACCAACTGAGTGATACTACACTCAGGGTGGTAGAGAATGAAAAGACCTAGGGGTAATTTTGCAGTCAGATACGAAGTTTTCTGATCAGTGCAGACAGGCTGCCAGACAAGTCATGGGGTCTTGTCAATGATATACAGAATTTTTGCTAGTAGGGAAAAGAATGTGATTATTCCTTTGTATCAGACAATGGTCAGGCCACACCTTGAGTAATGTGTACAGGTCTGAAGGCCTCATTTTAGGAAGGATGTAGAGTTGCTAGAACGAGTACAGAGAAAGGCGACAGGGTTGGTGAGGGGAACGAAGGAGTGCTCTTGCCAAGAAAGGCTTAAATTCTGCATATTGCAGCGTCTGGAGATTAAGCACCTGCGAGGTGATCTGATATCTACATACAGGTGTATAAGGTCTTGGGTTCAGCAGGCTCAATTCTGATGGGATTCTTCCTCCTGCTCAGATTACGAACCTGAGGGGGGGCATAAATTCAAATTGAGGAAGGACAGTTATACAATAGATGTTCTGAAATTTGCCTTTAGCCAGCGGGTGGTTGATTTCTGGAACAAACTTCCATTTGTCGCTGTGGAAGTTGATAGCTTAAATAAATTCAAGGAAGAACTGACAAACGTTTAGAGCGAATTGTTGTGTGAAATGAGATTTTTTTTTTTTTTTGCTGATGCTGTATAAGCTTGCTTTCTTGCATCATGCCTCTACTAATGCTAATTATACTTCATTCCCACAAGATAAATAACCACGTAACTCCCCCTCTTTCCAACTAAGTAAATAAAATGTAATTTTATAAATACACCGTATATTTCTTTTTTTTTTTTGTCTTTAAAATACGTGCTTAATCGAAAATTCGATTAATAAGTCCATCATCTTTTCTACACATCTTTCACATCTCGCGTAGCAGCGTATTACAGTAATATCTGCATTAAGAACGAAAACCACTGTATATTAATTCTATTATTTCTGCGCTTTCGTTTAAAAGTTTATATTGTGTTACACCGCACAGGAGACTAAAGAAAGCGGTAAGCATATGCAGTACTCCCTTAATGTAGTCACTAAACCATTAGGTGTAAGCCACGACGCGAAATCCCTCTTATTGATGCTATATAAGTATACGGGAGGTTCGATCACGCTGCATAACAAAACGTTTTATATTTAAAGGTTTCTTATATGTATTTAGCGTGTTGAATCCAACTGTATCATTTGTTTTTAAACCCGCCAACCAATTCATCCGGAGAAGAATCTTCAGAATTGGATAACGAATCTGGTGAACAGGATAATTTGGATACACCTCTAAAGTCTGCTAAACTAAAGCGTCATATTACTCTAATCAGAAAAAAAATTGGGATTTATTAGACGATTTCGATCTAAGACCCAAACTGTTCACCGACCAGTGTAGAGCTCCAGACATCACGTTTAAAAGAATGGAATATACCGGATATCAACTGCAAGCATTCTACATACAGGAAATGACATGTAACCTATGAACCTTTTTACATTTGCAAAATCCCTGTGTTATTGATTTGATTCAAGCTGTCTTTATGAAGCAATTGTTATTAATCACGATGCAGAAGAGTGGCATAGTTTCATAGACAGTTCAAGTAAAAGACTGAAAGTTGTGTTGCATTATAGTGGGAATATACACCCATCGATTCCTGTTGCGCACTCTGTTCATATTAAAGAAAGCTACAGAAATGTGAAGCACGTGTTATAAAATATCACGTATGATCAGTATAAAGGATGTTAGTAAAGACTGTAAGATGCTAGGGTACCTTCTGAATTTGCAAGGCAGTTTTACGAAGTTCCTTTCTCTACCTTTCGGACAACAGGGCAGAAGGTTACCAATAAAGAAGTGGGTGGCCTGGCAAAATTGAGTTGAAGCCTGACGCAGAATACTGTATTGTAGTAAACAATCCCTTGGTTCCTCCACTCCATACCAAGCTAGGATTGAACAATTTTTTAAAGCATTTGATCCTCAAGATGACATCTTCAAGAATACACCATTTACGTTTCCAAAACTGTTTGATGCAAAAGTGAAATGAGACATATTTATTAGCCCACAAGTTAAGGGGATTTTACAGAACGAAATGCCTGGCAGTCGTTTCGCCTTCTAATGAAGGACTTCCTTGATAAATTTAAAAGTGAAAGTGACAAAGAACTAACTGACAAGGTAGTGATGTAGAATGTCAATCAAGATTCACCAGGATTTTTTACAAATCAAGCCTGAGCGACGTTAGTGAAGAGCGGGAATATACCAAAGAAGCCAAGATGATATGATGGGTAACTATTTCTTTCTTAAATCGGTATAATCACTCAATACAAATGATAGACGCTGAAATGTCAATTTTTAAAGAATGTTTTTTTATTAACCTGAAGAAGGTTTCTGGTTTTTTAATTTGTGATTTTTTTTTAGTTTGTTATTTACTTATATCAAATATTAATACTGTATTCTGCACAGAAGTCATACATTGTTAATAAATATGATACACTATTATTACATAGTTTTTTTAAATTTATGGCCAAATCATAGATGCTATGCAAAAAACTAAGGTCACATTTGGACTCAGCCTTTCCAAATTCATAAAAAAACACGAAACGCAAATAAGCAGCACTTTTTTTGAAAATTTAAGCTGCACGCTCGGTTACATAACTTAGTGTTATATAACCGAGATATTCCATGTGCCTGTTTAACAGCGTACTGCGAATTGATTTCTCTGTAATGACTGCCTCAATATGGAAGAGCATTTAATAAAAAAAAATCGACAATCTGGAAAATTTACTTTTCAAAAACCGAAACAATTTTTGACGAATTCCACAAAGTGCTTTCGTCTGGGGAAGAACAAATTCTTGGGTTTTAAAAAGGTGAGTAGAAATGAATATTTATATAAAAATAAACGTAATAAATTATAAACATGTGGATATTAACTCATATTGATCTAATATAAAGCAAGTGCCTTTAATTCATGCTTAGGACTTAACTTTTAGACACTACTTTAGTGCTTCAAAGGTTGACTTATAACATCTTAATGGAACACCAATTAAACCATAATGGATGCCAAAGTTTCACCGTATATATATCACCAAAATGCTTTTATGGGTCATACGTCACCCTTCAGAATTTTATCTTGTTTATCTGTTATTCAGGTGAATAAGTCGAGTAATGTGGTGGCAATACTGGCGCTATGTGCCCAGTGTCAGAATTGTCTGCTTCTAAATTGGTACACACAATCAAGGGCATTTCGACATGGTTTCTACATTCTGCTATTCACGCTTATAGACTTGGGGCTATCCACGGGTTACTCTTATGAATGAACTGATTTTAATAATAAAAAAAACAAGTGTGTTCCTTGTGCTAAGGTACAAGTTCCTTCTTCTGTTGTAAGCGATCATGCCATAAATTATAAAAGTTTATTTTCGTAAGTTTCCTGGAAATTTAGTAAAAGTATTTTTCAAGGAAACTGCGTCGATGCAGTTAAGAATAACGATAATGTACGATAATTAATACTAATACTTGTATTAACAATTTTATTCAATTGTCTTCCACCTAATTTTATCCAATTAGGTGGAAAACACTTGGCCTCCATTATTATGTTACAGAACATTTCTCGTTAGTTATCATAACTATTATGGCATTCTCTATAAGGAAATTACAGCAAGTTTCCCTTGCCTTCTCCTGGATAAGCATCAGAAAAATACTAAATCACGAATCAAATTAACGTTTAATAGCAGATACCTTGAAGGAGAAACAGTTAAATATATAGTCAGGGTGTATATATATATATTGATCACGAAAATGGAAGTACTCTGAGAAGATACTAAACAAATTTTATATATATATAAACAAGAAAGCGAGAGAATTATAAGAGTAGATGAGAAATGGTAGCATTTTATTTCCAATCACATTTGGAACAAAGTATGAACTCATATTAACCTAAAGATAAAAGTAGCACCATAATTGGTGATGAAAGCTTATATTTTAAGCCATAATTTGACAACACAACCACATATGGATTGGCGTAATGAAGAATGTGGATATGGAAACTGTAAAGTAGCATAAAAAAACAAGTAAGGGAAAGAGTAAGCATCAGTAGAGAAACAAACCAGGGAGTGGGATGTGGAGTGTAACAGCTGAAAATAAGTTGGAATTCTAGTGGCAGAAAAACAGAACAAAGTAGAAGAAAAATTTTCATGTTTTCTTTATCTGTATTTCTTAGTATTTCTCTATGAATTTAAGTATGCTGATTCCGAATATGACCTTACTTTTTTTGTCTGGCATCAAGAAAAGTAAATACGCAATAATATATCAGATTAATTAACTAATTAATCAACTTCCGCAGAATAGAGTATTAATGTACAAGTCAAAACAGCCTAAAAAGTAGGTTTCTTCATAGGATTAAAAAATATTTAAAAATTTAGATTTAAACGTCTTTCTGTTGTGGTTAGTGTAATCATCCCGATCCAAGAACAAGATACTGTTGACCATCATATATTCATCTGCCTTCGTGTCCTCACTAGTATCAACCATGCTTGGTCTGAAATGAAATCAGAGTGCTAGCTTGACCGACATTCTGCATCCTATGTCTCCGTAATTTTCAATAAACATGTCCACACGTTATTTGTAATTTACACTCAATGTTACCAAGAAAGCCATTCATTACAAGGCGAATGTACTACCAGGCATTTCATTCTGTTCTGCATCAGTCATCTTGCCTTTCAGTTATTGTCAAGCCAACATCTATTTAATTGTGAACCAATAAATATGGCGCCTTTCACTTTTGAATCTGACAATTTTTGAAACGGATTGTATAATTGTATATGCTTGAAGGTGTCGCCTTGGGGATCAAATGTTTAGCTGAAATTGTTTGTCCAGTCCAAGCTTGCTATAGAGTGATGGAAGCCAGAGCTTTCTTTATAAACAAGGGATTGTTTACTACATTGTGTGCGAGCAGGCTGCAAGTAATTGTGGCAGAACATTCACTTCCCGAGTGCTGTCTACTGCGTATGCATAGAAAACAAGAGAACTTAGCCAAACCACGTTTCAATCTCAGAAAACTCCGCATCTTGAATTCTTCACGGTCATCCCATTTCATCTGATGATATGCCATCTTCTCCAACACATGCCACATATTTCTGTAGTCTTCTTAAATATGAAACGAGCATGGATCTGTGTTAAGCAATACAACTTTGGAAATTTTATTTTAACTGTCTATGAAACGATGCCACTCTTCTGTATTGTGACTAATACCAATTTCCTTGAAAAGACTAATCGAATCAAAACAATAGCACAGGAATTTCAAAAGTGTCTAAATGTTCATTAGTGGCATGTTTTTTCTGCATGAGGAAGCCGTACAGCTCAAAGTAGATTCCACTCTTTTAAACGAGATGTCAGGAGTTCTGTATTGGGTTTGGTAAGACCAGGTCTCTCATTAATAAATCTAATTCTTGCTGATTAGAGTCATGTGATGCTTTATTTGAAACGGCTTCTGAGGCAATAGAGAATGGTACGTTGGCATACACTGCAATTTTTCGATCCGTAGACTCTTTTAAACTCTGATATGTGTATCATCCAAAATTGGCAGTCGTCATGATGGTTTCTGGACAATTTCTATATTTGAGGTTTAACAAAAGATATATAGCACGAAACCATTCCTGCACTGTTGATCTTCAGCTATCATAGCAGAAATGAGGTGCTCACAACTTGTCTTTATCAGTCACAGGCATTACAAATTAGGCTTCATATGCATGAAAAACTTCCTGTCACCAACGATGTTATGTTTCATTTCTTTCGAACCTGTGTAATATAGCAAAACGAGTGTGGTAGCAGTAGCAAACTGCAGGATAAAAAACGTATTTACGACGAATACTGCAGGATTTATATATTACATATCAGTACGCACTTATAATGCATACAAATGTCGCAAAAGCATAATGCCTTAAACTGCTACCAAAATATTGACACTAGAAAAAATTAATGTCACTGTTGGATTATGTACACAAAATGCATATAAGAAAGTTAAATATACATAAATAAAGATTTTTTTTTTTATGCAGTGTTACAGATGGATGCTAAGTAATAATAGCAATAGTGGCATGTGATGCAAGAAAGCAAGCGTATGAACTTATGTAACATCAGCCGAAAAAAAAAAAAAAAAAAAAAACATTCACACAACCATTCTTTCTAAATGTATGTCCAGTTCCTCCTTGAACTTTTTAAGCTATCAACTTCCACAACGACAGATGGAAGTTTGTTCCAGTTAACCACCAGCTGGCTAAAGGCAAATTTCCGCTCATCTATTCTGAATCCCATCAGAATTCAGTGTGCTCAACCCATTCAAACATTATACACCTCAATCAGATCACCTCGCAGGCGCCTAGTCTCCAGCCGCTGAAATTTGCAGAACTTAAGCCTCTCATGGTAAGAGGATCCAATCTTGTTGCCCTTCTCTGTACATGCTCAAGCAAACCTACATCCTTCCTAAAAGGAGGCCTCCAGACCTGTACGCAGTACTCAAGGCGTGGCCTTATACAAAGGAATAATCACCTCCTTTTCCCTGCTAGCAAAATTCCTGTATATCATTGACAAAATCCCATGACCTGCTCTTGCAACCTGTCTGCATTGCTCAGAAAACTTCATACCTGACTGCACATTTACTCCCAGATCTTTTTCATTTTCTATCACCTTAAGTGTAGTACCACACAGTTGGCACGTTCCTCTGGGGTTACTTCTACCCATATGCAGTACTTTGCATTTGTCAATGTTAAACTTCAGTTGCCACTTCTTAGCCCATCTGCCCAAATTATCTAGATCCTGTTGCAGTAGCACACTGCCATTACTGTCATTAACAACCCTGCCAACCTCTGCCAAGGTGGAGGACTGGGGAGAATCCCCGTAATTCAATGGCTTTATAACAAGAGCCTATTGTGTATATTTCATGCATTGTAATATCTTTAAATTGTGTAACATCTTCGTTGGATAGGAAGCTCTGGTTTTCAAAAGACAAATAAATACATTTACGTTTATACTCTGGACGACTGAGGCCAGAAGAGTTTACCACTTTACTGTAACGGTTGTATTGTGGCCGATTTGTCGGAGCAAGCTAGCAATGGGCTTTAGACTTTTTATGGCAGAGCATGGGCTCGATATTGCGAAATGTGTAATAGTCTCTGCGTACGTTACCCAAGTAAGGCTCATTCAACCTTCCCAAAGGAGTTCGGAAAGGTGCAAATCCAAGCACTTGGTTGTGTCTTTGCCTACAACTGAAATCAGGCCCGAGCCTTTTAGAAGGCATCTAAACCACACTGTTTAGATGCCTTCCGCACTTAAAGCACTAAATTGACAAGTAGAAGAGAAATAATTTAATAAAATCGTGTTTGATGGTCAACTGCAGAATATCAGAATATTCGAATATTGGTTTGTGAAACTGCACCGACTTTTCCCCTTTTTAAACAGCCATTCAATGAAGCTATTTCCTTCAATTTATATGGAAAAAACAATATCATCAACTGAATGATATCAATCTTGAATTCGAACCATTCATCGGTACGTTAGGAGGAAGATATCAATATGGAATTCGAAATCTCCGAAATGCAAAGATTTTATTTGAATTAAAGTTTTATATACGAGTCATGTTTACTTAGCCATCTAAATGTTTTGCCAACTGAAGTTAAAATAACTGAAATACAATTAAGAGTTATAATTAAGAACAAAAATAGCGGCAGCTGCCGAAACTTTATTCAATAACTCTTTACACTGTTCCGTATATATAGATTTCCACAGCTTTCTAACATCTAAAAAACTCATAAAAATATTTCCATCGTCGAATCAGAGCCGCATTGCTATAATTCCATTTCCACGATTGACGAATCAATCTGGAGAGGAAACCCACACGGAATTTCACTGGTCTTCTATTGTTACAGTTCTATGAGTGTCTGGGAAAACTGTCTAAGAAGCCAACAAGAAACTGAGAAACTTTATTACTTAGATCGACAAGTGATTTTGGGAACGTTGAGATTCAGTGTTCACAACTACCTGGGGACCGTTGTCTACATTTAAGAGTCCATATTGCGTAGGAACTGTGAGAAATAAATCAACACAGATTCTTCTAAAGAAACACAGAATCAACGAAGGTATTATATACAATTCGGACAGCGATGACTGGCTGAATCGAAGCTATCATTAAACGAACCATGTGAGAATCTAGTAATAAGTAGTCTACATACACCATCACAGAGGAGTGAATATCTATTGGCATCGAAGAAGTAATTAATGAAAAAAAAATAGAATTTGTGACTAGAAAAAATGCGCTGACCGCATATTCATAATATCGATGACACTGAACTTAATGAAATTATAGGAATAACCAAAACGCCAACTGTAGTTTCTGACAGTATACGACCGTGCTCTGTGTTCAAGAAAAATACTGTTTCGAAAGTGCAGTATTTTATCCAGACACATGGAATATGATGTATTGACCTAAGGAAGAGTTCGTTTGCATGCCCCATTGAATAAATTCAGGTTAGGAAGGGGATGGAAGGACGGTGTCATGCCATTTCGTTTTTAGCTTTCACGCTTTGAGTCGCTGCTTGTCACGTGGCACTTGACCACTGGTATTGGTCCACCCTGTCTAAGGGAAAAGTAGATATGTTTCACTCTCATGGCGTCCTTAGCCAACTTTTATCCATCTGTCAATTGAGTACTCCAATGCAGCAAGCCACCTGAAAGTAACACAGAAATAATTTTATTCATGCAGTACCAGTTTATACAATCAAATTATTTTTTGGAATAGTAAAAATACACTACTTTTGCCCTTCAACTACTAACATTTAGTTAGACAACTAAAAATTACATAATTAAAAGACAATTTTACTATTTTAATTAATTAACATAACTTGTTGCTATATAAGAGATACTTTAGTTCCATAGATTAGCAGCATTTAAACTTAATGCAAGTCTAAAGCTTTATCCTTTAAAATAATCGATTTATATCTGAAATATCTTTTGCGATTCCCATAATTGTAAAACCTATATAAGTCAGTCATTCAACATACATTTTTGTTTAGTTTACTTAGGTTTAAAATCATATAAAGTTCAACATGTTTCATTTGCTATTATGGTAAGCTGTATTGCAGTTAAGTTTTTATAGGCATTAGTAATACACAAGGCATCGCAAATAATGTAAAAAACATTTCGTGTCAGAATATTTTATTTGTAAATAACGCAAAGATTTACAGTAACGTGTCTAAGTTATTCGAATGCAGTGAATTTCAGAGTGTACGCCATATCCTTCAGATACCCTCGTTGGTGAATGTCCGGTGGAATTAAATTAGGTTAACGAGGTGGAAAGTCATTTTCTCCTGGATCTATCGAACGGTGTGAAAATTCAGCATCAAGATGGGCTCCGATATCACGACGACTGAAATGGAGTCACGCATCAGCTTACTGATAGTATACTTCCTGTATAAATGCCAACGGGAAGATACAATGCATGTATGGAGCATGTAATGTTCTCAGTACCAGTAACCGTTCCCTCAGAGAAAAATGATCCAAAGATATCCCTACACATCACACACTACATTGTAAATCGTGGGAAATTCACGACCTTGTCCAAATGAAAGTTTGGACTTTGAGGACCAATACGCAATTACAAAGATTCAAAGTACTATTAAGCAAAAAGGTGGCCGATTAGCAAATTGTTGATCCGTTCATCCTCCTCCACCTTCCATTGAAATCACTCACAAATCGTTTTGAGGCTGATCACAATCGTTTTCAGTCATAGCATGCAACACCTTAGATGTGTGGTTTCCATTGAACAGATCCCAATATTTTTTTTTTTTGGTTTCGATATTTTACTGGCGCATCAGCTTCTATGGCTATAGTGCGCCAAACTTATGGTTTATTCACTGATGTCTTTTGTTATGATTTTTATATTAAATTATAATAATTTATACGTTTAGAAACTGGAAAACTACGGATATATTAGATTTATCTGACAATATTGTTTGTAATGAAAATTTAACAAAATTTATTATATTATTTTGAAACACCAAGGAGTGACATCTCACTAAAAATGGTACATTTCTTTCAATAACACAATCTCTTGCAAATAGTCTTTGCAGAAATAAAGACCACACTGAGTGATGGCAGAGAATAAGCACAGTCAATATTTGGAAAATAAATAAATTATTCAAAATAAATTATTCTGGTAATAAGAAAAATCGAACAGTAACAGAACATGGAAGACGTATAATCTGATTTTTGGTGGCTCTAGTACGAAAATGAACACCAAATTATTTAATTTAATTATTTACTAAATTAAATTAATTTCTCATTTAATTTTTTATATGAGAATTAATGTATTTAATTCAGTAATGTATTTTCTAGTAGCAGCCACGGTTTATCAAGGGAAAAAAAAGAAGAAAAAAGTTTATGGGATCCTTAACATTCCGAGTTTTATTCACTTGATATTAAATATTCCGAAGATGTGCTAATTAAAGCGCAGTTCCAAAACTTCTACGATATACTTGTGATAACGTTACTGATGATCCCAAGCGAGTTTGGGATCATCAGTAAGAGATGTGGTCTGCCACGGTTCATGCTTAGTTGTTGCCCACTAACTCGTGGTGCAGATGGGTACTGGGCTGTCTCTTCAGGCGATTGGCTTTCTGGTGGCAAAATGGACTAAAATTCTGGAGCCGCCATACACAATATACTATACATGCCTACACGAACATGGTTGCGGATCAAGTATACCCGCCTACGCTCCTCTTGTTTCTCAATGGCGATAGCGTCTTTCAATAAAGCACCTGTGCCAAAGTACAGATGTGGTTTATAGAACATTCGGAAGAAAACATTTTTCTCTGGCTAGCCAACTCACCAAGATCTCGGATACATTGAAAATATGGAATATGTTTTAATTGGCTATGCGACTAGTCATATTTCTGTATACTTCTCATAATCGCATGACATCCGTGCCACTGCATGTTCAAATCCTGCACGGGAAGGCCAAACATTTTATTATATCGGTGGTCAATATTTTACTATCCACCGAATGTAGAGGCTGTCACAGCAGCTAACTAAAGATAGAAATCCCATCTCTCAGTCACCCTGTCCCTCTCACCACATACCGGTTTAAATTAACCTACCGAAACATTCCTTCGATGTGTTTCTGTAGCTCGATTTTTAAAACTCATAGTAATTAGACACTACCCGATGGCTCACTTGGTAGCACAGCCAGCAGAATCGTCATCCTTCCCATGCCGGGTGGAAAAGACTTGAGTTCTGATCCCGTCAATGACGCGGGGAGAACTTTTATGAGCATTTTCTACCACGCGGCTGAGTTAGCCGGTCTCAGATGGTTTTTTTCTTCACTGAAACTCTATTTTTTCGTCCAGCCAGCAAACAGCAAATCGAGGACAGAGCAAGCACAATTTACAGACATTTTATATACGGTGCAATAAACCCTAAGTTGCTGATACGCCTACAACCAATCAACTACTCGGTGGTCACTCCTAATTACTATATAATTGTCACAATATTATCGCACACTACCAAGTAATTATCAGATTAGTAGGCAACAAGGACCACTCTACGTTTCAGCAAGCCCGCGTTCCCGGAGAGTGAAGAATAAGCGGGGCATTTTCGTCTTTTAAAAATGATAGGGAAAACTATTGGGTTCGATGATAATCACTCTTTAGGTGTGCTGCCAATATAATAGTGTCTTTTACACTCGATGGGTGTAAAGTTTGGTATAAAAATATAAAACGCATTATCTCAAGTTGGCAGTTGGGAAGGAATTATTGTATAAAATCTGATAAAAGCCCATTTCTTGGAATAGGACAGTATGACGAAGGGTAGATTTAGGGTTTTAGGACACACAAAAAATAAATATAAACTTTTTAGTTTTTTTTCGAGGGAATTTTGTGATGTTCGACTGAGTTTGAACTGCCTGGCATGCGTACAGGAAAAGTTAAGTGTTTAAATTTTATTCTGTGCAAAAAAAAAAAAAAATTAAAGACCATTTGTTCAATTAATTGGGAACGTGTGGATATACGTACATGGATCAGTTAGTTTTATATGTTTTATCTGATGGAAGTATACGGAATTCACAGAAGAACAAAAAAAAAAAAAAAAAAAAAAAAAAAAAAGTACCTTCTTTTGTCATTTTCAGAATCGGCTAAAAAGTAGAGATGTTTAAATCGTGGTTCTGGAGGAACTGCTTCAAAACTGTTTTTTCCTTGACTGCTGCAACTCTGGACTTTATAACCGTGAAGATGAAACATCCCTGTAGATAAACAAATCAATAATTATTGGTAATGAATCATATCTAGCAGTTTGACAACTCGAGTTTAATAAAACCACAATAGCTCCTAGTAATAAAAACTAAATACCTCTTTAAACAAAAAATACATGACACAGTGGCTTATGGTAGTTAATATAATCCCATTCTCACGCACACACATAAAAAACAAAACTATTTTTTAGTTTCAATTATCCTGCTAAATTTCCTTGGAATTGACGTAAAACGTAAGTCCAGTAAAACGTCAAGTCCAAGGAAAAAAAGATTAATTTCTGTAGCAAATGAAATCTTTTTCTCCATTATTAAACTTATTCACATCCATCCTACTTAATGCCTATACCTGTTTTATTGATCCAACTGATTAATGAGCCACATTGTTATCTTATACTGCAAGAAAACCAATTCGTTCCATCTTTTTCACCACCAGCTCTCAAAATCTATAGTTTACAATGAGCATCTGAAAATACTCCCCTTGAACAGTACTAACCAGTAGGGTGTCGCTCGCTGGGTTCGACCACTTTAATTAGTAACGGCATGCTTCGGTAAGCATTTCAGTTAGTTCAACAATTATAATTCTGCTTTATATTTTAAAAATTGATAAGCAGTGGATTGGGATACATTCGCTACTTACGTGCTTAACAGTATTCTTATTTTCTGTTTATAAAACGGGAATGAAGCATAGTGGCACTACTGAGCAACGTCTCGGGGCCCTCGTGGTAGTGCAGTTGATAGGATCCCCGCCATCGAGTGGAAAAGTCTTGAGTTCGAGTCCCGTCGATGACGTGAGGAGCTTTTATGGGCCCTTTTCACAACGTGGCTGAGTTAATCGGTCTCACGCGAGGGAAGCGTGGTTTTTTCTCCCCGCAAACAGAAAATCGACCTCACGACACGCAATTTACAGACAGTATACACGGATATAGACTTCGTCGCTGATGCTATTACAACAACAAAAGTCTCGGGTAAGTAATTTGAAGTTGAAGAACTGAAGGAAGAATATATGAAAGGTCAAAAATAGCAATGACAAAAGAGATAACAGAACAGGCCAGCGAGAGAGAGAGAGAAGCCATCTTGAACCTACTTGTATAGCAGGTATCAAGCGAACAGAATCCTTATCGAATGCTGTATCAAAACGTTTATAAACTGAGACAAAGTGAATACTGACAATATTTAGTTTGAAGTTTGCGTAATGAAGGCAACTACCAATTCGAGTGTGCAGTTACAAGAAAAGTTCTCAAACAACAGCAGAATGTTATATAATGTCAATGTTTATTTTGAAAAAGTACAAAATAGTTTTCTTAGAGAAGTCATTCTGGATATTACGGGAGAGGGATGTTATTGAGAAGTTTGTAATGATAATACAGGTAATGTTGGAATCTTTAAAGATAGTCCAGTATGGATACGGTTCCTTAAATAACCAATGGCGACATATTAAATTTTTCATAAAGAAATAAGGTGTTGACTGAAGTAACCAGAACGTGAAGGCACAAACGGAAACAATGCTTAGGGCAGGAAAGAAAATTAGATCTTCAATAATGCATGGTCACTGAATAATTACAGAGGAGAGAAACCGAGATGATTCTATGGAAAAAGTAATCAGTCGGATGTAGCTGCACCGGACTTCGCGTAATCAGATATATACTCTGTATACATTTATTCTGCATGTAGTTTCCCTCTTATGTCTACTACCATATTTCTTCACTATCTTTAAGACATGTTATAGCAAAGTTCTGGATATCTTACCCGTCAGTTGGCAAGGGAGTAAGATCGAGCGAGGTGAAGGATTTCTTATAAATATGTGCACACGGTATTCTCAACAGTCAGTATCAGTAGTCATTTAACACCCTTCAAATTGACTCCACAGGAACTGAATATGTTCTAACACTAATACTGACAGAAAGGACAAGATTTTAAAAATCCTACTCCTTCACTGGTGGATTCGACAACGGGATTTTCATTTGCTAGAGAGCACATCAGAATTTCATTCGCAACTGGCATTTCAGTTTAGTTAAACGTATTGGAACCTGAACAGTAGTGCATTGTAGCGGTTTATGTAAATGATTGTGATGAAAAGGCTCCTGTACTATGGGAGTAGGAGTAATGCATTACGCAAAAAAATCACGTAACTAAACATAGATGAGCCATAAAATTTCATATCACGTTATTATGTGATGAATTTGCAATTGAAATGTTTTCCTCAATCTTCCTTTCAAAAGTATGGAGCGTTTTACAGCTAAAGCTATTTATGGCCCAAACAAATGAGGTATATAGAAGGTAACTAAATGTAGGGGTGGCATAAAGTGACAAAGGACTTACCATTATTAGAGAATTAAAAATATACTTAACTTGCTTATTAATTACTACTTTTTGTCTACAATATAGGTTTAAATTCTCTTCAGAATAAAACATTTACAACGAACTGCAGTTTTTTCACCTGCAAGATTCAGAAACACCCATGTATTCCTAATATTTAATTTTATCAAAATAAAATTTAACCAATCAAGAAATTAAAGGTTCAAAGTACAACGCAACCGGATTCCAGTTTCATTGCTAGGCAGAAATAGTGAAATTCCAATTAAACTAACTTATGTAGAATCCGGTAAAAATGATGTAAGAAAAAAAGAATAACCTAAAGTAATTATAAAGGAAGACGACTTCTTACCTAAGGCAGTAGGGGCAGTGTAGTCTATGAAGAAATAAAGAGCGGCATCTTTGAGTACAAAATATCGTCTTTTCCAACATTTCCACCTTTGACTGAGTTTTCCAAGGAATCCCTGACATTCAGAAATTGTGAAAGATGTTGGAGGAAGCTGAATATTCCTGAGACTGGTCTCCATGTAAGGATCTACCTGGGTTCAAATAAAGTACAACGTTAAAGTACATTGGTTCAAATACAACATTGATTTTACTCTTAATCCATCTATCTATAAGAATTTACTCCTTTCTCTGTTTTCTTAATGTATATATTTTAATTATAGTTTTCTATTGATTATTACTGTTTTGTATTTTCTGTAACTCCTAGTGTTCTCACTTTTATTTAAGGTCTGTGTGCCCTGTGTGTGAGAAACGTGTATATATAAATAAATAAATACTACTTTTCTTAAACATAATCGAGAAACGAAGAATAAAAGGAATTTTTAAAAAGTTTAATTCAAGCAAATATTTTAATAAAAAGTTAATTAAATTAAAAATTAATTTATTTACACAAACATCGGAATTATATTACAGGACGTATACCAATCCCTCGATACTTATCCTATAAGTAAGTTACTCATACAATCCAGTAGTTTGGAAATATTAGTGGCGAACGAGTATCTAGTAGCCTTGTGTACAGAGGCTGCTAATTAACTATCGTTAATCAGTAGTTAATTACTATCGTTAATATTATAATTAATTAATTATCGTTAATTATAGTTAATTAACTGAGTTAAATTATCGATTTAACTCAACTTTAAAGCAATGAAAGGTGCCTGGGAAGTTAAATTCGAACTTACCAATTTGTTTTTGTCCTCCTCATATTTGATGGGGGGGATAAAAGCGAACTGATAAGTTCTTTTGACTTAGGAACTTCTAAATGAAGCCATTTTTTGTACCACGACTGGAACCATTTCTGAAACTTCTTTATTTATATCGATTTCAATGTTCTTACGTACGCTGATGGACTTCTTTCAAAGAGGTTGCGAAGTTAACTGCATATTTTTTGATACTAGCGAATAGAAAAAAGATTAGATGTAGGCCAAACTAGGGAGTACGGAGGATGTTCGAGCCGAAGGGACTGCTTTTTTCCGTCAGAAATTGCCACATCGATAACGTGGTATGCGCGAGTTGGCTTGTAGGAATAAAACTTACAGAATAGGCATCTTTGAATAATGCAGAATTAACTCATACCCATAACGATTTCTCTATTTTTAACCCATTTCAAATTTACAATCTCAATTTCTCTGATACCATAATGCGATTACGGTGAAGTTAGTAAAATTTTGTAAATTCTTGTACTTCTGAAATTTCAGGTTGATTAGATAAATAAACATTTGATGAATTATACCAAATCCATCATAGTTCTATACATTAAAGGCTGGTAAGAACATTTAACATGATTACATATTTAAACCCGTTAACAGAATTTGATTATTACTTCAAGGAATATATTAATTCAATAAACATTAGATCACCTCTGACTGACGAAACATTGACTGACTGACGAAACATACTACATATGTAGAGGAGACAAAAAGAAAAATTAGATACTGGAATATTTTAAGGAACACAAGAAGCAAAAATCGGAAGTTTTAAAACATGAATGCATATGAAAAACATCATACAACAATAATAACCTAACTTTACAATTATTAGCAATGATATAGATAACAACAAAAAGGATAAGAGAAGTCATATTTCAAAATAAAAAAAATAAAAAAAACCCACACAAAATATAAATTTCAAGAGATCTGATTTGACTGGACTCGATTTTCAATGGGACAGTGGCAGAATCTCGTTCGGATACTTTTTTGGATGCTCTGTATACTATATTACGAATTAATATTGTCACATGTATGACACCCACATTTAGAAAACATAAATGGCATGGTTTTTTTCCTTTTCTATCGTTTTGCATGTGATCAAATGATTGGCATAGATTCCGTAGCATATTTCTTGTTATTCAGTTAACTGTACAATTCAGTGGTATGCTAGATGTATCTATTTCATGATAGCAACTGTGTATACAAGTTGATGAACACGTAACACGCGCAAAAATCTCTTTATGCAAGATACAACGTTCCTGTAAACTCACTGAAAAATATACCATGCTCTAAAATAGAAATTCATAAAGTAACAAAGTTGTTTTAGTGGCTAGGTTTCTTATCTTCCCGGATAGAAAAGTCATCGACCAGGTGAGATAAGAGAGTGAGAAATTTACGCCTTCGAATTAAAGAACACCGCAAACACATTCACAGTATACCAGAGCACTGTTCATCGTATCTGGCTTTCCCTAGTTAGGACGAAAATCATAACTGGCTTTCCAACTCTTCCATTACTGTCTCGCAAAGACAGATACTGCTGCAAGGGGCTAGGACGGCGTTTTCCGAATTAAATTAACAGAATAAGAACTCTCATCGAGAAAATATGCGAACACCTTTAGAGATTACGTTCTTGAGCATTATTTTCTTCCTACTACTCACCATCCTCCTCCCAGCAGTAAGTTTTCTCCTCCAGGAGGGCATCTCCCCACTCCCCCTTCCCTTATGGCTTACAAAATTCTATTTCTTCCTCCATTCGGTGTCAGAAATACGAATCCGCACATACAGTCATTTATACAATCATCTCTTACCTTTATAATTCACTAATCTTTGAAACTTGTTCGACAAAGTGACTTAAACATAAACATCCTGGCTATTTGTGATCTTCCTTCCACGTACCCTAATATCATCCTCCCAAAGCCTTCAATAGTAACATCAATCTCCTTCCGGCTGGGCATTCTTTTCAGGATTTCTCTTTATTAGCAGCTAAAGTCACATCATCGAGTATTTGAAACGTGGTATGCTGGTATGCTATTAAACCAGTTTGTAACAGGCGTGTAAACTTCATCTTCAGAAACTCTTTAAAAAATGTTTTGATCCTGCTCGCATAATTGTATTCTTAAACCTAATCTCGTACTATAGTAAAGTGCAGCCATTATCAACCCACTGCAGGATGGAAGCCTCCTCAACAATTCATGCTGAGGGAAATGACCATAATCTGCCACGCTGGTCCAGTGCGGGTTGGCAGATCGACCGTATTCAGCAGTCAGGGGCTTGAACCCCGGTCTACTCAAAGAGTGTGTGCTACTGCACTCCCGCTCCTGCCCACTCGGCTACGGAGTACTATACCCTTTACTTACTCAGCGTTAACTACTCATTTTCTGAAGGTTAAGATGTGCTCTATAAGATAACCATACGATATAATTTTTCCTTAATAATAGCTAGGTGATTTTAAAGAAATTTCTACCTAATTAACATTGTATTGATCCTATTCTTATAGCTTTCGTTTCCCATAAAATTTTATTAAAAATATACTGCTTACTTGTGATACTGATGAAGCTACCTGAGTCAACACAGTGATCCACCTAAAGGAGAAAAAAACAACAAAAAGTCAATGAATTTCAGAAGACATCTCGTTTCAATTCAATTTTTTCAGGAAAGATGTATATCAGAAACTACCAGAAAAATAAATTTAGATACAAAAAACTACTTTTAGTAATAGGGACATCATTTCACTACTCAGTTTTGTATTTCTGTAATATTTTGCTCCAGAATAATCCCGACGCAACCGATATGTTTAAGACACATTGAAGTGAGGAAATCGATATTAATAAAAGTTAAAATTTAATAATAATGGGAGTTTGCAAATATACTTCCCCAAATGGTTTATTTATACAATCATCTCTTACCTTTATAATTCATTAATCTTTGAAACTTATTCGCCAAAGTGACTTAAACATAAACAGAAATTTATGTTTTAGGCAATCGGTGGCAAGCAGTCGCTAAGACTACACCAAGATCCAATTAGTGACAAAATGAATTTATGCCTTCTGTTGATAGCGACACCTCCAGAGCCTTCGGGATGTATTGCTAACCGTCAATCTAATGCATCGTCTGTAACTAGTTTATGTCCCACATATACTGCTCTCGCGCACTGAATTATAACGTGTTGTCCTAATTGCACCCATTAGAGTAATCAAACTTCCTTGTTTGTATACTTGAGATAACATTACATCTTTCTGAAATTATCAGCGTCTAATGAATCTGAAAATCAATTTTCAAATGATTCCTCAACCAGGAAGTTGTAATTATTAAGTAAAATTAATCGAGTTTTGGGGGAAAGTTTTGCAGATTATATTAATATCCATTCAGTTAATTTGAAACTTCTCGCTTTCATCCCTTCATTTTCCCCCTCTCTCTCATTACCAGACTTATGTTACGAAATTGAACAACATCTGCTGTTTTAATATTACATCCTTTTTTCTTATTACTACGTTGCTTTCACTGTTTCCTTAAGGGTTTGTAATATCGTTCTCGGATCATCTAACAAGCCATTGATTATGAGCAATAACTCCGGTCACTGATTCAATTCCTGTACTCAGGGAGATTACAGTGAATTGTATTATTCCATACCAAAATGAAGGATCGCAGCTAGCAAAAAACTGGTTATCCGAGAGAAATTGAAGATAGTGGTAATAGTATGTGCATTTCCTGTCTGGTATATAAATATTTACCAATCGCAGCCATAATTTACTGCCCTGAAAAAAGTAATTTACTTTTTCGGGCCATATTTCGTTAAAAAAAAGTTCAAGGAAACAACAAGCCCCCCACCCCCAACCAAGTGTGCCCTCGGGGGGGGACGCAACAAGCACTTTGGGAACCTCTGTCCTAAAACAACTAATCAACCATTAACCATCACAGTAAATACTGTCATCGTGAAGGGGGTGTACTTGACCGGCGACGATGGAAATGTTCCCATTGAGCCGTTCATTAACGGTAATCAGAGAACCCATGGTGTGCCACGAAAACAGTCCCCAAACAATAGCATCTCCAGCCTGCCGAACGTCAGCAGTGCATCCAGGTGCTGTGGTCTCATGTTGCTTTCTCCAAATGTGGATACACTCACCAGCACAATAGAGTTGGAAAGTGGGTTCATCAGACAAGAAGACAGATTTCCATATTTCGGCGATCTAGTATCGATGCTGACGTGCGAATGCAAGGTGCAGTTTCTTGTGTCTTGCAGTGAGCATGGGTGCCCTTGACGGGTACGCATGCTCACTGCGATAGCCTCTACGAGCTAATGTCAGGCGTATAGTCTATGTGCTAATTGGTCTTGCTATTCTTACGTTATATTGGGTGGTTAGTTCGGCCACTATGCTGCGTCGCTGCTGTGGTACAAGACGAGACACGCGACTCTCACCACAGACGCCGACTACACGTATGCTAGTTGTTCCGCAGCTGTTGAACCAGTCATGGCAGACTAGTGACACCAAAGAACTGGAGTACTTAACCATGTCGTCTATTGTCGAGGTACTGGCATCCGCATCTCATGCCCCATCATCATTCCACGTTCGAAGTAGGAAGGATTTCGATGTCGACACTCAAAAACTGATCGCCCAGTGTGTGAATTACAATCTTATATCAGCCGTTCCCGATTTTAAACTTTCACCAGCACCACAGACCAGTCCATTCCTATACAAAATGTTGCTAATGCTAAGCCAAATCAGTGTTTATGAGAACACATCTAAAATTATTTTGGAAATTATTCTTCCAGTCACGCAGCTCCCTGAGGAGCCGTTGTGGCCACCAACAAATTCTTCCAACGGCATCAATATCGTGCGCTACGAGCGACATTGCAAAATGTCATGCCCAGAAGTATACTGATCCATTCTTCCACCTAGTTGCATTCTTCCACCAAGTCGATTTTACTTTCCATTATATTTTTTCAACAGAAAGTTTTCCATCCTTGCTATGTGTCCAAAAATTGAGTTTTCTTCTGTTGATGCTATGAAGAAGAATTTTAGGCCTGCCAATTGTATTCGATACCCACTCATTTGTTTTTCGATCAAGGTAAGAAACACGCAGTATTCTCCTGTAACACCACATTTCAAATGCCTCAATTTTCTTCCTGTCAACTCTTTAGTTCTACCCTTCATACCCATAATTGACAACTGGAAAAATCAACGAATCGGTGATTCCCAGTTTCTTATTTAGGGGCAGATCAATGACTAATGTTTTTTCAATTGCCTGTCGTCTCTTTACATCATTTGAGCAGCAGCCACTTTCTATTTATTCTTGATCCTAAGTAATCAAATTCAAATTCTTCGATACCTTGCCCATTAACATTCACATTACTGGAACCGCGATTATCAGCAATCATCATAATTTTAGTTTTACACACATTCAGAAACAGTCCTTTTTTTACTTGTTGTACATACTCTCCACAGAGTTTCCTTAAGATGATACTTGGAACTGCAAATTAGCACAGTATCATCTGCATAATGAAGGTTGTTTATCTTCAGTCCTCCAATTTTTACGCCAGTGTCCAAATCTTCACGCATGATATCTTCAGTATAAAGATTAAAAAGGTGAGGTGAAAAAAATGCAACTCTGTCTGACACGTTACCGATTTGAAAAAGTCGGTTTCCCATGTTAGTTCTCACAGTTCTTTCCTGTTCCTGGTATAGTAGCTTAATTAGTTAAATCATGTGGATTGGGAATCCCATATTAGTCATTTTCCACAGTTTCTCATGTTGAACACAATCAAATGCTTTTGAATAATCTATAAAACACAAAATGACTGGAATATTGAATTCTTTGCATTTTTCAATAACCAGTCGTAGATATAAGATCTGATTTCTGGTTCCTCTGCCCTTTCTTCAAGTTTTCTTGAAATTCTGTTTAGTATGACTTTAAGAAGAATCTTGCTAGCATGAGAAATTAGGCTAATAGTCCTATAATTTGAGCAAATTTTCAGATCTCCTTTTCTTTGGTAAGGGAACGAAAATTTATTTCTTACACTGATGGCCACTGTCCCGTTTCCAAAATCTTTTCAAGAGTGTGATCATGAACCAGTGGAGTTGGTTCATGATCACACTCTTGAAAATGGGGTAGCAGATTATTAGTGTCAGCAAGTCCTATGAAGAGCTGCTTGCAGTATTCTTTCCGCCTTCATTTAATTGTGTTCTCCTCTGTTAAAATTGCGCCCTTGGAGTCCTTAATTAGATTAAGTTTTGGATGGAACTTTTGTCTTAAGGACTTAATAATCTATAAAGATTATTAAGTCCTTAAGTCCATACATCTTAGTGTTGTTCCGTTTGTTGTGGTATTCGATTTATTTACACTTTTGATTGATATAATCCTGTTTGTTCTTGCACAACGCTTGACGACTTTGCTTAGTTCCTGATATTCTTCGTTTCCACACCCTGGGATTTTGCAGTTCTTCTCTGTTCAATAAGTTAGCTTCTGTAATCCATGGCTTCCTAATCTTTATTCTTTCTCTAATGTATCTATTTGCTGAATCTTTAATAATGCTTTTTTATATTTTTCCTATAATTGGAGAATTTATAAAAAATGCTTTTTTATAAATTCCACATTTTCTACGTCCAGCCCATCTAGGGAAAAACCGTATTCATGATCTTTTTCAGCTTCAGCTTGAGAATGATGGGAGATAACTGATGATTACTGCCGCTATCTGTACCAGGAAGTGTCTTTATTGTGATAACACTGGAACGCCATCTTTGTTGAATAAGGATGTAATCAACTTGATTCCTTGTTTTATCATCACGAGATTTCTACGTGTAAAGTCTTCTCGGGTGTTGCTGAAAGCAGGTGTTACATATGACAAGACTGTTCAAATGACAAAATTCAATTACTCATTCTCCCTGTTCATTTCCAATGCCAAGACCAAACCTACCGCATTCCGGACTAGAAGAGACTGTCTTGTGTACTTTTGCATTGAAATCACCCATGAGTATCAAAACATTCTTTTTTGGGACCAGGCATCTATTTTGAAAATAGTACCCTTCAGTACGATGACAATTATTTTGTTCTCCTTATTATTAGACGTACGCAAAACTTCGCTTTTATAAAAAACCTCATCACTAGAAGAAAAGAAAAATACAATTTGGCGAAAACACTTTTTAAAAAGCCTCTTGCGTTACATGGATGTGTAGTCATCATTCTAATAAGCATGAACGATACAGAACATGGAGTCTATCTATATTATGTCTGATTATAAAAAAAATATGGTCGGCCTCATAGGGAGTAATGTACAAAAATTCTGTTTATTATGGGAATGGGTACTAGAATGCGTTAATACTAACCAGAATATCTCAGCAAAGAAAATTTTCATTCTGAACACGTGTTTGATAACCATTTACAAGTAAGGAAGTACCTGCTACTTTACAAATTATTTTCTAATAATCGTTTCAAAAATATTCCGCTAAGATAACGTGAATGAACGTGGTGTTCAACTGCCCATGTCAGAGGCCATGTGGTTCAGCCTGAATGTAAAATCTCCGTTTATTCAGTAGCAGTAACGCGTTGTGCATTAAGCAAATTGCATGGGAAGATAAAAATCGATACACTTGTGGAATTTATAGCAGTTATTTAGGATAGTAAAGAAGTACCAAAAAGAAAGGGCAAAGCGAATAACTCCACAACGGTTACCTGGTGTTTTCACGTGTTGCTTAATATAAAAGAGTCACGTTTAAAAGAAACATGTAGGAATTACAGTTTGCTATAAAACAACTAAAATGAAAGAAAAAAATGCTTGGAAAGTTCCGAGTGCGGTTCATCACCGACGCAATTTCTGCTTTTGTTGACGCACAAGACATTAAAATGGCGTGATATGAGTTTATAGTCCATTTAACAACAAACGTGGTTTCTGCTGAACACAATGTTATTACGAGTTTGTATTTGGAATGTTTCGGAGAATGAACTGCCATTACGTAACATTATTTGCTAGACAGAAGAGGGGGAAAAACCAACGAAAAGCAAGTTCTTTTCCAAAAAGCGAATGGTGTTATATTGGATTAAATGCTAGATCAGCCAGAGCTTTGCCTTACAAGCGTCATCCATACTTACAAATTATTAATCCTTGTTTGGTTCCTGAAAAGCAATTCACATAGTAAGAGAAAGAAACAGAATCACTTAAGCACGTTCATCATTTTATGAATTCATGCCGTACTGATATCATGAAGAACAAAATAAGATTAACAGAGCTTCGAAATACTGACAATATGAACATCCATCTCCTGGTTAAACCCTAAAATTACCCGCGATAAATAAAGAAGGAAGTGGTGGTGCGTTCGCTCACATTTCCTTCTGTTACTGCACGTGTTGAAGAAACAAGGAGGAATTTTGGGGAGAGATAAAAAAACAAAAATTGATAATCTTCCACATTAAAAATCGCTTCACCTAAGAGAGCCTCCATTTATCGAATTTTGCAAGCCATTTTGTCATCTGGAAATAAATTCGTACGAATTCAAGAGCATGACTTAAGGTGAAGCTCATAGAAAATTTCAATGATCTAAATAAAATTAACAGTCCAGTTTTCTGCCATTACGAAATGTATAAACAGTGACATCATAATTTTTAGGCACTTTTAAATAGCATGAAGTGCTTACTGCCTTCGTTATGTCCATCCTCACCCAGCAACTCAACTTTCAGTGAACACATTTTCATCAAAGTTTATATTTCGCTCCTTTAGAACGATTTGTCCCTTCATCCAAAATTTCATTAAAATCGGACAAACAGAAATCCGGCAATTATTATTTTTTTATATACGTCACATATATTTCATAGGCCATCCGTGTTCTATATATTACAGCTGAAGAATTGGATATTATGTCTGTTGCCATTCGCTAATTGAAGAAATTAATGTGCAATATTGACGGATTCGCAGAAAAGAAATGTTCTTGATTTATGCATATGAAATAATTTCTTTTAAGAAGCTTATTTTGATTTATGTATTCATTTATCGAGTTTTAATCCTTGTACAGGGTGAGGAGAGTTACAGATTTGCACCCAAATTAATATAACATTTATATACGAATGCAATTTAAAATGGTACTGTTAGCCATTTATGAGTACAGTACTATTTATTTTGCCTTAATATTGGAAGAGAAATATGTTTATTTTTAAAATAAATCTGTGAAAGTTTTTCAGTTAGAAAAATCTGGTGAAATGATCAGAAGAACGCATCTCAATGGCAGGCCTTCGTTAGAACTGGATATGAGGGAATGTTTATGACAAAATCTGGATTTTGTATTTCTTACTGTTCACACATTGTCTACTTCGAAGCAGAGCATATCGTACAGGGTAATTGTATCACTCGGGAAGAAGTATTTGAAGCAGTCAAAGTTGTGCTAGTGGGTGATATTGGCGCCATGTTTCCTTCTTCTTTAGGGTCTGACAGGACCCTGGGGATATTAGGAATGTTATGAGTCGGAACAAGGTGGTCATGTTCTTAAAAGCAACAAGTTGTTTCCAAGCAACGACCTACAGTTTAGCAAGCATCACTGACTTGGAGGCGGTTGGTGGGTTCTGGATAACTTTAGTTATATATACATCAGTCACCCACCAAGAAATTCTTGGTGGGTGACTGGTGCCAAGGTTGGAATAATATTTTGACTGATCTTAAAGTATTTTTGTATATTAAGAACCGTCGGAACAGCATGTCAAGTTGAGATTCGCTATTAAGGACTTCCTGTCGATTTATAAATCATGAATTATTACTACTTCATAATTATATTAGCATAGGCACATGATGCAAGAAAGCAAGCTTATATAGATTCAGCCAAAAAAAAAATTTCACCCATCCACTCGCTCCAAATGTTCGTCTAGTTCTGCCTTGAATCTATTTAAGCTATCAATTTCAACGACAGATGGAAGTTTGTTCCAGCAGTCAACCACAAGCTGGCTAAAGGCAAACTTCCGCACATCTATCCTACAACTGTCTTTCCTCAATTTGAATTTATGCCCTCTCAGGCGATTATTCTGAGCAAGAGGAAGAATTCCATCAGCATTGAGCATGCTCAAACCATTCAAGGCCTTATACACCTCAATCAGATCACCGCGCAGGTGCCTAGTCTCCAGACACTGTAATTTGCAAAACTTAAGCCTTTCTTCGTAAGAGCACCCCCTTTGTTCCATTCACTAATCTTGTTGCCCTTCTCTGCACTCGTCCCAGCAGCTCTACATCCTTCTTGAAATGAGGCCTCCAGACCTGTATACAGTACTCTAGGTGTGGCCTGACCATTGCCTTATACAATGGAATAATCACCTCCTTATCCCTGCTAGAAAAATTCCTGTATATCATTGACAAGACATCATGAGCTACTCTTGCAGCCCGTCTGCACTGCTCAGAAAACTTCATATCTTCCTACACAATTACCCCCAGGTCCTTTTCATTCTCTACCACTGTCAGTGTAGTACCACAGAGTTGATACGTTGCTCTGGGGTTGCTGTTTCCCATATGTAGTACTTTACATTTGTCAATGTTAAACTTCATTTGCCACCTCTCAGCCCATCTACTCAACTTTTCTAGATCCTGTTGCAGCATAAGTTTATCTTTCAATTGTTATTAAAATTCAGGAGGAAATAAGGAAAGTGCAATACAAAAATGCTGACCGCATACTGCGATCTGAGGTACAAGCAGATATTTGTTTATTTTATTAAATCACAGTTTTATGCGTTGCATTTCAATTTGCATTTAAAATACAGGAGGCATTTAAAATAAGTAAACTATTATAAAGGATTAAGTTGCTTTACCACGTTGACTTCACGTGTGAAACAGATGCAACAGTTATTTATGTATTATTAGCTAAATAGTAATTAATTAATAACAAGATAGTTATCTACTTTTAACTCTTGTTAAATTATCCATATTACCTAACTTGTTAATTTTATGAGAATAAAGCTGTGATCATTATATGTATTGTTGAGTTACGTAGAAATCCATTTAAATGGATTAAATAATTTTCAATAAATAACGAGTTAGAATGTTCTATAACTTAATATCCTACGGCTAAGATGGAATTCCACCATATCTTTCGGAAAAAAATTCTTGCATATACGAGTAAATGACCGAATCTGTTTTCCCTCTTTTCTTTAAGAAAATCTCTCTCGTTTTAAGTATGCTCATATCCTGTTATCAAAGATGGGAATATAATGTCGAAATACAGACCATTAAGACATTAAATTGAACTGATAGAATTCATTATAATTACTAATTTTATAAAACTTAACATTTCCAGTGCCTCAGAAATTCACAGAAGCCTTTCTGCTCTAACTTGCTGGTCTTCAATTTGGAATTGATGAATATTCTTGGTCAAAAAGCCATACTATGAACATTTCCAAAGTCTATAAGCATCACGAATCAAGACATTCAATTTTTGCAATTAAATTGCTTCTTGGAACTAAGATTTCCATTCTCGCCCTATCTCAACTCTTCTTTGGATGGAATGGAGCTTGCCCATTTTGACCTTCTTAAGAGCTTTCCTCTTACCGTATTCCACATTGAAAACTTCGAGTCCACTTCTTTATCAGAATAGAATTCATTCCATTTACTAGTTTTTGAAAATGCCTCTTTTTGAATTCTGTTTGCAGTAACATCAATGCTTCACCTTTTCCTGATGAATTACAAAATTTATATTTTAGTATATTTATAAGATATTCCAATTCTTTCATTACACAATTCATTAAATACATTTTTTATTTTTAATAAAAATTTTGAACCGTTGTGTTTTGTTAAAAAAAAAAAAAAGGGGGACGTATTCCGTTATTTTAAAAGGTCTACTTTTTTTATTTTTCAATAAGTATAGGAAAATAAAAGAAAGGCACAATAAACGAGTATTTTTCTATTTGGACGAGCTTTTTTATTCTTTATTTTAATTATGCTGGATTGCAGAACTTATTTTTTGCCATAGGTATTTCTGTACTGGAGCTTAGGCCTTTGTGAGGTAGGTGTATTTTTCTACATAAAAGTAAACAAACCATTCAATTTTTAATGGACTCATGCGTAGAATGATGCCATACCTTTTTTTTACCTGTAAAAAGTAATCGATGAAATAGCTACCACCTTGATAAAATAATAGCTTCTATACATGAGTACAGATCGGGATGTGCGTGCCCTACCACTACAAAAGGGTCGGCACATCTCGATTCCACTTGGTTGTTTACCGAAAGACATGGAAGACTGGGCAATTAAATGCTCAAAATAATCACAGGACCATTTGGATATTCTGCCTGTGAAACTTCAGAAATATCACATACGCCACAGACATTTAATTTTAATGATATAAAGCAACACGAACATTCCGGGCTACTTGATAAACAGCTACAACATTACGGTCATTAAGAGAAAGAAAAAACAGGAAGTAGTACGAAAGACCATAAGACCAAATCACGATACTGTAATTTCTGCCATTAAATTGCCACTTAATATAGAAGGAATCAATACTCTGAACTCCTCACTCCATTTCTTCTGAAGGACTGATGTAGTCTGCCGTCGTCAGGAAAATCTAACAATCTCGCTGCAAGAGGTGAATATTACCAGATTGCTTCGCGTACAAGAAAACTAACTTAATAGCATTTTAAGTAGCTAAATATTTAACGATGTGTGTGTATGAACACTAAAGTCTAACCCTAATTGAGTACGTCGTAAACAGAATCTTTTGCAGCACTGATTACTGGTCTGTAATTACCAAAGTCAAGTGCTTCGTACCTCTAATATCGTAAAGTTCTTTTTGGAGTAATTTTTTCCCTCAGCTATTAACAATCCTATATTTAAGTTTTCACGAATTCGAACTACTCATAATTGATTTTTAGTAATTTTATACATTGAAATTCCATTTCTACTTTATTCATTCCACAATTCGAAATATTTTCAAGCATTTTTGAAGTATATTATGCTCACACACTCTGAATATCAACTGTTTGGAAAACAAATGTTTAGTTTGGAAAATAAATCAGTGTATGATAGAAAAGACGAGTTTCGCAGCACTATTGGAAATTTGACAGCACAAACTGAATTTAGATTGTGAATATGCATCGCGCTGATGCACAAAAGGAGATTTAAAGCATAAGTGAATAACTACGCAGAAATAATGTTTTTGGCCAGAAAGCAGTTTGGAATATACGTGCAGCCCATATAAACTGCTCATTCAATATCTGGTAACTTGGAAATTGGAATACAGACAAGAATAGTAGCTACTCTCACACGAACTGTGTATTGAAATCTGAAAAAGAATTCGTAATATATTTAGATTTGTCTTATTTTAAGATCTTAGATTGTTATTTATTAAAATTATGATTAAGGCTTTTCCAAATGATTGATATATGAAAAAAACAAATTATGAATACCATTTCTAAATAAATAAAATAAGTCAAACTGAATTAGACCAAACCTTGTTGCCGTCTCTTCATCATCGGCGGCAAAAAAGCGTGCGTGGTCCCCATACTTGGTCACTTTGAAAGCATGCGGAGATTCAGAATCTGGTACTCTGCAAACGTTTTGGTTTTGAAGGACAACCACTCCCATGGGCTCGTGATCCTGTAATAAACAATATTCTTCGTTGAGTAGGATATTTAAGATATTGTTTCTTGTTTTGTGCTGTTTAATGAAATTGAGTTGGATCCTTTTGGATAAGTAACAAATCAACTAACGGCGCATAAATCCAGCTTCTCTTAAGTTTCGTATATTTTGTGGTCCGTTTATTGAATGAACAGCCGAATTTCGGGGGGAAATCTGTATATTTTAACCAGAGATTAACTTAGCCACCCACACTAACGGTACTTCAGAAGTGCATACCCTGACCGGCCGGAATAAATCACTCCTGTCTTAAGCAGCGATTGAACTACTGGGTCTTTCCAAATGGAGTGGAAATTTTGGTAGGCACTAATTGCAGTTGCGGTTATTCTACATTCACATTAAGAATAAAAGAATAAATATAAAATTTTCAGCATAGAATAGCTTATCACAGAAAATTATAAAAAAAAAAGTAAACATACATACGCATCAGCTACGTGACGTACTATTGTTACTTCACACTTCACATAGCTGAGATTGCATATTGTGAAAAAATATATAAAAAATAAATATAGGAATAGGAAGAAAAGGCGATAGGAAAGAATCTTGCAGTAACCATATGCGAGCCAAATGTTATTAATAGTTTGCCAAATCAATCTGCTCTTTCATGTTGTGAAATTTCTGATTTTTTTTGAAGGCTGCTAGTTATATTTCTTGATGTATCAGGTTCCTTGTGCCAAAAAGACCTTAATGAGGAAAGTTTTCCTAATTGGTTAATTTTTAAAGTCACTGCAATTCCTAAAAGGGCATGGGACCTTAGATGACTTCTATTGAGTTTCTGCTTCTGAAAATCCTGGAGAAATTTATTTTGTCTTTCATTTACAAATAAATTTACTTGAATAGTATGGTCATATAATATAATATTACATAACTTCGCCATTCAGTAGTCCTCTTCTTTCGACGTGTGCCGAGGGCAAAATAAATACGGTATCCTCATTTCCTAGACTGGTGTTCATGATGTCTCTTCAAGAGTTTACGTGCTGCTGCATATGGATTTCATTGATCTCAGGACTGTTGTTGTTTTGTTTGTTGTTTGGGTTTTAGGAGCATTAGCAACTAAGGCCATATTGCTCCGGGAATATGCGGTGGTCATTCCCTGACCTTTCCGCATCCTCCGTATTTGGATCTCAGGACTGTTCAGTTAATTACTTAGAAGGCAATTAACATGATATCTGGAAGAGACGAATCGGCTTAGTGGTAGTCCTGCATTCTGGTCATCATTTTAGAGATGAAGTGTAATCAGTACTTTATTAATGCTGAATTTCAGTTAATTAATACATTTGCAATTGTTTTTGACTTATTTGAGTCAAATCTTGAGTGCAGGAGCTTGAGCAGATTATTGCTGATTGCTAAGGGAGAAGAATAATCTTTAGCCTTTAGATGTTTCTAAGTCCTCTAGGAATACTTGCCGCGCGTGTGTGTGTGTATATATATATATATATATATATATACACACACACACCTAAAAATTAAATTTGCTTCTTTTGTCGAATAGTTCTAAATCATGACGAAGAGGGGGACTGTTTAAAGTAATATTTAAATAAAGAAAATTTGCATGTTGGTTACCAATATTTTCTTTATAATTGAATTTAAATTTTGAATTTTAAATTTCTTTAAAAGTGAATTTAATAGGATATATGGATTTTGCAATATTTTCAAAATGAATATTGAGAATAAGAATGTCATCAACGTAGCGGAATGCAAAAAAATTAAGGTTCGAGTTGTTATGAATATAGAGATCTTCGTAGTAATGAAGAAATAAATTGGATACTATACTAGAAATTTGTGAACCCATGGGAACTCCTATAGATTGTTTATAAGTGTATTTACCATCGTAAATATAATTATTTAAAATACAAAGGTTGATATAGTTAATCCAAGTAGCTTCATCTGATGGTATAACGTTTTTGTATTTAAGAAACAATTGATTAAGTACACTGACAATTTTCTTTAATTTTTTTTCTTTTTATTAATTTTTCTTCCTTTTCATTAGTCTTTCTCCCGATATTTTATACATGTAACACTCAAAATATACACTACAAGCTAGCGGTATTAATTTCCACTTCTACTAACACTCTCACAGCCAAGGCCCTCTCTATGAGGTTGGGTACTTACACACCCAGCTTACCTAGTATCCTTTAAACTCTCTTCCTTCTCTTTACATCTTTCTACTTTTCTTTCTTCCGTCCGTTGAACTATTAGTGCAATACGAGGGTGATTCGGACATTCTCACTTTTCTTATTCTCACTATCTTCGCCTCTACATTTTTAATATCTTTTCTCTCCCTTACCATGCATTACTTCCTTTTTCTATTCCGCTGCCTTGTTACTTTTTTTACATACTTTTAACTTATACTTTCGACTTAATTTATTAATCTAAACACAGTGTTGGGGCTACCTTACTCATGTTTCTGGAGATCAATCAATTTTTTATCTATTTTATTTTAATAGTTTCTCCATCAACATGGGTTTGCATAGAAACACAGTGTTTGGTACATGATCAGGTGTAGCCCCCCGATGAAATACCTGATCTATGTACCAATTTTTTTTAAAATTAATTATTTATTTGTATTTATCTTTATTACTATCCTCTCACTTTCAGTCATTTCCTTTTCAGCTTTTGTACATATGATTGGCCTGTGAATTCAGCTTTAATTCTACTTGGTTTTTTTTTTTTTTTAGGTTCTTAACATTCTTTCTCTCTTATTTTCTTCGTCTAGGCCTGGTACTGTGGTTAATAACTTCTCTATCTATATTTTCTTCTATTTCATTTTATTTTATATATAACAACAATCTCGTGTGTTTGTTTATAGGCTTTATGGCACCAGGCCAGCAAGGTCATAATGCGCCTCAATCTGATGTAAGTGTCGCACTGATCCCAATTTGCCATTGTCTGTCTAAATAAAGACTAGATTTATAATCCTGTCTCCTTCTATGAAGTCAGGTTGCTATTTTAACGCCCATTCTCCAACTTCAGATCATTAGGCAGGCTTTATCTGTGAGTGTGTTTTTTTTTTTTCTTGTATGATCAGTTTATCTTGTTTGGAAGATCAGAAAAATTCAGGGGAACCTTACCTAACACCTGTGACCGATTAATTCGGAGTGACTTAAATAATGTTGTATAACTATTTCATTTCTTTTTCGTCAGAAACTGAACTGAAACTTTCAAACTGAGTAAAAAGCGACAATGTCACTACATCGCAGCGGGAGTCATGCATATACGATTTTTTGATGTCAAACTGGGTGGGACTAGCTCATTAGATCAACAGCTAAATAGAAACTGATTTATTTTTACTTTTCCATAATTAAAGACCTGTATTTAACCGCTCTTCACATTAAGACCAATTCTTGGTATTCCATTGCTATTTTACCCTCGCGGTAGCGGCACGGTGAATATAATCATCATCCTCTCCACAGTCGATGGAAAAGTTCCGATTTCAAATCGCGTCAATGAAGCGAAGAATTTTTATGGCCTTTTTTTTCAACATGGCTGAGTTAGGTCTCAGGGTTGCATGGTTCTACCCCTCCCCCTGAAAAAAAAACTGTTCTTTCGCTCAGAAAGAACACTTTCTGAAATGAAAGAACACTAAAATGGTCTTTTTTGGGGGGAGGATTTAAATTCCCTATTACAGATCTATTCTGTTTAAGTCATAGTAGTTCATGGTAGTCCAACAGCTATTAGTGCTGCAGTCAAACTTGGTTTTGAATATAACTGGCTGCAGCACGCAAGCTGTGCATTAGGAAACATGCGAACCTGCAATATTACCAATGCTTAATATCAACTCAATGATATGAAGACTAAAAAAAAAAAAATCACTGATACTTTGAACCAAGTTGTTGACTATATTTCCATTGAAACATATTACCAAACCATTTTAGTTGATAACTCTTCACTATCATCCTATGATGTTGAAAAAGTACACTAAAATTTGTTCAGTGTACAAGGCAATAGCGTTGCGAAAGAAACAGAATGGTTTAACAATCTACCTGTACTTTAGCAGTTTCAAATAACACTTTCCAAGCAAGGGCTATATTATTGTTCAAGGAGTTCATTACTTATGACAAACTTATTTAGTACATACCTTTGGTGTCCTGTACCAGTAAAGGCAGCCATCGTGTCTCAAAACAAACCATCTCCGACACCACCTTTGCGTTGTCCCGCTACTCGTGCTGAGGCGTTGCAGAAAGCCCTTCAAGATGGGCAGGTGGGAAGACTGTGACATCAGAGGGGCAAGAATGTGGACTGTTCTTGCTACTTCCATAGAAAGTACATTATCGCCTGAAATGGAATGGTATTCGTGAGAATAGTTACATTAAACTGGAATGAGCTCAACATGTTAGCTGTTACCACAAGAGCTTCAGCGGAGAAAATCTTTAGTGAATAATTATTTTTATGCTTCACTGCACTGATTTAACAACATCGATTTCAATATTCTGGGTGTAATAATGAATTGACTAGCTTAAGTATAAATTTCATCCTATATAATGTTAATTCTTTTTCATATTTTAAATCATTATACAGAGAACAAAGTTAAACATCGACAGCATATTCTTTTTTAGAAAGCGGTACAAAACAAATAATTGAATTCTACTACAGTAATTGAAGCATTCGTTGAGACGTTTTGGAATGTTTCTTTATCAACAGGCAAGCTATTTATAACTTGAGTAGATTGTACAAGAAATTTGAGATAACATGAAGTGTTCAGAGAAAGTAGGTGCAGAAGCATTCCTTTGGAGCTCTTCAAAATCAATTAGGCAAGAATCGCAACAGCTTGACATTGCAGATTACAGGGGAGACGTATTTCTCACACACAGACAGAGAGACAGAAATTAATCCTTACAAGCTATTGATACAACAATCACTGAATGAAGACAATTAAACAGAAATGATCAAATTCTGCGAGTGGTTTGCGACAGAGAATGAAGCGGATCTGAAATTTATAAACATCTTGTGGAACGATGAAGGCTTACGAGGGCTGTTCAAAAAAGAATGGTCATAATTTTTTCATGAACCATCGTACTGCTTGCTATTTCTAACTGAGCTGCGGAATTTAAGACCAAACCAAGCTGCATCATGTAGCAACTGCGCAGTTGACTCGTGCAACCTTGGTGGTCAGTCAAGTTCATGTCTGTCCAGCTTCGCTTATGTAACAACGGACGTGACAAGCGAGGTACAGTGCTGCTCTCAAATTTGTTTCTGTCTCAAGAAAACATCAGATAAAATGTTAAAAGAGGCTTATGGTGAATGTACGCTTCCATATATCACAGGTGACTTGGAATGTTTAAAGATGGGCGTGATTCAATCACAAAAATCGACAATCCTGGAGCTCTAACCAATGCTGTCATCACATTAACCATAAACATTGCTTCTGTAATCGTGAAAGAAGATCGTCGTATAACAGAAAGGTAATAGTACAGATGTTGAGAATATCAGTAGGAAGCACGCACAGTATTCTCCATCACTTGCATATGACGTGTTTGTACACGTTGGATCCTAAGACCATTCACATCTGAGCAATAGCAAGTTCGTATGGAGGTTTGTCAGGAACTGCAATGATTGGTTACTGAAGATTGTAAGGTTCTGCACAAGGTGATAATGGCGGATGAGACATGGCCTCTTCAATTCGACCCAGAGAATAAGCAACAAAACAATTTGTTTCTTACTCGCTGGGTCGTTAACTACATCATCGCGAACACAGAAAAAAGCAAAAGTGGCTTCTGCATGGAAGGTTACGATCATTTTTTTTTGACATTCAAGGAATGGTTTCCAGTATGTTGTACCATGTCATACCACTGTTGTGCGACCTTATTATAGAACTGTACTGCACTGCACACTTTACGAGATCACATTTGTTGCAAACGACCACAACTGCACGCAGGTGGAAGGATACTGCGTCACTACAATGCGAGACCTCACATTGTATTAGGTGGATGAGGAACATATTAATGTCAAATGTGTTCCTCATCCGCCGTACAGCCCCTGCCTTGCACCCTGCGATTTTTTTATTTCCAAAATTAAAGGAGCTGCTAGGAAAAAGTGTCCATTCGTCAGCAGTTGTAAAGACATCGGAGGTGATTCTCAAAAGTGTGTCAAAAAATTGCTTCCGCCATGTTTTTGAAGAACGACAGAAACGTTGGAGTAAGTGCATTTCATCAAATGGGGACTACTTTGAAAGGACCATCAAAATATGGATGATTAAAAAAGATATATTGTGAAAAAAAATATATGATCATTCTTTTATTGAACAGCCCTCGTGATTACATATTTCTCACCTACAGCGCAAGCAGGTCCTAGAATCATGTGAAAAAGTTAAAAACTGCAGAAATCTATATCTCAAAAGTAGTGTAACTACTATTTTTTTTCCCTTTTTACAACACCCTCATCGCATTGAACTGTTTTAACGATGTTCTTCAGTGTATAATAGGAATATATTAATAAGAGAAAGTAATAAATCGAAATAGATTAAAAATAAAGGCATCTACAAAAGTTAAAGCGCACCTGAACATTATAGTTTGTTTCCACAATTAAAAATAAAAGTTGAACTGAAACATGAGTTTTCGGCCGATAGCTTACTTTTACCGACGTGGAAGAAAGAATGCAAGCATGAATGAATGAAAGATCACGTATTTTTTAAACGTGATATCCCGTTTTAAGTTCCTCACGTGGGAAAGTAAGGCTAGTCTAGGCACTGCTAACTAAACAGCTGCATGTACGGAACAGTTTGATATTCGTGATTTTTTTCTTCCAGTTAAATAATAGATTATAATTACTTACATCTAAAAATATGAATACCTGAGAATAGCGAAGAATGGATTTAAAAATTAATATTTGGAAAAATCATTTGGATCATAAGGGGTGGATTAGTCCCTTTAACCTCTACTTGAAGTCGCCCCTTAGTTAAGGACACTATCAAACATAACTTGAGTTGGTAGTGCCTAAGTAATTTTTCTGAAGCATTGAGGCTAGCATGAAATTAGGCTCAACGGGGCCCTATTTCTAGGGCCCAACTAATTTAATCTAAGTCACACCATGGAAACAACGAATTGTGGCAGATAACCTTCTTGCACTGGCCAGACAAATTACAGGACGACTTGACGCCCCTGATAACAGTGACCTAATAAAAACTCTTCGAATTGCCGGAAGAAGTCAAGTGGACACAGGGCTCCTGTTGAGTACAGTTTCAGCAACCTCAAAGGCCTGAGACACACGTTCCCAGGAAACACGGTTGATTTGATTAACAGTCTAATCATCAAACTCGATAAATTCTGCCAGCTGCACACCTACAGACGCCAGAAGCTAATGGACACATACTTAAATCTACCGTTATGACTCACAGGGACACCGCCAGAAGGAAAATATGGACTGCCTCAACCAAGAAAGTACCTTCTTGTACATATACTTCACATTTTATCCAGCACTTTTGATCAAATATTAACTTGCTTAGTTTGGAATACTACGGTATTCCACAATTTTCAAGTATGTAATTAAGGAATTCTGTAAATACTGTTCTTTTCAGGTTAAGCACACATGTATCTCCATGTACGCCGGACACTTGCCTTAGCCTGTGAATGTAATAATCCCCCCCCCCTCCCCAGCTTACTGCTGTCCAGGGGTGGCTCTAGAGCAGAACAATAAACAGATATTAATAATAATAATACCCAACAAAATTATTTTCGTCATACCTCTGGAACGAAAGTTGGTTATTCTGAACAAAATTAATGTCCTGATTATGAAAATATCAATCTTTTACTTCTGTCACGTCTACATCAAAAGATATACGCATTTTTTTTTAATTCCTTGTTTTTTTTACAATATCAGCATACATGGCTGTAATTATTACACACAATATATGTTACTTAGACATGTTTCCCACTCAATGATTTCCCGTTTAAGGAACCAACAGTAATCTCCCATCATGGTAGAGACCCAGCGACCTTGGTATCGTTTTTCCATTGCAGATACGTCCTGGTGGAAGCGCTCTCCTTGTTCATCACTGACATCTGCTAAGTTTTCAGGAAAGAAATCCAGATGGGAATGAAGGAAATGCATTTTCAATGACATCCGGCACCCCATGTTCTTGTAACATTTCAGCAAGTTTGTCACCAGTTGCTCATAGTTCTCTTCTTTTCTCTTTCCGAGGAATCGGTGTAACACAGCCTTGAAAGATCTCCATGCAACCAGTTCAACATCATTCAGGTTTCTTTAAAATTCTTCATCTTTTAGGGGCGTTCTTATTTGAGGACCTATGAAAATTCCTTCCTTCATCTTTGCATGAGATAAATTTGGAAACATTTTCAGTAAATATGCGAATCCTCTGCTTTCTTTATCCAGTGCCTTAGTGAAATTCTTAATCAGTCTAAGCTTGATGAGTAAAGGGGGAAAGGAAAACCTTTTGTAGATCAACCAATAGAACATACTTTACATCGCCTTTGCCGGGAATATATTCATCTCTCTTATCCCAGTGTTGTACGACTATCCCACAAACACAGGAAACAACAGTATTTAGTGAAACCACCTTGCAACCCAACAAGCAGTCCAATCACTCTGAGATCACCACAAATATTCCAACCATAGTCATTGTAACGTATAGCAGCAATAATCTGTGACATACTATCGTAAGTTTCTTTCAGGCCAACAGCATGAACAAGAGGAATTGATGGTAAAGTATTTCCATTATGAAGCAATACTGCTTTCAAACTTAGCTTTGACGCATCAATGAACAAACGCCATTCAGAGGTATTGTGATCAATGTTCAGTTTGTGCATAAGACCAACGACGTTTTTGAAGATACACATGTTGTTTTCCATTGCGAAATATCTTGAAAACTCTTCATTTCGCTTACGGTATATTATAATGTTTGTACCTTTGGCGATTAAGTTCCACTTTTGTAGTCTGGATCCGAGTAATTCAGCCTTCTCTTTGGGTAAGCCCAAGTCTCTGATCAAGTCGCTTAATTCTTCTTGTTCAATGTAGTGTGGGGCCTTTTCTTTTTCTGGCTCGTAGTCCAAATCATGTGAAGTACATGGTTCCGCGATTTCTCCTGTACCTTACCTTCATCACTACTTCCAATACCCCAAGATTTTGGTGGCACAGGTACTGGCAGTTCTTTACCATGTGGCACTGGCCTAATTGCTGATGGGATATTTGGATATTTGATGCAGGGCTTGCTTTTTTTGGAAATACCTTTTATTTTTGTCATGCAGAAATAGCAGTCGTCGAAATTATCCTTGAGCTCGTGCCACAACATAGGGGCGGCAAAAGGTAATATTCTCAGCTTGCCATATAACCACAGCCTTAAGTTCGTTGTACAAGTAATACAACAGATATGTTGAGCTCAATTTTTTTTCTTGGTCACCGATCTTGCAGCCGAAGTACAATGAATATGCAAGCCTTGTGACATTGTATATTTTCTTCCTCTGAGTTTTTGGGGTTAAGTGTCCACAAACATAGCAGTTGTCTGGGTGATTGACGCAAGTTCTGTGCTTTGTCTTCTCCATTTTAACAATGCATTAACCTAAAAACAGTAAAGCAATTGGTAAATTTGAACAGAAATTGAATTCTTGTAGCGTAGTTTATCATACACCATATACTGAACAGTTGAATGGTGTAATAAAATTAATAAAAATACTGACTTGTCTGGAAAAGTGCATCAAAATATACTATACTGTAAGAACAATAATGATGTACTTGCTTAACTTTTAGCCCAATAAACAAAACCGACCAAAAGTTAATAAGTTTAAATATTGTATTTCAAACAGTAATGATATCTTTGTACAGAATCGAGTTATTATCTATATCTTAAAACTGAGATGTGATAGGAATTTATGATTGATTTTAAATTCTATACGTAAAACTTGACCAGAAACAACCATTGATTTGCTGAAGATAAAAATCATGTTGGGTAGTGTAATCATCACAAATTTTTAAATAATACCATTTTAAATAAACACATGAAATGAAAGGTCTTAAATAATACTATTTTAAATAAAATCAGATGAAAGAATTTTAAGAACACACATTATTTCATCTGATTTTTGAACCAACTACGAACATAACAGTCCTTTCTACAAATCGAGACCGTGCACAAGGAGATGGTTCCCTTCCTCCTTTAGCAAAATTCCAACATGGTGGAAAGAGTATTGTAATTGAAAATCTGTAGATGATTAAACCAATCATGGCTTAATCTTTCTAAAAGTTTATAATTTTAACCGTAGAAACTTTTGCACTCTACGCGTAATTATAAATTTATTAGCGTTGTTCTGATTACAGATGAATCATATTTCACAAGAAATGGAATTCTCAATGTTTTTGTGTGACATTCTTAGGGATAATCTTATTGGACTTATTTTTTTTTTTACCAGCAAAGGATTCAGGAATAGCATGTCTACATTTTCTTCAGAACAATTTGTGGGAACTACTGAGAGACTCCTTGAAAATTGGCAGACAATTCGGGCTGTTCCCGTGATGTTTCTGCCTTTTTAAATAAGGAATAATTGTTATGAATAAAGGAATAGGAGAGGCAGAGTGGTCATCAATGGTATTGTTCTTCTTGGATTACTGTTATTAGTGTAATCCTGCAGGGTTCAGTGCGGGGCCCAGTGTTTTCTATATTTATTAATGATATGATGAAAACATATCAGGCTTGATGCCTATTTTTGCAGATTACACGAAGATTTTCAGGGTGGTTAATGTCAATAATCAGGGTATGTTACTGCAACAAGATCTAGAAAAACTACGAGAATCTTAAAACTACGAATAAGGAGACACCAATTGTTCTTCCTCGGCAATTAAGGCCGCACAAAACGCCTTCTTTCGAAACTTTCAGAGTTACCTTCGTATTCATTTTACACAATTTTGCTTTAGCCATCGGCGAGTCCACTGGAGTAGATAAGTGCACAAACCAAGTTATTGCTACTTGTGTGTGAATGCTTGTATGCACCAGTGGCGTTATCGGACTTTAGCCCAGGGGGTCCCAACTTTTTCCTACCCGCGACCCCAAAATTATACATGACAATCACACGCGAACCCATATATTTGTCTTTGAATGCCCCATTGGTGCCATGACTTCACAAAACGGCATCAAAACTTATCCATTTATCATTATTATTATCAATCCAAAAACATTAAATGTCATTTCATAATAAACATTTTTTACGGGGGCCCCAAAAATACTTTTGCCTAGGGTCCGCATATTCTCAAGTCAGGCCCTGGATAAGGAAGTGATTATTCCACTGTTTAAGGCACTGGTTAGTCCAAATCTTGAGTACTGCATGGTTTGGAAGCCCTCATTTTAGGAATAAAATGGATCTGTTGGAACTGATGCAGAGAAGAGCAACAAGGTAGTGAGGTGACTAAAGGGTGGTCTTACCAAAAAAGGCTTCAGTTCTGTAAATTAAATTTAGACACTAGGCGCCTGCGTGGAGATCTGATTGAGGTGTTTAAAGCTTTGAATGTATTGAGTAAGCTCAGTGTTGCTGATGGAATCCACTTTTGCTCAGACCACATGAGGCGGACATAAATTCATATTAAGAAAGGAAGGTGTGCATGACAGATGTGCAGAAGTTTTTCTTCAGTCTGCGAGTAGTTTAGTGTTGCAACAGGCTTCTATCTGGAGTTGTCGAAGTGGATAGCCCGAATAAATTAAAGGAAAAGAATTACAAAACTATTAGGGGGAATGAACATATGATATGCTTTTTGGCTGATGCAGTATAAGCTTGCTTTTTTGCATCATTTTTCTATACCAATATTAAATACTAAACTAATACAATAACCGAATGATTTGTCGGAACGGCCCTGTACAATGGCTACCACGTCATCCGATCTCGCACCCACTAGATTACTTTCTGTGGAGCAGCATGAAATCCATAGTTTTTGGATTTCATTCTGCAAATTGCATGTTGGAAGCTGCTGAAACCTTTAAGAGTATTCCTGAAATGACAAGATATTACAGGAATTCAGGGATTCGTCGCACTGAACGTTGGATTGAACAAAAAAGAGGTAACTTTGAACAACCATCAGTGAGTCCACTGGAGTAGATAAGTGCATAATAAACATTTTTACAGGAGCCCCAAAAATACTTTAGATGTTTTTCCTTTAAGAGGTTTATTTCAGGTTTTATGCTTTTACTATGATTAATGTTTAATCATTTATAGGAACCTTTTTTTTTTTCTTATTTTTAGTTATATGATATGCAGTTTTGAATCGCACTGTAGGGCAACCATGCTCCTTTCATACAAAAAAAAAAAAAAAAAAAGTATTTCTTGCTTTTACTTCGATAGAGCTATCAATGATTCTGTAAGTTTTCCAAGGGTCACTTTTCTATTGGAGGGTGATCCCCCGGGGACAAACTGAGTTTTAAATGTTCTCTTTGTTTCATGTGTTATGATTTTTATTTTAATCAAATACCCTTATAAAGGACGGACGCCACGAGGTTAGTAATACTACACTTTTAAAGTTCATACCACTAGAGAAATGAAAGTGATCCGAAAAGTCCCTGTGCTTCCATAACGCTAACGATACAGTCGCTTCGTTCATAGTGTGAACGAACTCTCAAATCACAGCAAATATTGGAAATGGCCTAAGTGACTCTCTGGGGAGTAATGAAAGGCGCAATCGACAAAGATAATCTTCGAAATCTTCCAAAGCTGAAGGAAGACATTACTAAGTTCATCAAGAACCTCATCGGCTGAGTTGGCAGGGTTCTTCTTAAATGAGACTAAATGATTAAAGCATTTAGCCCTATTTGCAGCATGTGCACAAGGAATTTTGCGATCATCCTGCATAACGTGATAAATATTCTCAAACTTTTATAATGATCCACAAACTTATGCAGATTTTTGCTGACCTCTTATATTGTTATGTACAGGTCCATAAATCTGTAAAAATTATTTTAACTGTCGTAAAATACAGCATTCAATATTATCAAGTATATAGTGACTAAACAGAAGGAATGGATTTATGCTAAATTGAAATTTTCACAGCAAGACATTAATCGTCGAATGGGGGGGGAAAACTCTTTAAATATTCTCTTTCTTCAAACTCTATAACAGCGATAATATGTAAATATCCTCAGGAATACAATCACAAAAAGTGGAGAAAGTGAAAGCTATTTCGTTTATGTTCATTTTAGGTTGCAGTGTACATTAGCTCCTCAGCGCTTTTTCTGCAAAAGGCATAAAGTCTGGTTTAGTGTTCGAGAAAACTCATCTACGGGTAATGAAAACGAAATCCATGCTGCACAGGCCTTGCACAATCGAAAAAAAAGGTAATCGATGCCGCTTCGGAAGATCTCTTCTGTGCACTTTCTTTTCTCAATAAGCTATATCGTGGCACGCAGAAAAATATTTTAGTTTCTTATATTTCAGTTGGAGGAGGAATTTTATCTGAATCTTTATTTTTTTTGTAATTCGTTTGAAAGAATTCATAATGACGCAATCGGACAGTCGTATTAACGATGGACAATTCTTAAGAATAATATTTTAGTCTAATTTCGAAGGATATTCTGAGAACATATTCCTCATAATATTTTCTACTCGCATCACTTGTCCAGCATACCTTAAGTATTCGTCAACCATTGCTTCGGGAAATGCGTGATCTCAGGACTTATTAAAAAATGGAGTAGCACTAAATCTTCAAGCTTAAACGCTTTCAAAAGTTTTAATCACTGATTTTTTGTGAGGTGGAAACTGCAATTTCACATCTAATATACAAAACTTAATTTGGTACGAAATTACACGTGGGTTATTTATGTGAAAATGAGATGTTCACCGCTGCTTTCCATTGGTTAACTGCAGTGAGTGAAATCATTACTGAACAAAAACTGGTTGCAGTCTTTCAAGAAAAAAATGAATGACCTAGAAAGAACGTATTTTTCAAAAGGAAATAGTACATATGAAAAACACGTTGTAAGCAAGGGAAGACGAAACTGGCCCCATACCCACTGTGTTCGTTTTTTCCTTTTTTTATTAATAAAATTGGTTTATATTCGTTTCAGAAGTATGGTGTTTTTAGACTAAATCGAATTTATAGAAATTAGAAACTCTAAATGTATATAATACTAAATATACCCCGGTATATTTTAATTGAAACGCCATGTACATAATCGAATAATATTTAATTATTAACAGAATCTCACAACTTAAATGTTACGAAATAGAGGGTTGCGGTGGTTGCTTCGACTGTTCTTGCAGTTTAGCAAAAATTGATTATGGGAAATTAAATCCAAAACTAAGATGGCACACATTCAATCACCTCATCTATTTTACTAATATAGGTTAAATACAATAAAAATTAAACTGCTAAGGTATAGTTCAGATTTAAAAAAAATCTAGGTCTATAGGTTAGTACAGCTTAATTAGGTTAATTTTGGAGAGCAAACATTCATTTGTGGATCTAACTGTTAGCTTTGTTGCTAGGTTACGTGGAAACATTCGGTTCTCTAGGTTAGCGTTCTGTTATTGGTGAGTAGTTCTTACGGAATCGAAATGCCTAGCTGTTTGGGGAATATGAGAGTAAAAATAAAACACATTTTTCCTGCTTTCTGATGATTACCATCTCCTGAGTCCAGAGCAATCCATGCCAAATCGAATATACCGTAAGACGCGCCCTAAACACAGTCGGTTCATTCTTCGATTTCCATCTTCGAAGGGCACAGGTGTTTCTTTCACAAGAGAGAGAAATTATAGAATATAGCCAGAGTAGAGGGCTAATCTTGACAGGGGCGTGGTGTTTTCCCCTCGGTATTGATGTTGTTATTGTCTGGAGCGTGACTGTCATTATATGCTGGCAGACCATCGGTAATGTAGTTCTTCGGATGTAATCTTGGAGCGTTCCAGTACTAGAAATTTAGGTGGTAGGTTAACATCGAGAATTTCTTTTCACAGTCTAAAATTCCAATGTGGCAATATCCTTTGTTGCCGGCAGATGCTGAAAGATCTGTGCTTCTCATTCTGCTCATGTTTATTCTCCAGGCGAGATACTGTTTTGACAGTGATTTTTGTATATGCACATGATACTATTAGTAAATTCATGCAAATGCTTGTAAAATTAGTGAAGTTATAGGTGGAGTCTTGGAAATGCCTGTAAATAAGTAACTTTAGAAGTGATGTGCATCTTATTATTCTTTCTCCACCAAAATTGAATTTGGTCAATAAATTTTATTAACGACACCAAAGCAAAATCTGGCTAGAATAGTTAGGCCGAATTTAGAATAGTCGTTCTATCTCTGTACATCTATGTACAGAGATAGAACGAACAAAGAGATGACAATGTGTTTATTCACTATTGCGAGACGCAGCTAATGATAAATTTACAGTATTAAATGAAATTTCTTCAAAGCAATGCTGTTTGTATCATCTTATATGTCCAAAGTTAGGTTTACGTCAAAAACACGGAGGTAAAATGTATATTAACAAGCACTGTGAGCTTTCGATGATGGCAAGTCTAATATCTGGGACTGTTTAAAAAGTAAAGAAAGTGATCTTCTCCCTACTAGCAAATACCCTATAAAACATGGATAGGATACCACATTTTTACATTGAAAGGAAAATTATGTCAGATTGAATAATAACATCAGAGTCTTTTTTGCCTAGAATTACTTTTAACTCTTCTCCCCCAATCTTATATAAGACTCCAAGATTTCTGTTCCCCTAGTGCATTACTCTATATTTAAAAGTATTAAACTTTTGTTGCCATTTTTGGGCTATTTCAGTAGTGGAAAATGTGAAAGGAAGCAAGCTTATACAGCATCAGCCAAAAGAAAAAAAAAAAAAAAAAACCCACATCACCTAGACCCCCTCCAATAATTTGTATAGTTGTTCTTTGAATTTATTTAAACTTCTACAACAACAGATGGTAAACTTCTACAACAACAGATGGAAGTTTGTTCCAACAATCAACTACCCGCTGACTGAAGAAGGGTTTCTGTGAATTTATCCTTCAACCATCCTTTCTCACTTCGAATTTATTTCTCTTCATATGTTGTGTTGTTTGTTTGTTATTTGGTTTTTAGGAGCATTAGCAACTAAGGCCATATTGCTCCGGGGATATGCGGTGGTCATTCCCTGACCTTTCCGCATCCTCCGTATTTGGTGGTGACGGGCTCGAACCCCGGTCTAATCAAGAAGCGTGTGCTACGCACTGCTGCTCCTGCCCACCTGGCTACGGAGGCGCCATATGTTGTGTGAGCAGGAGGAAGGATTCCATCAGCATCGAACTTACTCAATCCATCTAAGGCCTTAAACATTTCAATTAGATCTCCTCGCAGATGATTAATCTTCAGATGCTGCAATTTGCAGAAATGAAACCTTCCTTGGTAAGACCATTTTGTTCCCTTTACCAATCCTATTAGCCTTTTCTGAACCTTTTCCAGTATATCCACATCCACCAGCAAAAGAGGCTTCCAGATCTGTATTCAGCACTTCAGATGTGGCCTAACTATTGCCTTATATAACAGGACAACCACCTCCTTTTTCCTACTGGCAAAATTCCTGTATATCATTGAAAAAATTCTCATGAGCTGTCCTAACAGCCTGTGTACACTGATCAGAATCATATCTGACTGCAAAACTCCCCAGAGGTTTTTCATTCTCTACTACCATGAGTGTGATACCACACAATTGGTACGTTAATCGGGTATTTTTGCAACCTATTAAAATGGATTAATTTCAGTATTGGCCAATTTTGAACTTTGACACTTCTCAGCTCATCTGTCCAATTTTTCTAGATCTTGCTGCAGTAGCTTACCTTTGATTACTGCTATTAACCTCTCTGGAAACCTTGTATTATCTCCAAACTTAGACATTAATCCTGATTTGCCGCTATCAGTATCATTCATAAATATAGAAAACAACCGTGGGGAATTCCAGTAATAACAGTAGTCCACAGAAGAGCAGTGCCCATTGATAACCACTCTGTCTTCTTACACTCAATCATCCCTCTATCCAAAGCAGTAACTTGTCCTTAATGCCACACTGCACCAATTTGTACAGCAGTCTTTTATGTGCAACAGTATCAAAAGTTTTCCTGAAATCCAAGTATATGATGTCAAAAGTATTTTTTGCATCCAGTTCCTTTGTTATTTGCTCCATCAAGAAGGGGAAATTGAAATCAGTTATAAGATATTCACCCTTGCTGGTCTATTCTACATGCATGAAGAGGCTTTTGTCAATTTTTGATTTTCTGTTCTGCAGTTTACTCCCAGTCTTATTACTGCCTTCTTTCCAAGTAACTTACACCACACCCATTTTACACTAGTCGGCGTAACCTCTGAATTTGGGAATGCTTATAAAATTAGAATATGATTGTTTTCATACCACGGTTGAAAGTAATCATATCATACCATACAAGAAGTTACCTGCATGAGCTATCCTTACAACCTCGGAGTGAGAGGATTCTAATACATTGATGTCATTGATTGTAATGATAATATCACCAACTTCCAGGCCACACGTTTCTGCCGGAGTTCCTGGAAAAGAAAAAAAAAAAACAAAAACAAAGGCGACATTAAAACACGAGGCTAATAACTTATTAGGCAAAGGTATTCATGAATTATTGGCTTATTTCTTTTTAGAGCGAAAAGAAGAATGAAAACTGCAAAATAAAGGACAAAATAATTTATACCTAAACGAAAGTATGATTTACATAAACGTATCTGGTGAACAATTAAAATAAGATAGATTTCTATAAATATAATATCATAAAAATAAATAATTTGTAATTTAAATGACAGAATAGAGAATCACAGATAGATGTAATAAAATTTTAACTTTGCTGAAAGAATTACTAAGGCACGGTGGACGCATGCTTACTTCCTTTACACCTTCGATTTCACAGTACGGATGTTTTTTTATTATGATAAAATATAATTTAAAATTTTATAATCTTTTTAAAATTGAGCCGCTTTTTATATTTATTATAAAATTAATGCTATATATATACTAAGCCTCTCGAATTAAAACAACCAAACAATCTATAAGCTCATTGGTGGATTGATAAACGTGAAACAAAAGTCATATTTCTTCATTAGAATAACAATAAATACCAAAAAAAAAAAAAAAAAAAACTATCACTAGCCTTAGAAGACCATTACTTATCATTGAATCATCAATTCTTATTATTTTTTAAAAATTGTATTAGGGACTCACCATAAATTTCAGGAAAATAAAGACCATGTGCATTACTAGAGACCAATGTATAATGGAAGTAAAATGTATTATAAATCTTAGAGCAAGCTGATGGCTCTGATACCCATGGAAGCACTTTAACAGTGGTAATAACCAAACAAATTATGGTAATTGTAGAACTGGACAGATTAAAATCTTCAGTAAAAACAGAGAACTATTGAAACATGCACCAACGTAAATCCAGTTTCTCAGACATATGAAGGGAAGATCTATCTATGGTGAGAGGCACAGAAGAAGTAGGGAGGAGATGACTGGACAATATAAAAGAAGAGTCAGAGGAAAGGACTGTGCGAGAAAAATGCACATGCAAATCAGATGCCAATCATGAGAATAGAGGCAGTAGAGATGTGGTAATTAATGTTGCTCAATGGAGAGATAAAATAACAGTACAGTATAATGATTAAAATCTTCAGTAAAAAGAGAGAGAGAACTATTGAAACATACACCGACGTAAAACCAGTTTCTCAGACATATGAAGGGAAGATCTATCTATGGTAAGAGGCACAGAAGAAGTAGAGAGGAGATGACTGGACAATATAAAAGAAGAGTCAGAGAGGGGAGGACTCAAGAGGATTTTACACCATATAAAAATAGATAATGTTTGCTGATTGCCAATCTCCGTAACAGAGAACCCGATTATGCACAAATGTAGCAAATGGCAAAAATTAAAGAATAGATACAAAGTTTGGAAGCAGCAAAAGTCACAAGTGGTAACGATATCGGAGATAGCGTTACTACTTGTGATAAAACTAGCAAGAAAAGTATGCGCTCTTGGATGGCTGCATGAACTAATTAAATACCTTATTCTTCTCAACGGAAAGAAGAATAAAGTCAAATGTTTTAACGTGAAAGTCAGTACCCATAAGAATTTCACTTTCTCAAATGCTCAACCAGCATATATCTGTCTATGCCGTTAATAAATCCTTATCTACTACTCTTTTTCAGATAAATGCGTGAACATGAAACTAAATCGGGATCTTACTTCAGCCAGTTCATTCCTTTATTGCTCTATGAGTCTAGATTGACCACCGATTTCAGGTGTCTCGAATAAAAATATCAAGTACCATGGCGTCTAGAGGTTTTGATGGCCATTCAAACTGATAAACCTGTCCGTCCAGTCTGCTTCTTCAAGAAAGTTTAATTCAGAAGATTCACTGCATGATGACCCATATTACCATCAGAAGAAATAATGAATGCTCAAGGAAAAAATACCTCAGAAAAGATAAAAAAGTTAACTCTGCGTATTTTATATACGAGAAAGAACCAGTGGGGCATAATTCAAAAATTTCATTTTGGAGATCACTAATATATTTTGCACATAGGTACACAAGTGTCAGCATATGACAATACAATTATATAATATAAAACAAAATATTCTTGGGGGTTATCTCCTTATTCCCAAGGAAGTTGGCGCCTATGAACAGAACTGTCTGATCTCATATGCCTATATGCGAATACCATGTCCGCTTTCTTATTTATTGTTCATTTTCTTGCACTCAGTTAACTAGAATAAGAGAATGTTACTTTCCAATCAATTTTGAAATCCCATGACTCCTAACTTTCCCTTCATGTTGTATAATCGCTAACAAAAGCTCACCTTTCTCGATAGCTGATACCACCACTGGTTTACTTCCATTAATACGGAATCCAAACTCCTTGTTGTCTCGATGAATCGTTATCCTTTTGTCCACATCTGCAAGACATTTTAAACAATATATATATATCTGCAAATGATTTGCATAAAATAAAAATTATAAACAGATAAAAACATTAAAAGAAATAGCCAGTGACGATTTAAAAAAATGCTGGATAGCTCTCTTCATGATTAGCCGCAAGATAACATTATATCACAAGCTAGAGCAAGCGTGCATAATATTCCAACTCAATTACCTGTTGCCACTTGTATAAACCGAGCTATGGTTCGAAAAAGTAAAACAGGCCTATAATAAATAAAACGTGGGTTCGTACGGTGTGCAATTTAGGTCTGTGCATATTGACTACGGTGATGTCTACTAAACGTGCTGTGAAATAATACCGCAAATCCCACATGAACGTTTGCACCACTAGCCCCCACTCAAGTTAATCACGAAAACGGATACCATTCCATTCACTGACATTACATCCCACACAACTATTTCTCTCATTACGATAGCAGCGTAGGTAGATTTCTTCTCGGTAATCGCTAAATGCGTGACCTTTGACGGTGCAAATGCTCGTGGATGAATGCTCCATCTCTTGCAGCGCCAATCAGCAATCTGATGAAGAGTACAAGCAGGGCCTCAGGATCTATACATTTCTCTAACGACTGTTTTCTTATCGACATCACTTTCCTCTTTACATATTAATTAACTAGTTTTGGTGCGCTAATTACCGGTAGGTGGGCGAAATGTAATCGATCATTCGAAATGTCGACAGCAGGACAATCAGTAATCACTAAAAGATGCATTTCATTTACAACCAGACTAGAGATTGATCATATCTTGGTGCCGATAAATAAATTATTTAAATTAAGAAGACATTCTAGCAAAACGATTGAACTTTATTTTGGTTGCATGACTTTCAAGACTTCTACCTCATTACCATGTTACCATACGTGAAAAGGTATTAAACTTTTGACATTCGATCAATATGATAATCAAGATGATCGATAACTAGTGGATGTGTGCCATGCATTTGGCAAACATCCATTGTCTGTGGGAAACACCAACTTCTGTCTGTTGATGTTTCCACAGATGGAATACACTATCAAAAATAATTATCACATGGCCAGTCGATGCTGATTTCGTAAATCAAAAGCTTTACGAAAAAGTTTTTGTCAAAAATAATTATCATGCATTCAATGTTTGATTTGAAGCACGAAAAATCTATCCCTCCATAAATCGAACCACATGAGATAATTGTAGAAATTTAGGGATAGCTCAGTTACCTCCACCACTTTCCATAACAATTTCTTTTAAATTCCCTTGCTTTGGAGGAATCTACGGGTTGCCTTCAACTGCTAATCGCTATTGAACAATTGCCACATGAGATTTGATTTTACGGTTTATGAGAATTTCAACCGGGTTTATGAAAGTCTTTTCAGAAAAAGATAAAAATTAGGATTAAAATGAAGTTTTATTTTCATTATAATGGCAATTAATCTTGAATAACACAATCAATTTATTATTATCTGTGTGAAATGTCATAATTAAAGCACGGTCTTCCAAAGTCATGTAACGTGCAACTAAACAGTTTCGCAAATATGTCCAAATCCGTTTCTTCAAGTGTACTTGTATTATTCTCCATGCATCTTCAATCTAAAAAAACTACAAGCCATCTATCACAAGCCTGTGTTAATTTAAAAATTGTTTGTTCTGTAGAAGAGTAGTGCTTTACTGTTTTTATCAACACTGCTTAAAATCCTTTTCTCTCTTCCCTTGTACTTTTTATGATTACCGTTCAGTTTTTCCAGAAACAGTGCGATAAAGTATTTTAGTAATTATCCAAGAATGGAAAATGAAAATTTCGTTTACATATTTTGTTCTTACTTAACCAATAATACAATATCCATAGATAATTTAAACTATTACTTTTCGCTCCTTTATTCACGTCTTGAAGCTGGTAGTTTAGGTCAACCTTTATCACCGACATCCAGTATGATAAAAACGGAGAAGCTAGCCACTGATTTCCTCGAAGCTCACCTAAAATTCTCGATACTGGAGCGCATCTACTGCAGGTCACGAATCCCAACTATTCAGTTTGCAATCCAGTTGACCGGACTCTAACTTCCAAAAGGCAAGAATAAAGCCTTGGTAATTTCAGGATTGTTGTTCAGAAGCCAGTGGTTTCGTTTTGTAAGCTGTAATATCCAACGAATATTGTTTCGTTCGGGGACTTCACTTCCGTCCCTAAAATTTCTTGTTAGTACGATTTTAGCAAAAAATTGCAGTTTATCAAGATTTCCGAAGGAGTCACTCTAGCAAACTACACTGCTCTACAAAATTAACAGAACAAAATGTTTTAGAGTATCCAACAGAAATCGATCTACGACCTTACATTATGCAAACTATTCATTCCGATAAAAACACAAGTTGCGACCACATCACTTCATTCCCTCTTTTTTTTGGCTTGCTCAGTGGGATAGCCATATTTCCAGTATTCAGGATTGCAACTCATCGTCGTTTAGATGATTCTTTGGGATGACAGGCCGATGGACGACTTGAAGCCGAGCAGTCGCAGGGCGAGGTGACACATTAACGTAACACGTTCCCTTAATGTGTCACGCAGTGTTGTCACTGCACTTGAAAGCAGTTTCAAGAGATAGGAACAATTACAAGAAGAGGTCGCCCGAGGGCTAGATCAACCGGAACGGACCACTATCTGGCTCTAACAGCAAGACGGAACCCTACGATGTCCTGTCATCAACTGTCTCTTGAGGTTGCTGCGGCCACAGGTGAAAATATTTCCAACCGGACTGTGTTAAGAAGACTCAAATCAATTGGACTCTACGCAAGGAAACCAGTGGTTTGTATCCCATTAACCCCAAAAATACATATGGATATATATTAGAAATAATGAGTGGCCCTAATATAATAATTTGATCCCATTAACCCCAAATCACCACAAAGCTCGTAGAACTCATGAACATATGGCTTTGGAACACTGATAAATGGGGTACAGTTCTATTTTTTGTTGTCTCGTTTTAGCCTACAAACAGATTCTAGATGGCATATCATCTGGAGACAACGAGGAATGCGGCACCATTCCACCAACATCAGTGAAAGGGACACTTACAGTGGAGGCGGTGTTCTCGTGTGAAGCGGAATAATGATTAACTGCCGCCCCATCATGTTTTTGATTGTAGTACCGTAACTGCGGAGAGGTACCGAGAATAGATCCTGGAACCCATGTTCGACTTTTTTTAGGGATGCGATTGGCCCAGATTTTCTTCTCATGCACGACAACGCCAATGCACATAGGTCTCAAGTGGTGGAGGAAGAATATCTTGAAACTGAAGATATCCAACGACTGATGTGGCCAAGCACGATAATCAGACTTAAATCCGATCGGACATGTATGGGACGCCCTTGGGAGTCACATTGCACGCCCACAGCCAACTTCTCGGTCACTTGGTGAGCTAAGATCTGCGCTGGTGGAAGAATAGGATTTGTTGCCACAGAATCTTATAAACACTCTTAAATCGAGCATGGTGTGGGGGTGGGGTTTTATATATATATTTATTATTATTTTTTTTATTATTATGACTATTCTTAAAAATCCCCACTTTGCATCTGACTTGTTATCTCACAGAAGAATTCCTGTTCTGAGGGAGTTTCTATATTAGTGCACTCCTCCTTTGGGTTTTGCTGTGTGTTCAGAAATGACCAAACACTATTTGCATTAAGTGAAATACAATCAGTTTATTATACATACTTACAAATAAAAGATAAGACAAATCATTACACATTATTCACTTCATATATAGGTACAGGGCATGGATCACGTTCCTGGTCATTAGGCTCTCCCATCCATCGTCTTCTTCTTACTATAGGCCCACTAACATCTCATACAATCAGTTTAATTTAACTCTTTCTTAATTACAATTGACATTTATTATTTATATCTTCCTTTTTCATACCTATCTAGCACAATCCTACATTCTTCTTCATGGTTGAAACAATTCTTCTTCTGGAATTATGTCCACTCTACAAACTATTCTATTCTATTCTCTCCCCAGCACTTTAAAGTTACATGTAAATGAAATATACATGGGATTATTTATTTCTTCATTCCCTCAAGTAAACTCCAGCATTTAGCGACTAATTTCTCTACATCAGTGACATTATATAAGTAGCATACAACTGTACCTGCTCTATAGGCTAACCCGTCCAAAATTATTACTTTTACTCCATTAATTGATCGGTAAATAGACCACAACTGTAAAACATCCTTCATTAAACTATTTCTATGATATTTCCTTACTTATCTATACCTTAACTTAACTCTTAACTGTATGCTTCCCTAAATCTCACTTAATATTTATCTATCTTCCCTGCAGTCCTTTGCAATTACATAGAGGTAAATTCGTTGTTTAACCACTTACTTCTGGGGATTTGGATCTTACCGCTAATACAACGTGTGGCCTGTGACTTTCTGCTCTGCATCGGGTCCTCCATTGGTTTGGGAACGTTCTTCTCCGATTCCGGAATGCTAACTTCTACCAAGGACACTATTCGCTTAGCCGATCATCCTGGTGTCGTATCCTTCTTTGCTGAGCCGGATCATTCAGTAGGAGTCGCTTCCCATCACTTTATTTCTACAGGACGGTCCGGTATTTCTTCCGTAAGCATTATCTCGCTGTCTTCCTTCAAAAAAATATCTCTCGGTGGACGCTTTCGGACTTCTACGTCGAGAAAGTTCCCCTTTCTGTAACTCATCTACACTTTATTAAAACTATCAGAACTTAGTGAACTCACCATAACTGGTTCTACTGGTGGATCGCTTCCGGGGACTGTTTCCTGGGCCTATCTTTCCAAAAACACCCTTTTCGCCCTCCAAAGAAACTTCGTCACTCCCGAAAAAAACTTTATCACCTTCCGAAAAACTTTCTCATCTCCAAAAAAAACTTTATCACATATCTAAAACATCACTCCTAACTCGCGCGCTCTTTCCTTTTTATTTCCCAAAATTACGTACGCCTCTCCTTTCTTTCAACCAATCACTTCTCTTTGACCACCATCATCTTCATTCTCATTTGCCTGTGACCCATGACACGATGGTCGAGCCCCTTCCGGTGTAGAGAGGACTTCCGTTTCTAGAGAATTCTCGAATATTCTGGAAGGTGATCGAAATTTCGGAGCTCAGTATCATCCAGAAAACTCAGTATCAAAACTCAGGATGTATCATCCAGAAAACTCAGTATAGACTCAGTATCATCCAGAAAACACCTGCATCCAAAACATCTGTGGGCGTGGCGACTGTCTCGCCACGCCCGCTCTGTTTGCAGTAAACAAGAGCGCCCCCACTGGTACCCCTATTGTCATCTCTGGACCAAACCGTCCCTTGCCATACTATCAGTTGACCCCCCACTGTTCCGTCTTGCTATCTTCGCTTGCTGTTTCCGGTGTGGGCACTGATTCAAAACTCTTTCTAATGTTTATTTCCACGGCATATCTGCCTTTACATTAACTATAGACCCCACTTAATTAAATCCCATTAGCGTGAGACCCACTATCTTAAACAATATTTGTGACTTTGAGTGTTTTCTTGTAAGGTTTTACCATATCACTCTATCTAGCATTCTATCATAAATTATATAGACATTTAATTTAATTTGTAAGACTTTGTGTCTTACAATGGTTCACCGCTATCAGACCTCTTTAGCTGTTGGAGGGTATCATACGCTGTACTGATGTAATGTGACCATACTTTCGAACATCTTGTAATGTGACCTTTAGTAATTCTTACAAAAGAACCCCAATAAATGTCCCTTATACCTGTCCGAAGTTTCTTGAAGTCTCCTCACTTCATCGTTATTCTAAGGTACACCACCACACCAATTTTTTTACCGCTTCATCGCAAGCTGCACGAGTTATACCACGTTTTCTAAGTGTTCTATTAATTTTGTCAAGCAGTGTATTACAAGCATGGTGGTAAACTTTTTAGCCTTCTGCAAATAGATAATTTTATAAAAGTATTTTTGAATAGTGAAGTTTTTGTTTTTTTATCATCCTGGGAAAAGGATATTGTAACCACTTTTTAAATAAACGATCATATGGTAATGAAACATTACAAAGTTTGAAGTTGTTTAGCTTTTGACTTTGATTTCAGCTAAGAGCAACAAAATATATTTTGTTGAGTTGAAGCATTATCGACCATTAAAAAAAAAAGAAAAAACACAAACCGAATTCAGATTAATCAAGAAGAACATGCTTCGACTTTTAATGTTTGTTGGATACCCTACGAGCTATGTTTTATTAAAAGGGAACTGTAGATTGAAAACGTAATTCATCAAAGAAGCCATGTAATAGTTAAATACAATAAATGACCTAGCATTGATTTTTCCGTGCAATTTAATTCGTTTCAGAAGATACTAATAACATTTCAAGCTAGTGAAAGGATATTTCCTATCGACTTTATTCATTCATCAAACGTTTAGCTTCTTTTTAACTCTTTTCATCTGAAGAAAAACATCTTCAGATGTTTTTCTTTATACCTGCATCATGATTTATTATGCTACAAGAAAAATATCTGACCTGCTTTCTGGATGGATCGTTAAAATTATTAGATGTTACTTTGAGATCTTTAGCATCTTCTAATCGTATTTTAATATTAAATATAAGTTTATTTATAAAAAAATACATTTAATGATGTAGACTATAAAACTGAATAAACCATACTAAGTATTAACTGAAATTAAATAAAACTCAATTTTTTCGGTTTTAATTATAAAAGTAAAAATAATATTGGAAATGAAGAAATATCCAATAATTATTACTAGTGATTGATAAAGCAATATTATCCAAAATTTGAACAGATTTTCTTCTTAACAAAAAAGAATATTATAAATGAAAAATTATGATCTATATATCTAGGAAAGATCTTAAGTTGGTTTTGGTCGCATCAATCCGGCTTAATGAACTTTAAAAACGAATGTCCAGATGTTTTTTTGTGTTCTGTAGGAGTCTATGGAACATAAGAAAAACTGCGTTCTTTTTTAAATTAGAAGAGATATTTTCAGTTCAGCTATACTGTTGTCCAGATGAGCTGCAAGAATTGCCATAAAAATCAGTAGAAGGAATTAAAAATTAGGAAAAAAAGTTACTAATTTGTTTCATGGGCCAGCAACTTGTGTTATTTTTAATAATCGAATATATGACCAAAGTCATGCAGACTATATTGCTTTAGTATGGAACATATGTTTTCTGCCATCGCTGCCAATATTATTGAGTCTTCTTGAAATATATCAGCCTTTGAAAAGATAATTTATCAATCATTAAAAATAAGACTACACCCATTCCTCGAGTTACAAGTATAAATGTAAAAATTATATTCTTAATTATAGAAAATAAATTGTAAATGAAATAATTTTTGAAGTAGTCTATCAACGCGCAAGTCTTTCCTTTATTCACAAGACAGATTATTATTATTTTCCCTCAGTAGCCATTTTGTAAGAATACAAAATGTATAGTCGGGTAACTTGAGAAAACCACTGGAGTAGAATCCATATGTGTATATAAAAGAGGGCAAAAAACCATAGATTTTATACAACTAACATGATATTTAAAAATATTGAATCCCAAGAGTTGTTTTGTATGTATGTCGATTTTGCCATTCGTTGGAAACAGTCTAGGTTCGAATTCCGCGGGGACTTGGAATTCTTAAAGGTCTCCTGAATCAGCACTTAGGGTTTTTCAGTCAACGCAATATCAAATTGGACCGTGAACACATACGTGCACAGAAATAATGTACAGAACACAGGTACAAGAACTAGTCTGAGTAGTTGATACGCCAAAAACCAAGGACAAGAAAATTGAGACCAGATATATTTATAATTATAAAGGCTGATGTTCTGTAAGCTTACTTTCTTGTATCATTTGCAACTACTAATAATTCCGTAATATGACTGAACCAATTAAATTAATTTATTGTCCCTCATAACAAAGGAATCCGAGATACTATTAGCAGCCATTTCAGGCACAGAATTTGAATCGAATGTTCTGAAATAAGTAGATAAACAGTGGATGCGTAAATTGTTGCAAGAGCCCTTTGAGATCTTAATTGCATTTGTATTTCAAACGGAATGAGATGTCCCATGAATTTTAAAATTGAAGGCGACAGTGCTCTCAGGACTATTTGCCCTGAGTGATTCTAGAGAGAAGATGAGCAAACACAATGTCTGTTAAGGTGGGGGGGGAGCAGGGAAAAACTAGTCTGCCAATAAAATAAAATGTGAGAAGAGAGGACAGGTGAAAAGAATGGTGTAAACAGATTCAAAGGCAGCAGAAGGATGAAGAAAACTCTAGTTGAGCTATCAAAAGCTTTCACTGTTAATTGAAAGTAGAAAGAAAATTAATGGTAGTCATTAATTCTTAACAGCTATTTGGCGAAGAAAGGAAAAAAAAAACAAGAAAAATTGACGTTTGAGGAAACTTCAACAGAGAAGAAAATACTGTACATATAGGACATTAAACTTTTTTTCTTGACAGTTTCGGAAGCATTATTCTTCTTTTTATTATTATTATTTGACGGTTCCCAAGCATGTGTTTATATCCATAGGCCTGTGAACGCACAGTTCTGCAGAAGTGTGTTCACAGGCCTATTTGCATATTGTGCGGGCTGGAAACTTTGCGCTAAAAACTTTGAATAATTGACAGAGGAAACCAAACTCCGTCAGCCCCAGATCGGCTAACTAGAGCAGCCTCAGTGCAAAAAGACTTTAGAAATTCCTACAGTCGTTGACAGGAACTGAATTCAGACTGCAGTGTATCATGCCCGCTACACTACTATGGAGCACTAATGTCTTCGTATAGATTCCAAGAACAGGGAAAGAACTACAACACATGATATCTGTTGGTTCTTGCGCAAGACTCATCAAGGCTATGAAGCATCACTGTATTTTATGATCGGTTTGTATGTTTTGCAGAATTAAAAACTCGACATTCCGAGGGGTTAAGTACAACCATCACCTGAGATCGTTAACCTTGTGTGAAAAAGCCAATAAAAATGACTTTCATTTTCACGGAATTCGAACCGTGAACTTTTCCACACGGTGTAGAATTGCAACCATTGTACTATTCGCGAAGGCTGAAGATGTCAGCTATTTGAAAAATAAGATATCATAAATTTTAATAACAACACTTGGTTAGCTTCGATCTTGGCTAGGCATGTTGTCTGGTCACCAACGATAGCCAAAGGAAGTTTTTTCATTCCATCAATAAAGTCTAAATTGGGCTACAGTTTAACAGCGCAATCATATTGAAATTATTACCACATTCCAAATAACGAAATTATTTCCAGTTTCTCGATTCATAACTGCACTAATGATTATTATGGAGTTTAAATATTGAAATGGCACTGGATCGATACGATCCATATTTAATGACAAAAGAATGCCCGACTCGGGTGGTGGTTTACGGTTTTCTTATCCTGATCATCTATTTGACTCATGATCTTTGGACCTATGATCCACAATTAGGGGACATAAATTCAAATTACTGGGGGATGAAGTTTCGACTGGACCGCAGGAAGTTATTTTTTATCCAGCGAGTTGTTAATTACTGGAATAAGTTGCCTCCCAGGAAGGTTGAGGGTGAACAACTTGGGAAAAATTACAGCTCAGCTGGATATATATCTACTTGAGGTGGGAGGTGGTTTATTAATTTTTTTTTTGACTAGGTACAGCAAAAGCCCATGCCTTTCTTTCGCCATACTACTAATAATAATACTTTATAAGCTACATCAATGCTATAAATGGCTACTAACTTACGACAAATATTAATAACTACAAAAAAAATAAGGAAACTAAGATTGCAGTAAAATTTTCAAAATATTCATCAGGATATTCATTTTCGAGAACGTATGCTAGTAATGTAGAAATAGTAGATTTTGATAAGAATACTGTTACATTTAAGAGCAAAAAATACACCCAACTAGATCATGAATTCTTAACAGCTTTTATTATTTTCTTTTCCTGCTTCATTTTACACTGCAGGCTGAAGATCTGTTTTCCTTCATGTCGGTAGATGGCTAACACACGGATCGAGTTAAACTAAAGTTGGCTTCCCTCTCACGTATTTCCGCATCGATCATGTGGCCAAACTCCACCGCTCTTACAAATACGTGCGTGCTCTAAACTCTAGGCTGTTTCTGATAACAGACGCATTTATCCTGAATTTGCAACAACGCAGATGCAGCAGTGGCATCATTCTTAAAACTCGATTACAGAAAGAAATATCAAAAATAAGCTTCGCAGTGATTTAATAATTTTTCCAACAGTTTCGATATATTATTTTCAAAAAAAAAAACTCACCAAATGTCCTATTGGCTATCCTCTTATACATTTCTACGCTGGCCTTCCTGTGCACCATGCGGTGAGTCACAGATTGATATTGCCTTAGGAATTCATGTTCGGACGACGTTGACTCCAACGAGTTAGATCGAGCCTCTGCTGGAGCTCCCGCACACGTTTCTTCGGATGCATCTACATACAAATCTGTCGAACAACAACAATTCAGTTAAGCCAATAAATATTTTACAATGCTAGATACAGAGAGAAATCTTTATTTCTACTAACACAATATATAATGGAAAATTGCAATATAGCCACTTACACAGTCACAGGGCCAGAAGTTTACAAATAAAGAATAGGACACCTAGGACAGGATGGAGCACAACATCAAGACAGAGTGCTAAACTCCGCTGAAACAAATACTTTAAATAAAGAAAGAAATATAAATAAAATAAAAGAATTATACACATGAAAGAAAAGGATATTAATTGGTCAGTTATACGAATCACGAAACTGATGTTATGCCCACAGTCACGCATTTACTTACTTTTCAGTAATCATGATATCGAATTAATGCCCAACACTGATGCAATCTGAAAACTGAGCAGGCATATTCAAAACATAAAACGAGAAACTCTAAACGTACTGAAATCCAGTCTTGTTTAAATTTGTCTCAGTACTTATGTAATTGCTTTTTGAACTGCCCTCATAACTCCCTTTGGGTAATGCAGCTTAAAATTAAAATGATAGAAGGTAAAGCAGATAACTTTTTAAAAGAGGGAAACAGTCCTGCACGCCATACTCCTCTGAGTAACTTGTTCGTTTACTGAGTGCAGAAAGTAGGCCATCACGTAGTCAAGTGGTCAGTGCGGTGGTACACATTTGAGTTGACTGTGATTCGATCCACCTGACTGTTAAATAAAGTAAAATATTACAGTTCTTGTGTTCTCTATGTTATCTTGTAAATTCCTGTGACTTTGAATGAAGTATAAACAGAAAACTTAATCCATTTATTCGCATTCTACCTTTTAAAAATTTAAGTTTGTTAGTTGGTGATTTTCCAAACTACTGCTGAATTACACCTGGTCGTGTGATTTTTCTTCATGTACCCCAGTTTCATTAAAAAGCCCACACAGTCGCAATATGACACCCTCACATTCTGTAGTCCGTTGAATTCTACTTTTCGTCCTTTTGGAGAAGTCTGGATTCGCATCCTGTCGGAAATTGGATGAGGTCTTAAGTCTTTTTCAATCGGATCTATACTTAATCTCAGGCGAGGGAGTAAGGTTTACTCTTTTTATTATCCCCCTGACACACAACATTTTCATGTTGTGTCCATGAAAACAACCTTGTACAAATATAAATTAACTGGAAAATCATGATTAACGTTGCCAATGCACTGGACAAAATTAAGACAAACTTTCGGGGGACCGCTATCGTTCAGACGTTTGGTGATAAAATAAATCGCGTGTGGACATCGTTGAGAAATGAATATTCACTCAGCACGTGAATGTTTTATTTTTTGTGGTTAAGCTTGTGATATTTTGAGAGCCTTGATGACGGTATAAACGTTAGCAAAAATGCAGAGTACTAATTAGAGTATTGTACTTTTGTGATAAAAGTAATAATATTTAAAATTTTATTCTTCAATTACATTGCAGTCCTACAAGGAAAACGATCTAAATTTGTTATATACATCATTTTAATTTTTTTTTATCGACAATACAATATTTCATTACTTATTATAGATACTCTAATTGTAGTTTTGAATCGAAGGCTCAAAGTGCTCATGATCTGATTTAATACAGAAGTAATAATATTATTACTAATCTTAACCTTCTATTGATTAAGAGTAGTAACTGTACCTTCAGGATGTTTATGTAGGTAACCAATTTGATCTTAGTCCCGCAAGCCAACATGTCAAGTGCTCTCGTGAGTAGCACAGTTTGTAGAATCGCCGTCCTCTTCCCTATCGGGTGGAAAACACCTGAGTTCAAATCCCATCAATAATGCGAGGAAGTTTTATGGGCCTTTTTCTTAAAGTGGCTGGGTTAGCTGATCTGAGTCTTGGGTAGCATGGTTTTTCTCCCGGAATCAGGGGTTTTTCGTCCAAGTAACAGAAAATCAATAACAGAACACACGCAATTTACGGACATTATTATATACGGCGCAATCTGGCCTAAGTTGCTAATGAACCTAAAACTCTACAACAACAACCAACATCCTCAGAAAGTCGAACTTCACAAAACCTTAGAGATTTATTAACTTAATGCGTTAGAGCGACTTAGTATTTGCTTATTGCTGCGTGCAAAAAGTTAGTAACTCTCAATATAATATCAATTTTTGCCGTTGGGCCGCAAATGGCTTGCATATCACGAACAATAAATAATTGTTTGTTTATTCATATTAGTGTTAATAATGGTAAAACAGGAGGAGGCAAAGCTCATTTGTCTCACTCTTAAATTCTGACTCACATACCCTTCATTCGTCTATATGTCCTTTTTTTTTTTAGTTCTTTTACAATGTTCTAGACATTGTAAAAGAACTAAGCTCTTTCTGTAAGAAAGAACTTTGCAGCCATAATTAATCTTTGTTCTTCTCTGTGCCTTTAACAAGTTCTCGCCCTTCCTGAAATCAAATCTATATACAGATATGCAGCACAATACTGTGTTCTCACCATAACTTTATACAATGGAATAGTGAACTCTTCATCCCTGCTAATAAAGCTGCGTATATTATCAACGAAATATAATGAACCGTTCTGGCCCTGTCTGCACTGCTGAAACCTTCGTCTCGGAGCTCATAATTATCCCCTAACGTCTATTTTTCTCCATCAACCTTAAATTCATTGCTTCTTGATAATATGCTTAACATAAATAATACGCATGTGTAACGCGTTTATCCATGTGACATCTAAATGCCATTTCCCGACCATCTAACTTAAAAGAAATGAAAAACGAGTGTATATTGTGAGGCGTAGCTAAATGATTGCATCTAAAATGCTCTGCACTTTACTTTTCTGTTGTGAGAACCTTGCGCACTTATCTTCTTGCATCCATTTTGTTTGAAAACTTATTCATATTCCATAGTCGGCTTCACACGAATGCATCAGGCTACCTATTCGTAGAAAAGGCATTATATAGAGAGTGCCTGGCGCAGTGGAAATGTTTTTGGGGATTCTTAGGTGACTTGGGAAAAAGAACATCATTTAAAGGAACAGAGTAAGGCTTGGTCTAAAGATAATCAATGTCATCTCTGGTAGCACATCGATGTAGTAGATCTAACACGCGCGTAGCGGGTATATTTTCCGTTAGAGTATTCGTGAAAGAGGATTGTGTTGTTGCTGGTCAAAAAAAGGGAAAAATTAAGCGAAAGTGAATTTCTGAAATCATAATAAATTATGCCTTGTTCTTTAAACATTAAATGTTGTAATAGTTTGTGATCATATGTGGGTTCATTTTTTTATTTTTTTATTTTATCCAGAAAGCTAATGGACTTTTGTTTATGGTTCGTTTGCGAATTGTAATTTAATATTTTTAAAAAAATTTCTACATCTTTTTATTTATTCCTTCTGTTAATCAATAATATTCATTGAGTAGTCAATTGATTGGTCAATTCACTGAGTAGTTAAAGGTCTGTTAATTAATAATATTCATTGAGTAGTTAAAGTCACCTAATTGGGGGATTACTCCAAAAGTTCCTCCACAATTTTTTGTAAATTGTGTACAGTACAGGGAAATCGCTACCTTATAAAAGTAGCAGTCACCATGATGTTTAGTGGCATCGCTCCAAATTCGAGGATTCGCAAAAGGCGTAGAATTCAGATGATTTTCTTTGGCAGCTACCACAATAAAGATAAGCTATCAATGGAGTCTTGATCACCCACAGGTATTCCAAAATATGCACTGCAAAATTTAATTTAGAGTTGCCTAAAATCTTGCGCTTTAATTGCTTTGTACCAATGTAGTAGCAGAACAAATTGAGATTCTGGATGGAAATTTCACCCTCCACTTCTACCATAATGATCAAAAAACAAGGGGAAACAATTTATACCCATATAGGTATTTGAAAATATTTTTTATAGCATATGTGGAAATTGTGAAAAACAAAATGGACAATTTCTTCCAATTGGGATTTTATAGCAAAATCAATATCAAAATTATAAGCGGACTGAGACTGAATTAAAAAAAAGAAATTAAACTGAATAATCAATACGTAACCAAACATTTTGTTACATGGTGTTATTACAATGAACACGTGACTTAGCATGCAGAAAATTAACCTCGTGTAAATATGGAAAAGCATAAATATTGAAGGTCCATAAACTGTTTAAAGATTTTAATGATCTGTATTTATCATACTAAATAATATGTACTGATTCATTATTAGCTTTTGAATGATATCTTTTTCATAAACTGTCATGATAGGGCATATAAGCCGGTATAATGTCGAAAGTTTTAACGTAATTTTGTTTGATTGATGGTCTGTGTTAAATATCAAGGCAACTAAAACCAGAAGTGTCAGTATATTATGTCTTTAATTGCCAGTATTCTTCGGTAGGTTAACCTGTTTGCTGGATGAAAAACCAGAGTTTCTGGGAGTTAAAACCATACAACCCTCCCCTGAGACGACTAACTCGGCCACCTAATGAAAAAAAAAAGAGACGCCTGCAAACATTCCTCCTGTCGAAACGGAAATTGGACTTAGGCCTTTTCCACACTGATGATAATCTGCAAATCAACGCAATTGTCGAGTTCTAAAAGGTCTATATCGAGATTTGCAGAGGATTGTAGCTCAACCTCATGTTTTAGGGAAATCCTGTAATTATAATCTGTGTATAAATGGGAAAGTGTACACTGCCGTTACTGCTATTTGAAGTTATTTGAGGAAACACGCCTGCAAAAGTGGTAATCTAGCTCTCTAACCATATTAGTAAAACAAAAGTGTAGTAAGCAATAAAACATTAAGTAAATTTGTGCATTAGCAATGCATTAAGTTTATCCATTAACAAAGTTGAAAGGATAGCAGAAAAGTCCCTAATAACAATCTCTCAACGCAACTGTCGTTGAGAGAACACTTACAGATCATGCCAGTCTGTAAGTGTAAGAAGACGGAGGCATGACATTACGAGGCATTACTGAGGAGTGTATCTGCGGTTTTTTGAAAGTAGGGACAAACGGCGACAGAGTCAAAAACGCTGCTTTGACCTAGAGAAAATTACTGTTATTTATTTTGTCGTTTATACCGAGTCCTTTGGGAAGTACATCAGAAGAGATGGCATAAACTTCTCGTTGTTGAGATATCAGGAAATGCAAAGAAGCAGAGTTGTCGTTATAAAGCAAGCTTTTGGTCTGTTTTCCGGCTTTAGAGGCAAGCACACCCCTCTTTACTTGATCTTTAGTAGCGAGATTTGTATATAATTTGTTTATACACATAAATAAACAAATTTATGTGAGATATATATTGAAGTGAATTTATAATAAATTTATGTGAGATATTTAATATATTTTATCGTCAACCAGAAAAACGCTTTCAACGGCCATCTTTAATTAATATACACCACTTAATAACAACAATATTATTGCTAATAATAATTATACGGAAATCATTCATTTTCGAATAGTCTGTTCAGATATCGTGGAAGTGGTCCTCACCTTCTTTGTCTTGAGGTTCTTTCCATACAGCTAATTCATCCCTTTCGGAGACGCATATCCAAGTAGAAGACCGATAGCTGTCGGCATGAACTCCTGGAACAGAAACCGACACCTATAAATAAAATTCACATACAAAAGTAGCCCAGCAGTAAGGACTGTTCAAAGAAATTAAAATGTACAATTCATTAAACCTTTTAATGTCAAAGGTGGAATCCTATTCTAATTAACTAGACAAATACCAAGTCGATAAACTCTAAATATTTTGCTTTAATTCGTTATAATAAACGTTAATGCTTAAAAGCAAGGGAGGTTCTTCATTGATAGCGAGGTTTTCGGCATTAGCTAATCAAACTGGATGGACGCAGAGTCAATGCCATAACATATTACCCAATGTTGAACAGAAAACAAATTAGCGTAAAATGGGAAAGCAATTTGAAACTCTCATATCACAGGAAGATTGCATTAAAGGTGGAAAGAACTAAACTCATTTCAGCAGATAAGGTTCAGGAAATGTAACGTAATTATGCGGTGTAAAAAGAGAAAAATTAAGCAATTCTAATTAATGAAAATTAGATTGAGACCCAGAAAATATCACACACGGGCAGAGTGGCGCCATCTAGTGAAATCCGTTTCCAGTCAGTTAAAAAGAAAATCGTATATTATTCAGGAAAATTTATCAAGATTTGTCTTCTGGCTCGTCTCATAGTCACAGTCATCATACATATTTAATAAGGACACATATCATTGTCCAATGAAAGCTCGACCAAATCCAAGACTTAGGAGATCAAGTCAGATTTATTACATAGGCTTAAATCCGACAATTATTCTTCGAGATACTAATAGAAAATTCTATTCCCTACATCCCTAACTATACATGGAATTTGTAAGCATTATGTAATCAATAATCCTACATATATATAAGATAAAATATAATTATAGCTATTGTCAATTTAGATAGAAATTATTCGATCACCGGTCGCTAGTGCCATTGTAGAAATGGAACACTACGCAATCGAAGTATATAACATTATCTTGGTAAAAAAAAAGCTATTAATTCCTAATTTTGATATTCCTAAGAACGTGTATACAACACCATTATTAGAGGATTATGAATAGAACTTATTAATAGAAAGCCCCAAAATATATTTTTTCATTTTTGTTTGCTATAAAACAATGTACCAATGGAATGATAAAATATTTGTGTGGTTTACAAAGCTATCCAGAACTGTTAGGATTCTATGTTCCATCGCCAGTTACTTGTGAAGCATGTAAACACCATTGCTTACAGAGTATAAAGCCCTCGTGGGTAGTACAGTTGGTAGGATCGCCATCTTCCCCACACCAGGTGGAAAAGACTTGAGTTCGAGTTCCATCAACGACGGGAGGAGTTTCTATGGGCTTTTGTTTTACAAACCGCAGCTGAGTTAGTCGGTCTCAGGCGAGGGTAGCATGGTTTTTCTCCCGGAAACTCGGGTTTTTCGTTTTTAATGCAATTTACAGACAATATACAGGGTGTTTCAGTTAAACGTTTCAGAACTTCTAAGAGGGGTAGGGTACATCCTGACAACTCGAAATCATATAGCAATGTGGGGTCGGAAATGCTTTCCTGAAGCGGTGTTGTACACAGAAGCACCATAAAGAAAAGAGAGAAAAGTGAGAAATCGTTTTAATAATACATGAAAAGAAGCAAAAGGTACATGGATTAAAGTAAGTGTTCGAAGTTTCTTCAACCTCGTATTGCTTTCGCACAGTGGTACCTTGGAAAATGTGCTACAAATCCCCTTTTTCCTGCTGAAGTGTTGTTTTCCGATGAGGCATCCTTCACAAGGGAAGGAATTTTCAACACGCATAACGACCATATCTGGGCGGTCGAGAACCCGCATGCAATACGACGTCGTGCAGCACAGATTCGATTTTCGGTCAATGTATGGGCCGGTATTATGGGAGATCACCTCATCGGACTTTACCTGTTACCGTGTCGTCTAACCGGACCTATCTACTTGATCTTTCTGCAGCAAGTATTGCCACAACTTTTGAGAGATGAACAGATTTCTGCATCGACGCAACAGACAATGTGGTTCCAACACGATGGAGCCCCTGCCCATTATAGCGGAGATGTTCGTAACTACCTGGATGTCACATTTGGTCAACAGTGGATCGGACGTGGTGGTCCCGTGCGTTGGCCTGCTCGGTCACCCGACCTATCATGTCTTGATTTTTATTTCTGGGGTCATATGAAATCGCTAGTTTATGACACCCCTGTTGACAATGCTGAGGAGCTGGTTGCAAGAATCGCAGTAGCTGCCGAAGAAATTCGAAATTCGCCTGAGTATTCCAGAATGTTCGGATGTCCATGCGTCGGAGATGTGAGGCGTGCATTGTAGCCCGTGGAAGAAACTTCGAACACTTTAATCCATGTACCTTTTGCTTCTTTTCATGTATTATTAAAACGATTTCTCACTTACGGTCTCTTTTCTTTATGGTGCTTCTGTGTACAACACCGCTTCAGGAAAGCATTTCCGACCCCACATTGCTATATGATTTCGAGTTGTCAGGATGTACCCTACCCCTCTTAGAAGTTCTGAAACGTTTAACTGAAACACCCTGTATACAGAGCAATATGGCCTTAGTCGCTGATGCTCCTAAAACCCTGCTATAACAATAAGTGTAAAAATGAGCCATCAATAAACAAAATCACTTTACCTTTAATTTTTTTAATAATAAAGCATCATTGCTACATGGTTTTAATGACTGTTACACGGTTTAAATAACTATCTCGTTATTTTAAAAAAGTTTTCCACCTAAGTCATCTTAATGGACTGAACAAATGGTAATGAGGTCCTCCAGCGCGAAATATGTAGAAAGGAATAACCTCCTATTAAGGTCCCCTCAGGTATTCGTTGCTATTGCGGCTATGTGGAGTCGACTTTACCTTTTAACAACATTTTGGATTTTACCATAGCCTTATAACTTGCAATAGCAATCCACTTAACTCTTTCATTCTGTAAGAAAATAAATGAAGATGACATCTTTTGCATCCTAGAATTCATTGACGTTCTGGGTTGTCGAGAATAAAGTTTGTTGTCACATTTTTACGATCTTTATTGAAGGCTTCGCACCACTTAACACATGTAATTGCCATAACCATTGACTGACGTTGGTAAGATGGTAAATAAAATTGCACCTTAATTGGTTCATTGAAATAAAAGATGCAGTTCGCATAAACAAAATTTGTTAAATTATAAGCACGCATCAGCATATTGAGAGGAAATTTGTGACAAGCAACCTCAATGTTGTTGGACCATGCAGATAAACAACATTCTATCTTGAATATTTAGCGCTGAGTAACGTTTCAACCCACTTGAGGGAGATTGCGATGTTTGGTACCACTCTATGTACAGTGCTTGCACCTGTCGCTCATTGTCTGTGGAATCTGTAAATAGGAGTTGTATTTCGTTAGCATCTGTATTTAATTCATGCGTGTCTGCTATTCTTTTGCTTTCTTTCATTTCCCAAGGGCGAGTTTCTAATCACTCAAAATAAAATATTTTCATTAAAATTCAAAGCAAGTGCTTTGAGTAACATCACAGCGGGTGGATTTACGACAAATACATCACTCTTGTATGATAGTGATTGTAATAAATGTTATTATAGCTGTGACTACAACAAACATTCTCTTTATTACTGTGTTTATTCTGGTTTGGCTAGATCTCCATGTTTAAACTGCATGAATGGCAAAGCACGTTCATAGATTTTTATTTGTAAATCAGTATCATTTATAATTTATTCCCTATTCTCTGTCATTAAGGGTTCTTTCATTATTTGAACTGCAGATCAAGTGATTCGAGTGAGCATGTAACAAACTTTTCGTCGATGATACTCAATAAAATAAGTACATTACAATAATTGCCTCTGCAATTGGCGTTCACATGCTGAACTGTTTAATACGTCTTGTATTCAGGATAATTCTTATATTCAGGACACAGGCTAGCAACAACCTCAAAGTTTGGACAGTTTTTTTAAGAAATAAAAATTTCAAAACATACCGTATTCAATATCGAAATTAAATTATGTCCAGATTTTATTTTCTATATAAAATCCTGTTCCCCAATCAAAATCTATACTGTTAAGCAAATCTGGAAATGGTCCATCTGGACTCAAGTTTCTAGTTTAGAATAACATAACCTCTCAGTCACAAAACAGATGGGCGCACCTAATCTACATCGGATCAATAAAGCCATGCTACAGGAACGATGACCGATGGATACCTTTTCGAACCAGACTACACAAGGCTGGCCTGACGAGAATTTTTCCTACCAATGCTCTCCTAATATACGATGACCTCAGGATTAATCCACACAACTTCTGTTAGTAAGCCCTAAAGAAAGTAGAATATTCAAAAAATGTTTCGGTACATAGAACTCTGAAGTTGATCCCTAGGATTACAAAAGCCTGTGAATCTAACTAACACAGTTCTGTGTTAGTTCATGGGCTTTTGTAATTTTATTGTCACCTCTATAAATCAATGAAATCTTTACTATTTCATTACGAATTTCACTAAAATCGCAAATATACTTCTACAATTGTAATTATCATTGGTAACATTAAATACCATTGATAAATGGTATTTAATGTTACCAGTTAAATGTTTCATGATAAATTTCATAATTATCAATATGAAACATCTCGAACAGACTACATGTACTCAGTACATAGTTTATTCAAGTACGGTTGTCGATTTAGGGATGAAAATCAGATTTACCAGAAAAAATTCGAAATGAACTTAAATATTTAAGTTCTTATGGAATTCGAACTGGGCCTTGCGAGGATAATATTTCTGGCAAGATGAGGGCTATCCAAACAGGTACTCTCCAGATGCAGATCGATTCCTTTGACAACATCAGACACAAACATTAAACTTTAATGGAAGGACTCCGCATTTTCTGCTATTAATGCAAATTGTATCGCTAATAAAAGAGAGGTCGATAAGCAAGTGGTTTCACTTTCGCACTAATTATCAGTTGATAAATTATCATTTTGTGTTTTATATCCATTTTTTCGCATTTTGTAAGTTGTAAAATGTTAATGGTTGACCATTAAAGATAACGATAAAAGGGTCCAGGCAAAGAATGTAATGGTGTTTTCCTCTAGTAATCAATTACGAAGAACATAATTACGATATTTGCTAATCGAAATTGGAAATAAGTAACATTTAAATGTTACTGAACAACTTTTACGCGAAAAATTAGAATACGAAGTAATTATGAATCTATTTTTCTAATTTGTGTTTTTATTTCAATTGTAATATATTGTTGATGTACAGTATATTTCTTTTAAAATTAAAAGAAATTAATGCGTAGGGTAATTCTTTTAGAATTATCCTATGCAGTATTGGAAAAGTTAGCGGTATAAATGAAAACCAGACAGTCGGTTGCAGCTACAGACCGGATATAAAAAAGGTCATATCAGAGCCACCCAAGAGCTAAATATGCCCATATGTATTATGTCCATAAATTGCGTGTTCTGTGGTCGAAAAACCCGAGAGGGACCTTGCTGTCCACACCAGAGACCGACTAACTCAGCCACAGAGTTAAAAGAAAGTCCATAATAGTTTCTGGCGTCACTGAAGAGAGTCGAACCCTGGCTCTTCTCACCCGGTATGGGGAGGACGGAGATTATAATCACTATGCTATCTATGCAGACTTTACAGGCCAGATATATATAGTTGTTGTCTTGTTTTAGGAGCATCAGAAACTTAGGCGATATTGCACCGTATATAATATCTGTATGTAGGAATGATCAAACTCCCTAGAAGAAACGCGTTTTAAGGAACATGAAAAATTCGAAACAGTACAGTTTGTTTTCTGTTAAGGGCGTTGATGTCAGAAAACACATTAAAACGGTGTTATTGAGATACAGTGTGCAATAAATTGAAAAAGTCTATTGCTCTAAAGGCATAGCTTACTTTCGTTTTATTAGCCAACAGTTATTTTTAATTAATTTTTGTTATGAAGATTAAACGTAACACGACTACCTTCCGCATAGCAATTTATTTCTCGATAGAAAGTTGACGATTATTATCCATATAATAAACGGTCAAGGTATAGTTTTACATGACTGGTCCCGTTAACATCGATATGGGGGCCCTTGTGGATAGCATAGTTGCCAAGGTGAGTTCGAGTCCTGTCGATCGATGACGACAGGAAATTTTATGGGTCTTTTTCACAACGTCGTTGAGTTAGTCGGTATCAGGCAGGCGCAGTGTATCATGGTTTTTTTCCCTCCCGGAAACTGGTTTTTCTTCCAGCAAAACAAAATCGACCACAGAACACATGCAATTTACAGACATATATGGAGCAATATATGTTTTAGTCTCTGATACTCCTAAAATCCAATAACATCAATATGGGTAAAGGAAAAATCTAATTAGGTTCTAGAGGGCGCCTCCCTAGCCACAAAAGGTAGGAGTTTAGCAAGGTTTCAAGAATAAATTCGTTTATAGCTCAATTTTCTGTATTTTTTTTTACAGATGTGGACCAAATGAGTTGGAACCATGTTCTGTAACTACTGAATGTTCTGCCATTACATTTGTCACATTATCTTAAACACACAGAAAAAGAACAAGTTTTTACGCATCCTTCTGAAGAAAAGCAAAGTATTGCTCCACTTTGCTAGATCTGTTATAAGGAGTTTCTGAGAGATATGTTTACAGAGAACAGAGTGATAAGCCGGGGATTTCCATTAGCGCAACCATTTCGCTTCTGTGATATCACATAAATCAATTTTCAGCTTTGGTGGTTTCTGAAAATGCAGTCTATCGTTGCAATCTCAGCTCGCTAATGAAATGAAATACATCCATTATTCGGGAGGTTTTCAGTAATCCAGACATACGGCACTCTGCTTTCGTTTTTCTATACTATGCGGTTATTGACCATAAGGGTTCATTTTACATAACTAGAACAAATACGCCCCTGGTGGTAAATTTCTTAATCACACTTAATTCTGAATTCGTTCGTAAAATTAAGCATTCGTGAATTATAAAATACAATAAATTCAAGAAGAAAGTAACCCAAGTTGTCAAAATTGGCATCGTTACTTTAACACTCGCAATGTTCCCCAGATATAGCAGGACTACCGTTACTTATTCTCAGTTGATTACCACAACCCAGAAGATAGTTGGGTTGTGGTATCTCCTTCAAAGATAGTTGTCCCTTCATCGGTGGGTGGTTAACCCCAAACGTTAAATTAATGTAATTTAAAATATAGTTGTATTTTAAAACCTCTTATACTGCGAGATTCTCATTTATAACTGATGGTAGCATCGCCATCGCTGGCCGAAATTGAGAATTACTTCCAACGAACGAAGAAACGTCTATGAAATTTATTTTTTTTTTATCTCGTGACTGAGTTAATCGATGGATTTTAATCCTGCCAAAAATGGTCAATCGGATCATATAATAGGGGTTACACCAAATTTACTGACCCGATACAGACACTCCATGGCCTGAATTGCCTCTGTGCAAAGTCCAAAGAATCCAACCCAATACGTATACTCTCTAGAGTAGGCCTATTAATGCTGCTCACCCTAATCAAAAAGTTAGGGGGGAATAAGAAGCGAAACGATTACGTGAGGATACCATTACCATCAGTGGTTCATCCGATGGTTACTTAGCATTAGAAAGTAATGACATATTGGGTCACTTTATATTACCTATGGTATGGAGTTGACAAGGTGCTGAAAAGTGACACAAAAACACTGGACCATTCGTGTAACAAAACTGTCTTGAATTCCTGGAGCGATGGAAAGGCTGAAGATTGTGCGGAAGAACACGCCTTTCCAGTTAATCCAGCAGACACTCAATGAGATTGAGATCAGAGAATTAAGCTCGCAAAGGCAGACTTGAAGTCTTCCTCGTGTTTATAAAACTACACTTTCACGTTTTCGCAGTGAATAGAGACATTTCTTCTTGAAAGTACTTCAAGATAAGCATGCAACATTGCTAGTTGTATTTGTCAGCAACGACGTTCAGATATGGTCTGATGGTTCTACTGCCTCCTGTGGTTTGTTCCATATGTGTACTCTTCCATCGGTGCTGAAGCGTAAATCGGAACTCCTCAGACCATACGACTTGTCTCCAGTCTCTGTCCATTCCTTTGAGTTCCTGGCAGCAATGCAGCCGTATTTTTCGGTTGGTGTTCGGGAAGATCTCCTACTCTCTTAGTGCATTCTTCGTACAACACTGAAACAGATGCCTTGTGATGTTCCAGCATTAAATAGAGGTTAATTGTTCCGTTAATTATTACACTTGATAATCCCCTCGAGTACCGGTTCGTCGCTTCATATTATCTGCCGCAGTTACATCGTTTTTTTTATTTAGGCTAAAATGATATTAGCCTTTTAAAACACAAGGACAAGCATCCTTTCTTTGGCAGTACCTGCTAAACGAGCACCGACAACCATATCTCTTTAGAAGTCTCGGTGATCCTGTCCGTTCCCGATTACCAATGAACTAATTTGAGCACTAGCAGGGTCATGCGCCTTCCTCTCAGTGTGTAATGGGTGCTTTCCTGCACCCATTACACACTGTTTCCGGGTCCTGCTATGGACCTAAATCGTTTCATTCCATTTGCCAATAATAACATTTTATTGTAAGCAAAATGCTCAAAATACAAAGAACTGACATACCCTGAAAGTCATGAAGACTAGATGGATTAACAGAAAAACCAACACATACCTCAAATATTAACTAAAATACTAAATTTCATTACATTAAATTAATAAGATTAAACTGATAGTACAAACAATATGCAGCAATGAATTTAACACATACCCGCTGAATATTCTGCACTTACTTCAGAAATCCATGCTATCTTAACATTTATTACTGTTTGTTTAGGATTATTCAGAGTTTGGCTAGTAATAAAAACCGTGGCAGCATCTTCTCATACTCATGACTTTCTTCTACCCACAAATCCCTTCTCTGAATTTTTTCTGCGTACAGCCATGATCTGGATCCTTGGGCCACGTGGGCTCTCTACAACGCTTTACGAGGACTATTGCCTCGCATCTCTCTGAATTCATGAGAATATCGAGAAGTCTGAAATAAACATTATTGCGATTTATTGAGAAGAGCTGTTTCTTCCATTCCTCTTGCAGTTCCTGAATAGTCTTATTTGCACTTTCTTCTTCGATATGCTAATCACAGCCTTGAGAAATATGGACTCGTCTACATGTCCGAGTGTCCTACCTTCAACTCCTCTGCTATTATCGGAATTTTCTTACTATTGCCTGCATCTATTATTTTTCCCTCTGACACACTTAGCACTGGATGATTTTCGTTTCAAGAGTTTCTGCTTATTAGCTAGATTTTTTGTTGTTGTTTTTGGTTAGCGTTCAGCACATTCAAGACTGCAATTTTATATGAGAATTACTTACCAAGCGTCATAACTATCACACACAAGATGGATTACTAAATTCATCTTGAACGAGAAAAATCTCATTTGACAGGACTAATATTGACAAACGTATATTCAGACCATTATTTCCTTACAATATAGACAGATAAATTTGACAAAAATAAGTATAAAATATAATAAAACACCAAATTTCTTCGAAATTTGCCACCTGTCTTGATTTTATCCAACATCATATTAGATTCCGTTGGCATATTTTATAAAATATTTATTTTATCGATTTAAATTATATTTATTTGTTCCAGGGCATCCATAGTGGCTAAATATATTTCACAGATCTATATTTCTAATTTATAAAAAAAATACACGGCTGTAATTACCGATATTTAACTTACAATAAACAAACTTTTTATTCAGTATCTTAAATTACAGAAAAAAATTAGAATGAACACTCTTCTGGGTCTGAGGCAAGACTGGAACTAAATTCAACTTAGCTTCAATAAGTTACCCAAGAATTTATTTCTGTTCCAATAATCTGTCCCTCAGAATGATTGCATAACTTTTTTAAGCCAATGTCAAGCACGTTAACAATTTTAGCTATGCTATCAGGGCACATGGAATAAAGGGAAGAAAGAATGGTGTGGGTGTGTGTGAAGCTCCTAGCCAAATCGACTGTTCAAACGAGTAGACTTTATTTCAATAAATGGATTAATAACCCCAGGGGCTCACATCTGGTGAGTATGGGTTTGGCACAACACACCCAGGGTCTTGAGTTGGATATCGTCATTCTTTTTCTTGGTGATTCCCTTCTACTTCTGACACTCTCACTCACACTCTCTTAGGGTAATTTTGGCTGGTTCAGCATAAACCTCAAGCTTCCTTGCACCATATAGCTAATAATGACTGCACCGCGGTTCTAAATTATAAATATATGCGTCTCCAGGTGACGATAAACAAAACAGACAAGTTTGGGCATGGTCGTAGTACTGGGAATGGACCCAAATTTATCTGAGCAATCACACCGAATTTAGCTATGTTCTGCGCATGGACATCACTCTGAAACTGAGAGAGTTTATTTATGGGCGATTGTTGAAAAACATACAATCAGCACTCAATACTAAAAATCTTATTTTATTCACAAGAAAATGTGGCGTAATTCCCAGCTGAAACTGCCTCCTCCCTTTCACCACGGTGAAATAATATTTGAATGGTCCCCTTGCTTACACGTACCGTGAATATTGTGCGAAGCTTGTATATTATTGTGTTACTGTAGCATCTGTTGTCAACATTAGATAATGCATAATCTTAATATAGCAGTATTTCCGAACAAAGAGTGAACGATGAGAAGAGATAGAAGTAATTTACAGGGTAGCCGACAATGAACGTCGTGCCGTTGGATATTTACGAGAGCGAGCATCAACTTCAAGCAAACATAATTTTGCCGAACCATCATAAAATAGGAAAGTAGCTGCTTTGAAAGCTTTAACATCATCCATCAGAATACTCTGACACTAAACAGAGACTAAAGAATAAATCAAAGAATATGATTGAAAACATTACTGTAACAGAACAGTTAATCACGAACTGCTGGAAAAATATCTATTTAATCACACAGTTCTTTTTGATAACAGAGCTTCCTATTTGCGATCTTGTGTTTGTGTTCGAAAAAGAATAAAGGTAATGATAAATCGAACAGTTCATTAATTAAGACAATTAGTTTCCACATCTCAGTGCACAGTTTGCTGGTGGCTATTTGGATCCTTTCTACAATAAAAAGTAACACTGACTGTAAAAGAAAAAAGAAACAGAAATCCAATGGTCGGATATGTCGAGACCAAAACAGTAAATTAAATCAGTGGAGAATACAAACGGGTTAAAAGAAAATTTAATTGCTACAGATAAATTATAAATTTCGTGGTCTAACAGTGAATTCAGAGAAGGAAATCTTTCAGTGAAAGAAGGGCCTCTGAAGAAAACTTCACACCTAATTAGAAAATGTATTACCAGAGGAAATAATAATTTTGGTGAGATTATGAGAAGCTTGGAATTGGAATCTTCTAAATTAGCAAACTAAAAAAAGGGACACGGTTAGGAGAATAAAATAAGATAATTGAATGTTGCCCGTTATTGCAACCTTACAAATGAACCCAGTCTATTTTAGGAAATATTAATTTAAATAGGATTAACCAACGGTGGTTTGTTAAGAAAGCTGCATAGGCTCTTAAATTTCTGCAAAAAAAGGTTAAAATTGATATTTCAAAGAAAAATCGGAATAAGAAAGCACCAAAAAAAGGAAAATTTTTTTTGAAACACGCGCGTTGTTGAAAAGTGTGAGTAAATCTTGTATTTTGTATATGTTAAAGATTTGCCTTAAATTATCTTCCTTAAGGTATAATTATGTAAGCAACATTGTTTCAATTGTCTCAGACCCTGCTTATTTTACAAAAATAGGTAGAGTTAAAAAAATGGTTGCGTGTCTTACAAAATGTTCGATGTTAGTCGTATAAAAAAACATTCCGAATGGAGAGAGAGAGATCGATCAGTAACCATCAGGAACCTCGAATTGTAAAGTCAAGAGGGATTCCAGCAGAGTTTCCTTCGCGGAATAATGAGAGAAAGGATCAGAGGTCGTTGTGTGAACGAACAAAGTTTTTGAAATCATCATTCAAGTTTTTTTTTTAAGGCTACAGAATCGGCACTGAAAATAACATGGGATGTATTCGTTCTTCAGTAAGACAATGTGATCTGGAAATGTTCAGCTTGGAGTCACTACGAAGATGAATTCCCTGACAAGATAAGGCTTCTTTAAAGACAGTAAAACTTCGATAGCAAGCAACAAAGTGATCAGCGAGTACATGAGCATCTTTACAGAGGAAGCTCATGTACGTGTTTATAAAAGGAATTAGGAAGTCCATTACTAAAAAATATTTTTATTTCATAAAAAAAAATACAAGGAGAAGAACCCCAAATTTAATGCAGTTAATCTTTTAAATATCTTGTGAAAAAAGATATCCACGTGATTCGTAATAAATAATTTAAATAAACTACATTATTTCTGCATTTAATTAGTTTATTTTAGAAGTTTGAGGTATGTTTTCATCTATCAACCAGTCAATCAATACATGTTGGTGGAATGAAAAGTAATGCGCTTTAGTTCATAGACTCATCACCAGCGGTAGCGCAGAAATTACAGTTTGGTTCTCCATTGGCTAATGGTTTCAGTAAAATTTGTGTTTATTTATCTTAAGTTACACTGTTTAAAATGGAAGCTTCTTTGAACAAGAGGTTCAAAGAATTTGCAGTTAAGTTTCTTACTGCTGAAAGTGTTAGACCCGTCGGAAACTAAATGAATCCTGAATCAATAACTATGATGAGGAAAAGTGAAGACTATTCACGAAATTTTGCCATAAAACATAGCCATGTCCAAAAAAAGGTTTTTAAAAATAGGATTCTATGGACGTTATCCATACCGATTTTTTTTGAAACGAGGGACTAAAGACAAACACAAGACAAACTAAAAATCAATTCTTCTGTGGAATATGAAGATATTTTATATCCTTCCTATAGTTCAGGTTTAGCAACACGACTTTTTTTTTGCTCTTAAAGACAGTACATCTACAGAGGCAAAAAATATGATTCCAATGAAGAAGTTAAAGCAGCCGTGGAAAAAAGACTGGCTGGCCTCTCAGCAGGAATAATTCTACTTAATGGCATACTTGTTAAGTGCTGAACGAAATGTGCTCAGTTAAGGTGGGCGTTTCTGCTTTCCCTTTGGAATTCTATCATCAGGTCAAAAGAGGCGAGGGAGGTTAGTTGAAACTTGGTAAAATGGAAAAACATCTATACTCGGCAAGAACTAAGATTGTAAGGTTGAGTTTTTTAGAATTAGCACTGATGAAAAGAAATCTATGGAATATGTTTGAACACGTAAACGACGTGTGTATTGGTTTGACTGAAAATTCCGAGTATCAGTAAGCAAAATCCATGCAACTCTCATCCGAGGCCGACTAACTAAGCCACTGTGCGTAAAAAACCCACAAGATTTCCTGCCATCAAGAAGGGATTTAGGAATAGACTTTTTCCACATGACACGGAAAGACAGATCGCAACTACTGTGCTAACCTCTATGGCAGACTGATATGGAATGGCACTTTTGCTTTAGCGCTTGCCCAGAGATGTTTATCAGTTTCGCTCTGCTAACTAATTCCCTCACTTCGGTCTGTGTGACATGAAAATTTCAGAACGATTGCTCATCAATCATATTTAATACCTTAAACATAGATTAAAAACGCTCCAGTTCATTCTAAAAGAGAAATTAAATAGTAATTCCTGCCATTATTACTTTTGTTGGCATATGAAAATGGACATAATTCAGTAAGTTGAGCAAATAGCCTTATTTTGTATTAATGTATGGATTAATATAAAAATATGATGATGAATGTTAAAGATAAACATTTAAAATAACTTAGATTACTTATGACTAGCGTTTGAAAAGTTCGTGGCCCGAGTATGAAAGGATAGGGCTAGAGTGTTAAACATTTCTATACTTAACTTAAAATAATAACCCACCAAGTTTCATGCAGCTTCAATAATGTCTTTTTTTAATTGCAGGTCCTGAATTCAGTCAATGAAGTTGTGTGAATGAGGAAAGATGGACAAATAAGACACCGTGCAGTCATCCAATCATTGGGGGGAGGGGAAGGAACTAAAGGCAATTCATGAGGATATGGTTACAACGTTGGTGGATTTCCTTTTCTGTTCCAGGGTTAAGAAGTGGGCAGCAGAATTTAAACGAGGGAGAGAGAGAGAGCATGGAAGATTACCCACACTGTGAAAAGCCGGCAACGTCCATCACTCCAGAAGTTGTTGACAGTGTTTATGGTGTGGCGATGAGTGATAGCTCAGTGACAGTTCGGTACATTGCCAGTGTCTCAGGCATCTCATCTGAACGTATGTACCACACAATAACAGAAGTTCTCGCTGTGAGGAAGGTATCAAAACGATGGATCCCAGAGTGACAGCAGATCAAAAACGCACAAAAGTTGTCAAGTCAAGTGAATATTTGCATCGTTTTCAAGCAGATCCACGAAATTTCCTTGCAAGGTTTCTTATTATTGATGAGATGTGGATCCATCACTTTTAGCCATAGACAAAGGAGCAATCCAAACATTGTAAACGCAGCTCCTCGCTTCCTCCAAAGAAAGCCAAGTCGATTTCGTCTGCTAGAAAGGTGATGGCATCGGTGTTTTGGAAACCTGATGGAGTGTTGCTAGTGGATTAGCTTCAGAAAGGCTAGACGGTCACAGAAGCATATTATGCAGAGTAAACTCAGCAAAAGTCTTGCTACACTAGGACAAAGCGCCTGCTTACAAGTCTGTCACTGCCATGGCTCCACTGCATGAGTGTGGCTTTGAAATCTTAGACTCTATATTCACCAGATCGAACACCATCGGACTATCACCTATTTCGAAAAAATACCTGGCTGGCATCCATTTTCTCGCCAACAGTGACGTCCTTGCTGCAGTGTATGCATTCCTGGAGATTCAAGAGTAAACTTTTTTCGCAGCTGGAATCAACTGCGGAAAAGTATATCGATTCCAAAGGAGACTATGTTGAAAGTAACCTGTTACCAGCCTCCTTTAATAAACCTTTTATACTCAGACCATGACCTTTTCAAATGTCCATCGTACTTATCATTAATAATATGCCAAAATGACTTAAGATGATACAACTTTTAATGAAAAATATATATTATTGTGAAATTTTAGTTGTAAGCTTTCACTCTCTGATCTTAATATTTCATAATTAATATGGTTTTTGAGTTTCTTTTAATATTTCGCATGAATATTTTTAATTACCCATTTTTATTAGCAGACCGCTTAACCAAATATAAGTCTTAGAGAAGAAATAGAAATGTGAAATCGAAATCATAAAAAAACTTAATTTTTAAAATATATAATGGCAAAGAGTAAAGAACTTTTCAGCAACAAAAATGTCTTCTCAAACTGTCATTGCAGCTGGATCATTTATCTAATTAGGTGAGGTAACTTAATTAGAATCCAACCCAGATTTGTAAAACAAATATGTGAGAAAATCTTCATTGAGGTTAAAAGAGATCCAGTATTCGAAATCTTCCAAGTCGATAAAAATAAAAAGTGATCAATAATTTATGTAATGTAGTTTAAGCAAACTTTGCATCCTAATATGGAAAGATATTTTTATATTTCAGGATTTCTTTTAAATGTCACGCAAATCACTTATCTTTCCTGTATAGCCGAAATGTACACACATAAAGGACCTTTTTTTGTCTAAATATCAACCAAGCATCTTCAGTGGATGGTTTAAGGCCAGAAATTATCCGTTAACAGTAATGATTAATATGCTAAAGGTCAGAACCAGGGTGGCGTCAAGCAGATCTCATTAATCTCTGGCTTGAAATAGTGACAAAAACAAATCATCAGACAAGCGCATGATTAAATATATACGAAAATGAGAACAAAAAGCAAAAAGCTCTATTGTCTTTGTGAGAATATTCATTAATTGCATTTTAACAACAAAAGTTCATATCGCTACATAATTAATGCCACTACCTTTAGCATCATTACAGAATGCTGCCACGCTGCTTAATCAGGACTTCGTTTCATTCTACATCCCATATATTATTTCCCTTTATATCGTTTTTATATAAACACAAACCGCAGCGAAGCTGTGTTCATAATTCCAGCTGATTGCACACGAACAAGCTACAATATTAAATAACGGATAAAAGTTATTGAAGAAATCACTAAATAGCATAAGGTAGATAATTACACGCAACTTCGGTGAGAAAATAACTCCATAAAACACGTCAGGTTCCAACAGCAGAAAAATTACCCACATATTTTTGCCATCTAATTGCTAGTTGCATAGTCAAGAGAATGTGTGGAGTGATGAAGCAATTTCAGAAACACGAATTTTCTGCTTATTTAATCGCCTGAATTATTTTCTTTCCTAGGCTAAAAACACACACGAATATCTCATTAAACTGCGAACGGATAAAATAAAAGGAAAATGTAATTTGGCACGTAGAGATAATGTTGGAAATGTGGATAAATAAGAAAGATCAGTTGGATTCTGAAATTACCAAACAGAAGTAAAAAATAAGATAATTGAATAACATAAATGTTGGCGATCATCAATAGTCAAAAGCTTAATTGATTAATCTATTTTTCTCAAACACTAATGATGCACTTATGATTAGCGATATCCAGAGGGCTTATGCCGAATGGGTGATGGTGGTAAATAAGCCAGTATTTCTAGTTTTGTATAGCCATTGCATATTCAAAAGAGAGAGATTTTCTATTTAGACACATTGCAGAAAATTAAAGTTCAAAAATAATACTTCAAATGCGAAAAAGTTACACACCAAAGGACAGAATTAATTATAAAACATAACACGCATAAACAAGCTGGCCCTCAGCCAACATTTTACTTCCGTATATTTACCCATACCATTAAACACCCATTTTATCTCTTTCTGTCGTTGCGGTGAATATTAATTACTTTTCTGAAAGGTTGTTTATTCTGCTGAAAGTAGAAAGAAATGTATAAACGCGTTGATAGTGAGCTATAGTTGTATTGGTGATTATCAAGTATTGTGTTGCCATCATTGAGAAACGAACTGATTACGTTAGCAATTCTTTCGGATTTTAAAATTAAGAACTTTTCTGATCTGCTAGTGACTGCTTATACAGAAAAGCTACTTATAGTACAGTCTGTAAAAATCAGAGCGCCATCTGCGATCTTCTGTTCAGAATCTAAATTTTAGCAGCCCTCCTGATACGTTTATCTTTCTTACTTTTTATGGAAAGACATCTGAAGTTTAATATTCACAAAACAAAAGTAGTTTTTATTCGCGAAAGGCAAGATAACATTTAAATCTACCCAAACAGAACGATCAGTGATTAAATTTATACTCTTTGCTAGATTTTTTCCTTCCAATCCAGTTTACTATCCCCACCTTCGCTGAGAATCTTTTGTTTTCCTTAAATACAGACAATTTCACCGTTTAAGTAATTTCTTTAATTGTAAGATAAATTGGCCGCAGGTGTTATTTTACTTTTTTTCTCTCATGATTATGCTTTTTATATTTTCTTTCTATCATCGTTTTTGGTTTTAATGCATTTTTATATATTTTTTTTTTTTGTTTTTTGCCTCGAATCCCTCAGTAAAGTTAATTAGATTCTGCATTACTGATAGCGGAAGACTAATGCATTCAGCAATTGTGTGTATATTCTAAAGATTTCGCTAAATATTCAAGATAAAGATTGGCCTATCAGTGGAGATGGCCATTTTTTTCATAAATTTTAAAAATAAAAAACTTTTAATAATACTTTACGCCAAGACAACTACTGCCCTAAGGCGTAGGGTCTATAAATTTGGATAGGTGATGGAAAATCAAGTTGTGGAAGGAAAAAATAGTTTTTACTAGGCTTGATAAAAATTAAATTCACGCTTGAACAGCGTTCATATGTTCCTGTCATCACTGCTCGAAATTGAACTCGGACCCACACAACAAACAAAAATATTTAAGTTAAATTTTTCTGATTATCTTCACCACTACTGAAAGTAATTCAGTTATATTTGCTATATTCTTCGCGTTAAGATTCATCTTGTGAACCAGGAATAAAAATTGATAGAAACTAACATCTTAAATAGCATTCTGAAAATCCTCTGATGCACAAAATTTAAGATATAATCTTGTTGTTTTTTTTTTTTAACCCAAAACCTGCTTGAGTAAATTTTTATATGAAGTTCGGCATTGCATCACGATTTTAAGCTCTGAAAATACAACTCATGCAGATCGTAAAGAATGCATAACCACAGCACCACTCATTTCTAATATAATGCATACGGAACATATCTGATTAAATTATCTTTTGAAGAATGTAAGTTTGGAAGATTCACAGGGGACGCTATTGACAAGAAAACCGCAATCTGAGGTGGCTAAAGCTTAAATGCGCAAAGAATGGATGGTAAATAAATTCAAGAGGCAGAAGCAGTGTCTTGAAAAGTTAGAGGTTGGCCAAGAGCTACATTCCAGGATGGCCACTATCTGGTCTCAATATTAAGAAGTTCTCGGTGGCCACGGGAAAAGCAGTTTTAAGACAAAATATAGACTGTATCTCTTCAGGAATGGAGAAAACTCACGATCTGCATTCCTGTTCCACTTCCCACAGTTCAGTTCGAAATCACAGACAACGCCGTACCAGAGAGAGTGATTATCGTGAGGATTTGAAGGTGTGAGAGTCATCATCGTAAAAAACCACACCAATCTCCGAATATTCGACAGACGCACTTCCTGCTGAAAAATATACCTACGAAATCAGAGGCTTTTTCTCACTCAAATCCAGTTTTTCAAGTACGGATAAGTACCACATGACCTTTTAAGAAAGATGGGTGTGACCTCTTAAGAAGGTCAGTTTGCGTTAGTCATTACTTTAATTTAGGAAATTCGTTAGAGTACAGGAGATAATCAATATTAAACTGCTCAATTTTCTTTAATAGCCATATTTGATTAAAGGACACTTTCTTAATCATCATTACTCCCTACAATAAGAAAATAACTTATAGACAGTTTAAAACAGGACCAGACAAAGCATAACCGCTAAACAAACTGATATTATTGTAATTTGTAGTCTAGTATTGATTGTTCAGAGCGCTCAAGTTCCTCTTCTGCATAATTCCGGCCAGAAATTGTTAGAAACATTTAGTCATGTCTTTTCAAGGTCTATTACTCTAAACTCATTAATTGCATACCAATTTATTTTCATTTCATGGCCTTTTTCTCGAGAGGCTGAGTCTCAGATGGAGATATAAGGTTTGTAATCCAGCTGCTTTAGCAAAAAAAAAAAGTGAAAAGCAATCCAGTTACAACTTATACATACGCAAGAAAGGCAAAAACCAAAAGAAAAATTCATTTTTCAATATGTATTAGATATCATAGCTGCCGATGCAATTGTATCCTGAATAAATAGACAAAATTAGACTAGTGGTGTCTAATGGCATCTGAATAATATTTCAGAAACACAGCCTACCTTTATTATTTTTTCGAACGCTTTTGTTTCAGTTGAGAAGGAATTGTGTTGTTAATGAATATGGAGGTCGAGGGCGTTGATAAAACTAAAAAAAACAAATCTAATTCTTTTAATGCCATCTTAAGTGATGTAATGAAGTTTATTTTGATTCAGCAAATCCTCTTCTGATATGTTTAGTCAAAGAAGGTAGTACGATGGTTGTAATCACCGCCTTTCTATAACGTATGCAAAATATGTGAGTTCGAATCCTGTCTCAATGGAAGGAATTGTGATTTTTTTCATAGTAGCAGTTTCATCCAAGAAAGACAAACCGACCACGGAATGAATACACGCAGGCTACAGACAATATAGTGACTTCTCATGATCTTAGTTGCCTTGGCGCAAATCCAAAAAAACTCAATCCAACTGATATTTGCCTTGCAAATATCGGATTAAAAAAATGGATTACCGAAAGGCTTAAATTTACCCAAATGGTCGAATGCCATTTAATAGTCGATTAAGGATGTGGTAAGCCATGAAAATCTTTAAATTCATTTCTCCATTCTAATTTTGTCTCCTAACACATCGTTGCGAAGACCTTAAAAGCAATCAACTATTCTACTGTGTCAACACAGAAATTAATTAGAAGCATGTGCGGTTAACTTTAGAATTTCCACGCAGAAGTGGAGTACAAAATGAGTGATCGATTGGTCATCCTCTTTTAATCATAACATACGCGATAGGATGGAAATTAGTTTGAAAGATAGCAGAAATGAGGAAAACGGAAAGACCGTCGCACTTCAATTTCGATCAAGTGCAATGTCATTTAGCAAATCTGATTACGCGAGTTGCTCACAAAGTAGTGGCACCAGGCTATCTGAGCTTTATACGAAAAAAAAAAAAAACGAGCTTAATGGGGGGATGTTTGTTTGTTATTTGGTTTTTATGAACATTAGCAACTAAGGCCATATTGCTCCGGGGATATGCGGTGGTCATTCTCTGACCTTTCCGCATCCTCCGTATTTGGTGGTCACGGGCTCGAACCCCGGTCTAATCAAGAAGCGTGTGCTACGCACTGCTGCTCCTGCCCACCTGGCTACGGAGGCGCCTTTATGTGGGGAACGGAAAGTGTGCTTTACAGGCAAAATTACTAATGGGTACAACAAACATCTGTACATACATTTAAGATTCCATTAATGCTAACGTTCTTCATAATATTTCATAATTTAACAAGGTTAAGTGTTTAACGGAATTTGTTATGTTTGCTTGTGTTTCATGCAACTTTTTCTCAGTAATGAAGTGTACTCTACCACACACGAAACGTTTTTAAGTCACATGTATCATTCTTTTAGACTGCCTTCATTTGCCCGTTAGCATTTCGGACAGGTTGCTTAACTTGTTTTACTATTTAAGAATAAAGCTGTTTCCTCCACAGTAGCTGCTTTTTCAAAATGTATTTCTTAGATATATCCTTTTTAGAAATCATATACTAGGGTGCAGTTCAGTGAGAATACGAGTGTGCGTTACAGGCAAAATGACTGATGGGTACGAATATATGTACATACATTTAAGATTCCATTAATGCTAAAGGCCACAGCCTATCTGTGGCTGCAGTTCAGTGAGAGAAAACAATCGAATCTGCATTTCATGCGAGTATTAATATTTTAATTAATTATTAATAAAAAAAACGGAAATAACAGGTTTAGCTGAGTCAACGAAGGGAACTAAAACACACTACTAAGGAAATAGATCAGTCCTAACTACCAATCATCAAGGTTTCTCTTGCAGAAGAGCACGCATAAATAAGATTTTGAAAATTTTTGGACAGGAGCAGAGAGCGAACGGTTGCACTCGATCTTTGTAAGAAGAGCCTACTCCGGTTCTAGGCGGTTAAAAATCATGGTGGTGTTAGCCTAATCATGTAAGCGATTCCTTGAGCTTGTATTGAATCTTCACCCAAACTAATCGTGCAGAAAAGCATTGGCCTACATGAAAACGAAAGAATTTCCAATCATAGGGCAATTTAAAATGTCCTGTTTGACATTTCTAATCCATAAGTCCAATGGCCATCACCCACGGTCATTTGTCTTTCTTCAGATGCTGTAGTGACACGTCTGCACTTTGAAATCTATATTGTAAACTGCGCTCTACATTTTGTTCACTTGATGCCATTAGACACCCTCACCCTTCCCAAAGCTCTCCGTTCATCAGCAGGCTTCGCTTTTCTTTTTCTAGAAGAAAAAGAAATTAAGATGAGAGTTTAGAATTACTCTAAAGAAAGAACAAAACGTCTTAAAACATTCCGTAGCGTATCAACTCATGTATCTGAAAGAAATTGTGTTCCTCGAACTATGCCAGAACTTAGGAAATCATAATGATAGATTTACAGGGCTTTCTAGTAGAGAACAGTATAACTATGCGCCAAGAAAGATAGAAACCAGGCTCTTGACCAACGACACTACAGACTTTAATAATATTCGATGATGTTACAAGAGCTATCAAACCATCACTTCAATTTCGTTTTGCTACATCTAGTAACATATTCCAGATACTTGCTTATAAGAAACTTTTTCTGTGGCCTCTAAGGAAGTTATTTTGATATAGATGAAGGAAACAAACAGGGCTGCGAAATATCACGGTATATCAATACATGAAGAAATTTGAGGAATGTAATAAAAGTAGGCTACAAACGCAATCACCAATTTATTTCAAGGATCGAGAGAGAGATTACAAAAACAGGAATAAATAACTATCATTTTTCATTTTAATAATCAAATGCAATGTTGTTGTAGTACGGTTTTAGGAGCATCAGGGACTTGATTTGATTTGAATTTTATTGGCACATTAGCAACTAAGGCTATAATGCGCCAGCATCAGGGACTAAGGCCATATTGCTCCGTATATACTGTTTGTAAATTGTTTGTTCTATGGTCTATTTTCGGTTTGCTGGACGAAAAATCCGAGTTTCCGGGAGAAAAAGCTATGCTACCCTCGCCTGAGACCGACTAACTCGGCCACGTTGTGAAAAAGGCGCATAAAAATTCCGCGTGTCATGGATGGGACTCGAACTTGGGTCTTTTCCCACGGTGTGGGGAGTGCAGCGATTCTACCAGCTGTGCTACCCACAAGAACTCAAATGCAATGAAATAATTTTCTCGAAGATTGTTTCATTTGCAAGAAGATTTTCTTGAAGATCATGTTTCATTTGCAAGCAGTGTAATTTTCAAACTTTAGAGAGAGAAAACAGTTTCATGTATGTCACAAGATATTCGTGGCAGTTCGAATTACCAGGGACATCGAAAGAACTAGTGCCTTCCAGAACAGCGAATATTTGTTAATGGAAAACAAAAAGTAATTTCTTTGATGGCTCCAATTACAAAAACGCCATATTATTATATCAACAGTGGAAGTAAGAAATTTAAAACCTTAAAAAAAATTACAAACTCTCTAAATAACAAATTGAAAAGGCAGCATTAAACAAATCATGCATTATCATAATGGAAAAACTTATGAAGTGGTTCGTTTTGCTAAATTTCATTAACGCTGCTAAGACTACTATATCATATCTGTTAACTGCGTGCGTTTTAATCGATTACCAGTTTTGCAGGATGAAAAGCCATTCAAAGTTGGGCCCGAGGCATGTATGTAGACATGTATAGTATCTTATATAGGGCGGCTCCAGAACTTTAGTGTGATATTGCGTTTGTGCAGTTTAAGTGTTAACCCGAGGCAAATAACTTGCCCATTGTGTGAAAACAAACGCCTATAAAAAGTTTTCTTCCGGTCAAGAAATTCTTATTTCTACAGATTTTTCTGCTTATGAAAAACAACAATTTTAACCACTTTGCTATCTGCTGAGGCTGTATTAAGGAATCAAAAATACTGATTTGTAAAATTTTTACTAAATATATTTTTTACAAATATAAAGGATATGAGAACGTTCTTTACAACATAACAGGAAATTTTTTCAAACAGATGGCAGCTGACTTATAGCTATCATCTGCAAGGCCCTTCACATTTAGGGTGGCTTTATAGAGCATGTGTTGTGGTCTGAAAGTTCAAAGCGAATCCATTGAATTTCTAGCCAGTTTTTCCATTATATTCTTTCTCTTATCTCTCTCGTTAACTTGAAATTCTTTGAAAAGTTTAGTTTCATCGACAATAAATGGGTGTTTTGATATATGATAAAACAAAGGTTTTACTATAACCTAGGTGATCTGTCGATTAATAGGAAAACTGGCTTACGCCCTTTTGTTTTCAGCCCCTCAAATAATAACAATACATGATGAAATACAACAGGATCAATATGCCAGTGGTTTCACTACAAAAAGATTTAAAGCGTTGCATGTACAGTAACTTATGTCTGTTTTTACTAGATGAAACTCTAATAAATGCAACTTACTATTTCTATACATTAGTCCCGAAATATTTGACGTTTAAGCCTAGTGATATCTAATGTGATCTTACACTGAGTTAATAGAACTTTATTAACTTGCTGGGTTTTCAACGAACTGACACTAAGCTTTTGAATTATGAATTATTTCGTTACATAATTCATAATTCAAGCCGTTGTACTTACTGTCGTGGACGTATGGAAGATATTTGTTTTTTGATAGTAACAATATAAGATAAAAATTAAAGCATATTATATGAAATGTCAGGAATATACAAGAGTTATTGTTGTATTACGTTCGCTTATATTTCAATAATCTGATTTAATTTAAATATCAAATTACTTTATGCATAATTTAAAGCTTTTGTCGTAAAGTGCACTGCAGTAGGTATAACGCTAACTACTCTTCTTTTTAAAACGGAGATAAATGCAATACTGTATAGCTTTATTGGCTTCAGAAACTAAAATGGTGGTTCAAATTTGGTCTTTTACGAGAAATGGTGTATCTTGCAAAGGATGCTGCAAGGCGTGACACATAAAAGAATGTCGGGATTACCAGCTTTGTGTGCTAATGCACTTTCCGTCTATTGATCGATTTTCTTAACAAAATTGCCTTGTTCTAGTTAAATATAGGATCACAGCATTAGTTTTCACGAACTTTTAAGATTGTTGGATCCGTTAATTTACAGTTAAAGTACTTTATTTAGAGCGTTCTTTCAGTTTCACATTATTTTCCAGTAAGTAATTCCACGAACAAAAATTTAAAGGAGAAAGGACGACCCTAAGGATTTTCTTAGATTACAATAAATTAATATTCGCAGCACGTGGGACATTTGATGCTATACAAACTAGATAAAGGTATTGTGAAGGAGCCAAAAAGTAAATGACTTAACATAAACAGAATATATGCAAAGTTCCATTGATATGCATGTATTAGAGGGATGTTATGAATAAAGATGAATATAACACATTTTGAAAAACAGACATCGAAGTCCATTAATAGGTAGAAAAATTTGGATATTTGATGTAAAATAAGAACTTCTTTAGATAATGCATTTTACAAAATCAACTTTGAAATTTATTTTTCTTTCCATTAATGTTAAAAGTCATTTCAATATCCTGCAGCACTTTAGATGCGTTTAAGTAGCATAAAGAGTCGGTAAGCATCTTAAAAGTAAGAAAAGAAAGTTTAATTATAACCACGTCATTAGTCATTTGATGTCATTACAGATAAAGCGCAGTTAGTCACGTAAAGTTACGTGTTAGACAAAAGCGCTTCTCGGTAAGGTTTGTATTTGAATTCTGCGATGGCGTACATAAAAACCATCAAAACTATGGAAGTTTTTATAACAGAGAACATTAAATATTCATACAAGTGGATTCGACAAGAATGAGATGCAAAACGTATACATACCAGCATCTTCATCTTCTTCACTATAAATGTCCCCTTCGACAGCAGAAGCAGCCGTAACACCATTTCCCCACCTCGAACATGCACCTACAAGAGGGCATCCTGATGTAGACGAAGCCCCAAGCACATCACTTAACTCCCTCGTTGCCCTATCAAGTTCACGATACCTCCAAGAAAATGGAGAATTATCAGCTCGTTCCACGTAATGTTTCGGATGCTGTCTATCATTACTGTACATTGTGCCGGCTGAGTACCCCCTCTGTATTTTCTCACGGCAGTAGGTACAAAGCAACCGCTGTTCTGTCTCGCTCTGAAGCTTTTTCAACTTCGTTCGACACCTCTCAGCTGTATGTTCGTACTTCTCAATCTTTGGCAAAGTTTCGGGACGCCTGTTTATCTCTACGTCGATATCTTTCACTTCTACAGCCTCTACGTGCCACTGGGAACACTGTGGGTCGGCCGCCAGGTTGTCTGAATAGATACCTTTGGGCTTCGCCATCGGTGAAGTCAAATTCTCCGCAGGGTCGTATTTTTCCTGAGATTCTTCTCCCACATCTTCGATCGTTACCTCACCTTTATCTTCCTCTATTTCGGGTTTGATATCTTCCGTGTGATCAGTATCGCCTTTGTCGTCTTCTTTTAAGTAAAGGTCAACATCCCCATCTGTTGTACTGCTCGCATACATGAGAACCGGATCACTCTTCGGCCGTTCATTCTCATTGTTCTCCTCTTGAATCTTTTCGCCGTAAAAAGCACCGTTCAAGAACTCATCGTTCAAGCTACTGTAGCTGTCCCTATCACCAAACGAGATGTTATCAGGAATAAAACTGCCAGAGGTACTGCTACCGAAACTGAGCGTTGTCGTTTCGGACGAGATGTATTCCGAAGACGAACTGCTGGTCAGTCGTTGCCTGTGTCTGCTGCCGTGACCTTCAGCCCGAGCAACCTCACCACTTCTCGAAGAAACGTCCTGACTACTTCCCTCTGAAACTTCTGAAACTGTCGACAGTTCGTCGGAAGGTCTTTTTTCGATTCCTATGTAGTACGACAGTCGGGATAATTCATCGCTGAGACTGGTCGAGCCACTACAGCTTCCACAAGTTTCCAGAGGCATGTCCGTGTTAACATCGTTAAACGCAGCGGATAGTGAATCGTTAATCGATTCTAGAAATTCTTCTGATGTCTCTTCGCTACGGATTTCGATCACCGTTTCAGCTTCTTGCATGCTAGATAGCTCAGGAGAGTGATCGAAGACCGGGGTGCAATCACCCGCGAGATCCAAGTCGAGCACCAGTCCGCTGCAGGAGTTAACAGGTGACAGAGGATATTCCGAATCTGAAGTGACTGTTTCTTTTTTAGTAGACTCATCCGACGATTGATCTTCCTCGTGCTCTTCATGGACTTCCGCTGTCTCTAATGAGTCTTTTGCGAGGTCGATAACCAAAGACAAATCTTCGGTTTCCTCCAGCAACACGGCATTCACATCTCCATTTTTCTCGAGACTAACGTCATTTGTTGGAGAAGTGGAGGACTTGGCGTGGCTGCTTTTGGAAGACGGGGAACTGAAGAGACTCGCAGACGAAGCACTCTCGAATGATGTATGGCCGTTGTCTGTCAAATCGTTCTTAGTCACCCCAAAGTAGAAAGTTCCTTGTTTAGCCTTCTCTGTATGGAGGTGTTCGGTGGCAGTAAGATACTCTGAACTCTCACTAACTTCCTCTCCTTCTCCCTCTCCCTCTGTTTCGCTTTTACTAGATAGACTTTTCTGACGATGGGAAGTGCTTACAGAAAAGTCGCTTCCGGAAGTTTCCCGCTCCGTAAAATAACTGCTAGATGACTCGCTTTCGGGAGAGGTTAATCGATCTGCATTATTTCCACTCGTAACACATTTGGAGGTCGACTGACGACTTGCGATAAAGTATTTTCTGCGTTGCTTCGCAACTTCCATGGACTGGTGATCAGTCATTAAACTATCCGTGACGTCGGCTGTGGTTTCCTCTGCAGCATCAGTTGACACGTTAGGTCTGGAACTGTGAAACGCTTGCACATTTTCAGTCCGGTAACGTTCCGCTGCTAAATATTCATGTAAAATTAGTTTATTTCCATATCTTACACACGGTTTGCTGTCGGAAGATCGAGTGGGATCAACCTTTGATGATTCTGATATGAAAGATGAGGTGTCGCTTCTAGAATAGAGCAACTGCGAATCAAACGAATGTCTTTTTACCAACTGTTTTGAGAACGACTCGGATTTTTCAGTTTTCTTATCAAAAGCGACATTAAAACGAACTCCTAACGTTTGGCTCTTTTCATGAGGACGTAACTCAAAAGCACTTCTCGGTTCTCCTGAAAACATCTCTGCCTGACGTTGCTTGCTTTCGGATAATTCAACCTTACCTAAAGAAACGCTGGTTTCATCGAGGCGTGGTTCGTGTTTGAAAACATCCCCTCCTGTTAATCTGCTAGTTCGTTTATCACCAATCAAAACTTCATTCCGCCCAACCAAAGGTTTGTTAGTCAAAATGATTTCTTGTTCTTCCAGAGGCTCCACTGGAACTTGCCATGGTTTGGGAGGTCTCATAAAACGATTTTGTTTGCTAATTAGATCTATTTCTATAATCTCATCATCGCTATCTTCGTGTCCTAATGATCCATACGTAGAACGACTTTTCATTAACTGGGCCTTTCTGTGTGCAGCTTCTTTCGTACGTTTACGGTGCTGTGACGTAGCACGAGGTGAAAGAGTTAAATATGCCGGTAAAATGAAACGAGCTTTAAAAGTAAGTTCGGTCTGAGTAGCCTGTGTCTTCGTAAGAGACCGCCTTGCCCTATAGGTCAAAGTACATCTAGAATGCACGGAACACAAGGATGAATCTATATCGTTCGCGGAGAGAGGTTTATCGGAATAATCGATAGCTGGACGGACAGTTTTATCTAGCAATCTCTCTTGAGATCTGTTTTTCTCCGAACCAGGAACATAGCGTCTCTTGTAGTTAAGCGGTGTTGAGGTGGCAACAGGTCCCGTGTCTACATCTTCCAGTCCTCCACCAATAGTGTTACTTCGAACAAGAGAGGTGGAATCAAAACTCACGTGTTTTTGACGACGGTCTTCCAGAGATACATCGGGGGTCTTCGCTATCCTTCTGACTCGAACGTCAAACAGTTCTTGACTACCGTCTTTTCTCCGTGACACTTCGTTAAGTTCATCGGCACTGTGGCTGGGGAGAAGAGTGGTGATATTGCGATGCTTCGTGTGCCGATCTAACGTTAAATTTGAAGGTCTCGAAACACATTTTCCTGATAACGGTTTGTCCATATCGATACTCAACTGGCTGGTACTTCCAATACTGAAACAACTTTCCACCTTCGTTTTCTCCCAGTGTTCCACACTGTGGGGAGAATCGGGCGTTTCCCTGTCACCAAAACTGAAACGAGACTTTGGATCGATGTAACAAAATGATTTTGGTCTCTGCCGAAAGCCAGATTTTGTAAATTCATCCTCGGCGCTAGTTTCGCTACCATCCCCACTTCCTACTCTAAACACAGCATGATCCTCCTCCTCCGGTGGCTTTTCCTCACTGGCTTTCCAAGTGCCATTTCCAACTTTCCCTTGGTTGAGTCTATAAAGATTTTCTTCGCTAGATGATTTTCTTTTCATGCAAGAAAATAAAATTGAATTCTTGGTACAGGGATTGCTTTCGTGGTTAGTTAAACAACCAAATAGTCGAAGGGATCGTGCGCTGTTCAGAACTTCTTCTTCCTTCTTGGTTATGCAATACTGCTCTCTGATATCTTCTCTAGAATAAATGGGATGGCCTTTCTTGTTCCTGGGTATGCGAAGCTTTCGACTCACCACGTCATCGTCAGAATCGTAAGTAACTGTGTCTGCCGATAGATCGACTTGAATGCTTTCGTCAACCATGTCGAAGGAGACAGATTTAAGCGATAAAGGAGTATCCCTGGAACTAATGGTGAGACGGGAAGTTTCTATAGAACCACCTGAAACGAGAAAAAAATATAGTATTAATTCTAAACAAGATCATTAAAATTTTAGTCTAAAAACTTGGGGTATTAATGCATGAAATAATGAAATTAGATAAATCACCTTTAAATTTGTCATTTATAGTTCATAGAAAATATGACGCTTTTTGATACTGTCTGATTATATTTGTTTTGTTAATTTTGTCGTTTATAAAGTGAACTTAAAGAGCGTAATCGCATATAAGTTCGCCATTTTCCATTACAAGCTTAAAACTAATGAGACTGCAACAGTGTATAGCCACCATTGACAGTATAAATGTTTGAAGGCGTTTTCGATAGGGTAACATTCCCGTTTTTATTTCCAGCTATTGTTTACAATTGCGTGTAGCTGCTGTACTAATGTCTCCTAAATATCCTTCAATTCTTCTTTACAATCCATTTATTTATTTATTTATTATGAAGTATTTATTTATCTCTAGCAGGAATAAGTTATTTTATGTAAATATAAATACAAATCTAATCTGGCCTAACAAAGCAAAGTGGTGTATTTAGCGAAACACACTCCAGTTAATATATTATCGAATGATAAAATTCCTGGAGATCTCGAAACAAAAATGAACTCAGTAAACTTTTTTTGTACTGAGCTAACGGAATAAATATTTCTTTAATTCATATTTCAAATAATGTACACTAAAGAGAGCTTTTGCATTTGTGAAATGATTCAGTTTAGCTTATATAATGAGTATTACTGGACATCCTGTAAAGTACGATTCGAAGATTGCACTGAAAACTGTTTTACGAATTATTACAAGGATGCAGATAACTTATAAACAACGTTCTTCAAGTAACAAAGAATGATAAAAGTTTTCTGGAAACAGTCAGGTCAGTCACTTAGAAACCTTAATGTTTTAAACATGTTACTTGCTTTCAATTATCTCAGCAAGAGAATATCAAAGAAAGGGAAGCACTAAGATTTCTACAAACCACAAAATTCAAGGTTAGCATATCTACAGTAAGTGATTCATATGAAGTATAAGAAAAAGTAATATATAAGAAACCTTAATTCTAACTAAATAAATAGTCCTTAGCTATTTCTGGCTATAATTTCATGTAAATAATTATATTTTTCAATCGTATACGTATATTAGAATCCATATCCATTTTAAATAAATAGAAGTTTCTGATATAAAGTTTAAACTTTAATTTAGTATAAGCATTCTAATAATAATTTAGCCATTCTAATATTACTAAATATTAGAATGGTGCAGATTTTACTGCACATTACCATGAAAAAAATAAACTTCCAATCCTTCCTATTTTTCTCATCTCCAAAAAAAGTGACTAATCAAGTTCGCTTTGAATTTTACCAAACTCTGTGTGCCTTGGCCACATTGGCAGGTAATTTAATCCAGTGATCTACAACGTACTATATGAAGGTAACAGAAGACAGGAACTCATTCATGAGTTCCAATCGTCTGTTACTCTTTTAGATTTTATATTTGTGTGCCATGATTCTCGTCTCTTTCATTGAGTACAAACCGCCCTCTTTCATTTTACCGATCCGTTTCAGGGTCTTATCCACCTCAATTATCCCTTCCCCAAGATGTTTAGCCGCCAAACTTTTCAAACAGCACCTAAGCCAAATCTCCATACGAAAACGGATTAGATGGTCAGAATTTATCCTGCTTTCAAAAAGGTAGTACAACAAGAAACTAGCCAGTCTTCACAATTACTATATATGTAGTTAATGAAACATTATTAATTAATTGTCAACATTTCGATCAAGAGTGTAAACAGAACTAAGTCAGAGACTGCTACTTTTGTTATACATATTTGCATAGTGAATTAGCATCCAAGGCCAAATTAAGCTACTTCCGGTAGGCGGAGGACATTATCACAATTCTCTCTCAAGTCGTGGTTTCAACATAAAAGGTTAAAATGAGCGTGGGATGATTTCCGCATCCGGAACGACTCCATTAGGCCCGTTCCATGATGACGATATCCCGTAATCAAGCGAAAGTTGAATTTCACAAAATCAGTGATGTGACAAACAAGACTGCGCATCTCTGTAGTATATCAATATTCATCGCTTATCCCTCGTTGCGGAAGATCGAGTTCGAATCTCGCAAGAGACAAAACCACAGAAATTATTAAAGGCCTTTCAATCAAGGCTGTGGGAAGCTAATGTCAGGCGGAGGGAGTAGGTCCCCCCCTCGATCTTATTCTGGGTTTTTAACCCATGTAAATCAGCCCTTGAGCTTTGTTTGTTTGGAGATTTATTAGGAGGGTGCATTGGAAACTATGGCCATAGTGCGCCATACATATGGTAAGTATGTATGCTATTTCTTCTCAGATAAAGATAATTGCAGAAAATAGTACCAGAAAACTAACTAAAGGAGGTGATATACTTTAATCATTTTGAGAAAGCCCTTTAGCATGCACACTTTTATAGACCTAATACACTATAGAGCATACGTCAAGATGCCCTAAAACCAGTAATGAAAACGATCACCTCATCTTTATAATGTCAATCGTCACATTATAATATTACCAAAAAAAAATAATAATTTTCGTAGTTTTTTTCATTTATAAATTAGCGAGAGATGGGAGATTCTTAAAAAAAAACGGCGATTGATGCAGATGGTAGAATCACTTTTACTGCATAATAGATTTGGGTGTAGTAGGATGTTAAAGTACTATATTTGGTTTGGCTAATCGGTTCATTATAATGATATTGGTTCGATTTCAGCGTATATTTAAATTACCCACAGTAGTCCTACAGGTCATAAAGCTGCACTTTGGAATATTTTCTAGCGATTCTGATAAATGCTTTGACGTAGTTGGATCCGGTACATCAGAGGTCGATTTCGGAAGATTACAGTTCAAGGTTCACAACTGATTGGATAGAACTGGATTCATGTGTTTATCAAATCAGATGATGTAAAAGGGAAAGTTACGTCTAATGCTGATATAGAGAACATTGGAAGATCACTACTGAATGCTAGCGACATACTGAGTGTCAGGTTATGTTATGTGTATGATAAGCGCCAAAACAACTAAGGTTATGAAGCGTGTCTGTAGCTGCGTATATTTTTCGGTCGGTTTGCTGTTTTCTGGACGAAAATCTCGCGTTTCAGTGCAGAAAAAAAATCCATGCAAACCTCGCCTGAGGGTTGCATGAACTAACTCAGGGACTGACAAACTCAGTCATTTTGAAAAAAATCCCATAAATTCTTCGAGTTATTTAAGGGATTCGAACTCGGCCGTTTTCATCCAGTGTGGAGGACTGATTATAATCATTGTCCTCCCACACTGAGAGAGCCAACATATTTACTACCTATTTATAACAGATTGTACAAACAAAAAGCTCAATAAACCGAAAACTGCAAATTGTTTTGTTTTATAGTTTTGACCTCTAGAATTCTATGTGACCATCAGAAAAAATACCACAGACTACTGGGTTTTCTCAGAAAGCATGAGTGAATTTCAGATTAGTTTAGCTCTAGATTCAGTAAGAATAATTTCGGCCTGAAACTGTGCGATTTATTATTTTTTCTCAACTTTTTACGGTAAAATGTGAACGAAAAGAAAACTCAGTTTTAACATTGCAACAAAAAACCGAAATGCACAAAGTTTTAAGAAGAGAAAAGAGTGAGTTACAATTCTTATGTGTGCAAATGCCACTGGGATGCATAGATTGTCCGTGCTCGTTATCGGTAAGTCGAAAAATCGAGAGCATTTAAAAATCTTTTTAATTTTCCAGTTTTGTATAAAAATCATAAAAATGCCTGGCTGGATGTTTCTGTTTTCCGAGATTGGTTTATAATTTTTTTATTTAATTAATCTTATTTACTTTAATCGTAAGATAAGATTAAATTTATTTTAAAAATTATCCGGAAAATAAAAGATAAATAATCTTATTTATAAGATTTATTCTGTGATTATAAATTTAAGATTATAAAGATCTCAATAACTTATTGAGATCTTAAAGGATAATTTTCCGATAGGAATAAATGCTGGCGAAAATTCTTCTGGACAAGAATCCTGAGAGTAAGAACAATAATTTAATATAAATTGAGCATCATCGAGATCAGATCAGTCATCATGTATTACAGGTGTACCACAACCAATTGACGGAAGGAGAGGTGAGGATTACGCTAATGTTTTTGAAAAAAGCCTGTCATTTCTGTTTTATTAGATTTATTCTTGTAGTTTAGTACAGTATTTTACACGGAATTCCATTTTACCTGAGTGAAAGTTAAGTCGCAGCTTGAAGGGTGCAGATGTGACAGGTGGATAAGTTCTTAATTTTGAGTCATTAAAATTCAGACTTACTAAATGTTGATGGATGGAGGGGGGGAGTAGAAATCACGTCTGAAGAAGAGTAATTCCCTAAACAAATAGTTCGTAGCATTACGAATTAACAAACTAAATCCGTCTGAGAAGAGTAAAGGCAAAATTAACGTGAGAGTACAAGAAGCTAAACCACTACTGCCCGCTACAGTTAATGATCATCATAATAACGCACAGAGCAATTACAGTTTATAATCTGTCTGCTGAAACTGTCATTAATAGTTGACAAATTTTCAAAATATGTTTGTATGTCTCCTTGTCTGTTATTTTCTGTCTGCTGGATTAATTTTAGTAAATGTCATACAACTGTTTAAAGTTCATTATAAAAAGAGATATCGATCCCGCCGCTTCCTGGTTATATTTTTATGGGAAAAATGTGCTTCCCTTAAGTTAATTATAGAAAATTATACGCAACTTTACTTTTATTTTAATGGTTACTAATCAGAGTTTTATACAGACGTGTTTTATTTTTCTTAAGATGGCTAAGTATAACTTATCAGTTGATATTTTTTTTGGCCAAGTAACCAGGGCTGTAAGGAATCATCGTAACATATTCTATGATCGACTTGTATATTTTGTTGGACGAATAGAACAGAGTTTCTTGGGGAAAGGAGAGTGATGGATGCTTTCACTTATAATTAATTCAAACTCCATTACAAACTTCGCTATGTCCAGTTCCATAAGTCTCTTGCGTGAATATTTCCTAAATAGAGTTGATTTAATGTCAGGAAGAGAGAGAATTATTAGTTAATTAAAATTACAATAGGCTGTCTAGACATGATCCAATGTCTACTTATTTCATCTGTTTCATTACCTATACACAAGTTCTTAACTTTTAGTCTCATACCGAAATTTAGCAGCTTGTATTTCTGTTTATAAACCTACAGTTCGATGCTTGTAAATTGCAAACAGTATCATATCGAAAAGGATTCAAGCTACAAGTCACCTTGAGTTTACAGTAAAAATTAAGATGGGAAAAAGACATGTTGAAGGCTACTAAGAGATACTACTACCAGATCACATGAAAAAAGAAAAAAACAAATTTTTACTAAACATTAGATTTCTATAGATATAAAGTAAAAGTTTTAATTAGATCTCAGTATTCGCATTGAGAACTTAACAAACATAACATCTCAACAGGCACAAAAATGGAATCACTGCATATACAGAAAAATTACAGAGTTGATTCAACCCCATAGAATCAACTGAACTCAGTTCTTAAGAATCCCAGAGGGAATTCTGGCAAGAATCTAGGAATAAATCACCATATGGTGTTCTATACCAGACACTAATATTTTGCTAATTAGGAATTTATTGCTTGCACAAGGTTTTTGTTTTTCAACTCTGTCGAAAAAGAAATATTTTGATTATGATCCAGCTTTTAGAACTGCAGAAACCCAAAAGCAGTAGAAACCCCTGTAGTGGTACTTTTACTGTAAAGATAAAAACGTTATCAGAAGAAAACACATACGCACTGTACAAGAGTAGAGAATTTAAGAGGTTTACATGAGCACGATGTAAACTTCTACTTATGGCATCTTTATTATCATATTGCACTAGATGTTGAGAGTATATAATAAATGGAATGAGCAAAGAAAAGCTCATCAATTTCAAGGGAACAATGCATGAAATATTTAAACGAGAATCGTTAATAAAACATGGTAAGAAGCAAGCTTAGGAAAACGGAAGTAAACAAGTATCGTAAGCCTAGAAGAGGAGAAGGATTGTCGATATTTTTAGCGTTGCAAAATAGAATATCAGATTCGCTCTATTCTACTCGATCCGCATTGATATAAGTACAGTATTATACGCCGAGGACGGAGCATATTATAATTAATAATGGAGTTTTAGAGAAATCTGATGACAATATACAATCCCAGAAAAAAAACCGGTCAGATTTATTTCGAAGCAAGGGCTTTTTTTTAATATCCCATAGCAATTTAACTCAAGATAAGAAAGGTAAGAAGTTATGGTATAACTGTTCGGAATTAAATTCTCATAATTACCAAACAATTTCACTAAAAAATAATAATTAATCTTCAAAATACAAAACAACGTATTTTAACCTGCACTATCACACCATGTACTGTAAAGCATAATTTTTTTTTACAATCCGTATCTCTTGAACTATACCTGCACATCGATCATCTGATCGCATTCTAAGTATGTTTTATACATGCACAATATTACTACTGGAACCTTGGAAAGTAACAGCAGGGTATTCCACAATTAATTTCATATTTGACAGAGATTTTAGTTCCAAAGTAAGTTAAGTAAAATATAAAAACGAAGGTTTAAAAATAAACACTAGAAAATATGTAAATCTCAGTCACTTTGCTTGCAGTGCTAGTGCTTCACTGTTAATGTACAACGTAATGTGGTGAAACAGCTTCTACAGGGGCGTATGATGTCGCATACTACCTCTATAAAAAGAAAGTCTAAATATTTTTATTTTTAACCGAACGGAGAACAAAGAAGCCATACAATGCAAAAAAGGGAGAGTTTTAGTTAATAACCTGTTAGTTTCTACAATACAAAGAATGTGATTTAGTAGCTAATACAGGATGTCCCAAAAGTTACTATCTATTTGAATTTCAAGATGAATTTCATAAATATATCCAAATGACATGATTATACGCATATTTTTCTACAAAATATAGGTATTTACATTGTTCTACAACTTTTCATAATTTATAAATTATTTTTTTATTTTCAGATCCAAATATACGTATAATATTGCCATTTGGACATTACTAGACGTTTTTGAGATTCGCCTTATTTAGCCTATATATAGTGACTTTTGAGACACCCTGTATTTAAGAATACCAGAAAAGAACCCCGGTGTCCTGTCTCTCAAATCGACTAAATTCTAACACTTAAGTGATCCTGTTTTTGTATCGTTTCATATATTACAAACGTACACGTTTGCAATGTTTATTTTATGATATCTATATTACAATACAGCACTAGAGTTTGGAATATCAGAATAAAGTGGGATGAGAAAAGAAAAGCTTGTAACTGCGAGGGAACGATGCATTAAATATTAAAAATAAAATCGTTATGAATGTGCTTGCAAACAGGGCAAAAAGGGTGTAAAGAAATACTTGTAGCCAACCCAGAGAGAGCAGGTTATCAGAATTTCAGCTTTGCAATACTAAATAAAATGGTCAAAATATTTCAAAGGATTTAAGCCAAAATAATAACGCTTCTATTACTGAATTATGTTTATAATCATATGATTTTAATGTGACACTTCCGAAGAAGTGTACTTATACCACATTCAGTATAGTGGAGAACGAAAAAGCCTAGGGATGGTTGTACAGTCTGACATGTAGTTCTCTGAAATAGTATTGTCAACCGGGGTTCCATAAACTGCAGTCTCTGGAAACTAGACTTCTGTATAGTGACCTAACTGAAATGTATAAGAATTTTAAGGAGCTCAGTAAATTAAATGCTAACGGCATATTTACTCTTTCTCATATGACACATCTAAAGGGACATAAATTTAAATTGAAAAAGAAAGGTCGCAAAACAGATGTGCGTAAATTTGCATTCAGCCAAAGAATGATCATTTGTCGGAATAAGCTTCCACCTAGCCTTGTAAAAGTGGTAGTTCCAATATATTTAAATTGTTTGGACAAATTACTGAAAGGAATAGTTAAACGGATTGGGCATTTTAGCAGGTGCTGCCAAGGAAGCAAAATTTATGCGCTTTTCTTCTTTACATAATATTGCCAACACTAATATAAAACTAAGAAAATATAAATTCTCTTGATGATAAAGAATTTATTAAAATAATAAGTAATTTTCAGTTCTATAATATAAAACTATATTTTTACTGTACCATCAACTAGTCTCCTTTTACTAAACGTTTAAAATATATTTTGTTGTAGAATTTGCATCGCTGGATTATATCTGCATATCCATTACAGGCGCATTTTAATAGGGCTTTATAAATGCACGATATTGCTTCTGGAACTTCGGAAAGTAAAAGTAGGATACTCCGTAATCGATTTCCCATTTGACTCGGATGCCAGTTCCAAACCAAGTGAAGTAAAATGCAAAACCGAAGCTTTTTCAAAAAGTATTAAACTTTTGCTCATTGCAATGGTAGGAGGATTTTGTAGTGACTTTTATTACTCATTTATTGTAGGCCTCTTAATATGACGCAATGAGTGAATCAATATAAATTTTTACTGAGAATTATCTTGAAATAAGCTTGGCAGGAAATCAATGCAATATAAGGAAATGAAAGAAATCAATGTGATGTTAACTACACAAAAGCAAAAAATTTTAACAGGAGAAGATGGGAGAACTGGCATCTAGGCAAATGCGAACAGAAAATTTGCATCTGCTAGCTCTAAATACTGTATGTGCTACATTAAAAATAATTTCATAGAATTAGAATCATCTTACTGCTGATTTCCACTGAGAGTTCAGATTTATCTCCATAATTCAGAAAAGTAACGACTAAAATCAAAGTAGTAATACATATTTTGATTACGAAGAAAATATATTATCTAATAGAAAGGTAAAAGATTAAAAAAATTTTTAAAGAATGGGTCATGAATTTGATAACTCAATATGGACTATTCTGCATATAAAAATGTATAGCATAAACCTTGAAATTTAAATACCTCAAAGTATAAATTCGATCGATATATGATCTAATTGATCATCCCACTTGATCAATCGGATATTGTGGTTTTACGACTTGATCACAAATATAGCACCATGCCTATAACTCACTGTTCTTAGTCTCTTCATTCGACTTAAAACCAGTAAGTATGACGTTACAAATGGGGTAGGGCTTCTTAATGAATTGAAAATGGCAGAAAATCTTGTGTTTGGCTTTCATATCTTTCATCATTTTATAACACTTAAATATTGACATCGCAGGAGCTGCTGTCGTGATTCTTATTGCTAGCACAGTAGTTATAATAGTTATCTTTCTACACGAAGGCCTGGGTTCGAAACTCTCATTGCAATGGTAGGAGGATTTTGTAGTGACTCTTATTACTCATTTAGTGACTTATTACTCAACTGATCAATGTTATGGCTTTTTTTTCACTGTCTTAATAAATCCCGGGGGAGGGTCGCACGGCTTTCTTCAGAAAACAGATTCTTATACAACAAAACAAGAAAAACCGACCATAAGATACAGTATATGTAATTTACAGACACGATATGATGGCCCTAGTACAAACAAACAACAGCTATAGTCATGACAAGAATACTCCTAAGGGTCTGTTAATGAGGTAACCACAAGCTATGAATTTCAGTTTTCCCTCTGTATTTAACTACACATGGAAGATTTATCCACTTCTTGGGAAAAATATTCAGTAAAACTTTAATAAATTGTGAAAGGTCTAGAAATTATGGATAAATGCACTCGCCATTTGGTACATACGAAAACTGATGGTGAATAATAAATAAATAAATTGTGTTTAAATTCGGATTGTAAACTACCAATCAGAGGCATTGATAACTACAGCAATTTACAAAATTTCTCAGTGCGAGTTTGTGATTCACTCTTTGTTCATTCATGTATTTTTCAAAGGATCTGAACTGTCAGAGAATAATCCAGGGTGCTTTTAGTTTGGTTTTAGGCCATATTGCTCCATATGTATTATTTCTGTAAATTGCTTGTGTTCTGTGATCGATTTGTCCGTTTGTTGGACGACAAACCAGAGTTTCGAGGAGGAAAAAAAAACATGTTACTTTTTCTTGAGACCAACTAACTCAGCCACGTTGTGAAAAATGTCCATAAAAATTCCTCACATCTTTGGCGAGATTCGAACTCGGGTCTTTTCCACCAGGTGCGGAGAAAACACGATTCTACCAATTGTGCTACCCAAGAGGGCCAGAGATGCTAAATCATTCCCAAATATACCAAATTATTAAAAGTTATTTAATGGATAGACAGATTATTATAAGATCCCAACATTTAACTTTTAATAGAATTATTGATCGCGGTTGTCCACAAGGATCTGTGTTGGGTCCTATTTTATGGAATCTGGTCTTAAACCAGTGGTTAAGTAGAACAGTCCCTAATTGTTATAAGGTGGCTTATGCTGATGATTTGGTTTTGTGCGTGACAGGAAGATCTAGAGCAGTATTACAAAGTAGAATGGAGGTTATTGTTCAGGATTTGACTGATTGGGCTACATTAAATAAACTAAAAATTTCATCTTCTAAAACTGTCATGATGTTATTAAAAGGAAAATTAGACTACAACAGACCACCTCGATTATTAGTAAACAGTAAACAAATTCCTCTTGTTTCCCAGGTAAAATATTTAGGGGTTATCTTGGATGACAAGTTATTATTTTTCCAACATTTGAATTATTTAAGTAGGAAAATAAAATATTACACTGCTTCTATAGTTAGGGTTACCAGAAAAGATTGGGGATTAGGTAAACGCATTTTGTATCTATATTATAAAGCTATTTTTATTACGATTGTGTCGTATGCTGCATCAATTTGTTATGTTCGTACTGTCAATGTAAAATTTAAACAAAAACTATTATCAATACAAAGAATAATGTTGTTAACTATTTTGCGTGTTTGTAAGCCTGTTTCGACTAATGCTCTACAGGTGATTGCGGGGGTATTGCCTTTGGATTTAACAGTCGTGTATAGAGCTTTTTGTTATTTTATAAGAAAAGGAATACAAATTACATTTCTGGGGATTACTAATGAAGTTTCTTCTGCAGTCAGCAAACAGAAGAAAGAAATTTTGGTGAAATTAATTAAATTATGGCAGGACCGTTGGGATTCCAGTAGTACTGGTAGAGTAACTTATTTATTTATATCTAGTGTCGAATTTAATTTTAATAACAAATTGCATTGCTGGTTTTATCCAAGTATGGAATGCTCATATTTGATTACGGGGCATGGTTCCTTAAAAAGTAAGTTGCATCAGTTTGGTTTAGTGGAAGATCCTTACTGTGTTTGTGGAAGGTTGAAAACATGGGATCATATCTTATATGAATGCAATTTGTATGATGAATTTAGATTAGACTTATTTAATTTGGTACCTAATTTTATTAGGGGTTCTGAATTAATTTGGCTGTCTAATGAAAGGAATTTTGTTGAATTTCAACGGTTTTGCAGGTTGACATTTAATAAAAGGAGGAGTATACATGTTGTTACTAATACTGACTAAAGACCTGTTTTTTTTTTTGTTTTTTTTTTCCCTCCTCTGGATGGATAGGCATTCTGTCTTGGAGGCGGGGAGAAATTTTTATTTTTTTTTTTTATTAAATTTTTTTTTTTTTTAATTATTTTTTTTTTTTTTTTTTGGCTGGCCTTGTGGAATGACCATGAGGCGGGATTGTTGCACTCACTAGTAAGAAGTATTCTCCTAGTTGGTGCATTTTTTTTTTTTTTTTTTTTGCTGGCTCTTGGGTGTGGGCACCCCAGGAGCGGGACTGCTGGCACCCACCAGTCTTGCACCCTTACTGGTGGGTGCGGGATTTAGGTGCAATATGCACAGCCAGAGTTAATAGATCCAGGCATAGCTCCTCGTGCCAGGGATGGGCACCAGGTAATTGCCCAATGGACTTATCACCTGGTGGCAGAGTAGCCTGTTTGACTTATAACACATTACACACACGTGTACACACACTTACACTAACAGGCCATTATGAGAATATGATATTATACGATAAATTGGTGGAGATGGATGTATGTCCGGGTGCCACCCTTCGACAGTTAAATACATACATACATAAATCATTCACACATCGGGTGGAAAAGGCCCGGGTTCGAATCCCGTCGATGACGCGAAGAACTTTAATGGGCTTTTTTCACTCCATGGCTGAGTTAGTCGGTCTCAGGCGTAGATAGCAAGGTTTCCTTCCCCCCAGGAAACTTGGGTTTTTCGGCCAGAAAAACAGGCAAATGGACCATAGAACACACGCAAATAACTGACATAACACACACAGCACGGAAGATGAATTTAATTATTTAGGTGGTCTAAAAATAATAATAATAATAAATCATTTACTTTGGATGCTCTTGAACGAATTTGTACTGCAGCATCAACTAATTGTCCCTAACCTGCCCAACATGCCAACAACCTTCAACTCCACCTAAGGTTCATCTAACATTGATGTTACCATGACCATCCGTTCACTAAATTCTTTTGTAACCTCATGGGAGGTTATTGATGACAAGGCGCCCTCGGATCATGGGGTCAGTTATCCTACTTAGTACCCTAAAGGAATCCCAACTAGCATCAGTAAACTCCCTTAAAAGATTTCCCCTGAAGACCGTGGGAACAGTTTTCCATAACCTTGTCTCACAATATCAAGCCTCTGAGCAACACTGACTGCTTGACTGCTACTGAATTCACCTCTGCTGTCCAGGTAGCTATCGGCAAAGTCTACAAGACCAACTAAAATCTCATCGCCATAAGATCAACTCATGGTGAACACCTGAACTCACACTGGCGAAATTCACCGTGCAAGGAGGAATTACCAGAGACAGAGCTACATGGCCGCAGACGAAGTCTCTAGCCTAAGAAACGAATACCACAATCTCAAAAAGGCATATGTAAAGTCCATTATCAAGAATAAGATCACCTGGCAGAGGTTAGTCTCCAGCTCTGGCAACAGCGATCCCTGGGATTGTCAGGCAGGAATAAGCTAAACGCTTATTATCCAGAGTACTGTCATCTCCAACGATATTGAAGCAGTCTCCTGGTACGATACTATCAACTCCATTTTAGACTCCTTGTTTCCTGATGATAACTGATAACCTTTTTTTTTTTTTATTTGACTCTGCTGAACAATCAGAAACTTGAACATAGAATATCACTCAGATCTTATAGAATTATTCTCCCTCGACGAGGTTAAAAGGGCTGTAGACAAAATACGATCCAACAAATGTCCAGATCCTGATGTTATTGAGGGCGAGTTTATCTCTAAGCTCTACTTGGTCTCCCCAACGATGCTCATCAACCTGTACAACAAATGTTTATCTCAAGGTGCCTTTCCCATCTTCTAGAAATATGCACTTCTTAAAATTATTCAAAAACCTGGAAAGCCAGCCAACTCTCCGCGGTCATACAGACCCATTGTCTTACTTTCCGTATTAGGGAACATCTTCGAAAGACTTCTATCCTTCATAAAAAAACTGTGACAGTTACTTTTCTCGTGCGCTTGCAGACGATCTGGCATTGTTTTAATTTACGGAAATTCCCGTTCTCAACTTGAGAACGCTAATATTCTTCTGAATGAACTCCAAAGCTGGGCACTCTTCAACAAACTTAAAATCTCTCCAGCCAAAACTTCTGCTATGATCTTCAATGGGCGTTTATCCTCCTCCAGGATTCCAACTATAAAGCTGTGTAACCGCTCAATTCCTGTAGTTGCCACTACAAAGTATCTTCGGCTCATTTTGGACAATAAACTTTCCTTCCTCCCAAGTATCTTACATCGAGCAGAGAAAATTAACAAATTTTCTTCAATGTTTATTTGAATTTCCCATCAGGAGTGAAGACTTAATTCCAAAATTCTCAGATCCAGGTACAAAGCAGTTGTATTACCCATTGCCACCTACTGGACGGGGCCTGGTTTCACCGTGCCACGCTTCACACTGTCCAGGACAAACTCATCTCCATCTAGAGATCCTTCTTACCGATAATAACACGTGCACGTCGCACGGTTCCCACTCCTGCCCTCCAAATTATTGCTGACTGCCTACCCCTAGACTTATTCTTAATATACAGAGACTGTCCTATAATATCGAAAAAGGTCGCGTAACGGAATTTGATGGCATAACCATTGATCCAGATGCCCCTTCAAAACAGCAGAAAACGCGATGTCTGCAAATCTTTACTGAAAGATGCCAAGCTCGATGGAATTCTTCTACAAAAGGCAGGACAACATTGCGATTCTTCTCAACTGCTACTTCATTCAGGAAGCTCGCCCTTAAGTGGCTCAATCCTAATATACTACATACGTGTTTTATATTAACTAGGCATGGATCGCTTAACTCCAAGCTGTGTTACTTCAACCTCTCTACAACTTAACTCTGTCTCTATGGAGTACGTGAAGATTCCACTCTATTCTCTCTCACTGTCCTTTCTACGAAGCCTTCAGGCAACCACTGTTTACCTTCACTGGACCTATCCTGCTTGGTAAAAAGGAAACCGTCTTCAAGAGTAAACCAAACTTCCATGCCCTCCAAGACTATGCGACAAAGGGATTTTCCCTTAGAAAAACATTCTTAGCTATTGTAAATACCCAATCACTTCCTGAACTGTCTCATCACACTTAATGGATTTCACCTGTTTTTTTTTTTTTTTTTTTTATCAATTGCCTTGTCCATTGCAATTATTTGAAGTTGCACTTCCTCATTTGCTGTAATTAATTCTTAGTTGTAACTTAACTGTTAGATTGTAGTTAATTGTACTTTTTTGATGGTGGTTAAGGCTTTGGCAGCCTTGACCACGGGATTGCTGGCACCCACTAGTATTTCACTCCTAGTGGGTGAAAAATTCACGTCCATCCTACATACTTGTAGGATGGACGTGAATTTTATACTGTTAGAACAGTACAAGTTAGCCCATCCCCTCGCACGTTGAGGCTAATCAACACAGAAACATAACACAACAACACAAAAAAACTCACGTTCTGACCTTTATATATATACGCCCATGAACCAAAACATTATGACCAGCGAGTCGGTATACAAATCGAAGCAACTGCAGGTGAACTACGGCGCGTGCGCGGACACGGTACAAAAACACCTGATACTGAACCCCGTTAATCAGTTTTACTCTTGTTCTTCAGATGGAAAAGACAGCGGACTTAAGCGAGTTTGAAAAAGGCCAAATTGTAATGGCCAGACGACTGGGTCAGAGCATATCCAAAAAAAAAAACTATTATATTTAGGCCACCCAAATAATTAAATTCATCTGCCGTGCTGTTTCTTATGTCTGTTAATTGCGTGTGTTCTATGGTGGATTTTTCTGTTTGCTGGACAAAAAACCCCAGTTTCCTGGGGGGAAAACCTTGCTATCTACTCCCGAGACCGACTAACTCAGCCACGGAGTGAAAAAAGCCTATTAAAGTTACTCGCGTCATCGACGGGATTCGAACCCGGGCCTTTTCCACCTGGCGTGGGGAGGACGGTGACGATACTACTGTGCAGACGGTCAGAGCATATCCAAAATGGAACAGCTGGTGGAATTCTCAAGGTCAGCCGTGGTCAGTACCTACCGAAAGTAGTCAGAGGAGGGAAAACCCACGAATCGCCGGCTAGGTGTTGAGCGACCACGGCTCATCAATGCTCGAGGTGAACGAAGGCCTCCCCCGGATGGTACGTGGCAACAGAAGGGCGACTGTGACGCAACTCGCCGGTAATTGGAATGCTGGTGACAGAAGTAATGTGTCACAACACAGTACATCGAACCTTGCTGAAAATGGGGCTGCGTAGCCGCAGGCCATTTCGAATGCCCGTGCCAACCACGGTTCAACTGCGACAGCACCTACAATGGGCACACGAGCATCGAAATGGGGCCTAGATGCACCGTGAGACGAACACAAACAGGTGGTATACTTTGGGTGATGTTCTGCTGGGATACCCTGGGTCCAGTCATCCATGTGCCGGGCGCTCTGACGTCTACCACCTACCTAAATATCATTGCTGACCAGGTACACTGTCGTGGCAACGGTCTTCCCCTTTGGCAGTGCCATCCTTCAGCAGGATAATGCGCCATGCCACACCGCCCGGATTGTTCGAGACACTTGTTCGCGGAACATGAGGAAGAGACTTCCAGGTTTTTCCCTGGCCTCCAAATTCCCCAGACATCAATCCCATCGAGCATCTGTGGTTTGTGTTGGAACGGCAACTCCGATCTGCGGCGTCTCAACCACGGACCTTACAGGAGTTAAAGGATCTGCTGCTTACCTGTTGGTACCAGATACCACAAGACATTTAGAAATCGTGTAGCGTTCATGCCTCGCCGGGAATGAGCTGTTTTCGCTGCACATGGAGAACCAACAACTTATTATATAGGTGAATTACGCTTCTTATGTTCTTTCAGCGTGTTACTAATAAAAGCGTAATGCATCTTTGAATCAATAACTGTTCTCTGAAACATGTAAGTGGAAACTTACAACTTTTTGGGAGAATTAGCATTAATGCCAAAATATTAAGTTAAAGATAGTAAGTATTAAGGTTGGATATTTAGTTTTAATGTAAATAAGGTTAAAGTTTGAAGAAACACTGGATTTAGGAATGGAGTTTTAGACGTGCCAATTAAAATAGCGACTAAAGGTAAACAAGTAATTCAAATAATACAAGAGAACAAACAGACAGCGCAATGACTAAGAAAGGGGGGGGCCATTTGAGAACAGGCGTGAAAGGGTTGCTGAGGGCAAGAACAATAGCACTACATCTCTTTTGATCTAAGCCACCATTAGGAAGTAAACAGGAAATGAGTGGACGTCCAGTATTCGCATCAAAAAGAAACAGCGTCAGGGTGACTGATATTTGGCAAGTTGGCCATATTTAGCAGAGAAGGTGTGAGCAAGAAAATGAGTGTTTTGGAGGTGACCGACAACATGAAAGAGTCATACTGCCGTGTGAATAAAATAAGAAATTTCTAGAGAAGGGTTGGTTTGTGTGCTAGAGAGAGACAGCTGGGGTGAGATGTTTAGCAAACAGGAATAGGAAAGAATAGAAATATTAAACATTATGGGGATTGGTTGTAGTCCTTGTGGGGGGAGGCGTTCCAAACTTGAGGGGGAAACGGTAAAGTTCGGGGGGAGTAATTTGAGCACGTGTCCATTCTATATCTGACTTCTGTGTGGTCTAGAAGAGAAAGTCGTGAGTTGTGGGATGAAGTTGGAGTAGATTTTTTTGGTGGTCAGAGTTCACATCTTGTGGTAGCACGATGAAGAAAAAGAAAAACACGTGAGAGAAAGAAAGCCTGGTCCGGCATCGGAGGGTAGTGATAGGCAATGAAGGCGGTTAAGTTTAAGGTTAAGTTGTAAACGTGCAAGAAAGAAAGCCTGGTCCGGCATCGGAAGGCAGTGCCCAAGAAATGGAAGAAAGCCCGTCTGCCACGGAGGAAGCCTGAAACCAAGGAAATTAGAAGTAGCGGCCATTCCGAAACGTAATTCAGTTCCAGTTTTTTTTTCCCCGAATCCTGAACTCAAGGACTCATAACCTAGCTGTGTAAGGAACTGAGTGATAAGCCCTTTTAAAAAAAGGAACATTCCTGTTGTATTAGGAAAGTTAGTTACTAAAGTTGAGAATTTGTTACGAATGTTAATGATTAATAATGTACAGGGGTAATAAAAAGAAAGTAATAGTATAAAGGAACGAGTAAACAAATTATATTTATAGGGGTAGTATTGTAAGGATATGTTAACTATATCAATAATTTAGACCAGGTGCCAACACAAGATAACATATCAGGTGAGGTGTAAAGAGAAAAATTTTATTGATAGAGAAACCTCAAGAGTAAAGAGGGATGATTAAGATGATGACTAGAGAGAAATTAAGGTAGAATGAGTGATTTGTAGTAAATATTGCCGATTTAAGAGGATACCAGTTGTAATAAATTTCATTGGTTAAAAGCTAAGAGATCTAACAAAGTAATAAGAGTTGAAATTAGTTTTACTGATGATAGTGATAAAAATTAGTAATGGCAGAGAATTATTGAGTAATGATTGAGGGTTCATATTAAGTAAAATACAACTGATTCAAACTGATGTTAATAATTTGTAAATTCAGAATAGTTGATGAGAGAAGAGGTAGTGTAGTGTATTGTAGTATGGTTCATATATATGGAAATGGTATGCATGTATATATGTAGTTTTTTTTATGTAAATGCTGTATATAATGTTTATTAAAGGTTTGTAAATTGTTGTAACTAAATGCGTGTCTTAAATGTTCTGCTAACACCCACTTACACACCCTAGAATCCAGAATTTTCTGTGAATTGCAGTCAGATTTGCGTTTTGGGGGCTGTTTAAGACCTCAGTAGGGTGGAAGAGATTTGCGTAATGTGGGGTTGTTTGTGATTTCAGGAGAATTAAAATTAAAACAAACTAAACAAAAACATTTTAATAACCCCCCCCCAACAATATTATAGTCCTAAACAGAAGTAAAATTCTTTCATCGTACAAAAGAAAACTTATCTATATGCTTTGCCACTAAAGATATCTTGCTGAACTTTGACACTGAAAACGATTTCGAGTTCAATTATGTTCACTTAAATTGTGTTCATTAGACATAGGTTTTTCTCAGTATTTGTACCTTCGACAAAAGAACGTTTAGGATGAGAATACTCTCAAATGCTAGCCTCAAATAGGTCGAAGCAGCTAGTGATTTTTAACTCTGACTATGTCAGCAATTTTATATTGAAATAAAGGAGTTTATTTCAATATAAAAAAGAAGCAAGCTAAAGGAAAACGAGCTGAGTCACATGAATGAAATATGCAAAAGAAGTTTTATTCTCAAATGCTGTTAAGTCCATAAATTTCTAATATCCTTTTTAAATATACAGAGTTCGGAAAGTCACTATACACCTGTATGAGAGCAATGTGTAAAATGATATGAATCACTGTGCACCATCGTGTGGTGTGTGTCAAGGTCAGTTGGCTGTGAGATAACTTTGTGGCAGCTGATTGTGGAGTGCATTAACGATGGCTTTGTCATTGGAGGAACGCATTTTTTTGGCTGGGTATGTTTTTTAACGAGTGTGGCGAGTATACGCAAAGCGTCAGAGAAAACTTTTCTAAGAAATTTAGAAATAAGCCAGTATCACATGAGCATGCTGTGCGGGAATTAATAGATAAATTTCCTAAGACAAGTGCTTCAAAATCAATGCGGAAGTTGTCACAACAGAAAAACATTGGTTTTGCAAGTGCGCATTTAGCGGTAAGGAAGAACGGTCTTTTCTCATACAAAATCACAGTTACCAAAGAATTAAAAGCGGCAGGTCAACAAAAGCGAGTACATTACTGCCAATGGTTTCAACAGTTCATTACGGAAAATACCGATGGTATCCAGGATCTTACATTCTTCAATAATGAGGTTCCATTTGTAAGAATATGTGAATGCTCAAAATACCCGATTATGGACATCCGAAAATCCACAGTCTACATCAACACCTCTCCATCAGCAGAAAGTTGGTGTTTCGGTTGCTATCTCCAAAAGAAGAATCATTCGGCGTATCTTCTTCAATGAAACATTAACCTCTGAACGTTACTGTTCTAATATTCTCTAACAATTTATCGGCGAACTGAATGAGGATGAAATCAAGAATAGATAGTTTCAGAAAGATTTCGCCACTGTCAATACTGCTACACAATCGATGACACTCCTACGCCAATTTTTTTTCTGATCGAATAATCTCAAAATGAATCTGTCGTCCCCTCGTTCATCAGCCTTACTTAAATCCATCGAATTTTAGTCTGATGAACAAGGTTGGGGAGAGCAAAAAATAAAGTTTTACGAAGAAAACCCACGGTCACTTCAGGAACGCCAAACTGTTGTAACTGCTAACAGAGGCATCACACAAGAACTAAAGGTTTTTGAAAAGAAAATTAAACGTGTTCAGGCCTGTTTAGATGGAGGTTAATTTCAACATCAAAACTTACTTTTCTTTGAAATAGATGTAGAGTGACTTTCCGAACACCTTGTATTATAAACATAATCCATAACCTTAATTTCAAATCTCCCGTTTTTTTTTTATTTCTCTCATAACAAATACAACTAAATAAACCAATTAGTGATGACATTAGGGATTTCTTGACTGGATTAAAGTCTAAAAAACTCTATAATAAAACTAATTTCAAAAATGACTATAATGAAGAAACTGCATGTGACTTGTGCAATAATGAAACATAAGCCACATGAAACAAGCCATAAATTATGTATTACAATGTAATTTAAATTCACTATGGATAGTAAAGGCATACTTCTTGAAATAAATAGTTTAAGATTATAAACACCGCAGAGCAGGTCCAAGTTATTTATTCTGAAGACACTAGTGTATCTTCAGAATAAAATGAAAAATTTAAAAGCGAAAAAGCAAATAAAACAAATATAGTTGTAGTAGATAACAGCTGAAAGAACAAACATACGATTTCGAAATCCATCCTTTGTATTTCACCTTTGAAGTGCGCATACTGGCAGCCTCATCGTACACTGTATCAGAAATGTCAAAGCAACACCGTTCATATGACTCTTGAGATGGACCACACCTAAGTACAGGATCAAGTGACCAAATGTCAACCATTAAATGGTGGATATTAAGCTGTAGATCGTTTATAGTTTAGTTAAATCGTGATTTGTCCACAAGCAAATGCATGGATGAACAAGTTACTTAATGTACGCAGTACGTTACATTTCGGGCGCATTCGATTTTTTCCTTAAATTTATTCAATTTTTTTTCTTTTTCTGTGATTAATAGAAGTGAAAAGTAAATATAGTTATCTCCTTGTCAATTATTTTGTCAATTATTTATTAAAATGATAACGTTGTAGGACACTTAATAAAACTATAGTTTTACGTTCTCTACACTTTATAGAATTCCATCCATTTCATAAATTTATCTTCTACTGAGAATAAATTATAAATATACCATCCAATTTGATTATATACACATATGCGTAATCCAAGGAAACTTTCCCATAAAGTCGAATGTGATATCTTCCCCAGAAGTAAAATTCCTTAATTTAAATAGATATGATGCTAGAAATAATTTGCAAATTGCAGATAGTGTATTTACTTCAGATAAAAATATAACTGAAACCAACTATGAGTGAGAAGCTAATTTAAACTGAACTACTTATGATATTTTGTATATTATTACCTGCTTTCCATTGATTACACCCAAAGGTGCTGTACACTAGGCATATTGGGATATTTCTAGAGATACAAAGTTGTCTTGTCGGTGTTTCAGGATAGTATTATGTGTAATTATTTCATCAACCAGTAGTAAATTAATAAGAGGAGTTTACCTCAATATAGTACGTGGAACACTTCCGTATGATACCCTCCAGAAATTAAAACGGAAAAAACGAAAAAATCGACAACTTACCGGTACATTACCGGTAAAATATAGTTGTAGTAGATAACAGCTGAAAGAACAAACATACGATTTCGAAATCCATCCTTTGTATTTCACCTTTGAAGTGCGCATACTGGCAGCCTCATCGTACACTGTATCAGAAATGTCAAAGCAACACCGTTCATATGACTCTTGAGATGGACCACACCTAAGTACTTTACTATATCATTATCAACGTAGAACATATTGAGTATTACAGCTCTGATTCATACTATCAAATTCATCAACCAGTGTACATGAGTGTCATGATATTTTATTTCTATTTTTTATTGGTAATGCAACAACACTGATTAAAATAAAACCTTAGTGGGATTCCCATCTTCACACAGGACCTTTCAATGCCTATTTCGAGTGTGTTAATAAATCTGGGGGTTTGTTGTGCAGGGAATTCCAATAATGAGTAAAGAAGAATTAAAATAGAATTAAAAGAAAAATGGACTACAATTAAAGTTAGGCGGGATATTTTAATCTATCTGGAATTTTTAGCAAGGCAAATAAGACCATGAAACCGGTATATCGTGCCTATAAATCTTGTGCATTCTATGGCGAGATTTGTTTTGTTATGCGGGAATAAAAGTCCGAGTTTACAGACACAGATTTTATGCACTTTCTAGGCCTACACAGTAGATGAAATTGTGGTCTAAATGTAGTGGTTATTCCCTCTATTTCCACATGGTGTGAAAGCCCTGACTCTACTGAATGCGCACGCGAACCAACTTCATTAAGGAGAGGTGCCTAAGGAAAATTACTGACCGCATTAGCTATATATACATTACGCGTTATGAATTACTGCTGTAGCATATTAACATCATACAACATTCGTTGTATTCTGAATTATAACAGTGTGAATTAAGATAGATATCTAAGGGAACTTTAATTAGTTCCTTCAGAGTGAAAAGCTATGTGGAATATTTTGTAGAAAGACTATGATCGTCTTTCTTCTTACAACCTGATCATCTATAATAAATCTTTATTATGTATCTTTGGATATTTTTATTATGTACTAACAGTATCAGCTCCAGCAGGAATTAAAAAGTTAATATACGCAGTGCGTTACATTTCAGGGCCATTAGCAAATAGTAATAATTCATGATTTATAATAAAAAAATGAGGGGGGAAAAAGCAACGATTTATTTGCAAGAACCGAGATTTCATTTTCAGGCACCCACCACAGTCTCCATTCATTCCTGCTGTCAGCATATGACAACAAACAAAATATCCAGTGCTTCAGCTAAAATATACTGTATGTGGATAGGCTGTGCGAGCGAGAGGTATGGAAAAAAAAAAAGAAATAATTGCTCGATTTCTATTGGTCTGATTTTAATAATATCTGGGAAAACTTAAATTTTCTAAAAGAGCCAAATATAAAATTGTATGAATATTGAGTTTTTACATGCGGTCGGACGGACGGATATGGTGAAGATAATAGGCGCTTTTATGCATATATGCTAACCCACCTAATAAATTGTTAGCTACAGTAGAATAGTTGCTCTACAAAACGTACCGTCCCTCGTTTTTCTTTAGCTGTACAAAATTATTTGACAGCGTGATATTGGAGATTAATTACATCTAATTTAGAGTAAATTAAATTATTTTTATTGAAATATCGTAAATAAATTGAAAGCACCTCATTATCAACACTCAGTGTTCGACATTTCGAGGATATATATAAACAGTTTGATGGTGGGAAACAGTGTATTCCCGAAACTTGCCGAATATTACTGGATTAAAAAAATTAATCTATCGTGTGATATATTAGTGTGGCTTTATTTAATTCTTTCTCATAAATAAGAATATTAAATAAAATACAAATGACAGTAATCAGTGATACTTTAATTATAATAACATATTTAACAGTGTCTGAATAATAAATATTGATAAATCGTAAACAGTAAATTATTTTGTGGTCCTCTCTCCCTTCCGATTAAAAGTTTAGATATTTCGCTTTATAAATTTTCTGTAGGATAACAGCCTCACGATTCTGCTATTCGATAAGAAATGCATAACTTGCTACACAGATTTGTTAAAGAGCTCACGGAGCACATTACATAGTTCGGTACTTCCAAATCTTCGCAAAAACTTGCCATTTAGGCATTGATGATCGATTACGGACGAGTTTGCCTTCGCCAAAGAAAGAAACCGATTTAGAGGTAACCCTCTAAATGTGTTTTCACAGCATGTCAAAGGCGCAATGCAGTGAAGCACACAACTCGCAGTACAGTAGTTTGAACTTCCTCAACGTAGTTAAGTGATAAAATATACATATATCTTAGGAAAGAAAAAAAAATCACAATATTCCAACCGATGCGAAAAATCTTACAAGATATTAGATTTTCACTCTCAGTATGTTTCACCAAAGTTCATGATTCTGATATATGATTAATTCATGACATGTGGAATAAGAACACATCACACTGCGCAAAATACGCATGGTTTAATCCTCATCTTTAGCTTCAGACTAGGAAGCAGAGAGAGAGAGAGAGAGAGAGAGAGGAGAGAGAGAGAGGAAAAAAAAAAAAAACTTTTCCATTTAGTTCTAACAATTTTATCGTACTATAATTCAGAGCTGCGTAATTTGCTTAATTTTATGTTGATAAGACAATTGAGATAACCGAGATTAACAAATTCGGTTTAAATATCACTAGAATATTTTATAGTAAAGTTGTGCTCTGCTTTCCAAGTCAGCAGCGGAACTGAAAACAGTGTTCTTCGAGCAATCTTAATCTTTCAGTGTGGCCAGCTTTAATAATCCTTCAATTGATCCATCATGGATCCATTTATTCCAATTTTCTCAGTGGATAAATTTGTTCTAATAACTTCATATAATCATATATGATTAATGATGAATTCACTGGCCATTAACGAATTAATGGCCAGTGAATGTAAAATAATTTGAAGAGCTAAAAATATTTTAAAAAGCTTTAAAATAAGATAATTTTTTTTATTCTCTAAACTCTAAAAATTGAAATGAATTTGTACGGTGTTTTTAAATACAATACTCTACAAAACTGCTCCATAAAATCGCTTACCTTAGTTATAAGCAAAGTGCAAACTTGAAGACTATACCACCTAGTCTCACTTTCGAATACTTTTAAAATATTGTTTCTACAAGCCTTAGTGCTGCACTGCGAAGGCAAGCGCTTCTTCAAATAGATGTTTTAAATTAAAAAAAGTCATAAGTGCAGAGGTCAAACACAAACCTAAGAAGCGTCCAAAAGTAGGCAAGTATCAAGGGCTTAAGACAGTTTAGATCCTAAAATGACTTGAAGAAAGAATACCAACCAAGTCTGAAGCCTATAAGGTTCTAAAATGTCGATAGATATATTTGTGCATATAAATATAAATAACTACATAATGGAAAAGAAAAAAAGACTACTGAATAACACTCCTATCTACCCTAATACAAAATAAAGATTTTGCAGAAGGTGAACCAAATTACACACAAGGATCTAAATATAATTAGATTCTTGCATGCAATTTAAAAGTAATCCGAAATACACCTATGCTATTAATACTTTAAGTTTGCAGAATTGCTTTAGATGATTATTATCGTTTTAGGCATGCTGCTCTGTTTGGTCTAGTTCCAGGCGACTTAATGCATCACATATCACTGTAACTGGCTATAAACGAAGGAGAAACCTCACTATGGGCCTAATCCTTGTTTCAGGATTCGACAAATCTTTCTGAACAGGTTATAAATTGACTCAGTCAAATACACTTCGCAGTAAGTTAATGTCCACTTCTCGTTAATATTTCTTCGCATATTTTAACACGTGATTCTGGTTGTAATTTGTGCTAAGCTAAACAAGAGAAGTTTGACATTTTATACAATGGTTATTAGAGCTTTAGTCATCAAAAACGCGAACTTGATTTGCAGAATTTTAAGTACTGTACTCGGTTATTTAAAAAAAATTAAATGAATGTAATTGGTCTTATTGATGTGGATAATTAATCTAAATTTAATATTTACTGTTTTAGTTAATTTTATATTTAGATAGACTTATATTCGACCAAAAATACCTGTTCTCATTTGAATTGCTTCTACCTATTGAAATGTTGTTTCTTTTAGTTTATATTCGTACAGACATTTAAGTTTTGGCGCTTTAGCATGTCATACAACCCTTGGGAAGATATTCATCATTTTGGAGATGTCTTGATTTGAATGTCGTCGGAGCCTGGAAAAATTCTAAAAGACCTCTTCAATCACGTCTCTAATTAGCCTATCTTAGTGGTTGGAAATATAGTTTCTTCCCTGAACTATTCCAGATTTTAACCTATCGAATATACGCTGCAAAACTCCAAGGTCAAGACAAGGCAATATAACTGGTGTAATATTTTCATCCTGGTACTTTATTTTGTTTTTGAATTTGTACAGTAGGTTTCAGTTCATTGCACATGAATCATAAAGAAATTAATGGAATCTATGAACAGAAGACGTAGGAAGTCAGTCCTATTCAAATGATATTAGTACCTATTTCGAATTCAAATACATCGTGTTATTGACAATAACTAATTAAAATGTCCAAAGTTTAATCAATTTTAATTGGCAAAATAATGCATTAGGATTTATACTCGAATTGATTCTTTTAACAAAGAAACCAGGTCCTTGTGGGTTGACTAATATATCCTGCTTATTTAATGGAATAATTTTATTCATCCGTAAACCCAGTTGAAGTTAATCTTTGTATACTGTCATCGTCTTGTGGGCGAAAATGAAAAGTGCTCTTAACAAGTCAAAGTCTGCAGGGACGAGAGGGATGGACTGGTTATACAGAAAATTAGAATTCAGCATGCTGCTGATTATAGCACCAAACTGTCCCGCAAAAATACGCTTTCCGCATTTTCAAAATAATAAATAACCCCACCATTTGATAACTATATATTAAATTTCTTATTTCGAGGCGAGAAGGCAATTCGCAGTTTCTTAAATACGTTCCCATCATGCTACTGGAATGAGAGATAAGCACTCGACAACAAAATATTGAATTTTTAAGTTATGGTTATCTAGAGGATGAGGCAGTAAGCAGCTTTGTAATGATCACGATATGCTTTCAACGAATTTTGCATATTTTATATCAAAGAACGTTCGTTATATTGATTTAAATAAAACTACATTAATTTTAAGAATCCAGTAATGTTTCGTTTAAAAGTATTCAGGGTCAAAAAGAACAATATAAATCTAACTATTGGCAAAGATAAAATGTATGGTAAAACAAAGTTAGAGTTAAGTTAAATTTTTAGGAATCCTTTCTCTTTTTCTCTGGAGATTAGAAAAGGCACATATTCATTCTCTGTTAGCTAAAAGAGTATCCAAGGACACAAAATGAATCCCAAGATAAAAACTACTATCGCTGTAAATTTAGTGATCGACATTTAATGTTCCTCTGAGAACTCCGGTCGTTATAGTAACTGAAATATATGAGTACCGTGATAAACGACCTTAGAAGTTACATTTACTTTGAAAAGATGCCAATGTATATCGCAGTTCCGCCAAATAAATATTATGCTAATATGGTGTGGGGTACAAAAAATAGCAGTTAGGGAGAGGAGAAGATATGGTACCTGTAAAGTAAATTTTCGTGTCATATAAATATAACTTATGCCTTCAGCAATAAATCAGCAAACTAAAGTATGACCTTCTGAACTCCTGAGTTCCTAAATAAGGTGCTGCGCATAAGAGATGAGGCTAAGTACGTACGAGGCCAGCAGAAGGCTTAAGAACAGTTTAGGTGTGAACTAATATTTTGATTTATCCGAAATAAATAGATAAATTACAAGACAAATCTCTTTTAACTTTAATGTATTTTAACTATCAGTTTACACTAAATAAGGTTAGGTTTATAAATGACTGTTTTAGATCGGATTTAAAAGAATTCGATCTAAAAAAGTGGTCTTGCAAATTGTAAAAAATAATCGATATGGTTTATGGATTACTATTTTGTAATATAAGATTTTTCTTAAATAGGTGTATTAATAATCTTCTTTCCTCATGCTAGCAGGTGTATCGGCATAAAGCATCTTTTCTAAATCATAAAACTGCTGTATTTCTAAATATTTGGCAGAAACAGTAGGTTCTTTATTCCTCATCTTGGTACTAAACTTATCACAGAAATGAAAACGAGAGTTGAGCAAGGTCTAACAGGACTACACCTTTTCTAATATTACTGCAATTACTATACAAAATTATAAACTTAAATACGTATAATTGAATTATTTAAATACAGTGTAAGGAGGGAAAATTTCAACAAAATAGTATTTACTAAAGGATTGAACAACGTGAGGAAAAGACCTTTGGAACTATGGAATCATAAGAAAACTGATTGCAATTTATTTCGCGATCATAATATTCACACCTTTAAACGAGTTTCATGACGATGACATGGAATGCAGATGTGATGCTTTTTCACGAGCGCATGAAATGTGTATTATTCCAAAGGACAAGAAGATCCATACTCTGAACAACTGAACCAAACCCATCACATGTAACGATGTGGGCATCGGTATCTGACAGCCATCTTTTCATTCCAAAGTTTTTTCTAAGATCCAGTGAACCAGACTTGCATCCAAACTTTAATGTTTATACTTTTTTGGAATGAAAATTATTTTTTTCTAGATATATGCTTCTGATATATTGTTTGAACAATAGTTCAAACAATATATCAGAGGGCCATCGATAGGTGGTGACTCTGCTGTCTTTCTAAACTGGAGCTAGTAAAATTTGTATTGCTCAGCCTACAACTTTTGGAAATTATAGGAATTCAAAATTTAAAACGTGTATATCACTCACGAGTGGAAATGAAGGAAGCGGTACTTAATATTTATCCGTATTAATCCAACTATATTAAATTAAGTGGCAAACAGGACTTGGATATGAAAGTAATGGCACTCTATAAAGGGAACTTGACGATTGAAATCGGGACCAAAGGTTCCTGGAGAGTAAATTACGAGATTTAATACTTGCTCATTGGTTATATCTTTGATAATCAAAATCATCGACATAATGAAAATACAAATAGACTATATAGGTTAAGTAAGCATAACATGTAAAGTGTGTTAGTTATCAGACGGCACCAGGGAGTTCCCCCATCTCCGTAGCATACATTGTCATGTGAAACAGAACACTGTTGAGGCTAGAGATTTAAAAGTGTTTGGATATTTTGTGTTGTATCGTTGTTCATCTGGCCATTTAGCCGCTGGACCCTTGTTTGGATCCAACGTTGCCCACGCTTGGCCCCGTGGAGGCAGACCATGTACACCAGTATTTTTATTTTATTTCACTCTGGCAGACCCTGCCACCCAGTTTCCTGAGATTTCAGTAGCTAGGGCCTGAAAAAAAAAAAAAAAAAAAAAAAGAGGGGCAGGCGCTAGAATCTAATTATGCCGAAAAAGGTCTATATGTGCAGTTTGAATTTGGATATTACATTCGCTAGCAATACAATATAGGAGGGAGACTGAAGACTGGGGAGTAAAGTTAGAAAAATGGGGACGAAAGGGAAGGCGATCCCAATGATGGTCAGTGGAGCAGGCCTATGCCCACCAGAAAGAAAAACGGGGAGAAGGAAAATCATCCCTCCCCCCAGAGAAAGGGAAAGACAGGAGCCAGGCAAGGTGTCCGGACCAGAACGCCAATATAGCGTGTTGACAGCAAGGCTGCAGCCTAATCTGTTGAGTCCAGTTCGGTGTTGGCCGTAAGGATGCAGTGTCTGATCTGTGGAATCCAGTTTAGCGAGGCACCAATTTCAGTGTCTGCCGTAGGTCAGTAGCCATCCAGGAGGTGATCAAGGAGATAGCTAATGCCGATTCGTCAGTGTTTTGTCCAGGGTTCTCTCTTTGTTCACGGTATTGAGACAATAAGTCAGTTTCTAGTGTCCAGTTATGAGTCCGTTGTCTATTTCGATTTGTTAATCACTCCTGATACAAGATCCTGTCCGGTGCCTGTTTCAGTGTGGTCGAGTCAGATGTTGGCGCTGTTCATGTAGTGAAAGAAACCTCACGACAGTTTTAGTATTCCTAAACGGATAAGCGCAAATAAAAAAAAATTATTTCGCATATACAGTGACCCTCGCATATAAGGGTGGCAGCGATGACCAGAAAACCAAACTTAAGTCATTATACGGTAACGCAATCTTTGTCTGTAATAAGTTGTCATCTTGTGGTCACAAAAGCCTTGAAATACAGTCTTATAGCCCACATTTCTGTGAACGTTTTCTTTTTGTTTTCACATTTAAAGTTGTTGCTGGGTTTTAGGCGGATCAACGAATTAGGCCATATTGGCCCATTTTGTATTATGTTTTAGAAGTGTGTGTGCTGAAGAGCCAGTTATGTTGTGCGTTCTGAAAAACCTGGAATAACTCCTGGGGAGGACCCTACTCCCATCTCTTAAGATCACATAACCACAGCCTCGATTGAAACGACTTGAATAATTCCTCTAGTCATCTATGGGAATTGAACCTAGACCTCCCCAAATGAGTGAAAAGTGAGGAAACCACTCTCGTGGAGGACTACATTTAAATTGATATTGGAATGTGAGTCCGTTGCCCCATATGAAGCCGAGATAGTATAAACTCATACGATCTAGGCTTCATTTTCTCAATAAGATAAAATAGATAGATAATTTATATAGACTTATGTATAAAATAATAAAATTAAATGTTATATTAATAATTAAGATAAATTAATAACGTGATGACAACCGTGGTAATTAATAAAGGCTCCACTGAAACGTCCCGACTTTCATTCTATTAAGCGAAATTAACTTAACAAAAAAGAAAAAGAAAGTAAAACAATAATGAGGCCTTAAGAACTTGTAAAGAGTGGGCGAAAAACCACATAAACGAAGCTACGTAAACAAAATAAAGTAAAACTACGCAGAGTCATTAAAGTTCTTTCACCAACTTCGAAACAGCAACAGCACTAGTTTGAACGCACACGATAATTACCATCAGATGCAGGCAGAAGCTACAACACATTACATTGTGAGTTTTCCTCACAGTTCAGTTTATTACGGTCATTAGTTCTATCTTCTGAGTAGTTGGTTGTATGCACACATTGGAGTACTTTTGCTTTGTATTTTCAAATCTGAAACAGTGTTTGTAGACAGAATCTAATGAAAAAAATTAAACCAAATTACTACATTCAAAAAAGCTTTTAAACGTTACAATTGCCTTAAAGGACGGTGGAAAGATCACATGTGAAATAACTACTGGAGTCCCCGAAGGCGAAATTTCAGCTGGCATTGTCTTCACTGTGCTTTTACTAGCAAATAAACAAGACTGATCGTATATGCTGATGACGCCAACTCTTAACAAGAATTTTTCCACCCACAACATTAGCGGGAATCAACTAGAAAATTAACAGGCAGCTAGAAGACCTAGAAGACTACAGAAATACCTTAAACTTACGGAAAAAATCACCTAAAATTTTCTCAATGAAGTCCAGCCCAGCTCTCAATGCCGTTCAATTCCAATCCTCCAGTCAAAGGACTTGAGTAATTTTCCTCACGAAGTAATTTAAAAATCATATCGACCTAATGCAATCTAAGCTTATCTTTCTACAATGAGTTGCCAAGTAACAGTTGCTTCATACTAGTAAATTAAATCTGGTAAGAAGTTAGTTCCAGCAGACCTGTATCCAGTTATTTTATATGCCACCAAGATTTGGGCTTTTGCAACGTCGTAATATCTCAAAAGGATTTTGCTGAAGAATTCTGCATTTGAAATAGGCCACCTTCCTCCAGCTCTTTGAACAACAGAATTAGCCAATTCGCTAGCAATATGGACGGTCCGATTGTGCATTGGAGACAGGAGATTGCTCATCACAACAAAGATGGAAACCGGAACGATAACGAAGCCAAATTTATGGGAGACGTACTTCTGGTGTATTCCTCAGCCCTGTCTCCGAACAGTCTTATAATTATTTAAATCAACCGTCTAGTGTTCGCCAACGGATTTTTGACAGGCAGATGATTCACAACTTTGAAAAGCTTGAAGGGCCCACCAATAAATGGTAAGAAAAAAAAATTGGAAATTTTTGCCACACTAAATATGCAAAATCCCATGCTCGACCGAAGTGTACCCTCCTGCCGCTAGTCATCGAGGCCATTCCAAATCCATACTGCCCTGCAGGTGACATTTGTTTGCAATGAAACATCCAACCCGCAAGGCAGTGTTGTGTAGTTAAAAAAATGTACAGTATTTATATTGTTTATAATGTATGCTTGTAATACTATCTTATAAGAGCGTCTATAGGTTTACCACCAAAGCAACTAAGGCGACAATATATTTTTTCTGTAAATTGAGTATTCTGTGGTCGATTTGCTATTTGCTGAACGAACCACGCGAGTTGTGGGAAGAAAACCATAAAACCCTCACCTGAGACCAACCAACTCAACCATGTTGGAGGAAAAAAAGCCTATAAAAATTGATCAAGTCATTAACGGGATCGGAACCCGGGAATTTTCCGCCCGGTGTAGGAATGACAATGATTATATCCACTGTTCCACCAGAGATGGCAATAGTTTATAAGTGTCATTTAAAATAGCGTTGTTGTTTATTAAAATAATATTCCGTCTGGAAACCCTTGGTATGCCGGGAGAGAACAATTATTATACTAGGCGTGGCTATTAAATAACGAGACTGCAGTCGAGCTTGAACCTTTCCTTATTTATCTGCCAAGTCATGTTCCAACACGCTCGTTCGCTTTGCAACTAGAGAAAGGTTTTAACCTTGGGTTTTTGTAGTTTGCCGAAAAAATGACACGAAAGAATCGAACAGCGGGTCAACCTCAAATTTTTAACAAAACTAAAGAAAATGCCAACTGAAAGATAGACGTTGCTATGTCAACTTTATGGAGAAAATACGATGTGTAGTTATTAAATAACGAGACTGTTGCAATAAAAAGTATAATGAAATATTTCGTATCTTACAAAGTTAACCCCTTCAAAATAATTGTCTTGGGCTTGCACACACTGTTCCATACGTTTCTTTAAAGCAGAGAAACATTTCTTGAAGTCATCTTCTGAAAGCCCTTTTAACACTTTTATCGTTCTTTTTCTGAATGTCTTCAAGGACTGAAAATGTGTTCCCTTAAGTACACTCTTCAGTTCAGGGAAGAGAAAAAAGCCACAAGGGGTTAAGTCTGGCGACTAGAGAGCATGTTCACACACACAGGAATTGTCGTTTGGCCAGAAACTGGCGAACAGAAGTACATTGTGTGTGCTGGATTGTCTTGATGGATCATTCACCCATCCTTCCATAATTCAGGCCTCTTCGAATTTTTTAAAGCAGACTTGTCAGAACTACAGTGTAGTATGTTTGATTGACAGTCTTGATTTGGTGGGACGTATTCAGCCATAATTCCTTTAATGGCGAAGAAAACAAGAAGCATGGTTTTCATTTGACATATTGCATTTTTTAGTCTGGAGTTTTGTCTCCCATTGCATTGACTGTGGGTTAGGTTCTGGATCGTACTAGAACAGATAACTTTCATCGCAAGTAATTATAGTAATCAGAATCTGGATCTTCAATTTTTTCAAGACATCTTCACTAACTTGGAGTTCTCATTATTTTATCTTTATTTAAACTTTTTTGGCACACTTTTCTCATGCCTAAATGTTCAGTTGAAATTTGTTTGTTTCTTTGTCCATATCGAGTTATGATCCAATCATTCTAATGCCTTAACAACGATCACTTCTAATCAATGTCCTTACCTGGTCCACATTTTCATCAGTTTTCATGGATGACGGACGGCCTAGTCGTTCACAATGGCTTTTCCTTCTAAAAATCTTTAATGTCAACCACGCGAGATCTTGATATAGTATATACTCTGTTGCAATTAAAGGTTCTATTCTAAAGAATCAACACAGAAAATTAGCTGTAAACGCAATGGAAATACTGAGTAAGAAGTCAAACAAGACAATGGATACGACGGTCATGGAATCGACAGAGATTTAGAAATTTTCTGCAGTGATGTTTGTTTGTTAGTTATTTGGTTTTTAGGAGCATTAGCAACTAAGGCCATATTGTTCCGGGGATATGGTGGTCATTTCCTGACCTTTCCGCATCCTCCGTATTGGTGGTCACGGGCTCGAACCCCGGTCTAATCAAGAAGCGTGTGCTACGCACTGCTGCTCCTGCCCACCTGGCTACGGAGGCGCCCCTGCAGTGATGCGAGGACCATTCTTTCAAAAGAAGGCCTCCGATGGAGATGGGTACTTAAGATGGATTTCGGTCAAGATAACCAACGGAGTTGAGAGCTTTTATTCTGATACAATTAATGAAATCTCGTTACTTGTAGTGAGTCCCTTCCCCAATAGTTAGGACCGCATATGAAAACCGCCATTCTTCAAAAATAGAGTATAAGATAACTTTTCCAAATATATGGCATTCAACTGTGGCGTAGAATGAGCTGAACACACTAACTCACTCACATTAATAAAGCAGCTGAAGTGCTACTTTATCATAAAGATAACTAGACTGTACCCATCCCTATTTTTCTATCATAATGGCTTCTATTCCTCATTATATTGGGTATATAACTTTCCCATCGTGGTTCTTTCCGGTCGCATCGCATTCGGGAATGCACTTCCATAGATAACGCTCTTAGGGGTAAAAAATGTCACACTAGGACCACCCGGAATATGCCTTCATCTGCCCAAGTGTATTATGTTTGTGAATTGCTTTTGTTCTTTGGTCGATTTGCCTGATTGATGGACGAAAAACCCGATTTTCCGGGGATAATCTTGACAGGCATTCCTGAGACCGCCCGAGAACTCAGCTACGAAGTGAAAAAAAGCCCATCAAATTTCCTCGCGTCGTTTTTTTCACGGGATTCGAACCCGGATCTTTTCCACCCGGTGCGGGAAGGACGGTGACAATTCCACTGTGCTACCCGCGCAGACCGGTTCTTAGGAAGTAGTTTAAATCTTTTCTTACTACTTCCATATTACTTGGTCAGAATATTTTCATTTCGCCCAATTGCACTCATTTTTCTTGCTCCCAAGCCGATATCAGCTGAGAGGTAAAGTGTGGCACACTCAATGGCTGCAAAGATTAAAGTCTTTCAGGCTTAAATCGCCTAGTGTATTGGGGAACTGCATTAAGTTGGCATCTCACAATCTTCGAAAGCACATGATTTGCATGTATGTTCAAACATTTTCAGCAACACGATTCAGGAGGCTGCATATAGATATTAAGAAAGTCACGTGAGGTGTCAAATAGAGCAGTGATTAATATTTCATATCCTGTGAAAAGGGCCTGGGTTTGGTTCTTCTTTCTGGCTGAAGTTAAGAAATAATTCATGTTGGGATCTCGCTAATTTTTATAGATTTTTTTTCATACCGTGGCCGATTTAGTCGATCTCAGACGAGAATTGTGACTTTTCCTCTGGAAAGTCATACATCTCGCAAAAGATGGGAACCGACCACAAACAGCTTAAAACCTGGGCAATTTTCAAAGGAGATGTTACCGATTACACATATTGTCCTCTAAGTAGGTTGAATGAAAATGATCAGTAAATACGCGTTGATCTACTTCATATACGGCCATTTTCGAATAAAAAGTTCGATAAAATCCCCTTTTAATGATAATGTACACATATAATAAAAAGTGCAATACTCTGCGCTGGATACGTCTACTGTTCACAAATATTTATTCTCTAAAAGGGCGCAGCTCAATGCCAAGACTAATTTCAGTAATGTATCTAAAAGATAATTCCATCTTACAAAGGAAGTAGACTGCTAACGCTTCCTGGAATTCTACAAAAGGCAACGAAAAGGGGTCTCTAATAATTGCACTTTGAAGACAGAACCGAATTGTTTTGTCCTACTGCACGAAAACCGAACCCATCATAACGCTGTTACCATAACAACGAGAACAGAGTCCTATCAAAAGACTGCCTTACACTCACGCACATCATGCTACGATTGGTTTCTTATATGAACTCTTTAGAACGTGTTTTGTAAAGGTGTTTTATTTCTAAAAGGCCTTGTTTCACAAAATACCATGTGTGTGTGTGTCACTGTCTTGGTGAAATTGTCGTTGATGAATGACTTAAGTCAACACGACACAGGCATGCAAGACAAAAAAAGAACGCTTCATCAAAACATGTCGCTAAACATGGTCTAAAGAAATAAATGCGAGCAGTCCAATATAAAAAGCCTATACCGAATGTCGACAATACTTTGTCAATGTAGTTATGAGATAAAAATAAAAATTACAAGCTGGAACAAGATCTTATCGTATTAATTATAATAGTTATCGGAATAATGCCACCGGAATGATAAAAGAGAATATTTGGAATCAGCTGGTAATAAATGCCTAATAGAATCTAACAGTGTTCCATCACTCTGAACAGTGTATTAGTTTTATCTAATGGTTAAAAAGAAACAGAGCAGGTCCTCTTCAAATCAGTCATGAATGAGAATTTATTGTATGGGATAATATGCATTAATAACTGTACAGCAATGATAAATGCACATGCATCCAAGCGGATAAAAGATGCTTGAACATAAAGCTAAACATAAAAAAATTAATTTATTATTTAAAAAGCTGGCTGGAGTGAAAGTAAAAAATTACTTTTTTCAGTTGATTTTTGACACAGAAACATCCTGGTAATTTAAAGATGTTTAGATACTTTTCTTCTCTTACCAATGAGGGTTTTTAAAATTTCTGTTATCATAAATGACAAGATTTATTATTATTTTTTTTAAACAAAAAGTTCGAAATTTGACCACTAGAGGCTTAATCGATTTATTCACTCCAATAAACAAACTAAGTTTTGTGTTCGTTAAAAATAGAAATGACCCTTGGAATGGAGAATTCCCATCTAATCCAGAATAATTTGTTTTCAGCGCGCTTAAGGTGATATTATATTTTCCAGCTTACATCTTAATTATAAATCGCTCGTAATTCTTTAAATCTGTACTTTTTATTATCCAATTTTAATTAGCTTATTTCATTTTAGTTTTCGTCATCAAGATTTAAAGAAAAAAACTTGATGCTGTAGCCCTTAAGTAACCAAGTCCAGTCAAGTTCTTTTTAAAATTCTTCCTAAAAAAGGACTTTAATTAAATTTTATTACAAGATTAACGATAATGTTATTTCAGCCTTCAGAGCGTATCAAAGCCTCCTTGTTCGAAAAGAACTGTATTAAATATTTCAGGGGGTTTAGAAGGAGGCTAAGCTTAGAATTGATTGTCCATCGGCAGTTCATGAATTGTTTGTAATCCTACTTTACTAAAGAAGTCATATTCTTAGACCGTTTCTAAATTAATTACCAGGAAACAATCTATTTAAAAAAATAAATACCGGACCCTCATATCCTATGATGACACTGACGCATATGGAAAATTAAAAAAACAAGCAAAAATGTTTGCAGTCAATTCTGATTCTGCTTGGCATAGAGGTTTAGAAGCGTGAGATTACGTCTTAACTAGGGAAGCTATTTAGTAATCCGTCTCAAAAATAAAACCTTGAACCCCTTAACATAAATCTAATGGAAAGTGTCATCATCCTAAATGAATCCCATAATTGTAAAACCTGATGTTTTTCTTCTCTTTGTAATTCATTATTCTCACCCTATGATTTTTCACCAATCTGAAAGCAATAACTCGAACAATTTTCCTTGTTAAGACAAATGAGAAATAATTTCCGACATCCCTCCTGCTGATACATAAATTCGTTGGCAGACACGACACACCCCAAAGATACAACTTAAACACGGGCATTCCCTTGTAGAATGGTGATTCATCCGCTAGACGTACGCTTGATACATTAAACCACGCGCCGTAAGCCCACTCTGTATTAAACCAACAGCCCTAATCCAGAATAATTTGTTTCCAGCGTGCTTAAGGTAATATTATATTTTCCAGCTTGCATCTTAATTACAAACTGCTCGTAATTCTTTAAATCTATGTTTTTTACCTTATACAAAACACATTCGTAAACAGATTCCAATTTTCCAACTCAATGCACTTAACTTTGAAATGGCTGAATTACATGTAACAGACTACTGAAAGACCATAATGTGCAGTGGCTATATTAATATATGCATAGAAATGTAATTATATATTTAATGTCTCCAGATTAACTCTTAATTTTTATTTCCAAAACCATTGCCTACTTAAAATAAACAACGGTACATGGAATAATGCAAAGAACAAAGAATAAAACCAGACAGTTGTCCATTCTGCAAAAATACTCTAAAAAAATTAAAGCACGCTTTATTGCACGACGGTTGAAAAATAAATGCCACACACGTATTCAGGGTGTATGTCCAAGCGCAGCTCTATAGTGTCGATAGTCAAACGCTGCATGTTGCCGGTCTCTCGCGATCGATATGAGGGAGGAACGCAGAGAGATGTCTGACGTGATCCCAGCTGTATCCACTCCGGTATGAGCTACACTCCATTTACGTAGCATTGTGAACCCTTGATAGAACAAAAGGAGCGACGTGGCGCTTTGTTAAGGTTTGTTATGGTCACCAGGAGGTTAGAAAACTCCACGGGGAATGAGAACTTAAGGTGCCTGATTTAAGACCGCTAAAATTAAATGCTTACAAATGCACCGTCTTAAGTATATTTTATAACCTCAAAGATATTTTCATAATAAGTGTGGTCCATATAACTAAGGTTCTAAAATAATTAAGAGCGTTTGATCTATTGTGAAAACACCTTCCAATCCTTAAGTGGTACGTAACTTTGATCGGATCTGTTTGGGTTTTAATGGCGCATCAGCAACTAGGACCATAATGCGTTAATTAGGTCCAAAAATATATTTTGCGATTAATTGCGCGCCGTGTCCGTTATTTGTGTTGTGAGGAGAGTATCGAGTACGACAGTATTGATCGGATCCTGTATCACTCAATAAAATTTGAAATGAAATGGTCTGTATTTTATCCTGGACATACAGGGAGAATGAACAAGTGTTTGAATTATTCGCGATAAGTGCTTTGAATACTTAATTCCCAGCACCAGTACTTAAGAAACGGACTACAAAACTAGACATTTATCTGATTTCCTGCAGGCACTGGCCAGCCAGCAAACTGAAGTTCAGAACAATAAGGTAGAGCACAAAATTCGAAGAGTATATCCTGATGCATACAACAAATTTATTTAGAGGTTATACAGTTGTGTCTACTTCCAATGAAATTTCTTGTATAAAAACAGAAAATCGACGCAATTAAATGCATCAGAATAACTTTGTTATATACAATTAATTGAAAATTTATTAGCGCTTTAGCTATATATTCATGAGGTTCCAATATTCATCAGCAGGTTTCGTTGCTATAAGTTATAATACCGTAAACAGTGAGTGGCTGCTTTATTACGTACACCTGCTAATTTCATGATATCGAGAGCTCCTCCAGTAATACCATCACGCGTTCATACCATGAAACACAAAGCAGGAGGGCAGATAGGCAGGGATGCAGTATGTGTAAATTTAGTGAGAGAATGGGCAAGACGAAAGATTTAAGTGACTCAACGTGGCATTTTAGTCGATGCCAAACGCGCCGTACAAGTATGTCTGAAAATGAATCCTGCTGGGATGTATCGAGACTGGTCCAATAACCAACTACTTCCTGGTAGCACAGTAGTTATAATCGTCATTCTCCCTGCACAGTGGATAAGGACAGGTGTGGGAAGGATAGTGATTATAACCACTTCAGGAGAGTCGAGATTTTCGTCGAGAAAAGCAAGCAAACAAACACAGTATATGGACATAATACACATGGGTGTATGGGATTATTCTCGGGTGACCCTAATATGACTTTTTGTTTTGGTCCAATCAACAAAATATCCCGCCAATGGCGATCATGGTGGGAAACAGTTCGTTGATGTAAGAGGTCAAAGGAGGCTGACAAGACTTGTGCAGGGTAAAGAGAGGATACAGTCAGTCAAATAACAACACAGTACAACAGGGATAATCAAAGAAACATTTAAAAATGCACAACTCATCATATCTGGTCACAGATGCGATATGGCTACCAACGATCGAGCTGGGTTCAAATCCTCTCCTCAAAAACAAGAAAATACGGTTAAAATGAGATTAGCAACACCAACACTGGAGGATTGCAAAATAGTTTCTTGGTCTGAAGAATCCTGGCTTTGCTATTTTACACTGGGGAAGACCGAAATATGTCAAGAACATGAGTCCATAGACTCATTCTGTCAGGTGTTGATAATATAGGCTAGTGGTGGCAATGTAATGGTGCGGGGAGTATTTTCACGGTATAGGTTGGGTCGCTTGATGTCAGTGGAGCAATATTTGGTGTGACCAACTGTGCTACGCGCGAGACTTAATGAAAGATTGTTGCAGACAGAATATAAGAAATTTTTCTTTCAGCTACAGGATCATTAACTGTTGGAATAGCTTGAGACCTAATCGCTTTAAAATAGAGAGACAGAGATTGTGTAAATAATATGACTTTTAAGGCTAGTGTTAAATAAACCTGATGTCTTTGCATCGTTTTGGCTGTATTAATAAAAATAAGTACCAAGACTAGACTAAAATGTACTTAAAACTTAATTGATAAATTAGGGCATGCACATGTTAAACATTCGACTTGGGTGATACCATTAATTTAATATTAGCGGTTGCATTCAGTCAGCTTAATATAAATTAAATAATTTACTAAGACCTCAATATGTATAAATCGTCTCTAAATTTTACTGTTTCACTGAATAAAAATTCAACCACTCCTTAATGCTGGTCCGAATATAGACGTTTATCATTTTATTAAAAGTAGTTAGAAGTCGGCGTGCCCTCTTAGATTGCCTATTCTACACTGTGGAAAAAAATCAAGGTTCGAATCCGTCAAAGGAAGAAAACATTTTTAAAGAATTTCACATCGTGGCAAAGTTGGTTAGTCTTAGATAAAGATCGCACAGTTTTCCACCGGAAATTCAGGTTTTCCATCTAGCAAACAGACCACAGAACATATCAAGCTTACAAACTCAATACACCGATGCTTCATAGCTTCGGCTGTTCGGAAACCAAATGAACCAAGCATCCAATGAAATAACACCACCCACTAAAAGTATTTCGCCATTCTGAGAGCATATAATGGCATCGACATCTGTGCTCGCTAACAGGGGAGATTGCTTTTACAGGGACTGAATACATTTAAACAGAGGGGTGCAAGAATATTTGCTGATGCTATCGACGCAGTGTTAAGTGGGTCGGAAAACTGCTAGCCTTGGGAATACACAGACTAATAGATTAACAGTAGCTGCAGTCAGAGGTAAAAGCAATTCTTCACTGCTTCTATCGGAACATGCAGCAGCCTGGAAAGCAAGGTGTCGGGGAATGCAAAGCCCGTTGAGGATCTCGTGGAACAAGCAAATACACAGGCTGTGTTAGGGTAACTAACAGTAAAAACAGGTGCATGATTACTTTGCATGTAAACTAACGCTAGGAGCATAGTACATAAATTTGAAGTACTTTTTTAATCATCAAACGCAGCCATTGTGCAGATATGAGACATGTCACTCAGATAGGGGGATTCAAAATGTGAAAATGGGGAGTATAATGTGTAGAGAAAGGACAGACGGCTATGCTCTTATTTAAGAATCATAAAATCTAAGGAAATGCATCCACTTGATATAGGTGGCCAGTGCAATATTGAGTCATGGTGTAATATAAGCACTGAAAAAAAAAAAAAAAAGAAGAGTACGGATGTGTTATAGGCCTAATGACTGTGATGAATATAACAAAAAACTATACAGTCAAAAAGAGTGGTCCAGTAAATGAGAATATCTTATCTTGACTAGAACTTGTGGATTGGTCACTTACACAGTAACAGAAGAAGTTGTAGATTTATTGAATGACTGTTTCTACATTCCAGCATATTAGAGAGGCAACAAGGGGACAGCAATATCTTCGACCTGATTATCAGCAGTGACAATTCATGCATTAAGAATCTGAAGATAAAGGAACCATTGAGTGGCAGTGTATTAATGTGAGATTGAGCAAGCCATAAAACGGGAATGAAGTGAGATGACCGCAACACGTGTTTTTATAGGCAAGATGTAACAACCATAAAGGATAAAGGAAAGAGCTTTTGTTTTCGTAAAGGTGACTGCAGTTGTCTCAGACACGTTTTAAAAATTCTATACAGTGGAACCAACTGATGATGTTATCAACAGAAAATTCTAAATGGGGAGCATTCAGGGGAGAAACTGTTGAAGCCATTAGGCTTTTATTACCAACTATGAAATATTATTACCCAATGAATATCACATGAACTAATGAGACCCGTGGCAAAGAAGAAAAAAGCACGGGATGCATATAAATTATGGTGACACACAAGCCTAAAGTAGATATAAAAAAAATTATATTTCGGCCTTGAGAAATCCTTATTAAATTTTATATAAGGATTTCTCAAGTCATCCCAAATTTAAGTTGAAGAAATAAAAATTCAACAATTATTATTCTTATTTTTTTTAATGGATAGGTGTAGCAATAAAGTTTACAGGCTGGCACTGTTCCGATAATTTTCGATGGATTTGAAAATAAACGGAAGTGGTATGTTGTTGTAGTAGGGTTTTAGGAACATCACCTACTAAGACCATATTGCTCAGTATATATTGTCCACAAAACATGCAATTTACAATGTCTAAATTGCGTATGTTCTGTGGTTGATTTTCTGCTTACTTAACGAAAAACCCGAGTTTCTGGGAGGAATATCATGCTATCCTTGCCTGAGACTGACTCAGCCACGTTGTGAAAAAGGCCCATAAAAATTCCTCACGTCATCGCAGTACTTCGACTCAAGTCTTTTCAACCCACCCGGTATGGGGAGGAAGGCGATACTCGTGGATACACGAGGGCGTGGTATGTTGTGGTTCAAACTTCCTCCAACAGATGGTGGTACAGAGATTGTCCAGTAGGCTGACAGGATGCAAGTACAACCAGTTTTGTTAGCAGAAACGTTAACGTTCCGTGTTACGATTTTGCAACTGAGCAACGAACAAATATCAAATTTTGCTTTAAACAGGGAAAATATGAAACAGAAACGTATTAAATGTTAAAACCGTTTATGGAAATGAAATGTTATGTCGTACCAGTATATTTCAATGGTATAAGCGGTTAGAAGTTGGATGTGAGGATGTTCGTGATGATCCAATAAATATGCGTTCGTCAACCTCTCAAAATGAGGATAGATTTGCAAAAGTTCAGGAATTTTTGGTAAGAGATAGTCATTCCATCCTCAGAATGATGGCTGAAGAGTTGGATGTGAATAAGGAGACGATTCATCAAATTCTGCACGAAAGTTTGGGGAAAAGGAAGATCTATTCAAAATTTGTGCCGCACAGCCTCATGGATGAGCAGAAGTAACGAAGAGCGACTTGTCAAGACAATCTTAATTTCTTCGAATGTATTGTTAGTCGAAGAAATTGGGATTGAGTGTTGTGTGTTTCAGCATGACCCATAGACGAAGCACCAGAGCATCCAATGGATTACCAAGGCCCAAATAAAGCTTCCTTTACGGAAGTCCAGGATCAATACGATGCTGATCATCGTATTGATCCTGTGAAAAAGGCCTTCAAGGAATTCAATGCTGCATTCTAGATGCAGGTGCTTCAAAGACTATTGAAACGCATTTCCCGAGTGGGACGGCAATTTCGAGGAAAGGCTACTCTATGAGGAATTCGTTTTACCACAAGTGCATGACAATGGCCCCGCCCAGCCCTAGCGAGTAGCACAGTTAGTTTAATCACGATCCTCCCAATGTGGGTATAAAAGATCAGCGTTCCAATCCTATTAATGACGCCAGGAATTTTTATAAGCCTTTTTCATAAGCGAGGGTAGCACGGTTTCCCTCCTGGAAACTCGAGTTTTTTGTCCAAGAAACAGCAAATCGATCCCAGAACATAGAAAATTTACAGACATTATATATGGTGAAGTAGAACCTAAATTTCTGATGCACCTAAAAACCCTACAACAACAATAGTTCCAGCCCATTCCGCACTTATGAAGAGATTTCTGATGAAACATGGCATTGTACAGATCGACCATCCACCCTACTTTCCCAATTTAGCACCAGCCTTCTCTGGTGCGTTAAGAAACTTCTATAACGGTGTAATAAATGCATTCAATCACTCTGAATAAAAATAAAACCATTTTTCCACTTTGCGATTTTTATTGTTCAAGTCCAGGAAATTATTGCCACACCTCGTATTCACATAGGCACTCAATAAACTGCATTTGTAGATGAAGCACTAGATATTTTGCTAGTTGCAATGCGCTGGTTAGCTGGAAGAATGAATGGGCAATGTGATGATGCGCAGAAACAAAATGTTCTCGGTTCGCTCATAAAAGTTGTTGCTTTTAGCCTTTTTTTTTTTATAAATCATGAATTATTACTGCTTTATGAAATCATGAATCGACAACGAGCCTGAAATGTAACACACTCCTTAGATTAACTTACTATTAGCTTATCTTTTCGAAAAATCAGAAATTTGGGTTTCTAGTACTGCGAATGGCAAGAATAATAAATAGAATGAGGCGGTCTGAACTTGAAAACCTTTAACAGCTTCAAAAGAAACAGAATATGAGAATATTATTCACAACTTCACGTTATACGCCTGAACTAAAGGAAAATTAGGAATTCATTCAGAAGCTTTAAACCAAACGATTTTTTTTACACTCAAACTTAAATTAGAATAACTGCTACAATAAGAAAGAAAGACGTACTTTCCAATCAATTATATCCCTAATTATCAGAATTTATAAACACATGGTCAACGTATCAAATTTTCCCGATAATTTATTTTTAAAAGATATCAACTCCTACTGATGAAAACGTTAAACGAATTTTCAAGATACGTGAAAATTCGTTTAACGCTTTTTAAAAATTAACCTTCTTAGTGTCATTCGTTAAAAAAGCAGCAAATTCCTCCGACAGCAAACATTAAGTTCTCTTATCTTTCCCTCCTCCTCTATGTCAGACATGGTTAGACAAGGTTAGAAAACTCGTGAAGTCGGTGCAACTGAATCATTGGCTGGCACACCAGCCTACCTGAGCTATACTTAGCAAGACGGTTATCTACTAGCGCCAGTGTTTTCTCACGAATAGAATTTTCTTACAAAATCGATTTCACTTGTATCTTACTGTGTGCTGCAGGAACACAGTAACATCGCATCCTTATGGTGTGGGTCAGTAGGTTCTCACAGATAATTAGCTACGAAGCTCCATAGGAAACAGATAAATGTGTAATTCAAAATATCCACCTAGAGAGAGAGAGAAAATATTTTTTCCTCCGTTAAATAAACAGTCTTATTCTCTTGAGAATAAGAAATGCATACGATATAAAAATTTCGCATCAGCACAAACGGTTCGATCCCAACTATGCAAAATTATTTAAAATGAATACTCGATGTTCCTCTGTTACAAAGGAAGTTGCACAGGAAGAACAGCTGTTGCAAAAGAAAAACGTGCAAATTTGTTACTATTTTTAGATTGAAAACAAATCGAGCAGATTCATCATTGACTACAAGTAAAAATAGCTTAAATATAATCTGAACAAAGAGGAAAAAATCAAAACAAGTAGACATGATTTAAGCATTTACGTTCCTAAAGCAAGTTAATGACTGTCGAATTTGTGTTTAAGTGACCAGTGTTCAAATTAATGCAAAAGGTAACTTAGTCATTCTAGATCTCTACAGTATCTGTCAACTACCTGTTCTCTATGAGACATTCTGTTGATTTAGCAGATGGAAAATCGAAGTTTCTGATGGGAAACGTTACTCTCAGTGCATAAGATTCAGTACTGGGATAAAAATATTAAAAGCATCTTCAATGACTGCATTATTGCATATTTGTTTCATTACCAATGCTAATAGTTGAATGAACCACTGAATTTTAATTAAAATACATGTGCTCATTTAAATTAATAATATTTTTCTGCACAACAACGTCGCGATCAATGACTAATAAACAAAATTTCTACCACTAATAAGTTCTAGCAATAATTATAGGTCTAACTTTAATAATTCAATTATACAAATATCTCTAAAGTAATGGTTAATGTATTTAATGTAATTCGATTGTCATCTCCGAAGCCCTAAAATGGTCAGAGTTGAAAGTGTTTCGATTGGTTTCAACAAAACAGTACAATACCAGAGCATTTGCTGCACTTCCCACCATCGTATGTAACGTGCTACTTATTTTTAAAGGGTTTCGCGCAAACAGCTGCACATAGAACAGAACATTATGGAAAGAAGAGTTATGCCTATGGTTTCTTAACAGGCAAACTTTCAAATAAACCCGGATGACAGAACTCAAAGTTCTAGATCTGCTGGAACCAGTGCATGGTAGAGCAACAAGATTTATGAGAAGGACCAAAAGGGTGCTCTTACCAAGACAGGTTTCAGTTCTGGACTACGCACCTGCCAAGTTATCTGATTGAGATGTTTAAGGCTTTGAATGGATTGAGCAGGCTGTTATTATTCTTATTCTTGCTCAGATTACATATACGAGGGGACATAAATTCAAATTGAAGAAAGATGAGCATAAGTTTTCCTTCAACCGGCGGGTAGTTCATTTTTCGAACAAACTTCCATGTGGAAGTGGGCAGTTTGAATAAATTCAAGGAAGAACCAGACAAATTATTGTAGGGGATGGATAGTTGATGCGGGAGATTTTTTGGCTGATGCTGCATACTTGTTTTCTTTTATCATTTGCTCCTACTAATTTCTTCTGGTAATGAAAGCTACCACATCACTTGGATAAAAAAATACCAAAAGGTCGATATTCGCTCTCTTCCACAGACAAGATTTTTAACATTAACTGGAGACATAAGTTGCTTTCTTGAATAAGAAAACAATATTAGTAGTGACAAAAAGATTCAAGGAAGCAAGCTGAACATCGACCAAAAAAAAACATTACCCCCCTTTATTTGTCCATCCCTTTTAATAATCTGTGGCTAATTCTTCTTTAATTTTATTCAAACTACTGACTTCCACAACATTATATGGAAGTTTATTCCAACAATAAATTACTCTCGGAATGAAAAAAATTTCCGCACATCTATCCCGTAACCTTTTTCCAATTGAAAATGTGCTCTTTTGCATATAGTCTGAAAAAGAGTAAAGATGTCATCGGCTTTAGTTTACTCAATCCATTCGAAGAAATCCTTAAACACTTCAATCCTTTTCAAAAATGTCGTTTAACACAGCAACCCTAAGGTATAAATCGTGGACTAAACATAACTACAATGTTAAGAACTAACCCATGATGCCTACTTGAACTCCTTACAATTTAACGTATACTTCGGCAACTATTTCCTTTACTATGGCAAAGGCAAATTCAGATGGGATGGCGAAATCCAATAAAATTTGACCAAGTGTTTCGCCATATGTCAGTGAAGTCAGCTTATGCAGTAACAAGGACGGAAAATCTGTAGTCAGTATTAAATTATGGAAGAGAATAAAACTACAAACCAATAAAGTTTATATCTATTGAAAAAAGAAGATTCTGTACAGTCCGAATAGGTTAAACATGTTTCAGTATAAAACTGTATGAACTCACACACCGATAACAGAAATGCGAGTCTGAAGTCTTGCAAGAATCAACATGAATAAAATAGATTCCCGAGTGTATCTAAACCCCTAGAATAGCAATTCGGGTTCAAATGCGTCACTCGAGGCCTACTGCATCAAAAATTCCACTACACGGTATCACACGAAATGTTATACCATCTTAGCACCATCTACCAACTAAATCGCTTCAAAGCGTAACATTACTCCAGTGAATAAACAAAAGTACGAAGAGTGTAGATAGGTGAAAAGTATACTAAGAGATTTAAAATATGCTAAAAATAGAAAAAATTTCACAAGTCAATAAAAAAAACGAATGCCTCACGTCTGAAAAGGCAGCAAAACGCATGCGTAAGATACACCAATCTTTAAGAGTACCTTGAAAAGTCTTCGAAATGTAATTGATAAAATCTACTATGGTACGTCACAGTAACATATAGCTGAGTGTTTGTGGCTGGAAGGTTATCATTGCAGCGCACCCACGATCATTTAGAGGTTACATAAAACTTGAAATGCAGAAAATTTAGGAATTCGAATTTTAAAGTAACCTTTAAGTACAACCAGCTAAATTAAATACCGATTCAAGATATAACAATTTCTATACTGCAATCAGTAGTAATATTACTAAAATTTGACATGACATAATTAGAAAAAAATAATTATTTACAGTATTTACAAAAGTATTTGGAACAATCAGTAGAACACAAGACTTGCATTTCACAAGTCGTATGGCTGATCATCCAGATGAGGTTTCTTCACGTCCTGTTCGATTCACACTATAGCAGCAATAGCTAGATTGTGATCAGTCACTGCATCATCAAAGTTTTGTTCTACACTGCTTGGAGGTCATTAAGATGCAAATTGTTCATTCCTCTTTTGAATATTCTTTCATCATTAAACTGTCGGTAATCAAAGTCTAGATCGTGAGCATTGTGATAGCATTTCGACTGTCGACTTTTGTAAACCTCCATGCTACATAGTATGGTGTTGGGTGATTCTGAATTGGCACAACTACCAGAAATTGCTGCAATTTCTCTTACCATTCTTGTTACCATTTATCCATTGCAATTTTATTGGTTCTGCCAAGGGAAAGGCAAACATCCTTTCGGAAATTATGAAATTCAGTATTTACATTATCTGTGAAAAATGGAGAGATTATCCTTGTGCAGATTTCACCGGAGCAGCCAATACTCACTGGGAATTTGTTTTCGCTTCAGATATTAGCTCCATGGGCAATGTTGAATTTCTAGCTGTTTTATTCATATAATACTATATACATTTACTATATATAATGTGTTTTCGTCATGCATACTGTATATTCAGAAATTTGCACTGATGCCTTGGTTTATGCGGGTGATGGAAGTTTAACGAATGAAATTTGAGTTTCCAGATATTGGAATTCTCCAAAAAAAATAATAAAGCACATGATATTATTCATAATAAGTAGTAAAATCGATAGCTTAATAACAGCCATTACATACCGACTTATTAAATGCCAGTTTCCAGAAACTGGCTGAACCTGGCTGGGTGACACCACTGGCTCTTTCAATTATTGCAGAGTCCATCATTCGTGGACTCTAGAATAATAGAAAGAGGTTCAACAGGAGCTCTAATTGTTCCAGAGTCTGTGAGAGATGAGTCATACGAAAGCTCAGCAAGGTGATGTAGCTGTTCAACTGAGTTGTTCTACAATGAACAAGTCTGATAGAATCTGGGTTTAGAAAATTCCCAGAGAATGACAGCCCCGAAGTCTTTCTTTCCCAACGATAAAGTTTGAAGGAAGTGTGAGGGCTTGTAGTTCAAATAAGGAGTTTGTCGTATTGCGGAAAATCCTATTACGTCGTATAATCCAGGCCTATTAACATTTTCGATAATTCTGTGGTACCGAAATTTGCCAATTTTGGGAGTATTTGCATTCCAGAAAGACAATGCTTCAACTCCTAATAACGAATTTTACAAATGTGAATTGAAGAAAACTAGGTTCTACAATTGACCTGGCCTGGCCTTTCCAGAGCTCTGATCAGAATCCAACTTAACATCTTTGGACTGGCCGGAACGCTGGATAAGGGAAAATCCAGTACTTTGGATTGTTCGGATAACGACTACACTGAAGGAACAATGTCATAAAATTCTAGTTAGCTGCTGTCGTGAGGAGCTGGCCAGTCTTTCACGAAGGACCAACAATGTCTCAATCACAAATGCAGGCCCATATGCTATTTCTTTAATAAGAATCTGTTTTCTTTTTAACGATATCCAAAATACTTTTATGCAGGACAGTGCGTGTGCGCGCATATATATATATTCAATATAATATCGGTGTGTAGATACACCATAGACAACTCTTAAAAAACTACAAAGTAGTTGTTGTAGGCATCATTTGCTCTTTCTCATATTGTGCTCTGCCTGCACGACGAGTTGCCATGATATTGCACTACCTCGAATAAGTAACGCTTCACTAATAGAGAAGACTATTGTTACTTATTCTCAGTGAGTACCACCACCCAGACATGTTTCAAGGCTATTGGCCTATCATCAGTGGGTGGGCAGATACCCTGGTATTGCAGACATGACGACCCATTATCTTCACAACTGGGTCGTCATGTCTGCAATACCAGGGTACCTGCCCACCCACTGATGATAGGCCAATAGCCTTGAAACATGTCTGGGTGGTGGTACTCACTGAGAATAAGTAACAATAGTCTTCTCTATTAGTGAAGCGTTACTTATTCGAGGTAGTGCAATATCATGGCAACTCGTCGTGAAGGCAGAGCACAATATGAGAAAGAGCAAATGATGCCCACAACAACTACTTTGTAGTTTTTTAAGAGTTGTCTATGGTGTATCTACACACCGATATTATATAGATATTAAACTCTTAATGTATTATGCCTTGTGCATTTAGTTATTTTAAATGGGTCTTCAATGTAACTCTTTAAAGGGCTACAAAGAAAAGAGGTATACAGTTTATGAAATGGTTTCAGTGAATGAAAGATTAATAAATTAGGTATGATAGATGCATCTAAAACGGAAAAGTAGCATTAAAGGATGCAAGAGTATATATATATAATATTGCAGATAATTCAAGGACACAATACCAAGCTGGATTTAAAGAAACGCAAGGGATATAAAAAAATACACACACACACACACACACACACACATATATATATATATATATAATAATTGCTCTAGCAAGTGCATTGGCCCATAAGTATTAGTTACAGTTTGTTACAATTTATTAACTTTCTTTCCATATATATATATATATATATATATATATATATATATATATATATATATATATATATATATATATGCATAAATGGAAGTGAAAGTTACACAAGGTGCCAGTAACTGTAAGGGTGAGGAAAGTAGAAAAAGAAGAGTAGTAAATTAGTTGGTTGATTTTATTGGCGCAAAGTAAATTGGTGAAGGAATGTTAATATCCTAGAGGTTATGATGAATTAAGTAAATTAAGGGCTGAATTTCCAAACCAATATAAAGTGGGGGAACTGCAAAGTAAAATTAGTACAACAAAATATTCAAAATGCAAATAAAAATAAGAATAAAATGAAAATGGTATAGCTATCATCAGATATGGGGGGGAAAACATTTTTAGTAAATGGTCTAATATAAGTAATGCAAAAATGCTTGAGCCGATGTCAACTGAAATAAATATTGATACATGATCAGGTATTTCATCAGGGGACTACACCTGACCATGTATCAGGAACTGCGTTTCTATACTTGTCCATAGTAGTAGAAGAAAGGTGAAAGACCAAAAAGGAATAAAAATGAAATTAGCACTTTTTAATACAGTAGGGACAAGGTAGTCCCAACATAGTGTAATTTATTTAGGTAAAATGAAGTATCGAGTTGAGATAAAAACGGTTAATATCAATGTTTAATATAAATATGTGGAATTTAGTGTAGGATTTAATTTTGTATAGATAAGAAATCAATGTATTTTAAAAATAGATTTAGAAAAAGCAAATGGTATAAAGGTGAGGTATGAAATTGAGGATGGGGAGGGAAAAAAGGAGTATTTTAAATAAAGCGAAAAATAGCAATAGAAGTAGGAAAGTTCGTTTCTCCCTCGCATTGCACTAATAGTTTAACGAACGGGAAGAAATTCAGGATTAGACAGCAGAAAGGTAAAAAAAAGCATAGAGAAAGTTATTAAAAACAACACTAAGCTTGCTGGGGTTGTGAAGCCCAACCTTGCAGTAAGGACTCTGGCACTTGTAAACGTTAGTATAAAAGGGAGCTAATACCAAATGCTTGCATCTTATATATACTGTATGTATGTATGTATGTATGTATGTATGTATATATATATATATATATATATATATATATAGTTTTTCTCTTTGCATGTTGTATATTAAAGGCTAATTTAATCTTACTGACTTCTTAATTATGCCTAGATAACGAATCTTCTTATCCATGGGTATGCTGTAATAATTCTAAATAAATAAAGTATATAGTCTCTTCGATTATCAGCTATTTTTTTTTAAAAAAAACTACCATCTCAAATTCTCAACTTACTTCCTGATCACTCATCCACAAAAGAAAATATGTGACCCGGTTCAGCGCAGTGCATGGTTTTCATAACAATGATTATAGCTGTGATCTCTTATTGTTTTGTTTGGCTGTACAAAGTACCATTTAAATAGATTTAAAAAAATAATAAATAAAATATTATTCCTTTTTCTCAATCATTTATGTTCAGTTTTTTTCCCCACTGTACAACCAACCAAAAAAGAAAAAAAAACCTTATCGATTACGAAATAACTCATTCTCTTTTAGGGGCGATTAACTTAGATGTTCTGACAATCCTCCTAAAGGTGTGGCCTGACCATTACCTTGTATAATGGGATAATCACTTCCCTGTCCCTGCTATTAAAATTCCTATATATCATTGACAAGACTCCATGGCCTGCCCTGGCAACCCGTCTGTACTGCTCAGCGAACTTCATATTTGAACAATTCTGGGGTAATTGCACAATTACCCCCAGATTTTTTTCACTTTCCACGTCCCTGAGTGTAGTACCACAGAGTTGGTACGTTTCTCTTCGGTTATCGCTACCCATATGCAGTACTTTGCATTTGTCAATGTTAAACTTCATTTACCACTTCTCAGTCCATTTTCCCAACTTATCTAGATACAGTTGGAGTAGCATACTGTCTTTAATAACCCTATCAACCTTTGTATCATCTGTAAACTTGGACATTAAACCTGATATACCTTCATCAATATCACTGATAAATATACAAAACAAAACAATGGGCCCAACATCGTACTGGATAGTTGAACAGCAACACAGAGTTGCTGTACAACTATCCAGTACTGTAGAAATCGGGAAGTGGGGTTAAAAGTGTAGATCTAATTATAGCCGTAATCTTTCCCTAGATAAAGAGGAAGCTTTTGAACAAAAGAAAGCTGAATCACTACCCACAATCGAACGAAGGCGCCAATATTTTGGCGCCGAAAATTATTTTAAGCAAAATTCGCAGCAAAACATTGACTTACCTTTTGAAAAGGCTTCTTTTGTTGATGGACTGCACAATAAAGGAAAGATAAAACTGTTTATGGCGTAGTGAAGCGGTAAGTGCTTGTTATATTGGCACATGTTTTGGAGCCATTCGCCAAAGATTGTCCTAGTGAGATTACACTTTAAAAAAAGTACATACACTGGTGTCCAAAGGTCAAGGCATCACGTTTTTAAATGATATTACGTAAAGTTTTATATAAAATTTAATGATCCAATGTAAGTTAACGTCATAGGTTTGATGTTACATTGAAGGTGACATCATCATTATAGGATTTTAATCTCCGAAACATGCCGTCCTCCAGGAGATTATAAAGGGGCACAGTACAACAGCACCACTCATTTCTAATTAATCCGGCACAGAACAGAACACCATTTCGTGAGAAGGACGTGGTTACTCCTCAAGATATCTGCTTAAAGTAAACCACTAATTAACCACAAGAATATAATTATATTTTAAGCAGATTTTATGATGGGATTACAGATAGCAAGAATGCATTTGTATACATAGTTAGAAATGTTAACACGATAAACTTAACCATAATTTAGTGAAATTTCTGAATATGGAAAATGCGCACATTAGGCCGAAGGACCAACCATGAATAATGAAATGAAAATAGCGGGCTAGGAAGAAGAGTCCCCTTCCTAGAACTGCCATTAACAACTGGAAGTTCTGTGTAGTTATCTTCGTAGGTCATTGGGCCTGCATCCAGTTGACAGGCTTAATAACAGCATTCCGTATGGAATACATAAACGTCTCCAAATTACAGTGAAGTCGCTTAATTACAAGTGCAAATACGAGCCACTATATCTATAAACCCATTTTGACATAATGCAGTGAGTCAAACAATTCGTGTGGTAAATTAATTTTTCTTTAACAAGAATAGATCGCAAATGAGGTGGAAGGAGAAATATGTAAAAATGCTAATTTCAACTTATGACATCAATATCATGAAACATTAGGTGTTCTGAGGGCAAGTTCAAGGTCTTCCAACAGTTACAGCATCCCATGATGACCTCTGCTATTTTGACAAAATCAGCGAGAACCCTTAATGAGCGCTCTCTCTCTCTCTCTCTCTCTCTCTCTCTCTCTCTCTCATAGCGGCCAAAGTACAACAGTTTAAAGTCAACTGTATACAGAATTCAGGAAAGCTATGGGACATGAACCAAGGCCTGTGTTCCTCTTGCTCTAACTCCTTTACAAGAGCCTAGTCTGCAGCCAAGGTCAATAAGCCAATGCTCTATTTACAGATGGGTCAAGATTCAATCGAACTACTACTCAATATTTCATCCTGGAGAGAAGGTGCAAAACACGCTTCCATCACATTACTATCAGAGAAAAGGCCCACTATCACGGCGGAATCTCATTATGCACCATGAACAGCCAGATAGATCGTCACATCACATCTTTGAAGGGGCACCTTGGCTATACAAACGTAGGGTCGAGATCCATAGAACTGGACCTTCCAACTACAGACCCATCACAGCTGGAATTGCTAAATGCAGAGGACTTGACAACCTTTATCCAGCACTCTACACTCAGAGCCTCATACAGGTCCTCAAGTAAGGTGTTCCGCCCAGCAATCTGCCCGTGGTGGACACTGCACGCAGGAACTACCAGCGATACCGTTATTCGCCAGCTCCTGATGTCGAACGCCTTCATAGGGATTATATCGCCATAAAGAATGAGTATACCAAGGCAATTGCAGCCAGAAAGAGAGAAACTTGAGCAAATTTTGTAAAAGAAACCAACCGTACAAATCCATGGGGCCTGGCATATAAGATCTTGAGAGAGAAAACCTTCTCCCCGGAAATATTCAACACTTTTTCAGTAGACGCTCAGGAAACCAAGCGTTGGCAGGATTCTGCCACCTTATTCTAGATAAACTGTTTCCACCTGATGACATCTCTGAGGATCACCCAGAACATGCAGCAATTAGAGCAGCTGCCAACAGCAATTATATAGCAAAAGAGCAAGCCGACCCATTCACACTAGAAGAACTGGGAGCAGTCCTTAAAAACATTAATCTCAAAACGTGTCCGGGCCTTGACCTAATAGAATACATCTTCATCATCCACTTTCGCAAACTGCGGCCGCACCATCTACTCCTTCTCTTCAATAAATGCTTGGATGAAGGATGCTTCCCAAAAAAATGGAAGTTGGCCCTCCTTCGCCTCATCAAGAAGTCTCACAAACGACCAACAGACCACCGCAGCTTCCGGCTTATTGCCCTGCTGGCTAACCTTGGTAAGGTCCTTGTGCGACTCATGGCTCTCAGGGTTGTCTCCCTGCTACAGATGCATGATTTGGTCTCACCATGCCAGTATGGCTTCACCCGTGGAAGGTCGTGTGAAGAAGCTCTTTTCGATCTGGTCTTACATATTGAGAGTTCTGAAGAAAAATTCGAATTGGCCATCTTCATAGACTTCGAGGGAGCCTTCGACACCGTCTGGTGGGACAGTGCCTTGGCAAGCCTTTGAACTGCCGCTTTCCCCCGGCAATTATACAGCCTCTTCCAGAATTATTTTTCCGACCGAGCAGTTATTCTTAAGTCAAAATTCCAGCAAGTCCCCAGATAAATAAATCGAGGTTGTCCCCAACGGTCAGTCCTGGGACCCCTCATTTGGAATATAGTCCTCCAAGACTGGCTCTCCCGCGCCTTCAGGAATGCGAAAATTGTCTTCGCTGATGATCTCACAGTGGTGGTGTCAGGGCATTCACGGAAGGCATTCGAAGAAAACGCAAACCAGGTCCTCGACGATCTCTCAACTTGGGCTGCACTTAATAAGTTACATGTCAATCCAACAAAAACTAAAATGATGCTATTCAAGAATAGACAATCTCAGGCGTCCACAGCAGGTAAAGATTAATACTCATCTGCCAATCGTCACCGAAACCAAGGTACTTGGGATGATTTTTGACCACAAAGTCAGCTTTTTTCCCACATCTTGTTCACCTAAGAAACAAAGTTAAGAGATTCTCAGGAACCATCATACTCATCTCAAAATGATTGGGGACTCTCCAAAAGGTCCCTGCGGTTGTTTTACAAAGCAGTATTTTTACCAATTGTGACCTGTGCAGCCGGAGCCTGGTTCCATCGGGAAACTTTTGTAAAGATGCGAGACAAGCTTGGAACCATCCAGAGGTCAATGTTAATGGCAATCTGCTGAGTGTGTAGAACGGTCTCCACTACTGCCATTCAGATCATCGCGGGAGCACTTCCGCTCGATCTATGTCATCTTCCGTGGATTGTGCTTCCGAATTACGAGAAATATCCCAACAAGATTCCTGGACATTGAGGTTAACCTGGATTCTCACCCCAAGTCTGAGATGACCCGTTGCTACAACGAGCTCTTCAACATTTGGCAAACTCGATGGGATAACTCAACACTGGGCATTGTCACAAGAAGATTCCTACCTGATGTAACCTACTGCTACTAAATCTGTACAGTCTTGGTTTACCCCTTCACTACAAACGTCATACCTAATTACCGGACACGGATCTATGAATGAAAATTACACCATCTCTGGGTCTCCACCCAACAGATCTCTGCCATTGTGGAGCCACATACTATTCGAGTGCATTACGTACGCGGATGTGAGACAACCTTTTCAGCTGTACGCGGATCTCTGGCAAACATCTAGAGCTCTTCCTACAGAACCCTAGCAATCTCCCTGCACTGCAAACCTACTCAGCTGAAGTCTTTAAGCGCAGACGAAGGATTAACAGGCCCCCAGTGGCCAACATCGATGACCCAGCGGTGAACTGAAACCGACCATGTATTTTTTTCTCCTCCCTATCTTGCTATAGGGGCTGTGGAGATTGTTTCTGTGGCCTGTGTGTAGGACGGAAAACACTATTTTTTCCCCTTCCCATATCTTTTCTCTTCGCGTTCTTCGGTATGGTTGTTACATGTTTCTGTTTTTCTCTCTTTTCTTTTTGCATTCTTAAATGTTGATGTCACATTTTTTTTTATTAAATTTATTTATTTTTAATTTTTATTTATTTTATTTTTTTTTGTTTTGCTTTCTACAGTGACATCACATTTTTTTTTTGCACCACAGGAAAATTAATTTTTCTTTTTTTTTTCTCTCTTCTGTAGTGGGCCCCTAGAGGAATCTGGCCCACCTTTTGGCAACAGGTGGGTCAGAGTCTCGTATTGAGATAGTACGTGTTCCATTGGGACTGGCCCACCTTCCCGTGGTGTGAACGAGTACCCAGAATCATCTGTGCAGGTGACTAATGCTTCTGGGTAGCCAAGCGGCCAGACAACAACAGAATACACACAAACCTACGTCACACACACACACACACACATATCTGGCCCATCTGTAGTGATATTGTTCTTCACAGAGATACGAGGCGGAGTTGAACAACGTTCTAAGAGCTGCCCCTTACAAAAACATGTCCACATATGTCCTCAAGTCCTCTGTGAGACTTTTCAAATTAATTTTCAGGCATGACAATAAACCGGGATAAAGATATAATATATTTTTGAGGCCATCATAAAGCAAATAAAAGAAAATTAAAAAATAACTGATTATTCACATTAAAAGTCCGGTCAATTATGCTCTTAAAAAACAGTCAATGTATAAGAAGCTAACTTAATGCACGCAACTGTTCAATCTTTCTCAAAAGATCTTTGGTGTAGAGAAAGTTTTAAATCAATTTGCTTGTAAATTTATAGTATTAATCAATGTTAACCAAATGAAGCGAGTTCTTTCTCTAAATAAATAAAAAATTACCAAAAGCCTTTCGCTTTACGAAAAGCAAAGCAACAAGGCTCATTGTCATTATCAGCTCAAACAAAATTTTGAACCAATGTGTTTGGAAAATATTGAATGGAAAATAGCTGCCCTTGCAGTGACGTCTTCATCAGGCATTACTGAAACACTGATAACAGAAGAAAACTGCTCTATCTCAAGTCTTAATTCCCTTAAATGTGGCAAGTAAGTAAATGGGCATTAACCCATAAATTTACTTTGCCAGTGCCCAGAAATGGTTCACTAATCTTCAACACTTCCAAGAGCACTGGCAAAGCAAACTTCCTGCAGGTGTGTCAACTCATTGTGGAATGAATGTCACATAAATCTGCCTTAGCTTTTCACATTAGGAGCATATCGGATGTTGGCCGATGACTCTCCAAACGCTGCTAGTCACTCTACGTGCAACCAAAGCTGATGAAATGCAAGCCTAATTCAAAAATTAGGAGGAGCTACCTGTGAAGGTACCATACGTTTGGAGCTCCTCATTTCCTTTAAGGAAAAAGTTCGAGTCGAATCCCATGAAGACAATAAGAATGTTTATGCGTTCCTTTCACACCACAGTGGCCATGTTAGGCTGAGGCTAACCAACAGGGGCCATGTTCGTTAGCCTCAGGCGAGGGCTGTCTCCAGCTTTCCCTTTTGAAACCCTGTGTTAAAATTTAGCAGAACAGGCTTACCAACCACAGAATACTTATAATTTGCAAAGTTATCACCTTTTAGTGCCTCTAACAGGTAAAACCGTTGTCGAGAGTTTTTGAAAACCTGCTCAAAATGGAGGCTTGTATCTCATAAAAAATGGTGGAACTATTATTATTATAATTAGCCATATGGTGCAAGGAAGCCTGAGGCTTTTGCTGCACCAGCCAAAAAAAAAAAAAAAATTCTGAGTTACCCCTGAGAGAGAGAGAGTCAGAAATAGAAGGGAATCACCAAGAAAGAGAAGAATGATGATATCCAGCTGAGGACCCTTGGTGTGCCAAACCCATACTCACCAGATGTGAGCCCCTGGGGGAACCATTGAAAAAACAGCTATAACACTTCACGAACTAAAAGAAGAATTCCGAATGTTGCATATCACTTCCATGAACAAATGATTTTGTTAAAGAGCCATCCTGGCATCGAAAAACGAAGCAGTCGATACTACAAACAAAACTTTCTCAAACGCGTGGCTGTACAAAACTATGCCTGCTGACTAGAACGAACACTAAAGAGAAGCTACCAAGTGTAGCTCTCCTAAAACTAAAGATTTTAATGCTCTCTCATCATTTTTATCATTCTCTGCAGTGCTACACGATTAGCTGTCAGAAAGCTCATGAAGCATGATACTGAAGAGGCTATCATGACTAGCTGCTCAACGGATCAGGATATACTAGTTCAAACCATCCACCCTGATCTACCATTTCAATTTAAGCGGCTCCAGTTCTTTGTTGGGTTAATGTTTTTGTCATGCGAATCAGCAAGATTCGGGGACAAAGATTTAAGATGTTGCCCCAAACCAGCAAAGCTCATATTTCTCTAACAGACAACTATGTTGGCTGCTCGAGATTTGATAATACCAAAAAGTTTCTCATCTTAGCCTCAGTTAACTTTGCGTGATTAACAATATTTGTAAGAAATTTGTCTTTTACTTGTAGGTTCAGTCATCCATATCTCCACTAAGTGGAAACGAAAACATTACATCTTGGCTGTACATTACCACTAAATCAGTAATTCTAAAGATGATTTCGGTCATCTTGCATGTAATTAGCCTCACTATCATGGACCACCTCTTCAATTTGGGCATTGGTCACACATCATTGTTAATACAGTTCGTTCCCCTTTACTTCCTTATAGTCCACTTAAAATTCTTCGCACATTGTAATTCCTTCTATACAGATAATTGTTTTAAGAATATTCCTCTTCGCATAAAATTTGCGAATAGAATGTGTAAATAATAAAGTGTAACATTCCGATTAACCACAGCTTCTCTTAAATGTCCTTAAATTATGCTACAACTTGATCAGGCCATTCCGAAAAACATCCATTAGTGTCAAGTATCCCCCACACAGGACTGTCTAAAGATGTTGGTCAAATCGAATCTCGAGAGAGAAATGTGACATTTTGAATTACGATAATGCCAAGCAATCCTTCAAGTTGCATTTTCCTCGTGCATTGCAACAATCGTTATGGCTTTGTAAGTGAGATGCGAACCTCTATTGAGTTTTGTAGAAAAGGTCTATAAAATATGCAATTGCTCACGGATGTGTCATTCATTCAACTGAAGTTATATATTTGCAAAGATGGGATTCAGATGCAGTTCTAGGTTTCGAGTATTTACAGTTATATTCAAAGAAAATTTGCAATAGTTTTCAGGGAGTACCAGGATATATTTCCTTTCCAACTTCAAATAAAACTGAAATAGCCTCTTTTGAAAATGGTAAATAGCTCTAATGTAGTTCTCTGTTTGAACTTCCCCCTCCCCATTAAATACTATTTTTACTCATAATTAGCGATATGAGTGCCGAATATTCTTCGAAAATATTTCAAGATGAGAATCTTTCAAAATATTCTCAAGAATATTTCCAAAATTTTACTCAAATTATCCATCGTTGCTCATAAGCAGTAATAGGAACCCGATGCAGAAGAGATAAGTTGTTAACTAAACGGAGAAATTAAAATATATATATATTCAAAATTCCCCTCCAGTCCACTCACATCTTCCGTATTTTCTGGATTGGATTACTTTCTTACATAGATGGACCTTCTAATCAAAGAAAGGACATCATTGCAATTTCACAACGCTTAGGTGTGAAATTTTAATAAACCAGTTCAATATATCAATTTATTACAATTGTAAAAAAAATCAGTTCAACCCACTTAAATAAATAAAGCTTCTATCGAAACGATGACACCAAGAATTCAATATTAAAGGTAGAAGAGCAACATATCAATACTCAAAGTCGTGAAAAAAAATTTATACGCTGTTGTAGTGTTCGAGCATCTGGAGAACCAAAATAGAATGACCTTTGTCAAAATAAATCATTCTGTTTTGGTTACTAAATAAATATTAAATATAAAAAATATGAATTCAATGCTAAGTATTAATAATATTATTTAGAAACCATGTATACTTCAATAGCAGAGAACATTAACTTTTGGTCTAAGAACCAACTTATTTGGACTAGTAAGTTCACCGATGTTATGTAATACAACTGTTAGATCAAATACTGTACTCCCTTCTCTATTTTATATACCCGGAAGGTCGCTGTACCTCAAGTTAAATGCAGTCTCAAATTAAGTTTTCATTTCATACTTCAAGCTCGAATAACTAGATTTTTTTCAAGTTATTTTTCTAGTTTTTTTATACTAAAAATCGCCTTTATACTGATGATTTTTTCTTGGCTGATCATGTATAAGCTTTACTTCCTTGCATTATTTTGTCAATACTAATTGGCAGAAAAAAGAATTTCGAATTGAGTTAAAATAAAGTAAATTGGAAAATGCTGAAAACCATTATATGCGTTTCATCAAAAGGTGGATGCATACAATTGCAGTTGTACCCAAACTCCAGAACGGAACTGAAGAAGCCAGTAAAATTTTATTACCAAATTTTATTAAATATAAATATATATTATTATAATTGTAACAAGATATGTTAGCAATATTAACATAAAGACGAGGTTAACTTATTGTTTTTATTAAAATACTTTTCAACAATGATTGATTATATTGAAATCCTTTAAGGTTGGTTGCATCTCCTTTGAACTTAGAAGCAAATATATATATATTTGCATGCATCTAAGTTCAAAAGTGCTCTACGACTGCATCCATAAAATCTTCGTTGTGTTTTGTAATTGAGAGGTATGGTTTTCGATGCATTGTATGCATCCAACTTTTGATGAAAATTTTCAATTCAACTTATTTTAGCTCAATTCAAATTGGTTTTTATTTTTCCAATTAGTATTCGCAAAATAATGCAAGGATACCTAAGTACTGTTTATTTTCGTAGCGAGGCTTAATTTTTAGTATCTTCTCAATGAAATATATTTGGACCTTCCCCCACCCACAACCACAAAAAAAAAAAAATAATAATAATAAATAAAAATAATATTAAACAAAAAAATAATAAAATAAATAAAAATAAATAATGATAATGATATTAAACAGGCTAAAGATTAAAATCTTTAGCCTCTTTAATAGTCGTGTGGATGGCTATTTATATGACACATGGTGTACGAGGATCTAAATGCAGATCACAAGCAGTTACCAGTGGCCAGAAGGGCATCTACCGCTATAAAATATATATTTTTTGCCCTTACTGATCGCCCTAAGTATTTTGGACATATACAGGCTAGAACCTGCAATATGCAAATTTCTTCACCTGCAGATTACCACGAGGCCAAAGCCAGCGCTGGTATTCCTCTGCAGCTTCATAACTAAGAAGCACGCTTGATACATAACAGAAAATGAAAGACGAAGCGAATTATATTTAACGAAATGCAATATCTGTCTTGTCACAATAACACGGTTATATAATAGAAACTATATGAATATTGAGAAATGCATTCTGAGATTATTTTAGTCATAATAGCAATAGTTGCATTACCGCTTTGACCAAAATGACAGTGAGCAGGTGTTCCGACCACAATTTAGTAAAAATTAATACACCCTAGTCTTATTGAAACAGTCTGCATCCACTAAATTGCTGCTAACAACAGAAAGAAAAACGTAAGAAGAATGTACATTAGTGGAAAGTACTCTTTGGGATGCATCGATACTGAACAATTCCATTACACAGAAACCATGATGTAAACATGGATAGGCTTAGAATTTGCATGAGCTATTGGAACCAAATGAACGCATGTCTTACCTAAACCTTGACACTGGGAATCGAGGCTGACTTCATTTCGTAATTGAGCCATTGTATTATGCTTTTTCTGTATAACAGCTTGCCGTAGTTCTCTCCTCGCGCGAAACCTAAAGCCACCTTCTTGCTACAACCAGCGCCGGCGTACATCCGTCAGAATGCTTAACTACAAACACGATAGACTGAGAGGATATGGCGTCGCAAATCATGTGCTGAGCAACGGTGCTGCCACGCTACAAGAAATTTCGAAAATATCGGAGAAATGGTTTAATTGAGCGTATCCAATGAAAAATAATCCCTTCGTTTTTAAAAGATGAAACGCTACCATTACTTTGAGAAATCTGCTGCAAATTTACCGATTTGAAGTTTAAGATTTTCGAAAAATATTGCTAGCATCGCTCTGCTTGTACTAATGATAGCCTAGCAGATTCCTTTTCTATATTTATTTAAGCTGTAATTATAGGAATGAAATTAAAATACAAAATTTGTTTAGTAAATGCCGAACAGGATAAATTAAAATTGTTAAATCTTCTTATTTATCACTTTCTCTTTGAGACATCTTTTTATTAAATAGATCTCTGTAATTCTAAGGTATCTAATGTAATGGAAGATTTCAATGCGATAATTAGTAAGATTCAAAGTAGGGAAAGATTTGTTGGCCCATATGAAACTGGAAAAAGAGATAATAGATGCAGTCTACTAATTGAATATGAGGAAGAACAAAACTTGTTCATCATGAAGTTGTTCTTCAAAATAAAGGCCCAATGAAAATGGATATGGAAGAGTCCTCTTGGAAATACTAGTGAAATTGACTTCATGGTGACAAGCAATAAAACGATATTCACTGACTGCTCGGTCTTGGACCATTTCAACGAGTGAAGCGACCATTGGTTACTGAGAGCAAAAATCAAAACTAATTTCAAGAAAGAACGAAAGAAATTTGTGAAACTAAAGTGAAGAAGATCGACATTACCAAATATAGAAAAGTTGCCAAAACTTTGAACAAGAACTGTCCAATCGTTTTCGTATGCTTCAAGATCTTCCTGACACATATATTTCAACCGATAATGACAGTCATTGACAGTCAATACTATTGCAAACACTGCTTATGCCATTGCACCTACTGTAAAACAAGACAAACCAACCAAAATATCAAAATAAACAATTAAGATGACGAAAGAGAGACGAGAAATGTAGCAAAGTGGAAACGTAAGAAACAAGATAGAATATGTAGAAATGTGCAAGGTCAGAAGAAAGCGCATAAAAGAAGAAATGCGCAAGTTCAACGTTGATCTCGTCAGAAGAACACTAGAAGAAAATCAAGGGCTAAAAAAAACAAAACGAAAAATTGTTACATACAAGAACCAAATGTTTGCTTTGAAGCTTGAGGATGGCGCAACAACAAATACTAAAACGAGTGGTAGGATTTTACTCAAATCTTTATAAGGATTAAGGACAACAACTGGATCCAACACCAGATGCAGAAGCTGTACCAGAAATTTTGGTGGAAGAGGTAGAAGGTGGTATAAAATCCTTGAAAATTGGCAAAGCAAGAGGATGATGCTGCTTCTCCCAAAAATGCTCGGCCACAGCAGACTTATTGTAATCAGCGGTTTTTATAGCATTTGCATGTTCCCCCCAGACGATCTTTGAGCCGTCGTTTTGTCTCGGCCACATAACATTCCCCACAATCCGGGCATTTTATCCTGGATATTTACCAGAAAAAATTACAGTTAAAATGTTGAAAGCTCAAGAGACCAGCCGGTATGTGAAGCTCTAGCCAAACTATTTTCAAAATGCCTTATCTTGAAAAAGGCCTCTGAGATTGGGCAAATTCATATTTTAGCAATAAATACACTCATACCCCAACCATGAAAATATAAGTATTTTACTGTAACTAAAATATTTACAAATAAAATAAAATAAATATTTACAAAAACTGCTATTATATTAAATTAAATTATGTACATTGTAAAAAACATTAAAACTATGATGAAATCCTTGCGATAAAATACACTAAAATAAACCGGATTAAAAGCGATAAAAATCTGGAGCTTTCGGAAGCATCGGCTTCCTTCCTCAGCAGTAACAAAACTTCCTGCAGCACATCCTTATATAACAGGCTCACGGTACTTATACACGTGGTTCAGTCGGCACATGGTCTGAACTGGAAGCGGAAACAGCTCGGGAACATGTCAAGCAAAACCGTTCATCCGTACTTAGGATGATAGTTTCAAACAGAGGATGCATACGCATACCTCTGTCCCTATTCATAATATTGTGGTCGGATGAACAGATTCGTAGGCTCTCGAGCCATTTACGGTTCTAGAACCCATGCGCTCGATCCACAATAACCGCATCCTCTGGGGAGATTTGATGCTGCTTCTCCCAAAAATGTTCGGCCACAGCAGACTTATTGTAGTCAGCGGTTTTTATAGCATTTGCATGTTCCCCCAGACGATCTTTGAGCAGTCGTTTTGTCTCGCCCACATAACATTCCCCACAATCCGGGCATTTTATCCTGTATACTACTCCACTACTCAGCACAAGTTCAGCACAAGCTGGGCAGCATAAGAATAGTATAGTGAAAGCTCTACTAGATAGAGCAGGGTCACACTGCACTACCTCTGATGACAAAGAATGTGAAATTAGACGAGTCACAGCAAACCTTAGAAAATGCGGATACCCCCAGAGGATCATAGACAGATTTAGTAGAGGAATAGAGTCCAACCGTCAGGAACCGTTTGTTCCTGTGGCTACCGCATACATTCCTTACTATCTGGGCCTTACTGAGTATCTCGCTAGAGTTTTGCGGAGTTATAAAACACGCTGTGTGCAGCTTCCCGGACGGAGGTTGCACACAGTGTTGTCTCAGGTAAAAGACCCAATAGCAAAGGACCTGAGTAGTGGAGTAGTATACAGGATAAAATGCCCGGATTGTGGGGAATGTTATGTGGGCGAGACAAAACGACTGCTCAAAGATCGTCTGGGGGAACATGCAAATGCTATAAAAACCGCTGACTACAATAAGTCTGCTGTGGCCGAACATTTTTGGGAGAAGCAGCATCAAATCTCCCCAGAGGATGCGGTTATTGTGGATCGAGCGCATGGGTTCTAGAACCGTAAATGGCTCGAGAGCCTACGAATCTGTTCATCCGACCACAATATTATGAATATATTGACAGAGGTATGCGTATCTCTGTTTGAAACTATCATCCTAAGTACGGATGAACGGTTTTGCTTGACACGTTCCCGAGCTGTTTCCGCTTCCAGTTCAGACCATGCGCCGACTGAACCACGTGTATAAGTACCGTGAGCCTGTTATATAAGGATGTGCTGCAGGAAGTTTAGTTACTGCTGAGGAAGGAAGCCGATGATTCCGAAAGCTCCAGATTTTTATCCGGTTTATTTTAGTGTATTTTATCGCAAGGATTTCATCATAGTTTTAATGTTTTTTTACAATGTACATAATTTAATTTAATATAATAGCAGTTTTTGTAAATATTTATTTTATTTGTAAATATTTTAGTTACAGTAAAATATTTATATCTTCATGGTTGGTGTATGAGTCTATTTATTGCTAAAATATAACAAAGTACCTGTAGCATGGAAAAATGCAGAAGCCGTCCTACTGCACAAAAAAAGGTGACAAGGCAGATTTAAAAAACTACTGACCAATAAGCCTATTGCCAATTGTCTACAAGGTTTTCACTAAGATACTTTCAAGAAGAATAGGCGCAATACTTAATGCGGCACAACCCAAAGAACAAGCAGGTTTCAAAAGCGGCTTTAGTACAGTGGATCACATCCAAACAGTGTAGCAAGTTATAGGGCGGCACAATGAATACAACCTTCCATTATGTATAGCCTTCATCGACTATGAAAAAGCATTTGACTAAGTCATAAAACAAGCAATAATCAACCAAGGTATAGACAGAGCTTACACTGATGTTCGCCAATCAATATATGAAAAGGCGAATACCTCAATATGGGTCAACAATGATAAAGTTCAGATCAACATAGAAAAAGGCGTCTGACTAGGAGACACAATCTCCCCAAAACTACACTGTCCTACCATTAATATCCGGACACGCCTCCATGGATGGGGAAACAGGTCCTATTCATGCAACACGTCACAGAACCTCCTATAAATATGCACACTGGGCTTCGAACAGACAATTGCAAAAGTGGCCATGCAAGATGATAAGTTCAACAGAATTACCTCAACAGTTCAACAGAATTAATGACCTCAACAAATGCTAGCCACCGATTAACTTAGTGTAAGGAGCGCGAATCCTGGACTGTAGAGCAGTGGAAAACAATCTTATGGACAGACGAGTCAAGGTTCTCACTCTACCAGTCTGATGGCCGTTCCTGGGTGTGGCGAATGCCAGGAGGAACAGTTCCCTCCTGATTGTATCCTCCCAGCAATGAAGTTTGGTGGAGGCAGCGTCATGATATGGGGGCTCCTTTCATGGTTGGGTTTGGGCCGATTAGTCGTTATCGACAAAACCATGAATGCTGAGGACAGCCTGGACAATTATACACTTTCAGCATTATGGCAATGCTTCGGGGAAGGCCCATACCTGTATCAGCAAGACAAAGCGCCATGCCATACTGCTCGAGTCGTAACAGAGTGGTTTGAGGACATTAGCGTGGAAAAGTTGGATTGGCTAGCCCAGAGTACTGATTCGAACCCTATCAAGCATCTTTGGGATATATTGGATCGTTGGGTACGTGCACGTTGGGATCGCCCAAAGAACAAGGCCGAATTGGTGGCTGAATTAAAGGCCGAGTGGAGGAACATATCACCTGACATTTATAAAATGCTGGTTGAGAGTATCCCGCGAAGATCAAAGGCCGTCATAAAAGCAAAAGGTTTCACCACAAAATACTAAATGACACAATAAAAGCTCTTTTTCTGTCTAAAGGCAGGTGTCCGGATATTAATGGTAGAGCAATGTATTTTCTGCCTGTTTAGAAGCCTTTTTTTGCAGGCTAAATTGGGACAATAAAGAACTCAAGATAAATTGAGATTAACTAGAATCACTTACAATTTTCAGATGATATCATTCTCTTTGGCAATGATCTGAAAGAATTGCAGAAAAACACTGAATAACTGCGGCACGAAAGCAAGAACTTCGATTTGAAGATGAATATCAAGAAAACACAAGGCCTCCGTAGCCGAGTGGTCAGTAGCGGGAGTGCAGTAACACACGCTCTTTGAGTAGACCGGGGTTCAAGCCCCTGACTGCTAAATACGGTCGATCTGCCAACCCGCACTGGACCAGCGTGGCAGATAATGGTCCATTTACCTCAACATGAATTGTTAAGGAGGCTTCCACCCTGCAGTGGGTTGATAGCTGCAGTTTACCTTTACCTTACCTTTATGTTCAACAAATGGGCATGAACTAGAAGAAGTGGAAAGATATGTTTACCTTGGACAAGAAATTTTAATAGGTGGAAATACCATGCTGGAAATTGAACATCACACAAAACTGGGACAGCAACTATTTGAAAAAATTAATATAGTCTTTAAGACAAACCTTCCACTCTGTCTCAAATGACAAGTTATTTTTATAAATATATCCTCCCTCTCCTAACATCTGGTTGGAAAATATGGACATTGAATACCAGGCTTAACAAAGACTGGGGGGGGTCATACAAAGAAGTATGGAGCGCCGAATTTTGAACATAACCAAAAAAGACCGAAAAACAAATGCATGGATTCGCCAACAAACAAAGGACTATGACATCATTGAAAGAACATAGCGCTTAAAATCGAAATGGGCAAGTCACATATCAAGAAAAACTGATGAAAGATGGACCAAACGAATTTTGGAATGGATACCTCTTGACTCTAAACGCTCAAGAAAAAGACGAAAGATGAAGTGGATCGATGAAATTTGCTGGTGTACAATGGCAGCAAAAAAGCACAAGACCGCAGTTGCTGGAGACATGTTTTGGAAATCTTCATCCTGCAGTGGATCGACAATGCTGAAGACGATGACGATGAATTCTAACGTTCTGCAAAATGTTAGTGAATTTTACAAAAGTCAGCAGAACTGTGACGTCACAATTTATCGTCGGTGAATAGTGAAATTTCAGGGTGTTGTGATATCATATTTTTACATTTAGTTTGGATTCCTCATGAGAGAGGAAATTTTAAAATAGTATACCTGAGAACCAGAGGGATTTAAAATGAACATTCCCTTTGTTTTCCTCGTGACGTCGGACATCAGTTGATTGTTGAACAAGCCAGGAAAACTGATAGTTAGGCTGTTTGTAAATGAAACATCAAATTTACATCAAACCTCAAATTTATTTTACTTTAAAAGTTACCGGAGAAGGGAGTTCATGATTACTGATATCTGGAATTAGTAAGCACTCAGACACAGAACAATGAATTCCTTCCCCACAACTATAATTTTTAAAGCACATTTCAAATATTGTACTCGGGTTTTTCGTCCAACAACCAGGCGAATCGACCACAGACCACACGCAATATACAAACATTATACATACGGAAATATGGTCGAAGTTGCTGATGCCTAAAACCCAATAATCATTAGTATCTTTACATCCATTTTTGTGACATTCCTTAAGCAAGTCAGTTAACGAATCATATACAGTCTCGAGTCTCTTCATTTAAAGTTAAACGAGTAAGTGGAGTACTTTGTAAGTAGTTTTACTACACTGGTGTGCAAAAGTTAAGGACCAACACTATTTATAAAAATTACAACCACAAAATCTTTACTTAAGGTACTCTTTACTGATGAGAGTAGATTCTGTCTCAACAGCGATTCTGGACGTCAACTAATCAAGCGAGAGGTTGGCGCACGGTATCACCCCGCAAACATCACTGAAAGGGATCGATATGGCGGTCGAGGTGTTCTCGTCTGCGGAGGCGTTATCTTGGATGAACGTACAGAACTCCAGTTACTGGAAGGCGGTACTGTTACCGGTGCACGCTACTATACTGAGGTAATCCTTCCCCATGTGCGTCTTTTCCTAAGTGCCATTGGCTCCAAGTTCGTGTTTATGGATGATAACGGCACACCCCATCGTACTGCAGTTGTCGATATGCTTTTGGAAAGTGAGGACATTGTTCGTATGGATTGGCCCGCCCGTCCTCCTCGGATCTAAATCCCATCGAATACATATGGGACGCTCTGGGGAAACGCCTAGCGGCACGTCCACGCCCACCAGAAAATGTTCACCAGTTGAAGATGGCGCTGACAGAGGAACGGACGATGTTACCGCAAGAACTTATCAACAACATTGTTCTAAGAATGGACAGGCGGTGCAAAGCCTGCATCGACATTAGGGGTGGCCATATCTCCTACTGAGGACCACCTCTTCCCTTTGTTCCATCTTTGGCAGTGATGCATCTGTATCATGGCAGCAGCCAGTGCTATGTCGCTATTTTTCAATAAAGTCCCTCTGTACTGTTTTGTTTCCGTTGTTGTGTCGTTGTTATTTCCTTCATCATTTATGTACCTCACGAGGTTCCTTTGGTATGTTTTCCCATATCCAGGCCACTCCTATGAGAAGCTACAGGCGAAAACCTGATTGGTCCTTAAATTTTGCACACCAGTATGGCTGATGCATGAAACTCAGAAAAAAAATGTTATTGTAATCTTTATAGCAAGAATGTAGAGTACAGACCACTCACAGTGGCAAAGACAAGGGGTTAATGTTAAGGCAAAAGACATATACACGGAAAATCTTATTTTCGAATGGTCTGAGAGAGAGAGAGAGAGAGAGAGAGAGAGGTTGATTCCTTGAGGTTTTTTATAAGAGAGTTATGAGTCCCAGGTGTTGAATAGGATAGTTACGGTTACTTATTCCTGTCAATTTAATTCTGCCATAAGATAGGGAAGGTGTTGGCTCTGAGTGCAAAAGTGAGATTCTCGATTTTCTATTGTTATCTATTCTGGAAGAGTAGCGTTGTAAATGTCCCTTAGATCAGTTTTAGGGTAGCTACAGTCTTATTTATTGTATTCTGGTTTCTTTTTTGTTATTATTTACATAATGCATTAGAATCTAAGGCTACACTGAACTGTGCGTACAAGTGCTCGAGGGCCCATTTGTATACATTGCAAGCTGTGAAATCCCAGAAGAACTTACGGGGAAAGGCTTTGATCCCTGCTTTTTTCTGAGTTTCAGTCGGGCTGTAGTTTTCCAAGCTACAGTTTCCACCTTAGCTCTGAAAACTGCAGCCCTGACTGAAGAGCCCTTTAAGATTCTTCCGGTCTTCGGTGGGATTGAAACCTAGACCTCTCCAAATGAATGGTAAGTAGCAAAACCACTATTTTGTGACGGTGTACGATTCTGGTCTACAGATGTGAGTAACAAACTTTGGTTGCAAGTTTTGAGATGGGCATTTTAGTTTAGGCTGTTCATCTTTGAGGGCATTCAGCAAAGAAGCCTGTACTTGCGCGATAAAACTTCTCGATGTCAGTATTCAGCTCTGTACATCACAAGATGCAGTTTTGCAATTTAACGCATCACGCAATTTGAGAGTAAGGCTCAAATAATAGAAAGCTGAATTTTAAAAAATATATATATGCTGTGGCATTGTTGAATATTTAATGGACTCTGTGTTCTGTAACACCGAGTTATTCTCTATAGATGGTTATGTGGCTTGTCAGATAGACTTATTATTATGTATCCGTATAAAGAGAGAGAGAGAGAGAGAAAGAGAGAGAGTAGGCGTAGAAGAATTTTATTTATACTCTCATTTGCAGTTATTTATTTTGCTCTCGCTTCCACTTTCCAATTAGTTTGATATAGAATTTGCTCTAATTAGCCTAGTTAATAACATTACACCTGTTTATTGTGCAGGTGCAATAACATTACACCTGTATAAAAGCTTAAAATCTAATTTAGGGTACTACTTACGTTAAATTACAATAATATTTGTATTTTGCGATGCTTGTGCGTAAATCTAAAAGAATAAATAAATCTGAAACATGTTTATTGTTATACTTGTGACTTATTTTGCTAATATTTATTCTTATGCTGTCATATCACTTCATTTTCTTTTGAAGAGTGAGAAATTAAGCATATCTGATAATTTTTTGAATAATTTTGTACATTTAATTATTCTGTGTGCCAAATTTTAAATTTAAAAAAAATTAAGGAAGAAAAGCTAGACACGTTAGAAGTCCCTTCTTTAAATCTATGATGATTTTGTTTAAGTTTAGTTCCCTCTTCGACAAAAATGTGGTTACATTTGTGGTGCACTGCATTTAAGCTTTTGATAGGAAAATCCTGTACAATAACTCTGTGGGGGGGGGGGTTTAAATGTTGTATATTTATATATTATTTATATTACTTTAATTTATTCCCTTATTTAAACAACTCCCCTTTATAATATCTCCCCACTTGCGCATCTGACTTTTCAACTTCACAGAAGACTTCAGGTTTTTGGGGGGGAAACTTCTAGGTGTATATTATTCCCTTCGGATGGGCTTGTGTCCAGTACAACAAATAATTACACAAATATTATACAAAAAAAAAACAAGTTTATTATGCATATTTACAGTTAAATCATAACAAATCTCATTGAGAATAAAATTTCACTGTTTCAACACCAAGGTACTTACAACATATCCAGTCTCTTCCTATCTAACAGGCTCCTTTACAGACTTGACCCCCTTTTTTATCTCACCTTTCTCATTACACATACACAGGTTAAATAGTTACACTCTTTATATGCTAAGGCGCATTTAGGGCTAGAGCCTCAAGCTGCGAACAAATTTAGACTATGTATATAAAGTGCTTAGCATCATAATACACAGCCATTTCTGAATAAACAGAAAATTTTTAAGGTGGCATCGTTTTAGGTTATATCTCATATTGTGAATGCCTTCACAACGAGTTGCCATGATATTGCACTACTTCGAATAAGTAACGCTTCACCTAAGGAGAAGACTAGTGTTACTTATTCTCAGATAGGTACCACCACCCAGACAGCACTGTTTCAGGGCTATTTGGCCCTTCGTCAGTGAGTGGGTAGGTACCCAGGTGATGCAATGATGGCAAAAACAGTTATGAAGTATAACTCCACAATATGAGAGATGCCTGATGGTGTATGATGTATTTAGACTAAGGCGCATTTAGGGCTAGAGCCTCAAGCTGCGAACAAATTTAGACTATGTATATAAAGTGCTTAGCATCATAATACACGGATTAATTACATTCAAGGAACAGGCTAGCGACCCCGGACTACCCGAGCACTACTAATTCTTCTCATCCTCACACTCCTTTTTACTGTTCTGAATCCATATCTTTTATTTCTTGTGCGCGATTAGGTTTCAAGCATCAAAACGATGCCACCTTAAAAATTTTCTGTTTATTCAGAAATGGCTGTGTATTATGATGCTAAGCACTTTATATACATAGTCTAAATTTGTTCGCAGCTTGAGGCTCTAGCCCTAAATGCGCCTTAGTCTAAATACATCATACACCATCAGGCATCTCTCATATTGTGGAGTTATACTTCATAACTGTTTTTGCCATCATTGCATCACTTGGGTACCTACCCACTCACTGACGAAGGGCCAAATAGCCCTGAAACAGTGCTGCTAGGGGGAGCTTGATGATGTCCGGAGTTTCCAAGAATAGGTAACAACAGCCTTCTCCACTGGGGAAGCGTTGCCTATTCGAGGAGTTTATGAGTTTTTGAGTGGTGTGAGTTGAAGGAGTTACTGTCCCTTTCATTCTTCTACACTGTTTCTTTTCATCTTCCACTCCTACTATAACTTTCCCTCTACCTTTTTTGCTTTTCTAAGTCTAATAGGGACAAGTGGATATTCGAGTAGATATTCACATACATACATAAATAGCCCTGAAACAGTGCTGTCTGGGTGGTGGTACCTATCTGAGAATAAGTAACACTAGTCTTCTCCTTAGGTGAAGCGTTACTTATTCGAAGTAGTGCAATATCATGGCAACTCGTTGTGAAGGTATTCACAATATGAGATATAACCTAAAACGATGCCACCTTAAAAATTTTCTGTTTATTCAGAAATGGCTGTGTATTATGATGCTAAGCACTTTATATACATACTCTTTATATGCTCACCTTATTTCTGCTCCTATTACAACACAATCAAATCATACCTCATAGGTGTCAATAACATTTTTTTTATCATTAAAGTTAAACATATCATTGATCATATTACTTTTATGTATCATCATAACTACCAATTTATTCTTTAATTCCCTATTCCTCTTTCTTATGTATTTCTTTAACCATTGCCAGTTACAGAACTTTATCACCAAAATACAATATTACATTCAAACACACCTTTAAGGGTTGGCAATGTACATAAATTTTATCTCCACACATTTAATATTTCTATTTTTACTACAATTCCTTCCGTTCACTTTCTCATCTACATTACTATCCTCCTTATTCCAAATTACTGCCTAAACCAACCATATTTGCCTTAGAGTAGATTTTACTCCTATTTTGGTTCACCCATCTAATCTTATCTTTATCATTAAATTTCCCAATATCGTATTACAGTCCTTTCACTAGTATTTAACTTACAGTATTTTCAAAATAACTTTCTCTTATCATTGAATTCCCCAAATATCGCACTACAGTCTTTTCTCTAGCAGTTAACTTACAGTATTCTCAAATTAACTTTCACTTACTTAATTTCTGTGATCAGGTATCTTCATAAGGGCCTTCTATCCTATCCTTATCCAGTGCTGCTATCTTCTGCTATCCAGGGCAACATCTTACAGCTTCCAGGGCAACATCTTACAGCTTCCAGGGCATCATCTTACAGCTTCCAGGGCATTATCATACGGCATTCGCAACTGCTACTCCGCTTTCAGGATCTGCTACTTTTCCTGTCAGGACGGCTACCTTTGCCTTTCCAAAACTATATCAGGATATTATCGCCCTCCTCGGTGGACTGGGTGTTCTAAGGGAATCTTCTTCTCTCATTCTCACTGTTTGCAGAACTTCCTTTTACTACCCCTTTCCAGTTCATCTCCTAATTTCTCACTCACTACATTACTGATAACCCCACTTCGACTTTTTTCGTCGGCTATTTCTTCATCATCTTTCAAGCAACTCTACCCGACTCACCCTTTCACTAGCACCGCTCAAAAAATTCTCCTCTCCTTCTCTTCCTTTTTTCACTCTCTCTGCTCTTGTGTCCATATCCATCCACAATTTTCTCCCCGGAGTTTTCTACTGCTCCCCAGTGTTTTCTTCCAATCACTCTTTCTTTTTCATTTTTTTCTTTCTTTTCATTTGTTGGAAGGCCTAATTCAGCCTGCCCCGTAGCACTAACACGTGATTCTCTATACCCCTTTCTTTACAACCTGTTGACATGTGTTCTTTGATGTCGGCCGAATACTTCAAAACAACTCTTTCTGTCTCATAACAGCTTGTTTCTATAGCACTCAAAAAAAAAACCACAAATTGTGACACTGGAGACATAGCGTCTATTTTTAGAAACTAGTGTGTGTTGTTCAGAATACGTTTCCGGTGTGTGACCCCTCATAAACCTTAAGTTGTTTTTGTAGCGCCGGCCCCCTGGTGGGTTTGTCTCCATCAGTTCCCTGTTTTAACGGAAGTAAAGCTAATGGCTCTGTTTTCGTTCCTACTACTCTTTTAATTTTTATACCTCCTACCAGAATAATTCTTATTTCTGAAACTGCATATATTACCCATTTATCCTATTAATGGCAAGAATCAAAGGAAAACTAACTTTCAAAGTCTTAATAAAAAATATTTTATTTTTGTAAGATTTTCAAATCTTACAACTCGTCTTACCAGGAACCTTTTGCAGATTCAAAATATTATTAATAACGACAGTAAACAGCATCAGAGATGAATTCGTTAGTTTAATTGTAAACACAAATAGCTAATAAATATCTTCCATTTAAGAAACAGTAATGTTCGATTTTACATATACATTGCAAAAGAAACTTTTATTTGAATCAAAAATTATTTAAATTGGGGTTGGCAACGTGAGAGGAGATGTATCCCACCATATTTATTTTTTATCTTTTGTTTGGCAAAGCAGGTCCATCCACCACTACGGTCCTGTTCATGTGTAGGCCATAATCACTTAGTTATGAATTTCTAGTAGTAGTAGTAGTAGTAGTGGCATGTGATGCAAGAAAGCAAATGTATGAGCTTATGCAGCATCAGCCAAAAAAAAAAAAAAAAAATCACACCATTCCCTCCAAATGCCTGTCCAGTTCCTCCTTAAATTTATTTAACCTATCAACTTCCACAACGACAGATGGAAGTTTGTTCCAGCAATTAACCACCCGCTGGCTAAAGGCAAATTTCCGCACATCTATTCTACATCTGTCTTTTCTTAATTTATGCCCCCTTAAGTTCGTAATCTGAACAAGTGGAAGGATCCCATCAGAATTCAGCGTGCTCAATCCATTCAAGGACTTATATACCTCAATCAGATCACCGCGCAGGTGCCTAGTCTCTAGCCACTGCAATTTGCAGAACTTAAGCCTCTCTTGGTAAGAGGATCCCTTCATTCCCCTCACCAATCTTGTTGCCCTTCTCTGTACACGCTCAAGTAAATCTACATCCTTCCTAAAATGAGGCCTCCAGACCTGTACGCAGTACTCAAGGCGTGGCCTGACCATTGCCTTATACAGAGGGATAATCACCTCCTTTTCCCTGCTAGCAGGGAAAAGGAGGTGATTATCCCTCTATTAAGAAGTGATTAGTTCTTCTTAATAAGGGATAACTGATTGTTTATTTTGTTTTCACTGATTTCCAGATTCAAGGTTGTATGTGATCTCGCTAAAGAATTAAAAATGGTTTTCTGGTGTTTTTGAGTTTATCATTTGGATCATTTTAATCGGTTTTGTTTCCCCTTGTAGAAATGATTTGCACTAAACAATTTTACTTCAGAAGATATTAATTCTTTTTCAATCAGGACATGGAGGCAGAACATAATAAAGTCAGATAACTGAATATTACTCAATGAAACAATTTAAATTGTTCTCAAAATAACACAAATATTTGTTAAATTCGAAGCCTAATACAGAATATTTTGAATTCGAATTTAACAAATATTTGTGTCTAATAGATGGCGCCAGTTGAAATTGCTACTGGCGCCATCTATTAGAAACGATATACAACTGGGGATTCCAATATTAAAATAAGACACAAGGGACAAACGAAAACCTGCAAAACCGTTTACAAATCAGTTCCGCGTAGCTTATTTTTACCTTTCAGTATGTTCAGTTTGATTTCTGTGGTTGCACAATAACACATTTCCAGAAGTAACCAAAATGAACTTCTATTTTTTTTTTTCCGTGCAAGATCTGTCCAATGTCTGATAACGAAGGAAACATAGTATACCACAGATAGGATGCAAGGCTAAAATACGCACTTTATTTATACACTGGCATTCAAAAACTCAGGAGCAAACACGAAGAGAAATATTCTTTAAAATACAATTTTTGTAAAATATAGTTTAAAATACAATTTAGATATACATTTTAAAATAATATTTAAATAGACATTTTTAATAAAAAAATAATAACACATTTATGAAAGAATACTGTACAAACTGGAGCAGATGGTATTAAGGGCAAGTTGCTATAATGGATAAAAGGATGGTTGAGTGGAAGAAGCCCACTGATGTTTTGTACATTTATCAATGATATTGGTGAAGATATATCAGGCATAATCTCCAAGTTTGCAGATGATACAAAGGTTGGCAGGCTTGTTAATGACAGTAATGGCAGTGTTTAACACACTGCAACAGGATCTAGAAGAGTTGGGCAGATGGGCTGAGAAGTGGCAACTGAAGTTTAACATTGACAAATGCATAGTACTGCATATGAGTAGAAGTAATCTTACTTCTACTCATATGCAGTAAACGTACCAACTGTGTGGTACTACACTTAGGGTAATAGAAAATGAAAAAGATCTAGGAATAATTGTGCAGTCAGATATGAAGTTTTCTGAACAGTGCAGACAGGCTGCAAGAGTAGCTCATGGGGTTTTGTCAATGATATATAGGAATTCTGCTAGTAAGGAAAAGGAGGTGATTGTCCCTCTGTATAAGGCAATGGTCAGAACGCCTTGAATAGTGCGTACAGATCTGGAGGACTCATTTTAGGAAGGATGTAGATTTGCTTGAGCGTGCACAGAGAAGGGCAACAAGATTGGTGAGGGGGTACAAAAGGGTTCTGTTACCAAGAAAGGCTTAAGTTCTCCAGCGTCTGGAGACTAGGCACCTGCCAGGTGATTGAGGTGTATAAGGCCTTGAATGGGTTGAGCAGACTCAATTCTGATGGGATTCTTCCTCTTTCTCAAATTATGAACCTGATGGGGGCATAAATTCAAACTGAGGAAAGACAGTTGTAGGATAGATTTGCGGAATTTGCCTTTAGACAGCAGGTGGTTGATTGCTGGAACAAACCTCCATCTTTCGTTGTGGAAGTTGATAGATTGAATAAATTTAAGGAGGAACTGGACAAACAAACGTTTAAAGGGAATGGATGTGTGGAAATGTTTTTTTTTTTTTTTTTTGGCTGATGCTACATAAGCTTGCTTTATTGCATCATGTGCCTCTACCTCTACTACTAATACTACTTGTTCTAAGAGAATATGACGAAATATTGATTTATTTTAGTTTCTCGTGTTTGTTATTCAGCTTTTGAGCACCATCGTATATAGGGCTGTATTTTGGCAGTGGCGATCACAGTAACAGGATCAAGCAACGAAAAAATAAGGATGTCCTTCACTTTTTTAAAATTTTTTTATTTATTATTATCTATTTGTATTTACGTGTTATCACGGAAAATTCCAGTTCGCTCAATGACGCAAAGAATTTCAGTCTTTTTTTTTTCACAGCATGGCTGAATTACTTTTTCTCCCACCCACTACCCCGGAAACTCAAAATTTGGAAAAACAATTCTAATCGTATAACAGAAAAGGTAAGAAGTTTATTTGTAGACTGCGACAGATGATCTATATATAAACGAAAAGGGAAATTATCCAAAATTTTCGATAAAATACGCCTGCAATAACTTTTGTTACAATTTATCTCAATAGATGGCTGTACTGTATAACCCAATTCCAACCTTCCATGGAATTTCTTCAGCCGGTTTGCAACCTTTCCTGATAACAGTCAAATTTAGACTTATCCCCAATCCCTTATTTGTTAATAATCCTGTCATCTAATTCTTTTCTATTTTGTTTCGGGTGATGAGGAAAACTAAAAATGCTTAATGTCTAATGGAAAGTTTCTACTGCATATCATGGAAAATCCCTTTCTTTTTAATTCACTAATTAAAATCTCTTTTGTTACACTCTGGACTGTAGTAGACAAAAGTATCACTCAACCACTAAAATTTCTGGGTTTAATTCTTGTATAACTTGACGTGCAAAATCATATTGAGAAATTAATGAAAATGCACACATGCGCGATATACCATCGCTTCATAGCCTGAATTTCTTTGGCGTTTAACGCACTCGCTCGCTCATTAGTGTGGTCCATATACAGATAGTGGCTTCACCACTTCTCATCCGTTTGGAGAGGTCTGGGCTCGAGCCCGTCAATGAGAGGAAGAATTTCTAAAGGCCTCTTCAGTTGGGGCAGTGGTTAGCCTATTTCAGGCGAAGATATTTTATTCTAGGTTTATCAGCCCACACACCAAGCAACTGAGCCCGTGAACCCACAATTCTACAGACAAATGTACAATGCGGATAATAAGAGACAAGTTGCAGTATCTTTAAAATAATAATTTGAATTTGAACTCTTCTCTTTTGAATGGAATAAACATGCTTGAAGTCATCTGCAACATACATACAATTTAAGTATTTTAAACAACAATCACATTTGGCTCTGATGGACATAATTACATTCATGTAGTAATGTTTTTAAACTTGTTCTTCTTGACATGATAGTTGTTTCATCACTCGTTTAAAGGTCTGGATTCGAATTCCCTAGACTACACTGGATCGTAATTTATGTTCAGCTGTGGTAGTTAGCCGATTTCAGGTTAAGGGGTAGTACTTTTTCCCTTGAGTTTTTCTCGGAGAAAACCTGGAATAAACTCAAGGAAATTCACCACGGTTACAAAGAAAAATATATTTCTGAAGAAACTGAAGGGAAGAAGGCACCACTCCCACACAATATAAAAGCCAGCCATAAACGCACTCTTGTAAAAATACAATACACTAGCCCAGTTTGGGCAAAGATACAATTGTAAAATCAACAAAAAAATTTTCAAAATTATTATGGCTAAAATAATAATAAATAATCGCAAATCCAGCTTGTTAGCTGGGGACAGCAGGATTAAAGGTCAATTTGCCTTATTTTCTGGAAGTAAAACCCGAGTATCTGGGTTAGGTGGCCTTGCTATCCACGTCTGAGATCGACTAACTCAGCCATGGAGTGAAAAGGCCCATAAAAGTTCTGGTGTCATTGACGAGATTCGACCCCTGGGATTGTTGTTGTTGTAGTAAGGTTTTAGAAACTTTCTGTTTGCTTGACGAAAAAACCCGAATTTCTGGGTGAAAGAAACCATGCTACCCTTGCCTGAGAGCGACTAACTCAGCAACGTTGTGAAAAAGATCCATAAAAATTCCTCGTCATCGACGGAACTCGAACTAAGGTCTTTTCCACCCGGTGTGGGGAGGTCGACGATTCTATCAACTGTGCTGCCCATGTGGGCAGAACCCGGGAATAACAGGACTATATTCTCCTTCCCATTGCGACCACGATATGGCATTCTTAGAGTTCACTGTACGTTATATCTGTGGGAATATGAGTTCGCGGGCAGATTTGCACCTTGTGGGGTCTGAAAAACTCAGAATAACTCACAGCGGAAACCCAACTCCCTCCTCTTGAGATAGATTTGCTAACTACAGCCTCGATTGAAGAGGGCTTTAGAAATTCCTCCTGTCTTCGACGGGAATGGAACCTAGACCTTTCCGAACAAGTTGAAAACGGCGATGTAATAAACAAAAGGTTAATAATAAGATTAATAAGAAAATAAACTAAGGATTATATACCTAAAAAAGGAGTTATTAATTTAAAACCCAACCTGAGACATTTATACACTACAGTAGTGTAATGGGCCATATTAGTCACATAGGGGTTTCTCTATGTCGTTCGAGAACCTTTGCCCTCTCCTTGGCTGATTCATGTTTCAAGTAAAGAAAATAAATACGCTTCATACGTACTTGAACAATTATATGTGAAAAAACAAACAAAGAATAATTTTTTTTCAAAAGGGAGAATATGCTAAATAAGCCCTCCCAAGCCCCATACAAGTCTCCTGGTTTTCCCTTTAGCTATAATGCCACAAAATATATATTTTTTAATTTGTTTATAGTTCATGATAAAGAGATATAATAGCTCCATTATGATATGTAGAGTACTTAGATTACCACGAATTGATTGAAACTGGCTGCATTCGATTATGAAATTCTAAAGAATAATCAGATTTTAAAATGAAAACTTAATAAATGTGCTTTCTCTGTTCGCATTATATATTATTCCTGATGTTCCAACCTTGAAATAATATAAAATATATGTTTTATAATATTCAAAGAATGGAATATCATTTTATACAATGTAATATAAAATAATGTTTTCGAAATACAAAAATCTATTGCAATGATTATTGTACTTAGGAAGCATTATATGTCACTATTAAATGCCTGTATAGGCGTTTTATAACTAGAATTTCCGAAACCGGTTAATATGGCCACACATAGTGGCCAAATTAATCGGTTTCGGAAAGAGGTTTCACTCTTCCCCCAACAAAAATGAATACATCAACAGAGTGCACGCAATTTACAAACACGATACACCCATGCCTCCTAGTCTTAGCTACTATTCGATATAATTGTATTTCGGAACAGAAATCTTATAAGTTCATTTTCAAGCGAGTTGAATTATTAAAATCTTCATTTCAGAAAACAATCCCTCGATTGAGACTGTCTTCGAGAACTAAAATATGCATTTCATCATCGTTTTAAATAACAACAGAGAATTACTTTCATAACCTTTCCTTTGCGAGTTGCTTGTTACTCTTAGATGACATTCTTACGACTACTGTCAAAATAAAATCACAGAAGAGGAACCATGAAATTTCTTCGAGAGTTATTTTGTGCTCAACGGAAATTATTTTTTATTTGAAATTTATTATTATCCAAGTGATTTAATTTTATCTACTATTAACAGCAACTCGTATCTTCGCCATAGTTTGATTCTGAAATCTTGGCAATTTTTGACCATTTGGCAATTGTTTATAACGCCCCTTAATTTTTGCCAACACATTTCGAAGAAATACGATAATTATACAATAACTAATGCAAAAAGTACTATCGTGTAAAGACTATGAAGCCATGAACCAAAATAAAAACAGCGGTGCAGTAATTAATATTAAAATATTTAATTCTGACCTCTTCAACGTTTACTTTTAATCAAAAAGTAATCAAGCTACTACGTGTGGCTATTTTATGTGAAAGTTAATTGAGCAACTTTTACAGCTGTGTAAATATTTATAGTTGTGATGACGCACTCCGATGTAGCTCCATGAAACTAAATTGTTTTCCAGTTAGTAAAAAGCATGAGCAGAAAAAGATAATGGGCAATTATTAGTTTACAGAGAAGAGTTTTAATGGTCAGCTCATTTAAATGACCTCTTTCAAAGGTCCATACTGTTGAAAACGATTGGGTTTTGTGAGGACATTTTGAAATCCATATTAACAGAGGGTTTAGTGAACTACAGTACTTAACTATTACTGAGAGTGGCTCCAGTTATTTTCCCAAAATCATTTGTCAAAATTTATAAAATCATACAATTTCAAAAGTATTTGCTGATGTCTTCGAAATTCGTATTTCTCTATTCCCTAAATATTGTCATTTATTGAAGTGGGTTAATGATAATATTTCGTGTGTTTAAATGGCATGCCTGTATTAATGAATTTATTATCGGGTAATAAAAACTGCGGCTTTTAACAGCATAAAACAAACCCACATTTTGATTTACAGGGCATGCGCACACAATATTACACAACCAGTGATCGTGTCGTTGTCTTAGAAACTGTTGAATTGTGTATTAATGGAATGATCAATCATGAAGCATGGCCAGTTCCGGTATTAAACAGGCTTTTGCATATCTGAGGGTGAAGATATCTGAACAAGGAACCCGCTGAATGATTAATTAATTAATTTCACGTGAAATATTTCAATGGGATTGGAGTTGTGGTCAAGCAATAGTAGTCGATATTTTTTTGCCTTTTCCGAGAGCACTTGAGCTAGGTGGATGGTAGAGTGCATTATATTCTCTTGTTTGCAGGTAAAACTAATTAGTTTATCAATTACCATGATAATTGACAGGTTCGTCAATCGATTCCGTTTTTATCGAAAATTAGAAATTGTGAAGTATTTCTTGGCAAAGACTTCACAAAACTGAAGATAGCACTTTCTGTCCCTGACCATAAAGAATTAATCTTCGAACAGTCCAAACCGTTAAAAATGATATCAATATCAATGTTTAAAATAAAAAAAAATAATAATAATAAACTACAACAATTTGAAACTGTTGCCAGGAAATTCGATTAAAAATAGAGATCCATAATTAATTGGGGAAAAAAAGCTCAGTTCTAAAATATATATGAATTATTAAATCGCATTTTATTCATTGCAAACTTTGCTGGCTGCAGACTTTCGAAAGTAAAGGGAAACAAGCAAATGAATTTGAACTACTGATTAAGACATTGTAATTATAACGGAAACATGTAACTCAGAATAAAACGGATGCAGAATTTGAATTTGAGTAGTACAACGTACATAGAAAGGTCAAACAGGACAGGAGGAAAGAGGGATTATTTTCTAGTTAAGAAGCATATTAAATCTAAGCCAGTGGATCCATTTTACATGGGTGGCCACTGTAATGTTGAGTCATGGTGTGACATAAGCAATGGGAAAACAAAAATTAGAGGAGGAGTGTACTATAGGCCTAATGGCTGTGACCAGTACAACGAACACCTGTACAGACATATAGAGTGAGCCAGTAAATCAGAATGTCTAATAATGGGGGACTTAACTCCGGAAATGTTGACTAGACCTGGATATTATTGGATGATTGTTTCATACACTAGCATGTCAGAAAGACAAAAAGGGAAATTTAAAAAAAAAAAAACCCTAAAGTATGATATTAGGGTAACCTGGAAAGTTAGTTTAATTACCCTTGTGTATTGTGTCTGTAATTTACGTGTGTTGTCTAGTCGAAAAACTCGTTTTTCCTGGGGGGGAGCCTCGCTATCTATCGACTAACCCATAAAAATTCTTCGTGTCATCAACGGGATTCGAACCCGGGTCTTTTCCACCAGCGCAGGCAGACAAAAAGAGAAGGCAATACTCTAGATCTAATTATCAGCGGTGACCCTTCTAACATTACGAATCAGCAGATAAAAGACCCATTGGGTGGCAGTGATCGCAATGTATTGACGTTGGATTTACTTAAAGATGTAGCTACTGTAAGAGGCAAGAGAAATGGCTTTTGCTTTCTTAAAAGTGACTATAGTAGTCTCAGATCGTTTTTAAATTCTATGCAGTAGGATCAACTGACGAAGCTGCCAACAGAAAATTCTAAATGGGAAGCTTTCAGGGAACTAATCATAGAAGCTACTAGGCTTTTCATACCAACTATGAAATACTGCTCAAAGCTTAGACCTAAATGGATGTCAGATAACCAGATGAGACTTATGGTAGTGAATAAAAATGCATGCGATGCATATAAATTATCAGTTGATACAGAAGCCTATGGTAGATATAAACTAATCTGCAATCAAGCCACAAAGGAGGTTAGGCAAGAGAAGCAGATTACGAGAACTCTTTGGCAAAGGATGCAAAGAAAAACAGCAAAGATTTGTTTAATTATATAAACACTAGAACGATGGGAAGGAATCATATTGGTCCACTTGATATCGAAGGTTTAACTGTGGATGTCGTGCTCAGATTGCTGAAAAGTTGAATAGGTATGTTGCATTTATATTCGTGCGTGAGAAATACTTTATGGAAGGGGATGTCTTTGGTTTACTAAACTCTAACAGAGAGCTCAATTATTTTGTGATAACGAAGAGAGTGGAAGAGAAATTAGTGAAGCTAAACATAAAAATGGAGCCTGGGGTGAATGGGTTCTATCCATTTATACTAAGGGAGGCAGCAAAGGAAGTAATCATTCTCTTAATTATAATTATGAGAGTATTTTTGGAATCAGGGGAGGTCCCTGTGGACTGGAAATGTACGAGTGTATACCCAATTAATAAAAGGGTTGAAATGGTGACGGGTAATTACAGATCTGTTAGCTTAACTTCAGTTCCAGTGAAAATAATGGAGTTTGAGTGAAGAATAATACAGCAGGGTCAGTGGAAGCAGTAACTAAGATAAACCTAATAAAGCTATTGAGTTCCGCGAGGCGGTCTTGAAGACGTTTGGAGCTCTCCCCTATATAGCAACTGCTGCAATCGTGGAAAGTTATGCGGTATACAGTTCCGCTGCGTAAAAGATGGGCGATGGGTGTTTTTACGCTCGAGACCAGAGATCGTAAATTCTACCGGGGAGTTGTACGCTTTTCATGCGGTACTCACGCAGGATCTTAGAAATCTGGTTTGAGGTGCCCGGATAATAAGGAATATAGGCAGTAGGTACACTGTCGCGGGGGTACAGTCAGAGCATGTATTCGTAAAGAGGCGACCATGTCTGATCAATTTTATTGGGTATTATGGCGCAGTAATCATGGAACTGGAAGCAAAAAATGATTTTAATATCATAAACTTAGATTTCAGAAAAGCCTTATAAACTGTTGCACATGAAAGACTGCGTACAAATTGGATCAGCCTGGGACTAAGGGCAAGCTATTGCCATGAATAAAGGGATGGTTGAGTGTGAGAAGACATATGGTGGTTATCAATGGACCGATCTTCTTCGAATAATGAGTTTATTCCCCCAGGGTTGCACATGAAAGATTGGGCCCATTGTTGTTTTTTGTAAATATTAATGATATTTATGAGGGCATATCAAGCTTAATGCTTAAGTTTTCAGATGATAAGACGGTTTGCAGGTTAGTTAATCACAGTATTCAGGGTACGCTACTATAACAAGGACTAAACAAATTAGACAGATGGGCTGAGACGTGGCAATTGAAGTTTAATATTGACAAATAAAGGTACTTCATATGGCGAGCACCAGTCCCAGATTAATATACCAGCAGCTGCTTGGTACCAGATTTAGGGAAGTGTAAAATGAAAAATACCTGGAGGTAATTGTGCAGTCAGATATGAAGTTTTCTGAGCAGTGCACACAGATTACCAGGACAGCTCATGGGATTTTGTCAATGATATACAGAACTTTTCCAGTAGGGAAAAGTAAGTGATTATCCCATTGTATAAGGACAATGGTTAGGCAACATCTTGAGTGCTGCATGTAGATTCAGAGCAACAAGACTGGTGAGGGAAGTAAAAGGATACTTCTACAAGGGAAGGCTTCGGTTTTGCAAATTGCAACGTCTGGAGACTAGGCACCTGCGAGGAGAGCTGACTGAGCTGTTTAACGCTTTGAATAGATTAAGTGAGCTCAGTGCTGATGGAATCCTTCTCTCTTGGTCAGACTACCCACACGAAGGTCATAAATTCAAAATGAGGAAAGATATTTGCATGTCAGATGTGCGGAAATTTGTCTTCGGCAAGAGGGTGGTTGATTGTTGGAACAAACTCTCATCTTGTGCCGTGAAAGTGGGTAGTTTGAATAAAAAATAATAAGCTGCTGGAGGGGATGGGCCTCAGAAAAAATCATAAACTTCCCACTTTTTTGTTTATGCTGTATAAGTTTTCTTTCTTGCATCATTCGCCACTACTACTAATGATAATAATTTATTCCGAGACAGCTTTGTTGTATAACATTGTTGCATTGCAGTGAAGCGTCATTTCAGTTTGAATAAAGTTAGTTTTGGACAGCAGTCTCTCTCTCTCTCTCTACTGCGCGCGTGCTCTTAAATCCAATGAATTTTTTCCCTTCATTCCGAATAGAATAAACACACATTTCACATTATACCAATTAGTTAGTTAAAACAATTAAAACCTTTTCCCCGTGACATGAGAAATAAATTTCTATTTTCTTGTGGTACATGCCAGTAGTGGTACGCATGTGAACAGTTAAGCTAAAATATTTATTATATTTCTTGCGAGTTTAATATGTGTTTAATCAAAATACGAAATATTAATTTTCCCTCTTATGCACTAGTCTCTATGGTCCCTAGATGGCACTACTGTGCATCTAGTCGTAAGATGGTGCGTCATCGAACTTGTACATTAAACTTCTGCGTTTTTCTAAAGTTTTAAATCAAATAACTTCATAAAACACAAATTTTTGACTTGTACGTGCACGAAGGGAATAGAAAAATATTAATGGCCGTTGCTGAATATCGCTGTAAATCTTCAGCTGAGAATTGCTAACCTTTTGTAAATTTAACAGTCCATAAAAGATATAGCTAAACTTTGGACATGGCTAAAAAAGTCCATAAAGCACATGAGTATCTAAAACAATGCCAAGAAATAGTCAAAACATATAATTATTCATCTTATATTGCGATCATTCGGGTGTGTGTTTTAGTGGGGAAAATAGTGATTAAAATTGAACTGAAGCCTTTTTACCTTCCTGCCTTTTCCATAGATTGGAAAAGGCTTGAGTTCGAATCACATCAATGACGGAATTCAAACTTTAAAAGACTCATAATTCTGCATGATTGCGAATTTTAAGGCAGTGAAATTATATTAATCTTCTTTCTATTAAATAGTTCGCTAGTTTCTTAAAACAGATACATTCCGTTTCAGTAAAACCAGATAATTAAAGCCCTCATTCCTTGATTTTTCCTTTTTTCTAGTTTAGAAAGAAAGAAGGAAAGAAAGGGGAATATGTGAAACGAAAAAGACAATAGAGAATATTAAACAAAAATCAAGTTTACTACTATACTACTTTATTAGCAAAGACTGAGATCCTCTGAGGAAATTATCGTTTCTGGTTATTCGGGTATGGCGTCTTATAAAAGGAAAATATTTAATTTTAAGGGTAGAAATCTTATAGACATTCTTTTTAACCTTAAAACTTCAGTTCTGGACAAAAAATATCAGTTCAAAATTAGTCTTATAGGCTTCACGCTTAAATTTGAAATCTTCAGATCAAGGACACATTTGGACACATTGTCTGGTTAGAATGGAATCTTTTACTGAGTGCGTCTGTTTTAAGAAACCGATATAAAGTCGTTAATTTTGCCAAAAGCTTGGAATTTGTGTTAAGTTATTGAACTTAGACTTGAATAATCAGAGAATTAATATAATTACGTTGTACTTTTCGCACAAGATTTAGAAATGAAACAGTATTATTTGCGAAAGGCTTCTTTGACATTTTTTTTATCGATTTCAGAAATTACTAGTCTTGGTTTCATATATTGATATAATTTCAACCTCCTTCAAACAATTACATATTCCGTATTACTGTGTCCATAACGAATGCCATACAAAATTGCTCTCAAAAAAGAAAACATGAGTTTCAGCCTATATGGAGTGAAGCAGAATCCTTTCATGATAGGAAAAAAAACAGTTAACAAGAGAAGCCCAAAACATTGTAAGAAAGGTTACTAGAAAAGTTCTTAATTTAGTAAATCCGCTTGATGACTTTAGGGCTGGCTGTTTCTCAAAATCCCTCCAAGACAGAAACAGCTGATTTAACTTTTCTTCTGAACTCGGTTGACTGCTAACCCAAAATAAAGTTTCTTCCTGTTTTGATTTCCAGGGATTGTACTTGTTGAACAACGAAAAAGTTCATAAGTGGAGTTTATGTTTAAGTAAGGGAAAAACAACTATAGGATGAAGAACGACCTGGTCCTCCACGAATATCAGTCACTATTATTAATATATATCAAGATGAATACATCATTAAAGATACAGTTACATAACCATAAATTATTTTGACCAAATTCTTGGCATCTCTTACATAATAGCTTGGGATATTTTTCTCCACTTTAAGCAAAATCTTAGAGATAAACATTTCCATAATAAGTTTACACCGGCAATATCACAATAGCCTTACAAGCGTCATGAGACATTTCTGCGACAGGATTTAGAAAATCTAATCAAGATTTTGGGATAAATGTTTGAAAGTTCGTGGCGATTACGTTGTTTGCAGAGTACACGTTTCTTTGTAAATTCACGTGATTTCTTTTCTATAACTCACCAGGTTTTGAAAATAAAATCAGAGAACTTTCAGATTTTCCCTCGCATATTTTAAAAAAGTGTACAGTACACTAAAAGATTCGTTTTTCTAGTGTTGTTATTGCAGCGATATTTTTCCAGTGCTGAAACTCTGCAGCGTATTATAGAACGCAAAAAAAGATGATAAAAAACAATTGATACTGTTAATGTGACAGTTACAGATGTTTTTTAATTAGTTTCCGTTTTTTTTTTTCAATCCAGCCTGTTATAATACGTTGTCTTTGCCATATGTTATACGAAGTTAAAAGAACTCTCCAGATTTATCAAAGCAGCAAACGGGTCTGCAAAACATTAGAAGAAATTTAGACTCGTAACTAACTTAAAAGATAAGATATTCATTTCGTGTGATTTTACAATTTTATCTAAATTCTAATAACAACAATCTTATAGTTTAGTCATAGAACATTCTCGTAATCTTTTCCCATATCCGTTTGTTGATAATTCTGAAGGATTGTGGACAAATGGGCGTATAGCTCAGAGTATAATTGCTTTGCTTTAATTTTGTGGTCTAAGAGAATACAGTCCATTATTCAGAGAATTGCTAATCAGTGAGACCTTAACGGTTGAATGCATTCGTTACGCCTATTATGGCAGCTTCGAGAGTAATAATAGTGCAGTAATTGCACAAAATCAGAGAGGAAATACTGTTTATTAGAACCACGATAAGCATCATAATAAGGGACCAGGTAGCGATAGGCGGTAGTTAATAATAATTACACATACTGTCTTCATTTGTAGCCCTAAGATTTCTGCAATGTTATGCTCGGGTATAGATCAAGTGAAAAGGCCTGGTGAAGTTGTCGCTTAATTTAGGGAGGTCTCGAGACTGCTCTAAAGGATTAGGTAAAATTAATGAAATTATTTTACGTAATGCACAATATTATCCTCTGAACAGCTTCTCGATCAGTTAGGAATTGCTTTCTGGAGGTAACGAGGAAATCTTGTATCCCGAAACCTTAACTTAATAAATACCATCCTACAACTCTTATAAAAGGTGTCTCGCTATTTCTGTGGGATAGTGTATATGCGTGTTTTAAGCTCCAAAACAACTAAGGCTGTGAGGAGTTAGTATATTGTGTCATGCTATAGAATGAAATCTTTGTGGATGGCGTGTCGTTTGGAGAATTTCTGTTGATGATTCACCTGTGAGGTATGATCTGTTTCCTTGTCTAAACTGTTGCTAGCTGACCGCGATACATTACTGTATTCAAGGTGTAAGGATCATAAGCCAAAACTTAGCTTTCTAATAGACGACATTGAGTCTCTCAGACGAATAGTTGTCCTGGAAAGTAACAAATCTGGGGTTCAGTTACTGAAGTGTCCAGTTCTAATTTAAAGACCACTTTTCCGAAGGATCGGACATCAGAAATAGATCATCAGATGGCGAGTCAAAGCTTTAAAGCGGCCTAGCTCATCAGTTATCAACATCAGACCGAACCTCTGAAAAGTTCGGTTTGATGTTGATAATTTAGGAGGTCTCCAGATCAGATAGTGGATAATTTTGCCGTCTTTTACCATTAAAGTCAAGCTCTATTCATGTGTAACGATTTCATATAACGTATCCCCCTCCCCAAAGAAAATCCAACTCTTTAATCTCAACTGCCTGAATGAATCACGAAAAGTCAAACGAGATTATTTGCGAAAACAGCTTAACCACTCTACAATTTATTTATTTCTCAAATAGTAGAATTGAGATCAGCCGTATTTATTCACAAACAAACATGATCTCAGTTCGGCTCTTCTACTCCCGTTCCCAAAATCACAAAATGAGTAATTAGGACCAATCTCTCCTAATTACTTACTCCGTGATTTTTATGTCTCTAAAGATGATACGCTCGTCCTAATATTCCTAGTCAGAGAGTGAGAAAGAATTCCCAATCTTCAATCTCCTCTTTTTTGGTATTATTTTGCTAAAAATCTTAACTCATCAACCTTATAGCAACCTCAAGGATCAGATGATGACAGGAAATAGTAGGGTTCTGTCTTGCTGTTATAGCCAGATAGCAGTCTGTTCTGGTTGACGTAGCCCATGTGCGACCTTGGCCAGCTCTTCTTGAAATCTTCTTGCAATGGTTCCTGGCTCCTGAAACTGCATCCATAGACCCGAGATGATACTGTGATACATAAACCAACGTGCCACCTCCGCCTGCGAATATATTTCTCACCCAGTGCAAGTATGAAAGAAAATGTTTTTGATTAAATGTATGTTAAGTGTGAGTGAATGTATGTGATTGTGTAGTCAGTGTTGATGTGTACCTTTATGGGTGGGAAAATTAGTTCACTTAACCTGGAAAAATATATAGATATAAAATGTGTGTATGCTACATCTATTCAGGGTACTGTTATGAAAGGGATCGGAGTGTGTGCATGTGTGTGATGTTCTGACAGCCCCCCCCCAACTTGGACTGCAGTGGGGGTAACCCACACAGGGAACCACCTCTGCCTTGCTGACGCCATGCATCCTCTCTTTTGAGGCACGTCGTGGGACTGCTGGTACCGGCTACAGCTGGTCTGGTTGGTGTGAGATTTTATGCAGAGTTGTATTGTGTATCCACAGAGCGGATCCCCTACACATAGAGCACTCTCATCCTATGACTTCCTTTCTCAAACATTCCCATCTGCTCTTCCCCCACCTCTCATCCCAACTTTTTCCTTATGGATCCTACCACCACCAACCTTTTATTTTTCCTTAACAAATCCTCCCCCCCCCGAGGATGGGCTCTTCCCATAGGGTTGGCCCTTTATCCCTTTAACTTCCTATTTCCAAGTGGATAGCCTTCCTGTTGTCCACCTTAATTTTCTTCATCTGTTCCCTCTTTCTTCACTGTTACCTCCTTTCACGTTTTTCTCTTCTAGCGTTTTTTTTCCCTAGGGCCCTTCCTGGCAAGTTCAGGCTCAGTCCAGGGTTCGCCCCTGCCAGAGAACCTTCTACCTGTACTATACCCGACTGTCTCCCCGAAGCCAGGACGGGCAGCGTGGGACCCCATTAGGTGCCTCCAGATAAATGCCGAAGGAACAACAGTCGATCTCAGGCGAAGTCGATCTCATCTTGGATGCTACCATCGCCTGAGACCGACTCCCGGAAATTTGGGTTTTTCGTCCAGAAAACAGCAGATCGATCAGAGGACACACGGAATTTTCAAACATAATATATATACGGCACAATATGGCCTAAATCGCTGATGTGTTTAAAACTCTACAATAACAATAACGATACCATAAATATTCAGAACCACCACCGTTGATAGTTGGTCACGTCCTACCCAAGCTGCACGTTAGACAGAACTATAAATATGCTCGTAGGCCTTCGAGGAGACAGTAATGCGATTGTGAATGGAAGATTCTGCGATCAACGGAGTTAAAAGACTGCCAGCTCGAAATGTTAACATGGTGCCACATAAGCAACAACGGTAATGAAGATTCCTGAGGACGACTGGTGATGCGATATGCAAAATGGAAGCGGACTGGTGCTGAAACCGTCAGTGAACGACCCGGAAAACCTCCGAAGTTGACGGAATGTGACAGGAGAGTCCTGCAAAGAATCATCCGTCAGGAACAGGTCGACGTTATCGCAACACACAGGCCCTTAGTAAGGCGATTGGTATCCTACATGTCAGCACCAGTACAGTGCTTGAACACTGCATGATATGGGTTACGACGGTCGGGCAGCCACCCATAAACCACTAATCGCCCGCGTAATGCCAGACGCCATCTAGCTTAGTGTAAGGCCTGTCATTCTAAGACCATAAGGGCATAGGAAAGCTGTGCTTTGGAATGACGAGTCGTGGTACATGGTCTATCAGTGTGACTGTCGTGTCTGGATGTGGTGGAGAGACTGCTCAAAAAACAGATCTGACCTGGTCTCTACTTTGAAGACCGAAAAGCGGAAAATAAATAAATACAATAAATATTCTTGTTGAAACAAACTAGACAGAAAATAAGTGTTCAAGAAGTGTTTAAGATTTTAAATGTATTGAGGAATCTAAATGCTGACCGCATCCACACTTCTTCTAGGATGATATTCACTAGGAAACAAATTGAAGAAGGATGGCTGCAGGATAGATAGGCGAAAATTTGCGTTTATCAGGAATGTAATTTATTGTTGGAACAAACTTCCATCTGATGTTGTGGAAGTAGATAGTTTGAATGAATTTAAGGAACAATTGGACGAATTATTAGAGGAGATGGACAGATTATGTCGATAGATGACTCTGCATGTGTCCTTGCATCATATTCCACTTCTAATTCCTAATACTAAACAGTCCGAAAACTTCTTTTGTTTTGTTTCTGTCGCTTTTAATAGGTTTATTATTTATCTGTATATTGTCAATCTCTTGTATTTCTATTCATATATTTTTTCTTTCATCCTATAAAATTAGTGATTGGTACTTATTTTATTTTTCCAGTATATTTTAATAAGGTTTTAGTTGTAAGATTTGTTTTAGTATCTAATGAAATATATGTGACACGTAATAGCCCATAACATGCACATCAGGTTTATAGAGAATAGTCATACCAGATCCGATGCGTATGAAAGATCGCTTATTGGAAAAGACTAAATCTTTCCAATAAGCGATCTTTGATAAGAATATACATTAAGTTATGAAGTAACAGAAAAATGACTGAATGGTTAAAATACTTTATTTCTGAAATATTCAAATTAGCTCAAATACACCAGATAATCCAGCAGACAAGGTGGTAGACTTTAATAAGGATATGATTACTCGTGACAGCAAAACAACGCCCAGAGCATGCGCATATTTTGCTAATGAAAGCGTTCAAGAGTCCTGATGGTACCGAGTTCCACTTTTCGCGGAGAGCAGTTCGTAACTTTTGAAAGTTTCTAGAAGATATGCATCTCTGTAGATACTCTTACAGTACGAAGAAATACCATCAGACCATCTTCTCTATAGTGACTCCTTTCCCTGATGTTTATTGATTTGAATTTTTCTCTGCAATGAGACAAGGGTACGCAAATGACAGGACGTTTTTCGTACAAAGGTTCTCTCACATTCTACTTGATAAGGTTAGATATGAGATAATAATTAATGAGACCTCTGCAAACTCGGAAATTATCTGTTATTACCTCCCTATCATTCTGTGGTTAGGATCAGATATCGACCATTGGTGTTGTGCCCGTTGGTCAACCTTCTACAGCTCTCCTGAACACCTCGCCTCTCTCTCTCCTGGAACGTTCTCAAAAATTTGGATATCCCATTTTGGTGAACCTTCAGAACCCGTGCTTCCACCATTTTTGATTGGCTCGCTTTTATTTGGCTAATCACTGTTCAACACGCATTGAAGCCCTCAGGCTGCGATTCTGTGCCACGAATTGCTCATTCTGCATACATCTGGCACAATCGAACTAATTGAAGCATGTTGAAATAATTCTATTTTAAACCAGCCATATTTGCATATCAAAATGAAACGAATTCCACGTGCCCACATCTTATTTTCATTTGTATCAGTTACTTGATTTAAAGTAAAAAAATATGTAGAGGTCCTAAAGCCTCGAAACTTTATTAGACAGTTAGACAGACAACTTACTTGATTTAAGTGCTCAATTTACGATTAGATTTAAAATGGCTGTATTTTTGTACATTTAATATATGGTTAAATAGCTAGAAAACAGAATGGTATTTTTTTCTTGTTAAAACCTATGTATTTCCGTCTATATACACCTCTGTGACATTGAAATTGCAGCACCCTGAAGGAATAGGAATACATAGGGGATACTTAGAGTAATTGTAGCCAGGGATTCAGGGAACACATGATAAAAGGTTGTTGCAAAGTTTTAGGCGCATCATCAACTTAAGCAACATTGCGTCATATATAATATATCTGTAAATTGCGTCTGTTTTCTATTGATTTGCTGCCGAAAACTCCAAGTTGTGGGGGGAAAACCATGCTACTCTTGTCTGAAATCGACTAACTCAGGCACGTTGCGAAAAAGACCCATAAATTCCTGCGTCATTAATGGGATTCTAACTGAGGTCTTTTCCACTCGGTACGAGTATATCAGCGATTATACCAACTGTGCTACCCACGAGGGTGCAGTTCTTTGAACTATGATCCAAGGTCTACATAGAAACCTCTGCCACTTAGTATCAAAATTAATAATTGCTGAAAATTAATCCTAAATTTTCTTCTCTTTTTTTTTTTCTTAAGTGTTTATATCTCGTCGGTGCGGGTGGAGGGGAGTTCCATCTTTCAGGGAGCAACTACATTATACTGTTTTAGGATGTTTTGCTGTTGTTTGTTCTTGGATGAGCGCAAGATGAGCCCAATATACGGAAGCCTCATAATCTTAGTTGCCCTAGTTAAAAATGTAAAAAAATCAAGCCAAAAAAACACACTTTGTAATTTTATTAGGAGGGTTGTTTTATCTTATAATTCATTTTCATGTTAGATTTGTTTGTTTGTTTGTTTATGGATTTATTATGCGCATGGCCATAGTGCACCATTTTCATGTCAGAAGAGATAAACATCTCTTCTTTAGTTAAACCTGCAATTTTCTCCATGGATCATCCATTTCACATTTTTGGAAATATCAATATTTAAGGTCAAAGTTAAAAACTCTTTTTGATGTCTCTTTTGTGTAATGGCGAACATTAATACCACGGTGATTTTTGGAGTAAAGCGGCGTCCATGGTTTTCAAGAAATCTGATGAATAATTTTTTAGCTTAAATTTTAGCATTCTTTAACTATGTGGTAACGTATTTATGACTTCTTAAACAAAGCCAGCATCTAATTAGAAAAAAGTAGCTGCCCATTTGCAATTAGCTTGCCTATATTAAACCTCAATTGTACAGCTCTTGAAATGGATTTACACTTACGTAAATAACGAATGCTCAAAAAGCGAAATTGGGCTGATGCATGGATGGGTACTTTGGTTGAAGCAGCGAATTTTAACTTAGAAATATCGAGAGACTCGAAATATTTCTTTGTTAAAAGCGCTGTTTCGCTATCGAGGAATGAATTTAAGAAACTTTGACTTAATGTGACACAAACATGACCAATCTTCCTGTTAAGAAAAAGCGACAGCGCTGCAGAAACTTATATCGAAATATTCCCCGTGGGCGTATATTTCGATTTAATGTGGGGAACGTTCTTTTGTTTACCGATCAAAAAATAGCTTCCATTATTACATTCCACAAGTAAAAGGATTTTTCTAAGTAATTCAAAGGCTCCTTCACTTGAAAAGTGCATATGAACAAGAAGATATCTTCAGAACGATAGACTTTATCCCACAAGATACATAAAAGGACGTTACCCAATATTATGGAAGAGTGGTAGATGAAATGGTTTTCCTTCTCATACTCTTAAAAATGGCCATTCAGATACAACAGCAACATGGGAGAATGATTGTAAGATTCCCTCGAGTTTAACGTTCAAATTTAAATCAAATGAAATATATTAATTAAAAGATTATTTTGATAATCCCTAGAAGAATGCATTATCTCTTCTCTGGATGCTTATTTGTCCCTTGTGTAAAATAAGTTAATTGGATCAACGAATCTGAAAATGAATCTAGAAGCTAATACTTGTTAATACATCACTGATTTTCTTTTAACATTCATATTGTGATGATCGATTGCCAATGAATCTCTAGGGGGGGAAAGGGAATCTTACAATTGTCTAACTTCCAGATCATTTGTTCTTAGAAAGATAAGATGGACGCAGTTAAACATGGCATATTAATTAAACTTTCAGTCATGAATAGTCCAGTAGAACATTAGACAAATATTAATTAATTGTTCTATAATGCAAGATGACAATTAATTATAGCTTATTTTAGAAATATAATGTATATTCGATTTATAAGGCAACAACTTACAATTTTCAGAAATTATATTCAAGAGAGTACACAAAAGAAGCTGTCAAAGCTTTGTTGATGATTTGAACTGATCGAGCGAAGTCAAGCCAAGTCAGGATGCTTCAAAAAAACTTCGAGACTAAAGTTTAATGGTTCTAAATTCATTTAGAGAACAGAAATCCTTGAGTCACGTACGAGTATATGCTAGGAGGAAAGGAGCTAAAGTGGTTCAAGACGAAAAAGACTTGGGTGTTTACAATTCAATCTGACATGAAATTTTCAGTATGGAAAGGATCGATCCTATGATCCTATACAGGTGAATGAATCTGTGGTGTTTTGTGCACTCTATGTTTTGGAGAATAGAGAATACGAATTCCTTCTATCACAATTATTGCGATTCTGATAGTAAAACAAATCGATAACGCGAAAAGAAATGCAATATAGAATTTGTGACATATGAGAGATATCTTTTTTAATTCCTACAAGAATATCTGAAAACTGGTAATCAAATTTTAAGTTGTAACAGAAAACCCAGCTCTTTATATAGAATAAAGTCAAAGTTGGATAATCAAACCACGAAGGACATTATTACTTCTTTTTTTTTGAAAATGAAGTTGAATATTTTTAAGATAAAAGAATCTACGATAACAATAAATATATATTAAGCCTCATTATTCCTTGGATTTATTTAATTTCAACTCAATGGATTAAGGAGAAGGCCGTGCTGAGTAATTATTTGTATACTACAGGGAAGGAACTACTGAACACAGAATGATCTTTTAGCAAATATTTACTCTGAGTCTTGTACACCAAAGCTTTATTTTCCTTTTTACCCCACTTCAATCCAGAAATGTAAGAATCGAAAGATAAAAATTGAAGTGCCTAAGGTAGAAGAAAGTCCTTAGACAAAACTAACAAACTGAATATAAAACATATTACGTCATCGGATATAGAGCAAAATATTTTTTTGACAGGTGGCAGAAGGAAATTTCATGAGGAAGGTGGCGGTGTTTGATGAGTAGTGTAGCATTTATTAGTGGTATGAGGATAATGGGTTTTCTCGAGAAGAACTTGTATTTATTTTGGAAAATTACCTTATGTAGTACACTCAAAATCAGACCTGAATTCATAAATTTTTCATATTTGATATTTTTATTCTGTTAAAATGTAATTCTATAAGAAACATATATCTATCCTTTGTCCAAACAAAATAAGGCAGAGGGTACTTTTTCTCCCACGCCACCATTAACGTTGGCCATGACGGCTCCACCACTTGGATTTTAACTGAAAACTCTCTACTATATAACTGGAGTTTCCTGTTTTGTATATTAAGATAAATAAAATAAGTTTTGCTGTGCCTCCTATAATAATCGTCCACTTTCAAATGAGTGTCCATCTCTATCCACATAACTGGTTACTATTTTATCATAATTAGGATAACTAAATATTGATAATCTTGAGATATGAAAATAAACAGATTTAAATAACATCTTCAGTAGAAAATGAAAGATTTTAGAGAATTTACTACGGTTGTCGAATATCTCGTTTCTGAATTTTAAACTCTTTCCTAAACAAATTCATATTCATCACAGTTTTCGAATTTACAGTTCGAGGTTTGATTTACAAGATTTCAAGTTAGGATCTACAAGCATGATTAACTTGTAAATACTGTAGATAATTTAAGTGTTCTTTTACGTTTTATTTTAAAACGAGAATCTGTTCATTCTCACAGATTCTATTTTCTGGGCATTTTTATTTGTCTAAGAACTAGCGATTCAAAATCGCTTAGAATTTTGTCGGTGCTTATACACTGTTTGCCAATTTATTAGGTACATTTATCTAATAGCGGATTGGTCCTTCTTTTGCCTTCAGAATAGCTTGGATTCGTCATGACGTGGACTTAACGAAGTGTAGAAAGCGTGCCACAACTGCTTCCCATAATGGTTGCAAATTAGATGCAGATATCTACTCCGAAAAACTCGCTACATCTCATCCCACACAATTAGATTGAGATCTGGTAACTGTGGAGGCCAACCACAGTAGGCTGAGTTCGCTTTCATGTTCCTAAAGCCAGTTTTGTACAATAACTGGCCTTGCGATATGGCGCATTATCCTATTGGATTCTCACACGCACACACTGCAGACACGTAGAGATGCTCCTGTCGGAAACACTTTTCAGACAACCTGTGGCAACCATGTTGCTCCTCTTGTATTGAGGGGTTCACTGTGCACTACGAAAATACTCTTCACACCATTACTCTGTCATCAGAGCCTGCATTATGGACATCTAGCACGATTGGTCCATGGACTCATGCTGTTTTCGATATATTCTTGTCACCTATCACTGCTAAATAGGAGGAACCAAGATTCGTCAGACTGAGCGACGTTTTTCCAATCCTCCACTGTAACCATGCCTTCTTTCTATAACTGGAGTGAAACTCGATTCGATAGTCGCCTACGATACCCCATCCTTGAAAAGATAAGACGAGCTGAGCTCCTGAAATGCCTCTTTGGTCACCACTGTTGTACTGAGTTATTTGATGATGCAGGCATTCTGTTATTATACACAAGTCTTGTGAGCCTCTGTTGGCCTCTCGCGTCAAAAAACCATTTCCAGCCACAATATCGCCGTTGACTGGCTGTTATTTGATTACTTTCCAATCTCGTCACATTCGAGACTCAGTCGTAAGTGAAAACCCCTGAAGAGTTGCATTTTCCGAAATATTCATATTGGTGCGGCTGAAATCAACTACCAATGGCTTTTTTAGTCACTTAACTCTGTTGTCTTGTCGATTCTCGAATTGAATTGCAGATAGTCAGCATCTCCACGTATCTCTCCACCTGTTTTATATTGCGTAGCACGAACACGCAATGCTATTACCGAAAGATCCGTGCATTTCATGAAAAGGGTAGATGTACCTAATAAAGTTGCCACTCAGTGTATTTGCAAGAACATCTTTACAATGAAAAGAGCAACGTCAAGGATTAAAAATTCACTTACAGACAACTTCCTGACTCATCAATGTGTTATTGAATTTAACATTGATTTCGAGGTGTGTTCGATTTTTTCAGTCGGTTTACAGATCAACAAAGTATAGGTAAGAGTACTTGCCTTTACAACTAAGAGTAGCTACTAAATTTACTTTTAAGCATACTACAAGTCTTTTCGCCATTAAATAAACTAATCATCAATATTAGATAAATTGCAATTTTTGCAGTAATTTAAGTGTTCTTTTACCTTTCTCGAAAGATTTGCGATAGAGTCCATGAAAAAGAAGTAATTTGACATTTACAAACAAACCTCTTGTAAAGAACTCTCTGCAATGCGAGTAGCATATCCTACTCACATCGCAGAGAAATGAGTGAGTTCAGTACATTCTGTTTATTAAATCAGTAGCCTTATAGAAATATTTTATGAGCTGATCTTCGCCAGAGTTAAAACGTTCTTAGTTAATGGATAGGCTCTTGGAAATCGCAAACTGTGTTAGAAGACAACGTAGTTCCCATACGTCCATTTCAGTTGTATTCGAAGAAAATCTACTTAACTGATCTTGTGCTTATTCGTAGGAACCTTATTTGAAGGTCACATAATTAGCGAGGGGGTTTGGTTGGTTAATTTGAATTTGTGCTAAGGTGACAAAGGCCATGAAGGATCAATAAACCATGTCTGCAGATCGTATATATTATCTGGTCGGAAACTTTCTTAATCCCTATCTCTCGGGATTAAGAAAGTTTCGGGGAAAAAACCATACAACTCTATCCAAAGACCTACCAGCATGGCGAGAGCAGTTGGTTGTGTTAATCTTGGGTGTTACCGGTTTGGTAATAGCTTTCTTAAATTAACGAGTTGTTTAATTCGTGTATAGTTAATAAGATGTTGTCATGGATAGATTTCAAATTTAATGTAGAAAGCGAATCCAAAGATGGTGAATAGCTGTCCTGTGCCCTGTTAAGCCGTATGAAGGCCCGCTGTTCAGTTTTGGGGGTGTAAGGGGAGAACTAGATAAAAGAGATCCATGGATAGGTTCAGTTTTGGTACGTAGTCGTATAAGTCTGTAATTTGTTAAGGTTGAACAATTGCAATTATTTCTGCTCTGAAAGCCACAGTTCTAAAGCCATTTTTATTTTGGTTTCTCCGAAGTGCTTGGTGAGGAACCACCATCATCTGAATTAACATTTTAATAAAGATGATGGTCAAATATGCCAGGAAGCCTTCCGCGTTGTCTTTAAAAATTATACTTTATGTAGATAAAATAACTACACAGGTTGTTTCTTTGTAAGATCGTTTGAGTTGCTTTAAAATTTTTGCTTTCCGTTCACTCCTTAAATGATCCTTTCGTTATCTATCTCAATGTAAAGTTTTTGTGTAAAATAAGAGAAACGCATTGAAGTAAAAATATCCGCAGTAAATTGAAAGGTTTTTTTTACAAAATTTGGAGTTCGAAGGATCTGTGGAAATAACTAATGACTGGAAACTGAAAAACCGAGTTTTCTAGCGCACATACGCTTCTTCTTCTAGCTACCAAATTCGCCACCATTTGTTGATATTAGTTTCCCCCCGAAGATAATTAAGTTATATTACCAGTGTGTAGTATATTGAATTATACATTTCATGGTTCACAGACAAATACGCCAATCAGATGCTTTAGCTGAATTCATTCAAATATTGTTATGGTAGCAGTTTCTCATCGATAATGATCCTTTTGTTAAAAGAGTTTTTGCTAATGATTTCGATGGTTTTTCATTATCTAAAGAAAAGCATGACTGCTTTTTTTATTTTTCGGAATATGACTCGCTTCATTCTGTAATGCCTTTTTAGACGCGTTCGCATGCAAATGCGCCTATTGTCTTCAACGCTGTTCACCCTTCTGTCTATTCGTCAGTCCGCATGTAACAAAGAGACACCCAGTGGACGGATTTTCATAACTTTACATTTGAGCTTTGTAAAAACATTTCTCGAGCCATTCCAAATTTCATTCATATTGGACCAATAGAAATCCAGTCTTTTTTCCATACAAGTTGTATGGCAGAAAGAATTTCATATATTAAATGTTGTTATGAAAGCTCATGAACGTGAGGTCGCTTGTGAAGAAATAAATATATATAGAGAGAAAAGATAGTTTTAAAAAAGTATACGGACGAATAGTAATAAATGTTGTAGAGTTGTAATTCAACGAAATGACTAAGTTTATAGAACGTAAATCTTTAGAGTTTTGTTAAGCGTTCTATTAAATTATAATCTTAAAAATGAATTGATATGGAGATAACTATAATTAATTTTCACTTCTGTTAATCCTATAAAAATAAAAAAATTCAATTAAGAAAAAAATCGAATGCGCCAGAAATATAACGTACTGTGTACAGCAACTTGTTTATTCTTTTCGTGCATTTGCATATTAAGTTTGGCAACAAGGCGTTCCTCCGAGCTGGATTGGTATTCTGTACAAATGATTTTACTACTATCATTTTTTCGTGTTATAATTTTTTTTTTTTTTTTTACAGAAGTGCTCCCCAGCTTCGATTATTACATTAGCAATAATCAGAGATGGAGTATTCTTGCATCAAATATGTGGTAATACATCTGTTATGAGTTCTTTATCTAATAACATCGTAAATTTATTTGGCCCAACAGCGACCTTGGTCAGTTCTTCAAGAATCGCTGTATTCTGAAAGTTGTCATGTGAAGAAACGCATGTCGGATTTTTGCTATCGATGCACCTAGAAAAATTATAATATCATATCCTTTTAGTAAGCTTTTTCATGTGGTTCACTAGACCAAAATCCACCCATTTATTTTTAATTCCCATACTATTAAAATATTACTTTCTTCTGAATATTTCGAACGTTGGTATTGTCCTAGCTTGACATAATGGCCAATCAACTCACCAAAAGCTGACTTATTTCGTAAATTACTTTTATTTTTTCAATCAATCGATGGTATTGACATGAAGAATATGTCGACGTATGTATTGTTATCCGGTTTGACTCAACTAAGCTTCCATACACACAGTTCCTACTCATGAAACCATCCCCCTGAAAGCAAAAACACAGCGACGCTACTCCAGCTTTCAGCGACCGTCAGAAAATATCACAACTTATATCTACTCACCAATCCTGTATGGTGCAGAGGCGTCAGCTGCACCAATAAATCAAAAGGATTTTTACTAGAGATTATTGGCACCACCTCAAATGAGCTTCCTGGAAACTTTGCCTTCCCCATCATATCCACCTTAATGACAGGAGAAGTGGGCACAACTCGTCTTCCGCAAATCATAATGTGGAGGGAGTGATCTCTCGGTAAAAATATTAAGGGAGACAACCTCCAAACCTAACTTCAGCTGAAAGTCGGCTGGTATTCATTCCACATTGGTTTCCATCGTCGAACGAGTTCTGTGACTTCTGAACTTCATGTTTTCCACTTTCGTGGATTGCTTCCTTGAGTGAGGACAGTGAAACAACAGAATATATCAGTTTCTCTCTCTATGTTTTATTCAGTCATTGACAAGACGAATAGATGCCAGTGTTGAAGCAGTTTTTGTGGCTGTGACATCATAATTGTTTGGTGTAAAGTATTTATTAGTATATCCAAATAAATGTGTTGAACAGCTCTTTTGCAAGACATGATCAGCTTCTGTTACTGTAATCCTCTGGACTCTCATCGTGATGGGTATTATGTACTAAGTTCCTGCACTCCCTTTAGTGTATAATAAAGATCACCAATTAATGAATGAATTAATATTAATTAATTAATATTCCCCTAAGCTACAGCTTTCCCGTATTAATTTCTTTTTGTTACTCCAATGTTGAATACCAGTGTACATTATCATAAGACATTTCTTTTACAACTTCCTACGGTTAAATAGTTTTTAAAAAAATGGGGGCCAATCATTGAATGAGATAGTGTTCTTGTTCAGTCATTTGTTATCTGATTCTCTTTAATAATTCCACATTCCTTGAATGTTTCTTTATGAAAATGTCCTTTTATCGATTAATAAAATGTCCTTTTATTAATCCGCTGACGCTGGATGACCACAAACTTCAGTTCAGCGTTTGAAAGGGGCTTTAAATTATAACAAAAGTACTTTCAGAGATCGAAGCTCTTTTGAGATGGTGGAATTTTTTCTTTATTTGCTCATAATTAGGATTTTGCGGTGCCTTAATTATTATGAATATGAAAATTAAGATCCCTCTTTGTAGGATGTTAAAGGTAGAGACTGTATTCAGTAATAAAACTCTAAAATAATGCTTGAAGGAAAAAGGTTAATTTGCATTCCCTTAGTGTTGAATTCCTTCACCAATTTGCACACAAATTGCTAATCTCAATATGATGGATTCAATGCAAACATTAATTTTTATATTCGACTTAGCACCGCTGTATATCTGGCTAATAAGTTTATTTTTTATTTAATCATACATATAAGTACATATGCGAGTAATTTCTAAGTTGTGTAAGGTTCAGATGCAGTATCTTAGGGCTTGATTGCGTTTAACAAAATAAATAAAAGACTGGAAACAAACAGTTTATTTCATATGAGTACATTTGGTTTAAACAGTCTGTAACTACGCCATATACAGCAAGATATAACAACTTTACATAGGAAGGGATTGGATGTGATATTAAAGCGTTGTACAGCGACAAATATCTGCTTTGTTACAGAAAAATGAAATAAATTAGAAATCTAGCTGTTCGGAATCCTTTAACTCCATCTTTCTCTTGCAATGCACATTCTGCTTTAATAAATTATTATTACATTTTTTTTTACAAATGAAAAGCAATATATGTGAGCATAAAACAGGAAAATAACCAAAACACGAATTTTTTCTCTGTTGACTCACGATTGTGCTTGTATGTGGACATTTCGAGTAGCTTGGTCAGGGATGGGTCGATGATGGTTACGTGAAACGCATCCTCACATCTCATCTGTAGATAGGGGAGAGAAAATATCACTTTGAGAAATCATACTTCTGAAATAAATGTCATTTCTACTTTCATTAATGCTTGCAAGAATACAATGGGTTTTTAAAATATACATAAAACATTTCTTAATGGAAAAGAAAAACCAAATTCTCAGTAATATTATACGCGATTGCAAATTCGGCTTGGTATTTGAATATCAAATATGCAACTATCATCCAGAACAATAACGTAACATTAACAATCATTCAGCATGAGAATTAGTCAACCATTAGTATAAAAATATCTATTGTATAATGCCCTTAAAATCCTTGCTATCTTTGTCTGGAACCGGCTAACTCAGTCATGAAAAAAGCTCATAAAATTTCCTCTCGTTATTGATGGGATTCGAACCAGGACCTTTTCCACTCAGTGCGGGGAGGATCGTGATTATAACCACTGTACTATCCAAGAAGACAATAATACGTAAATATTGAAATGCTCGCGAGAGAGCTTTGAAGAGATCTGTTCAAGTGTGAAAGGTTATGTGCATCCATGGAAATAAAATAAACCTCACTTTTTCCACATTTTAAGATCCGAGAACTCCTCTCCTACCCATGAAACTTTAATATACTTTTGCTTAAAATAAGAACCAAAATAAACTTATTACTTGATGATTTTTTGACGATAAAGATGACCATTGGCCCACGATCGTTTTGTATACTGTACAGATAATATTCATTTACTTTATCTGGGAGAAGATATTGGAGGAGATTACCATCATTGGAAATTAGAGTAGCCCATAGTTGAAAGACCACACAGAAAGGTTACATGCAAGATGAAGCTCCGTTGTCTATTGGAACCAACAAATTTCCTCAGAACATATGCTTGGACACCTTGAATCTCCGGGTTTGGCAGACACCATCAGATGTCTTGTTGAAAGTATCATGTTTAAAGGGTAAAACGAACAGAAGAAACATACCTCTGTATGTCAACTGTCTTTATAGACACTTGTTCATAAACTGAGCACACTACATGACTTAATGTATGGTATGTGTGCTAATTACAATGAAGCCATATCTTGTTATCTGATGGATAAAACTTTTATTACTCTGTGTTTCGAAAAATTCGTCAAAGTAGGGATATGATTTTTTTTTTTTAAATAGTGGCATCAAAAATAAAGTTTCCATTTACAAGAAGGACAGCTCTACATTTCGGATTAGAAACTGAAAATAGACTATTTTAAGACATAAATAGTTTCGATTATAGTGGAGGATGCCTTTTTAGAACAGCTTGCTCAAGAAAAGAAACATCCTAAGATAGGACAGGACCTATAGGCAAATTCTGGACAAGACTTCATCACACAGGCTGATATAACTAAGAAAGTTGTGATGCAATTACCAATCTCCAGGCCCTTGCAGAAGGGCACTGTACACCATACATCAAATTTTGAGGAGAGGGTAGCTACTCGTATGTCAAGAGTAACAGTGGCATACCAGTAAGCGATAACCATATATTTTTTAATAAAAATACGAAAGCTTTCCGATTAGACTTCAAACAAAAAACCATACCCTCCAAATAATTTTTTCCTTAAATATTTTATATAAGTGCATAAATATTGATGTCTTTTCAATGAACAATCATTTCGACATCAAAATCATCGATCATATTAAAATGCACGGTGTACGTGATTGAATGGACGAAGTCTTTTTCATTTTGAAGCAGAGGTCGATCGGAAATAGTCGTTCTCATCGGAGAATTTTGGCTGTCCATCATCATTGTCCAATTCGATTATTCGGATATCGACAGTAAATTGAATAATTTCTTCTAGTTGTATCATTCACAATTACATTTATTTGCAAATTCCGGAAAGCATTTTTAAGTTCAGATGTTCGATTTTAAAAATATTAAAATCAAACTTTAAAATTTACTTTATAATAAAAACAGCTTACCAAAATTATTTTCTATCTCCAGAAACGCTTTAAAGTACATTATTTTTCAACCCAGATATTCCCGACTTGTGGTTCTTCGCCTCAACATTTTGCAATCCGATTAAAATCAGCTTAACATAAATAAATGTCGAAGGAATAATAAGCTTTAAATAAAAACTCTTAATTGCATATACTGTATTTATGTGTTCATCTTTACTTATTGTCATCTTGCACGAGTTTCCCTTTTTTTCTTTCCTCTTTTGAAGTCGAGCATTCCATACGTCAAAATTCGTCTATTTTTTTTCAATCTCCAACAAAGTTAATGATTCTTGATATTACTAAACGATATTTTAAGGGTGATTACGTTCAAAAAAAGATTACAGAGTACTGATTTAGACGTTCACTCGTGCTTTAACATTTATTGATCCGTTCTATTTACGATAGTGGGTAAAGTGAACCCAATTAAAGAGAAAAAGTTTCTGAGATTGTGGACAAAAGAGCACGAAGTGTTTTCCACAGTCGTAACTATAACTTATAGCGTAACGAATGTGTACTTGGTCTGTGGACCCTTGCATTACGTCGTACAATCCATCTGTCAGCTTTTAAAGAAACGAAGAATTTATAGAAAATTTTTATAAATAGCGTAATTCAGTTAATTAGAAAGCTGTTTTGACATTTATAGAATTAACTGCGCATTTCCTTCCCACATATCGCTTTGTCAACGGTTATTTTAATTTCTCGCTACCATAACAGAGAGTGCTTTTGGACGAACACAAGTCTGCCAAATTAGAAAATGGATTAAGAGTTTTATACTTAATTAAATACAAGAATGGTAAATTGTACATTAGTTAAAATCGATATTTTATTATGAGTGAGCGTTTGTCACTCGTCCCCCTGCCTACCTTAATCACTGAGGTCTCCCCTCGCCGTGACTGCTGCTACTTGCTCTGCTCTTTCGCCTCAGACTTTGACTTCTTTTGCCCAAATTTTCCAGTAATTCGGCATTTGCTTGGATCTGATGTTCGTTCTCTTTCATCCTTCTGCGGGCCATTTCCAACATGAGACGCTGCCGTAGGACCTCCAAAGGGTTGACTACAGATAGAACCGGACCTTTCCTTCGTTTCGACATCATCCGTTCGCTTTCGCCCTCAGAAATCGGCAAACCTTCGTCTTTCTCGTTTAACTTCTCATAAAGAGAGTTTTCCTTGACCTTCTGTTCTCGTGATGTCATGATTTCCGGTAATAAGTCGACGCGTCCATCGTGCTGAGAATAAACTCGTACCTCCTCTTCGTCCTTCCCGCCTTCAGGAAATTCCTCGAGCAGCTCTCCAATATTAAAATCAAAGACGTCCGGATTTTGGCGACGATCAAATTTCCTGCCGAGTGCATCGACTTGGAAACCACTATAGTCTGTTCTTCTGCCAGGTGGCAGCATCTGTATCGGAAATGATGTTCCCTTACTCCGATGGCCGGGGACAGCCGCTGTGTAGAATATTAGAGTAGCGAAGCTCAGCAAGGTCAGCGCTGCCGGGGTCAAAGGATGTCGTCCAGTCATTCTTATGGAAAGCTTAAAAAGAACAGTAAATGAAAATTAATGTAACGAAAACCCTTGATTGTAAAACATTGATTAAATAAGTAACTTACAATAAACACCAAGTATTATTGATTTTTTCATCTAGGAAAGGAAGGGGATGAACCATATTGGTCCACTGGATGTGAATTTTATTTTAAAAGAAGTATTTATTCAAATGAATACAAAGTAAATACATCTATATTTATGCGTGAAGAAGTTCTTAGAGATGGATATGCTAGAAAGGTACTTAATCCCGAGTCCGAGCTAGATGATTTTGTGATAAATGAGAGGAAAGTGGAAGATCCAATTATATTAACATTTAACAGAAAAGGAAACAGAAAAGAGGTAAACAAGTTTTGGGCCATAACTCTGAGAAGCATCCTTGGATTCGGGGGAGATCCTTACACATTGTAGGTATGAAAATGCCTCCCATATTCACAAAGGGGAATAAAAGGGCGAAGCAAATAATTACACACCTGTAAACTTGATTTCTATTCCAGCGAAAATAATGGAGTCAGTAATTAAAGAAGTAGTGCAGGATCGTCTTGACAGGAATGCAGTTATACAATAACAGCATGGATTTGTTAAGGGAAGATCTTGTCTGACTAATCTGATTACGTACTTTGAAGCAGTAACAAAGAAATTGGACGTAGAAGAAATAGTTTTGACATCATATACTTACAATTTTGTAAAGCTTTTCACGCTGTTCCATATTTGCCCTTCAGTTTCAAACGTGTGTACGCAAACTACATTAGCTAATTATTTGCCTTTCATTGGAATATCTAATTTCTGTTTCTCCTTTATATTTTTCTGGTTCGCACAGAAGAAAATAAAAGAGTAATCATCGAGATTATCTTATTTAAAACACTTAACGTTATACACATATGCACACCATTTAATTTTTGTCCACTTTCAATTTCTGTTTTCTTTTTAAGGCTAGGTCATGCATGATGCGGCTCGTGTGTTAAACAGGTTACATCCAATTATACCAAATGGGACGTTACCATTAACATATGTAGCGTTTTGCTTGTTGTAAAGTTTTAGGTGCATCAACGACTGGGGCCAGCCATATTGCGCAGTATGTCTGTAAATTGCGTGTGTTCTGTGGTCGATTTTCTGTTTGCGGGACAAAAACCCCGAGCTTCCGGGAGGGAAAACCATGCTACCCTCGCCTGAGACCAACTGATTCAGCCACGTTGTGAAAATTACCCATAAAAATCCCTCCCACCATCGACGGGACTCAAACTTAGGTCTTTTCCAACCGGTGTGTGAGGACGGCCATCTTATCAACTGTGCTACACGAGGGCTTCATTTAAAAGTAAAGGAATTATAGAAAAACGTAAAAATTACAGACGTAAATAGGAGCAATAACAAGACTGTAATGTAGAAAGAAAGGAACGGCTGTCAGTCTTATTTTCTTAAACATGTACTGAAAGAAAAAAAATTGTAAACATTAATTTATATGCAAATTTCCTTGAAGTATAAAATTGTATAAACAAGAAATTGCGACTATTTATAATCCACACTTCAGATTGGTTTATCTGATTCGTAGAAACTATTCAACATCGTAAATGAACAGGAGCTGCAAGTCAAACCAATCTTGTTTTAAAAGAAAAATCTTCTAGCGCTCTAGAAACTTAAAATCCTTATATTCTTCTGTGAACAAGAAACTTAATAAAAATTTTAGATTCTCTTGTGAAAACCATTTGCCTTTAATTTATCACAAAAAACTGCCACGCCTCCTCATGGACTGATATTGAATTATACCCATGTCACAATCCTCTGTTTACACTGAAATTATCAGGAAGTACTTAAGCTCTACTTTCCGTACAGAACTGCTTCGATCCCGTGCCTTTCCCCCTTATCGCGGGAACATGTAGTCACCACGAGCCACAAGGGAATGCATGTTGTACCTGCCACTCTCTGCCATTACCGGAGAGTTTCTACTAATGCATCTAACGTTCCTACCTGGTCCCAAGCCGACCAGGAGATTCCCTAATGTCATTCGAATGCAGTCTCTCGCGAACCAAAGACTAGTATGCCCCTTGACCAAACGGATTGTCGCTAAGATAAAACGGTTTTCATCGAAGCAAACCTCTATCGACAAATAATCCTGTTTTCTGAGTATAAAGAGTCCAGAACTTTAAATAATGGCGCTTACTGAGAGGCATTCGAAGAATATCTGGATTAACAAGATTAATCAAGGGAAAGAGAAAGGGGGACGTATGAGAGAGATGGAGTTTTAAACTAATATACTTGAAAGGATTCAAAGAAAGAAGCCATTGAAAGCCTGTGAAAGATGTACTAAAACAGCACATCGCAGTAGGATATTGAAATCGGAAATTCCAGTTTGTAAATTTGTTTCAACCTTACAAAGTAGGTTTTGACGATGTCTCGGTTGCTATTTTTAGTTGTATTCAGCATATAATATAATTAGTTAAAAAAATCTCGAGGACCCACTGAAAGTTAACTGTTGTTCCTATCATGTGGTGCATTACATACTTAATATTAAGTATTTGATATAACCCCTAGCTTCTATTAGCCGTTACTGGTGGCGACTCCGTAGCCAGGTGGGCAGAAGCAGCAGTGCGTAGCACACGCTTCTTGATTAGACCGGGGTTCGAGCCCGTGCCCACCAAATACGGAGGATGCAGAAAAGTCAGGGAATGACCACCGCATATCCCCGGAGCAATATGGCCTTAGCTTTGCTAATACTCCTAAGAAACAAATAACAATAACCGTTACTGGTACGATTCAACTTTTGCATCTTTCCTTTTAATATTTAGTATATGTTGCAATAAAGAGATTAATATGCAACGTCTCTTTGCATTCTAGAACAAATGGACAAAATGACAGCAAAAACAATAAAAATGTGAAAAAAAATTGTAGTTGGAAATAATTTCAATTTTTAAGGTAATTCCACCAACTTCCCCTTGTGTTCCAGCTGAGAAAGAGCAAAGACGCCAACAGCATTTAGCTTACTTAACCCTTTTAAAGCTTTATCCTCTTCAATTAGATCACCACGCGACTGCCTGGTTTCCAGAAACTCCAATTTACAGACCACCAGCCTTTCCTAATAACAATCTCACTTTTGTTTCCACAACTAATCTCATTGCTCTTCTCTGTATCCTTTCCAATAGCACTGTGTCCTTCCTGATATGAGATTTCCAAAGCTGCTTGCAGTATTGCAGATGTGGCTTAATCATCGCCTTACATTAGGGGATGTAATCACTTATTAATGGAAATTGGAACAGATTTCGCGTATACTTATTAATTGCTTCATTAAACTGATTATATGCAGAAATGTTTATAAAACTTAAAGATATTTATTAGCCTTGGGATTCAGGAAAAAGTTTGACAGGTATCGCGCTTACACGCATTTTTCAGGTTCATATAAATTATTTAGTGTACGCTACCCTTTAAAATTTATGTGGTAAGAATGAGATGTTTTAGCAGTAATGAAGAAAATTCGCTAATTGCAGATGATTTTTTTTTATGAAAAACCCAAACACGAGAGGTATTAGAACCTATAGTACTTGGTACCGTGCTTGGGTTGGAGGTTGAGAAGACGAAAGAAGATATTTGTTGACATTGGACTTGAACTTCTGTAGACTGTAATTTTCAGGAAATACGTATGAAGGAAGGTTCTTCCAGAAAACGGCAGTTGAATGAATAAACGAGGAACATGAAAAGTTGGTTCTGTGGGTTTGAAGTTGGACAGTAAATGGATGTTGGCGGCACGTGTTCGGACTGTTTTGAAAGAGAGAGCGGGAATTATAGAAGCCAATTCAGAAGAACAGTGCCCATTGAAGTATCTGTAGAAGAGGCATGCAGCAGAAACAGTATGTCTAGGAGAAAGCGAGTGGAGAGACTCTGTTAGAGATGAATCATTAATTAACCTAACTGCCCTCTTCTGAATGGGATCTAGAAGAGAGAGGTTTTGGAGGCACCACTCCAGATGTGGGAACAATATTCCATGGCAGAGCAGATTTGCGATTTATACAGAGTGAGCAACTGTTTGGAAGAAAAGTAACGCCGAGAGCGAAAGAGAAAACCAAGTTTTTTAGCTGCAGAGGAAGCAATATTTGTAATGTGCTTGTGCCACGAGAGATTAGAAGTCAGGGTAATCCCCAAAAGAGATATATCATTTTTCCTAGAAATCATAGGAGCAGAAGAATCCTTTTTGCGAGGTATAAGACAGACTGAGTTTTAGAAGGATTGAAATCAACTAAGTTGTCTTTGCCTCACTGGAGGATTACCTGGAGATCGGCATTAAAGGAATTGGTAGAGAATATTCGAGAAGTTTAAGCTGATTGAGCAGGGTAAGATTTCTCAAATTGGAAAGTGGAATGTAATGTGCTATCATCGGCAAAACTATGGATAGGATTTCCAGTCGATGGAAGAAGGTCATTAAATATACAAGAGGAAAAGAGTGGGGGAAAGTACTGAACCTTGGGGAACACCAGCATTAGTTGGTGTTTTAGCGTACTGGCTAAGACTTCTGTGTCCTACCGCACTAACATACGGCTAGAGTAGCAGTAGGGTTTCTTTTAGGCGCATTAGAAACTTAGACCATATTGTGCCTTATATATATTATATCTCTAAATGTTTTGTGTTAGAGACATAATATATAAGTTTTTTTTGCTGTAAGGAATTAAGACAATTGCATTATATCTGCAGCTAAAATCCTGCTGGCCGTAAAAACACATAAAAATACAACACAGTCCGTCGAACAACTTAAAAGGAGAAAAATTTCGCATGGATTTTTAAAGACAAATGCAATTCTTCGATAGGAATGGCGGATTTATTTCTTAATATTTCCGGATTGAAATACGTTGATTTATTTTTGGGAATATGTGTCAGACATTAAAAAATCCAGTATTGTAAAATGTCAGATTTTATTGAGTTGTATTGGTTTTACAAATTCTGTTCTAAAAATTATTCACTATATAAAAGTAAAAACAAACCAATTAATAACTTTGAAGCAAGGCCCTCACCCGGATATGGTAAACATGGCCATAAAATATTGCTCTGATTCTATAATAACGTTCAAGTTTAACTATCATCGAAATTTTCTTACAAAACCTCAAGTCTATAAACGTTATGAAATGTCAGGAGTGACAATTTACAACGTTAATGTTTATTTTATGCATTGTGTGATGTCTGTGTAAAATGACGTACACAGCATGAACTATAAAAATAATGTATTATGTCTTGGAAATGGATGGACTCAAACACTTGTTAAAATAATGCAGATTGCGTAGATGACCAGAGGCGCATTATAATCAAAGTCCTTGCCAAGGAATCGCCAAAATAACAGCTGCAGAAGCATCATTGTTTATTATAATTGAAATTAATTCTTTATATCTTTATATTTGTAAAATAAACAAGGAAAGGTGTGCTGATCACGAGTTCTGTACATAGATCGCTATGTTATTTCATAACGCATCATCGCTATGAATAACAAAACATTGACCTCAATGTTTTGTTATTCATAGTTCCACAACACTTTCCAACACAGATTTTTTAAAACTTCACTGGATACATAAATGTTCCATCACATTTCAAGTTAGGCATCAGCTTTCCAATGATCCTGCAATGCATTAAAGCAGAAGTTTAAAGAGAAATTTGTTGGTGGACCCGAGGATATTAATTTACAGATACAGAAGCAACACGGCGTTTTCATGACATATATTGCATCTCTACTCTGTTCATTATTAGTCACCATCCGCATTAATCATCACTACAGTCAAATGAATAGCACTTATCAGCTATCCTTTAAAATACGTACGGCCTTATGTAAAAAATAGGAAACCAATAAAATCCAAATCGAATTCTTAAGAGAGAGATTTTAAAAAAGATTATAAGTACCATGGTGAAGTGTCTTCCAAAAGAATCTTTAACAGTAGTTTATTAATAAATAGTGGATTCGTGTCTCAAATTATCTTCTCTCAAACAAACCGTTATTTTGTTTTAGGGCATGATAATATATTTCACGTAATCAACTTTGGTCTCTCTCTCTCTCTCTTGTCACCCGAGGGTAACAAGTTATGAGGAATTAGTTTCCTATTCCAACATTGTAGTAAACACAAATGAGTCTGTCTTCTAAAAGCATCACAATCTTATTTTGCCAATATCTCTGACATCTGTGCATCCCTTTATTACCTCAAGATATAATACGAAACAGATAAAGCAGAACTGAAGGTATACAATCAGCAAATATATTCCAACTTTCACTCCACTTTTAATCTACTCTTCAAACTTTTGAACAGAATCATTATTGCATCTTAGTGGTTTCGTGTGCGATTCCTGCGAGCGGTCATTAGAAAAGACATTTTAGAAAAGGCTGTTATATAGGAGAAATAACTCCATAAAATTTTAAAAGCAAGCTTGCATGAACAACACTGTTTTAAACAAATCGCTGCCATCTCGAGATCAACCTTAATTTGACCTTCAGCCTTGACTTCATCTTTCTAGTATCCCGGTCTCTTCGAACCGATTCCAGAATCTACTGATGATATTTCATCTGTATTTTATAGTCCCAAGTCTACAAAATGGCTCCCCAAGGGGGTGGATTAAGTGAAATTATTTAACAATAAACTTTATGCGAAAGAACAAAGGGCTTTATAAGCAACAGGGAAAGTGTGGTTATTATTTTTGATGATTTTTCGTGAAATTTCTATTCTTCGCTGTAAATATTTGATATATTACAGTAATCGATATCCTCTCCATAATTATTTTGAGCAGTGCGTTTTGTTGTTATAATAATATAATAATTTATAAAACCTCATCACGAATTTAGAACTCGAATTCTAATTCTCTAATAATAAAATAAAATTCTTAAAGCGTACAGTAAGTTGGATTTACGTAAAAATTCTTTAATAAATCATCAGCATCGGCTTTCCTTACTTAGGACAAAATTTATTTTTGTCTCCTTCCTTCTCAAGATACCCAAAGAAACAAATATGGTTTATCTGAAAGTACTTAACATTTAAGTTTCGCAAATCTTTTAAATTTAAAATATTTTCAGTAATATACAAAAAAAAATCCAATCAACCAGAAAACTCCCAATGTGCTACCTGTACAATTCCACCCAGTATCTGAAGTGTCTAACAAAGTGTGAAACAAAAAAAACCAACCACTTTATCAAAAAATCGTCGCCTATTATAAGACAAAAGATTAGACCATCTACACTACTCGACAAAATTAACAGAACAAAATGATTTTCATGAATATTTTATTGTGAACAGTCGCGAAGGTAAATATTTGATATAATATTTGCCAAATTCAGAGTATCCAATAGAAATCGATCTACCACCTTAAGTCTGATCAAGAAATGTTCATCATTTCAGTTGCTGATGCCCTCTAATGACATAACAGCTAGGTTGGTTAGACTATGAAGAATCAGTACCTCGTGTGTGTAAACTGTGCAATGTAAACTCTGAGTTGTGCATTTTTTAAAACTTTTTATGGATATATCACAATTATAATATTGCGAGAAACTGGATGAAAATTTCTCTTTCACCACAAGCGTCTTGCTCTTGGTGACCTGTAGACTTCTATGTTTGTCCCTGACGTCAATTAATTCATAATCACCTGCATTTCATTTATCCTATACCATCTCGAGCATATTTATTTAAATGCGGATATTTATTAATTATTATAAGATATTATTAAGATATTTTTTGCCTATAAAATTCGAAACTTCGCTTGAGTTCTGTTGAAATTATCATACAAACTTTTGATACCAGGAATTTCACTCGTGAGACACACGATTGTCATGACAGCATACTTTTACGTGTTCGAATCTAAGAACTTTTCTAATAATCTCCTTGCCGAACCAACATATAGGCTAAGAAAAGAAATAAGAATTGTGCGAAAGGACATCCTTGACCCGTGAATACATTAAGAAAGACGAAGACGTAAGCAGAGCGACGCTAATATTTTTGGTATGAATAAATTAGCATGGCCGATTTGAAGAGAGGAAATTAAACGCATGGACATATTACACAGAGGAATCTTTAAAGAAAAAAAGCTGTCTCTTATGAAAATGCACATGTGGCATCGCTTATGATAAAATGGAACAGAACGAAGTACACGCCTTGAACAACGTACGTCAATGCCTAACACCGGCCAAAAAAAAAAAGATAATGTAACTCTGACAAGCTTTGTATTAAAAAAAAACTCTTAATAAAAAAACTCGTGTTGCTATTTAGGACATCGAAATGACAATCCATCTTTTCGTTTAGGTTATTCTGGTCTTTGACGAGAATTTTAATAAAAAATATAAAAAGTTCCAGCGGTGGTGCCCTCAGGATGAATGGTGATCAATTGGGTCAATGTAGTGGGTTTCATTAATTATTTGTACTGTCCACGAAGCGATAAAATAAACTAACTTTGCTTTTAGCAGTTAAAGGTATGAAATATGATATAATTCGTTGGCTGGTTATGTGTTATCTTTAATACAGGTAGATCCATTTCAGGCATCTTGAGAAAAGATTTGTGTCTGGAACTCCGTTAACACAGATGAAGATATCTCATTGAAGTTTAAAAAACTGTACTGCAATCTACTTCTATTTTTAAAATTTAACAATATGAATATTCTAGAAAATTTGAATTAAAAAAACTTGCGCAGGAACTTAAAGGATTTTGGAGATGCTTGGTTAATCCTTTTTTTAATAACTTATTACCGTTTAAACTGCTATAAATTTATTATTAGCAAGTCCTAGTCACTGTTAAGTTAAAGTCACTTTAATTAAAATGTGTACAGTTCAGTGATAGAAGGAACGCGTTGCTGGTTATTTTAAAGACTATGGCATAAGGGCAACGAAAGGCAGTAATGCTCCAAACAAAGATTATAAGCAACCGATTTATACATAGTGAGGTCTTGTTGTTGTTGCTATTGTTATAGGTTTAAAGAGCATTAGCAACTTAGGCCATATTGAGTTGTATATAATATGTCAATAAATTGCGTGTATTATGTGGTCAATTTTTTTCCGGACGAAAAAAAACTTGGAGTTTCCGGGGAGGTAAAACCCTGCTACTCTCGCTTGAGACCGACTAACCCAGCCACCTTGCGAAAAAGGCCCATAAAAATTCCTCACATCATTAACGGGATTCGAACTCGGGTCTTTTCCACCCGGAATGAGGAGAATGGTGATTATACCAGCGGTGCTACTCACGAGGGCCAAAGTTAGGCGTATGGATTGCGCTGGTTATAGTAGCACTGGATCAATCTCAGAAAGGTAAACAATCAATCTGTGCCAGAACTGCCATTCAAGATTTGTTTCAATCTGGAAAAAATTTGTGCTCTTTCTCTCTATAAAAAAGTAGTTTTCGAACTCTGTTATAAAGAGAACAGTCAATAATGATATATAGAACTGTAAGTTTGGCAAGACAGTGAGGACAGAAAGGTGCATCTGGGGCAGTAAGGCAGCAAGAGCGAGTAGTGTGTGACCTATCTGAGTTCTTGCAAGGGCAACCTCTTCTTTTCTGTTTTAAAGGAAATTGGATGTCTGCGACCGAAATTCTGACTTGAACTGTAAAAGTTTGTTGCCATCCTGAGATAGCCAGAATGTCTTATCAGTGATGCATAGATTGAGTCATTAAAAGACTCTTCTAATACGTAAAAGGAACTGTGAAAGCAGCATCTGTCGGCTCTTTAGTGAATCTGAATCTAGCAACCAGCCCTTTTCACTTCCAGGTATGCAAATGTGGCAATGTGAATCCAGCAATAATTCACAACTTATTTATTTTTATTTATTTATTTATTTTTTTGATAAACCTGATCAGTATGGTCCGGATATGTCCGAGTAGGCGGGTGATGTTTCTTTGCTCATTAAAATGCAAGAATGGCATTGAGAGAATCAGTAAACATTGTGCTGCAGGATGTTAGTACTGAATTAATTCCAGAGTCATTTGTATGTACATAGTTCTGCAGTAAAATTCTGCATTCTGGAGGCTGCAATTAACGAAAGAACACGACTTCTTATCAATATTAGAACCATCTGTGGTATATCTGCGTGCAGGACTCATACTGAGCAGTAAGGGCTTTATGAAGGTTAATTTTGTTGTGAGAAAAAACCATGCTGCCGTCGCCTGAGACTGATTAATTCAGCCACATTGTAAAAAGGCCCATAAAAATTCCTCCCGTCATCGACGTGACTCGAACTCGTGTATTTTCCATCCGGTGTGGAGAGGACGGCGATCCTACCAACTGTGCTGTCCACGAGGATATATCGCATTCTGGGGAACGAAATCTCATGAAGGAATGACAGGCTAGTCAACAGTGAGGGCTAATTTAGAAATACCTAGCTGCCAGTTTTCTAGTAATGAGTGAAGATTTATTTCCTGATGAATTTATTGATGGAGCATAAAGATTTTCCCAGAGAGGTGTAAATAGGTTAACTCCAAGTTAGATGAGTACGTTGACTCTTAATTTTAATTCCATAATTCAAAAGGAAGAAACTGGGTGGATCATGAACTTCTGCGTAGAGACTTTTGAACAGATGTGCAGTAAGGCTTCTCTGGAAATGTACGATAGTGTGGTGAATGGAATCCAACCACTTTAAACCACTAGCTTTTGCAGAGTAACAGACTGGAGATCCATAATCTAGCCGTTATCGTACTATAGCGTGATACAAGTGGAGTAAATAGCCATAATTAAGTGTTCTTTCCGATGAAAGCGTTACTAATCTTGGTTTGTATTTGAATCATCAAGGTGCATGCAAGGTGCATCTAAGATGTACCTTGCATGAAAGCAGCACGCTGCGACGGGTTGATAAAATTTCATTTAGTTAAAAACCCAGGTTAGACAAGCATTAGCCATTTTCCTAGGGTTTTGCTCATACAGCTGGTGCGTGCAGTTGGCCGGTAGTGGCAGGATTAATTTGGTCTTTGTCTGGTTTTAATGAGGCTCTGACATGTCCATGGTGTCATTTATTCAGGAAGGACTTTTCTGTAAAAACGAGATCGGTAATATTAGGAGTAGCTGTATCAGAAGTGCCTCATCGCTAAGTTTCTTCAGCATAACATAGTCTATGGCATCAGGTCCAGCAGCATTGCGTTTTGAGCAATCTAAAGCGGAATCTAGTTCGGCCACAGTAAATAAACAGTTATAAAATTGATGACAGGCACTCTCAAAATTTATAGCCTCCTTTTCAGCGCAGGACTAATTTCAGGAAAGTTAGCAAAGGACTCTACTAGAATGTGAACTATATCTTTCGAGAGTAAAACTTGATATCTGTTCACGCTCAGTACGGACAGATAACAACGTAGAATAGTAGAATATTTATTCTATATTTTACTGCTTTTATTTCAGATCGTGTGAGATAATTAATTTTAGTAGACCTGTGAATGTAGAGGCAAATTATCTACAGAATTCTTTATTCTTGGCCGTTGGATGCATCTTGCATTAGCTGTGGTTCTATTAAACTGCAATAGATTGGCGGCAGTTATTCCAAGCTCTATTTTTCTCACGTTTGGCTTGGTTGCATTTGTTGTTCCACTAAGCTTTCGGATGATCTAAGATTTTGGAATGTTCTTGACATTGTTTGTTCAGAAGCTTGCAGCTGATCACCAAAACATCATCAGTTGCGTCAAGGGCATCAACAGGCGCCCTGGACGCAGCTGATTTGTCCATCGTTGCTGTATGCTTATATTTTTCCCAATTACCATTCGCAAAGCTCCATCTGATGATATGACTAGAGCAGGATGGCAAATTCGTTTTATTTTACAGACTATTAGAAAATAGTCACCACCCAGTAGATTGTTATGAACCGACCAATCATATATCGGAAACAACTGCAGAACTTAAAGAGAGATTAATAGCCGAGCTTGATCCAGTATTTAGCGGCGTTAATCTGTCAATAAATATTTCGAAAATCTGCCCCGTTTGTCAAGTGTCTGATCATCTCACACAAGGAGTGATGACGATTAAGATCTATAATAATACAGAAAGGAGGAGGGAATTTGGATGCTTTCATCACCCTCCTAAAGATATTCAAAATTCTCGAGATATTCGATTATCAAAATTTTACGCTTTCTGCAGAGAGACAGCAGAAAGCGTAGAATGTCGATAGATGTGAACAGCTACCACTTCCAGATTTCTTTACAACATTATTGTTCTGGAAGCGAGAGAACATGGGAATTGACCAAAATTCAACTCCTCCATGAGGCGAACTGGTCACTTCGTGCACACTATCTTTCCTATAAATGGCAAAGTGTTTGAATAATGTGTTAACAGAAAGCGTCTCGTGTAATTTGTCTCTTGTAAAGCAAACGTCAAACGGATTATACTGCACAGAGGATCCAAATATCTTCAATATTGCTGAAGTATCATCTACAGTTCCACTGAAGAAAAGGGGGCATTACTCAGATTTAGTGTGACCCTCAGTTTGCGTCCGATGACTGACGTTTTATAACGATCAGACTGATAATTTTTTTTATCTTTCCTGTGCGAAGGGTTCAAGAACCTGTTCTTCTTATTTAGCTTGTTTTTTGGTGTCCACACCTAACGAATCAATTTGTTTGCCATGTAAGGGAGCAGTGCTGTCAGAGGAATAATTTTAATGAGAAACAGTAATAGATGGAACCGTGATCGGGGTGTTAACACTTGTTTGGCTTTTGAGTTTTACAGGGTAAAGGCGTATTTTCCAGTAATGATCGAGACCAGTCCGACATTGATTTATTAGCAGGAAGGGTAACCTCTGTGTGTGTGTGTAACAACTGTCGTAACTGTTTGCACAGGGGTAGTAATCTTAATTGATTTCTGAATTACCTGAGCAACCGTATGCTAGATTGAGTCTAGATTTTTTGGCTTCTTGCTATGTAATATTTTTCTCAGCTCTGATGGGTTGAATCCCTTTTACAGTTTCTCAGAGTGAACACTCTTTCGCGTAGACAATATGCGGTCCTTTGCAATTTGTTTCATTTATTATTATATTAGAGCCACCCGTAATTTCTTACATATACCCGTTTATATATTGTCTGTAAATTGCGTGTGTTCTCTGGTCAATTTCCCTGTTTTGCTGGACGAAAACCCAGTTTCTTGGGGGGGGGGAACCTTGCTATCTACGCCTGAGACCGACTAACTCAGTCAAGGAGTGAAAAAAAAGTCCATTAAAGTTCCTCGCGTCATCGACAGGATTCGAACTCGGGCCTTTTCCACCCGGTGTTTTGGAGGACCGTGACGATGCCACTGTGCTGCCGCGCAGACTGTTTTATAGTGTTTAAATATGATCACGTGAGCCGCACTACAATTGGCTAAACTTCAACAGGCATTCTGGAGGTGGGAGAATTTTGGCATTTAAACCAATGCCTTGGCTTAGGGATGTATGGTTTCATTCCAGTGCAATAGTTAAGACTATGTTCAGCGTTGCAACAAGTGCATCGTTTCGTTTAAAAAAACATCTTGACAAATATAATTCCCTGATCTTCCAGCTCTGCCAATAGCGACAAGTATAGATGGTACCACTAAGCTATTACGCCTCCAGAGAAGTTCAAAGAGTTCAAAGAGGGGAGAAGTGATGGACATTCCTCCAAATGATCTAGTTTTCAGAAGATGGCCATATTATCGGGCATTTGAGACTTCGAATGCCCGACTGGCTCAAATAATTTTCTATCAGTTTTTGACGTTAAATGGCGAAAGTGTTCAGAGACTTGTATTGCGTAGAGTGTAATATAAGATGCTCGGGACTTTTATATTATTTATATTCGTCATACCACGCTTGACAGTACATGATGATGAGTCATCCATCATGCAATCAGTCCGTGTAGGGTGGTCATTTTCAGTAGGATCATTTTTCTTCTTTTGGCCCTTGGGGTTGTCTTTACCACTAAGATTACCGATTCCGTCACGTGGAACCACAGCGTGACCAAGCGAAAAAGATTAGTAAGGTTAACATGCAATATAAAAGTAAAAAGAAAAGTTACTTTACTTTCCCGGCTGTTCCCTTAGGATTTTCAAGATTAAAGAGCCACTTGCAATCAAAGAAAATTGAAGAAACTATAAATAAAGAAACTAAACTACTTTAAAAGAATAGTACTTCGATTTTTAATCACAAATCTTTCAGTCACAAAAAACCTTGGAAAGGAGGAAGGGACTCTTGGGTTGTCTTCCCGTTGGTCATTTTTCAGAGTTCCATACCAGTAAAATGATGCAAGAAATAAGAATTAGGAAGCATCAACCACATAATAATAATTTAAATAAAATAACACTATCACCTTCCCACACTTTATTTACCCATTTCTTTCAAAGATTTATCCAACTACTTTAAATTTAGATAAAAGTTCTAAGCTCCACAAAAGTAGGCGAGTTTTATTTTTAACAGAAGTCAATCACTCTTTGACTAATGAAAAATTCACAAATCCTGTCCACAATTATCCCCTCTTAATTAAAACTTATGCCTGCTTGTGTATGTTATATCATTCAGTTTACTAAATTCCGAGGATCTTGGAAAGCCTTACACATATCTAATTTCCAAACTATGTCTTACAAAACAAGTTTTCCTTGATAAGAATACGCCTTTGTGCCCTTAGCGGGTTATCTTGTTGTTCTTCTTTGCACCCTTTCCAACAGGTACGCCTCTTTCCTAAAATGCGACTTACAAGCCTGCTGTAATATTCAAGATGTAGCTTAGCCATCGATTTATAATAGAATAATCACCTTTTTGTTTTATCTCTGCCGGCAAAGTACTGATATATCATTAACAAACCTTCATAAAATGTCCTAGAAGCCATCTAAACTGTTCAGAAAGTCCATCAGATTGTTGTCCCTTTGGCAACGAAGGAACAAAAGATTCGCAAAATGTTTTGTAAATACAATATACTTTTAAACGCCACTTCTTCTCTAAAACCCCAGACAGAATCTTCATGTGTAGGTCTTGATGGGCACTGTTTAGTATTAAGAAAGCAAAATCGCTTTCGCCGCCGAAAACAAATTCTCTTCCAAAATTTAGTAGTCCATGTAATGCATTCTTTAAATTATTATAATTGCTTATCTACTCAGGAAGTCTAACTACGTTCTTTTCCTTTTATTGCTATACCTCCGCAGGATAAACGACCTCAATTTCTTCAAGGTAAAACCGTTACTGCTTTGATTAATTTGCTGTTGCCAATCATTAAATTCAGCTTCTTGTTGATAAGATAAAGACAGTCATAATTTTTCCCTTTACTGGAAGCTCAACTCGGGTGCTCTAATTTATATTTCCAATTTAAAATAATTTTCTAACTAAGCCGTTGATCACTTGCATGGAATCATCTTTAGAAAATTACAGTGGCTTTATAAAGCTACTAGAGAAGTGTGCTTCGGGGAATTAACAGAATTATGCGGGATTCTGTATGAGCGAGGGGTATGGCTATAAGATTTTAAGACCACCGTAATGAAACCATGTTTAGTCCCATATCAGCAATAATTTAACTTGAACCATATCGTAGTTTTAAAAGGAGATAACACATGGAAAAGATCTAGGCGGTGGAAACAGATATCGTTTGTATTGTTGTAGAGTCTTAGGTGCATCAGCAACTTAGGCATTATTGCGCCATATATATTGAATTTTTAAATTTCGTGTGTTCTGTGGTCGATTTGCTGTTTTCTGGCTGGAAGAAAACCCAGTCTACCCTCGCCTGAGATCGACTAACGCAACCAAGTTGTGAAAAACGCCCACAAAAATTCCTGACGCTATCGACGGTACTCGAATTCAGGAGGTCTTTTTCACCTGGTGTGGGGAGGGTAGCAATTCTGCCAACTGTGCTACCCATGAGGGCAACAGACCAGGTGGGCGAGTATAGGTATTTGGAAACTCTAATGACGGAAGAAGCAAAGAAGTCAGAATTAGAATATCAACCAGTAAAATATCTTTTGAGAAGCGAATAAGAATATTATTTGGCTGATTAGAGATTGATTTAACGATATTGGTAAGATGTCTGGTACTATTTTATGGAGCAGAGATATGAACAGTGAGAATATAATATTAAAAAACTGAAAGATTTGTAATAAAGTGAGGAGAAATGAGGAGAATTTGAGAAGGGTCGGTGAGAAGAGATGCTTGACTGAAATAATCAGAAGGCTGAAGAGAAACTGGATTGGACATGTATTGAGAAGGGAAAAGTTGATGAGAGATGTTTTGGAGGGAAAATTTGAGAGGAAGATGCTCTCAGGGAAATTGAGAAAATTATGGTAGATGAATTGAGAGTAGATGTTGAATATGGGGGGGGATGGAGAAGAGCAATGAGGATAGGGAAATTGATAAAGTAGTTGAGTACATGCCTGTACCTACCCTTGAGAGAACATTGATAACGATGAATATTCTAGTTCCTTCAGAAAGGAAATAGTTGATGTTATTCTGGCTATAAGATTTAAGATGAACTACTTTTCATCAATTGTTTCTAATACAGCTCTAGCCTTTACACTCTCTTTGATATAGTTGTATTCTGGTTGGCTAATAAAAATTATGAATTTTATATTAGCCAACCAGATTATTATATTATAAAAATTGTCAATACTTTTCATCAAATTAAAATAAACTAAGTTTATTTTAATTTGATGAAAGCATCGACAACTACGCGTTGCTCTCCTTAGGCAACTTTCAAACTGATTTGAATTTTTTCAAACTATCAGTGGAATTAACTTATTCCAGTAATTAACAATCCGCTGACTAAAAGAAAACTTCCTACAATCTAGTCAATCTTTTCCCCATAATTTGAATTTTTATTATTCCTAGTTCTGGAATCATTTATAACAGTAAAAATCCTGGCCGGTAGCACAGAGATTATAATCACCATCCTCCCCATCTTGTGGAAAGGTTTGGATTGAATCCTTCAATGACACCAGGAACTTTTATGGGCCTTTTCCACACCGTGGCTGACTTTGTCGGTTTCAGACGAGGACAGTAAGGTTTCTTCCCTAATCCCAAGTTTTTTCGTCTAGAAAAACTTGTTTTTCTGGGGAAAAAATATTACAATTTAGGGACATAATACAATGGGTGAATGAGTTTGTTCTCTAATATGAAATTTTATTATAACAGCAAAAGTTTTACCTTCACTTTAATATTACCCTCTCAGAGGATTATAAGCCTTAATCAAGTCCCTTCTAAGATGCCCAGTTAATCCATAGTCCACATATTCGAAGCCTTTCCTCATACGGTGCCCGTTTGCAGATCTCAACGAGGGGGTTGCTTGTCTTTGGATCCCTTCCACTATCTTATTTATAGATGCGGTCTCCCTGCCTGACCACAGTATTCCAAGTGTGGTCTTATCAATTGTAAGACCACACTTAGAATACTGTGGGCAAGCATGGTCATTTATGATTCCTCTTCTGGAATTTATCTCAATAATCATGGATATGACAATATACCTTTTTCATGTCGTAATTCCCAAACTCCCTTTCTTCTACAATTTTTAATCCAACCCACCAAATACTGCATATTACTTTATCTTGGGGTTGCTATTTCTCAAGTGTCCTCTAATATAATTCCGTTCTAAAGTTTTGCCTTCGTTTCAACAGAACAGCTACATTCAATTTTTAGCACTGCTCTATAAAAACGAATAAAGATGAAGCCTATTTTTTTTTTATCTGTTTAGAAAAAGAAAATGATAAATTTGGAACTTCAAAACACAGTCTTTCAACAGCCCAATGTACAAATAACAGCATCTCTGGAATGTCGTTTCAAAAATCCGAAATCTTTTAAAGTCTTTTTGAAGAAAGTTTTCGCAAGAAGTTTTTCAGCAATATTTATCACATCAAACTAAAAAGTTTTCTGGTCAAACATTAAATATTATATGAGAAAATGTAGAGCATTCTGGAAGTCTGTCCGCAGAAAAACTTTGAAGGATATTTACGTTTGTGGATATTTTAAAACGTCACTTTGAAACATTGCTTTAGTATCACAAATTCCATTTTATAACTCTGCTGTAAAAGTTCACGCTAGGTTTTAGGAAGGAGAGAGAGAAATATGCATGCCAAAAAATGAAAAAGTAACAAAGCAGGATGGAAAGCTATCTATATATACATTGCCCTATAAAAATATTAGAGAAGCGGATATCGTAACTGGTCGGTACTTCTGCCCAATGCTAAAACCACATTTGAGTACTCCAAAGGGCAACAACCACCAATTTCTGTCATAAACATAGAAGTCAACATCACTCATTGAGCAGTTTCTACTAAGAAAACTAACTCTGCATCTGCCAAAAAGGAGAGCTCACATTATTCGCATAGTCAAAAACAGATCAGGGCTTTAAGTATAGGTTGTAATCATGAAAACCCCCAATTACCTTGACCACAGAAAAATATGACTATTCTCTAAACCATTGGTGATAAATTGTTTAATAATAACGCATATTACGTTTCTTTGCTATGTTTTACGTTGGAATGAAAGCTTATATTAGAAGCGCTGATTTGATAGATTGATAATCTGCTTATTTCTGACAACTGAAAAATAATAAATTGCTTATTCTATTTCATACGCGATCTGCAAATTCATAACAGATGTTGGAAGGGAGAAAAGCAATATAAAAGTTTTTCTTCGATTTTTATGTATTAAACAAAATTCTTCAAATACAAATCTGATCCTAAATTCTTCTGCTAAAGAATGAAACTTTTGAGCCATATTTTAAAATCTGCAAAAGATTAATGGAGGTGCGATAAAATCTTCAGTAAAAATGCTTTACGGTATTAGAGATTTCACGTATTAGGAACTCAAGGTGTTAAACTACGAATAGGCTGATAAGACAGCAAAATGAGTAAAACCAAAACGTATTAAAGGGGATTGGAATAATCTTTACCAGATGGTTTGCATCATTACTTAATGCAATGCTTTAAGAGTACGTACGACATCAACTGCAAGTTAATCAAATGATGATGGAAGGTAATGGGTTCTCTTTGAAGGATTGGAAATTCGCATTAAAGTCTCACCGAAGTAAGAAATTTTGAAGATGGCTAATAACAAGGATGAATTCTTTCCTTATCAGTCACATATTTGAATCGAGACAGCCATTTCCCTCCCTTAACTAATCATTGTAGGCAAATATTATTTCCTTAACTTTGGGTACATTCATAATTTTAAAGATATCTCAGCACTATTACTTTGAGTACTAATAAGCTCTTCTGAGTTCGGAATTTAAGATTTTACCTGGGTTTTTGTTCTTCTTTATTATTCTTTATTTATTTATTAACAAAAACAACAAGTGGCCCCTAGCCAGAAACTGGCAAATCCGCTATGTACATACATGGAATCATGTTAATTACAATGTCATAAGTGACATGTAACATGTCCACACAGCAAATCACATCATGCAACTAATCAGAAGTATAAATTGGGCACAGGAACCACAAGTAGCAGTCTTTTTCTGCCCTAAGAAGGACGAAAACCGCACCCACTGGAGGTAGTTCTATAACAGTGGGTGCTAGCTAATCCTGTATCCACAGCTGCCCAAACTGAGGTACCAGCTAAAAGAAAAAAAAAAAAAGTAGATGGCAGGTGATATCAGTTTTAAGAGATATCGATAGACACTGCAGGTGTTGGGTTGGTTCCTTGTTGTTGATATATTTGAGAAGAGTTGCTTTCTTTTGGTGAAAACAGCAGCGCAAACTTGTTGTACAGCTGAGAACGATTGAGAATTTTCAGTCAGTGCCACTTCATTTCCTTCAGAGAAGTTGCTGACAGCAGCTTGTAGTGTAGATCTGTCGTCGTGGTACAGGCTGCAGCGATACAGAATGTGCGTCCAAGTTTCCTCAGCACCACACACAAGCAGAGATTGGTGTCAGACAAGGCAAATTGAAATAGTTTGGAGTTGGTGGAGCCGTGCCCAGTAAGTATATATGATGTTGTTAGCTGGGAAAAAACCATTGGCGGACGTTCTTATTGAGAGGGAAGGCAACTGCAGGAACAAAAGAGCGGGTGACTTGACCAGTAGTACTAGAATCTCATCGTGATTGCCACACACTGATAAGTTCATTCTAGATTCTCCGTTTCTCATCTTTGATGGTTAGCATTTAGGTTGCATGAGATGTCGAGAATCTCGCCAGGAACTGTGCTTTAGACGATAGCATAGTCCTTTGAAGATGACATGCAGGTCTAGTGGTAAGACTCCAGCAATGACCTGCAGAGCAGCAGAGGACACTGTCCTGCAGGCAGGAGCATGGCAAGCAGCTTAATCCGTTGAATGGAGATGAGCTTGGAATGGAGTTTAACATTAATGGCTCTACGAAACCAGACTCCAGAAGCATATGTTGTTATTGATACGAATATTGCTGTATAATATAGTAAGAGAGTCTTCTTATTTAGTCCCCAGTCCGAATTGGAAATGCGGATAATTGCTGCAGTGAACTTTTTAACATTCGAGGAGAAGCGATTAATATATGAGAGGAGAAGGTTGTGTTCACAGAAAGCTGGGGAGAAAAAATCGAAACAACCCTAACCTTGTGATCAGCAAACTCATCATTCGTTAAAAATGACTTTAAATTCCGCAGGTCTACGACGGGATTCGAACCCCCCCCCTCCCCGAATTTTTGGAACGAATTACAATTGGTGAAATATTCTCAGTATGGATTAAAATTCCCTTAAATTTATACTAACAGTAGTGTAACTTAGTGGAATGACACTGGGGTTTGAGAACAAGAATCAAAATCTGATTGCCACGATTTCCTCAACATTTTAATCGTCAGTGGGGAATAATTTTACCTCGGTTTTTTTTTTTTTTTTTTTTTTTTACTGACGAATTCTAACCTTTTCCATTTCGGGAAGGGTTAAAGAAAAAGCATCCTTTTTTTTCCATTTCCTTTTATGCAATCGCTTTCTGCGATCCATAAGAATATCTAAACTGCGTAAAGGCAAATAAAATTTCATTTATGATAATTACCACGATATTATTTTAACAAATTAATTAATTAATGCATCATTTTATTTTCCATCGGCAAAACCAAAACTACTTGACGAATATTTGAATTAACGTTTTCCGGCTACCTGTTGTCCGAGTTAATTAAACAGCGGTCCCCTGTTCTTCTTAATCAAAAGGCATTTCATCCGCATTTTCTGTATTTTGAACGGACTGTAAATTGAATCAGACTGCAATTGGATTGTTTAAACAACTTGTTTATCGATCAATCACCTGTACAAGGTGAATTCATGACGTGCTTAGGGTGGGTGCACGGGATTATAGAAGTTGTCACTCGAATTAGCAATTAGCGTCACAGGATTCGAACAAGATTTAGCGGACGATGTCCAATTGAGTAACACCGGAAGGGAAACACACACACACACACACACACACACACACACACACACACACACACACGGTTGAATGTCACAAGACTTAAGTTCGCTCAAATGAATTGCTGAGCGAAGCAGAGCCAAAATCGATGAAGTGACCCGTGATCGAGGTAATGGGAAGTACCGACCTCTTTAGTGAAACATAAACATTCGATTATAAACAAGCTTTTTGTTCCCAATGAATTTACATAATCAGTGGGAAATTGATTAATTAATGGCTGACATGACTTCCATTCAAATTCACTAGACGCTCAGCTACAAACACACGAGTAGTCGATCGCGTGAAGGAATATTTTTTTAAAATATCTGAATGCAACTGTACTCTTCTTACTATGCTCTTTAACCAATCTGATGGTTAAGTGTATATTATTAATTAAGTAATGTAATTTAAGGTAACATTTATTGACGCTTCTGAGGCTGTCTTGCGACCTCAGGCACGAGCAATTATTTTTATTTCGAAGATTTCGTTTCGTGTTTAACAGTGAATGAAAGCAAGTATAATCGTGCTTTTAGCATATTAATACATAGAATTCTTACCAATTTCAAACTGTGATGAAATGTATGAAGTAATAACGCATTTTTTTGCAGGCGAAACATCTTAAAAGTATTTTTGACAATCGTTTTCTTTTCTAATTTAAAAGAAACTAACAGAGAAAAACGGAAAAATTACTGCATTCATTCTAAAGCAAGCTGAAATGAGTCAGTAACTCCAATTCAATACTGATACAGTATTCAGAGGAATTGCATTTTTTATTAAATACATTTTATACTTTTTCCTGAAAGAGATTAAAAGATACTTTACTGCATCGTGTCTATGCAGAATGTCGGAAGTCATAAGCGAGCATTTCAGAATTCTTCCCTCTGCAAACAAATTGATTTGAGAAAGGGACTGTCAAAGACACGAATCGATCCAACAGACCAGACTGTCAGTGCTCAGTAATGGACCCCTACCTAAAGTGTGACTACGTATGTTGTAGAGCCCCAAAAATCCCACAGAAAACTTTGCTCCTCTGCACTCCTACAGGAGTGAAAAGAAGACTAAACTTTGAGTTTCGTCATTACTGCATTCAACTTAGAAATTATTGTATTTTCAACGACTTTGGCAGATTATTCGAATTAGTATCAGCAATAATTAATTAATTATAAACATTATTAAAGATCAGTCGGCAAACACCTCAGTTGTGTACATAGCGAAGATAAAAAATATTGTTCTCGTATGTCCGAAGCATTCTCGCTTATTTAATTAACAGATGTAGTTAATTAATGGACGCAGGTTTTTGTTTACAATCGAGGCTTGTTCCATCCAAGTGTATTTGTTAATTACCAAACAGCAGAACAAAACCGCAGCGAAAGTAGAGGCGTTTTTCACTGTTCCGCTCTAAAAGAAAATTTGGAGGGCATGCCGTTTCACATCGGCCCTCTCTTCTTCATTGAACTGAAACCACTGAGCTTTACAAGAAACTCATCACACACCACACTTTTATACTATTAAAAACTTCTTGCTTCCAATGCTTTACAGCACACACACATTCAATTTTTGGCTGTTACAACGAAATGCTACGCCGGAGTTGAACTCAAGTTCCATTGCTGATCTTCTTAGAGCTCTTTAATTCGTTTTTGTAAAACATTATTTCAACATCTTTTACAAAAAGTGTGATATTTTACACTTTATTTTACACCTACGCATAAATATAATAGCTTATTTCCTCTAATTATTCATATTTTATCGAATTTGAAAAGCTCACTAAATAAATGGCATCAATTCTTTTACTCCATCCGCCGAATTGTGCTTCATAAACAGTGTATGCCCGATCCGCCACCTCTGATCTCTTTGACTCTATCCACTTTATTCGACTATAAAGAACCGCATACTTGTCTTTAATGGCTGGTGTTATTGACCAGATCGCTTGTTTTTGGTTGTCTTTATTGTGTCCTTTGAGCAGCATAAAGTGATATAAAAGGTGAAAACTCTTTCAGTTTTACGTCACTAACGTACGTTGGTATGACTATGGAAGTACTTCAGTTTGACGTATAGTCTGAGGTCGCGAAAGGTTATTCACCACTACTTTTGATGAATGCACTTTCAAATATTTTAGTTTTGTTTTAAGGTGGAAAATATACCGAATGATAAACCCCAATTCTATAGCGCATGGGAGTTGTACAGTGTGTATACGCCGATAGTCTCTCAATGCAAAATCCTCACTAAGTGTCAGCGTTTTCGCACTTAAGTTGCTTATCTTTTGCGAGGTGGTGAATGTTTATCAATCATCTCTTTCCCTCTCCCTACTTCTAATGTAATGTACGATCACCTCCCCTGAGACACTATCATCCTTATACTAATGTTCTCTTTGCTGTCTGTGTGTTCACTGGGGATAGAGAAGTCCTGTTACTCCGATTCACATCGTCAAGAAACTGGTGGAAAAGCGCCGAAGTCTGGAAGATAAAAGATTGTACTGTGTATCTAATACCCGAAAGGTCACTAATGCGTTTTATCTATCCCACCTTCTGTCTCTATATATGTATAGAAGGAGGAAAGAGAGGAAGGGGAGAAGTAAGACGTCAACAGTTTGGGTTTCCTCATGTGAAAATGCACAAAGCACGTTTAGTCAGCAGAATGTCTCTGAAAGAAAATCATTTGAATGAAGCAATCCTGATAAATTTCTACAAACACGATTTTACCTTTTGAGTCAGGGACAATGAAATGGGTGTATTATTTTTATGCTATTACTATATAAATTGTTGAAGGATATATTATAATTACTGCCATCTTGATAAATAAAAGGCACTCTGTAAAGTCTAAAGTGGATTGCATTATCTACTGCGTTAATAAGAATTGCTTATCAGCTTGTTAGTTGGAGAAACTGAGGGGCCGCAAGCCCCAAGCGACACTGCATTCCTGGCGCGGTCAATGTGCATTTTTCTGTGAGAGCGTGTGTGTTTACGTGTCCCTTGCATGATATGTGAGCTCAAATACCTGGAGGAATAAGTTATGGGGGTTAACCTATTCCCTCAATCTGACATGGGCTACTTATAGGTCCAACTGAGAGGGACGTTTTACGATTTGAACCCCAGACGTTTCGAAAAGAGTGATGAGTAGTGAACCACTATACTATTATAAAGAACATCTACTGCAGTAAAAAAAAACAGTGAAAATAAACTACACAGAAAATGTGACTGGGCAGTGCTTGAAACAGTCCAAGGGCAGTGCCTGAAAACTACTTTTATTAAATTTTATCAAGTGGACATTTAAATTCTCAAGAAAATTTATTTCAATATTTTTTAAATTGATTTGTATTATCGTTCCAGGTTGTGTTTTTAATATTGAAGAAAAATTCTTTCAGCCTCGTCTTATACTTAACCGATCCTTCATCATAAATTAATATTGCTTTACAAAATACGTTTTGTAAAGTAATATTAGGTAAAGTTGATGAATGGTATCGGTGCAGCTGTGAATAACAGCTGCACCGATACCATTTCATCGAACAACTTTATGAAATCACGCACATGGTGACGACTCAATGATCACCCCACCAGGTGCTGATCTTGAAGTCTCCACCGCTACTATCAGAAAAAAACTGCTGAATTGGCGGATTATCTAAACCAGGTTCGATGCATTATAACCAGGATAAAAAGAAATTAGTGGCCTTCTTCTCCGAACGGCCACCATCGTCCGTTTTTCTGTCCATAGAATGAGATGATTTCCTTAAAGTACATAAAAACATAGGATTCAATCAACATTACCTTTATATTCTCAAAACTTTTTTTTGAGAACACTGATTAAAATTAAGTCTTCGCATTAGCAATTGTATATACATAATAATAACAATAAGGGAAGAGCAAGGCCATCAAGCCCAACCAATTGGAATTGCTTCCGGCGCAAATGACTACCCAGGAAGGTTGAAAACGCCAACGAATGAAGCGGAGCATCGAAATGAATATGTTCATCATGCGAACTACTATGAAATAACAAGCTAAAGACCAATATGACAATATACAGGTCAAGACTGCATACCAAGTGGTTGGAACGAATCCCGGATATTCAAGTCGCCGAACAGCGAATAGCGGACCAGAGAAGGATCATCGTCAAGAAGAACCTGATAGCGCCTGTATTCTTGAAATAAAAAAAAATCAAGGAGGACGTGATAACTAACTACAAAGAACAAAAAATATGGACAACGTGGAACGTGAAGAGGAAGAGCAAGAAAAAAATACAACGCAGAACAGCTGCAGTGAAAAGAAACGAGGTCGTGATATCTAGAACAGCAGACGAGATGGAAGAAGAATAACAGAATTCGAGGGAATGGGCCCCACAAAGATGCAAGTGACACCGAAGCAGAGCCCAATAGAATCCTGTAGAGAGTCAGAGACCACCTCAATCGGCAAATAATGCCACATTACTTCGACAACAACGGTTCAACACTGTAGGAATCCATACAGCCGTATACTGTGCTGGCATAGCAGCCTTTAGGATTAATGGAGAAGAAACGAATAGACTAGCAGAAGAGCCGAAAAAAACAAAGAACCGCCAGCTCGGGAAAGATGACTTCAGCAGAAGATAGAAGAATTAAGAGTCAAGGTAGGCCAATTGATCCAGGACCAACAGGGTAATAGGAGTAAGAAATTGATTGAAAAAGTCAAGAGCATCCTCAAAAGAGAAAACGTCCACAACAAATAGGAAACCAAAAATCAGAGAATAGGAGAATATTTAGGCACACTGAAGCAGAACCTCCTCGCAATCAGCAAGAGACTACGCTGATACAAAGAGAGCTCCCAGAGGAAAATAACCGAATCTTCGATGAAAACCAAAAAGCTTTCTACAGGAGTATCGGAGAAGACGAGAAAGACAGGAACGGATCACCTGAACAGAAGACTATCGAGAAGCTCTGGGGTAACATATGGAGCAGTGAAATAAGACGTAACAGCTGAGGCCTCCCCCTGATAGAACTAGAACGGAAGAAAACCAAGGACGTACAAGAGATGAGAAAATGGGAGATTCGGGAGGAAGAAGTACAACAGTCGGTCAGGAAGTCCCACAACTGGCGAACACCAGAAATAGATAACGTCTACAACGACTGGTACAAAAAGCTCACTTGCACATACCTAGCAGAGCAGTTCACCCGAATGATAAGTCACCCAGAGAATCCCAGAGTTTCTTACTCAAGGAATCACATATCTGAAGGCCGAAGACCAAGATACAAGAAATCCAGCGAAATGCAGAACAATCACCTGTCTCCCAATTATGTGAAAAGCCTTGAGCAGCTGCATAAGGAAGAAGATATCAGACCACTTGGAGAGCCAGAACATCATGGCCGAACAGCAGAAAGGATGCAAGCAGATGAGCAAAGGATGTAAGGAGCAATTAACCATTAATGACACAGTTACAGAGCAAGGCTACAAGAAACGTCGCAACCTGTATACAGCCTACATCGATTACCGCAAAGCCTTCGACTCCGTAACTCATAGCTGTCTAATAGAGACGCTGAAGGTCTACAAAATCAATCCGACAGTGACAAACTTCCTAGAAGCAGCCATGGCGAAATGGAGTTGTTCTTGTTGTAGCAGGGTTTAAGAGCATCAGCGACTCAGGCAGTCTAGCTCTGTGTAAATTGTGTGTTCTGGTGTCGATTTGCTGTTTGCTAGTCGATAAACTCGAGTTTCCAGGGATAAAAATACATGTTACTCTTGCCAGAGACCGACAAACTCAGCTACGTTGTGAAAAAGGACCATAAAAATTCCTCACGTCATCAACGAGACTAGAACAAAAGGTCTTTTCCATGCGGTGAGGAGAGGACGGCAATTGTTCCAACTGTGCTACCCACGAAGGCAGGCGAAATGGAGTACCACCATCAAGGTCGAGAACATCACAACCAGACCGATTCCCATCAAGAGAGAAACCTTTCAGGGAGATGCCCTGGGCCCACTGTGGTTCTGTCTAACACTCAACCCGCTATCCATCATGCTCAAAAGCAGAAAGCTACACACTCTCTCTCTCACCTGATGTACATGGATGACATTAATCTCTAGGCGGCAACAGAGAAGCAACTACTCCGGATCACAGAAGAATTCAGCAATGATATCACGGTGTAATTTGGTCTAGACAAATGCAAGACCCACGGATTGCATCAGGGAAAATTATTATTAATCTTTTTATTTCCACATCAGTGGGCACCCCCAGAATAGCCTGGTTTGGCTAGAGAGGTGTACATTTTAAATATTCAAGGCGATTACATAGATTGAATTAAAAGAAAGGAAAACATTGTATTTACAAGTAAGCTCACATAGACACTGAAATTTCAAAACTGTGAAAGTGGTACAGTCAATAGTTTTACTTTATACACTTCTTTCAGGATAGTCGGCCGAAACTACCAGCTACAGACTGGTAAAAAGATCGAAGCCATGAAGGGGGAGACTTACAAATACCTGGGAATGATGCAGGCTCAGCAGTTAGAGCATAAGGAGATTAAGGCCTGCCTGACCGAAAAATGCCATCAGAGACTCAGAAGCCTACTCAAAGCAAAGGTGAACGGAGGGAACAGTTAAAGCCATAAACATGTATGCTGTCCCAGTGCTAACATACTACTTCGGGATCACAGATTGGACTAACACCGAGCTGGAGGATATCATGAGAAAGACGGGGACAACGATGACCAAGGGCCACAAACACCATCCAGCCATGGAGAGACTGAAAATAGCTCGGAAAGAAAGAGGAAGGGACCTCTCCATGAGCAATAGAAGACAGCGATAGCTAACCTGAAGGATTACTTCCAGAAAAACAAAGCAGCATTCCATCAGGAAGATAGACAAGCGCCATACCCCACTCAACTTAAGCGGGAGTCCCCTTCCGTCCAGACGGAACAAACGAAGGTAGAAAGATGGATAAAGAAGATACTCCATGGTAGACACTACAAAGACTTTTTCAAAAGCATATTCTTTATTAACAAAGAACAGCAAGCGGCCCCTAGCCAGAAACTGGCAAATCCGCTATGTACATGCATAGATATATATACAATGATATATATATGATACAATATATAATGATACATACAATGATATATACATATAATCGTGTTAACTACAATGTTATAGGTGTGATGAACATGTATCATGTTCACAGAGCAAATCACATCACGTAATTAATCAGAAGTATTACTTGTGTCCCAGGAACCACAAGACAGCAGGCTTTTCCTATCCTAGGAAGAACGAAAACCGCACCCACTGAAGGTAGTGCTATATACCAATGGGTGTTAGCTAATCCTGTATCCACAGCTGCCCAAACTGGGGTACCAGCTAATAAAAAAAAAAAAAAAAAAAAAGAGAATAGATGGCAGGCGATATCAGTTTCAAGAGGCTATAGACATTGCAGGTGTTGGGTTGGTTCCTTGTTGTTGATATGTTGATAAACTTGAGAAGAGTTGCTTTCTTTTAGTGAAAACAGCAGAGCAGAACTGTTGTAGAGCTGAGAAACTACAAAGACTTCCATGAAGGCCCCCCAGATAAAATTTCTTCCAATGCATGGCTCAAGAACGGGACGCTCTTCCTCGACAATGAAAGTTTAATGCTCGCCATCCAACACCAATAACTATAGAAAATACTTAGCCAAGGTGCCCGGAGTGTCAGATGACACATGTCGACGATGATAAACAGAAACGATCCAACACATCACTGCAGGATGCAAGGTGACCACACAGACGGAGTACATTCGTAGACAAGACCACGTAAACAGAATAATATATCAGTGCCTAGCAAGGAAATATCAGATGATCAAAGAAAGCGTATCGTATTACAAGTACGAACCCCAGGCCGTACTAGAGACCCCAATCCACAAGTTGTACTTAGACCGAACCATAATAACGAACACAATCCTGCGCAACAGACCGAACATAACCGTTGTCGACAAGAAGGGAAAGACTACCTATCTGAATGATATAGCGATGCCCAACACTGGCAACCTCCAGAAAATCCACGAGGAAAAAAAATCAGGAAGTACACGAACCTAAGACATGAGATCGAAGAGATGTGGCATATGCAACAAGTAACGACCATCCCGATCATCGTGTCAACTACCGGTATGGTGCCACCAAAGACCCTACATAACAGCCTAGCAGCAAGAGGTGTTCCAGAGAACATAAAACAAGTAACTCTAGAAAGTCGCAATCCTGAACCCCTGTAGAATGAAGAACTCTGATAGTCTGATTTTCTCGACCAACAGTAACATTATACATAACAACGACACTGTGCACTTGGTACCAGTAGCCATCACGGGACGGAACCTTCCATCAGAGAGAAATAATAATTTATTAGCAATGTATATTTCTTTGTTTCTCTCTATTCTCTATTTTAATTCTCATCTTCGTCTCTAGTCAACAAGTCGTAATACCACCAATGTAAGTTTTAAAAAAAAATGATTTTTCTGTTCATGCTCTGGAAGGACGACATAAGGTGAGAGCAGTTCGCAAGATAAAGAATACCGCAGTATTTATCAGTCACGTGATTTTTAAACACAATTAACTCAAACTGATACAAATGATTTGATAGATTACTTGCTGAACTTAATAATGGATGTTATCTATGTGATATCTTCAAGCGCCACAAAAACTTGAATTAAGGGTCGAATGGGTCCTGGTTGTCCTTTGGAATTTGACTCATTGGTTACTCAGGCCAAATTGCACCAGTTTCTATTTCATAGAGTTTTCGGTTCATATGTCTGTACTAGTTGTGTGCTCGCGGGTCGATTTGCATGTTCTACGAGCTGAAAAATCTACTCCCTCTGCTGTGATCGGCTAATTACAGCTTCAATGATGACCACATTAACAATTCCTCCATGTCCGACGAGATTCCAACTTTATTTTTAATGGTTTGCATGGACTTCCAGATTATTATAGCAGTTTCGTTTTTATTGATGACCTCGAAGAAATTGTGGAGAGTCAAAGTATTTTATATTGCTTGATTTTCATGTTTTCTTTATGTCCACTTCCCTTTTTATGTACACATTTATCACTTTAGCTGAATCTCAAAGTGATTACAATAAGCAGCACCCTACGGTATATCAGAGTGGTGCAATATACCGTATTACGTGCCAGATTTCAGCTAGTTTCTTACTCTTCCTTTCCTTTGCAGGAATTTATGGTACTTAGGCTCGAATTCCATTCCGCTTATTTCTTTCAAATTATGATAAAAATATCAAAAACATTTAGTGAGTTTTACTGAAATGTCCTGCATGTAATATGCCTGCTTTTAGATTTCGAAGAACAACCTCCGTTACCAAACACTGCGAAAATTTAATTTAAATTCTCTTGTTTATTAATCTGGCCTGCAAAATCGATATCAAATACTTGTCAAAATACGAGTCCTAAGTATATTTCAATAAACAAGCAATATCATTCTAAATCACTTTAGATTGAATTTCTCTCACTTGTGATTCCACTTGTTTGCGCCTTTCGTATTTAATTATCTCGTGGAGGGCCGGCGACTATTTTTATAAATATAACATCCAACCAAGCTTGCGAACTACTGGAGTAAAACCCGCAGGGGCAAACCTATTATGTTTACCAACGAGAAAATAAATCGAAAGTTCCAGTAATGTTATGTTGCCTGATATGGAACGTTTCTTAAATAATTAAGAAATAAAAGACATTAAAATCAAAACTCTTTCCTCTTATGAACACCTTGATATTTCCATTTTTGAAAATTAAAAAAGTATAAAGATTGAGGAGCATTTCTGTTAGTTGTATTTCAGGTAAATGAGGGAAAAAAATGCATTAACTTCCTTTAGTGTTCGTTTAATAAAGAAGGATAATAAAGAAATTCGTTTAATAAAGGAACGAGAAGAAAAATTTCCGGGATGCATAGATGGACGATTTAACGCTTGACTGGATGAGCACAACCATGAAAAGAATACTATTTAATCATATGTGTTCCTTCCAAGGTCATTTTAACTGTCTCATAGTTGGGATAATGAGTTGAATGGATAACGCTGTTAACCGCGGTCATTATTTAAACTCATTCTGTAAAACAAAACACAAATCTCCATTTAATGAGAGATTCCCCACAAAGCCTGTCTGACATCTCTTATATCAATTGAAGAACACAAACAAAATTACCCAAATATCACATGAGAAGGAACTTAAGGCTGGTGGGTGTTTTTAATTTAAAAAAAAGGCAACCAATGCTATGAGGCTATAATAAGTTGTGCTGTACGTCGGCATGTATTCTAAAGCCAGTTTTTCTGTTTTTTGAGATGAAAATCCACGCAGTCCTCACTCCAAACATTCGCCATGGTGTGATAAAAATGTCCATAAAAGTTCCTTCCATCTAGACAGGATTTGAATATAGACCTTTTCCTATACCTCGTGGAAAAAGGCAGCGAATTCAAAAAGGAATTAATTTTTTCACGTAACCTCTCTAACAGTGCAAGTTGGTGTTCAGAATTGAAAGCACGTTGATCGAGTGGGATGGAAGTCAGTTATGACATTTTAACGCATTTCGGCCAGGAGATGGGATATGGCATACTTCCCAGATTTAACACTGAATCCATTATTCAATAGGCGTTTTAAAGTTTGTGGGAGGGTTTTTTTTATTTTCTTTATCCTTCTTTTCTCTTATGGCACATTTATTATTATCTTATCATATATATTAACTGCTTGCTTATCTTATTCGTCAGGCTCATTATTCTAAACGTATACGTTTAACATTCCCTCCTCAGTAATTTCAGCTTAAAAAGAACTGTCCGTCTGTTTTTAAATGCTTTATGACTTATAATTAAGCATACTTCCTTCCAGGGATTCCCGTCTCTCTTTAGCACACGAATTCTTTACCTAAGGACCTTCCTTGCTGATCACCTATACTCTGGAACGGATCTGAAGCATCTTCGGCCATTCTTTTCCTTACACAGAATCAGGATTTTTGCATATTTCTTAATTACGCGTTACTTATTACACAAAATCATCTATTCTTCAGCTTTACTGCTCTCCCCCTTTTTCTGTGCGCCAAAACAAACTCTATATACTTCCCTCTAATTTAGATAACTCCCCCTAACTAATTTACACAGACCCAATCACTACACAGTTTCTAAACTTCATTTTTTCTCATACCCGGTTTACCCTTAACGGAATCCTTTCGTCTAACCCCATTAGACTCACCCTACTAACTATACTTTTGAAAAAGGCCGAGCCAAACTCTTCCCAAAAAGTATTAAATGCTGCATCTTTAAGTGGCCGTACGATAGGGGGATTAAATTAATGTTGACTACTTAAGCACCTTTTAAATTTAACGTTTTTCTACTTTGCTTTGTCTATCGTTCTGATGCTTTTAATTTTCACCTTCCACACGCTACCATATCGATGTTACATCTATACTTTCTGGGCTGTACCGACAGCCCACTCCCACTAACTGAAATATTTTGAAATATTTTCATTGTTTGTAAAACTACTTTATTTCTACCGGTTATTCTTATTCAGAGATATTTGTAAGACTGTGTCTTACAGTTTACAGTCCTGCCAAATATAAACCAGTCTGAGCTTCAAAGCATTCCAACCTTAAACACCAATTCATTTGAAAAACAGAGCTAAACTTTTCGTTCATAAGTGGGGGGCCTGGAGGGTAGCACATGGGAGAACACTACCAGAAACTGCAAAATCCGAAGTTAAGTAACCATCAGCCTATTCGGAAATCGCTAGATTTGTAGATGTACAGGATCGAAAATTGGCACTTTTCGCTTCACTCATCCTGAGTTGCATTCTTTTCTAGAGTGAATGCTACCACATGAAGTGAAGAATAAATCATGAATCAAGCAATATTATGTTAATTTCTCCCCCCTGTAGCTGGGGCCAGGAATTAACAAAAATATGAAAAAAACACGTTATAAAGAGCAAATATTAGATACATAGAATTAGCAAAGTGAGGCAATATTTTATGCCTAGTCATTAGTTTGTTTGGGTTTGATGGTTGTACTTTTAATACAGAATTTAGTTACTTTTAGGTACACGCTGAGATAAGATTTTGTACAGTTCTCCGATAATACTGCAGATATCAATTAAAGAAAGATCATCTGTGGTTGTCTATAGATACCGAACTTACTATGTGGGAGAGAAAGAGAGGTCAGCAATGTTGTTCACTGGTGGAATATAGTTCCCCAAACGTCTGCCATGTATTGGAAAAATTTTTCGTATCACGTACATCCGTCAACACTTCATTTTGGTTCCAAATGAAATGACCACTTTCAAGATGAAAATACAACTATCCCTCTTGCTAGATCTGTTCGTTAACTGTTTCTTAACGTATTATGGTTCGAATTACGTGATAATGAAGTCAGTCACCTTCTCTAAATCCTATTTAAATTTATGGAAATCGTTAGGATACGTGGTATTCTCGTCTCTGAAGGAATTTTCTCCATCAATTGTTCTTTAGATACCTTTCGATCACTAGTTGAATCCATGCTACATCGAATTCAAGTTATAATTTAGGGCATTATGGCCATAGCAGCTTATGCGCCACTAAACCCCACCCCTTATGACTCAGGCACGTGGGAGATCCTACAAGATACTGAGATTAGATTTGTAATATTCTGCAGGGCAATGTATAATTACTTTATTTGTTCTTGGTCAAGGAGGTACAAATAAGTAAATCAGAAAAATGGTGCGCGTAATAGAAAGCATGGTTCTTCCAGTTGTCGGGAAGTAACAAGTATGTACTTTCATGATTACCAACTTACATTTTTATAAACCATATTTGGAGTTACCAAGGTTACGGAAAAGTAACCTTGGTAACTCCAAAAATCCAGTAATTTAAGGGATTGGAATATTAGTGACTAAATGTCTCAAATCATCAGCAGCTTTTATTACCGAGATTGCAATCGAAAATTTTTTTATCAATTTTAGGTGAAGAAAACAGCAATAAGTAGTCTGATTTATTGCTGACATACACCTTTTTTATCAAATAAACCAGATTGATCATTTAACGGAATTTTTTGTTGAATCTTCTGCCTTCGCTGTTACAGAAAGAATTCGATTCTAAGCAAATGCTTTTTAACGGTCACATTTCGGAAGCAGATGAACTTCGCAAGAAATCTATTGAGTTCTTCGTTAAATGATTTATCCGTGCTAACAATCTCGTCAATAGTGTTCCATCAGTTCATTATGTTATTGCAGACTAAAAGAATTTACAATAACTTCGATTCACGGTACACACAAAAGGAATGCGGTGTTTTGTGATTTCTTTTCATATGTCGTGCGCAGTCGAACATAACTGGCTTATATAATCAATAGTAGTCAATTGGAAGCATTTTTAGCAATTCCCAAGTGTTGGGTAAAGCGCAGGAAGCATTTCATTTTTTTGAGCGCTAGACGAGCTGGATGCACGAGGGATATAGTCTTTTGAAAGATTGGCAGGAAAAGACATACTTAAAATATTCAACATTCCATATATTAACTGTGAACAACTTAACGTACTATGGTAGACGGTGGGCAAATACTCCTTCCTTCTGAAACTCCGCCGGGCAGTAAAAAATAAAAAAAAATCGACTTTTTCGAACACAATAGCAGATAAGAACCGAATTTTTCTAGCCACATAGATGCACAAAGTTAGGGAAGGGCAGAAGAATAACAAATAGCTGAATGCCACAGCATGCGAACCACTGCATCGGCTGTATATTGTCTTAAGCATCGGAGACCTTGGAAAGGAATGAATTGCGGAGTATAGACGGATTCATGCGAAGAAACTCAAGAGCTCATAATATTACTACGCTTTGGAAATTACCAAAAAGATGTTTTTCCGCAAGATTATTTAGAAAGTTGTATATTACTAAACTGAACAAATTGAAACAGATCAGACCGTCGATAGGCATGTAACAAGATTGTCGATTCGGCCTAAATTGAACCAACAATTTTTTTCCCGAATAATAAGCACATTATTAATAAAAGTAAAGGAAGAAAAAATAGACTACAACGAGAAGAACGCTCTCTATCAACGTGTGAAGGATATACTCGTATATTCCTCGCAGGTCGTAAAACTCACTAATACCAATTATCCTCAACTCGATTGCCAGTCTGCACGGATTTTTCAAGCGGTTCTTCAGATGATGGATAGCCTTTCCGATACAGTTCGCATTACAATCTCGACATGGTAAATTATCTCACTTTTTTGCATTACTTGTAACAGAGGGTTTTTCGAAGAGAGGACAGTATTTACAAGGTATTTGTACTGTATTAATACTATAACTGCATAAAATCCTGGAAATACCATGAGATAATCCCGAGTATTTCTACACAAAATGAAAGCAATGCCGGATGTTCTGTTTGAGTTCGATCTAAAGGAGGGTGGTAGCAACGAAGAATCGGTATTCGTCATTTCCGTGTTAAAAACATAACCCCAATTCCATTGTATACCTCAACTATATGGTCCTCGGCACCTCCATCTTACAAAACCAGGTTGCTATTCCTGAAATACTGGATTTTAAAATAACTAAATAACATCGCAAGCCTACCACCTACAATCTCAAAATCTGTCGTGCTCGCTAATCTAAATATGCTACCTTGGAAGTATCACATCATCTCCAGGAACCTCGTGATCTTCGCCCAGCTTCTCTCCGGAAAATTAAGTTCACCCGATATCTAGGTTATCAGGACCGTCAAATCGCAATAGAAGTCGTACCAGAGCACTGCCAAACAGATCCAAGCTGCGTCGCATGACCTCCCTGGATAAGAAGTTTCCATTAAATTCCATGGAAATATTTAACAGGTTATCTTTCATCACTCGATTGGCGAACCGATGACCAAGCTACAGATTGGTTACACGACATCTTTAAAAATAAAATTAGAACTATGGGATTTTTTGGGGCTGATCAACCAACTCCGTATATATTAACTTGCATATGGCATGTATGCATGACAGTTATGTTGCAAAGCTAAAGTTATGTGCGTAAAAAGAACAGATGTCTCTGAGAACATATAAAAACCATAAAAAATATAGTATTACGAAATAGAAAAACATCGGGTGTCTCAACCCCCTCCTCACTCCATGTACGTCTTGCCCTCTCCTCCATATAATTCGTGTTCTCGAGTGGTAAACTGTTTTTCTCCTTAGTATAAATGTCATGCAATGTAAGGTGTAAATAAACAAAGCCAACAATTTATTCTGAAGCTACTGCGGCCTCATTTTTCTTTCCCTCGAGGTGGCACAGTTGATAGAATTGCCATTCTTCCCACACCGGGTGGAAAAAGTCCAAGTTCGAATCCCATCATGATGTGAAGAATTTTTATGGGCTTTTTTTCACAACATGTCTGAGTTAGTCGGTCTCAGGCGAGTGTTGCATGGTTTCATTAGGTTTTTCATCCAGAAAACAGGCAACCAACAAAACAGTTTACAGACACAATACATAAGCTCAATATGGTCTAAGTCGCTTTTGCACATAAACTCAATAACAACAACTTTTTTTGTAAAGAAAACTGATTTATTTTGGTTTGTTTTAGTAGCTTTTCTTTCTGTTTGTAAAGTTCTTTGTAACAGGAAACTGCATTTAAAGCGATCGAACCATCCGTGGCTAGCATTAAAAACTATTTCATTCATACTTTCCACCAAATTGTTGGTTTGCATGTATATATAAACTCGGTGCGTTGTCCATGATTATCTTCATACTAATGACCATATGTTGTTGATGCATATCCTCAGTCCAGACGGCTACAAAGTTTTCCATTCTTTCCATAACATTGCTGCTTGTCACTTTGGTGGCATCCGTGGAAATAATATTTTATGCAGCACTTCTGAATAACCCTAATTGTTTTTGCAAGCAGATTTCAACGAAGTTAGCAGCATGAATAAATCTCGTGCTACGTTCACCGTTTGCAGGCCTGGGAATAATATTCAACTTTTACTCCAACTGACTCATATTTTTCTTTTCTAAAAGAAAAAAAATCTGTTGGTGTTGTAGGTCGTTTGAATGCCACAATTAAGTAGTGGTATACTTTCCACATTTAGATATGAACTTCTTAGAAATCTTGTATTAATTTCATTAATAATAGTAAGAAGTGTATTAAAGATGTTAAGATTGCAATATCATCTCTCCTTAAAAGCATCTAAAGATACTTTTAACTTTAAAATTATTCTTGAAAATATTTAAATAACTGAAAGTAACATTAACGTTTCAATACAAGAAACTCTCATTAAATTCAAAAAGCAAACTGATTTAACAGCAACATAACCCGATGTGAACTATCACGGACCGTGGTATGCGCGTGGTAGGCATTGGTGATGAATTAACGAACTACGAAGACTTTTTGTACATAAAGAAACAACATCATAGGATATAAGTATGTGGTCATCACTGATTTCCTGTTCTTTTAAACACTATAAATTCCTGGCTCAATTTGATGACAAACTTAATATGCCCCATTAAAGGTTTTAAGAGGGACGGTATGCATTTTTTTTTTTTTTTTCAAAGTTAAAAATTAGGATTCCATTACTGGAAATTATTAGACGTAGGGTAACTTGGAGTGGGTTGATCTTCGGTGGTCCATAACTCACTCCTCACCCTGCCCCAGTCGCAGCCCGTAAACTCCAGTACTGTTTTTTGTTCATTTTTGCTTGCCCAAGCCATCTTCTGAGTAGACAATTCTCTTCCTCTCTCTCTTCTAATCTGTTCGTTGAAGGAGAACTTATTACTTTACATGTTGTGTTATCCCCAAGGAACGCAGAACAGAAAACATCTGAATATATGTTTATGAATATCTAGATACAGAATAAAAGTATTGTTCCGATGCTTCCATTCTACAATCAGCTTTATCCACCGGGGAAGCACCGACGTTGGAATCATTCCTTATCTCTTGAAGTCTGAGTTTGTCTCTTTGATCATCATCATGTATTTATACTCACTGCCCCAATATAGCTTTTACAGTTGGCAAAGCACCATATAGATGCTGAAAGCCCTTGAGTTTTTGGATTTTATTTTCATTGTAATGTTTTCGTTGCATGCTTGTAATCAGTGTAATTTTAACTGTATATTTGAAAAATAAATATATTCTATAGGCTGGTCGGTATAGTCAAGTAACTAAAAATTCGTGCAACTAAAAATATTTATTTTTAAGGTTGAGTTGAAGTAAATTCGTTGATAGCGGACTCGTTTGCCATTCACGTAGTCCTATTTGTTAAATATTGGGTTGGATTAGGTTAGGTTATGTTGTGTGTGTATTAAACGCCAACGCAACTAAGGTTAGAATATATTGTGTTTATAATTGCATGTTTTCTTCGGTCGGTTTGTTGAACGAAAAACCAAAGTTTCCAGGAAAATACCATTCAGCTCTCGCCTGAGACCGACTAACTCGGCCACGTTGTAAAACAAGCCCATTAATATTGTTTGTCATTGACGGGATGCGAACTCGAGCATTTCCCACTATGTTACCCGCATGGACAACTCTGTCATAAAATGAGTCTAAAAGTATAGGAAACTTGGGACGAGATAGGAAATACAAAAAAAAAAAAAAAAAAAAAAGAAAGAAAGAAAAAAGTTCGGCAAAATTTGGCATTCCTTTCCGCAATGATCGGTATTGGGATCACTGCCGTTTTTGATTTTCTTAAATGACATCGACGAAGGGATACTGGCCAAGGTGTGAAAAGATCGGTAGAGTAGTTAATGATCAGCGCCAAGCAGCGCCTCTTCAGGAAGACTTAGATAGACCTCATGGACAATCAGAAAAGTTGCAGGTGTGGTTTAATAGAGCAAAATGCAAGCCCTGGGAAACAGCAACTCCAAATTGACTTATACACTTCTTGGAGACTTTCATGGACAAGGAAGGTCCGTGGTGTCCCATCGATGATTTTTCGTACATTTGTTTGTAAAGATAGAGATGTTGTAATCCTAGTGTACAAAGAAATTCTAAGACTGCAACTGGAAAACTAGTCTGGTGCTTAAGTATGGAGGCCGCACCTAAAGAAAGATATCGAACATCTTGAAAGGATAAAAAGATGAGCAGCGCACTTGGTGAAATCGGCAGAGGGAGAAGTCAGTATGGAGAAGCACTTTCAATATGTGGGCTGCAGAGTTTGATAACTAGGCACCTTAGAGGAGGCCTGATTGAGGGTATAAAATAGAGGAGAAAGCAAAGTGAATGAGGGTGAAATCTCCATTATTATTAAAGATTCAGAATGATCCATTATGAATGGCCTTGTTGTCGGAGAGTTTTTAAGGAGCATCAGCGACTAAGACCATATTGCTCTGTGTATACTGTCTGTAAATGCGTGTGTTCTGAGTTTGATTTTCTGTTTGCTGGGCAAAAAACCCGAGTTTCCGAAGGTAAAAAAAACAAAGTATGCTACCTTCGTCTGAGACCGATTAACTCAGTTCCTTTGTGAAAAAGGCCCGTAAAAATTTCTCTTGTCATCGACGGGACTCGAACTCAGGTCTTCTCCACCCGTGGGGAGGACGGCGGTCCTACCCACGAAGGCTGGAAGAAGAGGTTCATACTGGACTGCAGGAAGTTCTCTTTTAGCCAGCGAATTGTTGATTACTGGAATAAGTTGCGACCGTGGGTGGTTGAGGCTGACAGCTTGCGGAAATACAAAGTTCAGCTGGATAGATACCTACGTGAGGATGGAGTCAAAAATAGGTGGTTTGTCTTATTTAATTTTATTTTTTGTTTTATTTATTATTAGCATAATTTTATTTTTGTTTATTCATATTCATTTTTCGCTGGTGGGTGCAGCAAAAGTCTTTGGCTTCCTTTCACCACACGGCTAATATCAAACTGAAATACTAATACTAGCAAAAATCAAAAGAAAGCTTGATAGCCTCAAGAAATCATGTCTGAATATAAAGTTCATCCACCTAACTTTTGGTAACTTGGTGCTTTCTAGTTTCAGATGTTTCAAAAACAGCAATTTTATTGCCATACTTCATATGGAAATAAAATTCCTGGACTGGTGCAATAAAAAGAACACAAAGTGAAGGAGCTAAAAAATGGTTTTATTCTATTAAAAGTAATCACCATCTCAGTGAATACACACTTATTATATCGTTTAAATATTTCTGAAAAAGAAGTCCGCGAAGGCATCCAAAGAGATCATGTTCATTTCGGTGGCAACGTTTTTCTCTATGTCCTCAACGTCAGAAATCTTTTTTCTTTGAGGGTAGTTATCACCTTGGGAAGAGGAAGAAGTCCGCTGGTGCGAGATCGGGAAAGTAGGGTGTGAATGTTTGATCTGTACAATTCCATGTTTCTTCAGAGATGTTTTCAAAACAAGCGCGGAATCAGCGGGGGCATTGTAGCGCAATAAGACCCAGCTGCCTTTCTCTCGAAATTCAGGCCTCACTTGGGAAATACGCTTCAATTGTCTTTGAAGTATCTGTACGTAAAACGCAGCATTGACTCTCTTCCCTTCAGGTACAAATTCCTTGTGAGTTATTTCGACATAAGGTTGAAAAACATGATCAGGATCGTCTTGATCCTGGACTTCCGTAAATGAAACTTTTTGGGTCTTGGTGATGATTCTGAAACCCACTGCATGCTCTGACGCTTCGTCTCTGGGTCGTACTGAATCACCTGTCGCCCATTTCCAGTGACAATACAGTCGAGGAAATAGGATTGTCTTGACAAGTCTGAATGAAGTGTTCGCATGATGATACTCTTCGTTGCTTCTGCTCATCAGCGAGGATGTGCGGCACAAATTTTGCACAGACCTTTTTCTCCATATGTCTCCATGCAGGATTTGACTAATCGTCTCCTTATTCATATTCAACTCATCAGTCATCATTCTGATGGTAAATGACTGTCTCTTGCCAAAATTTCCCGAACTTTTGCAACTCTGTCCTCATTTCGAGATATTGAAGGACGCTCATTTCTTGGGTCATAGCGAAAATCCTCACGCCCATCTTTAAACCTAGGATACCATTCAACCACACTGGTACGACGACTTAAAGTTCCATCACCATAAACAGTTTTTAACATTTACTATGTTTCTGTTGCAAATTTTCCCAGTTTAAAGCAAAATTGATATTCGTTCGTTTCTCCATTGCAAAATCGTGACAAGAACGTTAATGCTACTAACGAAACTGGCTGTTACTCTCAACCTGTCAACCTTCTGTACAATCTCTGTTGGAGGAAGTTTAAACTACAACATGCCACTTCCGTTAATTTTTAAACTCATCGAGCATGACCAAAACAGCACCAGTCCAGGAACTTTACTGCCACACCTCGTATAAGAAGAATAATCCGTTTCACTGATAAAATTCAATCTCAAGCCTATAAATTTCTTAGACAAATTTGCGTTTCCTCTAAGTTTACAGCTCTGAAATATTCGTTTAATCCTCTTTGAAAAACAAATCCGTTTTAAATTCTAAATGAGTGAATGAATAATTTAAATAAATCTAATTAACAAGTCTTTTAAGAAATTTTTCATCCGAAAAGCAGTTTCTAATCTTCGATATAAAAGAAACCACTCAGATTTCGAAAGTGGTAGGCTTATTTAACTGACGCACCTTGTAGATAATTTATTTTTATTTTCCTCTACAGTTACTTATATCCATTCCATTCTCTAGCTTCCTAAATCTATTACCTCCAGCGCTGAAATTATTTTTCATCCCTACATGATCTAAAAATTGTATCAGCTGCTTTGTTTCACGATTCACCATTATATGCAATGTTTATAGTTTGCTCGGCAACAGAGCAGATATATTTTTATATACAGTGATACTGTGAATAATAAAACAGCTTTCATTGAACCAAAAGGATTGATCGATACACTACTTCGATTTCAACGATGCGATATTGAAATTGGGACTATTTCTAACCTAGTTTTTTGACAACGTCTTTTAACATATTCAGTCTATTCTTATATTTATTCTGGATTCTTGGTTATAACTATTGATTCAGATACATTTTTTCACGATCTTGCAACTGAAGCTGGAAGGGAGGAGGGCACAGTATGGTAAATCGTTGCCACGTATCAATCTGAACTCCAATCAGTAGTTCAGCTAAAGACAAGCACTATGTAAATACATGAAATCAATCGAAGAAGAAATTCTTAAAATAATACATCAATAAATAAAAGGCACCGACTTTCAAAGAAGGCAGCCTAGAGCAACTGCATCTTTCGCAAAAACTTTTATATGAAAGCTATTCAAAATGCAAAGAATTTGTACTATCACGAAAAAGAAAAATAAATACACGAGGCAAAAATCGCATTGAGTAAACTCTTAAAAACGTCCAAGGAGTTCGTTATTGGAACAACGAAACGCATATGATGTCAAGAAACAAATCTAAGACAAAGGAGTATACTAGACAAGACTTTAGGAGACTCGGAAATCATCAGAAACGTAGCCCAGGAGCAGTTTAACGTCACAAAAGAAGCTTTGTTATTAAAGGAGCAGTATACAAAAGTTTTTGAAAACCACGCAGTTTATCAGTTCTTTCCTCACTTCCGCCATACGCTCTGGTAATGACAGTCCCTTCTTAATGCGGACACTAAGTGTTTTTGTTCCTCTTTACAGGTCGCGTCATGAAAAGATCGTTGAACAAGTTGATAAACACTCGTCATGATAAAGTCTTGGCAGCCTAATTCTTGTAAGGGGCAATGTGATCATGCTAGAGTAGCGTAAGATGGAAGGAGTTCTGTACTCAGTCTTGGCTAGCGCGAACAATAATTAGTTTTTTTTTTAAATTCATGCTTTGCTTTGAATGAAATTTTATTCAAACCGAAATCTGTGAGTATCTTGGCTAATATGATCATCACTACAATTAGCACTACGTTCCGGCAGGTATAACCTCTACCTTTATCAAGCGGACGTATTGATCGATACTGTCTACAAGTGGAATAATATCAAACAGGATGCATTAAAAAACTGAAGCACACGGGACTCGTTCTAAGTTACCGTCTTGTGGAGTTTTACCATTTCACTTAGCTGTTAAATAAGAGATCAGGAACTGTTGATCTCGAAGGAGTTTCATGCTTCGCGTTTATCCTTTTAAGGAGCGACACAAGGCTCTTCTCTGGGCCCTTAGTGTTCATTATATATTTCAATGACCTCATCAAAGCGCTCCAAACTTTCGATGTCAAATGGAAAATATTTGGTGATGACCTTAAAGTCTTCAAAGTCATCGATTCAATACCTACAGCTCATATTTTACAACCTTGTCTGGAATTCATCTCATCTAATTGGTTCATTGAAAACAATATCTCTTTAAATACAAGTGGTATGTCGGCTTAAACCTTTTAATACCATTGAATTATTATGTCGACCAGGACTATATCGAAGTTGATTACTTTCAGGATTGACTGCTGTTGTGATCCTTTTCGAGTAACTAATTTTGCCTGTCGTTCACTATAGTGCATTATTTGGTCTCCTTCTCTGAAATATTTCTTATCTACTCGAGAGTATTCAAATTAAATTTTATTCCATTCTTTTATTTCAAGAGACACATCGAATTCCATCGAGGAGATTACAACTGTTTTTGCAACGAGTTTCGTTTAATTCCTCTTAACCTACGATGTAATCTTCAGTCTCGCTGTTTTATTTATAATTTAGTCCACAATTTTATTGATTCTCCTGCTTTCCCAACTCTTATTTCATGGCACACATTCCTCGTACAAACTGTTGTCTTCAATACACGTTTCTCCTTGCCTCTCCTTAGAACGAACTATTTTCATATGAGTCCGGAGTTTCATCATATGAAATTAATTAACCTTCGTATGGTTGATATTTTTGTTACCAAAAATTCGTTCGGGAAGCCGATCTTTTTTCTTCCTTTTTTTGTATTCTACTGTTAACCTATTTTGTTTCATTAAGTTCAAAATCATTTAGCCTGTTAATTTTTTACGTTACTTAGATGTATTCATACACTAATGAGCGAAATCATTATGACCATCTTCCTAATAGCGTATTGGGCCGTCTTTCGCCGTGATAACATCCACGTGCACCAACATAGCATCGACTCCACGAGACCACGGAAAGTGTCCTCGGGCATTCTGAACCAGCTGGACAGAATGCCATCCTGGAGTTCGGCAACGGAGCGAGGCACTGGCGTGTACCGGCGAATGCTGCGTTCCACTGCATTCCACAAATGTTTCATGGGATTGTTGTTGAGGGAATCTGGTGGCTGGCAGCCAGGAGAGCACAATAAAATGTTCGGACATGATCCTCGAATCACTCCTGCATAATGCGGCCTTGTGATCAGACGGGGCGTTGTCTTGCTGAAAGCATCAAGTGCCATCTGGATACATGATCACTGTATAGAGCAAAACTTGATGAGTGGAACAGTGATGTTCACGAAAACATTCCCTAATCCATGATACCATCGCAGCCAGCTTGTTTTCGTTCAACGTTGCAGTCTGATTGCAGCTGTTCCCCTTCTTGCCGTCGAAAACGCAGCTGTCTATCGGTATGATGGAGCTGGAACCTTGATGCATCAGACCAGACGACTCTTGTCCAGTCGGCCAATATACAGGAACGGTGTTCGCGGGCCCACTGCAGTTGTAGATGACTGTCAGTCAACATGGTCATATGAACAGGTCGCCTACTCCGTAAGACTATTCACAAGAGCGTCCCCTGGACGGTGTGCTCGGAAACGTTTCTCTGTGCGCCCTGGTTATTTGTAGTCTGCCAACAATTGAGAGATCGTGAGTCATCTGTTGTTCCGGACAGCACGTGCCAACCGCCATTCACCTCGACTGTCAACCAGTGGTGGTATCCCCGTCTCTGCACATTGGCTGCTGTGTACCCCTCGTCTGACCATTTCGGTCATCACCTTCACTGGCAGCTGCCAACAGCCGAAAATGCCTGTGGTTGCTGAGATGCTGGGGCCCCGCCTTCTCAGCATCACAAATCATTTCCCGTTCAAACTCCATCAGATCCTTTCCCTTCTCCATTGCACAGACTTCGTACTGATGAACTGACGAGCACTACCCGTACCAACATATATATGTTTCGCCAGCGGTTGTGTCACTCCTAAGTGCTGTGGGATGCATTCATTTTAGAATTAAATTCTTGTCTTGTTATATCCATATACTCGTATATCCGTCAGTATGGTAAACCACGGTGTCAGTTGGTTTGCATGTTTGAGAATGTTAATAACGAATGGATGAAAGTGGAGAAAAACAAAAACTATTTAAGTCATGGGCGTCAACGAAAGTGGATCATGGATACGATCTTCTACCACCAAATTAATCTTTTATTTAGTTCCTCACGCATCTCAAGCTTTCTCTGACTGAATCTTCCACTTCGATTTATTTATTCATCTAAACCAAGGATGACTAACCCAAAAGCCTGCTGATCGTTTCCATTTGATCCACCACTATCTGTTGAAAAAGTCGATGGTAAGACTATTTCTTATTCCGTGGTAAAATTTTAAACTTCGGTGACTCACATGGCACCGACAGGGTCCTTATTTTATTTTATTTTTTTTTTGGCTCGTTTTCTTTACTTGCGGAAATCACTTTTGTGGGAGTGGGAGCATATCCTCCTCCATCAACGATTGTGAAATTGTCTCTAAAAGAGTGCCTTTATATGTGAGCATATACAAAAATGCGTCTCTGTCCCAATGGGTCTTGAGTCAGAAATAAAGACTGACCTTGGTTCCCGTTCTTGCCACGAGGAAGCGAGCCTCTACTCTACACCAAGTTAAAAAGCCCAAAAGGGATCCCGCTCCTGTAGAACCAAAATAAATAAATAATCAATCTGCCGTGCCGTGTATCTGTAAATTTCGTGTGTTCTCTGGTCGTTTTGCTGGACGAAAAACCGGAGTTTTCGGGTGGGGGAGCCTCTGCCATCTACGACCGAGACCGACTAATTCACCCACAGATGGGAAAAAAGTCCATAAAAAGTTCCTCGCTTCATTGACGGGATTCAAACCCGGGCCTTTTCCATCAAGGGTCAGCAAAAAAAAAATCTGAAAATAACTGAAGAAAACATGCCCTGTACCAAATAAGGCAACCATCTACCGCACCATGCAGCATTTTCGCACAATATGTTGCGTGAATGACCCTAAACATGGAGTCCTTTGGTAACTGTCTTATTTGGTGGATTTATGGCCACTTAGCACTTTCATCTGTGGGATGCACTCAAGAATGACTCACACGAACAACTCACATAATCCAAATGAACTGAAGGCAAGACATTGAGAACTGCATTCGCGCCACTGATGAACATATTCCACGAAGAGTAGTATAAAACACGCTATAAACGTCTACAAAAACAAGATGGACACTTCCAGCTATTCTATAATAATTTTAATTGAAATTTGTATTCGCTTTTAATAAAATTTTGCATTGGAAACTGGGTTGCAGTTTTAATATTTCTAATACAGTTCGCTTAATTACCGTTCTTATTTAAAAAATCCTTATAATAAAGAATAACCGATGCCTATAGGTGGTACATAAACATAAAAAGCTAGATATCTGTAACATAACAGGCAGTGTACAAAATCATTGGGACACCTGATCCGATTTTCAGTTGAACAATGGTTTACAAACACTGATCTAAACCTGTTAAATGCAAACGAGCGCGGTTTGAATGTATTTTCAGAATTTCAAAATGATTTCAAGTTATTTCCCAGAATATACTGGTGGTGTCATGGTACTGGACTTTTAATAAATGGCGAATGCAATTTGTCAAAAATCAAATATTAACCAGTGCGCTTTTATGAAATAGAATCGAGGCTCCACTTTTTAATTAATTAAAAAAATAATACAAATTCGAATAAAATTATCTCCAAATAATCTTAATTATGTGCATATATTACAGTTTTGAAACTATTTACACATTCTGTAGATTTAAACCTTTGAAAACAGGCAGAAAGTCAGAAATACATACGTAAGGTAAATTGGATAAGACCATTATTCTATTCATATCCATTTTTACTCTTGGTCTGTATTATGATGCAAGCGACTGTAAACTGATGATCAATCTTATTCACTGTCTACCTCGATAAATCTGCCCATTTATCTATCTATCTGCACACCTTAAAACTGCGATTTATAAATTGGCTTTCTCTGTCTTCCAAGACGTTTGCTCTAAACCTCAACCACAGACGCATCAATTTCCTTGCATCACTCACTTGGTTAAGTAGCAGGTAAGATCGATGGTTCATCAGGGACAAAGAATGTCAGCGCACATTCGCCTTGAAATGCAGATTTGGGGAGAAAAAATCGGTAAATCTAATGGTGCGATCAGCAACTTGCACTGAAAGTAGAGGATCCTTTCCAGACAGAACAAAAAGTACATTAAAAACATGTAACGTCTACAGTAATGAGATCTTTAAATTCTTTAAGTTCGTTTGAATTTTACACCAGGGGAAGTTGTTTGGTTTCCTCTAGGTAAACGCAGAGGCAATTAAGTACAAGAGGTTTTGGTATATTTATAAATATACGAAATTTATAAATTTAGAAAATTACGCCACAATACTGACCATACTAACCTGCAAAATTTTGGTATATAATTGCGCAATTTAGTAATTAAAATTAATTTATTTAATCCTCATTAATATGAAAATATTCCCGAAGAAGAATTATCGATTATAATGATGATCTTTCTAATGATTTACCATTCACCTTTCTATGTGTCGAATTCCAGATGGATTCATTTAATAATATCAGATTATTAATTGAATAATTAGATTAATCTTCAGTAATTTAACAAATATTTTACATTTATTAAGGACAGAGAAGAATTTATCTTTCAGAGGTGAACTGTGTAGCTGGAAATAAAAATCACCCAGACATCCATTTCATCTTACACCTGGATATTCATGAAATTTTAGATTTGGTTGCTTTATAAAGATTTCTCGAACTATTCCAATATTAAAATCAGACAAATTGAAATCCACCAGCTTTTTCACAACTATTAATATAAGTTGTAAACAGCCCAGCCATTAATATCAGAACACACCTCCGTTGATATATGGTCGAGTCCTACCCAAACACCACCTACCACACACAACTATAAATATGCCCGTAAAGCCTTAGAGGGGACGGTGGTACGATTGTGAATACAAGATGTTGCTATCGAGGAATTTTGAGGGGTCTTTTTCACAAAGTGGCTTTCTCAGCCACGTTGCGAAAAAGACCCCTCAAAATTCCTAGCGTCATTGACAGGAATCGAACTTAGATCTTTTCCACCCGGTGTGGAGAGGGCGGTGATTACATCAACTGTACTACCCTCCAGATCGTAAATTCCAGTACTCCGTATCCATTACCTATTACGTGATCTTGAAACGCTCAATTAGAGCGTTTCAAGAATACCTGAGAGAATGTCTGAAGGATGTACAGATTTAAATTTAAATTATTCATTTTTATTTAACAGCTGAAAATTAGAACCTAAATTGCTATTGATCCCGTTTTTTCTTTGTGGAACTACAAGACCAATAGGTTAACTAGCATTAATTTCACAGAAGTGAAATTTGCATGGTCATCTTTCTAAGCGCCATTTATCTTCCGCTTCGCCTTAACGAAGAAACGGCAGGATGATTAAAATCAGAGGCCATTCAGTGCATGTGCAATCAGGGCATGCTGAGAATTCTTAAGAAGTTTTGCATATTTAGCAAGAGGCAAAGATAAAGAGCGCCTTATTTATTCAGAGTGTGCTGAGTGTAGTACTTGCATCCTACACAGACACCATAAAATACCATCAAGACACGGAAAAAAATCAAAATGTGATCAATCCCTGCATTGTCTTAATTTCATTCTTCCCTAAAAGGTAAATACGGTTCCTTATACAGAAGTCATACAAGAGTGGTCTCTTATATCACAAAAACTAAAATTATTTTTGACATAAATTTTCCATTAAAAGCACAAATCATCTTTTAAGTTCCTCTGCATTCGTTTTTATCATCCCACCATCATTCTGTTAACGAGATGTGCTTTGTCACATGTCTTCCTTCCCAAAACTGCTCTACGTGATTTTGAATAAACAGATAAGTTGTAAACGCAAAAACATAATTTGTTTCACGAAAGTTTCATAAGGAAAGTCTGACCCATCAGAAAGCCATTAAAAATACGTTATGTAAATAGTGGCCAATAAGAAGAGAGAAAATTCTCAGCCATGTACTTCATTTGAAGAGTTAGATTTCAGTGAGAAAAGTCATGCTTAAAGAATTTTATCTGAAAATATTAAGAAAAAGAATAAAGTTTACTTCCTTTAAGCGACCAGCAAAAGATGGTTTGTCATAAAGGAGTCTGGAAGTAGAAGTTTCGACAGTTATCAGAACAGTCCATGTTCATTTAAAAGTTGGATAGTTTTGATAAGTTAAAATTTGATAATTTTGGCTAACCTTTTTTCGTGAGTTATCTGGAACATGCACCATCCCCAAAAATTCACCTAAATGAAGAAAACAGGTTACAAAACAGATATTTTAATATCGATTATGGCCCACCCTGTGTTCAAATAACATTAACAACTTTCTGGAGGAAAGACTTGGGCAAGTGGAAACTGTAAACATGCAGCTCTCCTTCTGTAAGACTACAGCTAGTTCTCTGTTTGAACTAGTATGTATTCTTCTATTTCTCAACTGTTGTTCCAAAACATCCAAATGGTGTTCAACTGGATTCGCACCTGGTTTATGGACTGGACATGGCAAGTTCACTAAACATTATTCTCCAAAAACCACTATCGTACTGATCGTGGTTTGTGGTTCGGAGCGCTGTCATGTAATGCAAATACTTTTCCTTTTCAAAGAATTACTACAGTGCAGATAAGAGAAAAATATTAACAATGTAACAATATGCAACTGCATAAATTGCTTCGCTGATGACAACCCAGGAACCAAGACCAAACCATGAAAACAGAATCATAAGAACATTCTACAACCACTGAATTTCATTAAACCATTCTGTGGACACACTTCACATTCAAGTGAGTACATCTGCTTTCATTGTGTAGCGTAATCCACAACTCTTTGCATCAATGCTGTAATGTGAAAAACTTCCATCCTCTGCACCAGAACAAGCGGTAATGTCCTTTTCTGGTAGACGTATTCTGCTTACGAGCTGCTGCACGACCATAGTATCAAACCTCGTGAAGTGTTTTTCAGATGGTCGTTGATCCAACACTTATCCCAGTTGTGCCAATGATTTCTCGAATAAACTCATAAGGATGCCTTTGCAATTTCCTCTGGATTGCTGTTTCGATTGTCCTGATTCTCTGGAGGCCATTAATTGTGGTTTACCTGGACTGGGATGGATGATAGTACTGATTTCCATTTCCAATCGTTAATGTTAGGTGCCTCCTTCATTCTGCTATTTGGCAAATGGACATTTCAACTATGTTGCCACGTAGCTGAAACTCGCACCCTTGTAAAGGGATCTATCTGCGTTTCGTAATTTATCTCATTCTGTTCTATATACCCGTAATTGAGCGTACATGCCTTTTTGTGACCACTTTTAAATGATACTACCATCCGGCTGCCTTGTTCAACCATACCAAGACTTTTTAAGCACCTGGACCCAAACAAGAAATACCCCTCCCATGACATAAAAAGGACTCAGTAGAAATGTTTTCCTCCCACGATAACAGGTGTTAACGACTCTTCTGCTACAGCAACCGTAAAACTCGTGTATGAAAAGTTATGTTCATCGTAACTTTTCAATATTTATATTTAATCAGATGCAAGAAGTAACAACTTTGTTAATGCAAGTCATAATAAAGAACTTATCCAAGTATTATTAAATCTGTTAAAGATTTCTAATATTAACTCATTTAATAAATTACAGTGACTGAATGTTCAAGTATTGTGGGATTAATAAAAATTTCAGCTAATTATAGATGCCTGATCCTTGAACTAACCAATAGGTTTATTCAAAAATTCTCAATTTCTTGTGAGGGGAGGGGGGGGGAATTATGCAGTATATTTTCACGTAAGCGGCGATTTAGTACTAAGATAAGAAAACTTTTAGATAAGACAATGATAAACAACCAGAGTTTTGACTTTTACCTTCAATTATTTTTTATATAATGATCTTTTCGAATACACCTTCAGTAAATTAAAAATTCAGTATTACACGATGTGGATATTGCTTTTTCTATAACTTGGTTTAATTGAAACATTGAACAAAAAAATTAAAATTACCACTTTGATGTTCCGAACTGGAAAAATAGATAAACTTATATGATAATAAAATAAATAAAAACATTAACTGGAACCAGTGTAATTTACTAAATAATATTAGAAAAATCTAAAGTTATGGGAATCGAACCAGAGAGTACAGCAGAAGTAGATTTATCTCTTTCTCTCTCTTAACCATATCTCATATCAAAATATTAGTATTAATGCAAGGCAAATCCATGCAAAGGAAGCATTTATTCAGCATCATCCTTTAAAAAAAAAAAGCCAAACCGTTCTTAAATTTATATGTTCTCCGGTTCCACAAGATCAAGTTGTAATTTAATAACCCTTTATAATAAATTAATTATTTAATTACCTTTAGGCTAAAAGAGAATTTTCTAACATCAAGATTACAACTACCCTTCCTTAATTTAAGCTCGTGTTTATGCTACAACAGACAAAAAAGATTATATATATATATATATATATATATATATATACATTCCCCATAATTTAATTACCTTAAACATCCCAATTAAATAAAGCTCAAAGTTCCACTATCATCACTGATTCGGTCTCCTAAAAGTTTATTTCAATGATTCTGACACCTAACCATGAGCAAACTAATCCTTGTAACAGTTTAAGGACCATCAAAGGTCAAATATAAGAAAAAAGCTATCACGAGCATTAACTGGAAAAGATTACTGACCATAACCACTTGCTCTTTAACAGATGTCGATTATGGAGCAATAAGGAAATGAGTCATTAGATTTCACTGAAAGTGCCGAAAATCTTTATGTGGAAAAAAAAATTAATTGATCAGTGAAATTATATAATGAAAATGAAAAAAAGTAATAACTAAAACTCTTGAGCCGCTAAACATGTTTTGAGAGCTCTTCATCTACCCACTCTGAGTCAATCCCTACTTAGAATGGCAAGTAGCTCTGAGGACCTCGAGTTCTGAATATTTCCCACCGGCTCACTCTCCTGCTAGCAACTGAACGATGAAACTATCGGTGAGCTACAGAAATCTTCACAGATAAATAATCTCTACATGATGAGTGAATTACTTTTTTTGTGTAAGATTCAGCCGGCAAGTAATATCTGAACAGCTTGTTAGGAGGTTTTCACCCTTAATTTGGAACCATTGACCAGAAGAAAGCAGTTGGTGCAATGTTATTACTCTCCGCCTAGAAAACAATCTTTGTATTGAATGTCACGTTAACCACTGCGCTATAAATGAAGTATACGGTGTGCTAATAAAAGTTTACATCTTTAATTCAGCCGTTATATCAAGACGTTATATATCCACCTTTAAATCTCTTTACATCAGAAAATCATTACAATAGATTTTGCAAATCTACAGAAGTGCTGGACCATGGAAAGATTTTTCAATTGTGGAATGTATTGAAATCATAGCTTTATCGCTCAAAGGAGGATTTTTCCAACACGTATTTAACCATCAACGTTAAATACGTGTTGGAAAAATGTATGGCCAGAGTCGGTTTATTCAGGAAATATGGTCGAACCTGCAGAAAACAATTGTTGTGATAGAACTTGTTAAGTAGGTAGGAGGGGAAGATTTTGATTATATGAATACTGAAGACGTTCAAGAATTACTGATAAAAAAAAAAAAAAAGAGGCTAGCAAAACGGATTCGGTGGAGGTGGCATCGCAGGTAAATCAAATCAATTCAGAGGATGATAGCGCAGATGAAAATTCTGAAGTTTCAAATTTTACTCTAAAAAGCATACGGGAAAGTACCTACTTAACCGAGAAATTAGAATCTTATTTTTTGAATAAATGCAGATCCTTCGACTGAAAGGAACACAAAGTTCAAAATGGAGCTTCAAAAATGCTCTAACCCATACCATTGTTAGAGCATTTTTGCTCTAACCCATGCGATTATTTAATTTAATTTAATTAATTACTTTAGCTCCATACCATGCAATTTACAAAGATCTATCAAGCAAAAGCAAACAATTCCAGAATACTGATTTTTTTAAAGAGAGTAGAAGATACACAAAATGTAGATCCTGCAGAAGAAAGTTCAGAAGGTGAAGAAGATATTCTGCAACAGAGAAAATGTTCTCGTTTGATTGTGCCTAACAGCGATGAAGAGGAAGAAAAGTAAATGACGTACATTATCTGACATATGTATCAGAATTTGTAAGACGTTTGTTCAGTTATTACTATTTTTAATACAAATAGTTTCCAATAGTTATGATTCTTAATCTATAACACAGGTTCGCACTACACGAGATTTTATAGGAACCTAACTACCATGTTATACGAGGGTTACCTGTATGATACTGAAACCCCCCGCCTCCCCTTCATTGCGGATTGGAGAATTAAAAACCACTCTAGCTATTTCAATCGAGTACTCTATTTTAAAGGTCAAGGGTGACACGGATTATGGTTAATCAGGCCATCCTCCATTACTGCTCCCAAGTAATGGAGAATGGCTTGGTAATGGAGGAACGAGTACAGAGAAGGCCAACGAGATTGGTGAGGGGAACAATGGGTTTCTCTTACCAAGAAAGGCTTAAATTCTGCAAATTGCAGCGTCTGGAGACCAGGCATCTGCGAGGTGATCAGATTGAGGTATGTAAGGCTTTAAGTGGTTTGAGCAAGCTCAATGCTGATGGGATTCTTTCTCTTGCTCCGATTATTTTGCCTTTAGCCAGCAAGTGGTTGATTGATGGAACAAACTTCCATCTGCTGTTGTGGAAGTTGATACCTTAAATAAATTCAAGGAAGAACTGACTGGAAAAACGTTTGGAGCGAATGGATGGTGAAATGGGAAGAGTTTTTTTTTTTTTTTTGCTGATGCTGTATAAGCTTGCTTTCTTGTATCATATGCCTCTACTAATGCTATTGTCATTGCGTTTTCTTTCTCCATATTCAGCTGTTAGTTTAACAGCTGAATGCAGGGTTAAATAGTTTTTACTTTTGTTTAATCAAAATAAACAATCAAACAATTAAATCAATGTCAGATTTCAGAGGAGAAAGATATCTTTTCTTCGTACATTAAGTAATTTTCCAAATTATAATAAAAACTTCGGTCACTTTACTTTCTAGATAATCGACTAATATGCTAAAGGAAAATTTTCCAGCTACCAAGTTATAATATAACTTCCAATTTTTCGGCTAACATTTATGGATTTAAAAAGAATAAAATTATCTTCAAACATCTCTTATGAAGTTGCAATTTAAAAAGAGTCCCAGCAGGGCAGTGCCAGTATAAATGTCAAGTACACCGTCCCTGGCTCTACTTTCTTCATTCCTTCGCCCACGCTCCACTTCGTCTATAGCTTCGGAAACCATTACACGCTTTTGCGAAGCGGCCACCCTCGAAGGTCGTCGCAGACCTAACATGACAGATCGGGGAAACTCACACTTGGACGACTAAACGGATAACCTGAGAAATTCTTCCAACTCCTTGGGAACGCAATTGGCTGAAACATCTACACAGGAACAGGTGACAAGTTTATCTCTTGCGTCGGGTCGCAGTACTCATCCTCCGTTTCTACGGAAGAGCGAACTTGCGGGTTAGCCACGAAAACGTCATTCACGCTCACAGTGGCAACTATGGAAACTAAATGAATGTCTCTCGGCAATGACCAATCTTCCCTTTACTTATCTGTTCTGTTTTCTGTCTCTCTCGCTCTATTATACGCATCATACATTTGTTTATATGAAAGTAATCGGGCATGGAAATTGCCACTTCGCCAATGGCGATCAGAGAATGATCTAACAACCGAAAAACTCGATATGTATCATCACTAATACTAGTGGATAAATTCGTCATAACATGACAAGGCAATTTCCGAGAGATTTTTTCCAGAGCAGTATACTCAGATCATACAAGTTTGTGGTCTATACACCCAGCATTATATATCTACCAAAACATTTTGGGGCTCTTATCTGAATAACGGATCCTTAATAAAAATTTTAAGAGAAAAACAAAAGTTAAATTAAAAAGAAGTGGCAAATTAGACTTGGCGATAACCGAAGAATTTTCCAGTTTTAAAAATAAAAAAATAAGGTAGTTTGTGACAACAGAATAGGTTAGAAGTAAATACGCCATGTATTTTGAATAACCAGAAAAGTTTTATGATATAAAACTTGGCTTTGTATCACCGATTTTTTCTCGTTAAACCTGTGCTTCTGGCGACAAACAGCTTAATAAAGGAATGGTGTGAAAAATCACCTTATTATTCATTCTTTTCGTTGGAGCGAGACAATAGTCTTGATCTATGCCTCCTGGAATGTCTTATGGTGGGCTCTTGGCAAAGGTTTTTGTATCTTAAAGTTAGTTCTAGTCATATGGTGCAAGGAAGTGCTAGCATTTGCTGTACCATCGAAAAATAAATAAAATAATAATAAATAAAAATTACCTATGCGTTACAAATCTTACGTAGGTACCGGTCCAACTGACCTCTGAATTTTCTGAAACTACCCCGGGGTAGTTTGAGGCTGTCTACAAGATAAGAGTGTCCACGGAGGTTTTCTAATAATTTCCAATTTGCAGGCTAAATGAAAACTTCCTGTTGTTCTCGAGTTGTTTCTGAAGTATTGACATTAGTCTGAGCGGATAGCACAGTGGCCATAATCGCCATCCTCCTCACACCTGCTGAAAAATGCCCTGATTCGAATTCAGTCGATGATGCAAAGAACTTTTATAGGCTTGCTTTTTTTTTCCACTCTGGCCGAGTTAGTCGGTCTCAGGCGAAGACAGCAAGATTTTCCCCCATAAACGTGGATTTTTTGTCTATAAAAAAGGCAAATTGACCAGAGGACACGAGCAATGTGTATGAGGCTGTTCTCGGATAGAATTAATATGATAATTTTTTTCACGTATCGACACCACCTTTCTCAACACATTTAACCAAATTGCCCTCTTAAGAAAATGGGCAAGATGAGTGACTGCGTTGAGAAAGGTGGTGTGGATACTTAAAATTATCATATTAGTGTTATCCGAAAATAACCTCATACATTGTATTCTCTGGTCGATTTGCCAGCAAATATACAAGATGGAAATAATTCGTTAAATTAAAAACTTTTTACGAAGTGATGATAGTCTTAAAATGACCTTTATTTGTAGCTTAATTTATCTAAGGAACCAAGGCCATTAGTCGTTAGTAACTGTGCCTGTGGACAATGTTTTCATACGAAAAAAACTGTGTAACCCTCATTCTAGACAAACTGAATAGATCAGGTTGTAAAAAAGCCATAAAAAAGTTTCTCCCATGGACCCTGAGATTGGTAACCCCACGTTTTCCACCCGGTGTTGATGGAGTGATTATAAATACCGTGCTAACCACCTGAAATATAGTCAGTAGTCGCTTTTATAAGTGCCACTAATATAAATGTATATTAGTTTAGATTTTAAATTCAGAAGCTGCAAAATAAAATTTACTTCTAACATTGTTTCACATAATCATTTAGTTTCATAATTAAAATGTTCATCAAAAGTTGCGCTACTCAATTTTGTCCACTAGTACTGTATTACCAGACCAATGACAAACGAATTACTGCAAATCCGGAGAGACAGCTAACTTTCATAATTAATGAAATCAAATTGTCTGAGATATTGCATTTTCACATTTATTGTAATGATTTTATAACAATTCATAAAAAAAGTTCTAATACTTTAATAAAAACATTAAATTTCTATTTTATTTGTAATACGTTTTAAAACAGATAAACTTAAATTGGGTACCGTTCTTTTCTCCAAATAACAAAATGAGTTATTCATTTCAACATTCTGTTATTATATTTACTTTTTTTAAAGATATTACATTCAGCAGAAAATTTCAGGTTTTCAAAAGAATTCTATAACCGAAAAACAAGTTTAAAAAATATGATTTATGTGATTACAGTTTTATTGCAGATAATAAGAAATACCTTCTGCACAAAGGATAAGAAAACGTTTAGTTGCTATGTTATCGCAGCGATCGAGTTTTAAATTGAAAAATTCTGATAGTGTCCACACTTTTTTTTGGCTGTAATCCTACACTATAATGGAGGAATTTTATACGGCTACTTTCTAGATGAAAAGGGATTGTCTAGAAATCCCAGCGTATTGTTAGTGTCCCAATGGAAAGATGCTACTTGCCAACATCAATATCATTCAAAGAGCATTATTTGAGAGTTTTCAAATAGCCTCTTCCTATCCAGACAATATCTTTATGATATAATTTATATTATAATCTCTATGATTTTAATTTATAATTATCATTCCTCTACTTATTATGGTAATAAGGTTTGTATCTAGCTATTTTTAAACAGATTTATCTGGTTGTCTACAGTATAAACTATCCTCCAAAAAAGTATCAGAACAGTCCTATTTTCACAATTCAATAGACTTTCCCAGATAAATAAATGACTAAAACAGGTATATAAGAAATGTTTATTAGCTACTCATTAGTTTCTCGTCATGGGAAGTAGCGCCACTAACGAATTTCAATAAGGGCGTGGCACACAAATAATGAGCAGAAAGTCCCCTTCTTGCAGGACCCACACGGACTAGTCATGATATATGTTGACATTAAGAAAAGCATTTGATACAAATTGGGGATATGGGACCCTTCAAGACTTGCATAAATTTAGCCAAGGCACCTCCCGAAGTTTTTATTCAGAACTGAGTGAATGATCCTTTCAAATACGTTTCCATTCTCTTTTTCGAACGTACATATACACAGAAGAGGGAGTGCCCCAAAGCTATACTGAGTGGTAGATCCTCTGCCATTAAGCGCAGTTCTATAACTAATAAATATCGAGGCATATTTGTATGCGGACGATCTTGCCATGTCATTCTCATGAAAATATATGATCAACTGAGAATTCATTAAATTCTCATCAACTGTTTGAAAGATAACTAGAAGGACCCATTAACAGATTGGTTTCTTCGGCTAAAAACAACAACCGTAGACTTTCTAAACTCAAAAGAATTGAAAAGAATTACATTTCAAAAGATTAATTTCAAAAAAATTAATTTCAAAAGAAAAGAATTACATTTCTGTGGCAAGCGAACATTATATCCCGATCCAGACCTTTACTTATATTCTCATCGCATTAATTTTCATCCTAGTATTAGGTTTCTTAATTCTGATTATAAGAATAATAAAAAAATAATAATAAACTTCCTTGAACATATAAAGTATACTCGTATCAACTGTCTCAAGGAATTAAATCTCAAAGTAATCTCCTCTATGTCATGGAGTGCAGATCGTTATATATCATTGCAGCTATAGCATTCACCAATAGGTCTGGATATGACTATAGGTCTCTTCCATGTATCTCAATCAGGCCAAGCGTAGCGCAATGGCTTGATCCCATACATCACAATGCACTACGAGTTATGCTAGGGGCCTTTCGTATATTAATAATTCTAAACCTATGAACTCACACTACATATTTGATGACAAGTTCTGCAGCCAAACTCAGCAGTCTTTCACATTACCCCAATATAGCAATAACTCTTCACGCTAAATAGGAAAACCCTCTATCAGACAAAACCATAGCTCAATAAGCCATCTAGCATTAGACTACAAGGTTTAAATACATCATCAGCCATTTTCAATCCACCGCAGGATGAAGGCCTCTCCAGCAACTTTTCACTTCCTTCTGTTTTGTGCAATGACCATGCATTTACTACCGATGAACTAATGAATTTTATCTGTCCATCTCCGTTGTCTTCCAGGTTGTCTCTTAGCTCCTCTTGGGTACCATTCTGTTATTTTCTTAGTCCATCTGTCAAAATGTCTTCGAGCTAAGTATCCTGCCCAAGACAATTTCAGTTTTTTTAGTTTTGATAAGAATGTCCTTTGTGTTTGTTGCCTAATCCATGTATTTCTCTTCTAATCTAACAGTCTGGTTGCTAATATACAGGGTGATTCACTACCAGTGCGACAAACTTGCAGTTTGTCGGGCACAAAGACGAATCGGAATCACATAGCATTGCAGGGTCCGAAATGCCTTCGTCATGCGGTAGAGGACATTGAACGGGAGGTCGCGTGAACAGCGATCCCGCTGGAAGTCAGCATTTGCGAACCGTTTCTGTTGAAGAAACCAAGCAGCAAAAGTCCTCCGGAGTGGATAATCCGCAGGCTCCAATGATTGGACGCGTTGCGTTGCAGATGGTATGAACTCATTTGGTTTGTTGACAGTATCCTCCATACAGTGGATTGGGAAATACCCAATCGTTGGCCTATCGCTCGAGTACTCGTACTGCCTTCTGCAAGACGTAGGATATTCTCCTCATTGTCTGGCGTCCTCGTCGTTCGCTCTCGATTCATGGTACCTCTCATGAAACAACCAGTCTCACGTAACCCTCTGTGCACACGTGCGAAAATCATATGGGAAACGTTCCTGGTACAAGTGCAGAGCGGCGCGCCCATTACAGTCCGCAGCTCCATACGCGAGGTACATGTCGGCCAGTTCAACGTTTGAATACTCGTCCATTCTATCGTAAATTCTGATTTCCAGCGGGATCGCTGTTCACGCGACCTCCCGTTCAACGTCCTCTACCGCATGACGAAGGCATTTCGGACCCTGCAATGCTATGTGATTCCGATTCGTCTATGTGCTCCCTACACCTCCTGCAAGTTTGTCGCACTGGTAGTGAATCACCCTGTATAACGTTTCTTTCTTCGCTGTGTAGTTCTCAGCTTCTCTTCCATTCTTTTGGTGAGTGCCCACGTTTCATTTCCATAAGTCAAGGTGGGGAGTATACATTTGTTCATTATTTTACGTTTCAAACAAATTGGGATATTGCTACTCAGTATGTGTGACTATATTTCCTGAATGCTATCCATCCGAAATTTATTCTTCTCTTGACTTCCAGTCATTTATCATTATTACAGCTAATGACTTGTCCCAGATAAGTATATGACTCCACCTTTTCAATTACTGCTCCTTCAATCATTATTTCCCTTTCTGTGGCATACTTGTTCATCATTACTTTTGTTTTGGCCATTTTCATCTTTAGTCCAAAATCCTTACTAACTAACTCTGCATAACTGATTAAGATTTTCCTCTAATTCTTTAGGATCGTGGCTTATGATTACAATGTCATGTCATCTGCAAATCGTAAATGGTTTAGGCATTCTCCATTCACACTGACTCCTCTCTGCGACCAGTCCAATCTTCTGAAAGCTTCTTCAAGGGCAGCAGTAAACAACTTCGGAGATATTGTGTCTCCTTGTCGAACTCCTTTCTCAATTTTAAATTTGCTACTGTCTTTTAGTGATATTCGTGTTGATGAATATGTTGGGTCATGTTCAGCAATGGGGAAAGAATATTCTTCTAAGATACCACCACAGGCAATTACATGTAACCCACTTCATTGAGATTCAGATGGTTCCAAATGTATTTCTGCCAAATGCCATCATATCCTAACAGCTCTCTTCAGAACGCAGTACTTATATCACAATAGGAGAATATAAAACAGTCCTCATATATTCAATTCATCAATATAGACTAATTCATTAATCACTGTGAGTGCTCTTCAATGTAAATCATCTTCCAGTCGTTCTCTGTTATAGCGAATTTGGATAATATTACTGGTCGCGGGAAATTACATGCCCGTGGTCACCTTACAATTTTTATTGTATTCCTAATCATTGGCATCCTGGGAAACAGACAACCAGATTCAGCTCCAAAAGTGCTTCAAATGTGGTTGCATCTACTTTCAGGACACATTATTTCGTTTATAAATCCATTTCACAAAGAAGCTGTCAGGAACAGCGGTCACTCCTGTGGAAAGAACAAATAAATAATTTTTTTGAAATCGAGACAGAATCCAAACAATTGCTATCGAGCCTGAGAAGAAATTTAAAGGAAAATATCATCTTATTCAAACCCTTGTTTCATATTTGTAAAATAAACGAATAAGAATACCACAATCAAATGCATTACAGCCTCAGTTGCTGATGCACCAACAAATCCAAAAACAATTCCTTGGAACTGGTCCATGTTTGATTCAACAGCAAACTGGGACCATTTTCCCTGCTATAACACCAGTGCTATTTCTGATTTCAACCCTAGAGAACACCTATAGCAAGAACTGGAAATGTCCGGTGAGGGCCAGACCAAACTTCCGCCCTCGTGGGTAGCACGATTGGTAGGATCGCCATTCTCCCCACACCGGGTGGAAAAGACCCGAGTTCGAATCCCGTCAATGACGCGGGGAATTTTTATGGGCTTTTTCACAATGTAACTAAGTTAGTCAGTCTCAGGCGAGGGTAGCATGGTATGCCCACGCGGAAACTGAGTTTTTCGTCCAGCAAATCGACCACAGAACGCACGCAATTTACAGACGTATTATATACTACGCAATATTGCTGAAAAAACTACTGAAAGCAGAATAGTTAGGGGGAAGAGATAGAATTCACTATCCGAGATTGATGGATCGTGTTTCAATTATACTATGGTCTTTAATGATTATAAAGTTTATTAAAGAGTAGTTTTGTTTTTTAACTTTGACAATTTTGGAGGTAGCAAATTATGGATTTTACACTGTAAATAGGTGGTACAGTAGTGTGCAATAATTTCTATGAATGCCGAGATGGAGGGTAATTGTTGGATAATTGAAGTAGCAACTTTTTTTATCTTTGTATTCGTTTGCCAGTATTCCATCTGCCGATATTCCGTTTTTATATTTTATTCAAAAAGACCTATAGTGAGGGTACTATGTTTTTATATTTCTAGCATAAATTATACTATTTTTTTTAACTGAGATTTGTGGACCCACTCCGAAAATAAAAGTTTTAATCTTCAGTTGGCAGGTTGTAATGCCAACAATGTAATGAACGAGACTGAGGTTCTTACCCGGTAAGTATTGTCTGAATTATGAGATGGAGGTGATTTAATCACCTGTAAAAAAAATAATCTGATATTATCATAAAGGTCTGCAGTTGAAAGATAAGATTTAAGCTCGATTATGGAGAAGGTGAGGGAGAAAAGTAACGTCGAAAAGAGGTGGAAGAGGTAGGAACCTTCGAGGCAAGTGAAGCAGTAGGTTAAACCGGAGAAAATGATGGAAGGATGGCAGGGAAAATGGACGGCAATGAAGGTGGGGAAAGAAGATCGGCGATAAGCAAAGAAATGAGGATTTCTTTCTCTGAGGGAGAAAGAAAGACAAGGGGGAGTTTTGGTAAGACGAAATGAGATGGTCATTCAAAGTCTTTCAAAATCTATCTGTCCGTATCAGAGGACGGACAGATGCATTTTGAAGTAAAGCAAAAAAGGTAAGGTAAGCAGCAGCCATTATCAATCCACTGCAGGATGGAAGCCTCAACAATTCATGATGAGGGAAATGGACCATAATCTGCCACGCTGGTCCAGTGCGAGTTGGCAGATTGACCGTGTTTAGCAGTCAGGGGCTTGAACCCCGGTCTACTCAAGGAGCGTATGCTACTGCACTCCCACTCGGCTACGGAGGCCTCCCTGATTTGAATGTAGTAAGATCTAAATCATTCTTTGGGTTAAAATTTAAAAAATAAAAGTGAAATCAAGGAAAAAAGCCACAAGCTATAAAACCTACATAGAGTTATTGTACATGTCGGGCACAGCCTCTTTTAGGCTATACCCCACACATACAATAAATCTATATAGCTTGAGGCAAAAAGCCTCAAAGCTATATAGATATAATTATGTCTACTTTACTTACTGTACCAGTCAGCATCTCACATATTGTGGATATATCTCTTCACCGGGTTGCTCAGGTCTTCACAATGCCTACCTACCCATCGATGAGACTCCAATCAGAGTCAAAACCTGGGTCTAGGTAGTGGCACAGACTTGAAATAAAAAGAAATATACTTATCTTTTTATTTAGAGTAGCGCAATATCAAGGCAACTCGTAGCGAGGTGCCTCCACAGTATGAGATCGATGCATTAAGTAGCAAACAGTTTTCTCATAGCTATGTACAGAAAGGGGTAATGCCTCATATGTATAATAAATCTAAAAAAATCATCAATTTAATTGGAAGACCTCCATGTTAAATTTAAAATAAATAACCCTTAAATTCTAATAATTAGCGAAGGGTGAATAAGTTACCAAATTGAGTTTTCAGATCTTGTCGTTACTAAGTCGTCAGCAATTTTAATAAGTTGATTAAGAAACTGAAATATGAAGTCCTGTTGCAATTTTATATTTCTGGTTTGTAGATCAAGTTTAACCAGAAGGATACGTAGTTACTCACCTAGTTGATCGATTCCTTTCAAAGGTCTTGGAAATCGTTCAATAAGGTTTTAAGATCTGATTGAAACAGCATGTTGGTCAAATCATAGTCTGGATTCAATACTTGTTTTCTCGAACATCTGGTAAGCTTCATTTCTCCAATATTAGTTCAGTCCAAATGGTTGATCACACCTGGTACTTATGGATCCATATTAATTAATATTCCTTCCCCATTTCATATACAGTAATAACCTCAATTTATTCCTTTTTTTTCACTTTCTGAAGAGCTTCCTACCTTCAGTCAAAAGTTGTCATTCCATTAACTAATAGTCGGTTCAAGTACTTGATATTTAAAGGTGCTGCTGCGTGTTCCTTCTCTCAGAGTACTTGTAATTTCCTTAATAATGCTCAAGACAAACTCCATCTGCCTCGTTCCTTTTCAAGGAGCGCCTTAACGCAGCAACCGGTGGTAAGCGTCTGAGTAATGGACTAGTATCTGCAATCGAAAGCTTCCATGACAGGAATTGATACACAATATACCTTCCTATTTAACATATCCCTTAACGCTCCATATGGGTTTCAATGTAGTGCCACGAAACCAGATAGTTATCTAATCAAATTTTCATTTCACAATTAATTTAGAAGTAAATGTTTACAGTGTAAACATTACTCGGAATTATTTAGGTCTTTAAGAACTAGATACGAATTGTATTCTTTGTGAAAATAATGAGACTAATGCCTCGAAGTAAAAAAATTAAATAAATATATTATTGAGGAGGCAATCTATAAAATAAACAAATATTATGATATATTTTCATAGCCAAACCATATTAAAGTTGGTAAACAAAATAGCCTTATGCTTGTAATTAATGTGTTCGTGAAAATGGAAGACAACAAAAGATTACTTCTTGATATATTCCATCACCTTAAAGCTGATTTATGTTAATTAACGTTCGTAGGCATAAAATCTTATTTCTTTTCCTTACCTCACTCACACCGTTTCTTTTTCTAAGGGGTAAACACAGTTTACAGGATTTGCATGCAATCCTACACCTTCTGTTAAATCTGTTCAGGAATTCCACAGCCAGGAATCCATAACGGCACTATGAGAATGAACTTTGACAAGCGCACTCAGTTAACAACAGAAGACAGAAATTTCTGTTTGCTTTATCCGGCATTTTGGTCTTTCGTGGCACGTGAAATGGTACAAAAGATGTGGATCATGATCGTCTGTTTTTGTCGCTTGTTGACTTTCCCGTTTGTGCCTGAAGGAAAACAGTATTTTTTTTTAAAAAAAAAGCTATTGCGTGGACATATAAACTCTCGAGGGTTTTCAATTCCTTGCATTACTGCACTGAATCGCTAGTTTCCAAGAAAAGAAAAAAAAATTCAGTTGCGAAGAAATTCGTGGAACTTTAAATTCGGAATTCCCTTTTCTTATATTCTATCTACTAAAATAAAATATTTTAATAAAACAAAAATGATTAATAATGTTATATACAGTACAGTATTCAAAATAAACTTTCCGCACGGTTAATTGGACATTAACTGGTTCTGTATACTGTTCCCATCATGCATTGTAATGTTTAGGTATTGTATTTTAAGGGAAAGAACATTAAAAAAACGTGGGATAGGGGATCAACAAACACCATTGCAATGCAGAACACACTACGAGTACTTTTAATGGTAAATATAAACCGGTTATATAATTGGGGTCAATAGAATTTGTTCGTTCAAAGGAACAAAGTAATACACCAATGTTTCCATCATTTTTGTGTTCCATTAATTCCATTTTCCATGAAAACAATCCGTAATGGATAAATAAACTTTTTGGTTTACTCTCATCAGCTGATAGTATGCTTCAGTTGACATGCGAGATGAAATCTGATAGGATGACGATCAAGTTCATCATCTCTATTTTTAGGATTACTATGACAGTCACCCAGTGCCAAAAAGGTGCTTTGATTAGAGTTTAAGTCCGAAACGAAGTTTCCGTGTAATCATCTGTCGTAATTAGAAATGAGAAAAGATCTTCATTACGATCCTACGAGTTCCTTTTACAACACGAAACTCATTCCGCTGCAAGTGACGTCACTTGCAGTATGTTGTTGTTGACGTCATTTGGTATCCTAAACGGAACCTCAAAAAAACACGCACACGCCTTCTTAAATATCATTTCTATCCACATAAGAAGCTGGGAAACTTTTCTTTTCACAAAAGTGAGCTGGCTGTCTGTATTTAACCAATGTTTCTTTTTGTTTACTTTTTGATGAGGACTCCTGGGACTGATTGAACAAAATCGCTTCTCTAATAATTAAGAAATGTCCATTCCAGACAGCTCTTCTAAGCTGTCTGCGGACTACCACAATTACATGAATGACATTCGCTTTGACGATTCTGTAGCTAATCAAAGCTGCCATCCACATTGTGGGGATGATGTTGTGTGTGTCACAAGACTGTCTATTGATCGCGCTCCTGGCTTCGTACCTTAGGGGATTGGTACTCATATGTGTTTGTGTGCACTCGTGTCTACTTGTTAAAGTAGACAACTACATTTCTTTTGTTTTTCCCCTTTGTTATCAGTGTTGATTTTTACTATTTAACAAGCGATGCGATTAAAGTTTGCGAAGATTTAAGATATTTCGAGATTAACATCCAACTGAGACTTTAATTTCGGAATGTGTTGATATCAAATAAATCGGAGTTAACCAAAATGACAGTTATGACAATTCAGGTTTCATCTGCGCAATGGGGGCTGAATTTAAACGGTAAATTGCTTATGTGGGAGGTTAAATTTCGATTACAATGTATAGGTTAAATTAAATTTCACTTTATTAGGCGTACCTATCGAATAGCAATACTTCCCCTCCCTTTAGCCTCAAGAAAACCTGGATTCATCGTGGCATGGAAACAACGCGGTATTGAAAGCGTGCCACAAGGATGCTGGTCCATGTTGACCGAGTTATTTCTAATTGGATGGTTGCAGCACTCTGATTCGAAGAAGCCGCTATAGCAGGCAGGCAGAATTCGGCCTCATGTTCCTGGGACCAGTTCTATACAATTCTGACCTTGTGACTTAGTACATTAACCTATAGGAAGAACCCATTCGCAGATTCCGTATAGCATTCAAATGTTGCTCTGCTGGTGTGAAAGAGCCCAATGGGCATCATAAAAACAGTGAGGGGAGCCTCACTATTACACTGCCACTACTAGCGCGCATTGTTGACATCTGGTAGAATGGGCGCATGTACTAATGGTTTTCGGCATATTCTGAAACTCCCATCAGCAGGTACCAGATTCGTCAGCAGAACAGGAAGCATTTTCCTCAAATTTTCCACTGTCCAGTGCTGGTTTTCCTGAGCCCACTATAACCAAACCTTATTTTTCGCTAACAGGAGCGGAACCGAGTTCTATCACAGCTGCTATACTCGATCTATGAAAAGCTTTGGCGTTCTGAAATACCTCCTTGGTTACCACTGTTCTATTTGACTCTACTCGTTTATTTTACTGCTCAAGACTTGCCAACCTCCGTTGAACTCTGACATCAACAAACCATTTCCTTATGCAGATGTTATTTGGTTATTGTACTAATCTCGGTAGGCTCGACATAGTCGTAAGTAAAAACCCCAGCAGGATAGCAATTTCCGAGATATTCATTCCAGCACTTCTGGCGCCGTCTACTATAACACGTTCAAAATCACTTAAATCTTTCGTCTTGTCCATTCTAGCGCTGAATTTCACATATGCAGAATACCTAAGTGTATAGCCACCTGTTTATATTGCATGTTGTAGTGGGTTAGTATGAGCACTTGGTGTTACTGAAGAAGTGCTCCGTTTTATTTAAGCGTAAGTGTACCTAATAAAGTGGCCACTCAGTGTAGAAACGCTGCAGAACTTTATGTATTAGTGTATTGCTTGTGTCAGGCCACCACGCCACCAGAGAGTAGCCAACACCCGGGCAGCCGTTGCTCGTCCCAGGCACAAGGAGCCGGGCTTGGGTCTACTATCACCTTTAGTGCCTAGTGCACAAATCCTGCACCCACCGAAGAGACTGGAAGAACGTGAAGAGCAGAGAATGGTAGAGTAGTAATTTTCGACCCTTATGCACCTTTAAGAGTTGATAAACTTGCCAAAGAATCTTTATGGCTCTATGACAAGTCTAAGCAGCAATACTGGAAAAACGTGGCCAACACGTTTATTAGGACGCGGTCTTAACGGCCAACATACAGCCTTTGAACTAATAGAAGTTTTAGAAACCAGATTTGAACTATCTTAAAGACAGCGTGTTAGTGAGACAACGGGCATACATTTAAATGTACCAAGCCGTAGACATTCATTCTTCATATTCCCATCAGGTTGACCGAAGCAAAGAGGACAGGAATGCAAATGGTCTTAAGCAGCACGTCAGCGAAGCATAACACAGTCGCTTTGTATTCATTCGAGCATCTTCGTAATTGTGGGACCCTAATACACTTTATTGCCAAAGACTGTCGATAGCAATTTGCATAAGCATTAGAAGAGATGTAATAGCAAGTTCTCTTCCATGCGCAATGATACTCTCCGTCACATTGTTAACTGGAGGCCTGTTCATTAGCTACATGGCTGCAAGCAACTCCTCGTATGACATGGTTGTCTTTCCTCGAGGGCAAGTTTAGCACAACATTATGACTGCCCTATAAACACACTTGGAGTAAGCGATGACATTAAAGGGAATGAACATCAATAAAACTTACTAAACATACATCTTAAAAGGTACACGTGGGACTCTTCACATACAAATACCGTCAGAACGTTACAAGGTTTTCTTGGGGAGCAGGATGTCACAAAAGTCTTAGTGGGAAAATAAATCTATTTCAAGTAAAACGATCATCTCCGCTTTGTTCCCTCATCTTAGAATGCAGCCCATAAATAAGGATCGCAAACGGTGGTTAAGAGTTGGATAAGTGATAATGGACATGGAGAATGAGGCAATCTTCTCGGAGTGAGCAGAATGGCAACTATGGATTAAGTACACTTCACTGGGATATATCCACGGAGAAGACATCAGAGTCAAAAATCTCTAATCAATATGGGCCCCCAAATAATTTTTATCTTATGCTGCACAAAATGACCCATGTAACCTCTAGAGGATGATTCAATCTAAAAATATGAAATCTATTCATTCCAATTTCGTTAGATACCTGGACTCTACGAACCTTTGTTTTTCCATCATTATGCTTACTGCCGGATTAAAAGAGAATCAGAATCAATCTGGAAATTTTCTCTGAAATTCTCACTGGGAAATACGAAATGCTACAGTTTCTTAACCAACTGAACTTTCAAAATCCAGCTAAGACCTGCAATCCTTTTCCAACTTCAAAGATTTAGTCCAATCGATACACCTGCACTGCTAGACAATAAGTTCAACACAGACTTTTTATTGCTTCCTAAGCAGTTTCCAGAAATCAAAGGTGTAATCATTCCTGTTCCTCCGCATAAAGTTAAGAGTAAATCACGTATGTGTAAAATTAATACTTATCTTTAACTTTTAAGTTATCCTCGTTTGGCATTACCGTTATTGGGCCACTGTTGTGCACGTGTTGGTTTAATAAAATAAATAAAATTAATAATAAATTTTCATTTATTGCGACTACAGCAAGCCCATCACAGCACTAGGCTAGGGGCATAAATTCAGTACAAAGGGGACAAATATATATATATAACAAAAAAAAAATATATATATATAGCATATTCTATATATACATTAACAACGAATATGAATTATAATGATCAAAAATATATATTGCAGAACATCAGATTTGGCTCTCGGATGTAGTTACTGGGTTGCAGGCAGGCAGCTGTTTGTATTTCTCATAATTTATTTGGAAATGAGACTCCTGTAGGCTTCAGAGTTGAGCAACCTCTTACAATCAATGTTATGATAATTTATGAGGTGAAGGGATGCACTGGGGAACATCCCGTCCATTTGTTTTAGTCTGGAGAGTTTAGATTTGAATTGTTGTTGGTTTCTTGAGTTTTCTCTGTTGGTGGGAGCCATTATGTTGGCTAGGTTTGGTGAATTGGTTGCAGAAGTAATTAACTTTGCAAGAAGCATGACTCCAGACCCGTTGATCATCTGTTGCATAGGCTTTGTTTTTAAGTTTTTATAAATCTGTTATCTGGATATTGTACCGGGAAAACGAACTTTATTGTTCAGCCATCTAAGAACCCAATACTCTAGGGCAAGGAATTTCTTTACGGTAACTTGAGGAGCGCCAGACCAGATTTCGGAGGCATAAGACAGAATGGGAAAAATGCATCTCTGAACATGGTTTATGACTGTTTTTCTATCTTGAATCGCCGCTGTTTCTTGCTTGATCAGCCATTTTGATTTTTGAATTTTTTGGCAACATATACATAGTGAGAATTAAATGAAAGATTTTTGTCAAAAACAACTCCTAGATCTTTGTAAGCAAACATTTGCAATTTTAATTTCTATGTGGTTTGGTTGTTTCTGTAAGGAATAAGTTATTTGAGCAGATTTGTTTGTATTTATAGTCAGATTGAGATTCTTCAGATACTCGATGATTCCGCAAATCTGTAAATTCGCATCATGGCTAACCTTGGAAATGTCATCACAGGATTTGGAAATAATAAACAACTTTAAATCATCGGCACAAGCCAGCAGATTTAGATTTTCTTGTAGAAGTGGTTGTAGAGATGCTGAAAATATAACACTGGAGAAAACACCTCCTTGAGGAATGCCTGTTGTGGTTGTGACGAGAATATTATCAGTATTAGTGGGGAAGGTGAGTTTTCTATGATTTAGGCTGTATTGTAGATAGGATATAACCATTGTGTCAATGAGGAAATGATTTTCAGTATTTCAATGGTTTTCTTGTAATCAACGTTGTCGAATGCACCTTTGATGTCTAAGTAAAAGACATCGCATTGTGCTTTATCCTGAAACGCAGTTTGGATGCGCACAATGGTGTCAGCTAGGCTTGTTGTTGTAGAGCGCCCTGTAGGACCAAAATGCATGTTGTCGAGTGCATTTGCGAAGATCGCATCCTGAAGATATGGCAGCATGATCTTATCAATAATTTTCGCGATTATTGACGATACAGCAATTGGACGATAGCTTATATGATTATTACTAGTAGCCTGTTTTGGAATCAGGGTAATTCTAAAAGTCTTCCATAGTCTTGGAAGGAATGGCTGGGAAATACAACTGTAAATAATATTAACTAAAGAATCAATGATGAATGCACTGGACATCTTAATAATAAAACTAGGGATGCCTTCAGAGCCTTCACTACTATCAATTCGTAATTGGTTAATAATTTTCTGAACTGTATTCTTGTTTACAAGTTGGTTGATTAGCAGGGCTTGACTAGGAAGCATTTCATGTTGCACGCTATTTGTGCGTTTATAAGAATTAAATTCTTTAAATCGTTTTGCATATCTTCAGTGCAGATGTCAAAATTGCATGTTTCCATATTGATTTTTATCCATTCCAAAGTCTGGTCATGCTGCAAGGTAGCTCTTGTTTTTGAAGAAAGTGCTCTTTTATTATGCTTGAGCCTGAACGTTAAATAATTTTTGTACGCCTGAATATTTTTGAGCTGAAACAGTGCTCTGCTCTTTTTATACTTTATGTATGTTGATGAAGTTCCGTACTTCTTCCACTGCCTGTAGCATTTTTGTTTCCTTTTAAAGTATGGTTTTAGATGAGATTTGAACCACGGTTTGGATTGAAAAGAAAGTCTTACAAGTTTGGATGCCGACTCTGTTTTTAATTGATTTAACCATTTTATTAGTAGAAACGCGGCGTCCTGAACAGGTATATTTTTGAGAGAATCCCATGGATAGTATTTTAAGAGCTGCAAAAAAACTTTTCTTTCTGAAGGAATTACAAAGCCCACTTCTGTGGCCTCTTTGATCCAATTTGCACAAACAGTGGACAGAAAACTGGATATTCGTCATTCGAAAAACTACAGTGTATTTACAGATCTATACGATACACCTCCCCAGAACCTCAGTAAGGGAACTTCCAAGATATAATGAAGATTCGAAAAAGTCTGCTAGTCTCCAAAGTTTCTTGGATCCTAAAAGATGATCTACAGATGAAAAACACAGAATAATCACTCCTATCTGCTTAGCGAGTCTACGGTCTGCGATTCTGAAGATGAATAAGTGAACTCCCGAGCATGACCGTAAGTCGGTATTTCCAGTTTGAGTTTCTGAAACCTCTTAACTTCCAGTGCATAAAATGCAGGGTGGGTTAGTTGGCAAGGTAGTTGCAGTATCTAAGAAATAATCTTTGGTTAGCCGCATTAAACACATTAGTATCAACTGGATTTGCTTACTGCCTTCTCTTACCGTACCTCCCACGGGAGCAAACACACCAGTGACTTCATCTCAAGTAGAGTATAAACGTTTCGGAAGGCTGGCAAGCAAATGAATTAATCTCGTCTACAAAATGAGCTCACAGGATCGTGTTACCGTATAAAGCCGAGCACCTCACCACCATGCCAGATCTAAATGCATTAAGCCCCTCTTCTTCAAGTAACCCCTCGTCAATATTCGTCACGAATATTTTTATTGGCTTGCTGAATCCGAAGAAGATTAGGACTGAGTGAGGCGCTCTTTCGACCCTCCTTCCGGTAAGCCACAGTCATCGTTAATTATGTGCTCGTTTGGTCTATTGATTTTACGATGCTTTAAAAGCTCGCGCTAAGAGACATTAAAAACTCTGCAGTCAACCAGCGGATGAACTGATTCAAAATCTACTTGTGTCAACTTGGGAACTTAAATCTCCGCTTTACAGATTAGAGGACCGTGACGTAGGCCCCGCATTTAAACGCAGTATTACGCTAAACTTTCACCGAATGAATGTACTGGGTACTCTGAGAGCACGGCTCTTCTGCTCACGCCGAACAACCTTCATTACATATACTGAAACTTGTGTGGGTGAGGATAGGTTAGTGGAAGAACACGGTTCAATAGAGCGGTGTTAATTTTCGAAACTTAATAACAATTTCGATCTAAGAATTTTAGTACCAAATAGAAAATAATAGTAATGTATTTTTGTTGTTTGTTTTCCTTTAATACGCGTGATTACTGTTCCATGCGCTCATAAAAACAAAGTGGAGTTTCAAATGTTTTCTTATACTTGAATCCCTGTTGCCTAATTATGGTAAGGGTAATTTATTTACAATAAAAGAAGCAAACTTTCCTTCTAATGTCAAACAAAGTTGGTCAGTTGACTGCAAATGTTTCTCGGTAACTAAAGTGATGGGAGTAAGCACATTAGAAGGTTTGTCCTTTTGAGTTTGGGGGGAAGATTTCTTTGCTTCTGAGACGGTCACACTTCACAACATTAAAATATATATATATATATATTATTAATTTGAATTATTCAAATTTGTGTCTGTTAGTTGTGTGTTTCAAGGCTGGTTTGTCTATTTACGGGATGAACCAAAACTGGAAAAACCGAATCTTAGTCAAAGACGACTTCCTGAGAACTATTTGAAATTCTCAATTCCTTGCATCGTAAGGACATTCGAGCTCGAACTTTTCTCAGGGGCAGTAAAGGGATAATCTTGTCGCTGGAGCATACCATACCGGAAGAACTGATGTGATTTATTCAATTATCTTGCAGCAGAAGTAATTAACAAACTACTTTTAATGAAGAATAAACCAGCCAGCACTTAATTTAGAATGACACAACATCGGAATTTTAGTGCAAATATGAGGCAAAACGTAATGGGGAAACAGCGGCTAATCATGCGTGGAATAAAAGATTCATTTAGTGGGAAACTGATGACATACTGAAAGCATTAGAGAAGCGGAACAGTCGATAAACTACGACGTAAACAACCGAATTCTTCCAATAAAATTCAATCCACAGTACCATTAAACAGATTCTAAGAAGGCCATTAAATCAATATCATAGGAATTGCTACAATTGTAAAGAAAGGATAAAGCAGTTCTCTTCTGTATTTAATGAAGAAGCCCATGCAAAAAAGCCATCTATGCATCGAATTAAATTAACCAAGAGATTGGGAAATAAATATGCAATGACTGTCTATTAGTGTTTAGAAAATCGCGCTTGAAATTTCCATTGCTCGTAGAACCCTGTTTTGTGGCAATTAGGCTTATTTCATTCTACAGAACGCATCTGAAACGCATACGTGATTGTGAATGCTCCACATAGCTCCAATAATGAAATTCTACGCTGCGTGTCATTACTTGGGTATCAGTTTTCCGACTACAGCGACCTGGCTGTTTCGCACACATATGTACTCGACTATTCGTTCCCGCAGTCTGTTTTCAAATGAGCTTGTTACAGTATCTACATTAGGATTCATTCATCGTTTGTGTAGGCACGTTCCAAATACTGCTATTCTCTGTATGATCTATCCCTTATCATTTATGCGCTGTTCCCCTCCATTGCAGTTCAAGTTATCCTCCGAAGTCCTATGCTGGACGGAGAGCACTACCTTTCATTGTCTTGCTGATTAACTCTCTGCCAAACACCTGTATAACATTGCCTTTGAATATCTGTGGACCGAACAGCCCTGTTTTCTTACACCCAGTCATAGGCAGCACCATTTAGGGCTAAAAATCAAAATTGCCACGATAAAAGATAATATATGGTGTATTTGATGAATCAGATTTATGGTAATTATTTGTTTTTATGAATGAAGGCGGTTCCCAACCAGACTATGGAAAGCTCGCATTGTTTATGTGAAGGTACTGTACCCAGCAAAGCTGATCAGTGAAGTGGTAAACGCTTCTGTTTAATATTGGTTGTGTTCTTTGTGTTACAATTTCCCGTTACAAGAAACCTTACAAAGAAAAATTTATCTTTAAGAAAAACGAGACTGCAGTATCTGAATCCTTGCAGAGATAAACTCTTGGCCATTTTATTTATTTATAACATGAAGTTCATACTAAGGAGAAAACAGTGGGCAACTTCAGAATACGAATACGTGAGAAAGAGCACAACATACACGGAGTGAAGAGGGGATTGAGTTGTCAATTGTTTTTTTTCCCTTTAGTCTTTGGAACATCTTTCGTGCGATACATGTCATATGCAAGACTACATAAGGATGTTGATCGCCTCGCTGTTCGTCGTTTTTCCTTTGTTTTTCGCGGTTCTGGGAACATAACTATGACGAGGTCTTTCTCTATTTTCAATGATTCACTTTTTAAGATAACGAGGAAAGTTACCACAAATAAGGGCACTTCAGATTCTTTTATTACTTTACAGCATATGGCCCGGTTACCACACTATTTTATTATTCATTAATGTTTATCACTTGTTTTGTGTGGTTCTAATATCAGTTTTATCACTTAATGAATCAAAGGTTAGGTGTACGAGTTGGTGTAACTTATAAAGTGTGATAATTTTTCTTAGCAATGACAACGTATTAATCATTTAGAAAATAGATAACAAAACGTGTACAGAAGACAGCATATCGCTAATTGAGACTGACAAACTGTCCAAAGTTATATTATCAAAATGTTTATAATGAATCTGCTAACTCATTAAAACTATGCAGAAAATACCATTAGACTTCATGCATTTTTAAAACCAACTCAACAGGCTAACTAATTAAATATAAAAGCCGACTGGATGACATGTTTGATCTAACAGTTAAGCTACTAGCACCAGTTTTCTGAGGAGCGACAATACTGTCTTGACAGACAAAGTTTCAGGGTAATTTATACTTGGATCTGGTTTCTGCGTCTGAATACTATGGTTGCAATGCTTTCTTCCGAAACTGCCCTATACTTTCTATTAGCAAACAGAAAAGCCCTACTGACATGGGGTTCGAAGCCGCCTATCTATAGCTGGACTTGTATACCCAATAATTGCTAATGAATTTAAGGGACTCAGTGAAAAGGTGAAGCCAAGACAGGAATAGCCTAGATTGCTTAGACCATGAGGATTACACAAATGTGACTTCTCTAAGAAACTTCAACAAATTCGCAAACTATTGAACTTAACTAATTCTCGAACACTATTTCGATCAGAAACTGCTAATTTGCCTGTTTACCTATATTTAAGTCGTTCATAATTCACAAAGTTTACTCGAATTTTAAGCGAAAGCTCAGTTTAAACATCGGTGTGTGCGGTAGCAATGGCGATTTTAATGGCAAAGGTCCGAGCTGCTAAAAACACTAGGGAATTGTGATGACTCGTGGAAGCAGGTGGTTGAAGACGATATCGGATTCCAAGTTAAATAAACAGCTGGTAGAAATGCCTGTCTTGTGGGAGAAAACTCCTCCTTTAAGAGTTACAAAAGGTTAAATAACTAATTCACCAGAAGATACTTTCTTAAGTACACAGTCTTGATTCTTCGCTTTCTTCCCAGCAACCAAAAATTTGCTGTCTTTGCAATACTTGTCCTGGAGCTGCGTGTGCAATTTAGCAGTCAGACTTTTCATCAACACAATTTCAATAAAACTCCGTCAAACCGCATGGTCGTTTACAAATGTAATTTTCGCTAAATTAAAAACCTTCCTTCATCCATCACCGTATTTGCATGCCCTACACACAATTTCACATGATTGCAATATCCCAAGATTGCCGCTTTTAGTTTTCTTTGTTCGCTTGCTAGAGTATTGAGTGGCGCTTTTTCTGTTTGTTTTTTTATTGCGTGACAGACCTCATTCAGTTACGTTCTTGCTTGTCTTTAAAACGTCAAACAAAAGGAGGGCTTAAGTAAAACTAGGTTTCTACTCTTTATTCCCTATGCATCTCACATATAGGAACACGTGAAGACAGCAAAGAATTCAAAAAAAAAAAAAAAAAAACACGAGAAGAGAAAGTGACTGTCATCTATTTCCTGTAATATTTTATAGAAAATATATGACCAATGCTACAATAACCACGACTTTTGTTTTACCCCTCACTGATCCAAGCACATTATCTATGACCAATTTCACGTTTATAACTTCGAAAAGTTGGATCACTTTCTTCTCTTACCAGAAAATTATTGGGTTGTTTTGAATTTGCGCCGAAGCAGATAATGCCATGAACATCATGTGATATGCGTGATTTTTGTTTGTGGGTCCTATGGTCAGTTTGATTGTTTTTCTGGAATAAAAACCAGAGTTTCGGGGAGGAGGAAGCTTGACACGATATAAAAAAAAAAGCAAATAAAAACTTATCCCCCTTGTCGGGAATTCGAACCCAATTCAAAATCCGTGTGGTGTGAAAGAACAGACCCTGACCAGAAAGAGATTTGATTCCAACCGCAGAATACTGTTTTATTAAACAGTAGCCAACAGTACTCCAAATTTTGAACTTCTTTTGAACATCATCTTTGAACTTTTTGAACTTGCGATCCCTAAAGTAAACCTTTAAGATTCCCATGTACGTGAAAATCAGACGGCTCAAGATCAGAACTACAATCGTTGTTAGAAAATCGCCTTTTCTATCGAAATGCTGGCTAACATTCATGTTATCATGAATAACAGCATTGGCAGGTTTTCTGAACTGTATGAAGTTTTACCACTATTTCAGACTGATATACCAGGCTGGTGTTCATCCGGTATAATCTCAGTGATTATTTCCAAGCAGTTCATTCCACTTTTACCAAATTGAACTACTTAAAAGTATAAAATCTGAATAAAACTTTGCCGTTCAGTAGTGGACACCTTTTGAGAAGGGAGTGCCATCCCAAATGGGTAAAAATACCCTTGTAGAATGAAACTCCTCTTGATTTACTGACCTTAACTTCCTGTAACAGAGAGATATCACTAGTTAGAAGGCTAGAACTTCAAGTATGTTTAGCAACTGACAATGCATGGTCTCATCACTTAACTATAACAGCAATGATCGTAATGTCACATGATTGATACCATCAATGTATGATTATACTCGTACTTTGATCTACATTAAATTACCATAGAATGAACAATCTGTTACGGGTAAACCATTCACAGTTGTTAATACAACAATTACTGGTTTGAATCGAATTTATTAGTTAAAGAATTAACTGCCAAACATGAAGCATGTTTCTATTACAAAACAAGTATTAATAGTTCAGAAAATAAATTCTTAATCACCAATTTTCGACATTCATTTTCTGATTCTCCCTTCTTTTAATTTTCTCTCCTACTCAAGGAAACTGCCATTCATGTCGTTGTTAAAATTAAGTCATTTATTTCAGTGTGACATGTTCGTATTCACTTCCTCCTCCTTACATCTAAGAAACCCCGTGTCCGTACTGTTTAGAAAAGGCGTATTCATGTAAATGACAGTTGAAGTTAAGGTTTAATCAATTACTTCACCTTCGTCAGACTTAAAACGTTTGACACTCTGTTAATTAGATACCAGCAATTAATCACATTATCGATCGTGTCAAAAGTTGAATAGACTTAGAGATGGAGAAAGAGTGACGCAATTTCAAGTCACGAGTTACGAAATAAATTATTTTACTTATTTTACTATGACTACGCAGATGAGTTGTAAGCAGCGATCAGAAGCACCACCTTTAGCAACGCCTACGGTCACCGCTCTATCAATACCGTATGTAAAAAGCCTGGGTTTGAAACCGGGGAACTTTCATGGGCTTTTATTCATCATGGTCAAGTCAGCTGGACTACAATGAGGGCTGAAAGGGGTGAAATAATGGAGTCACTGGTTAAAGATGCATTGCAGGATCATCTAGACAAGGCTGCAGCAATAATTCAGGCACAGCATGGGTTTGTTTGATATCCTATCAAATTTGTCTTGTCTCAAAAATCTGATAGGATATTATGATGTGGTTACAAAGGAAGTGGATGCAAAAAATAATTTTAATATCATATATTTGGATTTCAGGAAAGCTTTTGACACTGTTGCGCATGGAAGACTACTGCACAAATTGGAGCAGAATCATATTAAGGGTAAGTTGCTACAATGGATAAAAGGATGGTTAAGTGGGAGAAGAAAGAGGGTGGTAATCAATGGGTGCTGCTCTTCGTGGACTAATGTTATTAGTGCAGTCCCACAGGGTTCGGTGTTGGGTCCACTGTTGTTTTCTATATTTATCAATGATATTGATGAAGGTATATCAGGCATAGTGTCGAAGTTTGCAGATGATACAAAGGTTGGCAGGGTTGTTAATGACAGTAATGGCAGTGTGCTACTGCAACAGGATCTAGATAATTTGGGCAGATGGGCGAAGAAGTGGCAACTGAAGTTTAACCTTGACAAATGCAAAGTACTGCATATGGGTGGAAGTAACCCGAGAGAAAAAAATACCAACTGTGTGGTACTACACTTAAGGTGGTAGAAAATGAAAAAGACCTGGGAGTAATTGTGCAGTCAGATATGAAGTTTTCTGAGCAATGCAGACAGGCTGCCAGGGCAGGTCATGGGGTTTTGTCAATGATATATAGGAATTTTGCTAGCAGGGAGAAGGAGGTGATTGTCCCTCTGCATAAGGAAATAGTCAGGCCACGCTTTGAGTACTGTATACAGGTCTGGAGGTCTCATTTTAGGAAGGATGTAGATTTGCTTGAGCGTGTACAGAGAAGGGCAACAAGATTGGTGAGGGGAATGGAGGGATCCTCTTACCAAGAGAGGCTTAAGTTCTGCAAATTGCAGTGGCTGGAGACTAGGCACCTGCGCGGTGATATGATTGAGGTGTATAAGGCCTTGAATGGGTTGAGCACGATGAATTCGGATGGGATACTTCCACTTGTTCAGATTACGAACCTAAGGGGGATAAATTCAAATTAAGAAAAGACAGATGTAGAATAGATGTGTGGAAATTTGCCTTTAGCCAGCGGGTGGTTAATTGCTGGAACAAACTTCCATCTGTCGTTGTGGAAGTTGATAGGTTAAATAAATTTAAGGAGGAACTGGACAGGCATTTGGAGGGAATGGCGTGAATTTTTTTTTTTTTTTTTTTGGCTGATGTTGCATAAGCTCATAACACTTTCTTTCTTGCATCACATTCCACTACTACTACACTCCTAAGATTAGTTCTCTTGTAATTATGTATACGGATATTTAACAACAAAAAAAACCGAAATTTTTATTACAAATTTATATTCTATTACTAAAAAGACGCATCCATAATGCATCTATATCCTTCCCCATGTTTATATTTATTAGCTTAAATTTTATTAATTACACAACTGATTTTAACTTTTATTTTGATAAAATCCACACACCCATAATTTTCGATTTTTTACTTTAAAAGCATGGCACATCCATAGGCGTGCTCTGATATATCTGATTTCCTCGTATTCCAGAATACGTCTATGGATGTTTCTATGCTTTTAATATAAAAAGGTGTTTAATATAAAAAACCTTGCCTAGAAATCCGATTGTCGCCAAACATAAGCATAGGAGCAGAAGAATCCTTTTTGCAAGATATAAGACAGGACTGAGTTTTAGAAGGATTGAAATCATCTGAGCTGTCTTTGCCCCACTGGAGAAATACCTAGAGATCGGCATCTGAGGAATTGGGTGTGAATCTTTGTCAAACTGGAATGCAATGTGCTATCATCAACAAAACTATAGATACGATTTTCGGTCAATTCAAGAAGGTCATTAATATAAAAGAGGAAAATAGTGGGGGGGGGGGGGAAACACTAGCATTAATTAGTGGAGAAGTTAGAAGACAGAGCCATCTACTATCACCCTCAGTGAGCGGTCAGAGAGAAAATTGGATAACCAATTACAAAAAACAGTTGGCAAACCATAAGATGGAAGCTTGTTTAGAAGACCTTTATGCCAAACACGATCGAAAACATTTGAGATGTCAAGAGCAACTGTTTGTGTTTCACCGAACTTCTCCATTGAATTTGTTCATAAATGAGTAACATAAGCCAGAATATCACCAGTGGATCGACACTGACGAAATCCATACTAGCGATCGTTGATCAGACGGAAGGTTTCTAGGTAGTTTAAGAGTTGGCGGTTAATTGATTTCTCCATTACTTTAGAAAGAGTAGAAGTAATTGCAATGGGACGATAATAGAATAGGAGAGATTTGTCACCCTTTTTAAGAAATGGCTGGATATGAACAAATTTCCAAGCAGAAGGACCTTTGGAATAAGAAGGTGAAAAAGGCGGAAAAGAACAGGAGAAAGTTCGGGGGTACAGGTTTTGAGAACAAGTGGAGAAATACCATCAGGACCTAGAGCTTTCTTAGCATCAAGAGTTGTTAAAATCCTTCTGACATCCTTTAGACGGAAGACCACAGGAGGCATTGAGTGGGGCGTGTTGGGAATGGTGGGAGGTGTTTTACCAAGATCATTAATACATAAGTTGGAAGAAAAAAGTGGGATGCTAGAAGGTCAGCTTTATCCTTGGCTGAAGTGACAATAAAACCATCTGGTTTTGACAGAGGTGAGAGCAGAGATGGGCAAAAGTTGCGGCCAATAGCTTTGGCAAGAGACCAGAATGCTTGGCTACCATTAGGGCAAGAAGCAAGTTTTCTACTCTTAGCCTGTTCAAAATCTAGTTGGAACTGATTAATAACTGCTTTACAACTGTTACGAGCTTTGGGTGTAGGCAGAAAAAGTAAACTGAAGATTTGAAAACGTGTCAATTACGATATGCAACATTCTTTTCTTGAACAGCCTTAGCAGATTTATTGGAAAACCAAGGTTTAGATAAAGGACGAGATTTTAATGTGGAGTGTAGAATAAAGGATTCCATTCCTACAAGAATAATTTCCCTGACACGATCTGAGCAAACGTTGATATCAGAAGTTTTGAAACAGTAATCCGACCAAGGAAAATAAATCTCGCAGGTCAATCCATTTTGCATTCTTGTAATGCCAAACAACACAAGGTTGGGAATAGCCATGAGATACAGGCTTCATTGGAGAAGAGATAATCACCAAGTTGTGATCTGAGGTGCCTAAAGGACCACTCACTTCGACCGTGTACTTAGGATTGTTTGTGAGAAAAAGATCAATCGTGTTGGCTGTATGGTTAGGATTATCCAGTATTCTGGTATATAAATGAACGATCTGTGCGAGGTCATTAGTAATTGCAAAAGCCTCAGCATCTCGACCAGCTGGGTTTGTGTGACTAGAAAACGGAAGCCAGCTGGAGTTGTGAACATTAAAGTTACCAAAGAAAATTACCTCACTGTTAAGAAAGTTGGACTGGAGAAAGTCAAGTTAGAAGGAGAGGAAGTCAGAGAGTTCCATGTGATTAGTGGAAGAGAGCGGTGGGGACAACAGATGAATTTGACAGAATGAGGTAGAGAGATTTTAAGCCAGAGAAGATCGAAAAGTGGAGATTCCAAATTACCAAGTCTTTCTGACAGGGAATTTCGGAACGGACATATGCACAAGTACCACCTTTGAGTCGAAAAGAATCATACAGCGAATAATTTGGGCAACTGAGATGGGCAGTGATTGAATCAACCGATAACTGAAATTCTGTCAGAAAAAGTACACGGGGTTTTGCAGACTAAGTGGAAATGGACATCGTCGAGATTAGAACTGAGACCATGTATATTTGTGAAATGAACTAGGAAGTTTAGATCTTTTTGCAGACAATTCATGTTTGACAATTCATGGTGCATTCAGTAGAAAGAAAAAGTGGGGGAGGACATGCTGTATGAATTAATGAAATTTTTGGATATGGCCTACACATCGTAAGAATATACCCAGATCCTTGACATTGACCCCAGGGGCTCACATCTGGTGAGTATGAGCTTGGCAAACCCAGGATCCTGAGCTGGATATCATCATTCTTCTCTTCTTGCTTTCTTGGTGATTCCCTTTTACTTCTGACTCTCTCTCTCTCTCTCTCTCAGGGTAACACGGGAATTTTTTTTTTTTTTTTTTGGCTGGTGCAGCATAAGCCTCAGGCTTCCTTGCACCTTAAGGCTATTAATAATAATAATAACGTGGCGTCGACAACACCCCCTGCATACACGCAACTCAGACTCCCTCCAGTCCAGTCGCTATCTAGAAGAGTAGAGGTAGCAAGATTATACACTTGCTGATCCGGAAGCCTCCTAGAGAGTTACCAATAGGTTCGGTCCGGTGTACTAACTAGCGGCCGGCCTGCGAACACCGTTTTAGAGCTGTACCCTCGAAATGTAAAGAAGTTTGGATCTCGCCATGGTGTTCATCATAACCTCAAAAGTCATCAGTCATATTGCATGATGGAAGAGATGGGAGAGAGTTGACCGGAACTTATCTCTAGAAACTAAAATTGGGTTGCACCACTTCAAGCCTCCATAAGCAAAGTGGTGGTATTGCACCGGTTTATGAGAGTAATCTACCACCTCAATTCCTGCTTACGTTGATTTACACCTGGGTGGCCACCCACAGTGTGCTTGCGCATGGTGGTTATACCCAGGATTACTAACAGTCCCACCATCGTGAAGGTGCAAGCAAAGGATTTGGCTGTCACAGACCGTCCGGACTTCGCCGAAATTGGGTCTACTTGACTTGAGTGTCACCCGAATATCAGTTCCATCAGCGTTTTAGACTCCCAGGTAGCACGCACAGCTTGTCTGGCATAGCTGAGAGAATGTCTGCGCCAACCTCAAGGACCAAATATAAATTTATGTAAATATATAAAATATAACAACACAAATTTATAATTAAAAATCGTTTATTTTTAGGTTAGCGTTTAAAATACAGGTACATAAGCACAAGAGAGCTGATCCTTAGAGGGCAGACAGCTTTTACCACATTTTTTCAGAGCCTTATGAACAGTAGACCGAAGAATCCAGTCTCCGAAGAACTAGAACCCAGCCTTCTCCAAACAAGTAACGAAACCACTGTACTCTAACAGAGAACTGACACAGAACCTAGCAGCACACGCATAAGATATGCACGCATGCACATGAAGTTACTTAAATGGGGGAAGAAACACTTCTTGTTTAGATAACCATGTCATAGGGAGGAATAATTTTTTGAAATAACGACACTTTATGGAAACTCTGCATATGAATTTAAGGACGTTGCTCTTTAAAACGAACTGCGACTGAAATTATTCCACTTCTTCAGGGTTATTTATTACTGTCATTCAACTCCCATAATTTTGAAAAACAGACTCAACTTTTGAAAATGCTTCTTTATATTGATGAATTTGCTATTTTTCAAGACCAACTATCGATCAAGCTCAAATTTGGAATTTTCGAGATTTTCCCTTCGAAGACTACGGTAAACAAGGCTTGAAATCGTTGTATGTTCGAACATATATTGTATCTTTAGTTAAATAGGATTTTTTTAAATTTTGGGTCAAGGTTTTGATCTTCAAACTTTCCCTTCCTAACCTTCGTTGTAAAAATGTCCTTTATCCAAATCTTTTATGTTTAGTTAATTTTCCCCAAGATAATTTTACTGGCGAATACTACTCGGTTCTGAAAAAAAAGTTTCTACCTCCCCTTCCATCGGAAAGACATATATCCAAACCTCCAAGTCAAGCGGAAATACCTTAGAATTTAATCGGGTTCAAATGTAGATTAGTATGAGTCCATTAACTACTTATTTAAAAGCCTCATACGAAATAAAACTAGCTTAGCACAGTACCGCTTACATCAGAACAACACGGATTAGTCGCTACAATCAGCGTAATATATAATGAGTGGCCACTTTGTTAGGTACATCTCCTTAATAAACAGTAGGTTCCCCTTCCCTTGGCGCTTCTAACAGTTTGGATTCGTCATAGCATGTACTCGCGAAGTGTCTAAAACGTGCCACAGGGATGCTGGTCCCTGCTCTCTCACGACGTGCTTGCTGCCGCTCTCCATCCATATTTCCAAGATCAGACCAATAGCAATTTTATTCTGATGATATCATTCAACATTCATAATCGCAATTTGCCCATTAGGCATATTTCCATATCTACGAATTTCAAGACTATCTTCTCGACACGGGATTGGCTATCAACCCTGAAAGGTTAGTGGTCATGTCCTTTAGAAATCTAAAAAAGTAAAATATTAGGATCTAAATTAATAGTTCACAAGTCAGGAGTTAACAACACATAGGATGCCGGCATCTCCTTCGAACACCCATTTTCCAAGGCCAAAACTAAAACACTTGCGACCATGTGGTTAGGAAATATATGATTGGCGTTACTGACATCTGGTCCAAACTGATGGGCCTAGCATTGAAAATATCATCAGGCAACCTAGGATTTCCAGAGCCACAGTAGCAAACAGAAGCTATTAATTTCTTCTTATTCCGAGTTTCGGAATAAGAAGAAAAGACCCAAGAAAGTTACTTCTACGCTGATATATATATATATATATATATATATATATATATATATATATATATATATATATATATATATTTATATTTAGGTAGCTAATCAACTTTGACATCTTTAAAAAGTATATATACACTGGCCAAAAGAATAAGAGCATAATAGATTCTGTATCGAATCGAGCCGCCTTTGTTTCGAATAACAACAAGCATGCGACGCGGCATGGATTCTATAAGGTGTTTTAGTGCGTTCTGGTATAATTGTAACCATTCTTCCGGCAAAATATCGCTTAGCTGCCACAAAGTTGAAGAAGAGGACTTCGTTGCCGAATAGCTCTCTCTAGCATATTCCACACATTCTCAATAGGACTGAGAGTAGGGAATGTGGGGGCCAGGAAAGATGGTGGACATCCGTATCGTTTTTTCCGAACCATTCTTGCACGATGAGCTGTTTCATTCTCATTCATAAAGTGGCCATCACCTTCGGGATAAAAATATAACGTTGCAGTAAATCTGACACAAAATTCAGGTACTCCCTGGATGGCATTCGACCTTCCGCCGGTATCAATGGATCCAGTCAGTGCCAACAAAACATTCCCCATACCATGCTATCACCTCGTTATCTTAAAAAAAGCAAGGGGAGTCCATCACTTCGTGAGGTTCTCACCAAGCTCTCTGCCTACCATCAATGCAAAACAGTGTATCGTGATTCGTCTGATCATTTGACTTCGTTCCACTGTTCAATCACGACGTTCTCGGCGCCACGGAAAGAGGATTTTTTTTTTTTTTTTTTTTTTGCCTTTCTCTAAAACAAGTGGCTTCCGAATAGGCAGGAGGCAGCCAATATCCAATTTCTTCAATTCCCTGAGCATAGTACTGGTTTAAATAAGGCAGTTCTGGGCTTGGTTGAATTCAGATGTTATTTGCCGCAAACTAATGTCCAATTTTTATTTTTGGTGAAGTCCACCTCAGAGTACGACGGCTTCGCTCTTCAAGTATGTTTTTCTGCCACATTTACACCTTTGAGATGTGGAAGAATCGCTTGCTTTCCAGTCATTAAAAACCTTCGAGAGGGATGCTTTTGAGAAGCCAGTTATGCCTTTCATTTCTTGAATCGTGGGTTCTGCTAAACGTGCACTTACGATACGATCTTTTTCAAAGTGTCTGATAGATCACGCGTTTTTCTCATTCTGGCTTCAGATTACTGCAGTCGAACAGCCGGTGCAGCTATTATACTGAATGCGGCAAAACGTCATCACCCCGCGTCAGTTTTCTTTGCATCTATTCTCATTTCTTCTGTCTGTGACTATCTTAATACAAAGGTTCGTATTTTTTGACCAATGTGCGAACTGGTGAAGATATTTAAGATATTGTCTGGTTTTTATCCTGCACAAAGCAATTTGGAATAAATCAGTTTTAACCATAATAATAGTATCCCACAATTGTTGCAAATTGGACAGCAGCGGATCTCGGCTCTGAAAAGCTTTTTCCATCTCATCCCACGAGTACTCAATTTCATTTTCACCAGGAAAGCCACCGCAGCAGGATCTATTCACTCTACGTTCCAGAAACCTGTTCTGTAAAATTCTGGCCTCGTGACATGGCGTATTATCCAAGTGGAAGAGTCCATTAGCAGAGGGACACGCTGCAGCCATAAAGGAAAGTGCCTAGTTGGAAAAAGTTGTTTCAACTTCCAGATAACCTATGGCAGGGAAAGTGTACCTGATAAAATGGCCACTCGGTGCAGTTTGATACCGTTGATGCTTCTGGTTTATTTCTTGAAAATTAAAATCTGCCACTTAAACTTAAGGTTCAAATTGCGCTGCATGCGTTGGATGGTGAAGATCCGTGAGCATCAGTCTGATCTCCACAGCTACGTTGGTTACCATCATCATGGAGGCTTTCAGCTTTTGGACTGAAAGATAGTCATCGTGCTAGCCCCAAAGCTTGGACTCCAATAATGAAAATGGGCTGCATGAGAAAACCGTTTCATCCGGAAACACTCCTTACAATCAAAAGGAGCTTTACCGTGCATCATCTAAGAATCTTCAGTGTTGCTTTCCTGTGAACAGAGAATTTCGTAATCTCAGCTTTACTTTTCTGTTACTGTCATGATTATGAGTGTAGAAAAGAGAGTACTTCGCTAATTTGCGCTGTATTGAGCAGAAAATATGCCAAGATAGGAGATGTCTCTGAATTACCTGAACTTCATCTCTCCCGGACTGAAACTGGCCCTAGTGACCAGACAATCCCTGACCCAAATCAACACTCTCAGTCAAATACTGGTTTGCCTGAACCTTCGCTCATGACCGTCGCAGGCGTTGAAGCAGTGGGAAACGCAACGTCACATGACGGCACTGCTAATCACGTTATATGCAGCACTAATTACTCCAATTTTCCATCAGATCATAATAATGATCAAAATTGTGCCTCGAACGCTAACGTATTCTCCACCTCAAGTCAGTCACTAGTCACAACAGATACTTTCCAAGTCGAAGGTAATTCTCCAAGAATTAATGCCGAAATCACAGTGTCGACGCCTCTTCTACAGCCAGACAGTGCAGATTTCGTGATCCACCTAATTTACCAATTAAGGTCCCAAATTGAAGATCTCAAGGATGAGGTTTACTCACTGAGAAACCAAAATAAGCATATCACTCATATGCTCTCGGACCTCTGCTCTTTGGCTAGCCAAAATGGCAAGCTGACATCTCAGGCACCAATAATACCCAAAAGGACAAAAACCAATCATCCAGTAAAGCCTCCTAGCCTTATAAAGCCTGGCTCCCATACCCAAATCCAATCAAGACAATCACTGGGGAGTTCTGCAGACACTCTGACTGAGCATGTTAGCACGGACCGATCATGCACTCATCAGAAAGACACACTCAGACACTCAGTGGCTGGTGAGCAACCACAGCTTCATGCTATTGAAGAAGTATCCCAGCGAGAGAACCGACCAGGAAATAAAGACTCCCTACAGGCTCAAGAACAAAACAATAATCTAACTAACACCCATCATGTTTTGCCTACCTCATATGCTGGCGTGCTTACTAACAGCCCTTCTAGTTATACCTACGTCCCATCTGGAGATATACAAAACTCCCTCAGTCCAGCAGCCAACCCCACCCCATATTCCTCAGGATGCCGCCGAGCTACCAATATTGATCGCCCTCCCCATCATGCTGTTTTCACTAACCAGGCCTCTCTATCCCGCCAACTAACAGCCTGCAAATCTCGTCTCACACTGGCCGAGAAATATAATATCTCCGTCGTTCCCACCAGAGCCAAGATCTTCGCCTCCAGATTTGGACCTGGAACCTCTCCTGAATCTATTAGGAGAATGTTTATTAAGGAGCATAACCTCTCAGTTCAGGTTAAACGGCTTAAAAGTCGGCAAACATCTTATGCCTCCTTCCTTATAATGTGCTCACCCGCTGTCTACAAAAAGGTTGTAGATCCTGCCTCTTGGCCCCAAGGAATATATATCAGACCATTTTCTGAGGAAAACAGACCCCATCAACAATCTCAACTAACTCACCCTCCTCGATAGCAATCAAGGCCTCAAGGAGACAAGTATGAATGCTCCACGCTCCGGGTATCGTCTCAAAATGTGCGCAGCATAAATCGCAATTATACTAGTGGTGAACCACATCGGCATCATCAAACTGATTCCACCAGCTGCGATCACCAGTAACAAACAGTTCGGGAATGCTCATCCCAACATGGGTCACGATTCGACGAACTCGAAAGCCTGACATCAATAAAAACAAGGCATGTGCCTTAAAAAAGATCCCCCGGAATTATGCAGTCAGAGTCTTGTACCAGAATGTTAGAAGCCTTCGCAATAAGCTGGATACCGTTGACCAAATTCTCCTCGCCAGTGATATCGATATCCTCTGTGTCACCGAGACTTGGCTGGATAAAGACCAGGAATATTTTATATCCTGTGTTCCAGCTAGATATAAATCTGCTTTCACTTCCAGAGTTGGGCAAAGAGGAGGTGGTGTTGCAATTTTCTTTAAGAGCTCACAAACCTCACTCATTCATCAAGTCTCTAGCCAAACATCAGCGTACGAAGCGCTTGCTGTTACTCTCAGCTACCATAGGGTTCTCATAGATGTAATTGTTATATACATACCCCCAGCACCTTCTTATGAAGCCATCCATGAAATATCTAACTGGATCATCAACCAGCTTCATCCTTCAGCCTTGCACTTCGTCTGTGGAGATTTTAATCTTCTTCCTCAGCTAGCTAACCTTCAGCAAATGCTCCTATCAAACTTATCTTGTACAGGGTTACAAATGATCAACGATCTCCCGACAAGAGGTAACAACCAATTAGATCTCATCCTTGCTTCTTTTCCCTGCACACCTGATTACCTGCCAGAGACTTATTTCAATTCGGACCACAAGCCAATTGGAGTTCTTTTACACATACCTGCTCCAAACTTCAATATTGTGAATTCGACTAATACCAAAGTAATAGTAAGTCCCAGGTTTTTGAGCATTTCTAAATGTGTTGAGGCTGCCTCTGTCATCCCATGGACAGTCTTAGAAAATTGTGACCTAGAAATTGCAGTGAATTTGCTGACTAACTGGCTTAAGACTATTGCCACATTTGCAGCATCAAAAAGAATTTCCATCATGCCTCGGTCCAAAGCATGGTGGACTCCCCATCTTAACATGAGCTTCAAGTTAAAGCAGCATATGCACAAAATGTGGAAGCAGTCGCACAGTTTCCATGACAGGATAGCCTACTCCAAAGCTCGCGCAACATTTAATAAGCAGAAGTCAAAAGCAATTAATCATTATATGGATAGAACCCTTCGTAGCGGAAAATGTCCCTACTCTGAGCGGCCTTCGGATTTCCCCCAAAATCTTGAACCTGACCAGTGGCTTGACTTCATATCTAGATTTGCTTCGAACACGGAACAATGTCCTGATCTTCATACTCCAACAACCAGAATCCCGCCTGACACTCTGTCGGCAGTATCAATCTCCAGGGAACAGCTTATTGCTGCCATTAATTCTACATCAGCTTCTGCGACAGCAGGTGCTGATGGAATCCCCCAATTCATTATTAAATGTCTCAGCCCATATATTTTGGACCCCCTTCTAACTATTTTTAATGCTGTTTTGCCAACCCACTTCTTTTCCCAGCAGTGGAATATCTACTTTGTGAAGCCTGTCCCCAAAACTCAATCTCCTTCACTTCTTAAGCATTACCGGCCAATCTCCAATGCCTCAAGTCTTCTAAAGCTCCTTGAGAAGGTACTTCTCCCCGTTCTAACTAAACAACTTCTGCCACATCAGCCTCCTCAAATCCATTACTCCCTTCCTCATAGATCCACTGTGACTAACCTCTTAGCCACCACCAGCTCTATCCTCTCTGCATTTGAATCCCAAGCAGAGCTTGCAGTCACCTAGGTAGACCTTGAAGCAGCTTTCGACTCTATAAACGTTCCTGCAATGCTGAAGCTACTTTCTGACCACTACCAGATCAAGGGAGATACTCTACAGTTCCTCACGTCACTCCTTCGAAACAGAATAATCCAGCTTATTGTCCATGGGCACATATATGAGCGAAGTATCTCTTCAGGCGTGCCACAGGGTGGTGTCTTATCTGGGCTCTTATTCACAGCACTTATCTCTCCACTTGTTGAGTCCAGGTATGATATCTTATGTTCTGCAGATGATATAAAGCTCCTCACACCGATTTCTCCATACGATGATCTTCTCATGATAACAGGATCAATTAATACTACACTGACGGAAATTGAAAACTACCTCAACCAGTTCGGATTAAAAATAAACCCAGAGAAATCTGAATTTATGATATTCTCTTTAAAGAAAACGCCTTCTTATATTCAGCCCATTCTGTGTAATTCTCCAATTCCCATCGTCAATAAGCATACTGATCTCGGGGTTGTGTTTGATCCTAAGCTCTGCTTCAGTTACCATATAGACAAGCTCCTCACCCTGGCAGCTCGACTCCGATGGATTGCCAAACAGCATCTACATTATATAAATGAAGTCACAACTACTAGAAAATATATAAAAACCACTGTATACTCTCCGCTTTTATATGCTGCAGAGATATGGGCATCAGCTCCCACTAGCACAATCAGGCCACTTTTTTCTGCTGAGTACTGGCTCTTAAAATGGGCCATAAACAAACACAAACGTCCCCCACAGCTAAGGACAACTGAAATGGCCAGCTTGATTCAGATTCACAGGCTCCCCACGCTGATTTGGATGAAACGTCTTACCACGTCTATCAAAATGATGGTTGGCGAGATTTCGGCACCATCATTCTGGGACCTGTGCTCATGGAGAATCCCTCAGAGCGACGCCAACTCTATGCCCACATCACAGCCGTCTCCACCTATCTGATAGGTTTCTGCCTTTTCAGCTACTTTCGTGTGCCCAGTCCTTGGATGCTGACCTTAACAAGTTCGCTTCTGACAGGGAATACAGATGTCGCATCCATGAATTGTACTTCCCTGTCCCTGATCCTTCTCCTCGAAGCTCGTCTTAATGCTGCAAGCCATCAATAACACCTGATGTGAAGACAGCATACTAACTCTTCAGTATGACAGTTAGTAATGATGGACTAACTACTTCTGTTCAGCGCAAAGAACGTTGCCTGTTTATACTACTATATGTATATGAAATTATGTTTCCGCCAATATCTTCTTTATATATTGTATTGTAAATAACTGTACGATATGGAGTTTGGAATTGTACTTCTGCATATGCATTTCCTATGTTTTATATATCAATGTTCCCTATTTATACTGTATTATTACTGTTAACCCCTGGCCTGGTGGCCGTGAAGGTCAACATTGCAATCTATCGAATTGTATCATTATTATTATCATTATTATTATTATTGCAATAAAGATTTCTTAATTTCTTAATAATGATGGTAGCTCGCCTATTAAAATTTCAACATTTTATTCGTGTATCCAAAGAATCAACTACGAAATTTCTAAGCCATCGTTACCGAAACGAAATACTACACTGAAAAACAATACTGATTCCGTTATAAAAAAAAAAACCCAATTTCTTCATAGAAACTTCCTCAATACCATGAGTATGAAATTCCGAAACTGCGCACTTGAGAAAGAAAAAAACCCGCTTTTCATTTGTCAAATCAAACACTTAATACTCGGCTGTTGAGGTTCTTTACAACACAATTTCCCCTCGTTTGGATTGCCTCAGGGTCAACTCATCGATTGCTGCTTGATAGAATTTTTAGATCGTCTATATTATAGTTTAAGTTTGGATTCCATTATACAGAAACACAAGAGAAGTGTACCTCCCCCCTTTTAGATCCGCTTGACGTGCTGCAAAATGGATCATTTATGAAGAAGGCGGACAAAGAGGCATAAGATGTTACAATTGCAGTTACAGGAATTTTTGCATGCGTAATGTAGGTCACACAAAGGAAATTCCAACGAGATCTTCCTTCCTTTAACAGTCGTATTTAAAGACTACGGACATCGACAAGCATTCGTTGATTACTAATACACACATCAAAGAGTACTAAACCGTTCAGATCACTCATATAACGCACAAAAAGAAATAACAGCTAGATGGGAGACGGAGCCATTGCTATAAAAGTGAAAACTGCAGTTTACTTTTACTCTTGCAATGAAGCTGATTACAAGAAATTGCAGCACAGCTCGAGGGAAGAGGTATACAGAAATGTCCATAATCTTTGTGATTTAAACCTAGTGCTTACAGTTTACTTTCCCTTTACTGACTCGAACATAACTCTTTCAAATTTTAGTGTCCTCAATGTGACTGAGACGATGAAAATTTATGCGGAACTGACTTCCAACAAAAATCAAGAGAAGTTATAACACATTTCACACCACTTATACATGCAAATCTGTAGTTTATTGATATCAAATATAAATGTAAATTAAATAAATTTCTACAAATGACGACTAATACTGGCTTGATATTGTGACAACGTCCTTGTGCAAGCTCTGTGGTTTCGTCATCAAGTTTGAAATAATGCAAAAGGTGATCAGCCTGTAAAATAGTTGAAGTGAAATTAATTTTGAAACTGGCAGACGCAGACTTTTAGTTTCTGGACAGTAAAATACATCGTGATGCTTCAATTTATCAGTAAACTGCGTGTGTAATCTATTGTCGGTTGACTATTTTGCTTAATAAATCCGAGCTTCTGGAAGAAGAAACCATGAGACCCTCATAATCGTCGAACGTGGTTTTATGAAAAAAATTCATAAAAGTTCCTCCGATGTAGATGAGACTGGAACTAGGCCTGTCCCGTGGTATGGAAGCAGCGATTGCAACTACTGTCCAACCCAAGAGGACTCGTTAAGGTGCAAGAAGAATTTAATGTCTGTATGATTATTGTAAAACCTTTATAACCATCCATTTCTGTATAGCGGACACACTCTGAGTAGCAAAGTTTCGCAAAAAATATCTAAACAAAACTATTGAAAGTTATTATTTTTAACAGAAAAACTTCGACTGGAGTCATTGATAGGGAAGAAAACTATGCTTATTTTCCAATCTTTATGCAACTTTTGAACACTTGCGTAGAGGTCAGAAGTCAAGGAATTTCTCTCAGTTCTCTTGAATACGCTTCTACAGACACGATATACGCATACGGGTTACGCCACCGCCAGATACGCAAGCCTAACAAGTTCTGGACTTCTGGTAAGATAAATCCTCTTTGTCCTATAAAATTGTCTACAAGGCCTTAATAGCCGGATGTCTTTTGTGACCAATGAAGATACATTGCTTAACAATTGAATCCTTTCTAGCATATCTTATTAAGCCATCCATATGCTATGATAAAACAGACGGGATTAACTTATCTGTAAAATCCCTCATGCGATATGCGAAAAAAGATTTTGATAAAAGTTTAAATACCTTGGTAACAAGGTATCCAAACTTTAAATACCTTGGCAGTATTGGTACTGAAACTGTAAACAGCAATGGGTAACTATGAAGTGCACGCTTAAACTTTAACTCCAACTGAGATAAGCACAAAGTTTGTTTTTGTTTTTTTGAGATTGTTAAGAACAAAAGAAGGACATACACGGCAATTTCTTATTTGTGAAAAACTGCAGAAGAAATTCCAGAAATAATTAGAAAAAAATTTCCCAATTTCTTAGATAATAACATCAGAAAGAAATCATGACTCCGATTTGAACAGAATGTGTTCATTTAAAGGGTAAAAATGTCAGCTGGCAATGATTTTTGTATCAGCTTGCATCGCAATAAAATGGTCACCGAAGTAATCAGAAAGTAAATTTTAATGCACATCGTAATAATATGTTGTATATCTTCAGCCATCCACTCATTTCAATAACTGCAACGAAATAAACTGCCAAAATGAATGCTCATTTTCCCTCTTTCACAAGTGAAGTACACAATAAAGAGTAGGAATTTTACAATGATCATAAAAATATATTTTACCGGTGTTCCAAGTTGAGAATAGCACGCAGGACTGCAAGAAAAATGTGTTCCTCCCTCCTTTGCTATTTTTCTTTTAACACACCGTTCATTCTTCTCTTTCCTCTCCTCTTTACAGTTTGAAGAGCCCCCATTAAGGATTCTAATCCTCCCTGATAAATGTACTTTTCTTCACAAAATCAACGGCGTTCGTGATCTACGCCTGGTTGTCATAACGACTGTCTCATGCCAAGGAGTTCGACAGAAAAAATACGAAACAAGGGGGGAGGACCATTAAAGTTTTCCTCATGATAAAGTAAAACCACTTTCAGAATGCAGATGACTTTTTTGCATCTCGTATGTCGTTCAGACTTCGAAGTTACTGCAGATGTCAAAAGTGACCATCCCTGTGAGAGACAGAGAGAACTTTTTTGGAAAGGGATTAGAAAGTCTGCCGGGAATACTAGGTACCGTATTCAATAAATTCTTGAAAATATCTTGAAGAATGGTACAGTTTCGAGTGAAAGTAGTTCATGGTGGAGTTTTAATAGAAGGATTCACTTGTAAATTTCTTTTTCAAATGTCCATGTAAATCAATATATTTCTGTATGCGCTAAACCTGTGGCAATAAAAGGCCAATATTTCCTAATAAAATAGCACCATGGACAACTTTTAAATTTTTAATAAATTAAAGTTATTTTAATTCACTTTAATATAAATTATTAAAATTTGTCACTCTTTAAAAATTAGTAAATTAAATTAATAGTTATTAAAGTTATCAAATTTTAAGAGTTTAATAAGTACCACTAAGCAACTGGAGGGACGAATCCAATTCATAGGGCTAACATCCTTGGCCAAAGCAATCGTTAGCCCTCAATCCTTGGAATATTACACGTTTCTTAGCTAAAATGTCATCTTTTCTTAAAACTCTTCGTTTTCTTCATGGACTGTCTATACAATAAGCACCATGACGTTTAGTGCAAACTGAAATTTAATGGTGACTGGATTTCATCATCCCAGAAACTTAATGAATTGCGAACAAATATGGAGTAATAAAATTGAAATAAAACTAATCAAATTAAAGATTTACTGTTTCATCTTAATAGATATTAGGATAGTGTGAACGAATTTTTGTCGAAGGGATGACCTTTTCGTCCATTTGTCTTTTGTATTCAATTTCGGTGTCCTTAAGTGCGAGTACTACCCTCCCATGAATGTAAACTCTTTTCTCTTTCATACATAAACGAAATAGCTGAGTTGGGAATGGTTTTCATCCCAACAAAGATCCAATTTTATTGAAACTAGCATGTTAAATGAAGTGTGACAAAGGCTTCGCTTCTCCTCTGATAAGTTTAATATATTAGCAAGTCTAACCCATTAGCTATTAATGATCATTAGGATAAGAGAGTCATTTTTTAAAAGCCATTAATTCTTCGGAAAGCCAAATAGGAAAAATTGAATCCTAAATTGGTCATTAGTATTGAATTTAATCTTAATTTCAACTATATCACTTACGCACAAGATTCTGCTTGAAAATGAAGCATATAAGACAAATTACCGAATTTTAAAAGTTCAATAAAGATCTAAGGTATTTAATAAACTTAACATTGGAATCTTTATTACTTAACTTTCACGAGTTATTTCGATGTTTTAACATTGGAATCTTGGAACATTGGAAACAGCACTCAATTTCGTTACTTTGTCGCATTTAATCAGATGCTTAAGGGAAGAAGTCTTTTAAGAAGAAAGACCGCGGCAAGATGGGCGAACAGAGAAGAGAATTTAACGATAAATTAAACAGCTGAATCTTCGCAGTTGGAACTGCGGAGATACCTCCATTTAGACCTCTTGAGGACTGTGTGAAACTGCATTTACTTTTTATTACCTATTTCTTTTAACTGCGATAAAACTTCAGCTAGCAAAGTCACAGTGCTGCTTGTGGTTCATATGAACAGACTGGTGGCAACGCATAAAATATTAGTGAGGGGATAGCGTAGATAAAAGTAATAAATAAAGTAAGGCTAAAGGAAATATATGAAACAGGGAAAAACATCACGTATAGCGCGATGGCCAGGCGTAATTCATCCCTCACGCCTAAGAACATAACCGTTTGAAACGTCATCTTCGCTTGGCTGAATGCAGACATAATAAATATAAAGGACCCTCGGAGGCCCCTTCACTTTTGTGAGTGACAATAGTTGAAAACAAAAGCAAGCTTAACAATAAATTCTCATACTGGCAGGTAATACGATGGTTTGCTTGTCTATCGGTCTGTTTTCTCTTACTCGTCTCGAAGACGTTGCTTGGCAACGGAAAGAATAACATAACGTGTGGAAGTACCCTCTTGATGGTGTAACTCCTGTAAACAGGTCTCTAATGAATATATTTATCCATTTATACTTAAGGATGCGTGTATATCTCGCTTTCGTCTTGCGTGGTTAATTTTTCTGTCATATATATATAAAAAGAACTTTGATAAGACTATTATGACAGTCTCCAGCAGAGGGCAGTCTTTTTACCAAAAAAAAAAAAAAACTAGTTGTGATATTTCGTTTGTTTTTTTATGTACAAATCCATCTTGAGAAATTCAATTTCGGTGTCCTTAATGGTAGAAGTAGCAGTATTATCTTTATTGTTTAAAAGAATACAACTTAAAGAATATTCCTCATCATGGCCAATACGTTTACAAAGACAAGAGTTTACATTATAAAAATATAATTACTATTACAAATAAATAAATATCATGAACTATGATAAAAGAAGGAACATGAGCACTACGAAACAAAGGCGACGAGTTAACGTTACAATTGAATTGTATTTGGCAAGGAACGATTCTGCTTCCTCAAGAAATACTCACCCTAAGCAGTGCAAACCAACTATCCACCAAGGTGGTGTATGCCAGAAGGGGGAAATCAGGCGGTTGTGAAATACAAGTATTTGAAAAGATTCTATCCAAGTACTGGAAATATTCTAAGATGGATTGCATTGCTGAGTGGCTGCAAGGCGAAAGGCAGAGGGTTGTGATTAATGGATATTCTTCAGATTGGTGTAAATTCAGAAGTTGGGTCTCCAAGGATCGGTTCTTGGGCCATTGTTGTTTCTCATTTTCAAAAACGACTTCGACGAAGAGACAGAAGTCGTGATGTCAAAATCAACTTAATGATCAGTGCCAAGTAGCGCTCTTTCAGGATGACTTGAACAGGCAGCAAAGAATGGTCAGAAAAGTGGCAACTATGTTTTAATGTAGCAAAATGCAAGGTTTTACACTTGGGGAATAGCAACCCCAAAATTAAATTATACACTTCTTGGGTTCAAGTAAAAACAGTAGAGGAAGAAAGGGATCTGGGAGTTAAGATACGGGCAGATATGAAATTTGTTTTCTGAGCATCATAAACAGGCGGCAGGGAAAGCCCGTGGTGTCCCATTGATGATTTATCGAATGTTATCCTGTAGAGATATGGAGGTCATAGTTCCACTGTGTAAGACCACATTTGGAATACTGGGTTCAAGTATGGAGACTTCATCTGGAAAAAAGAAATTGAGCTTCTTGAGAGGATCCAAAGACGGACAATTCGAATGGTGAGATCGGCAGAAGAACGACCGTATGAGGAATGACTCCGATTATTGGGCTACAGAGTTTGGCAACCAGAAACCTCACAGGGGACTTCATTGAGGTTTATAAGATTCTGAGACGGGTTAGTAAAATGGTGAAATTTTCACTTTTATAAAGAATTCCAGAACTAGGGGCCATAAATTCAAATTATAGGAGAAGAGATTTAGACTAGCCTGTAGAACGTTTTCTTTTATCCAGCGAGTCGTTGATTGCTGCAACTGGTTGCCTTCACAAGTAGTTGAGGCTGACAGTTTGAATAAATTCAGAGGTCAACTGGATAGTTACCTATTTGAGAAGGGAAGCAAATAATTTGTGTTTTTCCTTATCGCTCCTTTTTTCGGCCAGTGCAGCAAAAGCCTGTGGCTTCCTTGCACTATATGAAGAATACTATTACTATTTCAGCCGTTGACCGCTATCCAGCAAAATTTCAACGGATGTCCATGTTCGATCTGAACACAAACTAAAATAACGAACAGCTAAACTCAAATCATAAAGTATATAATGACCATCACCTGCTATAGGATAAATAAGCAACCATAAACAAAAATGTAAATTTTAACTTCCATCAAGCCGACCGGCGGATCTAAACCAACCCAAATAAGCATTACTCAAAATAAACAAAACTAACATAAATATATAAATCAGAATCCAATAATTAACACAAAAGATTATTTGCATTTGTCTGTGTTTTTACCAAATACAAGAACACAAAATACATCTCGGGTTGAGAAACCACCTTGAAAACTAGGCGCTGTGTGCCCCACACACACACACATGTAAGAAAATAAACTTACCTTATTTTGTTTACCTAAATAGAACTAAATTTTCGGTGCGCCTTTGGTGATTTCGTAAATTCATTTCGCATAAATTTCTCACATGGCATTCACATTCTAATACTGAGGTGTAAAAGCACGATGACAGCATATGTACAATAACACAGAGGATTTCGGAAAACGAGCTCTGAAGAGTTCTCATCAAGGAAGACGAGCGCTTAATGCCTCATAGATTATCATTATATAAACTATTTATATCATGGGATGATAACTTTTGAGTTCTCTACAGCAAGTAATCATAAATATTGAAAGCAATCGAAAGAAAGCCCGAGTTTAAGAAAGAAAAAAAAAGTTCTCTAAAATAAACTGTTAGCTTAATATAGTTAAGTACCGTCTTAAAAATAGTTAAGTCTTAAAAATTGAAAAGGTAGGCTCACAGACAAAAAGAAAATTCATGTACAATGTTTATAACTGTCCACTGTGGACAGCTATAAACACTATGGTGCAATATGAAATATAAACAAAGCTTAAAACATCCGGAGGAGAAGCAAGGATCACTTAGAGACGTATGCAAGAGCATCGATAAGTTTCTTCGAGAGAGTGATTTAAATATTTTAACTACAACGTTACAGTTGCGCGTATCTATTTATAAACAATGCGTGGTACACATAAAGACGACCTATTGGTAATTCTTCGAATGCTTATTCCCAACCATTAGGCATTCTTGTATTGCAGAGCATCAGTGAACCACGTAAGTCTTAAATAAATCGATTGTATTTTCACAAAATATATAGGTGCCTCCGTAGCCAGGTGGGAAGGAGCAGCAGTGCGTAGCACACGCTTCTTGATTAGACCGGGGATCGAGCCCGTCACCACCAAATACGGAGGATGCGGAAAGGTCATTCAGGGAATGACCACCGCATATCCCGGAGCAATATGGCCTTAGTTGCTAATGCTCCTAAAAACCAAATAACAACAACAACAACAACAAAATATATACTTCAGTGGAGAGTAAATAAGACACTGTTACATTAGCCATTCAAAAGCCTAACACGATTCCAATGACACAGTCCATACATCAACCTAACGATATGCAAGGAAATTCATTAACAAATTACATTACGCAGTCTCTTATCTTCGATTTACCCTAATTCGCTATCGATGAGTTATTCATCATTCGGATGAAACCGAACTATCATCAACCCCAGGCCCCATTATTACAGTAATTCTGATGTCGTTGTAACGAAGAGTTGGGGGTGATTTATCAATCCTTGGAGGATACTGCCTTATTCGTACGGTCTAAAGAGAAAGATGACTCTCTTGGTTTGAAGCTAATGGAGAAGAATACGTAATGATGTCTCTTTTGAACGACTCATTTAGCTGAGGAGTGAACAAGCCAACAATTCATATTGAGCGATATATTTGTTCCATGTTATTCAGTTGGTGACATTGCACAACACTGATTTTACCCTTAATGTAAAGTTGGTTATCTTAATGTTATTTATCTCTTAATTACGAAAACATTCATCGTCCACCAGATCCCCAAATACTACCCAAACATTGGTTAAGAGATTAACGTGCATTAATTAGTCGAAAAATCCGCACAGTTATATCTGAAGACTATTTTTCGGGTTTATTACTGCTACAAGCTAACTCTATAGGAAGAGCGTGTGAAAGAGATTTTTAATATCGCGCATAATATGTATAAAACATTGGTGTAAAATTTATTCAAGCATTTTCTAGTTTGTTTTAATTTTGATAGTCCTGACTTGAATTCACGACCATTTTGGCAAATTTACTTAAAGCGCTTTCCACAGCGACAGCGAAAAGGATTCAAACCACTGCTACATATAGAAAAGAGGAATTGGAGGGGAAAGGCGAGCCCCAGCGAGGTTGTTTGATCCGGAGAGCCAGAACGGGCTTTCCGGATCAAAGAGGGAAAAAAAAAGCAGGATCTGAATAGTTGCAGGAGTAAGATCGGAAAGAAAGAAAATTTTGTGAAGGGCGCAAAGAAGTATTATGCAAATACACATGCAAACGATAGTCAAAATCAACGAGAACTGCAAGCCTTAATAGTGCTGCCTAGGTGAGTGTTTCAAAATTCGATCAAACTCATAATGAGAGTTTCACTAATGCTAGTTATTAGTCTGTGGTGTCAAAGAGGTGCACTTAAAATCATAGTTTTAAAGTCCCAGAAATTCGAAATTTAAATTCACTTGTAATTATTGTTTGTTTTTGAATGTCTGTTAATATTTTCATTCAGTTAAAATGTAATTGTATAAGAAATATATATCCATCCTTCATCTAACAGTATTGTTACGTGTGGGATACGTTTTCTCGCAAACCTGGGACTGAACTAATCACACTAACATTGATTAGTTCAGCCCCAGGTTAACAATCCTGATTTCATTTGTTAATCGCCTGGGAAATTTCTTTGAAATCCCCAATAGTATGTTAGCCCAACTTTGGCCATAATGACTTCTTCTATGGGTCGTGGAAATAAAACAGCTGATCGTACTGTGTTTGGATCCGCCTTTAAGCATTCGCGATCTCCATCAACAACAAATTTGGCTTCATTCTGTGCTCCAATTCATCCCAAAGATGAAAGACTTACAAACCCCTGGTGCCGTTTGACCCTAAACACACTTTACACTTTACCACAACTTATTGGGAAGGTGAGAGATGAGTATGAACTATCTTTGATATTATAGGAAAAAAAAAAAGTTTCTTTTTCTTTCTTCTAACAGAAATCTCGGTTTTTAAGCCTAGACTATGAATATATGCCCAGTTACTCCCCTAAATAATGCTAGCTGTAAATAATTAGTCCTAAAATCAGACAATCTAATAGCTGACCTTGGCACACGTGGCTGCATGGCAGTGATTAATGTGCCGTGTGTAAAAATACATTTCGCTTAAGGACATCTTTGGGAACAGAAATTTGAACTTCTTAGAATCGTTTAAGGTAGCATCTTAAAACTATTCTAGTGCATCTTTGAAATGATCGTCATGCATTTCTGCTTGATACTAATAGATTAAATCTCCTCCATTCCCCCTCGCTACGAGACAAAGTAATGAAGGTCAATGACACAAGTGGAGAAGGTTTGACAAGCATTCAGTGGAAAGAAAAACACAAAATATTACAAAGAACTAATGGAAAGTCTTAGGGAGGTGCAGCTCTGCTATATCTAATAGTGGCGAAATGGGGACGGTATTTTAAACATGCCTAACAGAACAATTAACTGGAGATTTCTGTAGGAAATGAAGCAGAGGAGATAGGGAGACAGGATTGATCTGTTCTAACATGTTCAAATTTCTCGTCTGTTTTAGTGCCTATAGCTGCCAAAATGTGTCTAAGCAGCGCACCATCACATTGAAAGGGAACGAAAATATTTCTGTTATTTGTCAGTTGAGCGTTCTGCAATTTATGTTTTTCCAACAAGAGTAAAATTGTTTTCTTAGGTTTTTCTTTATTGCTGTACTTAAATCTATTTTGTTGCCATTGCATTAAAACATGTTGACGTTATTTCTTTTAGCAACATAAATTGGTTTTACTTTTTTGTGGTTTTAATAAGCAAGTATTTTGTATATAACTGTGTCCTAAATGGCAGTTGTAACATTTCAAATGGGGAGGAAGCGTTTATGGATTGGACTCTTTAACCTAATTTGAAAGAAAAATTCAAACGATTTATAAAAACGTTTTAGCGCACCGAAATGCAGCGAGAGAATCGAAGAGAAATCGAAATTGTGTGCTATCAGAGGATGAATAACCTTGGGAACAATCTGGGAAACTTCAGATCGTCAGCAAATCGTTCCCACTTGATTTTGACAGACTGAACACAGTCAACAAATAGTTTAGAAATGGTATAAACAGATGGGGGGCCTAAAAGTGAACCTTATGAGTTAAAGGAACTGAAGCCAAATCTTCAAATACAACAGATAAATAATGATTACTAAGCAGATGTTAAAGCAAGTTCAGTGAAGAGGAATATATACCACAGATAAAAAGTTTAGAGAGGTTTTATCGGGATGAACCATTTTAAGCGCATGATATATCGAAAAAGTAGATCTATTTGTTTTAATTTTTTCAAAATTGGATTGTATAAAGTGGATAAGTACAGCGAGGTTGGAAAGAGGGACTTGGAACAAACCATATTGGTGACTGTCGATAAAAGGGTGGAATGTACAGATCCAAATACTTGAAAATTAACATTTCAACAATATTGGCAACGGCTTCGAATAGGCGATGGGACAGTAACTAATAAGAAAGTTATCTCTCTGTTTTGTAAACTAAAGTTATTTGAGTGTTCTTAAAAACGAAACAAAATAACAGCTGTAGTTGTTATGATTGTTTTTTAAAGTACAGCTAAAAAAATTGCAGATGCCAATTCAGAAGAACAGTATCCATGGAAGCATCTCCAGAAAAAGCATTCAGCAGAAACTGGACGCCTATGAAACTCTGTAAGAGTCGGATAAATAATAACCTGACTGCCTTCTTTTGAATGAAGTCTAGAAGACGAGGTTTTGGGAGCACCGTCCCAGTTGTGGGAATAATATTCCATGGTAGAGTAAATTTGAAGTACTGTAATTCCAAGCGAAAAAGAAAACCCACTTTTTTTTGAGGGAATGGAAGCAATATTCGTGATGTGCATACGCTAAAGAAGATTATAAGCGAGAGTAAGACCTAACAGAGATATGTCATCTCATCTAAGTCTCATCAATCTAAGTATCATCGAGCTGACCGGGCTAGCCGGGTGGGTAAAGTGTCTGCCTGGCAACCCAAAGGTCGCGGGTTCGAATCCCGCCTCGGGCTTGGATCAGAGTAAAAATTGCAAAAAACCTTGGGAGGTGCAATATGACTACAGAAGCCGATGCGCCAACAACCAACAAAAAAGTGTCATCGAAGGTCAGCGTAGGAGTGGTACTCTTTTCTTCGAGGGAAAAAAAAACAGAACTGAGTTTTATAAGGAATGCGCAGTTAAGTTTGATTCGCCCCCATTGGAAAATTACCTTTAAATAAGTATTTAAGGAATTAGTAGCAGATAATCGAAAGGTTCAACCTGTTTGTGCAGGGCAAGGTTTCTCTAACTGTCGAATGTAGTACACTGTCATTAGCCAATCTATGAATAGGATTTCCAGCGAGTAGAAAAATGGTCATTTATACACAAGAGAAAAAGAAAGGAGAAAGAATTGAACCTTGGTAACACCAACATTAATGGAGAATTCAGAAGACAGAGAGCAGTCAACCATTACCTGCAGTGAGCGGTCAGACAGAAAACTGGATACCCAATTCCAAACAATGGTCGGAAATTTAATAGATGAGAACTTGTTTAGAAGACCTTTATGCCAAGCACGATCAAAAGTAAGTCTTAAAATTGTCAAGAGCAACTGCTTGAGTTTCAAACCGTTCCATGAAGTTTGTCTAAAAAATAGTAACATAAGCCTATATATCACCAGTAGATCGATACTGACGTAATCAATATCGGCGATGATTAATCAGATGGAAGATTACGAGATCATTTTTAAGGGTTGGTCGTTGATGGATTTGTCCATTAATTTGGAAAGCACAGAGATAAATGCAAAGGGATAATAATTGGACGGGAATTTATCACCTTTGGATGGGAATTTTTACATAAAAATTATGTAAAAATGAGACAAAGAACAGGAAAACAGGCTTGGAGAACAAGTGGGGAAGTGTTCCATTTCTGAACAATCTTGATGTCCCATCATCAAGAATGCTCAGAAGTCTTCGGAGGTCCTTCTGTCGGAAGACCAGAGGATACATTGTGTGGAGGTGTTAGGTACGGTGAGATGTTTACCATGAGAGCCGATACAAGAGTTAGGAGATAGGATGCTAGTAATCCGGTTTTACCTTTAGCTTAGGATACAATAAAGCCAGAACGTTGTAATAGAGGTGGTGAAAGTTGTGGCCGATAACTATGACAGCAAACCAGAATGCTCGGCTACCATTTGGACAAGAACCAGTCCACACTTAGTTATTAATGAGTCCAAAATCGAGTCTGGACTGATTAATAACTGTTTATAAGGAGATAACATCGTTGCGAGCTTTAGTGTAGGCAGGAAAAGGAGCTGTAGATTTCGATACAAGTCAATTGCTATACGCCATATTCTTACCTTGAGCAGCCTGAGCACATTTATTGAAAACCAAGGTGTACGCAAAGGATGGGATTTTACGATGTAATTAGAAATAAAGGAATTCGTTCATACAAGAATAATTTCACTGACACCATCTGAGCAAACATTGGGATCAGAAGATTTAAAAAAGGAATCCAACAAGAAAAGGAAAACAAATCGTGCAGGTCACCCCATTTTCATATCTGTGCAAATGAGAATACCAGAAGAGAGGCTCCATTGGACAACGGTCATCCCTAAGTTGTGATCAGATAGGCCATTAACATTGAGCTGAAATTTGAAGTCGTTGGTGATAAAAGATTAACAGCACTGAGTGTATGTTTAGGATTGCCTAGTATTCTAGATGGTAAATGAACAAGCTGTGTGAGGTCATTAGTAGGGTGTACAAATAGCTTTTCCTATTTACGTCTACATTTAATCAAGGGATTTAATACAAACATGGCACGCTGGAACAGCATAAACAGTCGCATGCATTTTATAGTTGTTCTTGGAATGTATTTGGATTTGCAAGTGAATTCGCTTGAAGGCTTTTTCATGGATGATCCACAATTCTGGATGAAGCATGCTGTGACACAGTGAAGCTAGGTCTACCATACTGTTAGGAAGCGCCCTCTTCCCCCTCCTTTTCATCAGATATCGCACCTACCATAATACCAAAATCAAGAACCAACTAAGAGGCCATCGATTAAACTCAAAGGAATACAAATGCAGATTTCTCGCATCCAGCAAAAACAACGCATTGATTGTCAAGAGCCAAGGAGATCGCTTTGAGAAATTAATCGTTTGATTTTATACCATATTTCAGATTACAGCTGTGTAGCGATTTAGATATCTTCCTTTCAATTCCTATTACGTTTTTTTCGAACGTTTGTCTTTAATTGTGCATTTCCGACATCTGTCCCATTATCTTGACTAAGAACGCGAGGACAGCAGAATCGCGAATCAATCGATCGCCATCTTTTGAATGTATTTAAATATTTTTATCAGGAGGCTGTGGCGCACGCCATATGGTGGTAAGAATATGCTACACTAAGAAAACCTTAAAGGACTCAACTATTTTCCACGGCGAAGAAACGGTACTGATATATGCATAACTATAATCCGTAAGCCAAGAAAATGCAAAGGGTAATGCAAACAAGGTACCAGTAACTTTCTAGCGAGATTAAAGCAACATTGCTTCAGGTTAGAAAAAAATAATTCTTTGTAGTGCATTATGATACCTCGATCCCCAGTTTGATCCATTCTATGGTCAGCGACCGGTTAAGGGAAGAAAGACTGATTGTTATTTGGTGAATAGTGTACTGATTACACAGCATTTAAGCTTACTATGAATATTTAGTATTTCTTGTACTGGTTAGATCAGAAATGGAACTTTCTTGGTGTCTGGATTCGAATCCGATCTCGACAGGAGGAACATTTTTGCTTGGTTCTTTCCTTTCTTTCGAAAGGAATGGTTTCTTTCGAAAGGAAAGAAACCATGCAAAAAAGTTCGCGAAACAGATAAAGCAAACCGCCCACTGAATAGAGGCAATGTACAGAAATAATCTGTGACACATCACGACTTTAGTTTCCTGGTTTCAAGTTAAATACAACTTAAACGAACACACTCAAACATCTAGTTAATTACTAATATTTCTAAAGTGATTCTCAAACAGTTCAAATATCGCTACATACCGAATAGTTTCATTGTAAAGTATTCTCAATCCCTAATTGATTGTAAATATTTCTACAGTTTCGAATCGGAATTTCAATTATTTAAGTTGTCTCTAAGACAGCTTTAAAAAAAAAAAAAGTCTAATAAATCAGCGTAAACGGTGTCTAAAAATCATTATAAATTCCTAGAGTAAAAATTCTCAGCAATTTATATTAGAATAGGCAATTTATATTAGAATTTTTCTTCTTGCTTTTGGTGAGAACACGTTTCTTTCCTGTAATTAACAATTTTTCCCTTTTCACCCTCTCAAGAGATTGCCGTGTTATGACCAGCAAGCTCACGATGTTATTTTTCTCTCCATGCCTGTAATACACAGAGGTGAAAACACAAAGAGGGCCTACTGCCCCTGTACAAATGGTTTTTCTTACGTTAAATCGTTTGTGCAAGGAAAATGATTCATATAGGGAAAAGGTTGCAGTTTATTTCTTCATAGGGTCGATTGTTGAAATGGAAGGAGAGGAAGAGTTTTAAAATTTCGTTATCACTTCGTCTTCCATCGTCGGCCACACTTTACTTTTTTTCGCAATTTCTTCCTGTAGGAGCATTTCACAATAAGTAAGATGAAACTTTCTTATATCCGAGATGTTCTTTCATCAGTGTATCCAAGTGGTTGTAGCTTTAAAAAGTCTCATTTCCATCTCGATTATTTTCCGTTGTCTGCACATGCCTCAGCATTTTTCCGTTTTCTTACAGACATTTTAATCTTTTTCATTAGTTTTTTAAGTTCCAAAGTTACTTTACCTTATGCAGTGTTCGCCATCAGGCTCCAGTGAATCTTAAGGTCTGATAATCTTTCTAATCACACTGCTAATTCCCTGTGATTAAAACTGCAATCTCTTAAAGAACTCTTTAATTGAGAAAAACTCTTTTCGTTGTTTTTACCCTTAAGGCGTATAAAGATATGTTCATTTCTTCGACCCTGACGTTCTTCCTTCAATCAGTACTTCCTAAGTATGGAGAGACAGACCCAAATATGCTGCTTCTCTTCTAATTGAAAAATAACGAACTTTTTTCCCGATATTTATGTTATTTTAGTTAGAAATTAGATGATAATTGTCTATTTATGCATTTTGGAATCTGTAAAATTCGTAGTAGATATTTAATAAGGAGCCCGTGTTAATTATTGGTTGAAGATAAATATCTCTGATGATTTTCTGTACTTTCCTAAAAATAATAAATTTTACTTGGTATGGCTTTTGTATTTTTTTATCTTTTTCGCAGAGTTATGGTGTAAGAAAACCTGTCAGATTCCGCGCCATAACATTTGTTCTGTTTTCACATTTTTACACGTAGTAATGTTAGTGAGAACCTGATAGAGTATAACTGATGCTTTGAAACGTGAAATTATGTTTTTTTCTACTGTGGTTCAAGTAATTTATAGAACTCTCCCATGTTATCTAGCAACTTAATCTATATCCTTGAAATAGCAAAGGTTCTAACGGTCCTTACTAAGGTATTTTTGAGCTACTCGTTTTAAAAATTATTTAAAATTTTTAAATAATAACAAATTCATTATCTTCCAAACACAGAAAGCGATATGCAGTCTGGATAGAGAGAGAGAACTGGATAGAACATGCGTGATATTCCAATTTTCCACACTTTACAAATATTTGACAAATATTTTTAAAACCATTTATACAAATAATAAGCATAAATATATGCGCTTGCGCTTTAGAAATTTCGTGGTTTTTAAACTGGAAAAGATCCAGAAATAAAAAAAAAAAAAGTTTGGCGCCTGTCAGGTTCTGCGCCATTGGATTTGCTACTTTACGGGGCGCCACGACTGCAGTTTTAATGAAATAAGGACACTTTAATACGCGCGCGAGAATCTCCTATAAGATATTTATTGAAATGTTACCACTTCAATCCAAACTATTTGACTATCTTGGAAACTGAATACCAAGATCGTTCATCTCATAGTGGTTTAGGCCTGATGATGACGTTCAGTGGAACTCCGAAATGTAGTCAACCTCTATTAAATTTATATTGGAATGGTAACATCTCAATAAATATCTTATACAAGATTCTCGCGTCGTATAACAGGATTTTTATTTCATTAACTACTAAGATGACAAACCACATAAAGTACTCTCCTTCCAACTAATTAAAAATGGAGTGCATTATAAAACTCAACGTACATGAATAAACGATGTTGATAGCCAGACTCCGTGATTAATGAACATTACTTAATGTGTTCCACGAACGATTTGATATGGTCCATGACATGCGCAGGTTTCCCACTACAGAGAATGCAAATTGATTATATCGTGTGGAAAAAGACCTTCGTCTGATTACTGTCACAGCTGAACTTAAACAAGATTCAGACCAATATACGCTGTCAGTACAGGCTGTCACAACAGATTAAATTGTCTTAACAAGTATCGGCCAGAAATTGTTGATACCATCAATAAAGAACATCTTCACTACCGACAATACCTTCCCGTACGAATACGCAACCGCGTGAATGAGTGCAGTATCGTAAATAGCTACTGTTATTAAATACTTGCTCCAAATTATATGTTTAACCTTTAATGTTATGCGTATAGTCGATACCTACAGCAGGAACGTTCGGATGCCATCGCAAACATTACACTGGGTACCTTGGAAACTAAATATCTTCTGTGCTTAACACCGATGGCCTGTCTAAAGACAGCTTGAATGGTAGATAAACGGAGCTTATATGCAAGATATTAAAAAGCAAGAGTGCAATTAGTTTAAAGTAAGAATTTTATATAATGGAAATTTTATCAGATTTCTTAAGAATCGTTAAACTCCGTTCTTGTTAAGAACAGAGTTTAACATTGACCCTGAAAAGGACACGAAAATTATAAGTCGCGTTTTAATTTTAGATATTGAAGGATAACACACAAAAGCAACTTTCTTGAATAAAGAGAACCACTGATATCCTCCCCACACACATGAACTCGTTCGCTTTAAGAAAAGATAATGTTATTCATTAAAATAAAGAACAGAATTATTTTGTTAACCACAAAACTTTCTATTATAAGAGAATTGCTATTTATCTACCTCGGTTACTGTTAAACCATTGAAACTGTGGAATATGAAAAAGGAGAAAATATTTTTCCTTCTCTAACTATATTAATATTTTGCAAATAAAAAAATTAATGCTGAATTGAAATTAAGGTGAATTTAAATTTTAGTAAATTAATTACCCTTCCTTTAGTGAATATTATAGTAATTTACGTTAATTCCGAGCTTACCAACATAAAAAAGTAAACTGCAAATTTAGGATGAAGTCGGTTATCAGATTTCTTAAGAATCGTTAAATCGGTTTGGCTTTACTCGTAGTGCTCCACACATCTCTAAATCAGTTTAAATAAAGGTTGAACACAGGTTAAGTTATCAGGTCCCAAAAACAAGCAAATTGTAAGCCTAAATTAGTCTAGGTTTGCTGTTTTTAATCCGACACTAATCCAATTACTATAATACCATTTCAAAAAAGTCGTTACTTTAACTGCATTGCTCTAGTGTCTTACAGAGAAGAGTATTTTCCAGGGGCAAGCATGCAAATACGTGATTATTGTTAAATAACTTATACGCGGTGTGATCAAAGACTTCGAGGGCTGATTTCCTTCTTAAAAATGCGGCGTCGTAGCGAGTTTCTACATATCGAAACATGTTCAGCGACTGATCTAAACATCGTAGCGGGGAATCACTCATTTATTTGTCAGTCTGATTCAGACTGACAGCAGATAAACGAGTGATTCACGAGCGTGAGTTGAATAGAAGGTGTTTTACATTTTTCGTTGCATTTTAAAATTAGTGAAAATGGGACAGAGACCCATCAATTGTTATAAACAGTTTTTTGGGAAGTTTCCAAGTGTCGCTTGAAGACTTTTCAGTGGTTCGCAAGGTTTAAAAAGTGCCGGTTATCCGTCGAAGATGATCCTCCATCAGCCCGCCCTTCAACTTCAGAAACCAATTATTCGATTGCCCTTGTTCGTTATCTGATCAGTAGAGATCGATGGTTAACTGTCCACGAAATTCCCGGTGAAATTTATATTTCTTCTGGGATACGTCAATTAATGTTAACACAAGATTTGGGAATGCGACACATTTCGGCCAAGTTTCCTTCGCATCCTCACTAATGATCACACAGCAAGTTTTTGCATGTCAGGATTTCGTCAACGTTTTGGTGCTAACCCGCACTGTACTTCCTCCATCATTACAAATTTGGTATATGGCTATGACCAAGAAACAAAGTCTAAGTCCTCTCAATAGAAGACTCCGTCAACTGCAGCAATATCGATCAAATGTGAAGATCGTGCTCGTTGTATTTTTTGACTAACAGGAGACTGTTCATTATGAACTTATCCCGTATGGATAAACAGTGACCCAGAAATACTACCAAAGAGTTATACGATTGCACGTTGATGTTCGAAGAAAATGGCGGGAAAAGTGGGCTTCAGAGAATTATCAATTGCATCATGACAACGCTTTTGTACATTCGGCACTTTCTATTCAAGAATGTCGTGTGGAGAACTCCATTACTGTGGTTCCCTGTCTGCATACTCATCGGATTTAGCATCCAATGATTTTTCCCAAGCTTAAATCCCTCTTGAAAGGTCAGAGATTTGCAACGGCCAAAGAAATTATTGAGAATGCGAAACAGGAACTATTAGCAATTCCAAAAGAAGCCTATCAGGAATTATTCCAGAAATTGCAGAAGCGTTGGAATCTGTGATACCACTTCGAATTAGATCAATCTAAATATTTGGTAAGTTTAATTTCCGAATTTGTTTTGATCATACCTCGTAAGGCAATCACGCAGTTACTAATTCTAGTGTATTCTGAGGCGAGAACGTATGCCGCGTTAAAACAAAATAGTAATAGAAGAAAAATAAAAGAACAATTAAAGTTAATAAATAAAAAAATGGTGAGCAATACCGTAAGGAAATGGGAAAACAGTATTCAAAATAGAATATACAATCTTACTTTAATCACAAACTTAATTTGTGATTAAATTAAGATTAAGGGGATTATATCTTTTAGGTGGTGGAAAGAAATCAAAGCCTAGTTTATTAATGAGTCCCATAGGGAGCAGAGAAATGGGTCACAGTTAGACAAGTCTGAACCACATAAAAAATCCATCGAACTCGGATATATTCAATTTGCAGAAATATATACCGATATTTTACAGTGAAAGAAATCATCGAAAGCGCCATTAAGTGAATTTACATAATAAAAGAAAAGAACCCTGTCGCCAAATGCTAATATCTTTATAAAATCTGATCTCGGCCTTTATTAAATCCCAAGAGTATATCTCTTAATTACACAAGACGCCTGTTATCCTCAAAAATACACTTCGGAGTTCTGCTCTCTTAACTACTTGACCTTTCCCAGTTCTTCGCTCACGAACTTTTAACTATCTTAAATTCCCGACAGCATACGTGTCACAAATATATTAAATAGATGATAAATTAATTACACTCTTGTAGCGGTAGTAATACAAGCAGTTCAATACTTGCTGAGACATTTACGTCTTCCTATTACCTGTAAAGAAATGCTGACCTACTTTAGATTTAATTTTCCAAGTCCAGTGTGTCTTTACTCCAACTCGCTAATTGTTTATAATCATATTAATGCACTACTGAGAAAGCAAATGTTCACGAAACTAAAGTAAGGAGAAGTTAGGTAAACAATATCTTAAGATAATTACGAACGCTCTGAGCGAAAGGAACTGTTGCGATGTGTCAGCCAAGCATAGCGATAAAGATCATTTTGATAATCAGTATTGCATCTACAACGTAATCTGTCTCTTCAAATTCGCTACCAAATATAGGATCGTTTACCATAATAACCTCCCTCCATTTTTGTTTGATTTGTAATATCCAAAAATATAATAGATAAAGATGAAATAATTTTTCAGAATACCTGTATTTGTCTTATATAATAATTTAAATGTTTTCTTCCATCTATATGTGTCTGGAAGATTTTCAAATTGAAAAACCTGCAAACTAAAACTCTAATGCAAGAAATTGTGAACAAAAATGGCTTTCGAAAACAATTCTTATAAATACCCACTTGTTTCAGTTATTCTTGATAGAGAAGATAATTAAAAGATAGCTGTAATTGGTAAGATGGTTTGCACCAAAATTCCCGAGGCTGAAACTGGACCAACTAGAAGATGCATGATGAATTGATTAAATAATCATCATCAGGTTTTCATTAATGAAGTGATTGGTAGAAGTGGGGTGTAGATAAATATTGAAAGAACTGTATAAGGAAAAAAGGCGAAAGGGGGAAACAAAAATTGAATAATAATAATAATAAAATAATAACAAGTAATAGATCTGAATATTAAAAATTGTTATCACTCACAAATTATACGAGAGTAGTGGAAAATTATTTATCGGTACATCTGTCTGTTTTCATGTACATGTAGATGTTTGAAAGCTTGGTTCCCACACCGCACTCATGTCCTCGCACTATATTAATGATTTTGTCTATATATCACTTAAGGAAGTGAACGAAGCAAGCAAGATTATCTCAGCGTAAACTACTAACGAACGTATAGTAAATATTACTTTCTGGAACGATCTCAAAATTAAGATGACCATGATATGAGAATATTATATAAAATTGTCTCGTAATTTTAATCGTAAAATGAGAAGTTCAAAAACTATTGCAAGATGTTGGAAAACATGCTAGTAAATACGGTACAGTGTAAAAAATGTTGTATTAATCTTTTTCTTTAGTTGATAACTGATCAGCAGCTTATTCTAATAACCAAGAGCAAAGCTGCATTCACCAATATTCTACTGTTACTATAAATAAGTGTCTATCGCTCATTAACTATCCTGAACTTCTTAAAAATCACTAAAATATTTACAAGCAAAATATTAGGATTTAAAAATAGTATCTAAAAATATGAAGTCAATAATTTTGCATTACAGAGAAGATAAATAATGAAACAATATGTCGAATGTAAAATATTCTAATAGTCGCTCTAATATAGGAGCAGGTATTATTTTGCAATATCTACTCTTTGAGTAGGTATTACGAAAGGTATTACCAACAGAGAAAATGATTCTCGGATGTACAACTTTAGTTTGGCGATCTTCCTTAAAAAAGAAACTTCCAGCGAGGAATAAAATGAACTTTTTTTACATTTAAACTAATTACCGATGTGACTAACATACACTGAACTACTTTTAACCTAGATAGTTAGCAGAGGGGTAGAAAGAACTTAATGCCTAATCATCAAAAGTTACTTTCGTAACATGGCATCGAGACTTGCAAATTTTCTATTCAATAAACAAAATTTAGCAGAAGTCTCTGATAACACCCTGAGGGAGGGATGATACCACCTAGGAATTTCACTAAGCTTCTTTTTTCTATCAAAAATTAAGTAGTTAATGCTGTAACAGCAACGTTATATGAACTATGCTCAGTGATGAGGATGGGGGGATGAAACTCACTTACCTTTGCTCCGGCACGGTCTCTACCCGAATCAGAGAAGATAGAAGCAGCGGAGGACAGTAGGGTCCGTTGAGTCGTACTACCGCTATCGACGACGATACACAGAGCGTCACTGTCGTCTTAGTCATTGGCAAATACCTGTTTTAATATACCGCCAGTCAAGTCCGTGGTGTAGGTGTGACTTCAACTGCGCATGTGCCGCAGACAAACGATCTTTAAGTCAATTTCTTCACGATGGAAAACGGGAATATATTTACCTTTAAACACACGTACATCCGTAACGTTTAAGCAAAATGTTTGCGTAGCATCATTAATAAGAACGTGCTGACGATAGCCAGCTTCACTCGAAGTAACCATGACACAAAACGGATGTCTGAGAAATGTTGGGGATGATAAAGAATTGCGATAAAGCAGTTTGCTTCTTCTGAATTTCGGATAAATAGGAAAGACTGTGTTTCTCAGGATGCACGTCTGGGCATCCTGAACATATCCATTGATTCTTTAGGATTATCTTCTTGCGAAGAGTCCGGAAAGTAGAACAGCTAGCTGAGTTTATTTATAAAGGTAGTGAAATGTTCTTATGGTAGGGATAGCCTTGTATATGGTCTCTATAAAACATCCCATAGTACAAAAGACGAGTTGTGGGCAAAACCTTAGTGCTTATAGATGAACTTGTCCCCCTCACATCTTATCCTGCCTCGTGCGCTTACATAAATATAACGCAAACGATGTATTGTCAACCAGTGCAAACATTTTTGTCAAAAGAAAAGATAAATGTCTCTTCTGAGAAGAAAATGATGCCACAACACTGTCATTCAAGCATTAGCCAATATGGAAAATACAAAAGCAAACCTTTTTTTCAGAATGATAATTGACAAACTCCTTTATCCAAAAAACTGTATACATTTCATCTGCTTTCTCCCTTTTTTTTTTCGAGGGGGAGGAGAGACCCTCGGGGCATTATTCTATTTATTCGACGCTTAAAAACAGGCTCGAATATTTACCACCTGTATAGCAAAATATTAATCAGTTAATCAGTAACGAATATTCAACGAAGATAGGTTGATGCGAATTCCCTAGAGGGAGCCACAAGTTTAATAAATTAATGTAGAGCAGTTACCCTCGGAAGTCATTTATTAGCTTAGTTAATTCGGTTATCGGATCACGTCAAAATATTTAATAAATGAACATTTTAACTCATTAACACTTTTAAGTATAGAGACTTAAAAGCTGCGAAGAAAACTTGGAGATGCAAAAAATCATCTCTGCGTTAAGTAATCAAATTTCTTTTTATTTAAGTAACAGCTTGTGGAAATGAAGTGACAAGAAAGGATGGCGTTTCTCATTCTTTATAAACATAGTATCGAAGTTGTCATAAAAAAATTAATCTTTAAAATATTCAGCTGGATCACAGTTTATCGACTTCATCTTTTATTGTCCAACAAGGCGAAGTTCGCTTTTTGAATAGTGGAGCTTTCTATTGATCACCGTGGAATATTAATAATTTCACAAATGATTTATATAAAGTTTATGGAACTAAGACGTTGAACTTACTAAAATCAATGTAGAGAATCGATCCAGTTGCTGTCAAAATTAATGATCACTATAAGAACAACGGCCCAGAATATAATTATAATAAACAAAGCAAATTACTGTCTCTCGATTTATATTTATCTACATCTAGACCTTTTCCCAAAGGGCTGAAAGGGCAATTGCGATTTCCTTACTCAATAAAGTGCATTTATTTAAAAATGCAGAATACAGTAGTCAGTGCCAAAATAAAGAACCGAATATAACAGCCCTCTTAAATAAATATTACTTTGTAATATTTTTGTTCAATAAGTTGTTTTCTGGACTAAAATCCCGAATTTCTGGAAGAAGAAACCATGCAACCCTCACCTGAGACCGACTAACTCAATCACGTTGTGAAAAGCCACAAAAATTCCTCGCGTCATTAACAGGATTCGAAAAGAAACATTTTTTGAAATTTTTAAATTAAGTATATTTTAAAGATATAGATTCGCGGCTAAAAATCAACTGGATTTCGATATTCCTACGAATTCTGCAATGAGTTACTACAAATGAGTTCATCACTCCAAAACTAAGAGAATATAGGATTCCAACTTTGGGAAAGAACATTATTAACACCACCAACATCGAAGACCATCACAGAAATCCAAGTGGGAAACAAAGTTACGTGTGTCACCAACAGGAATTTTATAAAGAACAAGGAATGTATAGAATTATTTTTGTATTCCCCGTCAAGATAAAGATTTTAGTAAAGCAGAACTTGTGGTCTCATTGGTTTATTCGATCACAAGAAATAATATAACACAGTAAGGTATTTTCCAAACTATTAAGTACACTTCAGTAGTGAGTGCTAATTTTAAAAAAAAAAAGTTATCATATTTGTAAAAACCAACAATTTCCGAATGCAATGGGATGAGTCCCATCACCAATCTGGAAAATAAATCAATTTAAGAACAAAATCTTAGTAATCCAGAACACGAACTCAGTTCTAAAATGAAAAATAAAATAAAGTTGAAGTGTAGTGCACACTTTGAGAATAATAAAAAGTTAAATTTACATTTAATTAACCAATGTCATGCGCGCTCCCAGAAGAAATGTCGTACCACGCATTTAGAAAAACCAATTCGGGCTTCTTCACAGCCTGAGCTAAATTCACCAGAAACAACAATAAATGGCCGTGGATACTCAGCGCCAAGTTTCCAAAAAGAAAATACTTCAAATTAATGTAAGATTCATCTTCAGTGGCACGCAAGGCCATCCTTTATAACTACAGAACAGAAACTTAGGAAAATTCCTTTTATTTTAAAGATGTTCTCGGTGAACGTCACATGCAGCTGAGAAAGTCTGATACCAGATCTCTTAATTATCATTCCATTTTGCGTAGTTTGCAAGGAAATAAATATTAATATTGGCCTTAACGGTTGAAATAACTTCAAGATGTTATAATTAAAAACTTACATCACAAATTAGATTTCTAAAAATGCGACCAAAACGCTACACAATAATAGGGACGAAAATAGTAGGGATAAATTTCGAAGATATAAAATAAAATTTGCAAATTGATCTCAAAACTCTAGGCACCTTTGAGTAATAGTTATCGTTTTTTTATTGCATTACCATCGAGTAACAGTTATTGTATTAAATGAATATTAAACTTATAATCGCAAAGCTAATTCTTAACGTATACCGGCACCCATTCTAAAATATTTTTGGAAACTGAACTTTTCAAAACATATTTTATTATCAGATACGAGTAATACAAAATTTGTATATAATCAGATGCGAGAGATACGAGTAATTATTATTGATCATGTATAAATATAGTGCAAATGCATCAGGAATACATAGCTATATCTGAATAAATCAGATTATTAATAAAACGGCATCGTTTTAAGTTATATCTCATATTGTGAATACCTTCACAACGAGTTGCCATGATATTGCACTACTTCGAATAAGTAACGCTTCACCTAAGGAGAAGACTAATGTTACTTATTCTCAGATGGATACCACCACCCAGACGGCACCCATTCTAAATGGGTGCCGTCTGGGTGGTGCCGTCTTTATTATTATTGATCAATAAATGAACAGTCAATTTCAAAGCTACCTAGGGCGAAAAATTCCTGGAAAATCAAATTAAAAACAAAACATATGTTCGAAAACCATTAAATCACGTGAAACCGGATAAAGCGTGTTTAAGCAGCTACAAAGGATGCAGCAGAGTTGTACAAAAGCGACAAAATACAAAATTTAATTTGTCTATATAGTAATGGCAAGAACATGAACATTTTGAAAAATGTTAAACAAATTTGAGGTTCTAATTGGATCAACCAATGCTGATATAAATAGAGCTAACAGAGGCATTACACCATCCAGAGACAGAGGCTGAAAGGTTTCATTATGGCGAATACCGAGTTTCGGGAGAGATGGATGGTTGTGGGGGAGGGGGAGGAGAAGTCATGATTCTCATTAAAAAGCTTTCTGAAAGACTGTACCCAGAGTCAGATCAATTTCAGATGGATGTTGAGTCGCTGTGGAGAGTTTGACAATGTTCAAAACGGAACAGGATAGTCAATTTTTGGAGATGAAAAAGTGTGTGCGTGATTGAAAATATTTTTCCTTTTGTTGTATCCAGAAAAAGCTACTTTCTTACCTCATTTACCCATTCTAATATTAATTCTCGGATGGATATGAATTATAATTCATTTCTCGAGATTCCTAAGAATTTATTTATATGTGATAAGCAAAAACTCAAAATGTTTTCCAGTTTACAAAACACCTCAGCCTATACCCGTCCTTATGACTTTGGGAAAGCCGACTGCGTGTGGTTCGTTTAAAGCGCCAGTTGCTGGCAACTGATCAAGGACCACCTCTAGCCTACTACTTTGCAAAATGCTTCTTGTCAAATAACAGTGCAAAACATTTTTGTTTTCTTTCCTTTGATTTATCCTCTTTCCACTGCTGAATCTTATAACCCGCACCTACCATAATCTTACGCACATTCTGAATATGAAATGTATTAATCATCACACTATGAAACAAGTTAGATCGTGTCTCTAAATGAATTCAACCAACAGGAATTAAGAAAATTATTCCTTAAGATCATTACGCGAACTGGAATAGTTAAAAATTTTAGTAAATACTCTGCCTAATTCCAACTCAATTCAGTGTTCCATAATTTCATTACAATCAGTAGATAAAAGATAATAATGAGCTCCGGCGTTTTGGGTCGTGGGTTGAACCGCTTGAGAACAAAAAATAAGTCCTTCATTAATCTATTTGCAAAGAAAATCAATAACAGAACTTCACGGTATACTAACTAGTGTATTATGAATCAACAGGGCTTACCTTTATTTTTTGATATAGGAAGCTTCTTTGCCAACTCTCCTTGTCCAACTCGCTAATAATTCATGGGGAAGGCGATGTCAATTTTGCAAAACATTGTCATAAAGTTAGATTTTGGAGGTCTAAACGGACTAATAATTAAGGATCGATTTTACTTTTTGGTCCTGTGGCTGGAATTTTGAGTTAAATTTAGGGGTCTAATAATTGGGTAAGGGGCGGGGGTGGGGGTAGGGTTTGGGGTTATTCTCTACATTAAATGTAGAGAATATTAAATGTAGAGAATAACCCCAAACCCTACCCCCACCCCCGCCCCAATTATTAGACCCCTAAATTTAACTCAAAATTCCAGCCACAGGACCAAAAAGTAAAATCGATCCTTAATTATTAGTCCGTTTAGACCTCCAAAATCTAACTTTATGACAATGTTTTGCAAAATTGACATCGCCTTCCCCATGAATTATTAGCGAGTTGGACAAGGAGAGTTGGCAAAGAAGCTTCCTATATCAAAAAATAAAGGTAAGCCCTGTTGATTCATAATATAATAGAATATAGGAATTATCGAGCACGTAATAGCTCTCTAGTATCAAAAACTAACTAGTGTGAAGCATTTTTTAAAACTAAAATTAAAGTTAAAACTACGTTTCCATCTTCTAAATTAGATCACAGATGTATAATGATACCATAAAAACTTTTATGATATTCCTTTATTAAAAAAATATTTAAAAAAAATGAAACTTCACTTCGGATACAAAAAATTTCAAAATGGCCCGGATGAGATGACATCACTCCCAAAATATGGAACTATGGATGCAAGGCCCCACTAATCAACTCATTTCAAGCACTGTTCAAAACGCTAATATTTCAAATAAGTTTCTGAACAGTGAAATACTTCAAGTACGTAACGTTCATATTTCGCCCAAAACAAACATATCAGAAATTTTCTTAGAAAAATATCCATTTCCAATCCAGTCTTACATCGATTAAATATACTTCCAGTATCACCAACTGGTGATCTGTAAAATTTCTGTGATACAAAAAATTAAATCCATCTCTCATCACAGAACTATAAAGAATTATTTTAAGCATAATATTTTAATGTGTAATAGGAGTCTAATGTATTGATTTAGTTTTCAATAATAAGAGCAACTCCTGTTCTCCATCTTGAATTACGCTGCCTGGCCACTTTATTAAGACCACGGAGGTTTCAGCTGTATGCAATACTCTAGTAAATCGAAGAATTTGCATGGTGTGCGAAGTATGCAGGAAAACGCCATAAAGCTACGTGACTCGACTAGTTCCCGGATCAGTTTCCGATAGGTTATCACGGACATACAAAGAGATTGTCGGTGCACGTTTAGCAGGTACAGCTGTTGAGTGTTCAAAGAACAGAGTCATTTGAGTCTTTAATGAATAGTAAAACGCCCGGAAAACGTCGGTGAACAAGCATAACTGCTGACAAACGATGGAACAATTTAATACCAAAACGTCACAAGGCATCAGTACCCGCATCATGCAAAAAACTGCCCACAAAGAATACACTACGGGAGTAGACCTTCACTGAAGCCGCTGATCTCGTACACCAACCGAAAAATACTCCTGAATTGGTGCCAGGATACAAAGGAAAGATGCATGAGAACAATAAGCAAGTTATGTGGTACGATGAGACCCCATTTATGACTCTCAGTTCCGATGGAAGAGTGCACATATGAAGGAAACCACATGAGGCACTGGAACCATCCTTTTGTGTTCTGACAGTACAAGCAACTGCAGAAGGTGTATTGTGTGGCTCTGTGGGACTGGGTCTGTGACAAAATTGTTTGTGTCTCTTTATATTACCCAGTTTTGCTTCGGAACCTTATTGGTAGTTGATTTGATCTTTGCAAAGACAACTGGATCTCATCCCTCCAAAGCCCACAAGCATCTGACTGCTCATTTATTCCAGACGGTCCCAGTTTCTGAGGTTTCTTTCATTTTCCCAACTAAGACAGAAACAGTATATTATCCCCCAGACTGTGGATGTTTCTTGAATCTCTTGAAAAAAAAGAGTCTCTTGAATAATGAGACTCTTTAGATATAGTAATCAAAAATAGATTTAATCTTCACTTCTAAATTTTCTTAGTTTTATATATAGCATTATAACCCTAAAATGAAAATTATATACACTTATTTACAACTCTTTTTACATTTTCTACAAAATTTTTTTGCTGGTAGTTCTAACAGAGGATCATGGCTCTGATAACAACTACTTATTCAGATTCTCAACACCCATACGTAATATTTAAGATGCATACCCACATAATGGTTCTTAAAATATCTATACATATATCCAACTTGAAACACTTCAATACTAGTAGTGACACGAACCTACCGATTATGGTCCTAGTGACACATACCTTTTCAAATCTTTAACACACATGAATGATTCTTAAAATACTTATACATATATTTATCTTAAAACACTTCAAAACTAGTTGTAACATGAACACACTCTTGATTTCTAAGATTCTCTAGTGATACAGAATAGCGACACTTTCTTTTTATCAATGCCTTTAATTCATAGGGGACTAACACATTCTCTGGCAATATTAGTTAACAATGTCACCCTGCCTTTAGTACTATTAAATGTTTCTAACATGTAATCCAACGCAAATTCCAGATGTGAATTGTCCATCAGTCTCTCTATTATCTCAATTCCTAGCAATAAATACAATAGGGACTTACTTTCTCTGTCTTTGTCCTTAATTCCTCCCGCTGCCTCGATATATTCCTCTTCGCCAAGATTCCCAAGCCTAGGTGTCCTCCTTGTAGTTCCTGCGGGGTTACATCCTTCTTTAATATGTTTCCATGCATGTGTAGGATCGCTTAAACTCCTAGCTGTCTCACTTTACCTCTATTTCGTTTTCTTTCCTTCAGTTTCCCGTTATAACATTTCGCCCTTCTACGTCCCCTTTTTCCAATACAACCTCACTTTTCATAACTTTATTTCTCCTCTCTCCGACTTCCGCACTCTATCCCGACCTTATCCCGCCAAAAACTTGCTTACGTTCTATTTTTTCGCGCCCTTTTTCCGTTCCATCTCATCCTCATTCACTGGCCAATCGCGTCCCCCATTTCTCAGCAACTTTCTTCTAATTCGATTGCCGGCCCTCTACCTTTTGCTAAGATTTCGTTCCGATTGGACGATACTACGTTCATAGCTGAGAACAATATAATGTTTCCAAGTTTCCGGAACATCTTTGCCCGCAATCCATCCCACTTACCTCATTTAGTCATGCCTATTGTATTGACCAACCTTGAAATTCATGCAGGTGCACTTAAACAGTGCCCTCCATTTTCCTCTTCATTACTACAACTCTATTCCTGGCTGTCTCCCCAACAGCCATAACCGTTTATTTCTGGAATGGTCTCACTCATCACGGACCTTGTTTTCTGTACTACTCTTACCTAGTTCGCTCACCTCGAGCTCTGCAACCCTTCTACTCCGTGTAAGCCGTCCAGCCCCCCTGTAGTCTGTCATCCATTGTTTTCCCCACTTACTTCTTTAACCACTCTTTCAAGGATGAATTCTCCTCAACATTAACGCGTCCCGTTAATCTACTTTCGTCGGGGCTGCTCTTTCCTTCCAAGAATAGTCTTATTTACAGATTCCATTAACACGTTGACTTAATTCTCATCATTGCATTAATAAAATCACTCTGTAAGATATGTATTCTTTCCGTCCCTTCTAAAAATTTGTATTTATACCTATCAAAATCTTATCACACAATTCGGACATCACCAGTGTCCGAATTGTGTGAAATATCACCAAATTGGAAAGGTGTACAACCGACAATAAGTGATCAGTTAAACTTAAAAATAATAAATTAAAATAGACTGACCATTATGCCCCATCTCGACAGAGGACTACAAGGCCAATGATGGTCAGGGAATCACTGCATTTCGAACGTCAAAAAAATCGAAGCATCGACGGGACGATACTAAGATCGATTAGTATCCTCTACCTTACTAATTTGTGAAAAAGTGTTTTGAAGAAGGCTTCGAGCATATGCCCTGGCCAGTCCAATCCTTACATCTAAATCCCATCGATTATCTGTGAGGCAAACTAGAGAGAAGTATTTGCTACCATAATCGTTTTCCCACGTCACTCCAGTAATTGAAGATAGAGGACCGTTCTAACAAGCACGCCTGTCCATTTTATCCCACAGATACTTGATGGATTGTGGTCCGTGGAGCAGGCTGCCCATCAGTAGACCAACAAGCTATTAGCCCATAGTCCTAAGGAAGTGGCCTGGCAATGTGTATTTCTGTGGGTGGAAACTATGTAATCGGAACTGATCCTAAAACTTTTCCAGGTGGAGATTAACAGCAGCCATTGAACATCTGGTGTTTGCCGTCCTTTACTTTATTGAGTAAATTCTAAACACCCGAAGTTATTTCCACTTACATAATAGAGATAACTAGAAATTTTATGAAAAAAAAAAACTTGCCTGATGTCTTTGGTAGGATTTAATTTCATGACTCAAGAAATCTTTCTAAAAGACTGAAAATATAATACTCCATAACTCAAGTATTAAACGTTTTTGTTCTCATACAACACAACTCGAGTCCCAATGAGTATTTGTTACATGCAGAAGGACAGACATGACGAAAACCAGGCGCTTTACATTAGCGAATGCACCTGGAAGGGAGAGTTCTTCATAAAAGACATTAGATGGAATATTACTAACTTAAATATAAAGGGAGGACGGTTGTATCTAATAAATCAGAACTTTTGGCCTGATGATGGCACATGTAGGTGACCAGGAAACGTAGCTCATGACATATTGATTAACAAGTTATTTCACTGTGCGTAGAATATGCATGTCTCGCAAACTGTACAATAAAATAAACTTTTTCACGTTTTGGATCCGTTTTTAAAAAACGAGTGCAGAATTTAATTAAAACTTTTACATAAATATTCAGAACATAAACATGCGGTAACATAATATGATGTCATATCTGCATTGTTCCTGCATACACGCCTTCATTCCTTTTAGTGTGTAATGCAACCCTACAAATATATTCATCCACTGCGCAAATGGAGTTCTCGATGTTTTGCTTCAGCCTTATTTGGTACAAGCTTGTTTGTCTCTGCTGAATGTCTCTTGGCATTGAAAAGCCACGTTAGATACAATAATAAATGCTGTATAGCTGCTAAAATACCACTTGCTGTCACAATAAAACTTCCTTCTTCCACCTGCTCAAAAATATCCCAATCCACCGATAACCATGCGTTGCCTTCTGTTGCCTTAGTTACCTCGGTACATACCGTTGACTATCAACATGATAATCCTCTATTATTTATCATCCCACAGCATTTATGGCTATAAATTTTTTTTCAAACTCTACAACTATTAGCTTCAGTGTCAACTCAAAGATTTCGCTGTTTTCATTTCAAGTAGAATCGTATTTATGCTCTCTCTCTAATCAGCGAGATGATCTCAACTGAGTTTTCTTTCTGATATTCTCATTACCAAATGAAAAGTGTTAAGTTACACTTTCACGCTACACAGAACTTATTCCATGCAATAAAATGCTCATATAACAACCACCAGAAAAAGAAAAATCAATAAACATTGCTTATGGCCAAACAATATCAAATCGATAGAGAAATATTCCAGGGAATGCACAGAGATAGAGGATTACGTTAGAAAAATTCAATATTTATGAAGGCTATTTTTCATAAACTTTTCGTGAAATGGTTTAAACTTAGAGAATATATTAAGTAGCCAAAAGTTACAGGGATATAGCTGTTATTAGCTTACAGTATATGCTGTGACGTTGCAAAATATTTCTGGAACATCAAATCTGGAATTATTCTTTTTGTAATTTAGAAATAATAGAAAAGAATGAAAAAAATTCACCTTATGAAGAATCTATTCTGGTGATTTTAAAATCCGATTTTAACGCCATATCATCGTGTGCATGAAAAATATAACATGGTTTAATTGACTTGGAATTTAAATTTTCTGTGTATGTTGAAAGAGAGCAGAATTACCAGTAAAACCAATCAATGCTTTCGCAATTACAGTGAGCTTGCTAAAAACAGTGTCAATGCGTGTTTCTTTCAATGTTGCGAGTCTTTTCTTGTCCTTCCAGACACATTCCAGTGAAGACCCTCGTACCAGTTAAAGGGAGTGCCGCTGCTCACTCAGTAATGCGTTCTATTCGCGTGCATCATAAAACGTCTCCAATGGTATCTATTATTACTAGACCATACAAATTTTAACTGTCGTTGCACACACTTATATGATGCTGTCCTATGGCAGATCGTATGTGTCCATGAAAACTAAGATCACTTGACCATTGTTCTGCTGGAGAAAGTAGAAATATTTCTTCTGTCACACACACAGTGATCACTGAATTATAACCTTGCTGGGCTCCCTCCGCACGGATAACAGCCACTATTCGCATTGACTCCACAAGATGTGTCGTAGATGATTCTAGAAAGTGAGAGTATCGTTTCAATATTATAGAAGATTGTAGATGATTCTAGAGTGTTTTGCAATAATATAAATTGACGAGTAAGGGCTGTAACTTATAAAAATCGAATACCCGTCATTCAGAAAGGGTGTTTGAAATCGCTCGCCGTTCTTCGTTGAAAGAACTAAGATTTTCAAGAAAAAGTCAGGGTAATAGTGAAAGAAATGGACCAGTTTTATCTTACGCCCTAATTTTTCGACACTTATTGTGCATATTTTCAACGATACTTTCATAATTACCATCTTTTTTACTCTTTAGGTAAAAAAAAGGAAATGCTGTTCTTAGGAACAGCATTTTTGAAACTAATCTAAGATTTTTTCTAACTGTGGACATCGTTTTTTCGTTTCAAACTGCTCGTCTGATGTTAATTTTCCTATCTATGACCCAAATAAAATATCTTCTTTCCTTTCTACATCAGATTTATAGTAAAGATACCCTTGTCTTAAAGCCCCTTTATTTCAAAATTGCTTCATTGAACTAATTTGATATTAAGTGGAGATAGGATCCTGGAGCCATTAGACTTTCAAACTCTGCATTTTGAACCAGATATAAGGCTCTCTCTGCGATACTATTATATTCAGGTTGTATTTATTTATTTTCAGGCTAGTTTTGGTAGAACTGAAATCTCTACTCAATTGGATCTCCTAAGGCAGTCATTAAATTGCTCTAATAGACAAATTGAGTCTACCTGAGAAACACATTGGCCGATCTTCTTTGCGTAATGCCCCTGTAGATAGCAGGGTTCTTAGGTTGGAGGCTCTGCAGAAGAGTTTTAAACTCTGCAGTTTAAACTGATCTCTGCAGAAGAGTTTTAAACTCTGCAGTTTAAACTGATCTCTGCAGAAGAGTTTTAAAGCTCTAAATCACTCATCAGATCATTTAGCTTGTTTTGTGAACTGTTTGTAATCACACCAACTATGCTATCCTCGCGATAGAATAGTTGGTATATCACCATCCTCCTATACCGTGTGGAAAAGGTCTGCATTCGAATCCTGTCGGTACACACCGTTGTGATTTATAGTTGTGCGAGAAACCATAAACCACAACGCGAGACACCATAAATCACCGTTGTGTTTATGGTCTCTCGCGATTTATGTTTTTTTTTTACACTGTTGATCTGCCTCTGACGGGGACAGTATGGATTTTTTTCTCTCCAAGAATCCCGATTTTTTTCTTCCAGAAAACCGATCAGAATTCACCCCCAATTTACAGACATAACGCAATGCGAGTGAATGAGCTTCAGCTCGAATACATTCAAAATGTTTCTTTTTCTCTCAGTTCACTTACATTTTCATGCTGGAAACAGTGATTTTCACCACATATGTTCAATATTTGATGACGAAAGTCTATTGAGAGTTTCTTGTGGAGAAATTTTGGCTGTTGTTGTAGGGTTTCAGGAGCATCAAACTTAGGCCATATTGCACCGTATGTAATATATCTGTTAATTGTCTGTTCTGTGGTCGATTTATTCTTTTATGAGGTTTCGGGAGAAAAAACTATGCTATCCTCGGCTGAGACCGACTAACTCAGCCACGTTTTGAAAAATATCCATAAAATGGAAAGATCCCCTTGGCCTCAATTATTAGTTTAAACAGAATAACTATATTTAACTGAAATGTGCCGGTTCCGTATTTAACTAACAAGCATTTCCATGATTAATCTGATGGGACTGGTGTGTAGGCATGAGAGTAGTGTTAGCAACTTTGAAAGAGAGAAAAATACATTGATTTTTTTTCCTAAAGCAATTTTCTTTACGATACGTTGCCTTTGAAGGGTAAATAGATAATTATATTTTCCAAATACAGTGGAAAAGTGTATATCATAAATATTTAACGAGTTCAATGTATGTTATATTCCGTCTTTAACGCTCCAACTTTCGTGGTGGAAGAATCAATATTCCAAATCACACCGCAGATGTGCTGCATAAGCCGCACCGGTACGATTTAAATAAAGAAAAATATCTTTAAAAATAAATAAAGTAATCTTTATGCTTCGGATTATAACATGGCTAAAAGAAAATACGGAAAATGGTTCTCCCAAGATATTATGAATGCAATAACTTACACTGAAGAAATGGGGCGATTTAAGCTACTTACCCTATTTACTCAGATTGAAATGATTACTTTAACAACAGCCGAGCTTCTTATAATTGAGCTAATTGCATAATTTTAAATAAATTTAGTGTTGCAGGCCCAAATTTGCTCCTTTTGGTACACTTCTTGGGGTAACAAATTTTATTTCTGTGCAAACTTTCATTTATATTCTCCACAGAGAAAAAACGTTATTCTGATTTGTCTGACTGTTATCTTAATTTTGTCTGTCAGTGTATGTCTCTAAGGATCCTTGAAAGCACAGTCTCGATAAATCTCGAAGTGTACTTTCAAAATAAAATGCAAGTATGTTAGAACAGTCTGGAAAAAGAAGAGAAAAGCCTTAAACAACTATGTAGAAATAAAGTTGGTCAAGAAAAAAAGTAAGATAGAAAGCACGAAGATTTTTGAAACAGCCGAGTTGTCTGAATAAGAGCACTTATGAAAGGCACGTCTTTGTGGGATGGCAATTTCCACCAGAAGAATTCGAGGTATTTCAAAGTGTTATGGATGAATGCGTCACGTCATTCCATAAACCTAATAAACCAGGGAGTTCCCTGAACACGCGTTTATCCTAGCTTGATGAATTAAACGAGAACTTACATAGATTAGACCAGACCAGACCAAGTACTACAGAAATTCGGCATAAAATGCAGCACATTTTGCAACATCAGTCCACCAGCATTATCAGCCTTCATGTCTCTCATAAGATTTCTCTTCCAGGTACCTGTAGACTACTGCAGTTGCTATCCAGTTAAACTCTTACGCTTAAACATTTAAAACTCGGAGCACGTTTCTCATACTTTTGACAAAGTTTCTGTCTGCTCTTCAGAAACAGTTTTTTTTGCTTTCTACATTGGTAGACCGACATATTTCGTAAAGTGCGTTTATAACAATGTCTACATATTGAAACTTCGCAATAGTAATGTTACCTTCCTTTTAAGCACAGTTCAGCTTCTTTGCAATAATAATTACGTACGAAATTTTTATAAGATTTTTTACTATCACAACTTTATATCTGCACGTTACAAATTATAAATTAAAAACAACGATTTCGGGTTAACTCACCAAAGATATTAAAGGAAAAATCTGTCTTGGGCTTTCTGTCATCGACAAATCCACAGGATATCTCTTAGTTTATGTCACCATCTTTGGAAGGACCACAAACAGTTACCATACACAAAGGTGTCTAATTGGGTCTGGCTGAAAACATGGCTGCCTTCGGACTTCTCTACTAAACATTGGAAAATCCCAAAGATTCTGTTCTTTGACTTTGGTATATCAATCAGCCAGAACCTAAAAGTGAAAAGAAAGTAAAATTAATTTATATTTTTATTAACTACAATTTGTTGGTTGATGTTTTTATAGTGCATTGGCAGCTTACTGTACCAAGTCGAATTTAACTTCATGCGTTAGATATATAAAACTTATGTTTGTTATGCTTATGCTTTAATAATATTCCAAACCTTTCAAAATACTTTTCTCCAAATATAAAACCATTTTTCTATCCAAAGTGACAATATGAAAATGTTAAACTTTCCACTAGGCATTTATTTCTAATGTAGTGTTTCTACTTTACAAAAACTTCCGTATTCTTAAGATACGCAGATGCTGTCATGAAAATATAACTTTTATAAAGTGGGCATGATTAAAGCAGCAAGGTCCATTTTGTTTTAATGAGTTAGCAAGTTTCAATTTTAAGTTATCAGCAAAGGGATCTGGTTGTGTACTCGGATTCAGTCGTAGTCTTCAATTTGAAACTGATCTAAAGAAGCTTAAATAAATTTTGAGAAAAAAACGTAATGAATTCTTGAAGCTTCTTTTGGGAAGACCTTCAAAAAACATACAGCACATAGCGAATACAATAAAACATCCCAATTATGATAAGAGGAAACATTTCCTTTTAGAACTTGCCAAGGAATTATCATAGCAACACCAGGCCGATGTGTTCATTTATAATAGATTCGTTGAGAGCAGCTATTCTTTTTTGCTTTGTTTATGGATTATTTTCTTGGTGGTCGACTACTTGGATCACATTACGCCGGTTTCAGTTGTGTTATCTTTCTGTCATGTATCGATTCACGAGGGAGCCATACTCCCTCCGACTTGTGATCAGCTAACTACAACTCCGATTGATGGGGCCTTTTAAGAATTTCTCCAGTTTCCGATGAGATTCCAACTCAAGACGAGGGACCAGTGAAAAATTCACTATATTGTGACAGAGGGGACCACGCTGACGCAGTTTGTGACCCTTTCTGACTCCTCTAAGTTCATTACGAAATCAAACAATTATAAGTGGAAGATCATCAGTCTTAAATACTAGGATAACAGATCTAAACAGTTAAAATTGTACCGCGTTGTCGATTCACACCTTACATATGCAACCCAAAGTCACACACATGCAATTATTTTAAAAATCACCCCACCTTTCTTATGACGTGGTAATAAATTCAGACGAGAACTTGGAGATATATTAAACTATTTTATTGTTCTAGAGATCGACTGGCTAAGCACTGGGTAGGTCGTAAAATTGAAAATAAACTCAAGCTCCTCCAGTGGTTCAATTTTGAATTGCACTGAAGTTTTCTAACAATGACTAGAACCACGTATACAAGTGGATCCCCACCTAATGTCAAGAAATCAAGTACGATTATATATTCACTAGATCCGTGTTTTAATCCACGCGACGGATTCGACAATACAGAAGTAATTCCTCTAAAGAACATTGTAAAAGTAGTACCTAAATGATAATATGATGTGGTAGAGCTTTTATGTCTCATCATAATTGTTGAAAGGTAGTTAAAGGAAATTTAAAAGGATATTTTATTTATCACTAAGATATGCACGGTCTCATAAGCTCTTGGAAAACCCTTTATATAGAAATTGAACTACGAAAGTTGCTGTAAAAATGTAAGATGACATGCCAGCAGCGCTAAAAACCAGTTCATTACCACAAAGAAGTGGAAATTGTGTTTGCAGATGAAATTACTAGCGTCAAATTTCTTTCAGAACTGCATCGTGATTAATAATTATTTCACGAAAATGTCTTGCAGCTGGAAATACGGAAAATTGTCAGCAGTAAATATTGACAGTAATTAAGCGACATTTTGAATTTTTTTTATTGGCTGTACACCAACAAAATCGAACAACTCCATCAAGCTTTGGGAATTCTTCGGAAAGCTAATTTATTTCGGTTTTATGGAATGCCCCAGGAATGCGTATAAAATCAGTTTCTTACTTCAGTCTTGAATGGCAGTAAGAAAGCATGGAGCCATTTCTGCAATAGAAAGTATTTCGCTGGTGAAAGAAAGTGTTCAACAGCGAGAGACTGACGTGGAATTTAAATTAAATTATTCTCTGTCGCATTCCTTCTTTTGATTCTTTATACATATGGCGTCCGATAAATAAATAATGCCTTTTTTTTTATTATAAAATCAGTTCGCTTACGAAATAATAAACTAAATCCCCACCCAAACAGCTCTCTCGATGTATACATCGCAATTCCTTAAGTTGGAATTTCTTCCCCTTCTAGCACACCTTCCATTGTTTTGTAACTACTTTGATTGTATTTGTGATCTCATATATTTTCTTTGAGCTCAGGGTTCATATAATGGAATATTTTCAAGTTGCTTGGAGACAAATGTGAATGAAAATCACTGATGAAAAACATCTTTTATGGCGGGTTTTCCGTAAAGGAATACAAGAAAATTAAAGTGCACTTTTGAATCTTTGCCCTTCACTAAACTTTTTCTCTACCTCTATATTGTAGGTGCTACAGATTACTCCTAGGAAGTCTAACTTCTTATGGATTTCCAGAAAGAGCTGAATAAGGTAATGGGACGAAAACTGGAAGGGCGAGAATCTGTCACCCCTTTTTACTGGTTGGATACGAGAATTTCCACGCAGAAGGAAAAATACTAGTGGAATTGGTATTTTTGTCCAATAGATGTGAATTCGGTGATGGATCAAGAGTGCCAAGGAGACCAAGATGCAATATGATTTTGAGACACCATCTTTAAAAAAAAAAAAAAAAAAACATACGTGTGTGCAGAGAACAGCACAAATATTTTATAGTGTATATCAATATCTATCTAAGAAATTAAACAGCCCATGATGTACTGAATGACGTCGTATGACAGATCTATAAGAAGGGCTGTAGTGCCTTGGAGTCTTCACGGTGTACCAGGTGAAAGGTAGGCAACCTCGCACGAGGCATGAACATTGCTCCTGTAGCAATACAGAAGCAATTGTTATGCCTTACATAGGTGAACTCGGCAACAAAGACTAAATCAGCAAAGAGTTCTGCACAAGTTCTGCTTGCAGTCTGCTACACAGCGGAACAGATAAATCTGTTCACTATGATATCGGAAACTGTGAACAACGTTCGGCACTTGAAGCAATAAATCCCCGAATATATCCTGAGCACACCTCTGGTGATGATGTTTTTGTGGCGCGGCACCGGACCTCTCATTATTTGGAAGGATCTATTGGTAAATATGTTTAACAAATGTTATTGAGACAACTTTTCCAGGGTTGTCTCAATACGTGCTCATAGACCAATTTCACTGTTGGCTAATCTCGGAAAAATATTAGAACGCCTGATATTATTAAGGTTGGAAAAATTGTTTAATGATAATAAGTAGTTGAATTTTGATTATCAGTATTGATTTATAAAAAATGTTCTCCAGAAAATGCGATTAATGATTTGATTAGCTACAGTCAGAATTCCAATGAAAAGTATGCAATGGCCTTATATATATAAATACTGTGCGGTATCAAAGTGTCCTTTTAGCTTTAAGGACTCTTCCATGTCTGATATTTTTATACAACATTATTAGGAGCTACCTTACAAGTAGGAGAATGATTGTAAGATAACAGCATTTAACTTATAGTAGAGAAGTTTAATAGGGGCTGTCCACAAGGGTCAGTCTTAGGACCAATATTCTGGAATTTGGTATTAAACCAGTGGTTGCAAAAAAAGTTCCCTCTTTGTCATAAAGTGGCATATGCTGATCTTATGCGAGTGCGGCAAATCTCGGACGGTGATTGAGACCAGATTAGAAATAATAGTGAGTGATCATGTAGTATGGGCATCTATGAATAAGCTTAAAATTTTCCCAAATAAGGCTGTTGCGATGCTAAGAGGAAAACTTGATTATAACAAGCCACCCCGACTACGGATAAACAACAAGCAAATCCCCTAGTTTCGCAGGTCAAGTATTTAGGAGTAATCTTGGATGATAAACTGTTATTTGCACTTCAATTAGAGCATTTGAGTAATAAGATTAAAAATTATACTGCCTCTATTGTGAGGATCACTAGGAAAGATTGGCGGTTAGGCAAAAGAGTTTAACCTTTATTATAAGGTTATAATTCTCACAATAGTGGTATACGGTACATCGATTTGGTATGTTCGAACAGATAAAGTTAAATTTAGATAGAAGCTAATATCCATCCAAAGAATTGTTATTGACAATATTGAAGGTTTGTGAAACAGTTTCGACGAATGCTTTGCAAGTTATTGCAGGAACTCTTCCAATATTCTGGATTTGGTAGTCTTGTGCAATGCATTTTGTTATTTTTTGCGTAAAGGAAGACAGATATCGTTTATGGGTGTTACTAAAGATTTGACAGTCGGAATTAATCAGGAAAAGAAAAATATTAAGCTGAAATTAATTGAAATTTGGCAAACTCGTTGGGATAGTAGCCTGACTGGCAAAACGACATTTTTATCCCTAATTTGGCTTTAATTGTAATAATAAACTGAATAGATAGTTTTACCCATGTATGGAGGCCTCACATATGATTACAGGGTATGGCTCCATAAGTTATTTCAACTAGGATTAGAGGAGCACCCATCTTATATATGTGGTAGTCTTGAAACTTGGGACCACATTTTATATGGTTGTCCGTTATACGACGAATTTAGATGTATATTAAGAAATTAACAGCCCGATATTTGGTTTTTCAATAATATTGTAGGCAGGTGTCTAGAAAAAGGAGGTTAATTCCAGTTGTTACTGATACCAGCTAGTTTAACTGTACATTTTTTTGCTGGCGGCTCCCAGGTGCGGGACTGCTGGCACCCACCAGTATTGCACTATCTCTGGTGGGTGCGGGAATATAGTGCAATATACATTGACAGATTATTGGGTCCGGCACCGGGTAGCCGGCACTCAGGTGGTGTCTACTCTCTGGTGACACAGTAACCTGTTATAACAATATAAACAACACACTACACATTTCACTAATATACATATTACACTGCAGGCCTATATTTGTAGTTGTACTACGTGGGTACAAAATTAACGGGTGGAGATAGACGTGTGTCTGGGTGCCACCCTATACAACTTTATAATAATAATAAAAGCATTATTCTGGAAGTCCCTGTCACCTTAACAGACTTGTAGACAAGATTCATCCCATAATGCCGAATAATTTTCCTAGACGACAATTGTACAGAAATGGTATTCACGAGTCTCCGAAATCCTAATAATCCGTCCTGCAATGATTATCTTATGGCATCCTAATACTTTTCATTACATAGCATATATATCATTTTTTTTTAAATTAATGAAGCTAAACCCGAGTATTTGGTGTATTTAGTCCTAAAAATGGCATTTTTAATGTTCTTAACCCAAAAGTTTGACATTTCTGTGTATAAATACAAAAATATTAACGGTAGAGAATTCAATCACATTTCCGATGTGCGAAGAGAATATCCATCAGCAGGTTGATCATAAACGTTTCTAAATAATGCACTGATTGATGAGAATAATTAATTGACAGCGAAGATGCGTTCCACTGGAAATGTGTTGAAATTTGCTTGATGAGACCAACATTTTAATGAAAGCCGGAGAAAGAGCAGTCCAATCCGCATTGTAGTAGAGTAGATGAAATTGTTCGAAAGAATGAATGAACTGCCAACTACAAAATAAACGAAGGTATCTACGGGGATAACGACTGTGGATACTTTCGGATCACGTGCACAACGGCCTGAATGCTGATGCGAAGTAAATCAAGCGAACCTCACAAGATTAACGAGTAGTTACAGTTGTGAGGATTAAAGAGGTAATCCAGACGCCATTAAAGTGGAAGCATACTGGCGGAACGTGCTCAAACCACAAACAACAGTACACTCGCAGGCTAACCAGGATAACGGGTACTAATCTCACTCGCGCGATGAATATCCCGCAATAAACGAGGGGCTGTTCACGTTCCCACATGCTAATCACCACAAATTTGTAGCTCGCTCAGAATGTGCGAATCCCTTCCTGTAGAACGTGGCATTCATATTAGTATTAACAGTAAGGCTTAGAGGTTTTCATCACTACAGATGACCTGCCACCTAGCGGTGGACTCTCTCGTCATTACGCGTTCCGAGATTTTCTTTTTTCAACCCATTTCTAATTCTCATATCGGTTAGATATCGTGTGCCCTTCCAAAATCTTCTCTTTCACTCTCCTTCTACCAAGACAACCATTACAATTTTAAGATCGAATCGTATCCTGCATTACCACAACCAAGAAGATTTGGGTGAGAAAAAACGTGTTGATTTCGTCCTTTTGATTAAGATAGATTAGGGTTACCATGAATTTTTGTTGGTCCAAATTATAGCCTAAGCGACAGTCTAAAGCGAACCCATGCTGTTAAGTACTCTTAAATTTAAATATACACCGTCCTATCAAAGTAGCACGTAGTTCTATGGCGGTGGATTCGACTAGTTATCCACAGGTCCCACTAGTGATGTTATTCCATTTCTGTTCGAGAAATTACCCTCCGATCAGTCTCATTCTTTTGTTTCTCGAGTATATTTCGGATGTGTTGTTCCAGTTAATCCTATAGATTTTCGATGGGATTCATGTCGAAAAATTGGACTAGCAAATTTAACGCAGCATTGACAAATGCAAAGTACTGCTTATGAGTAGCAGTAGCCCTAGAGTAACGTACCAACTGTGTGATACCGCACTCAGGATAACGTAAAATGAAAAGGATCTGGGGGGGGGGGATTGTGCAGTCAGATATGAAGTTCTGTGAGCAGTACAGACAGGCTGCCAAGACAGCTCATGGGGTTTAGTCAAAGATATACAGGAATTTTGCTAGCAGGGATAAGGTGGTTATCCCTGCACCACGAAATGCTTTTCATGGTACAGGCCGCTAACTTTTGTAGACGGAGTGAACAATAAATGGATTGTTCACCGTGACATTTTAGGCAATGCGCTAATGGAATTTTTACAGAGAAGGCCTGTATACATTTCAGCAGGGCAGTGCACCCAATAACCTCAATAGAGAAAACCTCGATTGAAGAGAATGTACTACCCCCATAATGGCCGGCTCAGAGTCGATCTTAATCCCAATACACATCGGTGGGATTAACTGGAGAGATGCACAAAATTGACCACAGAAGACTTCAACAGCTGCGTTAAATTTCCTGCATAAATGGCGAAATACATCCCTTGAAACTTGCCAAAAAATGATGAAAGCTTGCCATGTTAGTGCGCCTGCTACTCAACACCAAAGATGGATCTGCATGTGAGTTGTTGGATTTTAGGTGCATCAGCGACTTAGACCAAACTGCTTCAGTACGTAAATATGTCTGTACGTACAAGATCATGGACCGATCTGCATATTGTGAGCGCTAAAAAAACCTGAAATAACTCATGGAGGAAAATCCTATGCCTTCCGCCTGAAATAGGCTAATTACTGTCTCGATTGATGAAGACTTTAGATATTCTTCCAGTTGGCAACGAGAATCGAAGCCAGATCTCTCCAAACGAGTGACTAATGGCGAAACCACTATACTATCAAGAAGAGTAACTGGATCTACACCATATTAAAATGATATTATTAATCACTTGTATAAAATGTCTTTTGGTGTCTCCAGCAATACTTTTAACAAGATTGTATGTGCTTAAACAAACTCGTACCCAACGTAACCTAACCATGACACTCAGAAACACAATAAATCAGAATCACTAAAGCCTACAAATATTAATTAGATTTAAAACTAATAATTATTATTTCATTCTTTACTGAAAACACTTTAGTACAATTATTGACTAAGGGTGTTTTATAGACTTAACCATTAAGAAACCTTATGTAAACACAAGTTACATAGTTCCAAGAGTATTATAAACAACCCCTTCTGCTCTTCTTTTTTTAGATTCAACTTTCCACCAAGCAGATAGTCCAATTGAGCATTTAGTAAATTCTTTTGCAGCGTATGCAACTTGTTTATCACACTTCTGTCATTCTTCTAGAGGAAGATCGCTTCTCCTCCGTTGTGACCGACATGTTTTAATCGCTAAGCGGTTGCTTTCGTTATATCATTTTTTTTAGTGTGTCATCCAAATCATTCCTTATAAAAGTTCAAGAATTTTGTTTCTTGGCCAGAATGTTTCTTCTGGCTCACATCTGGTGAGTATGGGCTTGGAACACCCAGGGTCCTGAGCTGGATATCATAGTTCTTCTCTTTCTTTGTGATTCCGTTCTACTTCTGACACACTCTCTCTCTCTCGGAAATTTTTTTGCCAGTGCAGCATAAGCCTCAGGCTTCCTTGTACTATAGAGCTAATAATAATAATAATAATAATAATAATAATATTATTACTATCACCTATCCAAGTGGACAGGTGATAGTAATTTAAGCATGCGCATATTTTTTTGATATTTTTTTTCTGTTTCGTCTGCATATTCAATCGTAACCACTGTGCTACCGCGAGGGATTCCCTTGCTTCACATCCTAATTATAAGCATAACGCTAAGAGCTGAGGTAGTATGGATAAGATAATTCATGCGCGTTGTTATTACTTCAGATATACGTGATCAAATCCATACGTAGGTTCTCTCTAACTTTTCTTGATTCTTTTGACAGAAAAACTGAACGAAGTGATGTAAATTAGATATAAATAAAAAAGCATGTAAACTGGAAGAAATTTAGTAATCAAATATGTTGATCACTGAACGCTAAACAGGGACCTTGTTTCTCACTTTCATAATCAACTTCCATGGCATTCCGAAATCCAATTGGATCCCAAACATCACATACAATACAGACTCAGCCCACCATTAAGGAAAGTCAAGAGGCTTTTTGTCAAGTAGTTTTTATAAACTTTGAAAGTTATTAAAACTTGCCCCTAAAAGTTTATAATAAACTAAATTTAAATTCAAGTATTGTACATAATGGCATTGCTAATTATTATTTTTAAATAACTGTTTGCTTGGTTTTTTCATATATATATATAAGATAAACATTATCAAATACACCATAAAGTATTGAGCGTGTATCTGATACCAACAAGTGAATGGGATCACGTCATCAACCTACTCAACCACAGAACTGAACTTGCTTTAGACTACAACAAAGAGGGGTCACTTCAATGTGCTGTACACAAGATTACCTTTATTGAGATAGCACTGATAAGGACGAATGATCAAGTCCCTGGAGCTGCGTGAAAGAGACCTTCAAATCGATGATGCGGATATCAATTGTAAGGCCGAGATTTTTCTTCCTTATATCTGAATGATCCCATAAATATCCTAAAGGAAAATTGATTAGAACCAATGTACTTGGACCAGAGACCTAACACGAAGCACATTTTTCAGAGTAATATGGAAGCAGGTCAACAGATGTTCAATCGATAAAAAATACTGAATAAGAGTGATGTTGGATTAGTCACCAAGACCTGCTTTTGGCCCTCACAATGAAGAACGAGTTATAGATTTCTTTTTGTATATAATATAATTTTGTGGGCTTCACAAAAAAGTCTACAAATGTTTGCGGTTTAAGAGAGAAAACAACCCTACAAATCTCATATGGAGCATCATTTTACGCGTCAGGAAGTGGATGTAGTTTCCAGTCTACCGATCGTTCGTTGCTATATTTAGTCCACCCACACGCATGCAAAAACTGCACACCTTTCTTGACTAAAATATTCTAATACATCTCTACCCAACACCGCGACGGGGTATTTCAGTAATTACATGACAGTTGCAAATGAAAGAAACTCTTGACGTGCCATATTTTGTTGCTTACATAATTAGTAGAACAATATCTAAAGAATACCGATAACATCTTTCTCGCCCTTTCACACAAGTCTTTAAGAAGGTCAGGGCAGCATATACGATATCCGTGGGAACATTAGCTATTCTTTTCCTCGAAAGCTGCTGGAAACTCTTGATATTGAAGTCTAAGGTACAAATCATGCAGGTCAGACAGACTCCACTCTTTGCAATTTTTAATGGATAAATAAAGTGACGGCTGATATCCGATGGCTAAAAATGTTTGAAAATTATCTCCAGATATCATCCCGACTCTGTGCAGGGAAATGGTATGGTTTATTTTGTTGTCTTTCAGAAGCACGAAGCTCATATATATTTGTCTGAGCGTACTCACAGTCAGGGCTTATCAATTCTTAGCCTGCATACAGACTTATTTAATTACAGCACCACCGTACGGCCACTCAAATTTCGACGAACTGCCGGTAGATGACAGGAGATTCTGGTAGTTGAAAAGTAGCCTTAAGTTACTTGCTGTTATTATGAACTGTTTGGTGTGCTGCATAATGGAAGATTTGAAGCATGCGCAACGTTTTGTTATTCCTATTGCGTTCGATGTGGTATGAGCGCTACTGTGGGAAAAATCAGATTTACAGAGACAAGTGCAACTTTCAAGTGGCACAGGCGAATTAAAGGTCAGGAATCAGTGGCCATAAGGCCACTTTCAAATACCTATCAAAAACATGGCTTCGGGGAGTGACCAGTGAGATCATCGATGTCTCAATACACTTCGAAGGGGATTATTTTGCAAAGGGAGCACCAGTACACCTTAGCGACGAATATTAAAATTAAGGTAGATCAATTCCACGAGATTTGCTGATGTAAGAGTATTTAAGACAACTAGATACTTATTCTTAGTTCATCTCACTAGTCACCTATTCTCTTCGCATTTTCAGCTCTGTTTCATTCTTTACACGTTCAAAATGTGTGCTTAACTTTGTCACACAACGACCGTTTGATAGATGCCAAAGAATCAAAATCCTATATGCAAAAGAAAGTTTACGCGCACAAATTTATGTGCACGTACCTTGGTAAAGATGAAACTGTCCCCCGAGTACATGCTGGGTAATTGAAGAGAGACCCGTGCGCTATATCAATGGCACCAAGGTATGTAGCTTGATGTTCTGAACTGCTACTTCATATCACCGTTCACATATTTCACATATTTCGCAGAGAATGCTGCCTTGCTACAACTTTCTCATAAAAAATGATCAATGGGCCGTTTTGTATGAGAAAAATCACGGCAGCCGTTCTCGGATTTTTTTCTTCCTGGTCAGTTCTCTGTAGAGTCATTTCTAAATCTATTCCTGACGAAGGAATTTTTGCTTTTAAGGCACTGCAGAAGGAAAAACTAAGATAGATAAATTACCATTTGACCTAATCGACCTTGGAAAATTAAAATATGAGTTTTAGTGTTAAAACAATAACAGGGGAAAAAAATCATGAAAATTTCTATTACAAAGTTGAATAGATTCGATAATAAATAAATGTGGAAAACAACCTTTTGACGCAGAAAACTTCATCATAAAACTATAATTAAAAGTAAGCTACAAAATAAATTACATTACGTTGTAACAGCTCCTCACATTATTTCACTATTAGTTTCAAAGTATTTGATTAGTTGAATGGACTGCTATCGGATCATGCAACTCGAATCATAGAATTAGCATAAGCACCATTGTAGGAAAGGACTTAATGAAATTTTAAGGATCAATAATAAGCCAATTCACAGACCTTTGATATAGTAGTTAGGAATTGACTTATTTTCCTTGAGTATTTAGACATCGGTCAATCAGTCATTGCAAAACTGCTCCACTAAAGTGTCGAACTCCATCTTCGTGGTGTTTGACTTCAAAGGAAGAGGAGTTCATGGTTAACGTGGATACCGAAGTTATATTTGACAATGTGAAACCAATGCTCTGTTTGCTGCCAATTGAAACAAAAGTCTTCCTACATTCTCTGCTGATGATAAAAACATCAATCTCCGAGTGACCAAAATAAGTCTCATATGAAAGATTAATACCAGCGTAGCATAAGGCGGCCTTATATCGGGATTCCTTTTCACAGCACTGCTGATTCAATTTGTAGCTGCTAGAGATGACATAAGTATACTAATGACCATAAATTACTGACATGAATCCCACCAAATTCAGACCTGCTTCAACCACCCTTTATATCGATAATAATATCATCACAAGAGTACTTTGTGCCTCTATCTCAATCCTGACAAATCCAAGATGAACTTTTCCCTCAAGTCAACACTTGCCCAAGAGCAGTCCGATTTCCTATAAGCCTTAGCATCAAAGGACACAAAGACCCTGAAGTTGCCTTTGTTCCCCAAGATTATGTTTTAGTCGTACACTGAACTGCTACAGACTCAGATGAGCAACATGCTCTGGTAGTCAAGCAGCTCTTCAGTGTAGAGCTTTTAGTGTACAAGTAAAAAACACCGACAAGTGGGAGATACATCGGGAAAAACTACAAATACTAGTCTCCCACCGGATTCTTGAATGGCATCTTCGTAATCTGAACGAATGCATCTGAACGAACATGGAAGTACGATCGTTTCGCCATTGAGATACGTGAGATGGGACTGAACCGAGTGTACATAAAAAATAAAGGGCCAGACGTTGGTATTTTTATTCATATTAATTTCACATATTTTTATTATACCACAGTAGCTTTATTTCTTTAATGTCAAACTTATATTACAGGATGATTGATGATATGGAAAGAATAAGAGTCTCACTATAAAGGATTGAATAACGGATTCTATTTTAAATATTTTACTTTTTTTTTTTACACATTACGTCTCTTTTAGCGAACACAGTGTATAAAATACAGTATGCATACGCAGTATATGTTTAATTTAAATGGATATTTTAATGAAATATTGGTACTTTATCGGAGGGGAGGATTTTTTTCAAAATTCCTTTATTGGCTTAGAGAAAAAAAAACGCATTTACAAAGCTTTCAAAGGCGGTAATTTTTTACAATTAATTAATGATCCTTGGACCAAAGGGAAATTTCTTTCTCATCCATTTACAATTGTCCCTCTTTAAGTTCATATTTTCTAGTCTTCAAAAAAAAAAAAAAAAAAAAAAAAGTTACCATTATTTAATTAATTTAAGCCTTTCAAAGTTTAAATACCTCGTTGATATTCCCAAGCAGACTGGTCTTGAGATCTTGATAATATATTAAGAGATTTGGTAAAATGCATAAACATTGCTTTTAATCGGATAATAAATGATCATTAGTTCGAGAAAAGCCGATATAATTTTAAGCTACAAAAAGATATCACACAAAACACATCAACATCAAATACATTACCAGCCACTTGCATTTCCATTATATATATATATTATCTAAAGATTATATATATTTATCTACGTTGAGCCATCTGTAATTGCATAGTGAATATTAAGTGGTCACAGAATTCAGCAGAAAAAGCATTGAGCAAGAGTCTCTCATGTACTTTAAGTATGGAGAAAACAATACTAAAAACAAAAAATAATAAGTATCAATTAGGTGATTACATTACCTCAGTTTAGGTACTTTTGGCTGAAATTGTTGTTTTTATAAATTTTATTTTTATAATTAAATTCAAAACATAACATTTATTTAACGAAATAATTAAGGAATAATTCCGGTCAACCCTTCTCCATCTCTCCCATCATGCAGTATGAGTGATGATATTTAAGGTTATGATGAACATCATGGCAAGATCCAATCTTCCTTACATTTCGAGGGTACAGGTCGGCCGCTAGTTAGTACAACGGACCGAACCTATTGGTAACTCTCTAGGAGGCTTCCGGATCAGCTAGTGTATAATCTTGCTACCTCTACTCTGCCAGATAGTGACTGGAGGGAGTCTGAGTAGTGTGTATGCGGGGGGACATTGTCGAGGCCACGTTATGTCAAGGATCTGGGTATATTCTTACCATGTGTACGCCATTTCCAAAAATTTCTTTACTTCATACAGCATGTCCCACCAAATTTTTCTTATTTTTGAATACACCATGAATTGTCAAACTAATAGAGCAAGCTTATCTGCGAAAAGATCTAAACCTCCCAAGCACTTCCTAATTCATTTCACAAATATACGTGGTCTCAATTCTAATCTTAAGGATGTCCATTTCCACTTGCAGTCTGCCAAACCCCATGTACTTTTTCTGACAGAATCTCAGTTATCGGTTGATTCAACTACTGCTCATCTCAGATGTCCAAATTATTTGCTGTATGATTCCTTTCGCCTCAAAGGTGGTACTTGTGCATATGTCAGTTCTGATATTCCCTGTCAGAGACTTGGTAATTTGGAATCTCCTCCTTTCGATCTTCTCTGGCTTAAAATCTCTCTACCTCATTCTGCCAAATTCATCTGTTGTCTCTACCGTTCTTCCAACTCCACTAATCACTTGGAGCTCTTTGACTTCCTCTCTTTGCAGCTTGACTTTCTCCCGTCCAACTTTCCTAACAGTGAAGTAATTTTCCTTGGTGATTTTAATGTTCACAACTCCAGCTGGCTTCTGTTTTCTAGTCACATCGACCCAGCTGGTCGAGATGCTGAGGATTTTGCAATTACTAATGACCTTGCACAGATTGTTCATTTACCTACAAGGATACCTGACAATCCTAATCATACAGCCAACACGCTTGATCTTTTTCTCACAAACAATTCTTCTAAGTACGCGGTCGAAGTGAGTGGTCCTTTAGGCACCTCAGATCACAACTTGGTGATTGTCTCTTCTCCAATGAAGCCTGTATCTCATGGCTATTCCCAACCTCGTGTTGTTTGGCATTACAAGAATGCAAAATGGATTGACCTGCGAGATTTCGTTTCCTTGGTCGGATTACTGTTTCAAAACTTCTGATGTCAACGTTTGCTCAGATCGTGTCAGTGAAATTATTCTTGTAGGAATGGAATCCTTTATTACACACTCCACTTTAAAACCTCGTCCTTTATCTAAACCTTGGTTTTCCAATAAATGTGCTAAGGCTGTTCAAAAGAAGAACGTTGCATATCTTAATTAGCTTGTTTCCAATTCTTCAGTTTCATTTTCTGCCTACACCAAAGCTCGCAACAATTGTAAAGCAATTATTAATCAGTCCAAACTAGATTTTGAACACACTAAGAGCAGAAAACTTGCTTCTAATGGTAGCCGAGCATTCTGGTCTCTTGCCAAAGCTATTGGCCCCAACTTTTGCCCATCTCTGCTCCCACCTCTGTCAAGACCAGATGGTTCTGTTGTCACTTCGGCCAAGGATAAAGCTGACCTGCTAGCATCCCATTTTTCTTCTAACTCATGTATTAATGATCTTGGTAAAACACCTCCCACCATTCCCAAACACGTTCTATTCAATGCCTCCTGTGGCTTTCCGTCAAGAGGATGTCAGAAGGATTTTGACGAATTTTGATGTGCAAAGAAAGCTCCAGCTCCTGATGGTATTTCTCCACTTGTTCTTAAAACCTGTGCTCGTGAACTTACTTCTGTTCTTTGCCACCTTTTTTCACTGTCTTATTCCAAAGGTGTTTTTCCTTCTGTTTGGAAATTTGCTCATATCCACCAGTTCCTAAAAATAGTGGCAAAGCTCTCCCATTCAGTTATCCTCCCATTGCAATCACCTCTATTCTTTACAAAGTAATGGAGAAATTAATTAACCGCCAACTCTTAAACTACCTAGAAACCTTCCGTCTGATCAACGATCGCCAGCATGGATTCCGTCAGTGTCGATTCACTGGTGATATTCTGGCTTATGTTACTCATTTATGAACAAATTCAATGGAGAAGTTTGGTGAAACACAAGCAGTTGTTCTTGACATATCAAAGGCTTTCGATCGTGTTTGGCATAAATGTCTTCTAAACAAGCTTCCATCTTATGGTTTGCCAACTGTTTTTTGTAATTGGTTATCCAGTTTTCTCTCTGATCGCTCACTGAGGGTGATGGCTCTCTGTCTTCTAACTTCTCCAGTAATGCTGGTGTCCCCCAAGGTTCAGTTATTTCCCCCACTCTATTCCTCTTGTATATTAATGACCTTCTTCCATTGACTGGAAATCCTATCCATAGTTTTGACGATGATAGCACATTGCATTCCACTTTCCATTTTGAGAAACCTTGTCCTGCTTAATCAGCTTCAGCTTCTCGACTATCTGCTACCAATTCTTTAAATGCCAATCTCCAGGTAATTCTCCAGTGGGGCAAAGACAACTTAGTTTTTTAATCCTTCTAAATCTCAGTCTTGTCTTATATCTCTCAAAAAAGGATTCTGGATTCTTGTGCTCCTATGCTTATCTTTGGTGACACTCCGATTTCTAGGCAAAATGATATTTCTCTTTTGGGGATTACCCTGACTTCTAATCTCTCTTGGCACAAGCACATTACAAATATTGCTTCCTCTGCATCTAAAAAACTTGGTTTTCTCTTTAGTTCTTGGCGTTACTTTTTTTCGAAACAGCTGTTCACTCTGTACAAATCGCAAATCCGCCCTACCATGGAATATTGTTCTCACATCTGGGGCGGTACCCCCAAAACCAGAACCCAGCATGGAAATCTTACCACCACTTGGGAGCAGTCGATAAATAACATCCAAGATGCAATATTCCTAAAATTAGAAATGCCAATCTTACCAGCACAGCAACACATATGTGAAAACAACAACTACAAAAATCAAGAGATAGAACCTCCCTTTACCCTGGATGAACTCGGGGAGGCTGCTCGTCGAATCAGAAACAAGAAATGTCCAGGCCTTGATCTCATCGAGCCCGAAATATTGAAGAAAACAGTGGAATTTCAGCCACAATTACTCCTCACATTATACAATAGATGCTTAGAAACTGGCCTATTCCCAACTACATGGAAAATAGCTAACCTAAAATTAATACTAAAAAATCATACAAAGAATCCAGAAAACCCCGTTTGAAAGATTGCTCCATAAAAGAATAACAAATCACTATGAAACAGCAGGCCTCCAATCTGCAAACCAGTATGGCTTCAGACTGGGGACCTCAACTGTGGATGCACTGGGAAACCTGCTCAAGATAGTGCAGGACTGCAGCCAAAAGTACTTGCTGCTCATCTCCGTTGATTTTGCCGGGGCGTTTGACTTACTTTGGTGGCCAAGCGTCGTGGCGAGGCTGAGGGCCGATAAACTTGTATAAAGTCATCGAAAGTTATCTGACCCAAAAAGAGTGGAGATAAACGTGCAGTACCAGAAACTTACGAAAGAGATGCACAGAGGATGTCCGCAGAGGTCGGTTCTGGGGCTACTCCTGTGGAACATGGTCCTCAATGAGTTCCTGGAAATAGACCTGGGACCCGTGAGAACGCATGCGTTCGCAGATGACCTTACCTTGACAGTGGAGGCGGACTCCAGGGCCCAACTGGAGGCGTTGTCAAACCCGGCACTACAGCGGCTACAACAATGGGCTTCCAAAAACCAATTAAGAATTTCAACAGAAAAGACCTCATCAATCCTCCTCAAAGGGAAATTACAATTGCGGCGGCCCCCGCAAATAAAAATTTAAAATGCCACCATAAAATTCGCGAGCGAGCTAAAGTACTTAGGCGTAATCCTGGATAATAACTTGCAGCCTGGATAATAACCTCGATAATAACTCTTTCCAGCAGCACCTGAAATACATCCGGAGAAAAATCAGGGGCTACTCTGGGATGGTAGCCAGGATCACAAAGAAGGACTGGGGTCTCAAAAAGAGAACCCTGTCAATATACTACAAAACAACTTTCCTGTCAGCAATCACCTATGCAGTAGCGGTGTGGTTTCCCAAAGCGGCACTGGTTGTGAACAGAAGAACACTTGAAACGATCCAAAAGACCATATTACTCACAACAACGCGAGCTTGCAGCACAGTAAGCACCTCAGTACTGCAGGTGCTTACCGCAGTGCTCCCCATGGATCTGGAGGTTATCCATGCAGGGTTGCTGTTCCTGCTGTCCAGGGGAGTGGCTGCCACCCACCAGGGCTACACGACTGATTCGGCGAACAGCTTAAAAGAATGAAAAAATCAGGTTACAGACCCACCTCCTAAACCTTTGGCAGAGAAGGTAGACAGACTACCAAGGGAGAAGTGACAAAAAAATTCCTACCGGACATACGCAAGATATATCCAAAACAACCGGTGTGGTACTTCCCAGGGTACCATATGACAACACTGTTAACAGGACATGACCCCTACAATGAAAAGTTTTTCGGGCTGGATCTCACCGACGATCCCAGCTGGAGCCACATAGCTTATGAATGTCCACATTATGAGGACCTCAGAGGGATTCTCATAACAAGAATTAGATATCCTCCGAAGGGATTGGAAGGTATCACATTTTACATTTTATTCCCACACACATTTTACATTTCACCCTTCACATTTTATTCCCACATCCTTGGGGAAGAGGGAGGGGACGACCTTCATTCCCTCCCCTTCTCGCCACCCTACATCTTCTACTCTGGTGGGGCATGGGCATGCCTCACTGAAAACTGGGGCTACCTACCCTCTTGGTCCCATATTTCTGTCTCTCACCCCCCAGTCTTGTCTCCCCCCCACTTCTGTCTTTACGCTAACGAAAGCCCCACACAACAAAAATTAACGTGCCAAAAATCCTTTGAGCCCATAATTCGGCATAACAACCTTAGCGATCATATCCCAACACATATGTAATTGTACATGTGTGTGTGTGTGTGTGTATATATATATATATATATATGCATCGTCACTAACCTAACGGATTTTTTTTTTATTTATTATTAGTTTTTTTTTAATTTAGTTATTATTTTATTTTTAGGTCCTAGCCGCTGAAATCTCAGGAAAGTAAGCGGCAGGACCTGCCAGAATAAAACTGAGTCTACTGGGTTCCTGGTCTGCCTCCACGGGGCGTAAGTGGGGTAACGTTGGGCCTCAGCAGGGGTCTAGCGGCTAAATGACCAGATGAACAACGGTACACGACACTACACATGAACAAATCCCTCACACTTTTAAATCTTTGGCATTTCCCAGCAAACTGGTTCACCCACAATGAAAGCAACGCGGAGATTCATAAAAAAAAAAAAAAAAAAAAAAAAAAAAGGAACGCGTTCTTTGGCAAAAAATATTGCCAGTAAACGAATAAAATTATAACATGCGTTTATATTGACAGCATACTTGGCCAATGAACAATCGGCTCAGTAACATAGCAAATATGTTGCTGCTGCTATTAATTCTCTGCTTATTCCGCTAGCAATAATTTTGAATAAAAAAAAAATTTGAATTACATCGGCATACCTTTATTTAACCAATGAATTTGACCACAGATAAATAATGAAAACTCTTAAAACTTTCCAGACTGATGAATGAAAATACCACAAACAGAAAGAAATATCTGATGACTTAATATTCCATCATATGGTACTTTTTTTAAAAATATTATTTCATTTATTTATTTTGCAATAAAATTTTCGCCCCTTTAGAGACATCTCTTGTATTTAAATGATTTTTGTTTCTATAAAAGTTGAAATCACCAATTAAGGCAAAACACTGATTCTTGAATATTAACTCCACTAGAGAAAGTTTGAATAATGTCAAAAAGATCTCTGTTTACCGCTGTGGGTAGATAAATTCCTTTCGTTTTCATTCTATACCCGAAGAGACCTGAAATCCAACAAACAGGATAATTGGAATAAAAACAAAGCATTAATGATTAGAGTCGAAACGTTTGCGGGGAAAAATTACATCGTTGTTCGTAAAAATTATATTAAGAAAATGGAAACAGAAAAATATTTTCCATTCTACTAACACCACTGTCATTTATATTAAAGTCACCAGTAATGATGACGTTCTGTAACTCCTATAAAATTCGCCATCTACTAATTTAAAGCTTTTAATTTTTTCTCTCCCGAAACATGATGCATCTGATGTGTTTTGATGAGCAGAATCCAAGTTTTAAGTTAGATATTGAGTAGCACCTACAGATTTAGAGAGGAATGGAAGATACGCTTATTGGAATTTTTAATATTTAACACGTATTCCAATAAACGTTATAAAAATGTGTCATTTTTTTTTTGTTTGCTTTTCTATCATAATGATTAGGAAGCTCTCTGATCAATGTCCAGATATAGCCTGTTGGGCTTCCACCATGATTCTTTGGCACCCTTTATATCATGGGAGCAGAGATTGGAGGCAATACTTGCGTTTACTTTTTTTAATCAGCCCCTAAGACGCATTATGAGCCTACTTCTTGCCCTTGATCAACTAATCTACGGCTAGAAGAAAGTTCAGATGTTTTCTTTAATTGAGGCTGGGGGGGGGTTATGGGCTGGCTTTCTGTGAGATTTGTTTAATCACAGCACACACAACGAAAGCTATCAGGTGAATCAACGCATTGAAGTGGCATCTTAAAAGCACATAAAAACTGCAACTGACATCAGAAACTACAAAAAGGGTTCCAGTTTGCCAATATGCAACAAACGTTAGCTTATACACTTGTAACCCTGACTGAGTGAGTTATCCGCGAGGTTTCCTTTATACGAGGTGTGGCAATAAAGTTCCCGGACTGATGCTCTTGCAGTCATGTTCGATGAATTTGAAAATAAACGGAAGTGTATGTTGTAGTTCAAACTTCCTCCAACAGATGGTGGTACACAGTTGTCCAGTAGGTTGAAAGTAACAACCAGTTTCGTTAGTAGCGTTAACGTTCCATGTCACAATTTTGCAATGTACGAATATCAAATTTTGCCTTAAACTAGGAAAATCTGCAAAACAAACGTATGAAATTTTAAAAACTGTGGTAAAAACTTTAGATTACGGTGCCACTGGGCATGGCCAATGAACAGTCAAAGTGAATGACGTGATAGCTTCTTCCCTCCTCCTCTCACGTGACCAGTAACAGGCAAAGGTCACGTGATGGACGAACTTAGAAAAATGGAGAAATCACGTTCTTCACTTCGACTGTCCGTCGGCCACGCCCAGTGGCACCGTAATCTAAATTTAGCCAAAACTGTTTATGGTGATGAAACTAAGTTTATCAGTGTGTTTAAATGGTACAGGCGGTTCAAAGACGGACGTGAGGATGTTCGCGATGACCCAAAAAGTGGACGTCCATCAACCTCTCGAAATGAGGACAGTTTCAAAAGTTAGCTAAATTCTGCATGAAGATTTAGAGAAAAAGGTCTGTGCAAAATTTGTGCCGCACAGCCTCACGGATAAGCAGATGCAACGAAGAATGTCATCATGCGAAGACTTTATCCAGACAATCCTAACTTTCTCGACTGTACTGTCACTGGAGGTCAGTGTTGGGTGTTTCAGTATGACCCACAGATAGAGAATTAGAGCATGAAGTGGATTTCAGAATCGTCACCAAGACCCAAAACGTTTCGTTTACAGAAGGCCACGATCAAGACGATTCTGATCATGTTTTTCGACGAACAGGGTGTGATTCATAAGGAATTTGTACCTGAAGACGAGAGAAAGCCAATTCTGCATTCTACGTACAGGTGCTTCACAGACTACTGAAGCGCATTTCGTGGGTGAAGACAATTTCGAGAGAAAGGCAGCTGGTTCGTGTTGTATGACAATGCCCCGCCCATTCCGCACTTATTGTAAACGTGTGTATATGTAATGGGCGGCACCTAGAACGTTTGTTCAACTCCGCCTCTTATCTCTGTGAAGAACAGTATCACTACAAATGCCTGCGTTGTAGACAGTCCTAGCTGAAAAAGCTTCTCGTTGAGGGAGCCATGTCCAGTGACCAAGACGGAGGATTCCATATGTGTGTGACGTAGGTTTGTGTGTTCTATCGTTGTGTCTGGCCGCTTGACTACCCAGAAGCATCAGTCACCTGGACAGATGATTCTGGGTACTCGTCCACACCACGGGAAGGTGGGCCAGTCCCAATAAAACATGTACTGTCTCAAAAGAGACGCTGATCCACCTAGTGTTGCCAGAAGGTGGGCCAGGATCCTCTGGGGGGCCCATTCCAAAGGGGGGGAAAGGGAGAGAGGAAAAAAAAAGGAAAAGTCACCCGTGGTGTAGGTTATGAAAAAAAAAAATAATAATAAATAAATAAATAAAAATAAAATAAAAATAAAGAAGAGAAAAAATTAATTAAAATAAATAAATAAGAAAAAAAAGTAATAAAAATAAGTAGACAAATTTTAATAAGGCCATATCTAAATGGAAAATTAAGCAGGAAAAAAAATTAATTAAAAAAAATTTGGTTCGTTTGAGGGAAAAAATAAAATGAAATAAAAAAAATAATAATAAATAAAACAACAGCTGCACCGGATTAACTAACTCCAGGCAGACCGCAACGAAAAAAAAAATAATAATAATTATAATAAATAAATAGATAAATAATAATAAAAATTAAAAAAAAAGTTTTTCCCTGTGGACTTTCAGTTCGTTGCACGGGTGTTTCTAATGAGTCTTGCTTCAGCATGGGTTTGCCTTCTACGCTCGAAGACTTGTGCAACATAAGTCTGCAGCGCTGAGAGATTTTCTGGTGTTCGGAGTAGGAGATCCAGTTGATGCTCAGTGATGTTTGGTACTGCCTGTGTACGAGTTCTTATGACTTCATACAGCGAACATTCAAATAGCAGATGATTCCAGTTCTCCTTTTCTCCGCAGAAACAGCCATCTGTTGTAGACAGTCCTAGCTGAAAAAGCTTCTCGTTGAGGGAGCCATGTCCAGTGACCAAGAAGGAGGATTCCAAGGTCAGCGACAGCCAGAACTTAACAGTTTTCGTTGCAGTAAATGAGACCTCTGGAAGGCATTTTCTAGTGACGGCGCCTGTTACAGAGATATCCCATCTGGTCTGCTAAATGTTTATTAGTTCATTGTAGTACCTGAGTCTTTCGGCTTTGTGGTTGCTGTTTAGATCCAGTTCAGTTTCAAGGATTTTAGTTGGAATTTTCTTCTTGATCCTGAAGTTTAGACCTCGATAGATGACGTACAAATCCAGTGGTAATGTTCCGGCGATCACTTGAATGGCAGCTGTGGACACTGTTCGGCAAATTCTATGTAGACAAAAGCCTGCTTCGCTGGATGGAGTTAGGTTTCTCTCATTTTGACTAGCTTCACTCTATGAAACCATGCTCCAGCTGTATATGTCACAATAGGCAAAAAGACCGCTCTGTAGTATAAGGACAGAGTTTTATTTGAGAGTCAAATAAAATCTTTTAGCCTTAGTCCCTAAGTGCATAAGATGTTGGTAGAAGCTCAGCTTGTGATCAATAATCACCCCCAGGACTTTTGTCTGTGTTACGATCGGGAGTTGCTTTCCAGAGATCTTAATCTGTGGTGGGCGTCTGAGATCTAGCTTGGATGTGAAGAGCATCATTTTTGTTTTATCTGGATTGATTTGTAGTTTGTTGAGCACCATCCAGGAGATGAGATCGGACAGAACACGATTTGCTTTACACTCTAGGTCAAAGCGGGATTTTCCAGGAACAACGATAGTGAGATCAACTGCGAAAGCCACTATTTTACATTCATCCAAGGGTTTTGTGAGCCAGATGTGGAGGACCATTTTCCAGACAAGGGGCCCTAGGACAGAACCTTGTGGGCACCCTCGAGAGGTCGGTCTGGTTACCTGCAGGTAGTTGGATTTGACTATCTCGCGCTCTGTGAAATAATTTCGAAAGAGCTCATATAGCTGGAGGAAGCACTGAGCCTGGCGGAGGCGGGCCAATGCACTGTCCCACCAGACAGTGTCAAAGGTGCCCTCGAAATCAACAAAGATAGCCAGTTCATATTTGGATGCAGAATTTTCTATGTGGAGGACCAGGTCAAACAGAGCCTCCTCAGAAGAGCGCCCTGGCATAAAGCCATACTGTGCTGGGGAGAAGAGGTTTTGTTCACAGAGTAACTGCATGATTCTTAGTGCCATGAGTCTTTCCAGTATTTTCCCGAGATTTTCCAGGAGGGCAATAGGTCTGAGGGAGCGGGGGTCGTCAGGAGGTTTACCATGTTTCCTGATGAGCCGAAGGAGAGCTACTTTCCAAATTTTGGGGAATACTCAGTCTTGCAGGCATTTATTAAGCAGTGATTGTAGGTATAGCGGTCTAAGCTTGAAGAAGCAGAATAAAAACATATTCTATTAGATCCATCCCAGGGCATTTTTTGGGATTGATCCTAGTAATCACTGCCGACAGTTCATCAATGGTAAATGGGTTGGTAGTTGCCTTATTGTCATAGGTTTTGTTGGCCATTCGTATAGCTGAATGCTCTGGTAGATCCCCTGCGGAATCATCCTCTGGAAACAATTTGTCTAATATTTTATTAATTGTGTTAGTCCAGTTCGAGGTCTCTGATGTTTCGGTTGTAACTGTGCCAAAGATATCAGTCATGTATGTTTTCTCCCTCGCTGTCTTATAAAGAAGACCCCATGGATTGGAATTCCCCGAGACATTAACAAAAGTAGTCCAGGTTTCTCTCTTCTTGACAGCAATGTAGCTACTGTGTAATCTTGCCACTTCAGAGGGAGACCAGTTGCGATGGCGCTGATAAAACAGTCGCGCTCTGTGGGCTTCCTTACACATCGTTGCTAGCTCATTACACCACCATGAGCAAACAGTGGGACGGATAGACTTTTTCCTTGCCGACTTATAGGAGGCCTTCAATAATGCTTGCTGAAGTATGTCGACCAATTCATTAGCAACAGATGAGTTAAGGTGGTTAGGATTGCGTGAGGGAAAATCCCTGGTAATCTAGTCATAAAACGTCTGCCAATCGACATCCTTGATTGAGAACCTCACAAGGGCGAGCTGTCTAGCCCTGGGGGGAGCGGCTGAGTGTGTTGCCATGTAGAAGGTAATCACTATATGATCACTGAGCGTCCAGTCTGGGATTATCTTCCAGTCAGAGATCCAGGTACTGAGGTCATTGGTCGTTACTGTGACATCGATGTTGGACTCTCTTATAGAGCTACTATATGTGAAATATTGCTGTGGTAGATTATGAACTATAAGGTTGTGGGAGACAATGAAGTCTTCCAACAAGTGGCCTCGAGCATCAGAGACGGACTCTGCCAAAATGATGACTTGGCATTTACATCTGAGACAATAAGAACAGATTTCCTGGTCAGAAAGTTGAGAGCAAACTCCAGATAGTTCAGTGAATCATTGGAATCGGTGGGCAATAGAGTGAAATGAAATAAAATGATAATGTAGAGGCTATGACTTAGATGAAAGTTGCAAACTTCTTGCAGAGCCCGTGTACTACCAGTATATCAAGTTTCTGATTAAGTACAACAATGCAGGATTTGGGATCTTCGGAAACTGGTTGTATTACCCTAGCAGTAAGAGCATACCCCATTATTTTAGTTGAAGAACCAACTTGCACCTTTGAAAAATAGGGCTCCTGGATGGTAACAATATCGATGGAGTGCTCTTCTGCTGAAAGACTGATCTCATCAGAAACAGCTCGTGACTTTTGTCCATTAATTTGCATTATGCGAAGTTTTGCTCCAGAAGTGATTAGATTGGTAGAGTTGTGATTAAGATTGGGATTGACTACTGCAGTGTTGCGACTGGAACGACATCGATCCGTAACTGTATTTGGATTATTCATCAGCAGTTCTTAGCTGTACCAGTTCAAGAGCTCGTTGATACTCTGGGCAGGATACATCACGAACAGTGGGAGTAGACCCGCTTCCTTCTCTTACAGTTAATGCAGCTGGGCTGTTCGTCACGGTGGGGGCATTCTGCATGGACGTGTCCACTACGAACACAATGGCTGCAGGTGGGAGAGCTATAGGAGCAGTGTTGAGATGTATGCGCATATCCCAGGCACAAAAAGCATTTTGTAACCACTGTGAAGGAACGTAATCTATGGGCCCCGCAACCCAAAAAGATCCTATCAGAGGAAAGGAGGCTCCTGTATAAACGAGGGAAGAGGCTGAAGACTGTGCTGTAGAGATGGTTTTAGTTTTGGTTTGAAATCTGAAGGTGATCTCGCTCTTGACTTCCTCCATGGTGTACCCAAAGTCAGCCAGGTTCTTATAGAAGAGGTCCTCAAGAATCTCATTATTGGTACAATCAAGTGGAGTATCATATATTAGTATTGACGGGTTCGACTTCTTAGGTGGGGCAGCCAGAACACCAGCGGTGGAGAGAGAGAACCACTGGAGGAGATGTGATTAAGGTCCTCCATTGTGGAGGTCTCCAGAACAACACCCCGGTTTCTGATGGGTCTGAGAGATTTTACTTTGATGCTCCTGAAATCCGTCTTGAGTGTGCTGGCAACCAGGTCCTTCACCTCTCCGCTAGTCTTGAGTTCCGAATTTTCGCTGGCCCCGAGCAGAAGGACGTGCTGCGACCTCTTATCAGAAGTGAGGGGCAATTATGTCTTCAGCCCACCATCCTCCGTGGGCACTTGCAGTCTGGATTTGACTACTCCCGCATATGAGAGGGACGAAGTCGCAACTGGCTTCAAAGCACAGCTCCCTGTAAGTGGGTCAAGATCCTGGGATGACGAGAGCTTGGAAAACGTGTCAACAACTTTTTCGAGAACATTCGTTTTGGACTTTAGTTAATCATTAATTGTCCAGAGTTTTTCCATTTTCAATGACTAATTCTGTAGTTACTGATTCCAGATTGGTCCAGAGTTCTTGGACATAGTTACCTGCAGTCTTAGTAAATTGATTAATCAAGAAGGAGACCAAGTTGCTGCGCTGCTTCAAAACATATCGTTGTAATGATAGGGATCCCAAGGGGATCACTAGACCTCACGGAAGATGGGATGCCAAGTCGATCCGAGAATTATTGTAAAGAAATTTCTGACGAAACGGGAACTGCCCTCGAATGGAAGATATTTCAAGACGTTGAGGACATAGAGGGGAGAAAAAAGTAACCGACGAACTGAATATCATCTCTTTTGCTTCTTCACTGTCTTTTTTCAGAAACTTAGACCGGTGTAATAAGTGAATTCAATCAGGTGATTACTTTGAATAAAAATTAAACCATTTTTGAACTCCTTCACTTTGTGTTCTTTTTACTGCACCAGTCCGGGAACTTCATTGCGATACCTCATATCCATCTTGCCTGTAAGAAACAGGTAGGAGTAGAATAGTCTAGAATCTGACTGTTCTACCGCCACTGCGACAAGATCTAGAAAAATCCCGACTACGAAACTTCTCAATCAGCGGCTTAACTAATATGAACTGACAGACCAAAAATATAAGCACTTGAAAAAGCTAAAAACAATCACTTTCTGATATTATAGATATTCCTCCCAAACACAGAACAATAGACTTCGTACCACGACGCATTTATTGCGCAAAAACGGGATATAACACCACAAATGGCATCTCAGTGCATGATGGGAAAAGCGTGACAAATGATCATTATCGAATCATACTTGATAGATTCTCCTATGTATGCTACAGTGTGGGCGGATTCTTGTTCCTAGATGCATCAGCGACTTAAACCATATTGTGCCACGGGGTATTGTCTGTAAGAGTGTGTTCACTGGCCGATTTTCTTACAGGGTGCATTCCCACAATTACAGTGTACAGCAAGGTTACAGTATTCACCAAATAATTTTCCTTCTATGTTCAGCTGTCGAGCAAAGACAAAACTGAAAAAATAGAGCGGATGGATAACGGGGGATTATAAATATACTGATCGTTATTTATATTTATAGATAATAGCAAAATAACATTTTATGTGTTCTTTCCATGAATTTACTTAACAAATTTCCCGACCTACCCATAAAAATGATTAGATAAGTGTAACATGGCCAAATACACGTATATTGGATAAGTAAATTGCTGAAATATTCTGTTACTGGCTAAAGTTGTGTCCATCCAGAATTCTTTGTCCACAATTATTACATTTTGGTAGCAGTCACCTTGCATTACCTCATTTTAAAATACAAAAATTACGGTTATTATTTAGGCTGAATTCCAGATTATGGGTACACCTTGTCACCGCGTTGCGGGCATAACCAAATTCGGGACAGATTCAAGCAAAGGAAGTATGGGTTTTTTAATAAACTTTCATTTTTGGCTAGCGAAAAAAAGGTTAGGTTAGTTTACGCCTGTAATTCGGGTTGGGTTCAAGCAAAAGGAGCAACTTTCTCCGGACGTGTACCCATAATCTGGAGAATAACATTATTTATAATAAATATTTTGGAAAATCACTGTCAGGTTTCACTCTGGGGATTACATTCACACTAACCTGACTGCTGATCAATATTAAACACAAATAGAAACGGGAAGAAAAATAAATATAATGCTTGTACAAATACAAAAAAAAAAAAAAAATCATAATAATAAATACAATACCTTAAGAGTTCTTCGTCACTACTCTCGTAACTGTGTGGGATCAACCAGAGAGTATCACTATCCCAAATGGATACTACATCTGTATAAAACCTTGCACACTTGAACCACTGAGATAAATGTTCAAGTTCTAGTCGCACTGGTCTACTGATGTTCGTTTGAGGTTGAAAAATTCCATCCATTCTACATGCTGTGGCTTTGTTCAACTCTTCAACGGCTTTCAGAGTTGCTTAAAAGCTATAAATACTTCTATAATAAACGTGTTGCAATTCCAACAATTATTTACAGACTAGTTAAGCCTTATGACATTATTCGACTATGAATGTACTGTACATTATCCTACCAAAAACCAAGGGACAGTTATGAACGAAACATGGATTTATTCAAATAAATTGATAGCCTATCGGCCACCGTTGGCCATAACGATTACTTCAATGCACGATGGAAGCCTTTCTATTAATATCTGGTAGAAAGCTGGGGTTCTGTACTCTATTCCTCCTTTAAAGCATTCTGAGCTAATGAAGAGGGGGGGGGGGGCAACTTGGGCTTTGCCCTAATGATGCGCCCAATTCATCCGAAAGGCGATCAGTTGAGTCGAAGTTGGAGTGCTATGCTGTCCATAGCATGTTCCATTGTTATTTTCTTCGAACCACGCATTCACAGTCCTTACTTTGTGACATGGAGCGCTGTCGTGTTGGAAGGAACAAGGACGGCTTCCATAAAACTGTCAAAAATAGAACGGATAGAACATCAGCATAGTACGCAGCATTAATGGTTCCATGGGAAGCACCCCCAGATCCCTGTCAGTCTTGATAACCACAGCTTTTTCAGAAAATTTGTGGCATACATCACTCTCTACGTGTCGCGAAAGGACAAGTTTATCAGTGGTCGCTCGCAGCGTCAAGCTTAGGTATCTTAGGTATCTAAGTAACTAGTAGGTGTAGTACTCGTAGTCGGTTACTGTCAGTCAATACTCTACGCCGTCCATCTGGTCGTTTTTTAAGCTCAATATCGCCTCTGGACTTCCAATTTTTAGCACGTTCTCACTTATCGACTTGAACGTTTAATTCCCAAGCAGTAAGCTCACACAAGCATTTTACCAACGTGAAATCCCAAACATTCCCCTAGGAGACTGGAATCTCACAGATCGACGTACACGTTTGAAGTTAATTCCGCTGATCACCTTTATATGCAGGCCAAAATAGTTTTTGCATAATTCTTAGTCACACACAGTTTCCTATAATAAGATAATCAGAGAAAGAGATATCTTATGACTTTTGGCAGGAGATATTATATCTCAAGTCCCCAATGAATACGCAGCCTTTCTGGCGGTATGCTTTGCAGTATTGGTAACTAAACCTCATCAATTCAAAATAAGACTCCTTTGATTAGCAAAGAATATCATTCTAATATATTAAGAATAAAGACTACTCAAAGAGGACTATTTAGTCCTCATTCCTAAGTGTACCAACACACCGAATTCTTGTTTTAATCTAACAACGCTTACACAAATGAAGCATTTGGTTCATGCAAATTTAGTCCAACAGACTACTGTTCTAAAATTCTGTTCTAGAAGAGCTTAAGAACAATCCTTTCTTGGTTTAACATATAATACTTTGATTTATGCGATTGCAGATAAAGGTTAAAAGAGTACATAACTAAAAACATAATTTTAAGTTCTGTCAAGACCTACCTGAGACCGTTGCATCCACTTTTTCTCGTAGGTAGAGACTCATAAAATTCCTTCAGATGGAGACCAACGTATAGTGCAATGTCATTTCCGATTACCTTGAAACAAAGAGGTCATGTGAAGAACTTCGCGTAAGGTGAAAATATTGAAAACCTGAGGGAAAGGTGGGTCAGCAAGTAAAAAACGGAAATTGTATTCTGATTGTCTGCTGTTTTATTTGTACGAAGAGATCCATTTATAAATTGTAACTAAAATATTGAAAATTCGCGTTCACGTGTTCACTAACTGCTACCATAAAATTCGACGCGATATTCTTCATGTTAGACGCAGATTACATCGAAAAGACACGAAGAACAAAACGGAATCCTTGTTTGAATACGAACTTATGAAGCAATTACATTTACTCTATTACAATAACTTTAATTTTATTTACAGTTACTTGCATTCTACCTAAATTAGTAACAATAATCAAAAATAAAAATGGCCTCTTAAAGAATATTTCGAATTGCGATTAAAAATTCGCTAAAACTGGGCGACTTGTTAAGAAAGAAATCATTCGCTACGTATGGCTGAGCATTAGTAATATTAATGTTATTTAAATCCCTCTAATTGGCCGAAAGGAGTTATTATTCATCTCTTTTGTTCAAAAGGGGATTTCGGTAATTCCAGTGCGTAAACCAATCTGACGTTAGACAGCAATTAAAGAAACTAAAATGTATCTATCCATATATTATCTGATAAGAGTCTGTCGAGGGTTCTCAACTCAGTAGTACCTTTAATTGTCCCGGCTCTCAGCTGATAGCTTAAACGGGCTTAATTTTTTTTGTCTTGAACAGTTCTACCTTTTCATAAACTTGGATGGGCTCAGATATCTTGGATTTAGGATGTTTTTCAAGTAATTATTCTTTCCTAAAATTAGATGTTCGGGGGCTTCCAGTGAGGATGCTATTACTGAATGAAAGAAGTCTGTGTATTCATGCATTAATTAAACTTTGTAACGTGGAAGAGTTAGCTGTTTATTATTTGTCATTATTTGAAGCTTTTGAGGATAATTTTGCTCTCTTTTTCGATGATATATCACAAATGTACTATGCCTAGACAAAATATTGGAACTCGTATCCCCTTTGCATTAACTACGATGCAAAAGAAATATATTCAAATCACAGACCATGTTATATGGTCACATATCAGCCTCAATTATGGTCAGCATAATCAACACTAAATCTGTATATCCAGCATTAAGGAGACGACATACTCCTTCCAAGGGTGTTCCGCTTCCGAAAGGTAGAAGATGAAGAAAGAAGATTCTTCCTCTAGCGTCTTCAGTTCTATGTAAATATGCGAAGTCTTTAAGGTTGAATCGCTAGTCGAGAATTTGCGAGTACTTTCACCTTGGAGAGAGAGGTCAGCCCATTTCCCCCGTTGCGACTAGAATAACAGTTATACTCGCTGTCTTTCCACATTGGCCGCTTGCTAATAAAAAAAAAACGTCTTGCCACATTTATTGCAATCAGGTGTCCACAGATCTGCCATTGGTGGTCTTTGTACTTCATTGCTTCCAGAATTAATTTCATATTCTCATATGTCTCCTTCATGTGGACAAATTCAAAATTGAAATTATTATATTAGGACCACCCGTAATTTCTTACATCTACCCATATATTTATTTGTCTGTAAATTGCGTGTGTTCTCTGGTCGATTTTCCTTTTTTCTGGACGAAAAAATCCCAATTTCCGGGGGGGGGGAAACCTTGTTATCTACGCCTGAGACCGACTAACTCAGCCACGGAGTGAAAAAAAAACCATTAAAGTTCCTCGCGTCATCGACGGGATTCGAACCCGGGACTTTTTCACCCGGTGTGGGGAGGATGGTGACGATACCACTGTGCTACCGCGCAGACCCTCCACGTGGACATCCATCATATGATATCAGAGTCTCACTGTGCCACCTGGGCAAATATGCCCATATGCACATTTTACTAAAAGTTTTAAAATTTTAACTTTGTCATATTAAATGGCAAAGTAGTCACATTAAAAATTTGATTAAAATTCTTACTCTGATATTATTATGACTTTACAAACTTTAGGTCATTTGCCTATCACCACAGAAGAATAAATGAATATTCTCTGTGGCTCTAGTTACCATCCCTCCCTCGTGGAGGGTGACCTCTACTTTCTGAAGTTTGTCGTCTATTAAAAATCCTATCAATATATTTATTAAACAAATTAAAATGTATTCTATTTTCAAATAGAATACTCAAATTATCTTCACATAGTTCAAAAGTCCCTTCAAAAACAAGTCTAAGGTCGGCATAGAGAGGACAATGCAACATGACATGAGATCCAGTTTCCAAGACTCCACACTCACATAGCCCGGACTCAACCAAGTTAAAATCATTTAGCCTGGATCTCAACCCATGTCCAGTCAGCACAAAACACGCTTTTAAACCAAACTGCAACCAAGGCTTACTCTTATAATTTATCAGTTCAACGGATGAGAGAAAGCGAAAAGTTTCGCGTCCCTTGTCAGAGTTCATCCAGCGGTCCTGCCAAACTCTGACAAGTTCACTCTCAATCCTTCTCCGTTCAGCCAAGTACAGTCGTCTATCCGGCGCGCCAGCACCTTCTGAACACGAGTGAATGCCAAGAAGCTCTTTGTGAATGCCTCTTCTCAGACAATAACATAAACCAGAACGGATCACCAATAGATCCGCCGGCATCTTACCTGAAATTACTTGCACTGCATCTGTAGACACAGTTCGACACACTCGGGTCACACCCAGAAGAGCAAATCTTTGTGCTGCTAATAATTGTCTCTTCACTGCAGAATTCACAGCTCGACTGCACCAAGCTCCGGCTGCATATGTAAGTATTGGGGTAAATACACATTCATAAAGCATATTCAATGCTCGTCCTTTGATCCCCCATTTGACTCTAACGACTCGCCGGAGCTTTGCATACAGGAGCTTTATTTTCTGCTTCAGATACCTAGCATGTTCCGTGAAGAACAATCGCTCCTCCAAGCATAACCCAAGGTATCTCACATTAGGTACATATCTGATAGAGACATCACCACTTCTAACTAATGGAGGCCTTGTAGAACTTAGTTTACCTTTCAAAAGCATAGATACAGTCTTTGTCGGGGATATACTAAGTTTGTGGAGATAGCTCCACTCCAACAAATTTTTTAAAAGATCACTTGCTTTTTCTTCTAATTCCTTCCTAGAATTCCCTTTTATGACAAAGATCAAATCATCCGCATACGCTATAGCTTCGGAATCTCCCATGTCACGCTCCAAGAACTCATCTAAAACCATGTTCCAAACGTAGGGCCCCAGAATGGATCCCTGTGGACATCCACGCTCAACCTTATATTCATATTCTTCAAAGCTCGTTCTTACAATGATACTACGATCCGAAAAGTAACTCCGAAAGATGTTATAGAGATTTCCGGGACAGAGTGCAATTCTAACCCTGCGGAGGATACTACCCCACCACAGGGCATCGAATGCACCTCTAAAGTCCACAAACAAACCCAGCACATACCGTGTCCCCGCACATTCAACCAGTTCTATTAACGTTCTAATGGCATCTTCCGTAGAAGAGCCCTTCTTGAATCCGAACTGTTTCTTAGAGCTCAAACTTAGAGCCTCATACCTGGGTAACAGTCTATAAGTGAGTAAACGCTCATAAACCTTCCCCAGGATGGGTAAAAGTGCGATAGGTCGATACGATGCCGGCTCATTCATGGGCTTCTCCGGACTCTTCAGAATCACCTTCAGGACCGCAGTTCTCCAAGTCTTTGGAAATGTTCCTTCTGCCAGGCATGCATTATACATGTCCAGCAGAATATCTTTATGCTTGGAGAAGAACTGCTTTATTACATGGGTCTCCAGAAAATCCAACCCCGGAGCCCTTCCATCTTTCACCTGGTTAATCGCCAGAACCAATTCATCATTAGTAAAAGGACCTTCAACAAGTTCATTTTTATACATTTCATTTTCATGTAATACATTTTTAAAATCATTATCTAAAATATTCTCATCCCTAGGATAAAGGGACTTTAAAATCTGGTCTAGAGTCTGACCCCATGTCAAGGTCTCTTGCTGATCCTCTCCAATAACGCTATGAGTTATATCGGCAAGATATACTTTTTCAGTAATTATTTTATATATAGGGTTCCAAGGGTCTGCGTTACCCTCTTTACTCACAAAATCTTGCCAAGCCAACAACTTATATTTTTTGATTTTGTTTGAATATTCTCGCCGCACTTGAAGATAATTCTCCTTGAGTTCTTCAATTTGGCCACCAAGATTTCTGCGCACACGTTGAAAGTGTTTCCTTGCAGTTCTCACAACTCTTCGTAAATTATCTAGTTCTTGGTTCCACCACGGCACTTTCCTTGAACACTTTTTTCTTCTCTTCATACTAATTTTACAAGCACTTTGAAGAATCTCCGTAACAATTTCAACTTTATGTTCTGCATTTTTTCCTTCCCAATTATCAATTATATCAATCCTACTTCTAACAAAGCTATTAAAATCGTTCCACTTGGCAGTTTTAACAGAGTATCTATTAGTCTCCATCCAAAGGCGAGGCACATCATTCACTGCATACTCATACGATATACATCTATGGTCACTAGTTGTTATTTCGGCATGTACTTTCCAATTCCTAACTCTTGCCAACGAAGTATTGGAGCAGATTGTGATATCTATATACGACTCCCCGGCTACCGAGGAAAATGTTGGCATCTGCATTGGGTCATTAACTACATCCCACTCCTTAGAGGCAAGGAATTCTTCTAGGTCAATACCTCTATCATCTGACATTCCTGCACCCCAAAGAGTAGAACCCGCATTAGAGTCTGCAGCTATAATAATGGGCTTCGCACTCAACCTACTCTCAACCCTATCCAGATAATCCAGATAGGGCTGCAGTATATCATTATACTTACAGTAAAGGGAGACTAAATACAGAGCTCCGAACGGGCCAACGATTTCGCAACATATGCCATACTCGTTGCATAGCGATGTAATCATTGTCACTCCCAAATTGGGATTGACAACCACTATGGCCGCATATGGTTCGTCTCCACATTCAAGAACTCTATACATTTGTGGATATCCCCGCACTTTACCCAAGTAAGAGTAGGGTTCCTGCAAAAGCACCACATCATATGCCTTATCTTCCACCTCCCTCACCAGCTGGGAAGGAACTACCTTAGACCTTTGAGCATTAAGTTGTACTATTTTTAATAAGGATAGATTATCACGGTCCATAATCAATTTTCTTTTTATTCTGCTCCATAGCTTTTTTATACTCCGGACACTCTCTGTCTATAGCCGAGTGGGAATTGGAAACATGTTGTCTCCAACAGTTTATACATTTTGCGGCCTCTTGGACTGAGGGACAATTCTTGTAAGAATGTCCTTTCTCAGAACAGTGACCACAGAATACATCGTTTTTACAATATTTTGCTATATGACCAAAAGTCAAACATTTGTAGCATTGAGTAACAGTGACGATATCACGCACTCTGCATGCAGACCAATTCACATATACTCTGCCAAGGTCCAACAATTTTCTGTGAATATTACCTGGAACCTGAATGATCCAGTTATTCATATCTTTATTCTTAGCTTTATTAATTGATACAATATTTACATTATCTTGAAAAACCTTATATTCTATGCCATGTTCTTTAAGGTTTTTCAACCAGAGCTCTTCTAACATTAACTTCTTATCAATATCTTTATCTACATCGAAGATCAGTAACTTTGGATTTTGCTTCTGTAGGTGGTTCATAACCATCCCCAGTTCTTGAAATTTCACACTTTTAATTATATCCTCCATATCTTTATCTGAGTTGGCCTCTATTATTACCCTATTATCACTTATTGCTCGAAGACTTTTCACTTTGACATTACTCAAAGTCGGTCTAACTTTATTTAGAAGATCCATTTTCATTTCATCACTTGTCTTGTAATTTGTACTCTTAGTTGATATCACGGCTACTCTTGGTTTAATTACAGTCGGTTGCACAGCTGCCACTGTAGCATACTGCACCTTCTCCAACTTCACTTCTTTCTCTTTCAAAATACGATTTTCAATCTGGAGGTCTAGGACTGCCTTCTCAAGCTCATCCCAGATCTCCAAAATCTTTACACAAACACTGCCAGATATCTTATTTTCGTCAGCGAATAAGGTTTTTCTCAACCTCATTCTTGCCTTCTTCAAAATATTCAGTTCTGAAAGATTATCTTCTTCATCCGAACTTTGAGAGTCTTCACTTTGAGAGGCCAACATCATCTCTTCAACTTTCTTCAATTTTGCCCGGGAAGAAGTCCCCTCCCCAGGGTCAATTGGAATAGTTTTTGCCTTCACCCTACTTGACACTTCAGTCTTTTTATATCTTTTCTTTTTCTTGGACTTATCCCTCTTGTCACTGATCTTCTTTTTCTCAATTCCTAACTTTGTGGAATTCTCATCTTGCACTACTTGTCCAGCCAATGTTAATAATCCCTGATACATCTCAACAACTTCATTTTCTGATAACTCACTAAAAGATTCTTTCCTATTATCTTTAGTTACGGATTCTTCACTTTTCTCTTCTTCACTCCGCACGTCAGGGAGAGAAACAGCAAGAGATTTTTTCAATTTCGGTGCCATAATTATGGTCAATAAAACTTTTATATACAATTAAAAAACACTCAGAAAAACTGAGCGTCTATATGTTAGTAATTTCAAGATCAAACTCCAAACCAGAAATTTAATCACAACACAAAAATCAATTTAAGTAACTAACTCAAATCAATATAAAAACAAGATCCCCTGTCCAAGTTAAACAGACAGGGGTCCCAGGAACTTAAGAACTTTACGAAAGGGCACGGAAATACCTTAACAAATCAACACAAAAAATGTTATTAACACGAACCCTCTGTACCTCACCACTTCAAAACCCGTTTAGCCAGCTAGGGGAATCTCCCCCAGCCGCCCGCCCCAGACGTCGAGAACGTAGGGTAGCTAAACCAGGTTTTGTAGCTCGTACAAAAAATAACACAAAGTAACACACAAGAATCAAAGAAATTTAATTCAAATCTCACAAGTGATCACTAATGCGCACAATTGTTCCCCAAGATTAGCCCCTGGGGCTAATCTTGGGGAACAATTGGACAGCATGGTCTAGAGGAATTGAAGGAAGATCGTTGCCATTGTGGAGAAAAACAGCTTTTAAACTTAGCTTTGATGAGTCTATGAATAGCCTCCAGTTCTGTGTATTGTGCTCCACATTCAAAGCTGTCATCAAACCATTAACATCACAGCAGGCAACAAGGTTGTTTTCACTTTTAAAATATGGAGTGTCAAAGCATTCTGCCTGCTCCTGTACACGGACACCTTGACATTTGGTTGCAGAAGATCCCAGAAGCTCTGCTTTATCTTTCGATAGATCTAGGTCTCGAATTAGATCACTTAGTTCACCTTGAGTGATTCTGTGTGACTTACTCGGCGATTCAGGTTCTGGCACAAAATCAGGATCCTGTGATGTTGAAGGCCCAGGTTGACAATCATTCCTCACACTGTCCCCATCTTCATCAGACTCCAAAATGTACTCTTATGGAGGGTGAGGTACAGGCAGCCCATCCCCATACGCCACTGGTCGGATAGCTGACGGGATGTTGGGGTATTCCACAATCCATTTCCTTTTTTTTTTTTTTTTTTGACATGCCATGCTGAAGGGGAGACACCATGCAGAAATAACAGTCATTTACATGATTTGAAAGCTCCCTTCAAATCATTGGAATAGCAAAAGGCATTGAACGTCCTTTGTTATTCAACCATCCACGGAGATTTACAGCACATGTTGCAGCAAATATGAGGCTTCCAGGGTTTGTCTTCATCCCCTACCTTACCGCCAAAAAAAAAAGTAGGCTGTCTTCACAAGTGGAGTCAATTGACGTTTCTGAGTGGAAAATGTCACATCACCACGCACATAACAAAAATTGTCAACACTGTTAACACATTTACGCGGCATCCTGGCTTTTTACGTAATTTTTGTCCATAAACCTGAAAAAAAAAAGAAATGAACACCACTCATAACATCACTTGCAAGATAAATGATACACAGAAATACAAAAAAAAGAAACAAATTTAAAAAAAACATGGCGTATCGCTTCCTGTTTCAGTGTTATCAACCTATCTATTCTCTAGACTCCAAAATTCCCTGGTATTCACCAATATTCCCCTAAATCATAAGAGGGGCTATATCATGGAACCGAGAGCTAACTAAGAGTTTTAAATGTTATATTCGTTTTTCTCATGCTGAAATTAAGAAAAATTGACTATTTTCAAGCCAGAAACATTTTTGGTGTTAACCAGTGTTATTTAGGGTATTCAAATAAATATTTGCTAAATTAAGCTATAGTATCCAAAAAAAAAAAAAAAATATATATATATATATATATATATATATATATATTAATATAATATATAAGAGATAGTATTAAAGAGTAAAAACAGAAAACATCAGAGAGTTAAATAAACTGGATATGGCAAATGCACCGAAGCGCGCAAAGCAGCAGCAACGGATGCAAATGTAAATATATGTATATTTTAATTAATATGATAAATAAAAGTAAAGATGGCAGTTCGAAACTCCGGAAAGCTTAAAAATTACGTCAAAAAAAGTTACGATAGCCAACATCAGATAAAGGCGGGAAAAAATTTTACTAAATACAGAACTCCGAAACGGGGAATAAAATATGAAAAATTAATAAATAATGAAATCTGATGTCAGCAAAATAAATATTGATGCCAAATCAGGCATTTCATCGGGGGACTACACCTGACATAGCATCAACGGACTGCGTTTCCATACTTGTCCATAGTTATGCAAGAGAAAATTTATAAATGTAAATAAACAAATATAAAAAAAAAAAAAAACGAAAAGGTATCTCTTACAAAGTATGGACAAGGTAGTCCCTACGCAGTATTATAATGAAAATATAATTAAGAGAAAAGGGTGAATATTATAAAAAGTAGAAGATTAAAAATATTATACCTGAAAATGGCGACGCGAAACTACATGAGGTCAAAACGATAGCTGCAAACAAAACAAATAAAACAGCTACTAACGAAAAAATAGATGACTAGTGACCTCTGTAATCAGTTTTTAAGACAGTATTTTAAATATACAGAAGAAATGTGGCGAGAAGTGTACCAGAGAGGACCATATATATAAAAAAAAAATAAAATAAAATAAATAAATAAAACGGGAGAGGCTGTGGTTTTAAGCTTAGCTGCTTTGCGCGCTTCGGTGCATTTGCCATATCCAGTTTATTTAACTCTCTGATGTTTTCTGTTTTTACTCTTTAATACTATCTCTTATATATTATATTAATATATCAATTTAAGAATTAGTTATCTGCTGCTTTGCGCGATACTGTTCTTTAAATTACACCCATCTCTGTTATTCAGTCTTTATATGGTCTTGTTTTTAACTCCGGTTTGCCATTTGCTGGCTTCATTCTTTATTCTCTAGTTAATCTATTTTTTCCTTGTGGCCTTTAGTGTTGCCTGCATTGGCATTTATATTATTTTATATACATCTGCATCCTTTGCTGCTGTTTTGCGCGCTTTGGTGCATTTGTTTGTCCAAACAATTTTTATCATTCTGTTATCTCTATTGGTTTTAATGCACTATTTATATTAATTTAAGTTTTAGCCATCTGCTGCTTTGCGCGATGCTAAGCTTAAAACCACAGCCTCTCCCGTTTTATTTATTTATTTTATTTTATTATTTTTTTTTTATATATATGGTCCTCTCTGGTACACTTCTCGCCACATTTCTTCTTATCTACCTAAATTTCACCTTATTTTGTATATTTAAAATACTGTCTTAAAAACTGATTACAGAGGTCACTAGTCATCTTTTTTTTTTTTTTTTTTTTCGTCAGTAGCTGTTTTATTTGTTTTGTTTGCAGCTATCGTTTTGACCTCATGTAGTTTCGCGTCGCCATTTTCAGGTATAATATTTTTAATCTTCTACTTTTTATAATATTCACCCTTTTCTCTTAATTATATTTTCATTATAATACTGCGTAGGGACTACCTTGTCCATACTTTGTAAGAGATACCTTTTCGTTTTTTTTTTTTTTTTTTTTTATATTTGTTTATTTACATTTATAAATTTTCTCTTGCATAACTATGGACAAGTATGGAAACACAGTCCGTTGATGCTATGTCAGGTGTAGTCCCCCGATGAAATACCTGATTTGGCATCAATATTTATTTTGCTGACATCAGATTTCATTATTTATTAATTTTTCATATTTTATTCCCCGTTTCGGAGTTCTGTATTTAGTAAAATTTTTTCCCGCCTTTATCTGATGTTGGCTATCGTAACTTTTTTTGACGTAATTTTTAAGCTTTCCGGAGTTTCGAACTGCCATCTTTACTTTTATTTATCATATTAATTAAAATATACATACATATATATATATATTTTATTACTAAGTAAGCCAGAGCTTACAGTTTTAATTTTGGTCTCTTCTTCTCTTCCTTCTGCACAGAATGTTGTCAATGTCAGGGGCATCCAAATATTCTGTTTAATAATGAGATGTTTCCACGGTGGGATGTTCAGGTTTGAAAACTACTGTTCTCAATCTCCGCCTTGGAAATTGTGAAGGGCTTCCTCGTGGCCCAGTTCAACCATCGCAGGTACCAGTATTCTAATCCAAGATGGTGTTTCATGTAGGAGGGCGGGACAGATGACCAAATCACAGATCTACTTCTTAGCTTTACCGATTAAGCGGTTTTCTGTGTGTTCCGAGCTGTGGCCTATTCGTACAAACGCAACACATTACTCTAGGGACAACTCTACTAAAGTCCTAACAAATAAGGTAAGATTGTTTATAAATGATAACATCAACACAGAAATACAACGGGTTATGAGATATAAATGAAGTTTAAAAATTGCATGGAACAAATGTAGAAGCATATTGTACAGCTGCAATAAAAAAAACGTTCCTATACACTTGGACACCAGTCTTTGTTTCCAAGATATTAAACTTTAATCATAAATTACAAAACCGTGTAAAATGACAAAACATTTTAATGTTTATTTTATATTCCGTTTTACAATCATAATGGCGTACCGACATTTTCTGCATGTCACAAAAATATGACTGTAAAACGGGCGGCTTTAAACAGTACAAGAAATACACACGAGCACCAAAATGAATATGTTTTTCTACTTGCTGAATGATATCAATTATTCGTGAATAAACAGTGTTGTAGAATACATACTAAAGTATCAACACACCTCTTTCTTGTTTTTCGAGTTTTTAAGGATAATTGCCTCCTTGTTTGCAGAACAAGGCTCCAACAGTGGAATCTTCTGCAACCAAATGTCAAGGTGTTCGTGTACAGGAGCAGGCAGAATGCTTTGACACTCCATATTTTAAAAGTGAAAGCAACCTTGTTGCCTGCTGCGATGTTAATGGTTTGATGACAGCTTTAAATGTGGAGTACAATCCACAGAACTGGAGGCTATTCATAGACTCATCAAAGTTAAGTTTAAAAGCTATTTTGCTCCATAATGGCAACGCTCTTCCTTCAATTCCTCTAGGCCATGCTGTCCGCATGAAGGAGACATGAGAATATGAAATTAACTTTGTACAATGTAGTACAAAGACCACCACTGGCAGATCTGTGGACACCTGAAGATGATTGCAATACTGCTGCTTTCAGAGTTAACTGATATGATTCTAATTTATGACGATGGTGGTTATAAGAAACAAGTACGTTGAAACTGTTGCCAGTAACGCTGGTAAAGGGAAATTTCAACGAACTGCAAATGTTGAAGGGCCTCGTGCTGTTCGACTATCTTCTACCAAAAGTATCAGTAGATTCTCAGGTCGTAAACATCTCATCTGTAAGCGCATGGAGAGCGTATACCCAGTTCACTGTACGCCTATACAAACATTGCTGCCACAAGTTTTGAATAAACACAAATTTTTGAAAATGGTTCATTTTGCAATGATCCTCAATTTTTTTTTCGGTTATGTTCTGGTTATAGAAGAATCATATTTTGCAAGAAATGGAATTCTATCAGCTGTTGAAATCTAAGCCGAAGAAAACTTATAATTTTGTCAATACTCTATAAACTCTATGCAGATGATATTAAACTTTAGAAAGTTGTTTATTCTTCAACTGACAACGATGAACTCCAGTCCTGTCTTGATTACCTCTCACTCTGCCTCAATAAAAATAATTTGTTTCTAAACTCATTAAAATGTAAATTACGTCGCTTTCGCTCGAATCGTGCAGTTACCCTCCGTCTTTACTGATTATTATGTTGGAAACTCTCTAAGTACAAGTACTGATACATTCAAGGATTTAGGTGTCCTATTTCGATCTGACCTTTATCTCTCTTCCCATGTTGATCATGTAATCTATCAGATCTCCAAACTCTTCCTCAATTTTCAAGGGTGACAAAGTTATAATTCTTCTCTATAAGCAGCTTATATTTCCCATTTTTGATTGTGATATTATTTGGTCTCCACAACAGGAACATCTTTCTCACAGACTCGAGAGAATTCAAATTAAAATCATTAAATTCTTATGCTTTCAAAATAAAATGGTGGAGAAGTGCCTTGCCTTTCACCGTAAAAACTATGGAGATCTTTGTCGTCGCTTCAGAATCATTCCTCTTCACTCCAGATGATAACTCCCATGGGTCTCTTTTTGTCTACAATATCATAAATTCTATTATCGATTCTCCATCTCTTCTTGAACAAATACCTTTCACTATGTTCCGCTGAATTCTCGTTATAAAACTAATTTCTCACTGCCTGTCCCTCGTACTCAACACTTACTTGTAAGTGCTCTGTTCCGTTTCTTTCAGGTACTGAATAATCACAATATTGATTTTACACTTAAACCGTCTATGTATAAGAAATTGCCCTTTACTCCGTTTTCTAAATCCAAATCAAATTTTCCATATATTTTAATACTAGTGACTGCTTTGTATTGATTCTCTGTAGTTCTCAGTGTTCTCACCATTGTCTAGGGTCTGCATGCCCTGGGGTTGAGAAATTTGTAAATAAATAAATAAACAAACACCCCTTTTCGTTTAATATTTTTCCTTACTATTTTTTAATAGTAAGGCTTTCAGGAATGGCGTACCCACATTTTCTGAAGAACTATTGGAAGACACAGCCCTTGAAAATCAGCAGAGGACGTGGTTTATGCAAGACAGTTCACCAGTCCACTCTTTCGGTAATGCTTCTGACTTTTTAAGCACAATAACTGATGGATTAGTTAGTCTGAACGGCTCTGTATATTAATTACCACGATCACCCGACTTCACACCCTCTATTACTTTGTGTGGTGTATATGGAATCCGTGGTTTTCATATGACACCACACTGCTTTATTGTACGCAGAAGAAATCAGAAATCGCATTTTGTAAGCTGCTAAAATCATTAAGATTAAACAATATCAGAGAATGCCAGAGAATTTTATGGATTTCTGGCGTTGAATGTTGCATTGAATAAAATGGAGGTCACTTTCAACAGCTGCTATTTAAAGCCTGGAGAAGACTAAATTGGAACAATTAATTACACTTAATCCCATAATCCCATTTAATTAGCATAGAATTCAGACATAAACAGATTAAGTTGAAAAGATAGCAAGTAATCCGGAATTGCTTACAACATTCAGGTGTGTGTGTGTGTGTGTGTGTGTGTGTTAAGCGCCAAAGCAAGTAAGGCTATTAGGCGGCAGTATACCGTGTCTGTAAATCGTGTGTATTCTATGATCGATTTGCCTGTTTGTTGGTTTAAAAACCCGAGTTTTCGAAAGAAAAACAATGCAAAAAGCCTATAAAAATTCCACACATCTGATCTGATCCACCTAGAGACGAGTCATCTCATCAATTCTACTGCTTGTATTGCGCGAGCGCCTGCGGGCAGGAGGCGACCAGAGAATTCCAGATTGTGTTTTAGTACAAATAATAGAATTGGACATAGGGGACAGTGTCACGCCCTCGTGGGGGACAGTTGGTAGGATCGCCGTCTTCCCCACACCGGGTGGAAAAGACCTGAGTTTGAGTTCTGTCAACGACGTGAGGAATTTTTAATGGCTTTTTCACAACGTGGCTGAGTAGTCGGTCTCAGACGAGGACAGCATAGTTTTTTTCTCCCCGAAACTCGGGTTTTTCGTCCAGCAAACAGAAAATCGACCTCAGAACACACGCAATTTACAGACAATATACTGTACACGGAGCAACATGGCTTTAGTCGCGGAGGCTCATAAAATCCAAACATTCACGAATATCAAAAATGACCCGAAGTATATTTAGCTGTTCAGCTACGTCAGTGGTTCTGATTTGTGTGGAGGATGTCAATGCTAATGAGCCACTCATTATTTAAGAGTATAATTCACCTCTCAATGAAACTATTTTAGATGTTTTTTTTATCTTTTGTAGAAACAGGAAATGGGTACGAATTAACTATATTCCACTTTATCCATGATTACAGTTCCCTTTGTTGTGGTCTCTGTAAAGGTTACGTGCGTTAAAATCCAAATCATCGCGACCCATGAGGCGTCAGTATATTGTCTATAATCGAGCGCATTCTTTGGTCGGTTTGCTATCTCCTGGAAGTAAAAACTAAATGTCTGAGAGAAAAAATAAATAAAAAAATTTTCGGGAATCGAACTCAACCCAGGTTCCGTATATAAAACGAGAAGGAACTGCTGAGTTGCGAAAGATTTCATAAATTCCGTCGAGAGAAAGAGATTATAAGCGATCTAAGAGAAAAAAACACGCGTTTCTACAATTATTCTTTCTTGGTGAATTGGATCTTTACTGAAAAGCCTTTAAGAATGTACGTACGTAGTTGCAACCCCCTCAACTATAAAATCCAAGAAAATTGCTTTTTTTATGGCTCTATTAAGGTAGTAGTAAAATGTATATTCTTTTGTTCCTGGAATGCATCCGTTTTCCCATAGTCTGCGCTAAACCAGAAAGGTTGCTGGTTAGCGTCGCCCGTCTCACCATTAGCGTTTGGGGGAGGGGGAATCACAAAACCAGTATCTGTGTATATATGGAAATCTCGGAGCATAAGGAATTTATTCCCCTCAGAACTGTAATCCTCACAGCACTCTTACATCCTGCTGCTAGAAAAATGTTTAAGTGCCTTTCTACGATTCCGTTGCTTTATTTTCAACTCGCAATGTTTTGAGTGGATTATCGTGCGCCTTTTAGTTCTAAGTTGATACGACATTTTAGTTGTCTTTAAAGCTTCTGCGTACCTGTTGTCACTGAATTAATTCAGGACAATGCACTCCCATTTCTCAAACGGCTACGGTACTTGAAAGCTTTGACAGTCTAGTTCGGTTAAAGAAAAAAAAAGAAGGGGGGAGGCGAATTCTTGCAGAGAAGTACGTCAAGTCATGGCTTTCTGTTATTAACTGATTTATGCAATTGACACAATTATCAACTTGGAGTTAGAAAGTCGTAATCCAACGAATTACTTTGCATTTTTCCGTTTAGGATGTCACAATGATCAATCATGTGGATTCCAGCAGTATGTCATAACATATGTCCACTCCTGTAGTTAGAATGGCGAGAGAAAGCTGCATTACTAGCTTCAAATTCCCTAAAAAGTGTTTAAGTGCCTTTTTTCTGGCGCAAATATGGGTAATCTCATAAACTGAGATTCCAGATGAACTGCAAGAGTACAGTTCCAGGATGAGAAGTTAAAAAGATACAGTATAATTAATTTCCAAAAACACCTTTGCAGCCCATAACGATTACCAGCATTGCACAGCAGGTGTTGAAACTCGGAATGTAAACTTTCCTTTTTAACTCGAATCCTGTTGAATCTCGACAATGAACTGGATAACAGCTTGTTTTGGTTGTTTTTTTTAATTTTTCACCAAGGTAGATAAGACCATGTGCCTTGGTGAATTATGTCTATAAATTGCGTATATTTTCCGTTTGGTTTGCTTGCTTTTCGGGAAGAAAAAACCGAACGTTTACAGCTATAAACCGTGCATCCCTACCCGAAACCTACTAACACGGCCAAGGCGTGAAAAATTTCTGAAATATCCCTCTCCTTAATGAGATTCGTATCCGTGTCTTTTCTATAAAGGAAGACCACATAACAGGAGTTCAGGATTCCTCCCCTTTTCGCCTTCAAGACCTAAAGGATTGGGGAGAAGATTCCACACTGTCATTAAGACATGGGATCGTTCTATCTCCGACTAGGATTAAGTTACTAATATTTTCTGTTATAAATAACTGTTTAGTGGCATTAAGGACGATATAAAACCTATGTTTGGTGTTTGGGACCTCGGTTTTTAACCCTTTGGCAACATGGGTGCCACTCATGTGTGAACAATCATTCACATCTGTAAAAAGTCTAATTGTGGGGTGATAAATAGCATGACACGGAGACCAATTATTTTTAATCCCGTATATAGTTGCATATTTTCCCCAGTGGGTCATCACGAAATTTGCCTTGACTCAGTCCATCCCCATTGAAATATTCATTACTGATAGTATACTAGATGAAATTCCCTTATTTTAAGAGGTTTTCTGACAATATCGTCCTTCTATCTACATGTGCCGATACTTTCACTCCTCCGGTTCTCATCTGCGCCAGTCGCTGCTTACACAGCATTAAGTCAAAACATCGATATTCGGAGATGTTGCTACAATGGTCACTTACGATAGCTGCCCATTAAGGATATACGTGAGCAGAGGAAAAACAGTAGACAAAAGAACCTGAAATCCCTTCCCAAAAGAATACTTCCTGCTGAGCAGTGTTTGTTTTCACTATATCTTCGTATTGAACCGAGCTACAGAAATGATATTGCCATCACGCAGAGAACGAAAGTAACAGTAATTCTCTGTGTGAGATGCCAAAAGAAAGGAAGAGAAGATTGTTTAGTATTATCTATATGCTTAATACACTAAGGACAACAAAAGAATTATATACCATTTCGGTGTTTGCCCGTTCTGTACACGCACATTATCATTTTAAACTTTACGATAGGCAGATCTGCACATAACTCATAAATCTATTAAAAAAATTAAATTGTGATAAATAAAATCTGCGTGAAAAAAATTTTAAATGAATAAAAATGTGAAACTCTTTAAATAAATAAACCTTTATCAACATAAAATCGATGTATAAGACGTATCCTACAATAATACCCAATAAGGCACGCAGGCTCTTGTCATTTACAATCTTGTGACAATTTTATCTAATAAAATGACAACTCATAAAAGTGTTTTCGGTAGTAAAGGGGTTGCCAAAAACGATGGTTAAGAAATGCCTTTTTTTTTCGTAAATTTATGATGGTTATGAATCTCTAAATATTGTGAGAATTCCATTCAAACATTAACAGCAAATCGCTTTTGCTCACACAGGAGGGGTGTTCGGAAAGTAATGCATCATTTCCTCCCATATGCGTGTATGTATTATGTGAGTGCTTAAGAAACTCTGGAGCCCCAGCACAAATTCTGGCTATAAGCCTCATAGAAACATGCTGTATTGATGAGCATTGTTAATTGATTAAATAGATGAAATAGTATTTAAATAATGTTTTTTTATATATTTCATCTCAAATATGGTGGAACGTGTTTCAAAAAACTTACTGGGTTTGCATTAGAATTATTAAATAACAATAAAAGTCAACATAAGCAAAAAGGCCTTTGTGCTCTGGATTCATATTAATATTAATAAATTATTGTTCCACAGAGCAAAAACAGAAAGAAAAATACGTTTAATGTCTCATAAAAATACGTTGATGTTCACACAAACAAAAAACAAAGTACATGTAAAAATAATACAGGAAAGTAATACATAGCTTTCGGACTGGAAGGTGTCCATCAGTTGACTGCTAATCTAAAACATAGAACTCTATGTATGTGCCATGCCTTGCTCTGTGGCACAATAATTTATTAATGTTAATAAAAGTCAACGTTCAGAAGCCTTTTTATTAAGCCTTCCTAGCAGTTATACCAGACTAGACATCAATGGTTGATGACATAGACAACAATGACAACAGTCATACTGTTACCAAGATCCAGAACAATGTCCCTCCAAGAGAACTGCAATGTTAATATGCATAAACAATAAGACTGAATTTCCTATTCCAACTTTATCAAACGTTGGATAATAACAAACAGTACATGGGATGTACACACAAAATATGGTTTAACTTGCATCAGTAGAAAACATGAAAACAGTTTCTATAATCGAAGAAGGATCAACTGAGGAACCCTTAGGGGTAAGAGCATTTCTTACTCTTAACGAATTACGTAAGGAAGAACTCTTCTGCGATGCAGTGCTAAGAACTAAAGATGGATGCGCACTTAAAATTCACAGATGCATAATGGCCACTTGTAGTCCTTATTTTCGAGCGCTGTTCACTAGGTGGTGCCGGTACGATGCCACGATCCCAGGAATTTCAGGAAAAGTGCTTCAGTGGATAATCGAGTACGTTTACACCCATTCTGGGTTGACGTCCTGGGAAAAAGTCAAAGAATTATTGCCCGCTGCCGATCAGTTTAACATTATGGATCTATTGGACGCTTGCTGTGAGTTTCTTGAGGCCAATTTGACACCTCAAAATTGTATATCTGTGTGGAAATTCAGCAGCGTATACAATTGCAGTCACCTGAATACATTTACTTACATGTAAGTAGATTCTCTCTCTCTCTCTCTCTCTCTCTCTCTCTCTCTCTCTCTCTCTCTCTCTCTCTCTCTCTTAATAGGAAATAATATTTGCTTCTACTCCTTAATATTCTTTTCACTGTTCCATACAGGTACATCCTGAAAAACTTTACGGAAATCGTTGAGCACAATGTCGGATTCTTGGAACTGTCCATCGACGAAATTACCATGTTCTTAAGATCGAGCGCGCTTAACGTGAAAGATGAAACGTTTGTGTGGGAAGCAGCTCATAAATGGTTAATCCATTCCCTGGATAGCAGATTGCATTACATCCCAACTCTCGTTGGCTGTGTAAGACTGGGCGCAGTGAGGACCACCAACAGCTCACTAACTAATCATTTTGTGAAGGAAAAAAACGAATATGAGCATATGATACTGAATTTCCCACTTTTGGACACCCTCACCATGGAAATGATCCAGCCTCGAATACCTCATGAACTTACTTTCGTTTTCGGAGGATGGACAGAATATGTTCGTCGTACAGATATTATCGAAGTCTATGATGTCAAGGCCAACCGATGGCTAGAGGTACGTTTATTATTATTATTATTATTATTATTATTATAGCTTATTATTATATTCTAGACGTTTTGATGCCACGATCACTGCTACATTTCGGTTGCTAATGGCAGTTATTAAGCTACACAGTAAACCAAGGTAGAATCAGTCTCTGATGTTGCACATCCGTTCAGACATTGACGTTATATTGACCTAAAACTTCATCTTTTTTCATCGTTTCAATGTGACTTAAAGAAGAAGGAAGAAATTGACAGCAATGGAAGAAGGAAAAGAGAACCTCCTCCTGGTCCGAAACTAGGAGTATCTAATTCACGTGTCAATTAAAAAGCTATTTTGTGTTCTAAATGGCTTGTCAATAAATATTTTGTTAATATTCATTAAATGTTTATCGCGCACATATAGCAGTTAACGCCGGCAATCTGCTATATTACACTAAAAAAGCCATTGGCTATTCGATTCACTTAACCAGCAAAAGTCGAAGGATTCTTAGTTATAGGGGGATGTTTTGAGTTGTTTCTTGGTAAAGGAGAACCTTCTACGAGTCGTTCTCGCACAGTGGCGCAAATAATCAGTCTTGGGAAGGAGTTTCAACAGTTATTCTCCCAAAAACTTGGGTTTTACTTCCACAAACAACCGATTATAGAACACAAGCGATTTACAGGCAAAAAACATCTCCACGGAAGATATAAACAGTCCAATTATAGAAGTGATCTATAAATAAGATTTTTTCCTCCTCTCAAATCTTAAACTCCAGCCAAACAGTATTGCGAACTTACATTGATAACACACAGTAAACGATACCCTCTCTGGTAGCACAGTTTTCACGATCGCTGTTTTTCCACACCATATGACCTATGTTTGTTTCGCAACACAGTGGCGAAACCAACATACCGCCAGGTCCACCACCGCGATGAGCCTGATGGCTGATATGGAATGGTGTTAAAGGTTACGCGGGAGCTGTTCGCCAATGGGTGGGGGAGTATAGACTTTATAGATTCGACACTACATCGAAATGAGGATTTTTATGGATTCTTTCACAGCGGTCGAGTAACTGGGCGTGTGGAAGCTTTGCATTTTCTTTTTTCCTCCCAGAACGCAGGCTAATTGACCAAAAATTCATGAAACTTATAGACATAAAAACACAAGCGCATTGTGAACTTAGTTAATTTAATGATTAAATAAGTGTAAGAGTGAGTAACTTGTGTTAAAGGAATCATTTTCTGCAAAGGTACCAGAGGCAAACGCTCACGAAGCTCGTAGTTATCATGTCTGCATTGCTAGAGGATTTTGCATCTACGTTCTTGGGGGTCACCTCAATGGATCATACACGAGTAGCTGTCGATGTTTCAACGCAGTTTCATTCAAATGGAGTTGGATAGCGCCAATGAACAAGAAACGGTAAGAAAATAATGAAATTTTATTCGCTTAAGGTAGATTAAGTAGTTTTATATAATGAGCAAAATATCGGCAGTGAACACTGTAAACACTGTATAAGGAGAAATGCCCTCTCGCACAGATATCAAATTCTTTACTCCATTATTAATTATCATCTTCTGTGTACGCGTGTCTCACTACCTTAAATTCTGTTGATTCATGAAATATTAGCTGCTTTTCCTTGCACAAAGTCCGTATTGGCGAGATAAACGAGTAAAACTAAAAGGTGAGAGGCTGATTAATGATATTACAAACAATAATCCATTTGAGATGGTTAGTTGTTGGTGGTGATTTTGTAGAAGGGTTTTAGGAGCATCAGCGACTAAGACCATATTGCTCCTTGTATATTGTCTGTAAAAATTGCGTGTATTCTGAGGGCGATTTTCTGTTTTACTGGGCGAAAAACCTGAGTTTCGGGGAGAAGCACCATGCTATCCTCGCCTGAGACCGACTAACTCAGCCACTTTGTGAAAAAGGCCCATAAAAATTCCTCTGGTCATCGATGGAACTCGAACTCAGGGCAAGAGATGGTTAGGTGTGTGTTAACCACCACAGAAATTAAGGCGTCAATATATTGAATCTATAATTGAGTGTATTCATCGGTAAGTTCGCTGGACGAAAAATCGAGCTTCTGAGAGAGGAATCATACAACACTCATGTGAGACCGACTAACTCATCATGATGTGAAAAAAAAAAAAAAAAAAAATTGCTAGCGTCTTTGATAGGATTCGAACGCAGAACTTTTCCACCACTGCGTTACCCACGAGACCTATTTGTGATGATAAACTGTATAAGCATGTTCCAAATTTAAGTTTTCATGATACTTAGCGATGTCCAGAACATGGTAACAAAATCTTGATAATTAAAAAAGTCTAACAAGAATTTCTCTACACTATATTGCAAACACCAAAAATTATAAAGCTATATTCAGCATAATTTATCTTTGTTTCTTTTGATAATGGTTAATATTATTTTTCTTCAACTTTAAGTGAATCCACACACTGTAGAGGACAATAGGGATTTCTCATGATAGCGAAACTGTAAAATGGGCCTCAAGCAGCATACAGGATAATTCTCACACTACGCCATAATATTATAACAATTAAATAAACTTCACAACTTCATGAAAAATTTAATAATGACTGAGGAACTGAACTCATAATTAATTTCCGTGCAAAAGAGAGTTGATTCCGTAATGGAAGAACAAAATTAGAGAACTCCGATGAAGATTAAAATAATTTGAAACAAAAATGCATTTCTGGAAAACAAATCGAGGTTAAACTTTGTAAATTTAAAAATCGAGAAATACGATAAGGGGAATATTGTATATTTAATCGAGGGAGGGAGAGTGGGTACTTTTTAATTTTCTAACTGATTCAGCCTGGACAGAAATATACCGGATGCAATGTATATATGGGTCTGCCAACCCTCGCGGAAGTCCAACACTCCTCCATAAGAACTCTAAACTGAGCATAAGATTTAAAGCTGATATCTTAATAATTCAACCAAAAAATATGAACGTTCAGATGGTTTTCATATTTGGACCGAATAGCAGCGTAATCTCTTCATCCTCCATCCTAACTTAATTATTAATAATGATTGATACATCCAATCTCTGTTATAAAGGACCATCTTTAATGTACCATTATGGAATAGAATAAATTTTCTCTCTCAAACGCTTACTCATTTTATAACCATAAAATGACTAAATAATGACATACATTTAAAGAAACCCAAAAATAATAAACCATTGCAATGTATGATTTAAAAATCTCCTCATTCATTATACATCTAAAACAAATTCAGTTGTTGAACTTACATGTACTGCAGAAGCATAACCTTTGTGCATTTGTTGCAGACATGGTTACTCTTTGACTGAATATAAAATGAATACACGTGCGTTAATGATATCTTATTCGTGGTGATTTAAGATTATTAGCTCTAAATTGTCCATCCGAATAATTTATAGCTAATAAAATTTGGATAGATATTTTAAAGTTAATGGAGTTTCAATAATTTAGAAAACGCACAAATTCTCAATCTCATCTTATTGAATGTTACGAATTTACACTGAGTGGCCACTTTATTAGGTACACCTACCCTTTTCGCGAAATGAAACGCCCTTTCGGTAATATCACGTGTTCGTTCAATGCGATATACGAGCAGATGGGCATATAGGACTCGTACAGCAGGTGGGGCAGATGTGTGTGTGTGTGTGTGTTTGTGTGCAATTCAGTGTGAGAATGGGCAAGAAGAAAGACATTTTCCACATATTTTCCCACTTTCCTAGTCATGCATCGCAAATTAATGTTCATTCCTAATACGATTGCAGTCCATCGCTTCCCCCCACCACCCGGGCTGGAATTATGGGCGTTACATCATCTGGGGGAAAATGAGGATTGACGATCGTCATTTCAGATTGACAATTATTCTTTATTTCTCTATAGAATAAACGTCTTCTTAAATTAAAATGTACAGTTACTGTGTACACTGAAAGGATAGAATTCATAAGGTACCTGGTTCCTGGTCAACGCGACGCTGTCACCCCTCTCGCTAGTGCACGAACCCATCGCTTGGCAGGTATATAGGTACACTGCATCACTGCATTCAAGTAGACGTTAATTCGATGTCAGTATGGAAAGAGGGATTTTTTTTTTTTATGAGAACCCCAAACACGAAAGGTATCAAAACCTATAGTACTTAGTACCGTGCATGGGTTGAAGGAGAAGTATGGGGGGAAGGGGTGCCGGAAACTTTTCTCTAGAGACTAAACATGGGTTTCACCACTTCAAGCCTCCAATAAGCAAAGTGGTGGTATTTCACCGGTTGACGAAAGTCATCTATCACCTGATGATAGTGAGTACCCGAAGCATGGGTCACTGTATCGCGGAGGTCGTACAGAAATTGCACTGTCCCTATTCAACAGTATCAAGTGTATCGGGAATATGTCACATTTCCGGAATAGCATCTCATCGTGGACAGCGCTGTGGGCGCAGAGAAGTGGTGGATGAACATGGTCATCGAGATCTGTCTCGCATTGTTTTAGCCAACCGGAGAGCGACGGTGACACAAATCACCGCCGACTTCAACAAGGGAGGTGCCAGAAACGTCTCCACCAACACCATCAGGCGTTGGTGTTGGTGGAGACGCTAGCCGCAATAGGTTATGGAAGCCTCCGACCCACCAGACTCCCATTGCAAACACCACGACTCAGGACTTGCGCCTCAACTGGACGAAAGAACATCGGCACTGGACCTTGGACGATTGCAGAGGGGGTCCAATGAGTCCCGTTTCCAGTTATTTCGAGCGGACAGGAGGGTGCATATCTGGCGAAAACCGCACGAAGTATGCATCCGTCATGTCAACAAGGAACTGTTCAGGCAGGTGGACAATCGGTAATGGTCTGGGGCGTGTTCAACTGGCACATGTTGGGACCTCTAGTACGTCCAGCCGCATCGCTGAACGGTCCAGGTTACGTGTCCATCCGTGCAGACCATTTGCATCCCTTCATGGTCATCGTGCACCCACAGGGCAATAGATTCTGCCAGCCGTGGTGACTAGAACATGGTTCGAAGTGCATTCCGCAGATTTTACCACTATGTAATGGTCTCCTCGTTGACTGGACATGAACCCTGTGGAGCTTCTTTCGGATATTGCGGAAAGGTTAGAAATACCTGTGGAACGCTTTCATGAACTAGTGGACTCAATGCCTCGGCGCGTGACTGCCCTCATCCGGGCGAAAGGTGGGCTGTCCGTTACTAGGTAGGTATCCCATGATTTCTGTCCACTCAGTGTGCTTCAATTTAATTGTAACTGCGAGATTATTGCCTTATCCAGTTCAGAATATATGTTTGCCACTAGCTTTCTCCATCTTTATTTCTTCAGGGCATGCTTTGCCGGTGTCCTTCTTGAAGATTCCATGTACGTTATGGGTGGTTTTGATGGTCATTTCTTAGAAACAGCAGAGAAATATGACTATTACGAAAATCAAGTAAGTCTATATTGATGCGTAATATGCAAATAAGTTATAAACTGAAATTATTACAAGATTAAATGAACTTCGAAAAATGTGAATAATGGTCTCGTTTTGATATTAGCTTTATTATTATTGATAGGTGTTGCTTATTCAGTATTTTCATATTTAGTTCCTTCCTGCTCATAATTCCCAGTAGTTATACGATATGAGAATAAGAATGCCTAGTTATGCATAGCATATAAAATCGAGGGTGGAGTAATATACCGAGTGGCCATAATTTAAGTCTCTCAATCAGAAGCCTTTGCACTCGCGTGTATCACAGGCGATATAATAGCCGTCTTCCCTACATCTAGTGGAAAAGACTTGAGTTCGAATTCATTAGCATTAGCATTAGTAGAGGCATTTGACGCAAGAAAGCAAGTTTATGCAGCACCAGCCAAAAAAAAAAAAAAAAAAAAAAACCTTCCACTTCACCCCTCTGTTCGTTCAAAATACCTGTCCAGCTGAGCCTTAAACTTATTTAGGCTATCAACTTCCACGACAAGGGATGGAAGTCTGTTCCACCAACCAACCAACCGCTGGCTAAAGGCAAATTTCCGCACGTCTATCCTACATCTGTCTTTCCTCAATTTGAATTTATGCCCTCTCAGGTGATTATTCTGAGCAAGAGGAAGAATCCCATCAGCATTGAGCATGCTCAAACCATTCAAGTCTTTATACATCTCTATCGGATCACCTCGCTGGTGCCTAGTCTCCAGACACTGTAATTTGCAAAACTTAAGCCTTTCTTCGTAAGAGCACCCCTTTGTTCCATTCACTAATCTTGTTGCCCTTCTCTGCACTCGTCCCAGCAGCTCTACATCCTTCTTGAAATGAGGCCTCCAGACCTGTATACAGTACTCTAGGTGTGGCCTGACCATTGCCTTATACAAGGGAATAATCACCTCCTTATCCCTGCTAGAAAAATTCCTATATATCATCGACAATACACCATGAGCTACTCTTGCAGCCCGTCTGCACTGTTCAGAGAACTTCATATCTGCCTGCACAACCACCCCCAGGTCCCTTTCATTCTCTACCACTGTCAGTGTAGTACCACAGAGTTGATACGTTGCTCTGGGGTTGCTGTTTCCCATGTGTAGTACTTTACATTTGTCAATGTTAAACTTCATTTGCCACCTCTCAGCCCATCTGCTCAACCTTTCCAGATCCTGTTGCAGCAGCATAGTGTCAGTAGTGTCCTTGACAACCCTGCCTACCTTTGTATCGTCTGCAAACTTCGACATTAAGCTTGATATACCCTCATCAATATCATTTATGAATACAGAAAACAATAATGGACCCGACACTGAGCCCTGAGGACCCAACACTGAGCCCTGATCCCATCAGTGATCCAAGGAATTTTTCTCGGCCTTTTCCCAACGTGACTCATTCAGCCGGTCTCAGAGGAGGGTAGCACAGTTTTCCCGGAAACTCAGGTTTTGCCACCGGCACACAGGCAAATTGACCACAGACATTCGCAATTTGCACACATAATATACACGGCGCAATATGATCTTAGTCGCTGATGCGCCTAAAACCCTTACAACAACAACAGAGATCTTTGCAAACAGTGAGAATGATCAAGATACATTCAATTTTAAATCTGCATGTCTCAAAGGTTTCTATTCTTTAGAAAGTGCGGACATTCATTTATTCTCGTATTTGTGTACCAAAAGTTTCGGAAATTAAAATAAATGAATTTACATGACTCTTCTGGAAAAATCGTGATAAACCTTTACAGAAATGAAATGCTGCCCTCGTTTTCGTTCATCAGGAATACTGGCTATTTCATAAAGTAATCACATTACTTGAATTACAGTACAGTGCGCTGTTCATCACTTTTTAAAATTGCTTTACATGAATGTAAACATTGAAAAATAATAGAAAGACAAAGGAACTGAGACAGTGTTCGGTAAAACCAAATTTAAGTAAATAATAATACCGGTGTAAAAGAAAGACGCGATAAAAAAAAATTTCCAATCATGGCACAGAAGATGGCCAGAGTGCTACTGTAGGAGCCATCATGATGGTATAATGATTTTTGCATCCATACAGATAACCTATGATTGAGAAATTCACTGTTTCAGGTTTCAAGAGGATTTTCATGTATATCTGGTCAAATAGAAATCCCCTTGTGATAAACCTTTAAAAATATGCAATGATCTCCTTTTTAATAAACATAAAGTTAGGAATTTGAACAATACACTGTTCAATCAAAACATTATGACCACCTACCTAATAGTGCATGTCCTATTGCCGCAAGTACTGACGCCCCACGGCGAGGAATGGATCTATAAAGCCTCTGGACATTGCAGGAGGTATGTAGTACCATATCGTCAGGATTGCGTCGCTTAGATCCGCGACAGTCCGTGGTGGAGGAACCAAACGCTGGATCTCTCGATCCACGTAATCCCAGAGGTATTCTACGAGATTCATATCGGGCGAATTCGGCGACAAAGGATTCACCTGGAAGTCACCTTCGTGTTCGATAAACTACTTTCGAACAATACTGGCAACGTGGCAGAGCGCATTATCTTACTGGAACGCACCTGTACCATCATGAAGGGGTGCACCTTGTCAGCTACAGTGGATAGGTAATTTTTAGCGTTCAGAGTGCCGTCTAGGGGTATGAGGGCTCCAACAGATTCCCAGGAAAACATTTAAAACATGTTTATTTTGGAGCAAGACAGTGTAATGATTCATCTCCAAAATTTTGTCGCTGCGCTCTCCGTCCGCCATCTACAACGCATGGCAGGAAACGTGATTCATCGGAAAAGACAACGAAATTTTTTTCCAGTCGTCAATGGTCCAATAACGCTGTTCAGATGCAAACAACTTTATGCATCGACTTTTTTCCAGTTGTCAATGGTCCAATAACGCTGTTCAGATTACAAACAACTTTATGCATCGATGGGTGGCCGTTAGCATGTATAACTTGACCACACGCTTAATACTGGGGCCCACATGAAGGAGGGTTCGTTGGGTAGTGGTCTTGGAAACACTGCTCGTCGTCTCCTGGCTAAAGTCCATGGTCAGCCGTTAGGTTTTCAGTCTATAGGCGCGTAGGCTATCTCGCACAAGATGGGTCAGCCTATGTTCACAATGGCCATCTATGAGGAATGGGTCCCCCCCCCCCCACTATTGGCCCAGCGACTGCTGCTATCCACTCTCCGTCCACTCTTGGAATACCGAAACCACAGCACACCGCGAACAGTCCACAATACTTATAGTTTCCGTAATAATGCCATCCTTATACCGATACCCGACAATCATCACTTCTTCGAAGTCCGTCACATCACATCCTTAGGCCATGTCGATCAAATATTTTCTGTGGACTGCATGCCATTAATCTACAATATCATATTTACTGGTTCTAACCTTGACACGTGTGCCACCAGGCGGGAAAGGACAGTCAATTGCTAAAACACAGGTTTGGTCTCAATGTTTTAACTGGACAGTATATATTCAAGTCTGTAATCAAGTCACAAAGGAGGTTGGGCAAGCGAAGGCATATTATGAGAAATCTTTGGCAAAGGAAGCTAATAAAAACAGCAAGGGCTTCTTTACTTATATAAAGCTAGAAAGAAGGGGATGAATCAGATTGGTCCATTTGATATCGATGGTTCGACTGTTGATGATCCTACTCAGATAGCTGACAAACTGAATCAGTATTCTTCCTCTACATTCACACATGAGGAATTCTGTAGGGAAGTGGAGAACAGAAGCTTATTAAACTCTAACAGGGAGCTTGATAATTTTGTAATAACTGAGAGCAAAGTGGAGGAGAAATTGCTGAAGTTAAACATAAGAAAGACACCTAGGGTGGATGGGATCTATCTAGTTATATTAAAGGAGACGGCAAAAGAAGTAAGCAAACCCTGAGCCATAATTATAAGACCATCCTTGGATTCAGGGGAAGTCCCCGCGGACTGGAGATGTGCAAAGGTACCCCCAATTCACAAAGATGAAGGTCAAAGATTGACACAAGTAATTACAGACATGTTAGTTTAACTTCTGCTCCGGGGAAAATAATGGAGTCACTGGTTAAAGATGTGATACAGGATCACCTAGACAAGACAGCAGTAATAGTTCAGACACAGCATGGATTTGTTAAGGGGAAATCTTGTCTGACGAATTTGATTGGATATTATGATGTGATTACAAAGAAACTGGATACAAAAAAATAATTTTGATATCATATATATACTTGGATTTCAGGAAAGCTTTTGATACTTTTGCGCATGGAAGACTACTGTACAAATTGGAGCAGCGTGGTATTAAGGGCAAATTGCTACAATGGATAAAAGGGTGTTTGAGTGGAATAAGATAGAGAGGGGTGATCAATGAATGCTACTCTTTATGGACTAATGTTATTAATGGAGTCCCCCAGGGTTCAGTGTTCAGCCCACTGATGTTTTGTGTGAAATGGTTTTTTTTTTTTTTTGGCTGACGCTACATAAGCTTGCTTTCTTGCATGACATGCCTCTACTTCTACTACTATTCCGTAATTTGTCGTTATAAAGACGTTTGTAGTACCAGTTCTTCATTATAACAGTATAAACCAATGACATTTTTAGTTCAACATTTTGATATTCACATAATAACAGCTATTATAAATATAAGTGGCTGAAGTAATGTAATTATTCATTCACAGTGGACTTTCATCAGCCCGATGCACAGGAAAAGGCTGACTGCAGCTGCCTCCGCACTAAATGGACTAATATATGTTGTAGGAGGCTGTTACATCAGCGAGATTCCTCTTAATTCAGGTGAGCGTTACGACCCTTTGACCAACCAGTGGACCTTCATTTTTCCAATACACCGACTTCTATTTATTACAGCGTGTGTGTCTTATAAAGGCTCGCTCTACATTTTCGGGGGTCTCGGTGATGACCAGTTTCGTTCCTGCGAAAAGTACGACCTACACACCCGTTCTTGGAGCTGGGTCTCCGATATGAATTCCAATAGGAAAAAATTTACAGCACAGGTAAAAGTAACCTTAGTTCCAAATAAAGATAGCAACTTTATCAAACATCCCAAGTAAATTAATTTTTAAAAGAGATTTAAAGGATTTTTTAATATACACATTGTGTTTTATGCATTGTATTGTATTTTATGGCGTATTAGGGTAAAAAAGATGTAAATAAGTTATGTCGAACAGATGGAAAAAAATAAGTGATCAGAAATACGTTCAGGGAGAAGAGTTGTTCAAATAAAAGTGGGCAAAACGTTCAGGAAACATTTATTTACCTAAATGAAATCTCTATAGTATTTAAGATGTTTCAACATCTCATTATGAGGTAGATAACCTTCGCATGGAACAATGATGGCTATTGCTAAAAGGAATCTCTCAGCATTCTGCTTCAAATTATTTTCCGGCTGAAGCGTTTATCTTTTTGTTGACTTCTCCAAAGGTCCAAAGGCGATTCGAAACTATAGACTGTGTGTTCCATCGAAACTGATTTGTTGAGGCCAAAAAGTGATTTAAGAAAGCATTCCTCCTCAGTCAGAAAGCTTGGACTTCAGGAGTTTATTTAGGATCGACTTATTCATTAATATTACTATTTATTTCTTTGCCTACACTTCAGACCAGCAACTACATCATTGCTTATCTCTCGCAACAATATGATGAGAGACTGTACGCAGACTCTGCAAAAGTTTCGGTTTCTGTGCAAGATTCTATGAACAGTTCCAGTGCTAATATTTGCTGATGCTGATAACGTTATGTTGTTTCCTTTGAGATTTTTCCATGCTAGACTGGGCTTTGCTATACGCTTGTGGAAACTTTTGCCATTCTCTACCATCAATGGTTTTGTACTCCTTGTTATATACTCATATGACTCATGTGATACTGAAAATGTCTAGATTGTGCACTTTCTATTTGAACGCTCCTTTATACTATTGAATATAGAGTTCGATTAATTGAGAGTTTACCATAATTTGTTTTAGAAAAGTTAAATCCTTCTAATTAGAGCTAAATATACATTCGATGGACACTTTATTAGGTACACCTAACTAACAACGAATATGCCCTCTCCCCTTTCGCTCTCAGAACAGGCTTGTGGCATGGACTCGACGAGGTGTCGAAAGCGTGCCACATGGATACTGGCCCACGTTTACTCAATTACTTCCTCAGTTGTTGCAAACTGGATAGTTATGGATCTCTAATCCGAAGAGCTCGTTCCTCATGTTAAGTTAGGTGTACTGTATATACATTAAGGCAAAGAAATAAAGGCTATGAGACGTCAGTATATTGAGTCTCTGTTGCGTGTATCCTCGTTGATTTGCTGTTTGCTGGACGAAAAACTCGAAACTATAGACTGCATCGAAACTATAGACTATTGATTTTGCAGGTTAAGATGTTTACGTGTGGTGTGAATGACTCGGCGACGTGTGTAAATTATGCGGTGGCCAAATGAGAACATGTGTTTGTAAAAACCTCGCAACTCTCGCTCGAGACAGACTATTTCGGCTTGTGCTACGTGTGGTTGCGGTGGTATATTTGGCGTGTGCGTCTTAGTACCAGTCCGAGTGTCAATGAGTGGAGTGAAACTGGTGTGATTCACGTAACTATATGTATGTCTGCTTCTGTGCGGTTTACCTTTATGTCATGTATGTGGTTGAGGGTCAGGGTGTGAACTTAATCTGCAAATATATATATATATATATATATATATATATATATATATATATATATATATATATATTTGTGTCTTATATATTCAGAGTGCTGTGATGCGAACATACAAGCGAGTGAAAGGGAGTGAACGAGAACGTCCCCTAAATTGTTTGAATGTGTACCCCGAATATTTATATAAATAATAATAATAAAATAAGAATATATACTTCTACCAACATTGATTTTGCAGGTTAAGATGTTTACGTGTGGTGTGAATGACTCGGCGACGTGTGTAAATTATGCGGTGGCCAAATGAGAACATGTGTTTGTAAAAACTAAAATAAATTATATAGTGTGCGCTGTTGTTGTATGGTCTAGATTCAGGAAGAGCTCCTGTTAGTATGCAAGAAAGCGACTGAAAGTGCGCAAATATGAATAATGTATGACTGATTGGAGTGAAATGTGTTGTGAATTTCCAGTTTACAGGTCCCCCCCCCCGAGTCTGGGGGCACCTGTACACTGGAAATGGTAACTGGTAACCTAGCCAGGAAAAACCGCTGCCCTTGCTGATGCCATGCTGTTTCTCCATCAGGCAGCATGGCGTGGGATGCAGACATTGGTTTCAGCCAGTCTGACCAGTGTGGGAAGTCACCTTGACCAAAAACTCTTGTTTAGAGCGCCCTACCCCCAAGATAGTAATCCTCAACAGCAAACCCAACACATGGCCCCTTTCCCTTCCTCCTGCCCCCAAATTTTCGCCTGGTGGGCCCTACCACCATATTACTTTTACTACTCTTAAGAGCCCCCTCCCCCCGTGAAGGGAGTTTCTTCTACAGGGGAGCTCTTCTGTCCCTTAGCTTCCAATTTCTCGGTGGAAGTCTTCCATCGTACACCTTCTTTGCTTTCCTCTTTTATTCAAGACTTCAACTGTCACCCCTGCGCTCCTTTTCAAAAAAAAAACTTTTTTCTTTTTTTTTTTTTTTTTTTTTTTTTTTAGGGCTCTCCCTGGTAAGCTCAGGCGAAGCCAGGGTTCTCCCAGCCAGAGAACTTGATCGCTACTACCTGGCCCGGCTCCTCATTCCTGCTACAGTAACTAGGAGTCGGTGGTGTTCCACGGGCCCTTGGCTAAGAGGCCAGATGAACAACATAACCTTTACCTTTCACTACATTACATAAAAATATATCACTAACACTACCCAGCCTTTACAGGGTACTGTATCCAACACAAAAGAACTGATCGTGGAGTTGTGGAAAACCACCGGTGCCGCTTGACTCGAAACACTATATACACTATGTATAGATATTACACAGTACCTATAACATCTAAACATTATATACACTATGTATAGGTATTACACAGTACCTATGAGGCGCCTCCGTAGCCAGGTGGGAAGGAGTAGCAGTGCGTAGCACACGCTTCTTGATTAGACCGGGGTTCGAGCCCGTCAACACCAAATACGGAGGTTGCGGAACGGTCAGGGAATGACCACCGCATATCCCGGAGCAATGTGACCTTAGTTGCTATTGCTCCTAAAAACCAAATAACAAACAAACAGTACCTATGACATCTAAACATTGCTGCACTGTTATCAAGACGCTGCTCAATGTATATATTACGAAATCACTCCCCAAACCATTACGCTGCATAGTTGACACTTGTCAGGATAGGCTCATAAACTCATGCTGTTTTCTCCGTATTGTGGTCTTCCCATCAGTGATGTTTCAGACCAGACAATGTTTTTTTCAATTCTCCAGTTTCCAAAGGCCCGTGGAACACCACAGACTCCTAGTTACTGTAGCAGGAACGAGGAGCTGGGCCAGGTAGTAGGGATCAAGTTCTCTGGCTGGGACAACTCGTTATACCTTGTCATGGATGGGTACCTCAGCGGGCGACCGAACCCAGTTCCACCCCTTTCAGCAAAAAAACAGCAATATATGGTTGCTCTCGGCTCAGGAAAGCGTGGAACAGAGTTCAGTCGCCCGCTGAGGTACCCATCCATGACAAGGTATAAGGAGTTGCATGCTGAAATGCCTCTGTGGTTACCATTGTTGTACTGGGTTGTTCTTTATTTCACTGCCCATACCTTTCTGTTACACTACAGAAATCCTTTCAGCCACTGTTTGCTTGCTTTTCGCATTAAGGAAATGTTTCCATCCACTGGATCGCCATTGTCTGGATGTTATTTTGGTTATTGCACCAATCTCAATACACCTGAGACATACCTGTACGTGGAAACCCCAACAGGGTTGCAGTTTTTGGGTCATATCGATGGGTCTGACGCCAACTACTATACTACATTCAAAGTCACTTAAATCTTTCGTATTTGCCTATTCTCGAACTGAACTGCACATACAGAGCGTCCCTACCCATACCAATCTGCCCACCTGGTTTATATCGCATGGTACTAAAACATGATGTTATTACTGAAGGAGCGCTCCATTTCGTGGAAAGGATAGGTGTACCTAATCAAGTGAGTACTCGGTGCATAAAGCTTTTGCATTCAGCTTTTCCAAATGAGCAATTGTTCTAATTTTTATAAATGCCCGTTCATATCTTCTAGGTAATCAACGACTGCATATATGTTATAGGGGGTGAGACTGAGAATGAATTCCAGTGTGTTGCGCAGTGTGAATATTACGATGATACAAATGACCAGTGGATTCAAGCAGCACCATTGAACTTTCCTCGTTACGAACACTCAGCGTGCACAGTTCGTGAACTACCAAATATCTGCCAGTACATCCGACGGTCCTGAATGTGTTTTGCGTAAGAAAAGAAACTTCGCTATGGCCTCGTTTATCTTCTGTCTGTTCTCATTGATTTCGATTCTCCCTGAAGGAAGGAATTCCGATTTCAAAAATTGTATAAATCCCGCAAAATCATTTTTAAAATGTATAATTACAGAAAAATAAATTCCAAAATCCTTAAGAGCTGCGTAAATTAAACAGTTTAAATGAAAACCTCTAAAATGAGAGAATAATAGTATGAAACATCCTGACTTAACCAATACAGCATCTAACCAAGAATCACTGTGTTCTAACAAAGAAGTTATTTCAAAATCATGAAACAATCCGAAATCTTTCTACCGATCCCACCCTCAGAGGGTGGTCCAACATATTATTAGTGCACCCATCATCTTGCGATTTAAATAATCCCTGGGTTGTCAGGTGCCCTTGACAAGGTGCCTGACGAACCTCCCTCTGAGACTCCAAGACCCATCCATCACCGATAGATCAGTGCTACAATCTAAATAACTTTGTTATTCTGTCTATAAAAATGAGAGGAAAACCATTTCAGTTATGATGCTAAATTAAATTTAGTTTTTTTTTTCTTTTTAATAGTATACTTATTATCCTTATTAATAGTCCAAAACGTCCAATCTAAATGATTTCTCCTAAATGCAATTTCCACGAGATTACAGTTATTTCTTTTTGGTGGAATTGAGACATATTTTCCATCCTAAAACTGACCGTAATTTGTAGATTTTGTACTCTTTAAAAATATATATATAATAATAACGAACATGAAGTTTTAAAATTAAGAAAATTTAAAAATTAAAAAAATTAGTTGTTGGAGTAAATAATAAATACACAAACTGGCAAAAAAAAATGTCTGTGGTATCGTATTTACTAAAATAGGCTAAACGAAATTGAAAAACATGGACAGAAAGGACCGAACAGATCATCCTAGCCTCTCTTTGCACTTCATAAATAAAAAACCTTGCATTTCTTGTGTTGTCAGGAGAGTTTTAGCACCTCCAATAAGACAGCAGAAAAATGGAAGTCATCAGCATCGCCTGTTGTTATTTCAAATACTGTTAGTTAGTAACTAACAGATACAAAAGTCAGTAGATCAAGGAATAAACCTCTGTTAACAGCACAAATAAAAAATCGTTTGAGATGGTCAATGCAAAAAATAAAATTTGAACTGTAGAAAAGTAGCGCAAAGTATTATTTTCAGATATGTGCGTCAGGAATTTTTATGAGTTAGTCGGTCTCAGGCGAGAGCACCTTGGTTTTTTCTCCGGGGTTTTTCGTCCAGCAAACAGAAAATCGACCATAGAATACACGCAACTTACATACAGTATATACAGAGCAATATGGCCTTAGTCGCTGATGCTCATACAACCATACTACAACAACAACAACGTGTACTCGTAAGTAGCACAGTGAACAGAAAGGCTGCTCTTTTTCGCCTGGTGAAATGGCCCAGGTTTGATTATCGACTGTAAAATATGGACTAATTGCATCAGGTATTTTCCACAAACGAGTCAGTTGGCTTAATCTCATATCCAATCTTGATGGAAACTTGGCAGTTAATCAACTGATTAGTGTTGCTCAAACTGGAGTGGAGCGGTATACTCCTAAACGTAAATCTACACCTATCAAGTTTCTTCGCTGGTTTGTAAACAAACAACAATTACGAGCATGTTAATTAACGAGGGAAATCGCATCATCTACTTTCTTTCCTGTTAGGAATAAAACAAAAATTCCCTTATTCTCTACACCTTAGAAAGAGAGAAAGCTACACTAACTTGGACTCTTTCAGTATGTCGATGCTACACTTGAGTTGACTGACAACATAATGATGTATTACACACGGAAATACTAGCGGACGTGAACTCCACGAGTAGTCTGGGTGTAACCAGCTGCAAGATGTCAAAAGTTTAATCTAACACCACCACCACCATCGCTTTCTAATGGGGAACAAGGAAAGAAAGATTTGTGTTCTTTTCGTTTCATTCATTCCGGTGAGTAGCGCCCCTGGGATTCGGTGACGGCAATTTTTATTTGTTTCTTTGCCTACCGGGTTTTGGAAAGAAGATACTAAAATTCCCAAAGATCGATTTTTTGAAGAAGAAGGAGAAGGAATCTATCAGATTATTTCGTTACCAAATAAAGTCTACATACAGCCAGCAGTTTATGGAAATTAACCTCTTAGTACATAAAAATACAAAATTTAATACTTGTTTAATTATTAGTTGAGCAGTTTCAGAGTTCTATTGTAAGTATCTCAATGACTACACTAATAACTTCCAACGATCAGGCATAGCTACTCAGTTCGCGTGGTTATGGTGTAAGTTCTGATGCGCCAAAAACCCAGCAACAACAACTGTTCTAAACATACGAACCACTCTTTAAAACACACGCAATTTACAGACAACATACTGGTATACGATAGACAGAATTGCTTTTGCTGTATCAAAAAATGACCAAAGCAGTCCAACAGAAGACACCAAAACAAAATGTACCGACATCGATTATCTTTTGGTTCCCTTTTTTGGTAACATTATACAGAAAACGGTAGCTGGTTTCCGAAAACATCTGTTTGTGATGAATGATTACTTCTGCTCCAAGATTTACAAAGTACGCAATCCATTTTGATAATCACTAGTCTATTAATTCATTAATAATCTTTGTATCTAAGGATTTGCTATTATAGTATTTAACTGAGAGAAGGATCCACTGAATGATATTACTACAAAATTTATTCAATTCACTAACAGTTCTATGCAAGTCCCAATATTTGCAGTAGCCATACTTGCATCTAAAGTCATTTGTTCTGTTGTAGTCTTTTTTCATAATTCAGCGGCAGACATGTACCAGTCAGTCTTCTTTGTTCTTGCACTGACCTCAGCTCCATTTATCTTCTTTTACATCTAAATGTTTTCTTCGGCTACGGGCTAGCTTTCATGTGCCAGGTGAACAGCACACCAGCTGTCATACATAACTCCTAGGAAATAAATGAATTTACCAACATCGAGTAAGATATCTGTTCCCCGTTCTCTTCATTTTCTTTCTAGACAAGCGTAGATATAAATGACATTCTATTTGTGAAAACATCCAGGTACAAACCTTCGATGTCATCATTTTGAACAGATATATCCGTCTAGCTTAACTCATTCTGTTCATTTACTTCAAATCCTATACGTTCCTCTAAAATCGGATGTTGTTCACTGCGAATTCAAAAATACCCCGTTTCCTCATCTCTGTATTTCTTTCACATATGAAGGAATGAATGAGTAAAATATCTGTTTCTTTACCTCTTTTCGTATAGCCAACTGGCTATAATGGTTTCTGATACATTTTCATACACTTAACACATCTCTTTATACACCGATGGACAGAAATCATGGGATATATACCTAGTAACGGGTAGACCCACCTTACACCCGGATAAGGGCAGTCACACGGCGAGGCATTGAGTCCACTAGTTCACGAAAGCTTTCCACAGGTATTTCCATCCATGCTTGCGCAGCTGTCCATAATTCCGGTGCATTCCTGTATGGAGGATCCAAAGCTCGAACGAACCTTTCCACAGCATCCCAAAGATGCTCCACAGGGTTCATGTCCGGTCAACGGGGAGGCCATACATGGTGGTAAAATCTGCGGAATGCTCTTCGAATCATGTTCTAGTCACCATGGCTCTGTGGGGAGGCGCACTGTCCTGTTGGAAGAGTCCATTGCCTTGTGAGTGCACGATAACCATGAAGGGATGCAGATGATCTGCAAGGATGTACACGTAACCTGGACCGTTCAGAGATGCGTCTAGACGTACCAGAGGTCCCAACGTGTGACAGTTGAACACGCCCCAGACCATTACCGACCATTCAGCTGCCTGAACAGTTCCCTGTTGACATGACGGGTAGCTTCGCGCGGTTTCTTCCAGATACGCCCCCCCCCTCCCGTCCACTCGAAATAACTCGATACGGGACTCATCAGACCTCTCCAATCATCCAAGGTCCAGTTCCGATGTTCTTTCGCCTAGTTGACGCGTCAAGTCCTGTGTCGTGGTGTTAGCAATAGGACTCTGGTGGGTAGGCAGCTCTCATAACCTACTGCGGCTAATGATCGCCTGATGGTCTTGGCGGAGATGTTTCTTTCACCTCCCTCGAAGTCGTTGGTGATTTGTGCCACTGTCGCTCTCCGGTTGGCTGAAACAATGCGAGAGACAGACATTGACGGCCACGTTCATCCACCACCTTTCTCCAATGAGATGTTATTCCGGATAAGATGTTATTCCGGAAATGGTATATTCCCGATATACTCTTGATACTGTCGAACGGGGACAGTGAAATTTCTGTACCACCTCCACGATAGAGTGATCCATCCGTCGGACATCCACTGTCATTCCTCTTTCAAAGTCGGTTAATTCACGACGTTTATCCATACTGAAATCGAATTACCGTCTACGTGAATGCAGTGTACCTATATACATGCCAAGCGGTGGGTTCGTCCACTAGCGAGAGGGGTGACAGCGTCACGTTTCCCAGGAACCAGGTATTCCATGAACTCTGTCCTTTCAGTGTACTATTATTTACAATTTACTAAAATGTATAATTAATCCAGACAGTTAATGCTTATTATGAATTGACTGCATTACAAACTTTACACTTCTTACTAATATTTCAAAATTCATGCAATTTACAGACAGTATAAACGGAGCAAAATGGCCTTAATGGCGGCTGATGCTCCTAAACCCTACAACAACTGTTGTTGTAGTAGGGTTTTTTAGAAACATCAGCGACTAAGGCTATTGCTCGCATATACTGTCGGTACATTGCGTATGTTCTGTGGTCGATTTTCTGTTTGCTGGAAGAAAAACTCGAGTTTCCGAGAGAAAAAACCATGCTACCTTTGCCTGAGACCAACACTCAGCCACGATATAAAAATGACCCATAAAAATTCCTCACGTCATTCGAGCTCAAGTCTTTTCCACCCGGTGTGACGAGGACGTCAATTCTACCAACTGTGCTAACCACGAGGGCACAACAACAACTATTTCACAGAGAGATACACTGTTAAAAACATGCATTGCAGTGGAGAGGGTGTCTGCGTAGAAGTAAGTAAATCGCAGGTCGAGGTAGCATGGATCTTGAATGTCTGCAAAATTATGATATTCTGACTGTAGAAACAGTTCAAAAGGAACAAATTCTTATATTACGGCCACACAGACCGAACTTAAAAGCCCATGTATTATGTGTTCTGTGGTCGATTTGCTTGCTTTGCTGGACGAAAAACCCAATTTCCGAGGGAGGACCTTGCTATCCAATCTCGAGAATAACTAAATCAGTCATGGAGTGAAAAAAATCCATAAAGGTTCCTCACGTCATTGGCGAGATTCGAACTCGGCCCTTTTCCACTTGGTGTGGGGAGGATAGTGATTTTAACCACTCTGCTATCCACGAGTAGACAACGTTCACGGTAAATAGGAAAACTATTCCGAAGAGCTGTACAAACTGACAGTAGGTAGATCGATCACCACATTGGTATGTAACCTATATCTCAACGTGACTGCCAGGCGACTTAGGACGATCACAGCACAACTGTGGTCATACTAATGGTCTTAGATCACCTCTTTTGGGTCTGAGCCGCCACAAGACAAAATATCTGGAATAGTCAAATATCATGTTCATGGATGATGTCAATTCAGCCTTGAAAACCGATTCTGCATGTATACTCATCTATAAGAAACAAAGCTCCGAAACCAACCTATAAATATAAATTAAAGGGGCCAGTATGGGCGAGGGCGGCTGATCTCCTGGGGTAGTGTGATGGTAGTATGATGAACGGGGTAGTACATCTTGGAAAGAGAATATGGGCCTGCTGAAGGTAATCCTTGAACACTATAGAGATAAAGTGAAATAGATTTGACTCCCTTTTTGAGTATGTATGCATGCATGTATGTATGTATGTATGGGATGCTCTGAGTGAAGAAAATTTCAAGTTACACCTCCCCCCCCAAGAATCTTACATACGTTTTGAACTACTCTTCTGGAACATTGGACTTAACCTACCATCAAACTCTACTCTAAACATGACAACTCGATGTGAGTCTTGCCTAGGTGTCAGACAATAATCTAGGTAATTAGGGTAATTGCAAATCCTTTAACTGTAAGGGATAATCACATCACCCTATTCAGATTTACAGCCTCTGCTGATCTGCTCGCTACTCACTTTCAAGTACGCATGAGCTAATTTGCAAATTTAAGAATTAGAACGCTTTAACCATAAATTCGCACACAATAACAGTTTATTATTATTGTGTGCAATGTATTTCCACACCGAGTTTCATCGACTTGTAACAATTATTTTCCCAACCATTGCATTTTAGTCATTCTCACTCATCATACCTTAACTTTTGTCTAGTGGTATATGAAACATAACGTAATATCACGTTCTAAACTTTTCCACTTGCTGATTCTTCCATCCTAACCAATGGAACAGCAGCATTGGTAAGGATGGAATTTTGGTCAATAGTTATTAGATTCTGTTAGGTGTGCGTGTTCGGCGGCAAGGCAACTAAAGCTATGGGGAGTCAGTATATTGTGTATGTAATTGAGTGCATTCTTCTGTCGATTTGCTGTTTGATGGACGAAAAATCTTAGTTTCCTGTTGAAAAACTATGCCATTCTCGCCTGAGACCAATTAATTCAGGCAAGTTTTTAAAAATCCCATAAAAATTCCTCTTGTAACTGACGGAATTCGAACCCAGGCCTTTTTCCACTGGGTGTGGGCGGTCGATGATTACAATCATTCTGCTAACTTTGAGCTCTCAATATTGTAAACACTTATAAATAAATAAAATAAACCCGCATCACATTGCGACACATTTTTATCAAGTAAAGGCTATTGTATTTAACCAGTTATTAACCTTCAGCCCAAATATAGTAGTCTGCTTGTCTGACATAATTTGCCCTAATTAGACTCTTTTTCCTCCTAGAACGATTTTTGTAGCTGAGTTAGTCGGGCTCAGGCGAGAGAGTTGCACGATTTTTTCTCTAGAAAACTCGGGTTTTGAGCTTCATTTGGTGTTTAACACACACACACACACACACACACACACACACACACACACACACACACACACACACACACACACACACACTTGAAAGAACGCATCCTTTATGTTCTCTGTTCATGAGTTTTCTTGTTGAATGGCGTTGATTACATTCATAAATGCATATTGTCTATTATGCTCCTGGATGTCTATTAAAGGATGTTTGACCTGGATGATTGATTTCTCACAGAAAGAGCAATGTACAGCGTCTATAAAAACACTGGCTTCGATTCCCATCGCTGACCCAAGTTGATCAATACTTCCTGTTAAGAGAGAAAGAACGATCATGAGTTTTACCTCTCACAGTGGCTGAGTTAGTCGGTCTCAAGCAGGATTGTTTGGTCGGTCTCGAGCAGGATTGTTTGGTCTATCTCTGAGAAGATCCTAGTTTTTAATCAACAATGCAGTCGAACCGATCATAGAATGCACGCAATGTACTGAAACAGTACATTGATATCACATGGCCTCAGGTGCCTTAGCGAAAATTGAAAATATAATTCATAACGATGAAACGGACTTTTAGTACAGCTCCTGAATCCGTATTCGTCCTATATTTGTATAACTTGAAAAGCTTCTTTATAATTTGAAATATATAAATAATATTAACATTCTTTGGAGTTTTGCACGAGTTTAAAATGCATCAGTTATTTATTACGCATCCTTTTATAAGAGAAAATTAAACCGTTACTTGCACTTCATTTCTAGTCGTACATGACAGACAGATGGACAGGTCTCCAGCGCTGTTAGGTTGACTGGCAATAAACACCGAGAAAAGCGATCTGGTTTTGTGTCATCTATTCGCTCAAACACATCAAAGTTCTCTTCTGTGTGTGTGCAACGGAAATTTATTCAAGATTCCCGTGTCTGTTCTCTACTTCATATGGACAAGCTTATTTTTGCCATGAGTGCTTGGCATTCTAAGCGAAGATGAATTTTCCTTGTACCTTTGATGGCAAATCTTATTTCTGTTCCAGTCGACGCTGTTATTTAGAAAGAGCAGCAGTGTTTGCATTAGCTCATATGCTATGCAGAATCGATTAACGCTGTAGCACTGCGTTAGTTTAAACAGCTCGCAGAATAGTCAACTGTATTTGTGAAGAAAGTGAAAACTGCCAAAAGACAAAAGTTAATATTGACAGTGACTTCTACACTCAATACAACAACATTCGCTCTTCCGAGAGTACAACCACCATATATTTACTTGGGTTAATATTTATTGTTACATTTAAAGTACCACTAGAGGTCGCCACGACAACTTTGATTTTGGTCTGATGGAATTCGTAATGTTATCAGCTCGTGGGAAGCCTTAGCAAGATGTTATACAAGAAAAAAAAAGGTGCGTGTTTTGTGTCTGTTTGTTGTAGGGTTTCAGGTGCATCACCAACTTAGACCATAATGCGCCATATATAATATGTCTGTAAATTGCATGTGTTCTGTAGTCGGTTTGCCCGTTTTCCTGACGAAAAATCCAAGTTCCAGGAGAAAAAACCATGTTACCCTTGCCTGAGACCAACCTCAGCCATGTTGTGAAAAAGGCCTACAAAAATTCTTCGATCATCGTCGAAGAAAATTCTTCGACGATGAACTCAGGTCTTCTTTCGAAGACCTGAGTTCGAATCACATCATCGATGGGATTCGAACTCGGGTCTTTTCCAACCAGTTGTTGTAGTGTTATTTTAGGAGCATCATCGACTAAGGCCACCCGGTGTAGGGAAGATGGCGATTCTACCAACTATGCTACCTGCGAGGACGTGTGTATGTGTGTGTGTCTGTCTGTCTGTCTGTCTCTTCAGCGCCAAAGCAACTGTGGTTATGAGGCGCAGTATACAGCATCTGAAAACTGCGGGTATTCTATAGTCGGTTTGTTTGTTTATGGGAGTGAAACCATGAAACTTCACTCAAAACCGACTATCTCAGCCATATGTAAAAATCCTATAAAAATTCCTGGCGTCTTTGAAGGAATTTGAATCTAGGCCTTTTCCATGCGGCGTGAGAGGACAGTGATTATAACCCAGTTTACTAAAGCGAAATACGAGGGGTATTATGGAATTGATTGATTGTACAAAACCAGAAAAGGCAATACACAGTGATAATCAGAACATAGCAACACGTTTTTTTTTTTTGTTTTTTTTTTTTTATTAGAAAAAATTAACTTAATTGTTTTCACAGTAACCATGAAGATCGTTTAAGAGGCATGCCTTATTATTCACCCTAATCTTCAGAAGATTAAGAAATTCCCTTCTAAAGTACACTTGCACTATAAAAATTTAATGCGGATGATGATGATCCTTAAAACTGTAGATGTAAAGGATTGAATCTGTAGGGATACATAGGAATTCACTCTCCTGTCAAATTTCGGGAACTATTTCAGAGACATTAATAAGAGAAGTAGTTATTTATAATTTGTATTTGTTCCAAAGCAGCTAAGGATATTAAGACTTAGTACGTCTGTAAATTGTGTATTCTATGGGAAAAACTATGAAAAACTATGAAACCGTCGTCTGAGTTTTTTGGGTTTTTTTTATTTTTCCTTCCATCATGTTGATATCACATTTCCAGTGATACAATTAAGTGGTCTTTCTTAAAGCAGGAAGGACATAATCTCCAATATTTTGGCATATATTAGCAATCACATAACCCCTCCTGCATGAAGATGGGTGTATAACAAACCAGCCCAAGTGTTAGCGTTGAACCTCTGTTGAAAGAAAAATGGACGAATGGATGAGGATTCCCTTTAGCCATTGGAAGAAAATGAACCATTACCGATCCATTACAGGATATCTTTGATGATGTCACTGATGTCACCAAAGATATCCCGTAGTAGTAGTAGTGGCATGTGATGCAAGAAAGCAAGTGCATGAGCTTATGCAGCATCAGCCAAAAAAAAAAAAAAAAAAATCACACCATTCCCTCCAAATTCCTGTCCAGTTCCTCCTTAAATTTATTCAACCTATCAACTTCCACAACGACAGATGGAAGTTTGTTCCAGCAATTAACCACCCGCTGGCTAAAGGCAAATTTCCGCACATCTATTGTACATCTGTCTTTTCTTAATTTGAATTTAGGCCCCCTTAGGTTCGTAATCTGAACAAGTGGAAGGATTCCGTCAGAATTCAGCGTGCTCAACCCATTCAAGGCCTTATACACCTCAATCAGATCACCGCGCAGGTGCCTAGTCTCCAGCCACTGCAATTTGCAGAACTTAAGCCTCTCTTGGTAAGAGGATCCCTTCATTCCCCTCACCAATCTTGTTGCCCTTCTCTGTACACGCTCAAGTAAATCTACATCCTTCCTAAAATGAAGCCTCCAGACCTGTACGCAGTACTCAAGGCGTGGCCTGACCATTGCCTTATACAGAGGGATAATCACCTCCTTTTCCCTGCTAGCAAAATTCCTATATATCATTGACAAAACCCCATGACCTGCCCTGGCAGCCTGTCTGCATTGCTCAGAAAACTTCATATCTGACTGCACAATTACTCCCAGGTCTTTTTCATTTTCTACCACCTTAAGCGTAGTACCACACAGTTGGTACGTTTCTCTGGGATTACTTTGTCATTTGTCAAGGTTAAACTTCAGTTGCCACTTCTTAGCCCATCTGCCAAAATTATTTAGATCCTGTTGCAGTAGTACCACTGCCATTACTGTCATTAACAACCCTACCAACCTTTGTATCATCTGCAAATCGATATGGTTAATTTCTTATCCAAAAAGAAGAATTGATGAGACAATTTGTTTTTATATTAACATTTACACATGGGCAGTTTTTATGGTACTATAGGTTCAGTTAACAGGTATAGGGATCTAGACTGATGAATATGGGCTGGTAGAGAAACTGTCATTCTTGAATGTGTAAGTACAAGTAGCCAATGAAATTTATCGAGTGAATATTGCCAGATAGAAAGCAGCAGAACAGGCTGACTGTCCCATATCTATATATTGCGTACGTTTCTGGACTAAGGTGAAGCCCCAGCAGATTGGAGATATGTCTCTCCAATTTGCAAAGGTGAAATGGGTAATTACAAAGCTGTATGTTTAACTTGTGCTGCAGAGAAACTTATGCAATTCATGATTATGCACTACAGGATCATCAGAAAAATGTAATTATGCGAAAAATACAGCATGGGTGTGAGAAATCATGTCTAAGTAATCTGACAAACTATTATAAGATGATTATGAAAAAAATTGGATGCAAAAATAATTTTTATGGTATATTTAGACATTAATAAGGATTTTTACAATCCCACATGAACGCTTTTTTGTATAACTAATACCTTCCCACCGATGATACATGAGTGTAAAGGTATCACATTACATTAATGAAAAGGTATTATTACACTGTTCGACAAAAATAACAGAACACTTAGAAAACGTGGTGTAACTCGCGCAGCGTGCGATGAAGCGGCACAAAATTTGGTATGGTGTTGTATCATAGAATAACGATGAAATGAGGAGACAGCGAGAACTTTCAGACAGAAGTCAATACAAGATGCTCGAAAATATGGCCACGTGACAGCAATACGGCTTATGATCTCCTGCAACGGCTAAACAGGCCTGACAGCGGTGAACCATGCTCGATATAGGGTGTCTGTAAGAATCCGTGACAACAAATTCCATTCTTCAACCAGCGAAAACCTTAGCTCAGGAAGTGATCGAGGAGTTGGCTGAAGGCATGCAATACGACGCCCAAGGCGTCCCACACATGTTTGATCGGATTTAAAAGACTCGTGATCGTGCTGGTCACGGCAGTCGTTCGATACCTTCAGTTTCAAGATATTCCTCCACCACGTGAGCTCCATGTGCAATAGCATTGTCGTGCATGAAAAGAAAATCTGGGCCAACCGCACCCCTAAAAAGTCGCACATAGGGTTCGAGGATCAGTTCTCGGTACCTCTGCGCAGTTACGGTACCCCCTATCAAACACATGAAGAGGGGTGCGGCCGTTTATCAATATTCTGCCCCACACGAGAACACCGCCTCCACCGTAAGTGTCCCTTTATCTGATGTTAGAGGGATTGTACTGCATTCCTCGTGTAGGCTAAAACGAGACTCATCAGAGAACAGAACTGTACACTACCTGTCAGGGCTCCAAGTCACATGTTTATAGCACCGGTTTCGACGAGCTCTGCGGCGGTTTGGGTGTTAATTGTATTGTATTGTATGTATACATGTCAAGGGTGGCACCCAGACTAATGTCCATCTTCACCTGTATATTCTGTATCCAAGAAGAAAAAAAACAACAACAGGCCTCTTTGCCACCAGGGAGCAGGCACTATCTGAGTGCCTCATACCTGGTGACCATCCCTAGGATATGAAGCCGGCCTGGGTTTACTGCTCTGTCAGTGCAGTTTGCACAAAAAATCTGTTTGAGGTTAATGGAATGAATTCAAATTACTGGCTTCCTTGCGTAGAGTTGAATTGAGCCTTCTTAACCCAGTCCAGTTGGAAATGTTTTCAACTGTGGCCGCAGCAACCTCAAGAGACAGTTCATGATAGGACATCGTAAGGTTCCATCTTGCTATTAGAGCCAGATAACGGTCTGTTCTGGTTGACATAGCCCTCGGGCAAACTTGGCCAGCTATTCTTGTAAATGTTCGTGTCTCCTGAAACCGCTTCCATAGTGCCGAGATGACACTGCGTGACAAATTAAGCCAACGTGCCACCTCCGCCTGCGACTGCCCAGCTTCACGTCGTCCAACGGCCTACCTTCTCAAAGAATCATCTAAACGATGCCTTGCCATCATAAGTACTGGACTGAAAATGCCGCTGTCCCACTGAGCAAGCCAAAAAACAACAATGAAGTGATGTTGTCGAAACACGTGTGTGTGTATAGGCATGAATAATTTGCGTATTATGCAGCTCTATAAGGCTGTACTTCGAATTTTATTGGATACTAGGAATTTGCATGCCAGTATGCCTATTATATCAAATATTCGCAATAAAATATTCATGAAAAACTTCATGTTCTGTTAATTTTGTCGAGCAGTGTACATTACATTAATGAAAAGGTTCGATGTAGTAGTCGTAGGATTTTGGGAGCATCAGCGAGTAAGGCCATATTGCTTTGTGTGTATATTGTCTGTAAATTGTGTGTTCTGAGGTCGATTTTCTGTTTTCTTGACGAAAACCCTAGTTTCCGGGAGAAAAACCTTGCTATCCACACTTGAGACCAGCTAACTCAGCCACTTTGGGAAAAAGGCCCATAAAAATTCCTCCCATCATGGATGGAACCATAAATCAGGTCTTTTCTACCAGGTGTGGAGAGGACTGCGATCCTACCAACCGTGCTATCCACGAGGACAATTTTCGATGGTGAAACCTTATTTAAATGACAAGCGACAAAAATTGTTAAAATGGCTATTGCTCTGACTGAACGAGCGTCTCGTGTGGATTTTTAGCAGGGTACCAGACATCTTGTTGTTCCTTATATTTGTTAATGATATTGATGAAAGCATAACATGCTTCATATCAATGCTTGCTGGTGATATGAAGGTTGGAAAAGCGGTAAATGTTACTAACATAAGTATGCTACTTCAATAAACATAGATAAGTTTGGTGACAAAAATGGCAGTAAAGTGTAAAATTTCAGGTTGTACATTGGGATAATAGTGAACCCAGATTAACTTATTAGTCAGGAAACTACAAACTTAAAGGCAGTTGACCATGAAAAACACTTCGAAGTAACTAATGCAAGCTGCAATGCCGTTCACTCAACATTGTAAAACACCATGTTCTGTCTACAACAGAACATGGTGTTTTAGCAGTGGTGTGCAGGAGTTTTGCTAGTACATATTTACAAATACGTATTTATTCCATTCATATAATAGAGCTTTGGTCGGGGCACGTCTCATATTGAATACAGGTTTGGAACTCCCATTTCAGGAACAATGTATCTGCTGAAAAAGGCATAATTAAGAATTAAGTATTAAAAGAGTTCATGTATTTAATGCTTTCAAAGTTTTTAGTAAATTAAAGAATAGGATTTTTTCCTGTTTTATGTTTTATTTTTTTCCTAATTTCGCAGATGGCAGAAACTAAAAACATGCACTTAAATTAAGAAAGAACAGTCATAGACTAGATACAATGGCTGTTAACTGTTGGAATAAATTAGAATCTAATATTAGCAGAAGCATTAGTAGTGGCAAATTATGCAAGAAAGCAGGTTCATACAGCATCAGCCAAAAAAAAAAGAAAACGACATCTTCCATTTCACCTATTCATTCCCTCCAATTGTAATCAACCACCCGCTGGCTAATGGTAAATTTCGGCACATCTATAATTTAAATTTATACCCCGTGAGGTGCGTAATCTGAGTAAGAGGATGAATTCCATCAGCATTGAGCTTGCTCAAACCATTTAAGGCCTTATACACCTCAGTCAGATCACCTCGCAGGTGCCTAGTCTCTGGATGCTACAATTTGCAGAACTTAAGCCTGTCTTGGTAAGTGTACCCCTTCGTCCCCCTCACCAATCTCGTTATCCTTCTCTGTACTCGTTCCAGCAGTTCCATCGTTCCTAAAATGAGGCCTCCAGACCTGTATGTAGTACTCAAGATGTGGCCTGACCATTGCCTTATACAATGGGATAATCACTCCTTATTCCTGCTAGCAAAATTCCTGTATATCATTTACAAAACCCCATGAGCTGTCCTGACAGCCTGTCTGCATTGCTCCGAGAACTTCATATTTGACTGCACAATTCCAGATCTTTATCATTTTCCTCTACCCTGAGTGTAGTAGCACATAGTTGGTATGTTACTCTGGGGTTACTGCTACCCATATGCAGTACTATCATAGTAACCTACCAGATTGGTTAGATAAGACCACCCCTTGACAAACTCATGCTGTGTCTGAAGTATAATTGCAACCTTGTCTAGATAATTCTGCATTATTTCTTTTACCACTGACTCTATTATTTTCCTTGGAACAGAGGTTAAACAAGTACAGATCTATAATTACTCGTGTCTATAATTACTTGTGTGAATTGAGGATAAATTATCACATCTCCAGACTGTGAGGACCTCCCCTGAGTCTAAGGATGCTGTCATAATTATGGCTGAGGGTTTGCTTACTACCTTCGTTGCCTCCCTTAATACAACCGGATAGATCTCATCCACCCCACATGCCTTACTTATGTTTAACTTCAACAAGTTCTCTTCCACTTTCCTCTCAGTTATTGCAAAATCATTTAGCTCTATTACAGTTTTATAAACTTCCGACATCCAATTCTCTAAAGAATTCCTCATGTGTGAATGTGGAACAAAATACTCGTTCAGTTTGTCAGCAAACTGAGCAGGATCGTCAACAGTTAAACCATCGATATTGAGTGGACCAATTTAATTCATCCCTTTCTTTCTAGTGTTTACAAATGTAACATACATAAGTTTACATAAGTCTTTGATATTTTTCTTTACATCTTTCGCCAACGATTTATCGTATCTAACCTCCCCTGTAACTTGATTACAGACTAGTTTATATCTACCATAGGCTTCTGTGTCACCCGATAATTTATATGCATCCCACGCATTTTAATTCTCTGCCATTAGTCTCATCAGTTCTTCTGACGTCCATTTAGGCCTAAACCTTGAACAGTATTTCTTAGTCGGTATGAAAAGCTTAGTAGCTTCTATGATTAATTCATTTAACACTTCACATTTAGAATTTACTGATGCTGATACATCATCAATTGGTCCCACTGTATAGAATTTAAAAACTGTCTGAGACCACTGTAACCACTTTATGAAAGCAAAAAACCTCTTCCTTTACCCGTGATGGCAGTTACATCTTTGAGTAAATCTCAAATCAATACACTATGATCACTGCCACCTAGTGGTTATTTTATTTGCAGATTCCTAATGTATGAATAATCACTGCTGATAATCAGATCAAGTGTATTACTCCCTCTTGTTGTCTCTCTAACAGTTATCAAATAAATCCACAAAAGTCATCCAATAAATCTACAAAATGTCTTGCTAGTCTGTGAGTGAGAGTGACCAACCCGCAAGTTCTGGTCAATGGAAAGTTAAAATATGGAAAGTTAACATCCCCCATTATAAGATATTCTGATTCACTAGCCCAGTCGCCCTCCTGGGTAGCACAGTTGGTAGAATCGCTCCTTCCTACACCGGGTGAAAAAAAAACTTCAGTTCGAGTACCTTCGATGACAAGAGGAATTTTTTGTGCCTTTTTCAAAACGTGGCAGAATTGTCGGTCTCAGGCGAGGGTAGCCCGGAAACGCGGGTTTTTCGTCCAGCAAACAGAAAATCGACCTCAGAATACACGCAATTTACAGACAATATACATGGAGCAATATAGCTTTAGTAGCTGATACTTCTAAAATCCTACAACAACGACCTTAGATTTTGTGCTTCTTAACTGACAACATAACCTTCTCCGCCCCCCCTCCTATGCTGTCTGTTCTTTCTGTATACTGTATATTGTAGGACTAGAGGGCTTATGCAAATTTAAGGAAGACTTCGACAGATACTGGATGAAATCAGGAGACTTTGTTGCATCGATTTACCTTTATTAATAATAATAATACGACTAACATTTTGGATAAGAAAAGGGAATAAGCATTCAATATGCGCACTTACGGATATTAGTATTAGTATTAGTAACGGCCGCATGGTGCAAGAAAGCCTATGGCTTATGCTGCACCAGCCAAAAAAAAAAAAATAAAATAAATAAATAAAAAATAAAAAAAAAATAAATAAAAAAAAAAAAAAAAAATATATATATATAAATCCGAACAAAACAATGATAAAAACAAAAAAAAAAAAAATAAATAAATAAATAACTAAATAATAATAATTAATAAAATAAAAAATAAATAAAAAGGAAATTAAACCTATCATCCTATGTGCTTCCCTTACCCGAAAGTACTATCCAGATGACCTTTGAATTTCCCCAAACTGTCGGCCTCTACCACCCATGAAGGCAACTTATTCCAGTAATTTATAACTCGCTGGCTAAAATAGAACTTCCTGCAATCCAATCTAAACATTTCCCCCCGTAACTTGAATTTATGTCCCCTAGTTCTAGCATCATTTGTAATCTTGAAAATTTTGTCCTCATTCATTTTACTGATGCCTCTCAGAGCCTTAAACACCTCAATCAAATCTCCTCTAAGGTGTCTAGTTTCCAAACTCTGCAACCCACATATTCGAAGTCTTTCTTCATAAGGACGCCCTTTTGCCGATCTCACCAGGCGAGTTACCCTTCTTTGCACCCTTTCAAGAAGCTCGATGTCTTTCTTCAGGTGCGGTCTCTATACTTGAACACAGTATTCCAAGTGTGGTCTAACATAAGCCTTATATAATGGGATTATCACGTCCCTATCTCTACTTGCAAAAGTTCGATAGATCATTGATAGGACACCATGGGCCTTCCTTGCAACCTGTTTACAATGCTCAGAGAATTTCATGTCTGACCGTATCGTAACACCCAAGTCCCTTTCCTCCAGTACTGGCTTTAGTTGAACTCCACCAAGTGAATAAGTTATTTTGGGATTACTGTTTCCCAGGTGTAATACCTTACACTTTGTTGGATTAAAGCACAGCTGCCATTTTTCTGACCATTCCTGAAGTCTATCTAGGTCTCTCTGAAGAAGCTCAGCTTGACAGTGATCATTAACTACTCTACCAATTTTAACATCATCTGCAAATTTAGACATCACGCCCTCTATCCCTTCATCAATGTCGTTTATGAAAATTAAAAACAACAGTGGACCTAATACTGATCCTTGGGGAACCCCACTTCTTACATCAACCCAATCTGAGGAATAGCCATTTATCACAACCCTCTGCCTCCTGCCCTGAAGCCATCCTTCTATCCATCTAAGGATTTTCCCAGTGATTCCAACCTGTTCCAGCTTATAAAGCAACCGCTCATGTGGGACTGAGTCAAAAGCTTTGCTGAAATCTAAATAAACAATGTCGAAATTATTCCCTAAATCCAGCTCGTGAGTGACCCTTTCGAAATAGCGAACCAGATTTGTTAAACATGATTTTCCCTTTACGAAACCATGCTGAGTATCCTTGAGAATTTCAATTCGATCCAAATGATCCTGAATTCCACCCTTGATCATTGCCTCCATGATTTTCCCTACTACTGAAGTCAGACTGACAGGTCGATAATTTCCAACTTCACTTTTAGAGCCACCCTTATGTATGGGAGATACATTTGCACTTTTCCAATCCAAGGGAATCTCCCCAGAGTCTAGTGATGCTCGCATAATTAGCCTCAATGGTTCAATGCACTCGCTTGCCGCCTCTCTTAAGATTGTAGGGTATATTCCATCAACTCCACTCCAATGCGGCAGTGTAAAATAGGTTTGGTGATATGAACATTATGATCTTCAGCTGCATAGTTTCGCGACTAATCTTTAGGGGAAGTTGTGGCGGCTATTTTTGCTATTAGGTTTTAGGAGCATTAGCGACTACGGCCATATTGCTCCGTATATACTGTCTGTAAATTGCTTGTGTTCTGTGGTCGAGTTTTTGTTTTGCTGTCGAAAAACCCGAGTTTCCGGGAGAAAAAAACATGCTACCCTTGCCTGAGACCAACTAACTCAGCCACGTTGTGAAAAAGACCCATAAAAATTCCTCCCATCATTGATAGGACTCGAACTCAGGTCTTTTTCACCCGATGCAGGGAGGACGGCGATCCTACAAACTGTGCTACCCAATAGGGCCCTTAGGGGGAGTCAACGAGTGCATGGTATCCGGGCTCGGACTGTAAAAGGGTCTGAAATCCCCACAAAGGAGGGTGTCTCGGTGCAAGAACAGAGAACGCCTCCTTGCTGCCCTTTTTCCGCCAACATTAATTCTTGCACTCGAGTGCCTTTAACACTAAGACCAGCCATGCATTACTTAATTTATTGGATGCTTTATGACTCTCAAAGTTTAAAAGGAGAGCCTTGGAAGAGTACCGTACTAGCCATGGCACTAGGGCAGTGTAATGTACGAACGTATCTGTAGCAACCACAAAAAATGCACAACCCATGGTCAACTGAGCAATTGTTGTTGGCGAATCTCCAGCTGCATGACTGTCCTAGGGTATCAAGAGAAACTTAATTTCCGAAAATTTCTGGTCCACAGATGACTAAAAATATTGCCACCCTTAAGATAAAAAATCAATAAGTAATTTGTGAGCAGCACCAGTCGACCACCATTAATAAACCTAGCATTTCTGACCTACGCATATATATTGCGAAATTTGTCTTCTGGTAGATATTGATTCCTGGCTAAGCTGTTGTAAAATTATCTTGTGGAGAAGGAAAGTTAGGATATTTTGCATATCTGTGTTCAAATGATCTTCGTGTATTTATTACCTCCTCAGTAGGTAAGAGCAAGGTATATAATTTGGTTAATTACTTAATTTGTAACGATATTAAAAACAAAAAGTTAAAAATAAATGGTATAATTTTCTATCTTCATTTTGGTTGAGATTATTTACACAGTACATAAATCAGATTCATAAGTATATCAGTAGTATTCGTAGTATAAGTTCTAGAGCGCGCGATATTTTGAAAAAATAAACCACATACCACTTTGTACGTAAATCTAAATATTGAAATCCCCTGCGCAGCGTATGCATTAGAGTATGTACAAGAAAGTACGTACATATAACGAATAAATGTAACCAAAATACATGAAATCGGAAATTACATTCACGCCACCAACCTCAAAATCAAAGCATCAAGTAAAAACTGGAAAGTATGGAGAATAGGAAATAAAAACACTTCTAATAATGGTTCTTCAGTGATAATGGAAATATTCTTCCACGATTTGACCCTACTGCTTTTTTTTTATATTTAAATTAAAATAATTAAAAGATTAACTGAATCTCAGAAAATGGAAGAATCTGCCTTCCTTTTCATATTTACTTTACAAATTAAACGATAAAAATAGTAGTTTATAACTCGGTAGTTGTTTACATTATACGACTGTTTTTTTTTTTTTTTTTTTGCAATCTGTCGTGCGAACTGCGAAAAGAAGTTTCTCAATGGAATACAAAATTATTAACGAATCCTGAGTTGGCTTGTTTACTATCAAAAGCAGCGAAAACATTTCAAATAAGTTTTATTTTCATGGAAACAAAGGATGACGAAAGAAAAGAATAAATCTGTGTGTACCTCCCAGATTTAAATGTACGCTCTTGATGGTATTCTGGTCTGGCTGTTCGTCACTCGTTGTATAGGTCTGAATTCAAATCCTGAAGACGACTGCGGGAATTTACTAAAAGATTACTTGTTTAACATGGGGTTTTAGAAACTCAAATCCAAGGTGGAAATGCAGGATTTTACACACGAGGAATTTCGGATTTTTCGTTCGGCGAAACAAGCAAACTTAATATTGACCTTTATTGACGACTGTATTGGATCGCTTATTGCTTGTTTATTGCCGAAATAATAATAAATAAATATCTCACTACGTAAAAGCTCGATTATTCATGTATAGTTACATTGTTAATGCCCTACCGTTTAATTCATTAAACTTCAAACTTTTGTTAAATAAATAATGTTTTTGTTTATACTCTGGGATGGTCACATAGAGTGAGAGGAATTTACAACTACAGCAGTTTCAAAAATTTATCTGCATTTTGTATATTACATGGAGTCTAATATGTCACGTATCTCTGCACTTTCAAGCTGGACAGTACTTTGTACACGGTTTCAATACCGGAAACTCGAGTTTTTCAACTCGAAAAATAGATAACCCAACCACACAATACACACAAATTACAAGACTATATATTGACACGTTGTGCCTTAACTGTTTCGATGTATTGTGTGTTCTAAACAACTCAACTCTTTCTGGTTCGAATCTCATAGTTATGTAATACTATCAATGTTATCCGAGTAATACAAAATCATTGCATTGAAAAATACTGAATACTAGTTTTTATTTAACATGCGCATATGAACTTGATCTCCAGTTGCATAAAGAGTAAATTTAATAAGAAAGCATGAACCCATCGTTAGCACTTTCTCATCCATTAGTAACAATAACAGTAATTGTTAAAAAAATTAAATATGATACACTGTATAAACATATAACATCATTTACATTTCTTAGGGACAACAGAGATTACGGGAAAGTAATTGTGGTCGGAATCACCGGATGAACGTTAGCAGGAGACAACTGGCAAGTTGCCGATTAGCCACAGGGTGCACATCCAACCCTAACCCCAATTTCAAATTAAAATTATCATTTAACAGCACCAGAACTTATCGCTCATAACATTTTTTCTTGAATAGAAGTGTGTGTTCACAGAAGGATTTCCATGTTTAGAGGGATGAAAATCTTGGAATGACTCAAGGGGAAAAATTACCGTAGACTGGGTAACTACAACCTCTATTGAAGAGGGTTTTAGAAATTCTTTCAGTCATCGAACTCAGACCGCTCTAAATGAGTAGTAGGAGTGCTGAATAAGAGGCCACGGTGGACAACTGGAAAGGGGTTGCTCATTCAGCACTTTGGAAGTACCACATCATGCAAACAGTGAAATTCATACAAGGGATCGCTACAACAGCCATATACTGCTGGTCATTATTAAGGACACTTTCGCGGCCTAACGTTATATTGATTCTATATGTGTGTGCTTCTATATATGTGCTTCTAACGTACACAAGCTGCCTTCCAGATATCATAATCCAGTACAGTGCCACCACGTACCACACAAAATAACCCCAAACATCTCCTAGTAATATATGCGTACTTGGTCCACAAAGTCACTGAGTCTGTCTCCTACTCGTTCGAGTCATGATGGCACTTATATTTACATCCTCATACCCAGCTTAGAGCACAAGTACAGTAAGCCCACATGATGGTATTTGCTACAACATACATATAATAGCCTATAACGCTGGCCGTGGTAGCCATGCATGTCCTGATGGTGTTATTCTGAGACCAGCATTAATTTCAATGATGAGCACTATACTTACAGAAACAAGAATATAGATAAATTTTGTATGATTTTTATCTTTTATGCTATTTAGTGGCCAAAAAAATGAAAATTTCGAAAGTACTGGCAAGTGCTTGTAATATTTCTCTGGTATAGTGTGACTCCGATCAGCAGAATACTGAATTTCTGGTCTTTAAGTGACTACTAGTTACAGCCTGCAGTAGACTTAATTGTGCTAATTTCTCGTGATAATAAAAAAAAAAAAATTACTGAAATTTATTTCACTATAACAGAAGCAAATAATAGCCTAGTAAGGAAAGCGTGTAAATACCAATCAATCTATTAAATAAGCTGTGCGAAGTTTGTAGTCATAAACGTTGCAAATAAAGCAACTGTACCTTTATTTTTTTCTAAATATTTTATACACTCTGTTTTACACTGTTTTACATTGTATGCTAACCGAATAAGGCTGATACTTTTGGGAATTTCCCCACTATTTTATTTTTCCAGCGGTTGTAATAATAAGTCGTCCCGAGACTCAGCTCACAGACTTTCCAAGGTACATGAAAAGCACGATAAATAAAATTTTCCCATTGTGATTTCTGCCATGAAAAAAATTAGATAATAATGTACAAACAAGTGGGAGAAGAAATCATAAATCTGAAGGATAGTTACTCTACGAAATTATCAAAGCTACTATAGACGAAAAATTCGAATGTTACAGAAGAGTATGAGAGGGTATTCCAGAGAGGGATAAAAACATTCCCTGTGATTTATTAGAAGATTCGAAATGCAACCACAGATTTCCCAAAGGATCTTCTCTCTTTACAAATAGTAAGTACAAGTTACTTAACATTTCATTTTCTTAAATGCTGTTTCTCTCTCTTTCTTAAGAGATTTCTTTCATGTGCATTAGGGCCTTTGGAGCAAATGGCATGTATACGGTTAGTAGAAAATTTTTAACATCAATATTCTTCGTGATCAGTGAAGCGATGTTGTCGTTCGCGATTCAAAAGGAAAGCGGAATAAAATAGTGATATTAGCCACAGAAAATAGCTGATAAATTACCAGACATGATAAATAAACTAAATGAGTTACAGATTTTCAAACAAGAGGAAATTAAAACAAGGGGGAATTAAATATTTTCCACAGATTTGTCGATCCATCAAACTGAATTTTTTTTAATAATAACCAATGTCTGTCTGACTTTTTGTGTAGATATTAACAACCAGATTACAAATGAATTGATGAAGTAACAACCAGATTAGAATTGAATTGAAGTAACAACCAGATTAAAACTGAATTGAAGTAACAACCAGATTACAAATAAGTTAGTGGTAAAATGATAAATTGTTAATCTACAACAGCCCATACACGTCAATTGACATGTAATATCAATCTTCAGAAAATAATTCAGGCTTTCTCGACTATTCCATTCCCGAACTAAATTTTGCAACTTATCTGGAGGATATCAACATTTCAAAAGTTCGTAACTTGTGATATAAATATGAAGTATTTTACTGATGCGCTGCAAATGATCGACGATATCAACGAATAAGCCAATAACAAGGAAGGAAACTTAGAATGCTTGCGCAAAACTTCAAAGGCAGGTGGCGCGAAGATTGCATGGTAATCAATTGTCTATTAATCATTTTTAGAAGACAGAGAAACACCTGGGTCCGTGGTCTAACATACAGAGAATCAATTATACTGTATAACAGACATACGAAATGTAACTTTAAATAAATGCACACCGATAATATTCATACAATGTATGTATTCTCCATACCTTTATTTATGTATTGCCTACAAAGAAATTGGTTGCACTCCAATATGGACGCTTGCTATCATTTTCATTACGTGTATATTAAAAGATATGGTCTGTGCATCGGCAGGAATGATTGCTCTTTCAAGTTACACTTAAATCTATTGAAGCTTTCTGAGGCCGTACAGGAAGAGCACTTTCAAAGCAAATGGATACAACGTTTAGGAACAGGAGCTCCATATGATACAGCTCTAGTTCCTGAAACCTGTTCCCATTCCTGTTTCTAGAATCGGACTGCTATGTGACATCGTCATAGTAGTTTTTCGGCTTGGTCAAATAAGATTCGCTCTTTGCAAAGCATGTTATGACCCTTTTAGGTTATTATACTTTTCAAGATGATGCTGTAATGCATCCTTTTCCATAGATTCCATTACCTGACCCCATTAAGATCAAATTAACTGGCCTTACATATTATACACAGCACAATATGACCTAAGTTCCTGATGCGCTTAAAGAAAACATACAATAACATCAGTCATGGCAACTCCACTAAACATACAACAACCATTCAAGTTTTGGCGAACTGCCAATAGAAGGCAGGAGACTTGTATATCCAAGAATCCAAGAATGTGCAGACACAGTTTTCAAGTTAATACATTTTGTCTGGTTGATGCAGAGTAGCTTTAAGTTACAAGCTATAAGTGTGAATCGTTTTGTGAGTTGTGACGGAAGATTTGAAGACTGAGCGACGTGTTTTGTTATATGCTATTCTGTTTGCTATAGTAGGAGTGCTAATAGACTGTGGGAGAAATGTCAGAGGTTTACAGATACAAGTGTTTGCAGAAAATTATAAGTGGCACAAGCGCATTAAACAAGGTCAGGAATCTACGGCTGACGACTCGTCGCTATGAAGCATCAGTATACTGAGTAGGAAAACTGTGTATTCTGCGGTCGATTTGCCTGTTTGCTGGACGAGAAATCAAAGCTTCCGGGAGATAAAATCAAGCAACCCCTCGCCTCAGAACAACTAACTCAGCCACGTTGTGAAGAGTCCATAAACATTCATAGCGTCATTGGCAGGATTCGAACCCACGTCTTTTTCATCCGATGTGGAAAGACATTTTTTTTTTTTTTTATTTATTGTGTTACGCGGCGCCGAATAAACTATGGCAACTCCGCGTTGTAATGTATGTAGTTGCCGTACTGATAAAGGATAATCAGTGTAGTGGTGTAGATGTATCGTAATGTAGTGTTGGATTATGTTGTTCATATTGTATAACTGGTCACTTGGATAGTTAGCTGGCAAGTAGCAAACTGCTACCAGTGATTATATTCATTGTGCTACCTGTGAGGGTACTAGCAGTCTGGACAACCGAGGACTTCCACCGTTCCAGAGCAAAAGGCCTTTTGTATGTAGTTGCCGTACTGATAAAGGATAATCAGTGTAGTAGTGTAGATGTATCGTAATGTAGTGTTGGATTATGTTGTTCATGTTGTATGACTGGACACTTGGATAGCTAGCTGGCAAGTAGCAAACTACTACCAGTGATTATATTCATTGTGCTACTATGAGGGTACAAGCATTCTGGACAACCGAGGACTTCCACCGTTCCAGAGTAAAAGGCCTAGGATATTCTGGATGAAGAGAGGAGAACTATGCTGAGAATCTCATACGGCTGTGCACACGCCATTGTTACAGAGCACCTAAAAATGTAGCGAATCTATGATTGCTGGATTCCACCATTTGACATCTAATCAGAAACTAAACCACATGAAACGGTCTAGTCTTACAATTTCCGAAGCACTCATATCACGTCTAACACAAGCGTCTATAACAAACCGCTTTTCAGTCTTCAAACCTTCCATTATGTAGCTCACAAAATGGTTCACACTTACAGCATGTAACTTAAGGCCACTTTGAAACTACAAAACATGGCAGAACTTGCAAGAGTATACCCAACAGTACACTGATGAGCCAAAACATTATGACCAGTGAGTCGTTATGCAAATCGAAGAAACTGCAGGTGAACTATGGCGCGTGCGCGGGTCAGGTAAAAAAACCCCTGATACTGAGCTCCGTTAATCAGTGTTACTCTTGTTCTTCAGATGGGAAAGGCAGCAAACTTAAGCGAGTTTTACAAAGGCCAAATTGTAATGGCCATATGACTGGGTCAGAGCATATCCAAAACGGCACAGCTGCTGGGATGCTCACGGTCACCCGTGGTTAGTATCTACCGAAAGTGGTCCAAGGAGGGGGAACCTACGAACCGCCAGCATGGTGTAGGACGACCACAGCTCATCAATGCTCGAGGTTAGTGAAGGCGCTCCCAGATGGTATGTGGCAACAGAAGGGCGACTGTGGCACAACTCGCCGGTAATTGGTAATTGGAATGCTGGTGACTGGAGTAATGTGTCACAACACACAGTACATCGAACCCTGCTGAAAATGGGGCTGCATAGCTGCAGGCCACTCCCGGTGCCCATGCTAACGATGGTTCACCAGCGACAGTGCCTACAATGGGCACACGAGCATCGAAACTGGACCTTGAGTGATTGGAAGACGGTTGTCTGGTCCGATGAATCATTTCCTGTTGCACCATGTGGACGGCCGGGTACATCTGCATCATTTACCTGGGGAAGTGATGGTGCTTGGATGCACCGTGGGACGAAAGCAAGCCGGTGATGGTGGTGCCATGCTTTGGGCAATGTTCTGCTGGGATACCCTGGGTCCAGTCATCCATCTGCTGGGCACTCTGACATCTACTACCTACCTAAACATCATTGCTGACCAGGTACACCCTTTCATGGCAACTGTCTTCCCCTCTAGTGGAGCTGTTTTTCAGAAGGATAATGCACCATGCCACACCGCTCGGATTGTTTGACTGGTTCACGGAACATGAGGAAGACTTCTAGGTATTGCCCTGTCCTCCAAATTCACCAGAAATCAATCCCATCAAGCATCTGTAGTTTGTGTTGAAACAGCAACTCTGATCTGTAGCATCTTAACCACGGACCTTAGAGAATTTAAAGGATCTGTTGGTTACATGTTAGTACCAGATACCACAAGACACATTTAGAAATCTTGTAGCGTCCATGCCTCGGCAGGTACGAGCTGTTTTGGCTGCACGTGGAGGACCAACATCATATTAGGTAGGTAGGTAGTAATGTTTTGGCTCATCGATGTATGTCAGCATATTCTTCGACATGCACTCTCCTTCTGTCTACTGACATTTCACTGAAACTTGAGTTGATGTAGTGGTGCTGCTATTGTGTGAATTAAATGATCAGCCTGTGCATGAACAAAACATGTATGTTTATCAAAATTTATAGTGTAGCGGCTACTCCTCTTGAACCACGTTCTTATGATGTTGCGACTTGCAGGCTGTTCTACTAAGATCTTTAAGGTGGTAAAGGACTACTTCACGCACTGTACAGTGACTATTAAGTCGTCGATTAATTCCATTGTATGAGAGGTGACCAGGAGATGCCCACAGGGATCGGTTTTTGGACTGCTAATATGGAACCTAGTTTTTGAGGATTGGTTGCATAGGGACTTCTAGCATACAGAGATGGTGGCGTATGCTGATCTTGTACTGCTTATTGAAGGAAATTCATGGACAAAACTAGAAACCGGGTAACAGCAGGTTTTTCTTGAACTTAATAACTGGTGGTTACATAAACTGACTGTATCAGAAACCAAAACAAGGATGATGGTCTTCAAGGGTCATTTTTCAGGTAGGTCCCCAGTTGTGAGAATGAATGGGTCGAGCTAAAATCGGCAACATAAAATATCTAGGCATTATGCTTGATGGATCATTAACTTTCCACTCACATACTACATATCTATCTGAGAAGGTGAGGAAATTTATTGGATTGATTACTTGAATCACTAGGGTTGGCTGGGGAATAAAAGGTAAGGCACTGAACTTACTATATGAATATGTAGTTATCCCAATGGTAATGTATGGTGCACCAATTTGGTGAGCACATAAGTTGAAAAGTGTTTGCTAGGAAGCTCAATTCCATTCAAAGAGTAATGCTCCTTAGGATGTGCATGGCATGCAGTAGTACTTTTGACCCCAGCTTTGCAGGTTGTGACTGGCAAATTGCCTATTGATCTGGTGTATTGCCTATTGATTTGGTGTATTGTGCGTTAGCTTATTCCATCTGCCGTGGCATTCCCAGTTCTTTTCTGAATATAGAGGTAAACATCTTAGCAGATCCCAAGGAGGAAAAGACAAGAATCTGGGAGGCTCTGGTAAACGTCTGGCAGGAGCGTTGGAGTGTTTGTGATAAAGGACAGATTACACAAAAATTTTTCTCAGATATGATATAAGAAATGCAGCCTCGATAAAGTTCAAATGATTTGCACCAAACTTACAAGCTATATTCTTATTTACTGGTCATGGTTCAATTAATGTAAAGTTGCATGATTTAAGAATCACTGAAAGATCTAGTTGCCATTGTGGCAAAAGGGAATCATGGAAACATATTATGTACAACTGTGAGGAATATAATGATCTAGGAGTTGAATTGGTATCTCGGATGAGTAATCTCAATCTTATGGCAGAAGGCTGTGAGACAATTCTACTTGAAAACCTGGAGAACCTCTTGGCTTTCCAGGCCTTTCCAACTGCTATATGTTAGGCGGTAGACACTTCTCGATCTGGAAGCCTTGGATTGGTAATGTGGTATGGTATAGTGGATTAGCTGGAGGTCTGTGCAATCGTTCTGAATGGCTTTATTTTGGTAGAAGCATGACTCTGCAGTATCCAAGCAACTCCAGCTCGTTGTGCTGGCAGTTCTGTTCTTGGCAGCTCCTTGTACTGCTGGCTTTCCTAAACAGAGTTCCTAGTACTGAAAGACTGAGCAGATGTAGCCCTTTGAGATGAAGTTTGGACTTTGTTTGGTTTTCAACAATATTTATTTATTTATTTAATTTTTATGTAATTTGATTATCTTCAGTTTTTTCATGTGTATCTGTTTTGGTCATGGCTATCTTTCCCTCCCTGTACTTGGGCAAACAGGAGAGGGAGTATATTAAAATACTGCTAAATTATGTGTAAATGACAGCAGGGTCGCAATAGGTTGGCTGGGAACACTTTAATTAATAAATAACAATAATAATAATGGCCTTGATCACTGCTGTAATGCGTTACTGAAGACTTTCTACTAATTACTGGGTGGTATTATGCTGGTCCGTTTGGAGCATTCATCCACGCTAATGAAGGCCATTTTTGGCTTTGTCCTAATTGTGTCCGTGTATTCATCCCAGAGATGGCTAATTGGGTTATAACCAACATCTACACTAGTCAATGCAATGTTCCTATATCACTCTTCAGGCCATGCATTCGCAAGCCTTGCTTTGTGACATAAAGCATTGTCCTTTTGGACCACTTCCATAAAGTTTCACGCAGAATTGCCACATCAAATGCAGTACACAGCATTCATGAATCCATGCACTGTAAACAGTGGACTGCCCATTCTACAAGAATGGTGGTGGTGGTCCACTGCCTTCTCCTCCACAGTTGAGATTCCTCAGATAGTAGTAAGGCGCACTATAGTCCCAGCAGTTCATGCACCATTAAACTCCCATAACACACACCACACACACATACCCCTCAGATGGTAAGTGTTCTCCATGCATCAACAAAAACCAAAACGCATCGTCAGATTAGAAAAGCATGTGATTTTTCACTCCACAGAACTTCACTGATCCTCAGTAAAGGTTTGGTGTGCTTTGAACTACACCAGTCGATAAAGCGCTTTGTTTTTGTTATAAAATGCTTGTGGGCAGCTCTTCCATGAAAATGCCAAGTTGCAATTACCCCGTTATATCAGTAGCTCAAGTACATCCATTTTATTACCACTACTCTTGACATTATACAATTTACTCTTGGATATATGCATTATTCACTTCCTCAACCCATCCCTTGTATTTACTGAAGCATGCTAAGCCATCACTAGTCAGTTTCATATCTTTGATATAATTAGCAGATGACTGATCATCTGTAGACTTTAGGGTTAAATGATTCATTCTTGGACTCTGAAAGCCTCTCACTCAAACATTTGAGAAGACTGCAAGTGTAATCTTGAGCCATGCCATTAATCAATTGCTGTCTCTAACAATTTTCCTGAACTCTTAAAGTCCCTTCAATGATAATGGTAAAAAATTCTTGCCCCTCCTCTGTTCAAATTGATGCAAAATAAATTCCTTCTGTCAACATGCCGATAAAAATAATGACAATGCTACTCTTGAAAATTAATAATCAGGAGCTCATTCCCTGGAATATCACTAGAGGCTAGATTCCTTTCCAAAATGCCCTAAAAGGTAGCACAGTTTGTAGAATCGCCATCCTCCACAAACCTTCTGAAAAAGACCTGAGTTCAAGTCCCATCAATGACAAGAGGAATTTTTATGAGGCTTTTCACAAAGTCGCTGAACTAGTCAGTCTCAAGTGAGGGTAGCATGCTTTTCTCTCCTGGTAACTCGGGTTTTTCGTCCAGAAAAATGAAAATCAGCCACATAACACACAATTTACAGACAGTATACACAGAACAATATGGCCTTATTTGATGCTCCTGAAAGCCTACAACAACCCTTCTGAATCCCCCATCTTACTGTTGCATTGTTCTTTCTCAGTTCAATCTTGTTTATTAATGAACCAATATTTAATTTCAGATCATTACACTCTCCATCTAGGACAAAGAAATTACTCATCTATCATGCTATTAACGGCAAAAGCGACCTTCAAATAGAGGGTGGTTATAAAGTTTTTAGCTATTTTGGGGGGAAAATAAACGCTGTACAGCAAAACCTTGTATAAAAAAACTTTTCAGTCAGGCACAAAAATTTAATATACTCTTTGAGAAACAAATAATAGTTCCAATGTTCACCACCAGTAGGACATTCATTTCTTCATTTTCACCTCATGTTACTAGATACTACCTGACACTCCTCCATGCCTCTGCTACCATTACCACGCATATTTTATAACTGTCAAAATAAGTCTATGGACTTGTGCTGTTTTTGCTATATTTTTTTTCTCCCGTCAGCCAACAGCATGAAATAACAGGAACCAGAATTCAACAGACTAGATATTTTTACAATCTTCCACTGTCCAGCATGGGTGGGGGGCACCATTTTACCTGTTAAATGGTGTAGTCTGTGTGGATAGCACAGTGGCATCATCACCATCCTCCCAACATCAGGTGGAAAAGGCCCGGGTTCAAATCCCATCGATGACGCGAGGAACTTTTACGGGCTTTTTTTACTCCGTGTAGTTAGTCAGTCTCAGGCACAGATAGCAAGCTTTTTCCTAAGAAATTTGTTCTGTTGAACTTTTTGTTCAGCAGAACAGGCAAATTGACCAGAGACCACACATAATTTACAGACACAATACACATAGGTATATATAATAACTTACAGAGTGACCATAATGTAATAGTTTGGTTTTGTTAAATTGCATAGTCATGTATGTTTCATATCTGCAAAAATTGATTGATTTCTATGGATATACTGCTAATTACATGTCAATAGTGAGTTTGGTTTTGTTAAATTGTGTAGCCACATGTGTTTCGTATCTGCAAAAATTGATTGATTTCTACGGATATACTGCTGATTACATGTCAAAAGTGCTACCAACAGTTTCTGTTCTGCAAGGAATCCAGTGATAAGAAACCTTTGAACATCTATTGGATTTTTGCAAAATTCTAGGCATTTTTACCTTGTGCTGTTGTCTGCAGATCAAGTGTGAGGAGGCCTACCATACACAGTGCAAGAGAGGAAGACATAGGAACTTTTCACCTTGACTTGTTTGCAATTTTGACCAGTGAATCTACCCTATTATTTTTCACCTACAGTGATTAGATCCAATATTTTCAAGAAATCCCCATTCTTCCATTGTTTTAACATGTGTGGTGCAAAACTTTTGAACAAGGCCTCCTACCAAGAAACTGATAATGCAATCTTCTTCTTCAGAGCCCTCAATAACCCACAGAAGAAAACTGAATTAACAGGAAGCACCTCTTTTTGGTCAGAACTTCCCTTGCCTCTACCATAGACCTTGTGGCTCAGAAGTCGCTGACATCTACATAATCATAAGATTCTTCACATCCTGGACTTGACCACAACATAGTATCGGCTAGATAAAACCCCAGGAACGACCTGCTAACTCTCCATGCAGGGTAGGATCATGCTAACCCAACCAGGTTAATATGATCATTAGAAATCCTATCCAACCATAATATTGGATAGGATTTCTTGGTTGTAAGAACTGCAAACCCTGGGATTCCCAGGGTAAGATTATTAGCCCTAAAAGCAGTCAGAATCGGATTTTCTAATCCTTCTCCCAAAGGATAGAAAAGAATAACACAGGGTCTGCTCACTCCTTCCTTTCCCTCGGGTTCCCCCTTCCCCCTGGTATAACTAATGCTCCACTGCTAAGTAAAGGGCACACCTTCGTCTACAACCCCCTCACTCTTTTACTCCCTTTCTTCCGAACACCCTGTACTGCCCCAGCACTCTACTTTGTTCCTTTTTCTTCTAACTTGCCTCCATCCAGGATGCTTAGGTGACCCTAGTGGAAAACAGCTAGAGAATAATGGGCAGCCTGGTGACCTCCTAGCAATTCGACTCTGGAGAGAATATGCAAGGCTCATGGGATAGAATATTTCTGTGTGGGTTGTGCTTGTTAATAGGAGAAACTTTTACAAGGTTGGGATACACTTAAATAGAAGAGGTGCAAGAATATTTGCTGATGCTATCAAGGCAGTGATAGGTGGGTCAGAAAATGGTTAACTTAGGAGGATACACTGACTAACAGATTAACTAGAGGACAGGCCTAATATGAGTACAATGTATACAGGAAGGACAGCAGGACACAACAGGTGGGGGGGGGTTACGTTCTTAGTTAAGAAGCATATAAATGTAAGGCAGTATATTCAATTGAAATGGATGGCCAGTGCAATGGTCAGTCAGTTTAGTGTGACATAAACACTGGAAAAAACAAAAATGAGATTAGGAGTGTGCTATAAGCCTAATGACTGAGATGAGTATACTAATCAATACAGAAAAATAATGGGCCAGTAAATCAGAATGCCTTATAATGGAAGTTTTTGCTTTCCAGATATTGAGTGGAACTTGTGGGTTGGTCACTTAGCACAAACAAGACTTTATGGATTTATTGGATGACTGTTTTCTAAATTAGCATGCTAGAGAGCCAACAAGATGCAGAACTCTTTATCTGGTTATCAGCAGAAATTCTTCATGCATTAAGAATTTAAGCTAAAAAAACCCAACTGGGCGGTAGTGATCACAGTATACTAATGTGAATTTACTTAAAGACACAACTACTGTCAAGGGTAAAGGGAAAGGCTTTTGGTTTCATAAGGGTAGTATAGTGGTCTCAAACAGTTTTTAAATTCTGTGCAGTGGGACCAACTGACAATGTTATCAAGAGCAAATTCTAAATGGGAAGCATTCCAGGAGGTCATCATAGAAGCTACTAGGGCTTTTCATATCAAATAAGAAATACTGTTTCATGTCAAATAAGAAAGTCAAATGAACTTGTGAGACCTGTGGCAGAGAAGAAAAATGTGTGGGATGCATATAAATTATTGGGTGATACATAAGCCTATGGTATATAAAAATTAGTTTGCAATCAAGTCACAAAGGAGGTTAGGCAAGCTAAGGAAAATTACAAGAAGTCTCTGGTAAAGAATGCAAAGAACAGCAGCAAAGACTTCTATGATTATATTGACAGTAGAAGGAAGGGGTTGAATCACATTGGCCCAATGTGATTCAAGTGGCCCAATGTGACAGTAGAAGGAAGGGGTTGAATCACATTGGGCCACTTGATGTCAATGGATTAATCATTGACGATTCTGCTCAGGTTGCTGACAAATTGAAATAGGTATTTTGCATCTACATTCACACAGGAGGAATTGTTTAGGGAAGTGGATGCCATGAGTTTATCAAACTCTAATGGGTATCTAAATGATTTTGTAATAACTGAAAGAAAATGGAAAAGAAATTGCTGAAGTGCAAACATAAAAAGGCATGGGGTGGATGGAATATATCCAGTTATATTAAGGGAGGCAGCAAAGTTGGTGAGCAAACCCTTATCCATAATTATATGAGCATCCTTGGATTTTGGGGAGGTCCCTATGGACTGGAGACATGCAAATGTATGCTCAATTCACAAAGAGTGACATGGGTAATTACGGACCTGTTAGCTTAACTTCTGTTCTAGGGAAAATAATGGAGTCACTGGTTGAAGAAGTAATGCGGGCCCATATAGCCAGAAGTGCAGTTATACTTCAGTCACAGCATGGATCTGTTAAAGGGCAATCAATTGTGTGACCAATCTGATTGGATACTATGATGCAGTAACAAAGGAATTAGATGTAAAAAATAATTTTTATATCATATATCTGGATTTCAGGAAATATTTTGATACTTTTGCACATAATAGACTGATATACACACTGGAACAGTGTGGCATTAAGGGCAAGTTATTGCTATGGATAAAGGGATGGTTGAGTGGGAGAAGACAGAGACTGGTCATCAATGGGCACTGCTCTTCGTGGACTATATATATGTTGCTAGTGGAGTCGTTGAGGGTTCGGTGCTGGACCATTGTCGTTTTCAATATTTATTAATGATATTGATGCAGGCATATCAGGCTTAATGCCTAAGTTTTCAAATGATACAAAGGTTGGTAGGTGGTTACTGATAGTAAACTGGGTGAGCTACTGTAACAAGTTTTAGGAAAATTAGGTTGATGGGCTAAGAAATAGCAGTTCAAGTTTAACATTGACAAAAGCAAGGTACTGCATATGGGTAGCAATAATCACAGATTAACAAAATGTGTGATACTTTACTCAGAGTAGCAGAAAATAAAAAAGACTTGGGGTAATTATGCAGTCAGATATAAAGTTCTCTAAGCAGTGTAGACAGGCTGCCAGGCCAATTGATGGAGTTTTGTCAATGATATACTGAAACTTTGATAGCAGGAATAAGGAGGTGATTATCCCTTAGAACAAGGCCATGGTTAGGCTTCATCTTGAGTACTATATACAGGTCCAGAGGCTTTTCTTTGAGAAGGATGTATATCTGCTAGAATGGCTGCAGAGAAGAGCAACCAGATTGGTGAATGGGAAAAAAAAGGATACTCTTTTGAAGAAAAGCTTCAGTTCTGCAAACTGCAGCATCTGTAATGAGGCACCTGCAGAGAGACCTGATTGAGGAGTTTAAAGCCTTGAATGGATTGAGTAAGCCAAGTGTTAGCATTAGTAGAGGCACATGATGCACGAAAGCAAGCTTACACAGCATCAATCAAAAATAAAATCTTCCCATTTCACCCATCCATTTGCTCCAAAACTTTGTCTAGTTCTTCCTTGAATTTATTTAAGCTATCAACTTCCATGACAGATGGAAGTTTGTTCCATCAATCAACTACCCACTCGCTGGCCAAAGGTAAATTTCCACACATCTATTCTATTCTACAACTGTCTTTTTTCAATTTGAATTTATGCCCCCTCAGATTACGAACCATACGAGAACTTATAAGCCTCAATCAGATCACCTTGCAGGTGCCTAGTCTCCAGGTGCTGCAATTTGCAGAACTTAAGCCTTTCTTGGTAAGAGGACCCCTTTGTTCCCTTCACCAATCTTGTTGCCCTTCTCTGTACTCATTCCAGCAACTCTACATCTTTCCTAAAATGAGACCACCAGACCTGTATGCAGTACTCTCTGACTTTTGCCTTATACAAATGGATAATCACCTCCTTTTCTGTACTAGCAAAGTTCCTGTATATCATTAACAAGACACCATGACCTGCTGCACTGCTCAGAAAACTTCATATCGGACTGCACAATTACCTCCAGGTTGTTTTCATTCTCTACCACCCTGAGTGTAGTACCACACGGTTGGTACATTCCTCTTGTGTTACTGCTACCCATATGCAGTACTTTGGATTTGTTAAACTTCAGTTGCCACTTCTCAGCCCATCTGCCCAACGTTTCTAGATCCTGTTGCAGTAGCATACTGTCATTAACAACCCTGCCAACCTTTGTATCACCTGCAAACTTCGACATTAAGCCTGATATACCTTCTTCAATATCTTTATTCAGTATACAAAACAATGAGCCCAACAACAAATAACGTTAGTCCACGAAAAGCAGTGTCCATTGACTACCACTCTCTGTCTTCTCCCACTCAACCATCCTTCTAACCATTGCAGCAACATGCCGTTAATACCATACTGCTCAAATCTGTACAGTAGTCTTCCATGTGCAACAGTATCAAAAAGTTTCCTGAAATTCAAGTACAGTAGATTCCAGTTATTTGGGACACCGGTTAATCGGGACAGCCGTTTATTTGGGACAAATCTTAAAGAACAGAACCTAATAGAAAAAATAGCCTGGGTTTTCTTTGCTCAGTTGGGACAACATACCGTCTAATCATGGCAAGAGACCGCAACACTGGAACGATTGTCTCCAACCATACCACATGGTTCGGTCGGATTTCTGGAGGTCATGACCATAAAACAAAAACAATTAGCAGTTTCCAGTTTATTGGGCTTTTCTGTTAGTGCAATCTATTATAAACAGATAGTAAACTCAATCTTACTGAATTTGCAATAATACCGACACCTGGAATTCTATGGGCTTGTAGGTTATTATGGTGAAATGTGTTTCCCCTTCCATGAAATCTTCAATCATATAAAAATCAAATTTTCAGAATCTTCTCTTCATTCCTATTTTTTAAGCTTTATAACTTGTTAGTCCATTCTCACTTGCACATACCATGTTAGTTGCAATTTGTGCATGCAGTGTTCTTTGTTATTGCTTCTTTTTTACTGCTTTAAATTTGAACCTCCCCCCGACCAAATGTCAGTGAACAGAAATATCAACTAATTAGTATGTACATATACAATGTATTAATTAAGCTATACACGTAAGTGAAAATTTATTTTTATTTTTCTAGCCTGTGGAAAATATTCTTCCGATTTTCATGTATCATTTAATTTTTTAATTGGTAAGCTAATAAAGCGTAAATTTGTGCTTAATATATCTTTACTTTTAAGCCTGTGGATAATATTCCTCCAATTTTCACTTATTAGAATCACTGTTTAATAGAATTAAAATTCAATTCACAAATGTGATTACAATGACCGGCACTTACTACATATCATATAGTGAATGGTACTTTACTATGATGAGTCTATTGTAACGTGATTTGATCGTACAGAGAATCAATCACAAAGCAGGGGTCCACTGTATTTTTAACTATTTACGTGAAACTTCGCATAATTGAGGCAGAAACTTAATTTGGCCAAAATGCACTATCCCAATGTGTCCCAAATAACTGGAATCCACTGTATATGATATCAAAATTATTTTTCGCATCCAGTTCCTTTGTACCATCACAGGGGAGCTTGCACAGTCCATTCATTCAAGCCTGAAACACCTCAATCAGATCACCTCGCAGGTGCCTAGTCTCCAGAAGCCCCAATTTCAATAAAGTGGAGGAGAAATTGTTGAAGATAAACATAAGAAAGGCACCTGGGGTGGATAGAATCTATCCAGTTATATTAAAGGAGGCGGCAAAGGAAGTAAGCAAACCCTTAGCTATAATTATGAGAGCTTCCCTGGACTGGAGATGTGCAGATGTGACCCCAATCCACAAAGGAGGATCAAAGGGAGACACAGGTAATTACAGACCTGTTAGTTTAACTTCTGTTCCAGAGAAATTAATGGAGGCACTGGTTAAAGAAGCATTGCAGGATCATCTAGACAAGACTTCAGTTATGGCTCGGACACAGCATGAGTTTGTTAAGGGGAAGTCTTGTCTAACCAATTTGATTGGATACTAAGATGTAGTCACAAAGGAACTGGATGCAAAGAATAAAAGAACTGGATGCAAAGAATAAAGGAACTAGATGCAAAGAATAACTTTGATATCATATATTTGGATCTTAGAAAGGCCTTTGATATTGTTGTACATGGAAGACTGCTGCACAAATTTGAGAAGTGTGGCATTGGAACCAAATTGCTGCTATGGATAAAGGGATGGTTGAGCGGGAGAAGACAGAGTGGTAATCAATGGACTGCTCTTCTCTTCGTGGACTAATGTTATTAGTGGAGTCCCTCAAGGTTCAGTGTTGGGTCCATTGTTGTTTTCTGTATTTATAAATGATACTGATGATGGTATATCAGGCTTAATGTCCAAGTTTGCAGACGATATGAAGGTTGGCAGGGTTGTTAATGACAGTACACTGCTGAAACAGGATCTAGAAAAGTTGAGCAGATGGGCTGAGAGGCGGCAAATGAAGTTTAACATTGACAAATGCAAAGTACTACATATGGGAAGCAGTAACCCCACAGTAACGTATCAACTCTGTGGTACTACACTGACAAGATATAAGGTATGTTCGTGTCAGATGGCACCTGGGATTTCTCCCATCTCCGCGTGTGTTTCGCTGTATCGAGGACAGTACACTGTCAAGCCAGAGACTTGAAAGTGTGTGGGCCATGTCTGTGCAGTGTGATATGTTGTGCCCATTGTTTGTCTGGCTTATTGGCCGCCAGGCCCCTAGTGGGCCCGACGTTGCCCATTCCTTGCCACGTGGAGGCTAGCCGGGTGTATCCAGTATCACAACAAATTGCTCTGGCAGGTCCTGCCACCTAGTTTCCTGGGATTTCAGTGGCTAGGACCTAAAAAAAAAAAAAATTTACACATTTGACATTAATGCTTAATGGGATTGCTGTTAGGAAATTGCTGGTTGGGGTTGACCGCCAAAGAGATGTGTTAAAGGCCTAATAGGTTGGGAAAAATTTTGATGTTATTAAATTTGGACGTGTGAGGCTATACGCTAGATGAAAGATAATACTGTTAGTTGTCTTAGAGATTTACACGAAACTGGTAGAATTTACACATTGATTAGAATTTGGCGGCATTGTTAAGGGGTATACTCGGTCGGTTTAGTGAGAGGGGAGACAGAAGACTGGGGGGAAAACAGATAGAAGAATAGGGACGATATAGTATGTACAGAGATATCTACAGCAGCAACCTGCCCTTAATGCTGTAGTGCTCCACTTTGTACAGTAGTAGTTCTTTATGTGCAACATATGTATCAAAAGCTTTCCTGAAATCCAAGTATATGATATCAAAATTATTTTTTGCATATCGTTCCTTCATCACTTCATCATAGTATCCAATCAAATTAGTCAGAGAAGATTTCCCCTCAAGTGGTAGAGGATTTCTCATTAATGGTTAAGTGGTAGGGTACAGTAATATGTTATGAGTAGGATACCTGAAGGTTTTGGCCTCAGGCACTATATTTTTTTATTATTTACATGATACTGATGTAGTTATTTAATTTGATGTGCAAGTCTGTTGTTCATTTAGGGCTACTGAAAAGCCCTTCAAGAATTCCTGTTTTCTGACACAAGGTTGATCAACTTAAAGCTAAAATATCAATGAGAGGTAAACTTCTTGAAAAAAATGTTAATCGGTTAAATTCCAGCCAAGTTACTAAATAAAGTAGTAAATTGTTGAAAAGTTGTTGAACTATCAGTAGTACTGAAGACAGATAATGCAGGATTTGCGTGTAATCACAAGAAAATAACAAAATTCACACAATAGTGTATGACTTTGCTGTTACGTTTATTTTCTTAATCATTTCTTTATACAGTATGGTTGATTCATGAAGCTTTTCATAGGGTTAAAACTTAAATCTAATTTCTGAATATTTTTTTTTTTTCTCGCCAATGATCTGAATGTCCACCTCCATACATTTTTAAAACTCAGGTTTTTTTTCTCTTCTGTACATTTTAAGCATTTTTTAATGCCCTCAGCTTCACTGGTATTCTGTTAATTAAATTATGGTATTCCATTTTTATAGTGATTAAATTTTTTATTAAATCTTCAAATTATATCTATCTCAAATATACCGAATGATATCACTGTGTGTTTCTACATTAATCCTTTACTTATTATCTTTATTATTGCTTCCAGCTCTTGTATATTGTTTATTATATATTTATTTTCCTAATAAAAAAAATTTACTCATTATAACAACATTTCTCAGTATCCAATAACAAGGAAATTGGCAACATACTGACACATGCACACACGGATAGAAAAACAAATACACCCAGTCTTATGAAATAGTAGTTGCATATACTAAACAGCCCAATAATGTACAGATTTATAAAGAAATATTTCATTCGTAACCACAGATTAATAAATTAGTTAGCACATGCACAAAGCTATTGAGTTGTGTGTGTGTGTGTGTGTGTGTGTGTGTGTGTGTGTGTGTGTGTGTGTGTGTGTGTGTGTGTGTGTGTGTGTGTGTGGGAGAGAGAATTAAATCATTCATGAATACTTTATTCACTTTAAATAAAATGAATTCTGTAGTCTATAATTCCTTTTTACTATAAGCTCTCAAAGTCTTTGGGTCATAAAGACTACAAATTTTATTGTACATAAACTTAAAAAAGAATAATAAATTATCATAGTGACCATTGTAAGGGACATCCGGATGCATGAGGTTGTGAAGCTCCACTAAAAAATAGTAAATTGCTTCAATTGTTGCTAGATAAGTATTTGGTTTTCCTTGTTGGTGTCTCCAAAATAATGATCTATGTGAATTAAGAACCACAGACAGCAGACCTGAAAAAATGTTTAGTTGTGAATTATTTAAAATTTTCACTCTTTTTTTTTATTTTATGTACACATTTAACCCGACTATGTTAGATATATAACCACGCAAAAAAAAGTACCAATTTTTAAGTAATTTCATATTTGATTAGCCCATAGCTGCTAACTTTTGCCTTTTGAAAAAATTCTGAACTTAACCAAATCCCATAGTTTGTGTCACCTGAGTAAGGAAAAAAATCTTTTCAGTGTTTAGGCCACTGAATCTTTTTTGTAAAGCCTTAAAAACTTCAATCACATTTGAACAAGGATATTTTCTTGCCAGACTTTGCAACTTAAAAATAAAGTCATTTTCTGTAATATTTTGTCAATTTAATTCTTAGCTTCTGTAAAATTAATTCTTATACATTATTTTCTTTTTTGGTACTTGTAAGTTTAAATTCTTCAGTTTCAGTAGTATAATAATTTTTGTTATCTGCTTAATTTCCATAATATTTTGTTAATTTAATTACTGTAATTTATATATGTAATATTATTATTATTAGCTATATGGTGTAAGGAAGCCTGAGGCTTATACTGCGCCAGCCAAAAAAAAAATTTCTCAATGAGAGAGAGCAGCTCAGCTCAGGAACCTGGGTGTGCCAAGCCCATACTCACCAGATGTGAGCCCCTGGGGTTATTATAAGTTTAATTCTTAGCTTAATAATGATTGCTACAAGGTCCACTTTGAATACTTCATCACATGATATTGTGATGCAGACAAGAATGGTTTGGTTGACTTTCCTGTGAGATACAGGTTCATCACTTGTACAATCTGTGGCAATGTATTGATAGGTCAATCTACTACATAATCAAATCTCCATTGATGATTCTTTTCTCTGTCTCCAATTTAAGGAATGCACTGATTGTAAATTAAAACTTGGTGCATTGTTAGATGCAAGTCAATCACTGAAGAAATAAGCAAATGCCATACAGACAAAAAAAAACTTGAGACCTGTCGGGGATTTAAGCATCTAGTGATCTGCCAGGTGATGTACCCCTGATTTGGGTATCAGAACAGAAATGTCAAGTGCATGCTGTTCTGGTTTAAACGATTTGGCACATATGGGCAACCCCCGGCCCGCAGGCCGTATCCGGCCCTCTACTTCTTTTGATCCGGCCCTAATCTATTTCAGCAAAGTTTGTCTGATTCATTGTGGGAGAAAACATGGTGTGTTCTACTAATTCACATTAAGCTGATGTCATATAACTTGCGCAAAACACACCATGTTTTCTCCCACCAAGGTCTTTTTCTCACTTTGACTAGTGGCGTGTGTGAACGCGTTACGTGTCAGTTTGGTGCCTGCAGTGCCAGTTGCTTGACAGTTCTGAATATCGCTCATAAATTTGGGACAATATCAGGGGTTATGTCAAAAAAATGAAAAGTAGATGCAGAGAATCGTCAATTTTAAGACAACTGGACGGAGGATTATTATTTTATTCTGAATAAAGGATTTTCTGTACGTTTGCTGTGCAAGGAATCCATATCTGTCAACAAAGAATACAACTTGAAGAGACACTTTACTTCGAGACATGCGGATCACCAAAAAATTGATGGACAACTATGAAAAGATGAAATGCAGAAGTTAAAGAAGAACTTGGATACCCAACAGCAAATGTTCAACAAGCAAAGAACGCACACCACAGCATTGTCAAAACCAGCTTTGTGATAAGCGAAAAAATCAATAAGCATTTTAAGTCATTTGGTGAAGGAGAATTTATCAAAGAATGTCTGCTGGATGTTGCAAGTATAGGTCCTGAAAAGAAAAAAGACTTCGAGAATATTCATTTGTCGAGACGTATGTTGTCCAATGGATAGAAATTATGGCTGATGATATCAAAAAAAGTTTAAAAGAGAAGATTGCTAGATTGAAAGCATTTTCAATTGCTTTGGATGACAGCACTGATGCCTCAGATACAGCACAACTAGCAATATTTCTTCAGGGAGTTGATGCGGATTTCAACATCACAGAAGAATTATTGGCACTTTGGCCGTTAAAAGGGACAATTACCGGTGAAGATATATTTGAAACAGTCAACACAGTCTTCAAGAGATTTGGGTTTAAATGGAGTTCACTATCTGGCATATGCACTGATGGAGCCCTTGCAATGGTTGGTGCACGGAAGGGGTTTATTGGAATAGTTCATGAAAGAGCAATAGAACTACAGATCCATCAGGAAAATTTAACAGATTTTCACTGCATTATCCACCAACAAAATCTGTGTGCAAAATCGATTAAATTCACAAATATTATGGAAGTTGTAGTAGCCAGTATTAACTTTATTAAGTCACGTGCACTTAATCACTGACAATTTAAGGAGTATTTGGCAGACCTATTTTCAGATTATGAAGATGTGAAGTGAGGTGGTTGAGTAAAGGTAAAATGTTAAAATGATTTTATGATCTGAGACAAGACATTGCAGATTTTATGGACATAAAAAGAAACACAATTAACCAAGTAAAAGATGATGAGTGGGTGTGTGATTTAGCATTTCTTGTAGATGTCACCGGATACCTAAACGAACTGAATCTCAAATTGCAAAAACAAGGACAATTGGTTCATGAACTGCATGGACATGTCAAAGCTTTTTGTAATAAACTAAGATTGTTGGAAAGTCAGATAAGAGCTAAAAATTGTTATTATTTTCCTACTCTAGCAACTCATAAAAATATCCCTTATAATTGTTATGGAGAAGAACTAAAGGCACTAATAGAGCAATCTGATACAAGGTTTGCCGACTTCCAAAACAAAGACTCCACATTCGCTATATTTGCTCATCCGACGGATGCTGATGTAAATAATGTGCCGAAAACTTACAGATGGAACTTATTAAGCTTCAGGCGGATTTAGTTCTAAAATCACAATTTAACAACATTGCTTTGACGGATTTTTATAAATTTTATTTGGTGGAAGAAAAATATACAAATTTACACACCTTTTCAGGAAAAATCATTTGTCTTTTCGACAGCACATATATGTGTGAACAGTTTTTTTCGAGGATGAAATACAATAAATCAAAAATTCGGACAAGAATAACAGACAAAAACCTCGAAAATTCTATGCAATTATCCTTAAGTAATATTAACGTCAATATTGATAGTCTCATAGTTCAAGTACAAGGCCAATCTTCACATTAAATTGTTATGTCATTCATTATATTATAAAATTTATGTAGAGCTTTATACCAAAGCATTATGTTATAAATAAATGAAATATGAAGTAGCAACTTGTTTTAATTCATTTAAAATTAATTTATTTTATTTAATAATTTGGTCTGGCCCTTGACTTGGAGACAGAATGATAATTTGGCCTCCGAACTAGGAAAGGTTGCCCATGCCTGCAATTTGGTATTACTGGGGAACTACTGTCAGGAGAGAGGATTATAACAGTTCAAAATGCTGTGTGCCTCTATCAACTGGACAGACAGTATAAGAAGATAAATATTTGAGAAACTGTGGAATACCTTAAAATTAGTAGTTGCAAAAGCCATGAATACATATATACAATTAAGAACATATAGAACTAGGAGAGTGCCAAGATGGATGAATAAGGGGCTGGAATTTAATAGAGCAGAAAGATTACATGGATACAGAGCGGAAAAAAAAAAAAATAAATACTGAAGCCTGACACATGAGCCATGCATTGGAAGCCATCTTATCTATGTAGTCTTGATGGAGGTCACTGCAGTGCCTTTTTTACCCATCTTACAGGGATACAGAGTGAAAAAAAAATTAATAATAAAAAAAAATTGAAGCCTGACAGCTATAAATTAATCTGTAAGAGCATTGCATGTATACAGCAGATTTGCCAGTTTCTGGCTAGGGGTGCTTATTAATAAAAATGTTAAAAAAAAATGTAATGTAAGAGCATTACAGAAAGTGTTGGGCTAGCAAAGGTTGATTATGAGAAATCACTGAGATAAATTACTAAGAGAACCACAGGGGGCAAAGGAGTTTTTCACATGTGAGAATACAATGAAAAGAATGAATCATACTGGACCCTTATGTAATGGATGCAGGAAATTCCTAAATAACTCACTGATGTCGCTCATGATTGAATGAATACTTCACATCAAACTTTGCAGACAAAACTCTCCACAGAGAAGTGAAACTGTGTGACTGAAGCCGAGAAGAATGAAATTAGCAAAACTGAAATTACAAGCAACTGTTTATTGCAAAAATTTGTGGCATAAAGTCAAATAAGGTCCCTGGAGTTGATGGCACATACCAAATAATTTTGAGAGACACTTCTCATCTGTGCTGGATTGGAGAGGTACCGATGTATAACTAAAACAAAAAGCAGATTCTAAGGGTAAAAAAGCCTGGTAACGTAACTAGGTGCCTTAAAGAAGATCTGATTGAGGTCTTCTCAATCAGGATCTCCTCTAAGGTACCTAGTTACAAAATTATACTAGAATTCAAATTATAGAAGAAGAGGTACATATTGTATTGCAAGAAATTTTCTTTTAGCTAGACATGTCTTTTAGTTGTTTGTATAAGTTAACTCCACAGGCAGTTAATGCACAGCTTGGGGAAATTTAAATGTCAGCTGAACTGGTACCTATGTGAGGAATAAAAGACATATGTAGGGGTTTTTTTTTTTTTGCTAGTGCAGGAAAAGCTTGGGCCTTCTTGTACCATATGGCTAATACCATAAATCCCCAATATTCACGGATATTATTACCTTATTAAACATTTATAGTTTTGATTATTCACAAGCAATAGTTTCTCCATAAGCCTATATTACATTTTGCACATATATGTACTTGTCTTTATGTAGTTATGCCACACAAATCCCTGTACAGCATAATTACATAGAGACCCTGTTTCAAATGATGAGATGCTAATCCAACCAACAGATCAGTGTATTAATGTAATGTTTAAGCTGTGTAACACTCATTGCATATTTACAAAAAACCTTGATCAGGTAGAGGGCAACCGCTGGAACAAGCACAGCATCACTAACCATAAAACAAATATAAAGGAATCTCTAGATGAAATCAAACCACTGACCTGAAATACATGCTGGAGAAAGCTGCCATCTGATATGGTGAAAGACCTGAAAGGCATGTCATCAGTATAGACGAGTTACAGAGGATTGCGAGCACATGATATAGGAGAAGAGGGTTTCAATGATCTCAAAGAAAGCCAAGTGAAAGCAGAGAGGAAGAAAAAAGTAATGAAATTCAAAAGCCTCAGTTGTTGCTTAAGGTACTGGCAGAGATTCTGGACGTGTCTAAAATTCTGGCTGATAAAGAATTTAAAATGGTATCTCTAATGGATAATGGCTCAAAATTTTTTAGAGCACAGGATGCTCTTGTGGCCCTTACAAGGAGACCTATAGTAATTTGCAAAGAAAGATGAAATATACATCCACAACAAGTTTTTTTTTTTTTTTTTTAAGAATATCAACAACTGTACACCTTTGTCACCTGCAGATTCTTTTAAGTCACCTTCCTGGAAAGATCTTCAAGAGGACTGCTGGGAGTCATCAAGGAAAAAATAAATACATGGGCTGTGTAACTAAGAATAAGAACAGGTGCATGTATACTTGCACGTACAAAAATGCTAGGAGTATAGTAACTAAATTTGATGAATTTGAAGTGCTGGTCAAGACAACAAAGGTGAATATTGTTGGAATAGCAGAGATGTGGTGTCACACAGATATAAGGAAAGCAGTATTGGAATTTGGGGAGTACAATGTGTACAGAAAGGGATGAGGGGTTATACTGTTAGTTAAGAAACACGAAATATGAGAGAGTGCATCCAGTTGAAACAGATGGACAGTGCAATGTTGAGTCAGTATGGTGTGACATAAACACTGGGAAAGGGAAAATGAGCGTAGGAGTGTGCTATAAGCCAAATAATTCTCATTAGTACAACAAACATCTGTACAGAGAAATAGAGTGGTCCAGTAGATCACAATGTCTTAAAAAGGTGCATTTTAACTTCCCGGATAGAGACTGGAACTTGTGGGTTGGTCACTCGCACACTAGCATGGCTTTTGTGGATTTACTGGATGATTGTTTTCTACAGCAACATGTTCGAGAGGCAACCGGGGGGGAGTAATACTCTTGATCTGATTATCAGCAGTGATTATTCATGCATTAAGAATCTGCAGATAAAGGAACTACTAGGTGGCAGTGATCACAGTGTACTGATGTGGGATTTACACAAAAATGTAACTACCATCAGGGGTAAAGGGAAGGGTTTTTGCTTTCGTAGAGGTGACTACGGTGGTCTCAGACAGTTTTTAAATTCTAATATAGTGGACCAACTGATGATGTTACCAATGGCAAATTCTAAATGGGAAGCATTCAAGGAAGTTATCTTGGAATTTACTAGGTTTTTCATAGCAAGAAATACTGTTCAAGGTTTAGGCCTAAATGGATGTCAAATGAACTAATGAGACTCGTGGCAGAGAAGAAACGTTATGGGATGCATATAAATTATCAGGAGACACAGAAACCTACAGTAGACGTAAGCTAGTCTGTAATCAAGTCACAAAGCAGGTTATGCAAATGACGGCAGATTACAAGACATCTTTGGCAAAGGATGAATGAGGAACAGCAAAGACTTCTTTACTTATGTAAACTCTAGAAGGAGGGGAATGAATCTGATTGATTCACTTGATATCAATGGTTCAACTCTTGATTATCCTGTTCAGGTGGCCGACAAACTGAATGAGTATTTTTCATCAATAATTCACGAGGCATTATTAAGGGAGGAGAATGCCAGAAGTTTATCAAACTGTAACAGGGAGCTAAAGGATTTTGTAATAATGAGAGCAAAGTGGAGGAGGAATTGTTGAAGTTAAACATAAGAAAGATACCTGGGATGAATTGGATCTATCCAGTTATATTAAAAGAGGCAGCAAAGGAAGTAAGCAAACCCTGAGAGCATCCTTGGACTCGGGGGAGGTCCCCACAGACATTTCCAGTCTGTGGGGACCTCCCCCGAGTCCAATATCCCCAATTCACAGAAGGGGATCAAAGGGTGACACAAGTAATTACAGACCTGTAACTTCTGTTCCGGGGAAAATACTGGTTAAAGAAGCACCGTAGGATCATCTAGACAAGACCACAGTTATAGTCCAGACACAGCATGGATTTGTTAAGGGAAAGTCTTGTCTGACCAATTTGATTGGATACTATGATGTAGTCACAAAGGAACTGGATGCAAAAAATAATTCTGATATCATACACTTGGATTTTAGGAAAACTTTTGATACTTTTGCACATGGAAGACTACTGTACAAATTGAAAATAGTATGGCATTAAGGGCAAGTTGCTGCTATGGATAAAGGGACGGTTGAATGGGAGAAAACAGAGAGTGGTGGACAGTGGACAATGTTGTTTTCTGTATTTATCAATGATATTGATTTCCAGTATTTATCAATGATATTGATAAATACTACAAGCTTAATGTCAAAGTTTGCAGATATGAAGATTGGCAGGGTTGTTAATGACAGTAATGACAGTACACTACTGCAACAGAATCTAGAAAAGTTGAGCAGATGGGATGAGAGGTGGCAACTGAAGTTTAAAATTCACAAATGCAGAGTACTGCATATAGGTAGCAGCAGTCCCAGAGTAACATACCAACTGTGCAGTACTGCACTCAGGAAAGTGGAGAATGAAAAACGATCTGTTGGTAATTGTGCAGTCATATATGAAGTTTTCTGAGCAGTGCAGACAGGCAGCAAGAGTAAGTCATGGGATCTTGTCAATGTTATACAGGAATTTTGCTAGCATTGATAAGACAGTAATTATCCCCTTGTATAAGGCAATGGTCAGGCCACACCTTGAGTACTACATACAAGTCTGGAGGCTTCATTTTAGGAAGGATGTAGAGCTGTTGGAACGAGTACAGAGGAGGGCAACGAGATTGGTGAGTGGAACAAAGGGTTTCTCTTACCAAGAAAGGCTTAAGTTATGGAAATTGCAGTGTCCTTGTACACCTTAATCAGATCACCTGTGAGGCGATCTGATTGAGGTGTACAAGGCCTTGTACACCTCAATCAGATCGCCTCACAGGTGATCACAGGTAATGCTTTGAGCATGCTGAAAGCTGACAGGATTCTTCCTCAGATTACATACCTGAGGGGGCATATTCAAATTAAGGAAAGACAATTGTAGAATAGATGTGAGGAAATTTGCATTTAGCCAGTGGTTGGTTGATTGCCAGAAAAAACTTTTGGAGTGAATGGGTGGGTGAAATGGTAAGGGTTTTTTTTTTTTTTTTTGGCTGATGCTGTATAAGCTTGCTTTCTTGCATCATATGCCTCTACTAATGGTAATATTACCATAACCCTTTATTTTTTTATTTATTCTTTATATGAAACAGAATTTATATGTTACAATAAGCATGATTATTACATAAAAGTATATTGCAGGTTAATTCCTATTGTTGATGAACGTTTGCTTTGATTTCCATAAGAAAGGTCCATCTAATCCCCTTTCTCCATTAGACTTTGGTCTTAATATCTGCTGTTTGGACATCCACTGACTTCCAGCTACGTACTCCCCCTCCCTCCTTCAATATAACAAGTATACTGTACTTCTAATTCTCTGGGATACCTGCAGAAATTTCATCTGGTATACTAAGGAATCAGATTTCTGTGTAATTGTCATATTAGTTTTATGTCTCTTTCTACATATTGGTGCACTTAATGCTTTGCTCCAAACTTCTGGAACTTCTTCAGAAAACAAACTCTGGATAATACAATACAATAAATGTGATACTATTATTCCAAATCCACTGTTCTCACTATTTACTTTTCCTACCTTTCAGACATTAAATATTAATTAAATTTAGAGAAATTTTTTAGAAATATTTTAGGTAATCAGCAAATTCAATTGTAATTCAGAATGCTGCTTTTAGCACAGCACTGACACTGAAATTCTAAACCAAGTTTAGAATATCAATGTTTATAATATTATTTATTATATACTTTATCCTCACTACAGAGACTGTTTATGTATTTATTTGTGTATACATATTTTTGGTTGATTTTTTTTTTTTATTTGGCTTTGGGTGCTTCGCTGATCAGGAAAGTATCTGAATATTAGTTATCATAGAGTAGCAGCTACACTCATTTAACTCATGCCCTGCTGGTTGAGGAGTTATCGAAATATTTCTATTTTAAAATAGAGAAATAGTTATCAAACTATTTCTCTCTTTGCCCACTGGAGTGCCTGGGAGTGCATTTTCCCCTGAAGAGATGAGCATCGGTGGCTGAATTTATCTTTCTACTTCTTGCCAGGTATTTCCATTTATTCTTGGTATATGATGCATAACTTTCATCCTCACTCCACTGGGCAGACTATTTTATTCTCCTCTAAATTGTTTATTTTAGTTTATTTTATTTATCACTTCTAAATTCATTATTTCACCTTGCAACAGCTTTAGTAAAGATGTACCATCTCACTGGCATTCTGGAGTTTTTACTGTATAAATAAGAAAGCCACATAAAAAAAAAAAAAATTCAAACAAGAATTAAAAAAAAAAAAAAAAACACTTACATTTCAACCTTTTATCCTTATAAATACCTTTACTCTGGTTCCATGTGCTGAAATTAAAAGCAAAAAAGGAATATTTAATTATAATAAGAATTTTAAATAAACTATTCATAAAATGAATTATAATCAATTTATAAAAATGAAGCACAATAAAACTTCATTAATTCAGACTAAATGGGCCAAGGTATCAACAAAGTTATAGATTTCTGTAATGTTTCAGTGCATATATCTAGTAATACTTCTTTATAAAACTTTTTTTTTTTTTCAAAATTGAACTTGTTGAAGTCAGCAATGCAAACTTTCTGTAGGTTTTGAAGGAGTTATTTTATTATTCTCAAAACTTTTTTTCTAAAAATGTGCAGGTATTATTTATATTATAATAAAAAAATGTACTTTGTATTATAATAAAAAAAAATGAAGGAACTGGCTCCTTCAGAACCACTATAATGAGAGTTTACTTTCATTATAGTGCACCATAAGCAGGAAAGGGTTATAAATGGGGACCATCCCATTTCACACAGACTGCTCATAGGACTACAATAAAATAGTGTTAAAGTGTGAGAATTTATAACAGAGGTTTACTGTATATTTTAATGTCTATCATTCAATATCACTCTTCACGTCACCTATAACAAATACGTTATTCTTTGAAAAAAAAAAAAAATTAGTAATCCTGGAATAGCTTTGCTTGTTTTACATTTCACCCATTATTATATTTATCATTTTCCCTAACAGCAAACAGCGTTAGCCATGCAAATTTTCTCTAAAAGGAAATTTAAATGTTCCCCCTTCAACAAGTTTAACTGACAACCTTATTGTCGATTCTTCAAATTTCTTCATCTCTGACTATACCAGCTGATGATATCACCTTCTGTTCAAGCTTGCATAACTTCTTCATTTAGACACATTTCATAGACACTTCATTTGAACACCTTATTTTCAAGAATTAATTTCGTTTTATTTATTTTTTTTTTTAGGAGCATTAGCAACTAAGGCCATATTGCTCCAGGGATATGCGGTGGTCATTCCCTGACCGCATCCTCCGTATTTGGTGGTGATGGGCTCGAACTTCGGTCTGATCAAGAAGCGTGTGCTACGCACTGCTTCTCCTGCCCACCTGGCTACAGAGGCGCCCAATTAATTTCATGTATTTTCAATTCCCTAAAAACTGATTTCTAATGTTTCAATAGAGAGCAGCTTATGTCATAAGATGAAAATGACTTTCTGTATAACATCTTTCCAACTCATTGTCCATTTCATAAATGTACAATGAATTGGCACTCAAAATGCAGTTTTCACATTTGTTAGTATTCTATTTCTATCTTCCACTACCTCATTCAGGCGCCTCCGTAGCCAGGTGGGAAGGAGCAGCGTGCGTAGCACACGCTTCTTGATTAGACCGAAGTTCGAGCCCATCACCACCAAATACGGAGGATGCGGTCAGGGAATGACCACCGCATATCCCGGAGCAATATGGCCTTAGTTGCTAATGCTCCTAAAAACCAAATAACAAACAAACAAACAAACAATAGCAAACTACCTCATTCTCTTCCAATACAATAAGGTAATCATCATGTTTTTTTTTTTCCTTCTTTTAAAGACATTTGCAGCTAAGACCAATTTTCGGCACAGTTCTCCAGAACTCCAGTTTTGTGTTGCATTCTGACACCCACATTCCATTGGTTCCCCCCCCACACACATTGAAATTTGCTAATACCTACCAATTCCTATTAAGAGTAACAAACTCTTGCATTCTAAATACTCTCCTATTATACTTATCTCAACCTTTTCCAATAATGGAAAAACCTGTCAACTACCAACTATTATACTATCTTAAAACCTTCAAACTGATTAAAAATCAAATTAATTATGTCAGTGGCAATCTAGTGGTGATATTTTTGCTTATGTTATTTGTCTGTGGACAAATTCCATGGAAAAGTTTGCAGAAACTTGAGAAGTTATTTCATCAATTCTAAAAATTTTAATTGGTCCAGTGCAGCAGTTCTCCAACTTTTTGGTCTCAGGACCCCTTTATACCCTTAAAAATTATTGAGAACCCCAAAAAGCTTTTGTTTATGTGAGTTATATCTTTCAATATTTACCACATTAGAAAATAAAACTGAGAAATTTTTTAAATATTTATTTATTATTATTAATTCATTTAAAAATAACAATAATAAACTCTTTTTTTTTCTATTTGGTAGTTGTTGGCGCATCGGCTTCTGTGGCAATAATGCACCTCCCAAGGTTGCAGTACTTTGATCCAAGCCCGAGGCGGGATTCGAACCCACGACCTTTGGGTTGCTAGGCAGGCACTTTACCCACCCGGCTAGCCCGGTCGGCAATAAACTCATTACATGTTAACATAAATAACATATTTTTTTTTTTATGAAAAATAATCATTTCCAAAACAAAAAAAATTTAGTGAGAAGAGTGGCATTCTTTTACATTTTTGGAAATCTTTTTAATGTCTGGCTTAATAGAAGACAGCTGGATTCTCATATCTGCTTCTGCATTCAACCTATTGTGATGTGTTATTTTGGTTAAGGTATATGAAGAAAATCCAGCTTCACACAGATATATATTTGGAAAAGGAAGGAGTATTTTAATAGCCTTTTCAGATAATTGTGGATATTCTTCTTTGATACTACACCAAAACTAAACAAGTGGTAGTTTCTTAATGATTAGTTGCAATGTGGAATCTGAAACCATATCAATGAACTTTTCGTACTCTGTTACATTAAAATCCATTGGTCTATCTTGCACTTCAGGTGGTAGATGACTTTCATCAACCGGTGAAATACCACCACTTTGCTTATTGGAGGCTTGAAGTGGGGAAACCCATGTTTAGTCTCTAGAGCAAAGTTTCCGGCATCTTTCCCCCCCCCCTACTTCTCCTTCAACCCATGCATGGTACTAAGTACTATAGGTTTTGATACCTTTCGTGTTTGGGGTTTTCATAAAAAAAAAAAAAACTTTGAATGGATCTTTTTACCCATGCATGATTTTGTAACATCATGCATTGGTTATTTGGAAAATATTGGTTCATTGAGTTATGCAGATCTTCCAAATGTTGACACATTTCATTATACAATCTATTGCATTCTTTTACATTAGATCTCATCAGAAAAGTCTTTCAGTATTGGGAAGCTGTCAAGCTCACAGTGGTGGATACAAGTTTTCCAAAATTCTACTTTTACCTTGAAAGCTCAAATTTTATCATTGGCAACAAATACTGTCAGTTGTTTTCCTTGAAGTGACAAGCTCAGTTAGTTCATTTTCTAGAAAATATCTGCCAAATACCCAAGTTTGAATAACTACAGTTTGCTTGTCAGTCGTTCTTTCAAGTAAAAGTGTTCCATGAAAAAAAGCAGCTCGTTCAGCTTGCAACTCAAACAATCACACAAGTGCTTTTCCTCAAGACATTATACTTCCATATGCAGCAGAAGTACTTCATGCGTACTTTCCATTTCGTCACACAGAATATTAGAAAGACATGTACTCAAAGGTCGAGATTTAATAAAATTAATAATTTTTACTGCTTCATCAAGGACATTCTTAAGTGAAACTGGCATTTTTTTTTACTGCGAGTGCATGACGGTGAAGAATACAATGACTACTAGTACAGTTTGGTGCCACTGCCTTGATTCGTGCTAAGGCACCAGCAGTTTTACTCACCATTGCTTTGTTTGTTCTAGAATAAACCATGAGATTCAAAAAAGTTATTCAACACTGAATATTTCAGCAGCACTTGTCTTTGTTTCCAAGCATTCACATAAAAGAAGACCTTCTTTAATGATTAGTTGGTGCTGATACTGGACGAATACAAGCAAAACAGCGTCCAACCACGTCTGTAGAGTAGATTTGTCATTTGCAAGGCAAAAGTACAATTCAGCAGATGAGATATAAACTCAGTCTTCATGTTTGCAACTAAATCTTTAATTCGATGAGTTACAGTATCACTGGAAAGTGACACTGCTGTGATTTCTCTTACTGACTTTTCATCCAGCAGGCATTCAGCAATGTCAACTGTACAACTCTTTATTAGTCTCTCAGCTATTGTGCACACTTCTCCAGCCAATGTACTACGATAACTTACCCTGTAAGATGCTTCAGTGGCTTTTTCATTTCTAGTTTGAAAAGCTGTAACAAACAATTTTTGGCTTTTAAAGAGCTCGTCAACGTCTACATTTAACATATTCAATTCCTTTTTCTTTAAACTCTGAATGATTGGTCTTAAAATGATGCCGCAACTTAACTGGCACCATAATACTATTCGAAAATGTTCTGTTGCATACGACACAATAAGGTAAATTATTAATATCTATAAAGCCAAGGGAAAAATAGCTTTCATCATATTTTCGTTTCTTATTTACAGTTTTGCTGTTTCTTTGGAGCAAATTCCTCCTTTCCATGAGTCCGAGAACTCTCTGATATGTCAGTTTCATCTTTTTCAGCATCTTTAGATGTATACGGCGCAGCTGTGAGTTGAGAAAGCGAGTCTTCTAATCTCCCTTAAATATAAGGGTCTCAGGGACCCCCAGGGGTCAGCGAACCACACTTTGAGAACCGCTGGTCTAGTATAAAGGCCTTCTAAGCATCTGCATCTTAACAATCTCTCCTTTGATTTTTCTGACTGAATAGCTAGCTTCCTCTCTGACTGCTCACTGCATGTGATGGTATCTGGCACACCAATTTATCAGCTCATAGGGTGAATCAATCGCACAACCCAAAATGAAAGAGCTAATTTCACTCATTTTGGTAACCATATAAAATTCTTACAAATACACTTTGGTGGCAACAATGTATACACCTTTGCATGCAGAACAGTGGTCATCAGGTTACACCTGATCAAACTTATCTATACCAGCTTGTTTGTGATGAAGTCATCATGACACATTTCCTGCCTGAGAGTCTTTATAGTTGAACATTGCTTTTTTTCCAAATTATATGTAGGTGATTATTTGTGGAGTTTGTTGAAAGGCAAAGTGTATAAAAATAATCCCCACATACTGGAGGAACTGAAAGCCAGTATATAAAACAAAATTATGAATACAAACAATCAAACATTATTATTTTATCGGCAAAATTGGATGACTTTGTTACAAAACGTTCCATTAAATATGATGAAGAAAGCCCATGCATATATTCAAGAAGGTGGATATTTTCAAAATTTATTGTAATTTTTATAATTACTTATTAACATTGTTGTTAATAAGTAATTATTAACAACAATGTTAACCTTTTTGACTTATTAACCTTTTTGATTGATATCCACTGTTCTTCTGAACTGATATCCACTGTTCTTCTGAATAGTATCTGTAATTTCACCTTTCTTCTGAACATGATGTGCTTCAGCTAGTCAACATCTAGTCACAATTCAACTCCAAACTGAAGTAGCATTTTTCCTTCTTCATTTATCACCTTCTGTGATAGTATAGTGGTTTTGCCAATTGTTTGGAAAGGTCTGGTCTGGTTTAAAAATCTCATTATTAGATGGAGAAATTCTTAAAGGTCTCTTCAATTATCATTGTAGTTATCAAATCTCACATGTAGAGCACCCCCCCCCCTCGAGTTATTCTGGGTTTTTCACAGTCTGCAAAACATTTTATTTTATATTGTACTTAATACGTAGTCTTATAGTTCTAATTACGCTGGTTATTTTTATTTTAATTTATATAAACAGTTTTTGTAGATATACGTAATACTTTATAAAACTGTTAGTTTGTTCGAATATTGCAGGCATTGTTTTTTGTATATAGTGATAGGGAATTAAAATTTTTAATTGAGGTAGCTAGGTAGCTCTAACGTATAATTATAGAAACAGTAATACGCTTCACTGTTTCTATTAGATTTAATTTAATTTATTGATCTTATTAATTTAAAATATCATGCCCCAAACTAGAGCAGCAAAGCAACGGGCACAAAGTGGCAGGAGTGCTGTGACTCAGGGGAGAACTGAGGGGGGCGATTTTCCAACGCATCACAGCCTAAAAAAATGTGCAACTTGTGAAATGTTTGCCGAACTATCTGGAACGGAACATGATATTGCCATGGGGGATGTCTTTGTGTGTGCGGGATATAAGCAGTGTAAGGAAATCAGGCGACAACTCAGCGTTGTTATGGGCCTATATGAGAGTTTGAAGGACAGGGTGGATGCCCTCGAAAGATCTAAATTGAGGAGCCCATCAGGCTCTCAGATGCCCACATCAACGCCAGAGCTTGCACTTGGTCATCACGCAACACAGCGGCAACCCCCAAGGCAGATTGCGCTGGTCCCAAAGGAACTAGTAGTTGTTGGTGACTCTATTGTCAGGGAAACGGGGAACATCCTTTGTAAAAAGGATAGGTGGAACAGGACCAGGGTATGTCTGCCAGGGGCAAAGGTTGATGACGTTGTAGAGCAGATATCTTTTAGGGGCACAAAAGGTGATATAGTTGTACACGTTGGCACTAATGATATTAAGAGTAGGAGACCAGCAGAATTACTTAACAAGTACAGGTCACTGATGAAAAAAAGCCGTGAATTAGGGTTAAATTTGAAAGTGTCTGCAATTCTGCCCAGACACGATAGGAGGGAGTATATGATGAGAGCCTTGTCGATCAATTCGGCCCTGGAAAGATTGTGCAAGGCTCAAGGGATAGAATTTTTTTCATCCTGGACTGTACTTGTTAACAGGAGAGACTGCTTCTACAGGGATGGGATACACTAAAATAGAAAGGGTGCAAGAATATTTGCTGATGCTATCGAGGCAGTGTTAGGTGGGTCGGAAAACTGATTTATTTATTTATTTATTTCGTATGATGTGATCAATACACGAAGGAACCAGTTTTTTCTTGTTTCCTTCGTGTATCGTGGCCGGGATATCCAACCAACCGGTTGGTTCAGCACCATCGTGATATCCAGCCCGAGGCGGGAATCGAACCCGCGACCTTTGGGTTTCCAGGCAGGCACTTTACCTACCCGGCTAGCCCGGTCGGCGGAAAACTGATAGCTTGGGGGGATACAAGGACTAATAGTTTAACAGTAGCTGTAGGCAGAGGTGAAGGTGATTCTTGCACAGCGACCTGGAGCGAGGGGTGTTGGGGGTTTCAGGGACGGATGGCAGTCATCGTGAAACAGGTGAGTATATGGGATATGTTAGAGTAATTAAGAATAAGAATAGGTGCATGTATACTTGCATGTATATCAATGCTAGAAGTATAGTAAATAAATTTGATGAATTTGAAGTGTTGGTCAAGACATCAAAGGCGGATATTGTTGGGATATCAGAGACGTGGTGTCACACAGATATAAGGAATACCGAACTGGAATTTGGGGAGTACAATGTGTACAGAAAGGATAGACAGGATAGGAAGGGCGGAGGTGTTATGCTGTTAATAAAGAAAAACATAAAATCAAAAGAAGTGCATCCAGTTGATATAGATGAACAGTGTACTGTTGAGTCAGTTTGGTGTGACATAAGCACTGCGAAAGAAAAATAAGAGTAGGAGTGTGTTATAGGCCTAATGACTTGAATGGGTACAATGAACAATTGTATAGAGAAATAGAGTGGGGTAGTAAATCGGAATGTCTTATAATGGGGGATTTTAACTTCCCAGATATTGACTGGAACTTGTGGGTTGGGCACTCACACACTAGTCAGACTTTTGTGGATTTATTGGATGATTGTTTTCTGCAGCAGCATGTTCGAGAGGCAACCAGAGAAAGTAATACTCTTGATCTGGTTATCAGCAGTGATCATTCATGTATTAGGAATTTGCAGATAAAAGAACCACTAGGTGGCAGTGATCACAGTGTACTGACGTGGGATTTACTTAAAGATTTAATTACCATCAGGGGTAAAGGAAAGGGTTTTTGCTTCCGTAAAGGCGAGTACAGTGGTCTCCGACAGTTTTTAAATTCTGTACAGTGGAATCAACTGACGATGTTACCAACAGTAAATTCTAAGTGGGAAGCATTCAAGGAATTAATTGTGGAAGCTACTAAAAGGTTCACACCTATTAAGAAATATTGTTCAAGGTTTAGGCCTAAATGGTTGTCAAATGAACTAATGAGACTCGTAACAGAGAAGAAAAATGCATGGGATGCATATAAATTATCAAGCGACTCAGAAGCCTATGGCAGATATAAGGTAATCTGTAATCAGGTCACAAAGGAGGTTCGGCAGGCGAAGGCAGATTACGAGATATCCTTGGCAAAAGATGCTAAGAAAAACAGCAAGGATTTCTTTACTTATATAAACTCTAAAAGGAAGGGGATGAATCTGATTGGTCCACTTGACATCGATGGTTCGACTGTTGATGATCCTGCTCAGATAGCAAACAAACTGAATGAGTATTTTGCATCTACATTCACACGTGAGAAATTATTAAGGTTTGAAAATGGCAGAAGGGTATCAAATTGTAGCAAGATATTTAATGATTTTGTAATAACTGAGAGCAAAGTGGAAGAGAAATTGTTGAAGTTAAACGTAAGAAAAGCACCTGGGGTGGATGGGATCTATCCAGTTATATTAAAGGAGGTGGCAAAGCAACTAAGCAAACCCTTAGCCATAATTATGAGAGCATCCTTGGACTCAGGGGAGGTTCCCACGGACTGGAGATGTGCAAATGTATCCCCAATTCACAAAGGGGGATCGAAAGGTGACACGAATAATTACAGACCAGTTAGTTTAACTTCTGTTCCGGGTAAAATAATGGAGTCGCTGGTTAAAGATGCATTGCAGGATCATCTAGACAAGACTGCAGCAATAATTCAGACACAGCATGGGTTTGTTCGATATCCTATCAAATTTGTCTTGTCTGACAAATCTGATAGGATATTATGATGTGGTTACAAAGGAACTGGATGCGAAAAATAATTTTGATATCATATATTTGGATTTCAGGAAAGCTTTTGACACTGTTGCGCATGGAAGACTATTGTACAAATTGGAGCAGAATGGTATTAAGGGTAAGCTGCTACAATGGATAAAAGGATGGTTAAGTGCTAGAAGACAGATGGTAGTAATCAATGGGTGCTGCTCTTCTTGGACTAATGTTATTAGTGGTGTCCCACAGGGTTCGGTGTTAGGTCCACTGTTGTTTTGTATATTTATCAATGATATTGATGAAGGTATATCAGGCTTAATGTCGAAGTTTGCAGATGATACAAAGGTTGGCAGGGTTGTTAATGACAGTAATGGCAGTGTGCTACTGCAACAGGATCTAGATAATTTGAGCAGATGGGCTAAGAAGTGGCAATTGAAGTTTAACCTTGACAAATGCTAAGTACTGCATATGGGTAGAAGTAACCCCAGAGAAACGTACCAACTGTGTGGTACTACACTTAAGGTGGTAGAAAATGAAAAAGACCTGGGAGTAATTGTGCAGGCAGATATGAAGTTTTCTGAGCAATGCAGACAGGCTGCCAGGGCAGGTCATGGGGTTTTGTCAATGATATATAGGAATTTTGCTAGCAGGGAAAAGGAGGTGATTATCCCTCTGTATAAGGCAATGGTCAGGCCACGCCTTGAGTACTGCGTACAGGTCTGGAGGCCTCATTTTAGGAAGGATGTAGATTTACTTGAGCGTGTACAGAGAAGGGCAACAAGATTGGTGAGGGGAATGAAGGGATCCTCTTACCAAGAGAGGCTTAAGTTCTGCAAATTGCAGTGGCTGGAGACTAGGCACCTGCGCGGTGATCTGATTGAGGTGTATAAGGCCTTGAATGGGTTCAGCACGCTGAATTCTGATGGGATCCTTCCACTTGTTCAGATTACGAATCTAAGGGGGCATAAATTCAAATTAAGAAAAGACAGATGTAGAATAGATGTGCAGAAATTTGCCTTTAGCCAGCGGGTGGTTAATTGCTGGAACAAACTTCCATCTGTTGTTGTGGAAGTTGATAGGTTGAATAAATTTAAGGAGGAACTGGACAGGCATTTGGAGGGAATGGTGTGATTTTTTTTTTTTTTTTTGGCTGATGCTGCATAAGCTCATACATTTGCTTTCTTGTATCACATGCCACTACTACTACTACTACTACATGCAAACCTGACCCTGAGCATTTCCATCCTAACTTGTCAGCTAGCCATTTGTCAGATGGGCAGATGAACTGTCCAAAAAGCAACACAGCCTTTGATCTTCTTAATTTCAAGGTGTCTTGGGTTAAACAGGTCCTGGGTAACCCAATCAGTTCAGTTTGAAATGAAAGAAAGTTAAGGCAAAGGAATTAAATTTAAATTTCTAAAAGCAGTTAAGTAAATTAAGCATAGCCAATTTTTCATTAATTAGTATTTGTAGTGGGAAATGATGCAAGGAAAGCAGTCTTATACAGCATCAGCCATAAAAATAGAGTATAAATACTCGTATCATCTATCATCCATCCCCTATAATAATTTGTCTAATTCTCCCTTTATTCATACTATCCACACCCACGATGCCAGTTGGTAGTTTGTTCCAATAATCAATTACTCTGGCTGAAAGCAAATTTTTGCAACATTTGCATCCAAAATATTAGGTAAACCATTCACCTGAAGCCTCTTTATGAAACTCTAGATTTAGAGGAAAACTGGGTAGTTCAAAATAAAATTTTGAAAAATGCATCTTTATTCACTTTCCCAGCTATGTAAGTTCTTACCATTATTTTAGTTCGCCTCTAATTTATGAAATTATTTAAAAAGAAATGGATATATATTTCAGTTATTATTGGTTGAAACTGTACAAAATTGTCTTTAATGACTTCTATTTAATTTCAAAAATAATTAAATTTCTTATCCCCTTTTTGGCCACATACATAAGTAAAAAAGTATTTTCAGCTTACACCTCAGTAAAGCAAAATATCCTGACGAGCCTAATGCAGATTCAGTTTGCAGTCTATACTCTCTCCTACTGAATGGGTTGAGCACGCTGAATTCTGATGGGATCCTTCCACTTGTTCAGATTATGAACCTAACGGGGCATAAATTCAAATTAAGAAAAGACAGATGTAGAATAGATGTGCAGAAATTTGCCTTTAGCCAGCGGGTGGTTAATTGCTGGAACAAACTTCCATCTGTCGTTGTGGAAGTTGATAGGTTGAAATTTAAGGAGGAATTGGACAGGCATTTGGAGGGAATGGTGTGATTTTTTTTTTTTTTTTGGCTGATGCTGCATAAGCTCATACATTTGCTTTCTTGCATCACATGCCACTACTACTACTACTACTACTAAGCCAACTACAAAATAACAAGCTCAGCACCAAGTCTCATTAATTCAAACTAAGTGGTTTGGTTTTCAATTTTTTATTATGTTTCAAGAATTACATGTTACTATGTATCTAATTACATAGAAATATTAACATAACAAATTGATGACAACATCTGAATTCAGATGTTATTGTAAATGGGATAAAGCTATGTACTACAGAAAAGTTGTTTTCAATATATTCGATATGTTTTAAAAATTATTTTATTTTAAAAATTCACAAAAAAGGTTTCACAAAGTAAAAAATACTGAGAACCACTGCTCTATGGAAAAATGTTGTTTGTAACAACTAACCTTCATCAACATTACCAAAGTTTGCACATCAATTATTTCTTGTTTTTTGTTGTGCCAGATATCACTTAATCAAAATCTATCTTGCTTGTCTTTCACTTTTTTATGTCCAAAAGTAGATTTATCAATGTCAAACCTTTCATAATGCTTTACAGTGAATATCAGCATAAATCCTTTTCCCAACTAAAATCATAGCTGCCAACTTTCATTTTTGAAAAGCTGGAGATGAGGAATTTGTAGGCAGGAGGGAAAAACAGTTTTTTGGCCAAAAGACAAAAAACAGGAGGAAAACAGATTTGTTGGAAAAAGCAGGCGATTTTTTCCAACGAAAATTTAATTTCAGCGACAAAATATATATTTTATATTGAAGCACAGAAATATGATTATTTACCAGCATAGTATTCTTTAAAACATTAACTTACCTAACATTTTTCTGTCTATGGATTTGTTTGGATTGTCTGTTAGACATCAGCTGATTATGATTGCTTCAAGAAAACAGTGAAGCAGACTTTGCATATCTTCAGAAATGTTGAGTCAAAGTTTTGTTTATAATAAAGGCATTGCCATTCAGACTTGGCTGTTAAGATTTCCAAAACTGAATCAGAAAGAGGGGGCATGAATTCTGTTATTTCATTTATTTTTTTTACATGGGTGATTATTCTCTGGCATTCAGCACTGTTATAAGGAATTATTAAAATGCAAAGAATGATTTAGGTTAACTCATTATAGTTCACACTTCATTGTGAACTTGGTCAGTTCCCCAACCAAGTACCACTGTACAAAAGCTTTATACAATAAAATCTCGTTAGTACAAACTTGGTTTATACAAAATACAGTAAACCTCCGCTATTCGCGGGGGTTACGTTCCTGAGAAATGCCACGAATACCGAAAACGCAAATACTGAGTTATGGCTCCCATAGTAATAAAGGGGTTCCGTTCCAAAGTATGAAATATATAAGAAAAACTAGTCTAAAATTTTGTCTATGTATGTATTATAGGTACCTTCATAATATGACTATGTACATAGTGAAATGCAAGCATATGGCATCGAAATGAAAATAAGAAACACTTTAATATTAAATATAATATTTATTAGAAATTTCAAACAAATCTTTCAAACCAGTGCCTTTGCTAACTAAAATAACTTATCCACCAGTGCTATTACCAGTTTCGCTTAAGTGTTGATAAAGGAGTTTTGCCTTTTCACGAATAATGAGTGAACTTAACGGAATTTTATTTTGAGTTCGGTCTTCTATCCACAGATTTAAAGCTTTTCCATTTTTTTCTAATTTAACATCACGAGTTACAGAGCAAATTTTTGAAGCAATTAGCGCGTTTTCACGGACACTATGGCGGATTTTTTCTTCCGATTTCTTGATTGATCGTACCATTGAATCATTGATTTTATAATGTTTTGCCACTGAGAAGACAATTTCACCATTAGAAATTTTGTCTAATAACTCAATTTTATTCGCCAACCTTCTTTGATAATATCACATTCACATTTCCCTTGTTATTCGTAGCCATATTTTTGTATGGGTTAGAAAGAACTTGTCCAAATAAAGTCACTTTCTTCCATTCACACACTCGAAAAAGTCTGTTTTACACTGCAAAATGGTAGATTTATCAATTTTGTAAAGCATATCAATTGATAAATTGATAAATTTATTCAATTTTAAAAGCATATAAATTAAAAACAAACGACGAAACCTTCCATGGCAAGAGCATAACACATACCGAACAAGGATTAGCGAGAAACATCCACGCTCGCGATTTTGTCACCCCCTCTCCCCTCACCCACTGAGCGCTGTTTTGACAGGGAAAGAAAAGAACATTTTCCGCCATAAAAAAACATGGGCGTGGCCCATGTTTTTTTATGGTGGAAAATGTTCACGGCGCTTTAAAATTCACATTTTTTTAGGTTTCATTTTATGTTAAATCAGCGACTGCGAATACAGATACCGCGAATAGCGGGGGTTTACTGTACTCATTTATATGAAGCACATACCATTCCCCTGTGAAAGGATACACTTTTCTAAGTAAATATATTCGTTTATTACAAAATTCGGTTAATATGTATTACAAAGTTCTTTTTCACCCCGTGAGAAATAAATATTGTCATTTTGCATGTTTAAATACAAATCTTGGCAGAGTGATCCGATTACTGCCCCAAGCCACCTGGCTCCCTACTTCCTGCAAGATGGCACTGACTTGTTAGAAATTAGTTTTGTGTAAACAAAAGCAGCTTATGGTAGATACAACATCACGTGCACTCTGAAAAACATCTTTTTGAAGGATGAGTTGTTAAATTAACAAAAGAATAAAAAGTTTTTCTAAGTTGTTTACATGCAAAAAGAATAAATAAAAGAATAAAAAGAATAAAAGAATAAAAAGTTTTTCTAAGTTGTTTACATGCACTCCCTCACTCTCCACAGGAATAATGTCAGTTGCAATTGTTATCCCAGTTCAAAGAGTCTTTTGCTACCATATACAGCAATCTATTATTCTTTCTTTAAATTAGATTAATTTATTAAAAAGTTAATGGTGTGTATGTCTCCTTTTATATTAAGATTGTAATTCTTTTTACTGTGATACTAAAATATTGTATATATCAAAATATATACTGTACAATATTTTCATTTCCATTAATTGATTTTCTCTTAGTTTATCTTAGAAATAAAATAAAATCTTTAAAAAATATATTATTCCTATTACTGTATTGTTACAAGCCTGTTGTTTTTATTTTATTTTATTAAATTATTATTTATTATTATTCTTAGATATACAGTTTGTACCAAAAAAAAAAAACCCCCAGTAAAATTGACACATTTGGAGGATCTCATTACTACAAACCTTATTACAGAACGTGAAAATTTAGGTCTCTTGAACTTTGTATTAACAAGATTCCACTGTAATAGCACCTGGAGTTGACAGAACTGATCTGCAAAATATCTGCCTACTTCTTTACCTTCAATGCTACTGAGAAGTACTGGAACTTTTATTATTTTTTTTAGTCCTTTTCAAAATCAGTTCATTTCAGTTTGGTTCAAATAAACTTTTTTCTGAATAGTGTTACTGGATGACAAATTTGTTCTCCATATATCATTACATTTAAGTCAAATTTTAAATAATAATTAACTTAATACAGTCGAATCTCATTAATACAAAGTTCAAGGGACCTAAATTTTCACATTTTGTAATAATGAGGTCCCCCAAAAGTGTCAAGATTTTACCTTTTTTTTTTTTTTTTTGGTACATACTGTACATCTAAGAATAATAATAATAATAATATCAAAAATAAATGAATTTAAATTAATAAAATAAAATAATAAAAACCTTTTCTAACAATACAGTAATAGGAATAACAAATTTTTTAAAAATTTTATTTTATTTATAAGATAAACTAAGATAAAAGCAATTAATGGAAATTAAAATATTGTATATAGTATATATTTTGATATACAGTAATACCCCGACTTACGCTACCCCGACTTACGCGAACTCGGAGTTACGCGGTTCTTGATTTTTTTCGTTTGGCAACGCTGCCGCCCACTATCTTCAGGGTCGTTTTTCATATGTTATCGATATACAGTGCGACGGCAGAGAATGAGAGCGAAAGATGAACAAAATTCAACTTTGTTGCTTTTATGTTTTTTATATCAGTGAAGGGGTAACACATTTCACCATAATAACGTAAAAACCAACACAATTCCAGCTATCGGTATAATCGCAAATGCAATTAGATCGAGTTTACTACCAGTTTATAACCGATTTCACTAGCAGAAACGCAACTGGATTTTTATTGTTTTATGGTAGTAACCCCTAGAAATGTGAGGTGTTAATAGTGTATCTCTGCCTTTATGGTGTTGCTTATTCAGTTGCTACATGCGCGCAGCTTTGTTTATGCGTATCAAGCGTGCCTCCTCGTTTTGTAATTGTGCTTTATTCCCTAAAAATGAGTAAAATACTTAATTAAAAGGTGTGAAAAGGAAACGTCCTGGTGAAGAAACTGCAGATTCAGAGAGAAAAAGAAAAGCAATTATCGATAAACAGAGGCGGACTGGGTCAAAAATTCTTACCCGGGAAAATTTATAGTGGCCTCATACTATGGTTTATGGCCAAAATCACACTGGCCCACCGGGGTTTCCCCAGTAAGGCTTATGGCCAGTCCACCTCTGTCGATAGAGAAAAAATATGAAATTGTGAAACGCTTTGAGCGAAATGAAAGACCATGTGATATTGCACGTGCTACAGGCCTAAATGAAGCAACGGCGAAAAGCACATGACAATTGCAAACTTGACAGGTTGAAAATTGAAAAGGGATCAATTGTAAAGGGCTTAAAAATTTTAGAAAACTTTGACTCCAACGAAGAACGCGTTATAGCTACAAAGCAAGGAATAAAAAAAATTATTAGCTTGCTACGAAGAAATTCTGCGTGAAAAAAAGAACGCGCTATGTCGTCAGACGAATTTGTTAGATTTTATGAAGCCATCGACATCGAAATAACTTTTTTACGTAAGTCATTTGTTTTTTTTTAATACATATTTTGTATTAATATGTATAAAGAACTGCAATTTTATTAATATTTTTCTTCTAAACTAGTGTTTTTGTTAGTCCTTGGTCCCAATTAAGCAAAATTTATATGTATTTATATGCAAAGTTGTACCCCGACTTACGCGAATTCGACTTACGCGATTTTCGTCGGACCCACCTATCGCGTAACTTCGGGGTATTACTGTATACAATATTTTAGTATCACAGTAAAAAGAATTACAATCTTAATATAAAGGAGACATCATCATCATCATCATCATCATCATCAGCCATTTTCAATCCACTGCAGGATGAAGGCCTCTCCAGCAACTTTCCAGTTCCTTCTGTTTTGAGCACTGGACATCCATTTACTACCCACAAACTCATGAATTTCATCTATCCATCTCCGCCTTTGTCTTCCAGGTTTTCTTCTAGCTCCTCTTGGATACCATTCTGTTATTTTCTTAGTCCATCTGTCATCATGTCTTCGAGCTATGTGTCCTGCCCAAGACCATTTTAGTTCTTTAGTTTTGATAAGAATGTCCTTTACTTGAGTTTGTTGCCTAATCCATGTGTTTCTCTTCTTATCTAACAGTCTTATTCCCAATACGATTCGTTCCATTCTTCGCTGTGTAGTTCTCAGCTTCTCTTCCATTCTTTTGGTGAGTGCCCAAGTTTCACTTCCATAAGTCATGATGGGGAGTATACATTGGTCCATTATTTTACGTTTCAGACAAACTGGGATATTGCTCTTCAGTATGTGACTATATTTCCTGAATGCTATCCATCCAAAATTTATTCTTCTCTTGACTTCCAGCCATTTATCATTATTACAGCTAATAACTTGTCCCAGATAAGTATATGACTCCACCTTTTCAATTACTGCTCCTTCAATCATTATTTCCCTTTCTGTGGCATACTTGTTCATCATTACTTTTGTTTTAGCCATATTCATCTTTAGTCCAAAATCCTTACTAGCTGTGCATAACTGATTAAGATTTTCCTCTAATTCTTTGGGATCATGGCTTATGACCACAATGTCATCTGCAAATCGTAAATGGTTTAGGTACTCTCCATTCACATTGACTCCTTTCTGCGACCAGTCTAATCTTCTGAAAGCTTCCTCAAGGGCAGCAGTAAACAGCTTCGGAGATATTGTGTCTCCTTGTCGAACTCCTTTCTCAATTTTAAATTTCCTACTGTCTTTGTCTAGTCTAATAAAGGAGGTAGCACTCTCGTATATTTTCTTCAAAATCATAATATATGGGGTATCAATGCCTTGTCTTTCCAGTGCCCGAAACATTGCCTTATGCTGTATGGAGTCAAATGCCTTTTCATAATCCACAAATGCCAGGCATAATGGTATTTTATATTCATTTGCTTTCTCCATTAGCTGTGATATTACATGAAGGTGATCCATAGTTGAGGATCCTGTCCTAAAGCCAGCTTGCTCTTTCGGTTGATTCTCATCCAGTATTCTTTCTAATCTGTTAGTAATGACCCTTGTGAACAACTTGTAGATGTGGGATAGCAAGCTAATTGGTCTATAATTTCCAATTTCTGATTTATCTCCTTTCTTATGCAGCAAAACTATGATTGCATTATTCCACTGCTTAGGCGTCACACCTTTTCTAATGCACTTTGTGAAGAGCCTTGCCAGTTTTTGTGTTATGTCTCTTCCTCCCAATTTTAACAACTCTACAGTAACTTCATCTTCCCCCGGGGCTTTCTGATTCTTCATTTTCTTCAATGCATGCTCTACCTCATCAGGAAGAATATTGGGTATGTCGTACGTGTTGCTACTTTGCAATCCATCTTCCCCACTGCTGGCATCATTCCCCTGCTCCTTGTATAATTCTCTATAGTAGTCTTCTGCTATTTGAATTATGCCTTCTCTGCTGTTTATAAGTACACCATCGCTATTCTTCAGTTTCAGTATCATTTGTCTTTCTGTATTACTGCTCATGGCTGCTGATTTAAATCCTTTGTTTTCCCTTAATGCTTGTTCTACTTTTCTTGTGTTAAATCTTCTTATGTCCTCTCTGAGTCTCTTTCTAATGGCTTTGCATAACTCAGTATACTCGATTTTCTCCCTGTCAGTGTTTTTCTTGCTTTTCATTTGTCGTCTTCGGTTCATCATGACAAGTGTTTCTTGACTAATTTTTTCTTCTTTGGATTTCTTTTTCCCTATAGGTTTCTTGGGCTTTATCACTTTCAAAAAGTTGTAATATTCCTCGTCAATATCTTGGTCCTCAGCAGTCTGCAGAAGCTCAAACTTGTTCTTAAGTTCCAGTACATACTGCTTTTTCTCCTCCTCTGTTATTTCAAAGACCTTTGTATTATTTACTCGAGTCAGTTTTTTCCTTTCCTTTCCTACATCTATATCAAGTGTACATCTTACCATTCTGTGATCACTTCCAACATTTACCTTATTCAGGACGGTAACATCATTCACAATATATCTTCTGTTAGTGAGGATGAAGTCGATTTCATTAGTAGTTAATCCATTTGGACTCTTCCATGTCCACTTTCTGTTCACCCGTTTCTTGAAAAAAGTGTTCATTACTGACAGTCCTTGAGATTCTGCAAATTCCACAAGTCTTTCACCTCTTTCATTTCTTTCACCAATTCCAAAATTTCCTATAGTTCCCCTTTCTGTGCTGTTTTGTCTTTTTCCAACCTTAGCATTGAAGTCTCCCATAATAATAGTGTAGTGGGTTTTCTGCTCATCTAGAAGAGTCTCAATTTCAGTGTACATTTCTTCAACCTCTTCATCATCATGGCTCGATGTTGGTGCATAAATCATTATAATCTTTAGCTTGTATCTCTTAGAAATCTTGAGTATTAGTCTTGACACTCTTGGTGATGTACTTTTGAATTCCAAAATGTTGTTTTTAAAATCTTTATGGACCAGAAACCCAATTCCACCTTCACTCCTTTCACTGTTTCCATTGGTGTACAGCAGATTTCCACTTGATAAACTTATAAGTGATTCATTTCTTCTTCTTGTTTCAGCCAAACCGATGATATTCCAATTCACATTTTCTAATTCCTTTTCCAGCTCTAATATCCTGTCTTCACCGATGAGTGTTCTTACGTTATAACAGGCCAAGTTCAATTTCCGTGCATGGCAGCCTGGTCGTACCCAGAGATTCTTAGCACCCTCTGCTTCCACTCTGATCCTCTCGCTGCCGTAAGAGGGAGAGTGAAAGCTGCTGGGGACTGAGGGCCATTTGTATTGTTGTGCTCTCATTGCTGGAGGGTTTGGTCTTTTCCTCTTCACGCTGACCAGGCGTCTTGAAGAGAACCACTCTACACGTTCGTTGCCACCTAAGTGACGTAACAGGGCTTACCATCGAGAAGGTGTGCATGAGTGGATTTTAGGGAGGCAGGCCAACCGGACTTCTCCTAAATCTTCTGTAATAGAGAGATATTGGATCCATCAGTGTTTTAGGCTGAGTGTCTGATAACACACAGGATACCTGTTCCCCTCTAAGCCCCAAAGCCATTAATTTTTTAATAAATTAATCTAATTTAAAGAAAGAATCCAATGTTGTTTGCACAGTTTTAGTCCTATATGCATTTTTAACTTTTTTTTTTTTTTTTTTTTTTATGAAAACCCCAAACACAAGAGGTATTAGAACCTGTAGTACTTAGTACCGTGCTTGGGTTGGAGGTGGAGAAGATGAAAGAAGATATTTGTTGACATTAGACTTGAACTTGTCACCTTTTTTAAGAACTGGCTGGATATGAGCAAATTTCGCAGCAGAAAGAAAAACACCTGTGGAATAAGAAAGTGAAAAAAGGCAGCAAAGAACAGGAGTAAGTTCAGGAGCACAGGTTTTGAGAACAAGTGGAGAAATACCATCTGGACCTGGAGCTTTCTGAGAATCAAGATTCATCAAAATCCTTCTAACATCCTTTTGATAGAAGACTAGAGGAGGCATTGAATGGAGCATGTTGGGAATGTTGAGAGGTGTTTTACCAAAATCATTAATACACGAGTTGGAAGAAAAATGGGATGCTAGCAGGTCAGCTTTATCCTTGGCTGAAGTGACAACAGAACCATCTGATTTTGACAGAGGTGGGAGCAGAGATGGACAAAAGTTGCGGCCAATAGCTTTAGCAAGAGACCAGAATGCTCAGCTACCATTAGGGCAAGAAGAAAGTTTTCTACTCTTAGCTTGTTCAAAATAAAGTTTGGACTGATTAATAACTGCTTTACAATTTTTTTAGGAGCTTTGGTGTAGGCAGAAAATGAAACTGAAGAATTGGAAACAAGCCAATTATAATATGCAACATTCTTCTCTTGAACAGCCTTAGCACATTTATTGGAAAGCCAAAGTTTAGATAAAGGACGAGATTTTAATCTGGAGTGCGGAATAAAGGATTCCATTCCTACAAGAATAATTTCACTGACACAATCTGAGCAAACTTCGACATCAGAAGTTTTGAAACAGTAATCCCACCAAGGAAAAGAAGAAAATAAATCTTGCAGGTCATCCCATTTTGCTTTCTTTTAATGCCAAACAACACAAGATTGTGAATAGCCATGAGATAAAAGCTCCATTGGAGAAGAGACAATCACCAAGTTGTGATCTGAGGTGCCTAAAGGACCACTCACTTCAACTGTGTACTTAAAAGGGTTGTTTGTGAAAAAATGATCAAGCACGTTGGTTGTATGGTTAGGATTTTCCGGTATTCTGGTAGGTAAATGAACAATTTGTGCGAGGTCATTAGTAATTGCAAATGCCTCAGCATCTCAAACACAGCTGGATCTGTGTGACTAGAGAACAGAAGCCAGCTGGAGTTGTGAACATTAAAATTACCAAGGAAAATTACCTCACTGTTAGGAAAGTTGGACTGGAGAAAGTCACGTTGCAAAGAAAGGAAGTCAAAGAGCTCCAAGTGATTAGTGGAGTTGGGAGAACGGTTTGTTTGTTTGTTATTTGGTTTTTAGGAGCATTAGCAACTAAGACCATATTGCTCCGGGATATGCAGTGGTCATTCCCTAACCTTTCCGCATCCTCCGTATTTGGTGGTGATGGGCTCAAACCCTGGTCTAATCAAGAAGCATGTGCTACGCACTGCTGCTCCTTCCCATCTGGCTATGGAGGCACCTTGGGAGAACGGTAGAGACAAGAGATGAATTTGACACAATAAGGTAGAGAGATTTTAAGCCAGAGAAGATTGAAAAGAGGAGATTCCAAATTACCAAGTCTCTGACAGGGAATGTCGGAATGGACATATGCACATATACGACCTGTGAGGGGAAAGGAATCATACAGTGAATAATTTGGGTAACTGAGATGAGCAGTGGTTGAATTAACAGATAACTGAGATTCTGTCAGAAAAAGCACATGGGGTTTGGCAGACTAAGTGGAAATGGACATCTTTGAGATTAGAACTGAGATCATGTATATTTGTGAAATGAACTAGGAAGTGTTTGGGAGGTTTATATCTTTTCGCAGATAAGCTTGTTCTATTAGTTTGACAATTCATGGTGTATTCAAAAGTAAGAAAAGGTTGGGGGTGGGGGACATGCTGTATGAAGTAATGAAATTTTTGGATGTTATTATTATTAGCTATATGGTGCAAGGAAGCCTGAGGCTTATGATGCACCAGCCAAAAAAAAAAAAAATTCCCGAGTTACCCGTTATCCTGAGAGAGAGAGAGAGAGAGAGAGAGAGTCAAAAGGGAATCACCAAGAAAGAGAAGAATGATGATATCCAGCTCAGGACCCTGAGTGTGCCAAGCCCATACTCACCACATGTGAGCCTGTAGCCAGGTGGGCAGGAGCAGCAGCGGGTAGCAAATGCTTCTTGATTAGACGAGGGTTCGAGCCCGTGAGCCACCAAATACGGAGGATGCGGAAAGGTCAGGGAATGACCACCACATATCCCCGGAGCAATATGGCCTTAGTTGCTAATGCCCCTAAAAACCAAATAATAGCATCATCCTAGAAAGGAAAAATATGCTCCATCATTAATATTAATGATGAGAGATATTTTCAACCCTTCTAAGGCTTTAAATACCTCAAATCCCCATACAGATTCCTAACAAAAACTTTTCAGCTTGGACTGGAATCTCTTTCTCAAAGAATATCCCTTTACATCCATAACCAGTCTTCTTGTCCTCTGCACTCATTTGAAATAGAAAATTTCTCCTGAAATCAAGCTTCCAGCCTTGTAGACTATTCAAGATGTAGTGTGACTAATTTGTTCAGCAGGATAATTACCAATTTATCTTTACTGGCAAAATTCCTGACACACACACACACACACACACACACACACACACACACACACACACACACACACACACACACACACACACACACACACACACACACACACACACTCTCTCTCTCTCTCTCTCTCTCTCTCTCTCTCTCTCTCTCTCTCTCTCTCTCTCTCTCTCTCTCTCTCTCTCTCTCCTCATACATATACAACAAAGTTAAGTGTGGTTACCCTTCCCCCCTCCAGTTGATAATTTGTTTTAGATGAAGAACTATGCCCAGGCTTGCCAGGCATAAAGCTTAATTGTCATATTTCAGACCAGCTGTATAATTTATCATCCAAGACTTGTAGCAACATACCCTAGTCCTGATTTTAGCAATCCTACCCATCATAACATCAAAACATTCTGACATGCAACTTGTAAATACTATTTATCAACTTCATTAATGAAAATTTTAAAATAACAAAGGTCATAGCACGATACCCTGAAGGACCATTCTCATAATACTAGTTGACTCTTGCTATTTTCTATTTATAACAACTTGTTTGCCTTCTACCGGCTACCCAAAACTTTAACCACAGCAGTAATCTACTCCCAATGCTACAATCCCTCTCTAACTTATGGACAAACCATTCATATGGGACTGAGTCAAAGGCCTCTCTAAAATGTATGTAAATTATACCTTGCATCCAGTTCCTTTGCAACCTCATAATACCTTATCATAATGGTCAGACAAAACTTTCAGTTTAACAAAATCTTGCTAAGAATCTCACATATTATCATTACTATCAAAGTGAACAGTAACCTTAATAACAGATTCTGTAATTTTTCCTTCCACAAAAATGAGGCTTAGAGCCAATAACTGCCTAGATCACTCTTGAAACCATCTTTATGTATGGGAGGAATATTTGTATATTTCCAATCTGGAAGTTGAGCTGAGTCTAGGAATGCCTCAATTATAGTTTAGTGACCTCCTTACTTTCTTGTGCATTCTTCACTTTTAAATCTGATAATTTTTTTCCTTCAGAAATGTTTCACTTTTCATAAATTCATTTAATGTTGAATAACTGTTGGGTGAATAATCTTCTTCACTTTAAAAATACAGCAATATCTCACTTTGCATGGCTTCAACAGCACGGGTTTCACTATAACATGGTTTTTAATTAAGTTTAAGTCAAAAATTTACTGTACATATTAAACTCACTCAGTAGCCTAGTTGTGTTGCCGTAGTCTAGGTACAGTACATATATGCTAAGGTGCCAACTCTATTGTTTACCATGTACATGTGACAATAGCTCCCCCTCAGGCAGTCAGCTGCAATGTGCAACAGTGTTCAGTATTCGTTAATTCCATCCTGAAGAGATGATATGATAGCTTTTCACACTTGTCATTTCACAATTTATTTGAACCCCTTTAAATACATCGAAAATATATCTGCATCTTGGCTAGAAATCACTGCCAACAACATGCATTCTGTTTGGCAGCATGCTTTGCCCCATTTAGTAAATGATTTCACTGGTTTTGAATTGCAAGTTCAGAATTGCAAGTTTGAATTGCCGAAGACATTGTGAAGATCGGAAAAGACTTTCGATCCAAAACTTTGGATACTGCCAATGTACGTGACTGCATTGTCTCCCATGCAAGTGACTTAGATGATGCAACTCTCCTTGAAATTGACAAGCAAACTGCATATGCAGGAGAGGGAAATAATTCTGAAGTGAATAACACTGAAGTGCCACCAAAAGAATTTCAACAGAAGAAATGGAGAAAGTTTTTTCGGGGAGTTGACATGGCCTGCGAGGCGATTATGAATGGAGATCTGAATGTTGATCATAGCATTAAAAGGCCGCCTCCGTAGCCAGGTGGGTAGAGCAGCTGCAGTGTGTAACACACGCTTCTTGATTAGACCGAGGTTCAAGCCAGTGACCACCAAATACGGAGGATGCGGAAAGGTCAGGGAATGACCACCACATATCCCCGGAGCAATATGGCCTTAGTTGCTAATGCTCCTAAAAACCAAATAACAACAACAACAATAGCATCAAGATACAGAAAAATTTTACAAGATGGGATTCGATGCTACTCGTCATATATCCCCGGAGCAATATGGCCTTAGTTGCTAATGCTCCTAAAAAACCAAATAACAACAACAACAATAGCATCAAGATACAGAAAAATTTTACAAGATGGGATTCAATGCTACTCGGCATACAATGACTTGTATGCTGAGAAAAAGAAAAGACTACTTCACCAGACTTCATTATTGAAATACCTAAATAAATAACAGCTTTTTTAAAGCTTTTTTTCTCATCTCTTATGATGTTACCTTTTCATTAATAAAATTTTTGCAATTTTTTTTTAATTTCAAATCCTTTTAATTGGCTATCAAGCGCAAATTGTTTATTGATTTATTATAATTTGTTTATAGACTGTTTCTCTGGTATGCATTCAATTAAAACCCATTAATTATACCTCAATCAGCACAGTTTCACATAACACTGAACAGTTACAGTACCAATTATCAGTGCTATGCAGGGTATTGCTATATGCCCTTGTGGGAATAGCAATAATCTCAGAATAACTTCTCAGCTGGGTGGTACCACACTCGAAGGTAGTGCAGAATGAAAAAGACCAGGTGGTAATTGTACAGTCTTGGCAGGATAGAGGTAGAAAAATTTGCTTTCAGCCAGAGTGAATGACTATGGAACAAACTTCCATCTAGGGGTGTGGGTAGTTGGAATAAATTTAAGGAAGAATTAGGCACGTATGAGGAGAGACCTGATTGAAGTATTTAAGGATTTAAATGGATTGAGTACACTAAATGCTAATGAAATCCTTGCTCCTCCGGCTCAGAAAACATTAGAGGACATAAATTTAAATTGAAAAGGATGGTTGCAAGACAGACGTAAAAATTTGCTTTCAGCTAGAGAGTAACTGATTGTCAAAACAATTCCCATCTGGTGCTGTAGAAAATTTAAAGATGGATTAGACAAATTATTAGAGAGGATAGATGATATGGATAGTTATTTATTTTTTTCTTATTAATGTTGCATAAGCTTGCTTTCTTGAATATAGATGCAGAGAACCTGTTAAAATTCATGAACCATTTGTGTGGGTTTGACAATATTTATCCCACTTCTCCCCAGTAATGGGCCAATATGGTCATTATTTTCCTTTTAATATTTACATATGTAAAGAATTCTTTATAACCTTTTCTGGACCTCTTTCCCAAAACTTTTCCATAATCTGCCATAGCCTAGCTCATCCCATGGGTAACTTGATTACAAACCAGTTTATTCAATCCATATTGAACAAAATTGTTACACAAGCAGTTAAGTTCTGAAGATGTGTTACTTTCCCATAGTTGTGGAAAACAGTCATTCAGATGGTCCAAGAACTGCTACTAGGTGAGTGTCCCACCCACAAGTCCCAATCTATATCCAGTTAGTTTAAGTCCAAAAGTTATTTCACTTTGTGCATGCTTTTGCTTGACATTGTCATCATATCAAAATTTTAATTTTATCATATATTTACTTCCCAGAAGGACAACAGGCATCACTCTGAAGTCATGAATTAATTAATTCAGTGACTGAATTTTGTGAAGAAGTGCTAAGAAGAAGCAATTAGAAGTTCTAATTGATCAGGCTCTAAAGCATTCTGCAGCAGCTACAGATGTAAGTCTTAGCACAGTTAACAGAACAAAATGGCAGAAACATCTGCTTAATGTGAAAGAAAAGCAAAAATATCTACTTTCGCTAATTGAGAAAAAAAAACCCAGTCAGTGTCAGATTTTGGCATAAGGCAAATAAGCCACAGCTTGGGGTCTCCCTATCTGAGGAGGCTCAGCTATTTCCTTTCGTGAGGATAAAAATTTATAATTGCATAGTTTAGTACTTCTAGAATATCATATCATGCTTTGGCTTAGGACCTCATTGTGTTTAAATCCTACTCCACCCCTAGCAAATGTTTTTATTCTAAAGGAATAGGTGTGATGTGATGTGATGCGATTCATTGGTCAAATTTGTTGAAACAAATTTTACTAGTGAATTAGTTACTTTAAGCTTGATAGTGATACACCTTACCCATGGATTTTTAGTTTAGTCTTTTTCCTCTTAGGAGACACATTGTGTGTGTCTTCTGAGATGGGGAGGACTAAACTAAAATCCCATAATAATAATACACTGGAAGACATTTTTTTTTAAAATCTGCTTTCTTAATGCAAAAAGATGAATTTGCAAAACTTTTAGATGCTTATTCCAAATCTGTAATTGATTTTGCATATCAAATATTTTTTGCACAAATTTAAAAATAAAGAATACAGCCACTCCCCGATTAACGTAAGGGTTGCGTCCCACGGAACGCTATGTAAGTCAGAATTTCCCTAAATAAGCATTTCAGGGAAATTCCGCACTTGCAACTATGTGCACTGAATTTGATAGAAGCAAAAAAGAAATGTTCAATGAACATGTAAATAGAATTATTCAATTTTTTTTCTCATGCACAGGAAAAATTACAAAATTGTACAAAATTTCAAAATTATAAAATTACAAAAAAGAGAGAGGAAATAGGCATAACATCAGAAAGTTTTACCTTTCCAGCATCGTTGTCAGAATTAACTCTCCAGCTGATATGCACACTGCTGCGGAAGTTGAGGGCTGTGGAGATTTAGAAGGGGTTTTTTCCAACACACCACAAAATTTCTCTGCAGCGGCAGAATCGGCACTGGCGACTTCACTGCATACTTACACGTTTTGGAAATCAGCGTGATGCTTGAACCTATTAAACCACCTGCTGCTTGCCACGAACTTGGCTTGGAGTTTGCCATACTTATCATTATCTTCATAAATACTTCTTATTTGAATGGCCATTAGATTCAGGGGCACTTGCTTCTGAATCTGATTTTCCATACATATTATTAATAGCTTTTTCATCTTCAATATAGCACTGAACGCTGTTTTGTGATCACTGTTAGGGCAGACTGGCCCCGGTGTGAAATACATTGATCCTACCCTTTAACATGTTCTTTTATACGCACACTGTCCCTTAAAATAGTATTCACTGTTGAAACAGCGAGACCTAATTCTGTGCAATAGATGGCAAGCTTTATCCTGCTTCATACTTTTTAATTAATCATCTTCATTTCTAAATCAATTTTCTTTCGTTTCCTAGCACTGCCAGCACTTGCACTTCCTGTTGGTCCCTTTCCCCTCACCATTGTAATAAGTAAATAGGAATGAAGAGAAGATTCTGATATTTTTTTTATGTTTTTTATATGATTGAAGATTTCAGTGAAGGCGGAACAATTTCACCATAATAACGTAAAAACCCACACAATTCCAGTTATTGGGATTATCGCAAATGCAATAAGATCGAGTTTACTACCCGTTTTTCCATCCAGCTTTTATACGTACACTGTCCCTTAAAATAGTATTCACTGTTGAAACAGCGAGACCTAATTCTGTGCAATAGATGACAAGCTTTATCCTGCTTCATACTTCTTAATTAATCATCTTCATTTCTAAATCAATTTTGTTTCGTTTCCTAGCACTGCCAGCACTTACACTTCCTGTTGGTCCCTTTCCCCTCACCATTGTAATAAGTAAATAGGAATGAAGAGAAGATTCTGATATTTTTTTTATGTTTTTTTATATGATTGAAGATTTCAGTGAAAGGGGGAACAATTTCACCATAATAACGTAAAAACCCACACAATTCCAGTTATCGGGATTATCGCAAATGCAATAAGATCGAGTTTACTACCCGTTTATAATAGATTGCGCCCAACAAGAAATGTGTTTTAAAAAAATATCACAAAAGCGTCCAAAACTGATTAGAAAAATATCACAAAGGCGTTCAAAATTGATTCTTATAATGGGAACATATGATAACAATGAAAGTGTAGAGCAATTTTCATTATAAAAATTACCTTTTAGAGAGATAAATAGCTTAGCCATATAGCAAAAATTACAACTTCTGAGGTCTTGGAATGAATTACCACAAAACACAATATGTTATTGGGTTCACATTACGATATTTTCACGATACCTACAGTTATTCCTGCGGGATGCAAAATACGTTTCCACAATTTTTTTTTTTTAAGTTTTCAGTGGCCAGCAAAAACTTACGTAAAGTCGAATTTCCATAAGTCAAGTATTACATAAGTCGGGGAGTGGCTGTATATTATAGCAAAATATACACTTTAGACACTTTCAGCTGAATGTTACAAAACAGCAAAACTTCACCTGATAGGTTTCAGTAAAAAACATTAAGAACAAATGGCCATGTGTACTAGTACCTAGTGATCTTACTAAATCAATTCTATATGTGGTAGTGAGTTTTTTTTTTTAACATACACATGGATACACAATCTGCCATTATTACCTCATTTCCATTTACCCCGGTATCTTTGTGAAACCTTTCACTCGGCTTTTCCTTCACTGCAGGGTAGTTCTATGGAACATAATCAAAGTGCCTACAGAAAATGAACCTTCATACTCATGTTTGCAGCCTACTTTCTTGAAGCATGAGAAGATTGCCTGCTTTTTGAAATATGAAAACGTTGCCAACAACAGTAAGCATGTTGTTGACAACCTTCTCTTAGTTTTTTCATTTATAAATGCCTAAAAAGTTTTTCACAACATTTTTGAATTATCACCTCGCAGCAGCTCTCAAAAGCATAAGTTCTCATCTTCCAAATGCACCAGTATTCAGAATTCTTTATCTCAGAAAATTTTGAAAAAACAATATACCAAAAACAGCCTTCCTCTTCATTTGTGGCCTGAACAAACTGCTTTATTAGTCTCAGTTTTATATAGAGAATTTCCAACTATCATCCAATAAGTATGGTTAACACCTTCAAATCACTTATCCACTTGTGATCAGAATGTTTCCTTTTGGTCTACAGAAAAAGTGACTGGAATTAAGGGCAACAAGTTCCTAATGTGTAGCAGAACTCCTTTTAAGTTTGCCATCAAGCTGTCAATGAAGAATGCATATATAACACCTGGCACAGTGAGTAAATCATTTTATGTCAGAACAGAACACATGCAATCCCTCTGTAAGTAGAAAAGAATGAATTCCTCTTCTTCATCTCCATGCCTAGCAAATGAACTGCCAGATGCTAACTGATTCTTTTCACTCAACCTAGAGCCTAAGAGCTGTGCTGAATTCTTCTGGAAAATCAAGTCCCATACTAGATCATTCAGTTCAGCTTGTATAAACTACTGTACCTTCTTTGTCGTGGCTTTCACCAGTACCTTCAAATACACTATGTTTACTTGAAGAACAGAATCTGTGCAGAAGCATATCAAAGTACTGAAGTTTAGCTGGAATTGGTTCATTTTCACTGTGAGGGGAAGAACAAAATAGCTAATGGCAGATTTATATAATGTATTTGCAGCTTTGTTTTTTGTTCTTGGCACTGTAGCCTGTAATATGTACAGAACTGTGACACAAGCCAGAAACTACTGAATTCACACATGATTACTGTAACTTTTGAACCGCTGTTCTAATTTAGCAATTTACAGGACTAATTAAATAACAATATAAGCTTACCTATCAATGAATACCACTCTGTTAATACTCAATTTGTTATATATGTATGGTTTTCCACAAATTGTGCACACTGATGAAGGTGGATGTTTGTTGTTGATTAACTGATGGTCATCAGTGGTACTAGATTTAACTAACATGGTGTCTGCAATTTTCTTATCTTTAGAACAATAAAAACACAAATTTTTGTCCTGGGCAGAATTTATCAGAACTTCCTCTATTTTCTTGCTCTCCCACCAAGTCTGCAGAAGTTGTGCATTTTTGCTAGGGTACAAAAGCAGAACCTGAAAATGCAAGTTCATATTAAAAGAGCACAAATGAAGGATAATTAAATAAAAACTAAAAGATTAATACATTTAATATCTTAAATGTGTACTCAAAATTTTTTGAAAAAGTAACTGCAGATGACATTGCTGTCACATAAGATAGATTGTTGGGTTGTCGCCAATGCAACTTGGTTATTAGGAGGAAAATCACCTAAGAGTTAAGAGCATCAACCACTTGGAGGGATTTTTAAATTCTTTTCAGTCTGATCAACTGATGTTGTCAAATACATTTATCAAATGGGGAGCGTTCAGGGAACAGAAATGTAGAAGCTACTACTTGGCTTTTCATACCAATTAACAGATACTGTTCAAAATTTAGACCTAAATGGATATCAAATAAATTGATAAAACTAGTAGCAGAGAAGAAAAATGTATGCAATAATCATAACTTATCAGGGAACACGGCCTATAAGTACAGTAGACTCTTGATTATCCAGGTTGCAAATTAACCAGAATATTTATAGCATGTTTGGATATCTAAATCAGTGTAAGTTGGATAATAAAAAGAAATATGTGTAATCCATTATAGGTGTGGTTTGTTTACATTCTGAGTGTTCCTGTAGGCAAGAGCCTTGAATTAACTAGAAACCACATCCTTTTTACCTACTTAATAGCATCTAGTTATATTTTAATAATCCTTCAGTTTCACTACTGTACAGTTAATTTTAACATTCTTCTCCAAGTTTTTTGATTGAGTCCATGTGCAGCCATCAAGTTAAAAAGGAAATGATTGTTCTTTCTATTGAAAAAAAAACTTTAGCTCGTCAATTAACATAAAAAAACTGCATGCGTACCCATACTTACAAAACATGTTTTATGTCAAAACATCTTTGACAAAAATCAGAACCATTTTAAAATTGAGCAGCTAAAACCATAGTTATGAACAATGTAACGTTTTATGCTCATGTCCACTACTTACTCTACCGAATCAACATTAGTGACATTAGCGTCATACTTCGGCCCGAAATATTTAGTATGAATGATGTAACATTATGCTCATGCCCACTACTTATTCTACCGAAAGTAGTGGGCATGAGCAACGTTTGGAAGAGGTTACCGAATTCCAAGCCAATGCTAGGAGTTTAGTAAATAAATTTGATGAATTTGAGGTATTGCTCAAAACATCAAAGGCAGATATTGTGGGGATTTCAGAGACGTGGTGTCACACAGATATAAGAAATGCAGAACTGGAATTTGGGGAGTACAATGTCTACAGAAAGGATAGACAGGATAGGAAGGGAGGAGGGGTTATGCTATTAGTTAAAAAACACATAAAATCCAAGGAAGTGAAGCCAGTCGACATCGCTGGACAGTGCAGTGTCGAGTCAGTTTGGTGTGACATAAGCATTGGGAGATCAAAATTGAGAGTAGGAGTGTGCTATAGGCCTAATGACTCTGATGAGTATAATAAGAAACTGTTCGGAGAAATAGAGTGGGCCAGTAAATCAGAGAGTCTTATAATGGGGGATTTTAATTTCCCAGATATTGACTGGAATTTGGGGGCTGGTCACTCACACAGTAGCAAGGCTTTTGTGGATTTATTGGATGATTGTTTTCTACATCAGCATGTTCGGGAGGCAACTAGAGGGAGTAATACTCTTGATTTGATTATCAGTAGTGATTCTTCATGCATTAAGAATCTGCAGATAAATGAACCACTTGGTGGCAGTGATCACAGTGTGCTGAAGTGGGAGTTACTCAAAGAGGTAACTACCATTAGGGGTAAAGGGAAGGGGTATTGCTTTCGTAAAGGCGACTACAATGGACTGAGACAGTATTTAAATTCTATACAGTGGGATCAACTGATGATATTGCCAACAGCAAATTCAAAATGGGAAGCATTCAAAGAACTTATCGTGGAAGCTACTAGGCTTTACATACCAACTAAGAAATATTGTTCAAGGTTTAGGCCTAAATGGTTGTCAGATGAACTAATGAGGCATATGGCAGAGAAGAAAAATGCATGGGATACATACAAATTAACACGTGACACGGACGCCTATGATAGATACAAGTTGATATGCAACCAAGTTACAAAGGAGGTTAGGCAGGCGAAGGCAGATTACGAGAAATCCTTGGCAAGGGATGCAAAGAAAAACAGCAAAGAGTTCTTTACTTATGTAAACTCCAGAAGGAAGGGGATGAATCAGATTGGTCCACTTGAGATCGATGGGTCAACTGTTGATGACCCTGCTCGGGTAGCTAACAAACTAAATGAATATTTTGCATCGACATTCACACATGAGGAGATATTCAGCGAGGGGAATGCCAGAGGTGTATTCAACTCTAGCAGTAAGCTAGAGAATCTTGTAATAACTGAGAGCAAAGTGGAGGAGAAATTGTTGAAGATAAACACAAGAAAGGCACCTGGGGTGGATGGGATCTATCCAGTTATATTAAAGGAGGCAGCAAAGGAGGTAAGCAAACCCTTAGCCATAATTATGAGAGCTTCCTTGGACTCAGGGGAGGTACCCATTGACTGGAGATGTGCAAATGTGACCCCAATTCACAAAGGGGGATCAAAGGCTGACACAAGTAATTATAGACCTGTGAGTTTAACTTCTGTTCCCGGAAAATTAATGGAGGCACTGGTGAAAGAAGCACTGCAGGATCATCTAGACAAGACTTCAGTTATAGCTAGGACACAGCATGGTTTTGTTAAGGGGAAGTCTTGCCTGACCAATTTGATTGGATACTATGATGCAGTCACAAAAGAACTGGATGCAGGGAATAACTTTGATATTATATACTTGGATCTTAGAAAGGCTTTTGATACTGTTGCACATGGAAGACTGCTGCACAAATTGGAGCAGTGTGGCATTGGAGGCAAGTTGCTGCTATGGATAAAGGGGTGGTTGAGGGGGAGAAGACAGAGAGTGGTAATCAATGGACACTGCTCATCGTGGACTAATGTTATTAGTGGAGTCCCTCAGGGTTCAGTATTGGGGCCTTTATTGTTTTCTGTATTTATAAATGATATTGATGATGGTATGTCAGGCTTAATGTCCAAGTTTGCAGACGATACGAAGGTTGGCAGGGTTGTCAAGGACACTACTGACACTATGCTGCTGCAACAGGATTTGGAAAGGTTGAGCAGATGGGCTTCGAGGTGGCAAATGAAGTTTAACATTGACAAATGTAAAGTACTACATATGGGAAACAGCAACCCCAGAGCAACGTATCAACTCTGTGGTACTACACTGACAGTGGTAGAGAATGAAAGGGACCTGGGGGTGGTGGTGCAGGCAGATATGAAGTTCTCTGAGCAGTGCAGACGAGCTGCAAGAGTAGCTCATGGTGTATTGTCAATGATATATAGGAATTTTTCTAGCAGGGATAAGGAGGTGATTATTCCCTTGTATAAGGCAATGGTCAGGCCACACCTAGAGTACTGTATACAGGCCTGGAGGCCTCATTTCAGGAAGGATGTAGAGCTGCTGGAACGAGTACAGAGAAGGGCAACTAGATTGGTGAATGGGACAAAGGGGTTCTCTTACGAAGAAAGGCTTAAGTTTTGCAAATTACAGTGTCTGGAAACTAGGCACCAGCGGGGTGATCTGATAGAGGTGTACAAAGCCTTGAATGGTTTGAGCATGCTCAATGCTGATGGGATTCTTCCTCTAGCTCAGAAAAATCACCTGAGAGGGCATAAATTCAAATTGAGGAAAGACAGATGTAGGATAGATGTGCGGAAGTTTGCCTTTAGCCAGCGGGTGGTTGGTGGGTGGAACAGACTTCCATCCCTTGTCGTGGAAGTTGATAGCCTAAATAAGTTTAAGGCTCAGCTGGACAGGTATTTCGAACGAACAGAGGGGTGAAGTGGAAGTGGTTATTTTTATTTATTTATGTTACTTTTTTTTTTTTTTTTTTTTTTTGGCTGATGCTGCATAAGCTTGCTTTCTTGCATCAAATGCCTCTACTAATGCTAATGCTAATGCTAATAGCCTAATTACCCATCTGATTGTAGCCATTTGTTGAATAGCATGACATCACAATCATACTTTCTGCAGTTAATACTGTAGGAAGTATGATTGCACAATACGTTGTATTGTAGCAATCTGCATTTTCATTACATTTCATTTTTAGGTGCCGCTATAGATGTTTTCACATCAGTAATTTTCTGATTAGTGAAAGGGACTGAATGCCACACTGCTATAACTGAGTGTTTAACAATGCTGATATCAAATGCAGAGAATGTCGAGAGTATCGAACAAGCAAACCTGAGAAAATAAAGATGAAGGTATCAATGAGTGCATGAGAACAACAAAGGCTATCGAGATTGCATAAAAGACAAACAGAAAATCAAGAGTTGGATTTAACAGTGCCTTCAACTAGCAGTGCAGCTGCTCCATCTAACAATGATGTACCCAAAGTGACTAATCTCATCTGCTCTGCATTTCTCCAACTGCGGAGCAGATGAGTTTAAATGATCAAGCTCCTTTTCCTTTTTTTTTGATTTTTTTTTTTTGATTTGGTAGTTGTTGGCGCATCGGCTTCTGTGGCCATATTGCACCTCCCAAGGTTTTTGCAGTACTTTGATCCAAGCCCGAGGCGGGAATCGAACCCGCGACCTTTGGGTTGCCGGGCAGGTACTTTACCCACTCGGCTAGCCCGGTCGGCCTCCTTTTCCTTAAGCCAACTACTATTTACATAAGGATGTGCATAGAGAGTTTGAAAGGTTTACAATGGATACTTACAATGGTTGTCTATATTTCTCCTAATAGTGACATACAGGATATAATTGACTTCATTCATTTATTTCGTTTTGTTGTTGCCATATTTGTACCAGCATACCCATGACCATGAGCAGCACATGGTCATGGGTATGCTACTAAAAGTTTCATACCTATTAAGAAATATTGTTCAAGGTTTAGGCCTAAATGGTTGTCAAATGAACTAATGAGACTCGTAACAGAGAAGAAAAATGCATGGGATGCATATAAATTATCAAGCGACTCAGAAGCCTATGGCAGATATAAGGTAATCTGTAATCAGGTGACAAAGGAGGTGTGGCAGGCGAAGGCAGATTACGAGATATCCTTGGCAAAAGATGCTAAGAAAAACAGCAAAGATTTCTTTACTTATATAAACTCTAAAAGAAAGGGGATGAATCTGATTGGTCCACTTGACATCGATGGTTCGACTGTTGATGATCCTGCTCAGATAGCAAACAAACTGAATGAGTATTTTGCATCTACATTCACACATGAGGAATAATTAAGGTTTGAAAATGGCTGGCAGAAGGTTATCAAATTGTAGCAAGATACTTAATGATTTTGTAATAACTGAGAGCAAAGTGGAAGAGAAATTGTTGAAGTTAAACGTAAGAAAAGCACCTGGGGGGGATGGGATCTATCCAGTTATATTAAAGGAGGCGGCAAAGCAACTAAACAAACCCTTAGCCATAATTATTAGAGCATCCCTGGACTCAGGGGAGGTTCCCATGGACTGGAGATGTGCAAATGTATCCCCAATTCACAAAGGGGGATCGAAGGGTGACACGAGTAATTACAGACCAGTTAGTTTAACTTCTGTTCCGGGTAAAATAATGGAGTCGCTGGTTAAAGATGCATTGCAGGATCATCTAGACAAGACTTCAGCAATAATTCAGACACAGCATGGGTTTGTTAAGGGAAAGTCTTGTCTGACAAATTTGATAGGATATTATGATGTGGTTACAAAGGAACTGGATGCAAAAAATTATTTTGATATCATATATTTGGATTTCAGGAAAGCTTTTGACACTGTTGCTCATGGAAGACTATTGTACAAATTGGAGCAGAATGGTATTAAGGGTAAGTTGCTACAATGGATAAAAGGATGGTTAAGTGGGAGAAGACAGAGAGTGGTAATCAATGGGTGCTGCTCTTCTTGGACTAATGTTATTAGTGGTGTCCCACAGGGTTCGGTGTTAGGTCCACTGTTGTTTTGTATATTTATCAATGATATTGATGAAGGTATATCAGGCTTAATGTCGAAGTTTGCAGATGATATAAAGGTTGGCAGGGTTGTTAATGACAGTAATGGCAGTGTGCTACTGCAACAGGATCTAGATAATTTGGGCAGATGGGCTAAGAAGTGGCAACTGAAGTTTAACCTTGACAAATGCAAAGTACTGCATATGGGTAGAAGTAACCCCAGAGAAACGTACCAACTGTGTGGTACTACACTTAAGGTGGTAGAAAATGAAAAAGACCTGGGAGTAATTGTGCAGGCAGATATGAAGTTTTCTGAGCAATGCAGACAGGCTGCCAGGGCAGGTCATGGGGTTTTGTCAATGATATATAGGAATTTTGCTAGCAGGGAAAAGGAGGTGATTATCCTTCTGTATAAGGCAATGGTCAGGCCACGGCTTGAGTACTGTGTACAGGTCTGGAGGCCTCATTTTAGGAAGAACGTAGATTTACTTGAGCGTGTACAGAGAAGGGCAACAAGATTGGTGAGGGGAATGAAGGGATCCTCTTATCAAGAGAGGCTTAAGTTCTGCAAATTGCAGTGGCTGGATTTGGGGTTTTTTTTTTTTTTAGGAGCATTAGCAACTAAGGCCATATTGCTCCATGACATGCGGTGGTCATTCCCTGACCTTTCCGCATCCTCTGTATTTGGTGGTGACGGGCTCGAACCCCGAGTCTAATCAAGAAGCATGTGCTACGCACTGGTGCTCCTTCCCACCTGGCTACGGAGGCGCCGCAGTGGTTGGAGACTAGGCACCTGCGCGGTGATCTGATTGAGGTGTATAAGGCCTTGAATGAGTTCAGCACGCTGAATTCTGATGGGATCCTTCCACTTGTTCGGATTACGAACCTAAGGGGGCATAAATTCAAATTAAGAAAAGACAGATGTAGAATAGATGTGCGGAAATTTACCTTTAGCCAGCGGGTGGTTAATTGCTGGAACAAACTTCCATCTGTCGTTGTGGAAGTTGATAGGTTGAATAAATTTAAGGAGGAACTGGACAGGCATTTTGAGAGAATGGTGTGATTTTTTTTTTTTTTTTTTTTTTGTTGGCTGATGCTGCATAAGCTCATACATTTGCTTTCTTGCATCACATGCCACTACTGCTACTACTACTACTACATCATACTGGCATATCACATACCCATGATCACGAGCGGCGATTTCAACGTTAACTTCGGATTGGAAGAAACTAAACAGTTAATTACTTTTCTGTAAGAAATGTTCAATCTAACTCTCAACACTATCCCTCAATTTCAACTACAAGATCAGGTACCTTAATCGACACTGTTTTCCAGAGACATTTAGCTATCATAAATCCATTGTATCTTGTCTTCCAGCTGAAATTATGGAAATTTGAGAATGATCAATAAAATATTTACAATACAAAAGCGCTTTTATTTCGTCAATATATATACAAATCAAAATACCTAAAAGAAACACAAAGATTAGTAACTTTTACGGAAATGACGTCATTTCCACATTGCATTTTTGTGACAAATTGGTTTTATTTCAGTCTGAAATTTAGTAGGTGCTGCCAAAGATGTTTTCATATCAAAAAAGGTACTAAAGTGTCAACTTTAATGAGCCTCTAATCAACTCTATGTGGAACAAGATTCTGTTCTCAATGTCAAGGACATTTCCTTTTTTTTCTTTTTTAAAAAAAAAATTCCTTTTCAAAAAATTGTCTGTGTTACATTTTATGTTGAATCTTCTCATGCTGTAGTATACTTTTATAAATACATATCAAGTGCTTATGTAAATAAATTTACATGTTTGTCAAAATTATGAGTTTTTTTTTTTACTTTGCAAATAATTGGAAGTGTACTGTATAAACTAGTTTGCAATCAAGTTACTAAAAGATTAGTTATTAGGGAAGTACATAAGGGGATTAGGACACTAAAGCAGACTACAAGAAGTCTTTGGTAAAAGAAAAGTAGCCAAGCATTCTTTGCTTATGTTAAAACTAGAAGAAAGGATGAACCACATTGGTCCATTAGATATGAATGGTATAACTATTAATGATCCTGTTGAGGTTGCTGATAAACTGAATAAATATTTTGCATCTACAGTCCCACATGAAGTTCTTATGAACAGGGATAACAAAAGTACAGGTAACCCTCTTATAGCACAGTTATTAGGTTCCTGTAAAATGTTGTGTTGTGCAAATAACATGGTTTTATGCAAAACCATGTTATTTGGGACTAAGAAAAAGTACAAAAAGTGGATTACGTTCCAAAAGTTAACAAAAATACACTATTTTGTTAACAAAATGTTAACAAAATTAACAAAAATACACCATTCTAGATTTCGTGTATCTTCTGCTCTCTTTAAAAAATCAGTAATCTGGGTTTGTTTGCTTTTGCTTGATAAATCTTTGTGAATTTCGTCATATGTAACTAAGCATTTTTGAAGCTCCCTTTTGAATTTTGGGCTCCTTTCATTCAAGAATCTGCATTCAAAAAATAGGATCCTAATTGCTCAGCTAACTTTATGCCTTCCCATATGCTTTTCAGTGTAAAATTTGGAAGTTTAGAATTTTCATCTGCGATATCATCATCTGAATTGATTCAATGCCCCAATGCCATTGGGGCATTGAATTTATCTCAATGCACCAATGGTAGAGAAAGAAGCTGCTACGCCAGCTTCTTTTTCTACCAGTAATCATATTTATTTATTTTTTTAGGAGCATCGGCTGGGCTTCAGTAGTCATATCATCAAAACCTTCCCCTTCTACCAACATAGCAAGTTATACTATCGCACCGATTCCGTTTTCTGCCCGTTCGAGTTCGATCATATTTCCTGAATGAACTGACTCTAGCCATACATTTTTCCACACGCATTTAACATTGACAGTTTTACTTCTTTCAGCAATAAAGCTATGATTGTGATACAGTCCACAATTGAGAAATATTTCCAAGCCTCCATTACTTCAATAGATTTGGAATCAATTTTTTCTGAAATCCATTGTAACGATTTTCTGATGGAATGAGTTTTAAAGGTGGATATAATGCCTTGTCCTAATTTTTTTTTTTTTTTTTTTTTTGTTGGCACATCGGCTTCTGTGGCCATAATGCACCTCCCAAGGTTTTTTTTTTTGCACTACTCTGATCCAAATCCAAGGTGGGATTCGAACCCTTGTCCTAATAGCTGAATGAAAGAAATTGCATTAACCAAGTACAACTGTGGTGGTAGGAACATAACTTCAACGTTTGGATGACTTAAATCTTTTGGATGGCCTTGTGTGCTATCGAACAGTAATAAAACTTTGAAATCTAGATTTTTCCACAAGTTCAATAGCACAGAACGTAACACGGGAATTTCCCAACAAAATAAAATACAGGGATTTCTCAATTTTTTTTTTTTTTTTTTTTTGACTAGCGAGTCAACAGTGGGGATTCAAAAAGTGGAAACGTTGAAAAATTACATCCAACAGAATAGCAGGGTTTCCCCCACACACAAAAGCTCAAAAATACACTGTTATGCGAGTTTACCGAAATTCTCTAACTGCATTAGAGTAGCACGTTGTGCGAGAATTTCTGCAATTTATCAACTGTGTTAGAGAAAAACTGTGTTGTAGAAGTACCATGTTATATGGGGGTTGCCCGCATATCTAATTCTAAAGGGAGGTAAATGATTTTATGACACCTGAAAGTTGGAAGAGAACATGTTAAAGTTGAAATTAAAAATGCACCTGACACTGATGGAATCTCTCCAATTATACTACGAGAAGCAGCAAAAGAAATAGGCACATCTTTAGCTATAATAATGAAAGCATCCCTGAATTCAGAGGATATCCCTACAGACTGGAGGATGTACATATCTCTCCTGTTCATTAAGAGAATTCAGAAGACAACGTAATAATTACTGACCAATAAGTGTGACTTCTGTGTTAGGGAAAATAATGGAGTCAATGGTTAGGAAAGTAGATCAAGATTATCTTGAATGGAGCTATAAAACAATTACAGATGGATATGTTAAAGGGAGATCATGCCTGCCCAATCTGATTAGCTTGTGTGAGGTCATTAATTGACCATACAAGGAAATAGGATGAACACACTTCAAGGAAGAATCAGAGATACCAGATTTATACTTTTCATTCCATTAATAATTTCCAACCATCAAAGTCTTTCTGCTTTACACATTTAGTAGATAATATGTCACTGTTACTACATATTTGCAACAAATAAAATCATTCATTTTATGAGACATACCGTATTTTCTGGTGTGTAAGACACATCAGTGTATAAGACACACCCCAAATTTTTAATAATAAAATGTGGAAATAAATAAATCACAATTTCTTTTTTCATATAACTATATTTCAACATTTAAGAATTATAACTATAAGAATTTTAATAATGTAAAATTCTTTATAAATTTCTTAATCAAATTCTTGAATCCAAGAGCCATTATCAATTAAAATCCAGTTAGAAAAACATCACGAAGGTGTTCAAAACTTATTCTTATAACCAAACAGCAATAAACGGTGGTGTGTTTGTCCGGTTATTTTTGAAACAACTTCCTAATTTGGAACCCCTCCCCTTCATCAGTTATCTTACGTTCAGACAGAATCTTTTTCCGGTTCGCACAACGTAAAGTGTTTTAATCACAAAGCATTGCTTTTGCTGATTTAATATTTCTTGTCTATATAAAGTGTGTGTTTAATTAGCGCCTAAAATGAAGCTACAACAAAAATTAAAAATCGTTAAAGAGTTAGAAAATGGCAAAAAGGTTATGACATTGGCCAAGAAATACAGCATAAATGAATCTAGCATTTGACAAATTAGGGAAAATGCTGATAAAATTAAAAGTTCAATTATCTGTTCCACATCACTGACTGCAAAAAAGCACTACAAAAGTGAGAACTCTGTTAACAGAGAAAACTGAAAAATTGCTTTCTTTCTGGATAGAAGATCTTAATCAAAAGAGAATGCCTCTTAGTTCAGATATTATTTGCACCAAAGCCCTGTAAATTTTTAATTGCTTACAAGAAGAAGCCGGTCCATCCAATGCAGACATTTTCCAGGCCAGTAAGGGTTGGATTGAAAATTTAAAAAAATGTCAAATTCTTCACAATCTAAAATTAATGGGCAAAGCAGCCAGTGCAGATACGGAAGCTGCTTCTTTGTATCCAAAAACTTTAAAGGATGTTATTGTGATTGAAGGCTATCTAGCAAGTCAAGTGTTTAATGCTCATGAGACTGGCTTATTTTGGAGGCATATGCCAAGCCGAACATTCATTTCAAAAGAAGAGAAAACTGTCCCAGGTTTCAAAGCTGCAAAAGATAGGTTAACACTTTTGTTATGTGGCAATGCAGAAGGTGACTTTCAGTATAAACCGCTTCTAATTTATACGTCACAAAATCCTTGTGCTTTTAAAGGAATATCAAAAAGCTCCTTACCAGTTCATTGGAATTCGAGCAAAAAAGCCTGGATGATAGCTAAAATCTTTGAGAATTGGTTTTTAAATTGCTTTTGCATCGAAACGAAGAAGAACATAGCATTCAAAATCTTGCTTATTCTTGATAATATGCCCAGTCATCCTGCACATTTGTCTGATCTACACCCAAATATGAAAGTTACCTTTCTTCCAGCAAATACAAGTTCGTTAACTCAGCCGATGGACCAAGGTGTTATAGCTTCCTTTAAACTTTATAACCTAAGAAGATATTTTTTTACAATTGGTAGAAGCTACTGATGGAACAGGCAGTCTTACAATTCGAGATTATTGGCGGAATTATAACATTCTTGATGCTGTAAAAAATATTGAATTTGCATGGGATGAAGTTAAGAACTCAACAATGAATGCAGTGTGGAAAAAACTGTGGTCACAAAACTGCACTAAAGAAGCCACAGTCGAAATGCTGGAGGTAGTTGAAATTGTGAAAACTGGCAAAATGGTTAGTGGAGAGGGATTTGAAGAACTGGAACCAGCAGATATCACAGAAGTCCTTGAATGTCATAGAGAACAATTATCAGTAGATGATATTTTTTTTAAATGTGAAGAAGAAGATAACAAAAATGATAAAAACAAAGATGCACACAAAAATTTGACCGCAAAGAGACTAGCTGAGTTATTAAGACTTGCAAATCAGCTTAGCCAAGAAGCTCTGGATATGGATCCTAATTTGGAGAGGAGTTTAAATTTTTGCAGAACTTTATCATTAGCTTTAGTTCCTTACAAAGAAATTTATAGAGAAAAACAGTGCTACTAAGCAAACAACTTTAACTAATTTTTTTCAAAAAGTTACGGATACTGTTGCAAGTTTATCACAGCAAACAGCAACAAAGAAGCAATGAATTCAGATTAAAAATCTAGAGGTAATTTTCAATTAAATTTTTTTTGCACATTTTTTTTGTACAGGTATAGAACTCTCATTATGTCATACTAGGTTTCGCACAGTCCAAATCCCAGAACATAACCCCCATGCAAATTGGGGAATGACTGTATTTTTAAAAAGTAATAATTTTTTCTTCATATTCAAGGGGCATTTCTTGAGCCAACTTTGTTCGAGTCCTCGCGGAAAGCCATTTCTCTTCATAAAAACGGTAGCACCAAGATGGTCCACCTTTGAAGTCTAAGATACAGTGGGTTAAGGTAAATTTCTGGGCTCCTATTTTATTATCTTAGTAGATATTGCTATTCCATTTTTCACAATGGTTTAAAACCCAATCCAAAATAACTGCTTCTACTGCTGGCCACTGTGCCTCTTTGCCTCGTAGACATCTTTTCGCCTTGTTTATTGAAGTTAAAATATCTTTTTGTTGACACCAAATTCTAATAATTTTTCTGTTGGTGGGGGACCAGAAATAAAAGCTGCTCTATTGCCATGTATCTCCACATAAGCACTACAAGCAACTTATAGCCCATGGTATAAGAAATCCTCTTGTTCTTATTTAACTCGGCCATTATCTGTGAATAAAAAAATAAGGTTTCCACTTTCTTCAAAATAAAGTCACAATGCAAAATACCTAAATATAACAACTGCTATCTATGGTATTGACATTGTTAACAGAACGAAAATCAAAACACGAAAATAGCATTGTAACTATTTCACACTACAGCAACATCTACACAAGATACGTAACCCGCTTACGCTACATTTAAGGGTCCATGTCACTCACCTTATACTTGTTAATAGCGTTAATGAAAACTCCAAAATTAAAATACGGCTTTCGGTACTCTGTGTATAAGATGCATCTTGATTTTAGGACTAATTATGGGGTAAAAAAAAAAGTGCATCTTATACATCGGAAAATATGGTAATAGATCACATATTAGTTCACAATAAAAAAAAAGATGGTCCAGTGCGGGTTGGCAGACTGACCGCATTTAGCAGTCGGGACTTGAACCTCGGTCTACTCAAGGAGCGTGTGCTACTGCACTTCTGCCCATGACCACTCAGCTATGGAAGCCTTAGTTCGCAATATAGTACTTAATGGCACAATAGTACGTAACTAAATTTTAAAGTAATGCAATTGGCGAAATCATATTGCACCATTATACCTCATGTTAAAAGATATTAGAAAACTGCAATACCTATACTGGAGGATGGCAAACCCTTGACCTTTAATTTTTGGGCAAACATGCTACCCACTAGACCAATTTCTTCCCATTTTACATATTTACTAGAATGTGTATTGTTACTACATATTTGTAACAAATAAAATCATTCATTTTGAAAAAATTAGTATATCACATACTAATTCCCTGTATGGTACTTAATAGTACAGCAGTATGCATTTAATTTTTAAGGTGATTTGATTGGTGAAATCATATTGCACCATTTAATCCTCATATTAAAAGATATTGGGAAATTTCCATACTCATACTGGAGGCAGGATTGAAGCCAATCACCTTTATTTCTCAGGAAGGCATACTACCCACTAGACCAGGGGTTCTTAACCTGGTGCTCGCGAGCACTCTTTTACTCTTTAAAAAATATATTTTGCTCGCAACCTATCCTAAAATGGGTGCTCGCGAGCACCTTCACTTAAGCTAAAATATTTATATATAAAAGTTTGTATTTAAAAAAGGTGCTTTCTATTTCTCAACTTTCTAGAGGTTCTACAAAAATCCATGCCAATCTTCGCTAGAAATTCCTTTTTTTAACCCGATGCCTCAAATTCTATGAAATAGCATAGGATCGTATAATAATGTCACAGAATTCATTAGTATATAGTAGTTCAGTAGTGGATACAGAACTCGATTTCAACAGAAAACATGCAAATGACTGCCAGATAGATTTACCTTCATCCTATCAAGAACCTCTGTAAATGCACATACTAATTAGGTCTACATAATACACTAATAATAATAGAAAATGTAATTTTCTGTAAGACATACTCTCTAACCTTCTTGGAAAAAAAATGAAAACGGCTTTTTAAGTTGAAAATTGCCATATATTAGCAAATATGGCAATTTTCGCCATATATGCTTTCGCCATATATTTTCGCCAAAAAAGTGGAACCCTACTGTATTATCTAAAAAAAATATTCAAATGTGATTTTTCAACAATATTTTTAGATTACACATTTAGTTGGCAAGAAGCATATTTATTTTATCGTGCAATCAAAAGCTCTCCCTGAATTCACATTGGTAAAATTAAAATATTATCTCTGGTCATATGACTTCATCAAATTACGCTATTGGCTCACCTGAGCTTGCCAAGTGTGGAATACATAGTAATAATAAATATGTCCATAGTCTAAAAACTTAGGCTACGGACATATCTTTTAAAAAATCATTAAACATCTGGCATATGTTGTCTGGATTTATGAATCAAGCCAAGGATGCTGGATTTGAGGTTTTGTATATATAATGTACAAGGCTGATGCAATTTTATTCACCAATTTATATATTTCATTTATTTTCTTTTTTCATGAAACCCCAAACGTGAAAGGTATTCGAAGGCTAAGAAGACAGATGATATTAACACTTGAATTTCTACATATTGTAATTTTCAGGAAATATGTGTGAAGGAAGGTGTTCCAAAGAACAGAAGTAGAAGGGATCAATGAGAAAGAGGAAAAGTTGGTTCTGTGAGTTTAGAGTTGGACAGCAAATAGATTTTTGCCAGTTGTCGCATATGTTCACATCAGTTTGAAAGATAGCAGGGGAATAGGAGATGCCACTTCAGAAATACAGTGCCCTTAGAAGTATCTACATAAAAGGCATGCAGAAGAAACTGATAATCTATGAGACAGGAAGCAGAAAAATTTTATAAGAAATTGGTCTTAACTAACTTGACTTCCCTCTTTTGAATAGAGTCTAGGAGCTTCAAAGGTTTTTGGGGCACCACCCCATATGTGGAAACAATTTTCCATAGTTGGGAGAGGGGTTGAGCTTTGTACAGTCAGACGCTGTTGTTTGTTTGTTTGTTATTTGGTTTTTAGGAGCATTAGCAACTATGCTCCGGGGATATGCAGTGGTCATTCCCTGACCTTCCCACATCCTCCGTATTCGGTGGTCATGTGCTCGAACCCCGGTCTGATCAAGAAGCGTGTGCTACGCACTGCTGCTCCTGCCCACCTGGCTACGGAGGCGCCCAGAAGCTGGTAAGGAGAAAAGTAATGATGAAAGTAAAAAAGCAAACTCAGTTTTTAGATGCAGAGAAAGCAATATTTTCTGATGTGTTTATGCCAACACAGTGCCTCCTGTCAGAGTAATCCTCAATAGAGATGTGTGATCATCTAGAAATCTGAGTGTCATTGAAGATGAGCATAAGAGCAGTAGACACTTTTTTGCAAGAAATAAGAGCTGACTGAGTTTGAAAAGCATTGAGATTAACTAAGTTTTCTTTGCACCACTGAAGAATTATCTGGAGATCAGCATTTAAGGAATTGGTGGTTGATATTCAAAATGTTTTAGCTGTTTGTGCAGTCTAAGGTTTCTCACACTGGAGGTAGAATGTTGTTTGCTCATCACCAAAACTACAAATAGGATTTCCGGTCAGTGGAAGCAGATCATTAATATACAAGAGGAAAAGAGTTGAAGAAACAACTGAACCTTAGGGAACACAAGCATTAGCAGAGAAGACAGAGCCATCTACCATTACCCATATAGAGCAGTCAGAGAGAAAACTAGATACCCAATTGCAACATTTGACAATCCTTAAGGTGGGAGCTTGTTTGGAAGACCCTTATGCTTTACATTATCAAAGGCCTTGCAAATGTCAAGAGCAACTGCTTTAGTTTTACCCGACTTGTCCATCAAATTTATTCACAGATGAGTAACATAAACCAAAATAACTGTTAATATACTCTGATGAAATCTATATTGCAATCACTGACAATAGGACAATAAGTAGAAAGGAGATTTGTCAATTTTTTTAGAACTGGCTGGACGTGAACAAATTTTTACACATGAGGGAAAAACAGCAATGGAATACAGAAGTGTAAAGAGACAACACAAAATAGGATCAAAGCTCAGAAGTGCACAATTTGAGAAAAATTGAAGAAATGCCGTCAGGACCTTAAGTTTTCATAGCATCAAGGGTATTCAGAATTCTTTTTTCTTTTTTTTTTTTTTTGGTAGTTGTTGGTGCATCAGCTTCTGTGGCCATAATGCACCTCCCAAGATTTTTGCAGTACTTTGATCCAAGCCAAAGGCGGGATTTGAACCCACGACCTTTGGGTTGCTAGGCAGGCACTTGAACCACCAGGCTAGCCCGGTCGGCCAGAATTCTTCTACTAGGCTTAAAGTAAGAAGACCATAGGAGGCATGAGTGGAGTGTGCTTTGATATGGTAAGAGGTGATTTACCCAGATCATAAATACAAAAGTTGGAAGAAAAGTAGGATACTAATAGGTCAGCTTTATCTTTAGCTGAGAATGCAATAGAATCATCACATTGTAACAGAGGTAAAAGTACATATGGACAGAAGTTGTGATCAACAGCTTTTGGAAGCGATCAGAAAGGCTTGATTAACATTTAATAAAGTTTTCTACTCTTAGCCTGTTCAAAAATCAAATTTGGATTCATTAATAATTGTTTTACAATCACTTCAAGCTTCAGTGTGTAGGCAGATGTGTAAAGTGGAAGATCTGGATACAAAGCCAGGGTCCTGAGCTGGATATCACCATTCTTCTCTATCTTGGTGATTCCTTTCTACTTTTGACTCTCTCTCACTTAGGGTAACTCAGAATTTTTTTTTTTTTTTTTTTTTTAGCTGGTGCAGCATAAGCCTCAGGCTTCCTTGCACTATATGGCTAGTAATAATAATAATAAGTCAATTGCCATGTGCTACATTCTTCTCTTGAGCAACCATAGCACATTTATTGGAAAAACCAAGGGTTATATAAAGAACAAGATTTAAGGGTAGAATGTGGAACAAAGGATTTGATCATCCCTACAAGAATAATTTCACTGACATGATCTGAGGAAACATTGGGATAGGAAGATTTAAGATTTAAAACAGTAATTCAATCAAGGGAAAAAGGAATAGCATCATGCAGCCATCCCCTTTCACATTTTTGTAATGCTAAATAACATGCTGAGATGGCTGTGTATGCATGTGTGTGTGTGTGTGTGTGTGTGTGTGTGTGTGTGTGTGTGTGTGTGTGTGTGTGTGTGTGTGTGTGAGAGAGAGAGAGAGAGAGAGAGAGAGAGAGAAAGAGAAAGAGAGAGAGAGAGAAAGAGAGAGAGAGAGAGAGACTGCACTGGAGAAAAGACCATCACCAAGTTGTGAATATTTGGAGGGATTGTTGGTAAAGAAAAGATCAAGAATACTGGGATTTTCTGGTAGGTAGAACCAGTTGTGTAAAGTCATTAGTAATTGCAAAAGTCTCAGACCAACTGAAAAAAACTGAAGCTAGGTGGAGTTGTGAATATTAAAGTTACTGTTATGAAAAAGATTAGAAAAAGTTGAGTTTTGAAAAAATGCTGAGTTTCCAATCTCTTTCCTAACATTAAGGAAGATAACAGATTTTAAGACAGAGGAAATTGCACATTAGGAAAGCTCTGATAAGGAATATCAGAACAAACATATGCATAAGCACCATATAAGTGAAAGGAATCAGAGAGCAAATAAATAGGACAACTGATAATTAAGATTCTGTCAGAAAAAGTATGAGGCTTGGCAGATTGTAGGTGAAATGGAGAACACTGAGATTGGAAGTAACGTCATCTATATTTATGAAATGAAGCAGATGGTTTATGAGAAGGGTAGAAATTTTCACAGATAAGTCTTTGCTATTAGTTGACTATTCACGATGCATTGAATAATTAGGATAAAAGTAGAGAAAGGACTGTGTCATATGGATTAATGAAATTTTTTGGATATGGCATAGAATATATCCCACTCTTTGGCATAATGTGCCTTCAGCAGTGTCTCCTAAATACATTCTATTCAGACACCCTCTGGTCACTAATTGACAGAGTATATGGAAAAAGATTATACCAGCTGATCTGGATGCCTCCTAGAGGGTTACCAATAAGTTCGCTCTAATGAACTATCCAGCAGGCAGCCTGAGAAAACTTTTAAAACTGTACTCACACAGTGTAAGGTATACTGGATCTCACCATGATTTTAAAAGACATTACTCATACTGAATGACAGAAGGAATAGGGGATTGATTGGGCTTTGCTCTGGAAACTAAATATGGGTTTTGTTACTTCAAGCCTCCAATAAACAAAGTGTCGCACTGCACTGAGTAATGAGAGTTACCAGCTATCTAGTACTGCCTGGTGACACAGAGGGTCAGCCATTCTTCTGTTTTTTTTTATATTTTTTTTTATTTTGTTAGTTGTTGGCGCATCGGCTTCTGTGGCCATAATGCACCTCCCAAAGGTTTTTGCATTTACTCTGATCCAAGCCCGAGGCTGGATTCGAACCCGCGACCTTTGGGTTGCCAGGCAGGCACTTTTCCTACTAGCCCGGTCGGCCCATTCTTCTGTGTGATGCGGACATCCCACCTCAATCCCTGCTTACATTGGTTCATTTTCAGGTGTGAACCAAGATGTAAGCAGGGTAGCATAAGCATTATTGCAGTAAAAGAGGTTTACATAAATTGTGTAATGATCTTTCAAACTCAGAAGAAAGAAATTTTTAAATTGAAATTAAACAAATTTTGAAGAACTTCAGCAAACTTAGGATGGTACAGATGAGCAGAAAGAATGGGAGAAGGGAGATTAGCTAAACAGATAACTTTTACCTTATCTTTGTCATAACACGGAATATCAGGATAAGTGTAAATCTTCACATCATCTGGTGCAAGTATAGCAGCATGAGCAGAAGTACTTTTTCCATCTACTTCTCGTGGATGTTTAATAATATCAACCAAAATTGGCAGCTAAAATAAAAACAAGAATTTTTACAAAAAAATTACACCAATCACTACATCATATAAAAAATAAAAAGACTTGTTTATTTTCATACTCCAAGATAGGGATTTTGTGGCATCATATTTAGGTTTCTGTGTTAAATAACATACATTAGTAAACAATTTGAATTTGCTGTCTATTAGAGGGACTGTAATAATAAGACAATTCTAATGCAGATAAATAAGCTACAAAACCTCTCCATTATATCTGTTAAAATAAACTGAAAACTAACTGAAAATTAATCCCAAATTCTTAATATAACCACCTCATGAGAGAGAGAGAGAGATCCCTACTGTAAGACAGCAAACTAGAAAATGTTTAAGTAAGCCAACCAAGGAAAAGAGGAATAGCAATCACATATATAAAATCCCAATCACCTAATAGATGACTGGGATTTTGACCATAGGCAACACATTAACATGTGTCGCTTATGGTCAAAAGAGAATAATTTTAGTACAAGTACAAGTAGGCCTTTTTTATGGCTCGAGTTAAGGGATGCTTTCTTGACACTAACATGACTTCTCCATATATGTAACAGAAGTCATCCAGACTATTCACACAATTACGGAGCATATTACTCTTACACAACACAAATATTGCCCAAAAAGTAGGAATCTCACAGAGAACAACCGTTAACTGAGAACAAATCACCCAGTACCTAGCCATATTCAAGGATTACTACAACAGAGTTGAAGATGCAGTCGACAAACCTTATCACGCAATTCAGAGCGAGGCAACAGTTGCTGATCAGGTGATAAGGGAGTGGCGGTACTAAAGGTGCAATGTTGGCATGCATTTTGCCAAGAGCCGCAGTTGATAATGTAGAGTAACTTGCTAATATGAGACCCCAACTATAATTCGAAAACAAGAGGCAATTGGCAAATTTTAATTTGATTTTTGTGTTTAGCAGCATAAAATTAGTAAGACTGGGTATTTTCGTTTTCGTAACATTTTACGTGTTGACCAGTGTTATCCAAATCTTTTTTAGAAAATTCATTTCAATCTCTCAAGAAACATATCCAGCACTATAAATAAAAAGCAATTTAAAAACAATTTTGCTGATAGAGCCTTGAGTACTCTTGAAGGAACATGAGTAGAAGATTAAAGTTTCTGTAACCAATGACATGCAAACATCATGTGATAAAACAAATGCAGCAGACTACCAGCTCAAACTGCTTGATGTAAGGCAGAACTGCTACAATGATGCTAAACATGTAACTCACTGAATTTTTGTACACAGTTTGACAATTTCTTGCATAACTAAGTTCTAAACAATAGTTATGGTGAATGAAATAATGGAACTTTCAAAGATGATTTGCCAATACTTTCAACAAAGCCAATACTTTCAATGTCATACTTTCAAGTGGGTTTTTCTGCACTGAACAACATATAAACTTATTGTTAATATGTTAATACACTAAAACAAACAATGATGGCTTAATTCAAAAATACTCAAGATCTAAGTAGGCCAAGGCTGTTATTTTTGAAAAAAAAAAAAAAAAAAAAACAATTACTATGTTGTCATTATGAGAGTTTCTGGCACAAAGGCTATTTAAGTTATATTGCAAACTATCAATATCGTCAAGGCTAGATATAGCAACTATTGATGAAACAGAAAGAAGCAGTTATGTAACTGAATTTGTTTTAAAAAAGAAAAAAAAATTCTTACAGATATTCATCATTTTCTATGGTAATGATAAGGGTTCTTTTAGATCAGAACAGAGAACTGAAGAAAAAGAAGAGCTAAATGTTGTACAAAGCACTTTCAATTAATATTATTCTTTACTCTGAGCACGCGTGCGCGCAGACTGCAGAGACACACACACTGCAGAGGATTACCTCCCATAAGGAGAAAAAATTCATTAAGCCAGGTCTGACTTATTTGGGTTGTGGCTTTGGATTCTATTTGGATGAAAGCTGATCGCTCATAACTATGGTTCATGTTTAAATTGCAGTAGCTTATTATGCAATTGAGTTTGCCATATTAATATCCATTGATCTTTACATATTCTTTGTATAGCAAACTTATAGTCAAGAAATGAGACTCTTACAAATGTGATAAGGCTATGCTAGATGGGTTTGGCAGCACGATCTGTACCAGGGTAGCCAACCTGCAGCATATGAGCCACAAGTGACCCATACAGCTCTTCTCAGTGACCTGAATATGTGTGCATGCACACATTTATTAATGTGTGGACTCTGTGGCATACACATTACAGTCAAACTTGGTTATAATGAGCACAGAAATAACAAGATCACAGCTGTAATGAGCAAAAAGCCATAATTATTTTAATTTATGTGTATTCCCATACAATCGCTCACTGTTATGACAAGTGTACTACACAGATATGCCACACAAATTATGGTAACTAAGCAAACATTCTTAATTACTTGGGTAGTTGAAGAAACCCAATTCTTGGAATAGACAAAAATGTAAGGGGCAACTTAGCTTTTATGACCACCTGCATCGAATTAGCGGCCAATTTATGACCTTGTCCTTTCAGGGACAGGGCTATACAGTAGTGCATTGGCATTCCGTTTGTCGCATTACCCTATTTACAGATTGTCTTGTATTTAATGAACCATAAATTTATTTCGGGACTTCTAAGAATTTTGAAAACGGGACTTCTAAAGAGTTTTGTATGCAGATCACTTTACTATCATTTTAAAGTACAATCAGTTAGAAATGAACTCTTCCTTCAGAAACATGTCTACTAACAAAAGAAAGTGTCTCACAATTTGCGAAAAAGTCAAAATTATTCGTGTGTTAGAACATAGTGCAAAAAATGTTGAAGTGTGTAAAAAGTTTTCTTTGTCCTCTTCAACAGTATTGACATGTGGAAGAATAAACATGTTTACATATCAGCACTGGAAAAGAACATAACCGAAAAAAAAAAAAAAAAAAAAATTTAGAAAGCATGAGGTTACAAACATCGATGAAGCATTGCTTAAATGGTTCACTACACAAAGAAGTGCTGGATTTTCAACAGACAGTCCGATCTTGACTGCTCAAGCAGAAAAATTTGCTAAACAATTTGGACGAAATGATTTTGTATATAACAGAGGTTGGCTGGATAGATTTAAAAATCGACATAACATCATTTATGCGAAAATTAGTGGAGAATCTTAATCTGCAGACCAATAATGGCAAATGAATGGATTGACTGTGTTTGGGCAAAAATCAGGAAAGATTTCAATGACAAAGACACCTACAACGCCAACTAAACAGGACTTTTTTTATAATTTGACACCTGACAATACATTTAAATTCAAAGGAGAATGAATGGTGAAAAAAAAATTGGACTTGCTTGACAGTGCTTGATGCGCAAATATGACAGGAACTGATAAAAAAAAACCTGTTTGTTATCAGAAAATTGTTAAAACCTCGGTGTTTCTAAAATGTAAGGAAACTTCCTATGGATTACACTGTGAACAAGAAAGCTTGGATGACTTTGGTTATTTTTCAGCAATACATAAATGATTGGAATAAAGAGCAATTCAAAAAGAAGAAAAATATTTTATTGTTAGTTGATAACTGGCCTGCACATCCCCAGATTCAAAATTTGTCCAACATTAAGCTAGTGTTTCTGCCTCCCAGTGTGACATCAATTTTATAACCAATGAACATAGGTGTAATCAAGAATTTGAAAGATTTTCTAAAAGATTTCTAGTTTTACATCTAATCAGTCAAAGAAGACAGAAGCTTAATGAGTCTATATCGATACTGGATGCTATAAATTTATTGAATGATGTGTGGAACAGTGTTACTTCGACAACCATATCGAATTGCTTCAAGAAATCAAAATCAAATTCAAATGAAATTTCAATTGTTGATGAAGATGATGGAAATGAAGAAAACAACTTACCATTATCTGAATGGTTGCTACATAACAACATTGTAGGTTTTAATACAGATAACATCGAGGAATTTGTATGAGTCGATGACAACTTATTATCTAGTGGTCTTCCTACAGAGAGTGACACTGTAGATATCATGCTCAATAAAGACGATGATTGTAATGATGATATGATGACAAGTGAAAGTGAACCAAAATCAGAGCCGACAATCTCCCAATTTCAAGGTGCAATGGACACAGTCATTTTTTGAAGCAACTGAGGCAAATAATGAGACTTAACACATTGAGTGTTTTAAGGGGAAACTTAAGAAATATCAAAGTGAAATCTTTAAAACAAACATCAATTTTAAGGTTCATAAATAAAAAGACTAATTTAAATTGTGTTTATTATTAATTAATATTGTTTTTAATTACAGAGAAATAAATTGTTTAGTATTAAGTGTATGGTTTTAAAATTACAGACAAATAAATTGTGTGTTTAATATTAAGCGTATTGTAGTTTATACAAGCATTTAATAGAAATGATATGTAGGTATATATTTATATTATTTTTTTTCTCTCTAATATTTCTTTTGTTTTTTTTAATCTATCTTTTTATCAAGTTATTGAGAATTAAAAAAATAGGAGGTAGATTTAACTCATCACTGATATAGTGAGTAATGGTTATAACGAGGAAATTTTGTCAGCCCCTTGATGCTCATTAAAGCCAAGTTCAACTGTATATATACATGTGAGGAGTATATATATATACACAACGTTCATATATGAACTTCTTAAATGTGTCCATTTATGTATGAGTATAAACATTTCTAGTTGAACATTTCTAGACTAGAAATATTCAAGAAGGTGCTGCCATGGTATCAGTGTTTCCAAATAATCATTGGCAGTTTACAATAGATAGCATTAGGTTTATACCCTTGAAAATCTTTAGAAAAGCTCATGCTATTAGTTAATTTGTCCAATTTGGGCTTACAAAAGATGAAATTAAATAAATTCTCTAGATTTCTGATCTACAAGTTGATAAAATTGAATCAAATAATACACTAACAAATATAAAGGATATTACTGCATCAAGTCAAATACTGAATACATTTTATATAGCAAACATCTAATTACTGTATAAAAGGCAAAGTACATGAGAGTGGACAATTAGAATATCTGTATAAGCCTGTATGTTATTTTTAAATTTAATTTCATTTAATAATTTTTTTATTATTTCATTTTTTATTATTTTTATTATAGCAACTATTGATGAAGTAGGCGGTAGCAGTTATGTAACTGAATTTGTTTTAGAAAAGCAAAAAAACTCTTACAGATATGCATCATTTCCTATGGTAATGATAAGGGTTCTTTTAGATTAGAAGAGAGAACTGGGTTGTAACTGAATTGTAACTGAATTTTTTTATTATTTTTATTATAGCGGCTATTGATGAAGTAGGCGGAAGCAGTTATGTAACTGAATTTGTTTTAGAAAAGCAAAAAACTCTTACAGATATACATCATTTCCTATGGTAATGATAAGGGTTCTTTTAGATTAGAAAAGAGAACTGAAGAAAAAGAAGAGCTAAATGTTGTACAAAGTACATATTAAGTTTATCTAGCATGAAATTAATTTATATAGCTAGCAAAAATATTGTGCACCACACAGAATACAATGTTGTTGTTGGGTTTTAGGAGCATCAGCAACTAAAGCCATGTTGCTCCGTGTATATTGTCTGTAAATTGTGTGTTCTGAGGTAAATTTTCGGTTTGCTGGACGAAAACCCCATGCTATCCTTACCTGACCAACTAACTCAGCCACATTTTGAAAAAAACCCATATAAATTCCTCCTGTCGTTGACAGGATTCGAACTCAGGTCTTTTCCACCCAGTGTGGGGAGAACAGAGATCCTATCAACTGTGCTACCCACGAAGTCATGGACTACAAATATAAATGTGAGTCAGCTGTAGTCTGACATCCATTTTTTTTTTTTTTCTTGCTCTTCCAAATTATGCAATATCTGTCTTGGATGGCATGCCACATCTCCAACATGTGGCATGCCATCCAAGACATGTGGCACATTAAATAAAAAGGAAAGAGATTGGCTACTCCTGATCTACACATTCACTCCTTAATATTCAGCAAAGTTAACTACTTGCTAGTACTTATAGCAACATGTCAGAATAGATCTGAGGGTTTTACTGTTAAATATTTAGATTAATATTCTTCAACACAACCCTCTTCTGCAACTACACATTTGTTCCATCATGCCTGCCACTAATCAAAACATTTTTGGAAGCCTTCTTTCATAAATGCTTTTAGGCAATCCACTGTGCTCGAATGGTTTTCTTGAATCCACTCAAATCACTTTCATGTGCTGTTTTAATTTTGGGAATAGCCAGAGAAATGCTAGTTAATCTATCTTCAAATAATTGAAACTCTACTGTATCACAAGGTAATGAGGTAGTCCATGAAGAATCTGGATTTATCAGTCATTGAAGACTTTATCAAGGTGTGCCTTACAGCATTCTGTTAGCACCTGTAATTTGGTAGCAGTAGATTATATTTCAGATCATTTAAGTATTCGCTATATGGGTTGAGTAGCCAGGCTCTTGAATTTTTTCTATATAATTGAGTAGTGACATCTCTCTTCTAGTACTAAGCAAAGGTTAGTGGGTCTCAAGTATAGAGATGTTGTACTGGAGGCATGCTAATGCGCTCTACCTAAAAGTCACCACAGTCAAGGCAAGACCTCATTACAACTATATATAAGTAAAGCAGAATATAACAATCTGCACAATCTGACTATAACAATCTAGCATTGTGTTTTTTTTTTTAACAAGTAATCCACAGATGTTTAATATGATTTAGGAAGTGTAGTGCCTTCAACACTTGCAAGTACTACACTTAAGTTATTTTTTTTTAAGATTATTTTTGGTAACAATTTATTCTTATTACAAATAAAGTGTTTTATTTGAAAATAAACTAAGAACAGGGCCTTGTGGAATTCTCTGAACATTTCTGATCTAATATGTAATTTAATTATTCAATTTTTAAAACAACAGCAGTGAAGAATCTTCCCAGACAGATTTCAAAATATATAATTCTGTACTATTTATCTTAGTTCATTCTCATCAAAAAACTTCACTCTCATCAAAAGAATGCTCACAGAGAAGTATCTTTCTTCATAATCTAATGACAACAGATTCCTTCTATCTTCTGAAGCTTCTATTCATCTAAGAGTTGTGCTATAGACTCATTAGTTTTTAAAATTTGGGACAATCATTAAAGAAGGGAAAAAATCTGCATTTCAATAAAATAAAATACTTTTTACACACACACACACTATAATGTAATAAGCTAGGAGCATTAGTTACATAGATCATACCTTAAGTTGTGGAATACTGTTTTTTATTCCATGCATTGGAATATAACAGGTATAACAATAGTAGCGACGAGATTTCTTACAGCGAGGGCATGCACTTCTTTCTATAACTTCATTCAAAAAATCTGATGGATCAATTTTAAAATAAGACATGGGATCACAAACATCACTGAAAAGGCAACTAGATTCGATGTGATGACGCCTTGCAGATGAACCAGCTAATGAACATAAGTCTGCCATGCTGCTAAATGAGAGAGTAAAATTTGATATTACTGTAAAATTTGATAATAAAATTTTAAATAACTAATAGAAAAATTAAACAGTGCAGTTTTTTCTCTCTTTTTTTTTTATAACTCTTCTTTTTGTTGTACAAGAGTTTGTATTTATGCTAAGAATATTCTTGGCATTGGAAATAAGAATAATCTCGTTATATCTTCAAATCTATTGGTAAGAAGTGGCAAATAAAAAGATTAGTATGTATACATGTATTCACAGTTTTTCTATTTAAATGCAGTGTTTCAACAAGCAGAGTTAAAATAAAGCTTTATATTTAAAATTCACTGCTTTGTAATGCATTGAGGATTTCAGGTCTAACATTTAGCAATTATGTTTTTAAACTTTTAAAAACATATGAAGTGAAAGAACATATTTAACTTTTATAGAACTATAAAAATTAAATATGTTTAACTTTCATACTCGTATAAAATATAGCTTTATATATATATATATATATATATATATATATATATATATATATATATATATATATAATAAATGTAGTTTTATAGAACTATAAAAGTTATATATTGATTATAATGGATTACCAGGTTTCCAGCCTCGCTTACCAGGCTGGAAACCTGGTAAGCGAGTTCCCTAGGACAACATTTGCTTTTTATAGACTGGTGGGCACATAAATTGCATCCCTGTAAATTTTCTCCAAAACAAGTATTACAATTGAAATAAATGCCCCTATAGCCTCAAATTTGTTATACACTGATGTAAAATGATAACGCATTTTATTGATAAGAAAATAAATTAAAAACCTATTTAAACATATTTATTTACAAATAATCACAGAAATACACTGCAGATTATAAAAGCTTTTTCACTGTAATCAATGTTTGAAATTAACATTATGTAATAAAATGTAAAAAAACTATACCAGCAGCAAAAAAATACTGTTGTGATACCATTAGGTCTTCAATAAGAAATATTAGTATTTTGCTGGCTCGATATAAACTTTAATTACAGCCTTGCCCTTGTCTAGCATGAAGTGTATCAGATTCTTCATATAATCGCTGCTTGGTTCATGGTTTCTTGCAAGTCGTCTTGCTTAACTTTTTAGCAGCAAATTTCTGTACCATAACACTCCAGAAGTTTTCAATTGGGTTCAAATCGGAACTATTTTCCTCACCATGATAATCGGATATTGTAGTCTTGCATGAACTTCTTCACCTAAAAAAAAAAAAAAAAAAATTGATAAAATAGTCTGTGTTTGAATAAGGTTAAAATTAGCACACTATAAATTGTATTAAATAATTATGTAACATTGCACTAAACTTTCAAGCAGTGTGGCAAGGCAAAGAGGCATGTGAAAAACAATTTTTCATTCCTTCTGATGATATTCATTCCTTCTGACAATTTTTCATTCCTCTGATGATAAGCAGAAGAGTTCCTTTTAAAACATGTGTAGTAATCACCATTAACAGTAATAATTACAAAATGTGTTCGCTCCTCTGCACATTATACATCCCCAAACCATTTGGCCTAATGGAAACTTTACTGTTAATGGAATAGTAAAGCTGGGGTGATAAGTATCATTAGATCTATGCCAAATGTAGCATTCACCATTCAATCCATGGATGATAAATGAGGTTAAATTTGGATTCATCAGAGAATATTATAGTTTCCCTTTACTGAACTGACCAATTAGCACACTTTTTAGTCCAAGTTAATCATTTTTTTTTTCTTGTGGATTTTGTCAATAATAGCTTCTTATGAGGTCAATATTCTTTTAGACCAATCACCACAATCTTCGGCAGACAGTCTATCACTTAAATTTACCTCAATACGATCCTTCCACACAGATTTCAGGTCTGTGTAACTTGCATGACAATCAAAGAAGCATAGATGCTTCAAAATTCTGTCCAGTCTCTCCAGTGACATCTCCAGCATCACGTTTCTTTTTAAGTAATACTGACATAGCAGACTGGTTATAGCCAACTTTTGCAGCTATACGTCAAATAGAAAAAGCAATAATTACACTTTTCTTCCTTGGAGTTAAATGAGTGTGCACTATACCTGCTGCTGAATAGAAAGTGAAGATATAGCAGCAGGTGGAGGCTTTTATAAACAAGCTGATGCAATATCACACTAGTTTTACAGGATGATGTCTTGAGATTACATACCATATTTCTTCGATTCTAAGATGCCATCAATTGTAAGACGCACCTTAATTTCAGAAAAAAAAGCTTTGATTCTAAGAAAAAAAATAAAATAAAATAAAACACTAAAAATAAATCTTACAAATATTTTCGTTATAATAGAATTCAATTTACTAACAACAATAGTACTGGTATTTATCAGTAGGTATGTTATTCATCACTTCCTTCTGAATCTTCTGAGCCGTCAATATCTGCATCTGAATCAATATCAGAGTCTACTTCACATTCAGAGTCAGATTCTTCTGAGCCGTCATTATCTTCATTATTCCATAATATATCATCTTCTGAGCCATTGAGAGCATTGGTGATGCAACATTTTTTAAATGAGTGCTTTACTATTGTTTCTGGGATCAGCTTCCAGGCTGTTGATACCCATTCTGCCAATTTTAATGCCAGCGCTTTCTTAATTTTTCCGGAAGGTGTCAGCACAAGGTTGTCAGTCAACAGCCAGGATTCATATTCCTTTCTCAAGTAATCCTTAAATGGTTTGTTGGCTGAAGCGTTGAGTGGCTGCAGTTGGCTAGTCATGCCACCAGGAATCACAACCAAGTCACCACGTTTTTGCACAATTTTATTTTTGACACGTTCGGACAAATGTCCACGAAATGCATCAAGTACTAACATGTTAGGTGGGTTACAAAGACTTCCAGGATGTCTATTCCACACAACATTTAGCCAATCTTCCATAAGCTCTGCCGACATCCATCCATTTTTTTGTGCACGCACAATAACATCTTTGGGGAAAATTTCATTCTTCGGTATGGTTTTTCTATTTAAAATTAAATATGGTGACAACTTTCGACCATCAGCGGTGATGCATAGCATCACAATGATATGCTGTTTTTCATAGCCCATGCTTAGAATCTTGATTTCTTTAGCACCTTTAGCGTTGACTGTGTAATTTCAAGGCATATCGAAGAAGACTGGGGTTTCATCAGCATTTCCAATTTGACTAAAATCATAGTTTCTTTTTTTTCTTAATTTCATCACCTGTCACTGAAAGTTAATCAGCTTCTGTTGAAAGTCTGCAGGAATTTTTTGACAAATAGATGTTCGGTGCCTTAACGATAATCCACTGCAACATATGAGTCTGTCACACCAGCCGCGACTGCCTTTAAAAATTATTTTCTCTATTCCGAGGGACTTGGCAATTTCTCCGGCTTTCAATTGCATGGCTTGTCGAGTGATGGGTAATCCTTTTGCGCGTGTCTCCGTTAAAAAATGTATCACAGCTTCATCAACTTGTGGAAATCTTCCTTTCTTAGGTCCTGTAAAGGACTTGGTTGTTGCTTTGCACGAAAATATGGAATTGTGATCATTTCTCCAACGACGAACATTTACTTCACTATTGTCAAAATGTCGACCCATAGCTCTATTTCCAGGTTCTTTTGCATTCACAGTAACTTTTCATTTCAATGCGGCTTTGTAGTGCAATCTTTTTGACATTTTAATGTGCAATAAAGGATCAAAATTAACGAAATACAGTAACTCCACTTCTTACATACTTTCAAAGATACAAACAAAACTTCCTAGTTTTTGCTGAGTGAGCTCCACTATAATGAAATAACGGTGGCTTCACATTTCGAAAGCACATGAAATCACCCACGCCACTTTATTCTCCGATGTAAATGGAGACTGCGATAACTTGGAGGCAGGGTTTCCATGTAAAAACAAAACGTGTGGTGCTGTGTAAAGCATGGGAAAATTCAAAAAAAAAAAACTGCAATTGTAAGACGCCGTCAATTCTAAGACACACCCTGTTTTTAGAGATGTTTATAGGGGGAAAAAAGTGTGTCTTAGAATGGAAGAAATACATAATTTTACCTATAGAGGAAGCTATTAAGGCAATAGCAAACCTTTAAGAGGATGATGAAATTTATGTAGCTACCACTGTATTATTGGTGCCTCCGTAGCCAGGTGGGCAGCTGGCCCACCAGTATCTGATTTCTAGATTCTCTAGAAAAACATTAACAACATTACTGAAATACTATGTGATTCCAAACTAACAGCTGAGAAAAATTTCCCTACATAAGTCTTGTAGAGTCCCTCGTCTAAAGTTAATCTAATAATGCCTTTATCATATAATCCTTCCTATCAAGTCTTGATCAGAACTGCAGACACAAGGCTATTTTGTCCTATCTCATGACATTTTTACAGCATGACCTTAGAGTTATATTTTTGTATTTCTTTAATTCCTGTTTTTTTTTATTTAAAGTTAAATATGATTTCAACCAGAAAAGGTATTCAGAACATGTCTTAAGCTATCATGATTGGTGAGAGAATTGCTACTGATGATTCATTTGTTAATGTCTTTTTGCTTGTACTGACTTTTGCATATATGCAGAACTTTTCTCTAACTACTTAGAGATTCAATTCTGTTTTTTTTTTTTTTTTTTTCTTTAAAGCATTTCCTAATGCTTTAAAGTTATTAGCTCCCATACAGATTTTACACCCTCTTTTACCATTAAGAATTGGTAGCAGGTTTTTCCATTTCCAATTTTTGCACCCAACAGAATCTGGTTCTATTTCATTTGTCTTTATTACAGAATATATTCCTGGTTTCTCTTACAATTAAATCAAACCAGTAAAACTACCTCCTGTGGAACCAAAACATTTTACACTGGATGATCCAGTCTTGGACCAGACTTCAGAGAATGTCATCCTGCATAGAATTAGGCATTTTAGTATTTGATTCTATACTAGAAAACTATCTTCTAACAGTACACCAAGTTTGAATATTAGGTTGTTACACCCAGAGTTACACATACCACTCATTCAAATCAATGTGATGCCAAAAAATATAAGAAAAATGGTTGAAAATCATTTAAGTTGCAAACTTTATTTACTTTACATGGATGTTCCACAGTAAAACAAAAAATGTATTTTATTTATTTAAAAGCTTGCCAATTAAAATTTGTCAACTTAAACTTCAAGCTAAAGCAATGTTTAGTACTAATGAGAATGCCTTCTCCTGATTGATAGACAACTTATGGTGTGCATACTTCAAAATCTCCATGGCATATGAATAAAAGTGCTGTCAAATGCACGGGCATCCAATACAATGAAAACATGCCTTTAGTCAAGGAGTAGACAACTGATGAAATATGTTACCACTTAGCCTTGTAAAGGCAGAGAGCTTATGTGGATTTAAATAGGGATTAGATAAATATATGGAAGAGGTTGATGAAATCTCATTTTTATTTTCCTTTAAATTTTCTTTTTTATTTTACTTTTATCTCATTTTTATTTTATTAGTATTATTAGTTATTTTTAGGTTCATTAGTATATGCATACACACCTATCATCTTCACCATGTCTGTCTACACATAACTTGACTTCCAGTGGATAGGTTTTTGTGAAATTTTATATTTTTTGTTGAAAGATTTGTTGAGCTAGCCAAATTTCATTCAAAGCGGAAAGACAAAAATCTGGCAATTATTATTATTTTCTTTCACATAATTTGTATGGAAAAAAGATATTCATACATTAAATGAATTTTAATTTGATTAATTTTAAATAGATTAAAGGAATTTTAATTTGATTAATTTTAAGAAATTCATAGATTAAATGTATTTGTAATGCAGTACTGTTAAGCTTTACACAGTCAGTGCACACTTTGTATGTATTGTTATGTATGCCTCATGAACATGATGTCACTTGTGAAGAGATATATATATATATATATATATATATATATATATATATAGATATATATATATATATATATATATATATATATATATATATAGACAAATGTATATTTTTAGTGTATTGGGTAGGGTTACTGACCTATCAAGTGTAATTAATTACCATGGAAAAAATTGAAAAAGCTAGCAAGGTAAAAGCAGATAACCTGAAATTAAATTAGATTAACATAAAAATAATAATAATAACAACAATGGTACCTAAAGCATTGAGTCCTAGCTTTAACTACTACTTCAAGGGGTCAGCAGCCAAAACCGTAGAAGCCACCGGAATAGGCAAGGTCTCTGTTTCATGTTATGATGTATACGTACGAAACGTATATATCATAGTCGACCCGACAGAGACCAAAAGGAAGGAATAAAATACAAACATAAATAAAAATAAATATATAAATATAAAAGAGTTAAAAAGCTAAAATAATGCAAATTAAATCTGGTTAAAGGAAAATGAATGAAAGTTTGAATTCAAAAAGAAGGCAATAAAACACAGTATGAAATTTAAACAAAGTAACTTTAAATAATGGAATAAAGTCAGGTTAATGCCAATTTATTGTGTGCTTAGACCAGAATCGGTGAAATTAGCTGCACCTGGTGATTACAGAGCAATTTTACACAATTACAGTTTAATGATTTAATACTTTTTCTTGCTTACTTAGTCATTCAGTAATGTGATTATATCCTATTATTTTTATCAATATTATTTATATATATATATAGATAGATAGATAGATAGATAGATAGAGAGACTAAAAAACAGAGTATAAGGAGGAGAGTAATAAATATTATACAGTTATAATTTAGCTAATGGCTAAGTTTCAAAAACATAAAACTATAGAGTTTTATTAAGTGTTCTCGAAAGTTATAATCTTAGTAATTAATGGATAAGAATATAACTATATTACTTTTCAACTTTGGTTAATCACAGAAAAATAAAAAAAATTAAATTAATTTTAAGAAAAAAATACATACCTGAAATGTAATGCACTGCATAGTTTACCTAACTTGGAATGGAAGTATGTCATCAAATGTTTAGGCATTACTAAATAAGTTCAATTGAGATCACATTTTCAGCATGTTTCATAGGAAATTAAGATCAATGATAGTCCCCTCCCCCTCCAGCCAAAGAAATCTATTTGCAAAAATGAAAGTAAGTTTTGCATATTATTTTAGAATGAAAACTCAGAGGCCAATTTTCTGTTGGTTCTGGGGAAAATTTCAGGTCTGGTTCCGATTTCACAGTTCTCGTCACCCCCCCCCCAACTACAAAAATTGGCACAAATGAAAGTGCATTAATTAGGCAATAAAAATGTGAATTGTTACCAAATTTTCAACATATATTCTGCTGGCACCTAGGATGGTTCTAATTTCAATTCTGATTTCAAAGCATTCGCCCCTGAGTTTCCCCCTATAGAAATATTACTATAAATTTTGAACAGGTGCTCTTATCCATTTCAAAATTTTAATGCTTACTTAGAATATTTTAGGAATCTTTGTAACAAAGTTTGATGTCAATGGGTTGACTTATTTTGTTATAAATAATTAATTATTTCTATTTGCTAATGTGCCTGAAATGTAACACACTGCATACATTAACTAACTTATTTTTTTTATTAAGTCCACCACGACATTGTGAATTTTCTGTTTTGACTTTCAACAGAGTTCTCTTTACTTTTTGCAATTTTCCATCTAAAGTCATATTAGCAACAGAAATATCATTTAACTTTTTGACAAGGTTCTATATTTAATGGCTGTTAATAAATCTAAGAGCTATTAAAATTTTTGTCAGTTATTTTTCCCACAAATTATCATTTTTAATTTGCTCAACACCAATTGATATTCACTGATCTTGAATACTCTGAAATCCTATCCTGATATGAAAGGATTATATTTTTACTACTTATCAGCATAAACCAATATTGCAAAAAGGTTAAAAAGCATTTAGATTTGCCGAATTTTTTGATAAAATTAAATTACCTGTAATGCTGATTCTGCTGGTGCTCCAGCTAAAATTACATAACAGCAGACAGAGGTGAATCAGACACCAAAATGAATAAAACAGTGCATTCTGTTTTATAAACTTGTAATTCTCATTCTTCTCTTATATTTTCCTACATATAATATAAAAAAGAAAGTTATTTTACCAAAAAATTTTTGGTAAAGAAAACCACATAAAATATAAATACACAAATTATTTTTTTACCTCTCAGAATCTGCCTTATAAACCTAACATCACAATAATAATAAATGTGTTTATATCAGGGAAAATGTTTAATCACAGAGGTATATAGAGAGTGGAAATAATGGAATATAATAGAAAATAACAAAAACACTTGATATGACAGTAGTTGTTTTTGTAAAGGCTGTATGACGTATTTATGAGCATGCAGTGATATATATATATATATATATATATATATATATATATATATATATATATATATATTTGTTTGTGTGTTTGTTTCTTGCTGGTAGTATTGTGAAGGAAAGAGGATAAAAGCTGATGCTTATTTAGAGGTGGTATAAAAAGGTATATGAAGAAAATGACTGACCTGTCTGAATTCCAAAGAGGTCAAATTGTCAACATTTTATTTTCATATATTAATTATATTTTAATGTTTAAGTTTGCAGATGATACAAAGGTTAGTAGGATGGTTAATGACAGTAATCAGGGTATGCCTGCAATACGATCTAAAAAAATTAACCAGATGGGCTGAGAAGTGATAATTGAAGTTTAAAATTGACAAATGCAAGCTACTACATATGAGTAGCAGTATTCCCAGAATAATATACTAATGTATGATACCACACTCACGGAAGTGGAGAATCAAAAATAATGCAGTCAGACATGAAGTTCTCTGAGCAATGGCTGGGACAGCTCATTGGGTTTTGTCAATGATATAAAGGAATTTTGTCAGCAGTAATAAGAAGGTGATTGTACTGGCATATAAAGGCAATGATTAGGCCACATCTCAAGTACTGCAATGGTTAAGCTACATCTCAAGTACTGCAATGGTTAGGCTACATCTCAAGTAAAGGTGCAGAAACGAGCAACAAAATTAGTGAAGAGAACAAAACAGTACTCTTACCAAAAAAAGACCAGTTCCTACAAATTGCAGTGTCTGGAACTATGCACCTAAGGAGATCTGACTGATGTTTTTAAGGCTTTGAATGGACTACAAGAGCTAAATGTGTTGATGCCATGCACTCTTACTTTTGTTCAGACACACACATAAGGGGGCATAAATTTAAATTGAGGAAGGATAGTTGGAAGAGATGTGCAGAAATTTGCTTTCAGCCAACAGGTAGTTAATTGTTGGAACAAATTTCCATTTGGTGTGGAAGATTTCCTGTGATGACCAATAAACTCAAAAATTAAAATTTTAATAAAATACAGTATTTACAGGAATGAAACAATAAACAGAATAAAAGTAAATAAATTAAAGTAACCTCATGTTTCCTAACACGCAAGGCTAAACTTCCATCTGATGCTGTGAAAGTCGATAGTTTGAATAAATTTAAGCAAAAACTAGACAATTATTAGTGGAGATGGGCAAGTAACATGTGAATTGTTTTTGTTTTTTGGCTGATGCTATATAAGCTTGTTTCCTTGCATCATTTGCCACTACTAATAAGCACTTTTTTCCCTCTATAAGCACTACAAAAATAAAATATATTCATTATTTAATAAAGTAAAGATCAAATATTTCATTATAAAGATTATAATAAAAAGCAAAAATTTTTCCACAAAAGTTTTGTCTAGTTTTTATAATGTGAATTTGAAAAGCCATTACATGGCAAATATACCAAGTGAGGGAAAAATTACACAACCAAATTTAATATATATATACAAAGGGTACTAGGAAAGTTTTGCAATACAGCTTTGTTTATTTAATTTTTTCAAAGTAATTTCCTCTACATTCAATACACCTCTCCATCCTCCGAAACCAATCTTTAAACCAGTTCTGCCAAGTTTCACTAGGGAGTAAAGCACACTCGTTGTCCCAAGCCCGTAGAAGGTCCTCATCACTGGAAAACCGCCTCCCTTTTCACATGCGGGAACAGTGCAAAGTCGCAGGGAGCAAGGTCTGGACTGTAGGGAGGGTGCTCGAGAAGTTTCAGTCCTGTCGTGGTCAAATATTTGGTGCAGGCTTTGGCGCGGTAAGCTGGAGCATTATCGTGATGGAGGTACCAGGTGTCCATTCTTGACTTTGGCCGCAGGTTCTTCATAGATCCAATGACTTTAGGCAGGCATTGTTCAGTATACCACTTAGCTGTGACTGTCTTCTGCGTGTCCAAAACGACACGTTCCACAATTCCACTCGGTTTGAAAAATACAGCTATCATTTTCTTCTTTACAGATCGGGATTTTCTGACAATTACGGGTGTGTCGTCATCATCAAAGACCCAAACTTTGTTTTGAGCCTTGGTCGGCAGATCGTAATAGTACAGCCAAGTCTCGTCACCTGTCACGATGTTGTTCACATACCGAGATTGTCCCTTATCAAACTTTTTTAACATCTCCCGGCACCAAGTCACACGTCGTGTCATCTGCTCTTCAGTCAGTTGATGCGGCAACCAGAGAGAACAAAGTTTCTTCACGTGCAAATGATCTTGCAGAATCGAACGAATTGCTGGTGCATTTAGGCCCAAAGTATCCTCTATCTGTTGGTAGGTCACTCGCCTGTTTTCGTCAAGCATTTTCCTCATAGCAGTAACGTTTTTCTCCGTAACTGACGTTCGTGGCCTTCCCGGCCTCTCAGAATCCTCCAGAGTGAAATTTCCCCTTTGGAATTCTCTATACCACCTGAATATCGTTGTACGATGTGGACAATCATCATCTAGTGCAAGAGTCATTTCTTCTAAGCACTGGTCTATGGTTAAACCACGCACGAAATTATACCGCAAAACTGTCCTTATCTCATTTCGTGACCACGATGCCATCACAAGCACTTTACACTCTCACTACTAATGAATAACTGAGCCCATCGACTTGGCGCGGCGGCTACTATGCACATATGAACATGTCTCAACATGCAGCAACAAGAAGCTTCCTGTGATTCATTGTTGCGTCATATTGCAAAACTTTCCTAGTACCCTTTGTATATATATATATATATATATATATATAAAAGAATATTTTGGAAAATAGTACTTTTTCACGTGCACACTTTTTGCTTTCCGCAAGGTAGGGCTAACTGATATTGCGTCATACTACAGAAAAGTGATTGACAGGTCTGTCTCAAAGACACTTTTACGAACTCTTAATTTTTCAGTCTCGAAATTTTTCTATATATAAAAGAATATTTACAGTTTATATATATAAAAGAATATTTATAATTTATATATATAAAAGAATATTTATATATATAATTAAAGAATATTTATAAAGAATGTTTTTAGTTTAGTGCTTTTAATTTTTAGAATTCTACATGTCTCAAGGCAACGATTCAATTTTTTCAAAAGTTTCTTCAGCTATTAGCAATGTTGTTAATAGTGGCAGTAAGAGAAAAGCAAATGGCTTCACAATTAAGAAAGGAAAGATATGAAAAAAAGAAAGACTAAGTGTAGTGGAAATAAGGAAGAAATGTTTGGTTTGGTTTGGTTTGGTTTGTGAACGTCACAGGTGACAGAGCTGGATCGAAAGAATATATTCCACAGGATTCATATGTATTCTAACTTCATTTTTCAATGAACACAAATTTCCTGTGAAAAGTCAAGGTCAAACATTATCTAAGGTTGGTGTTGACTTAACATCACCATGTTTTTGAGGCAGCTAAAAATCTCTTTGTATTTACGGAAAGTGGGGGGTTCCCCCCACTGAAAAATAAATAAAATATAAAAAATGTATAATTCAGGTTTGTGTGACACAAGGCAGAAGGGAGCGAAGCGACCTTCTGATTTGTTTAGCTAAATGAAATCACAAAATATATTGTATGTAAAATTATTATGTAAAATTACATGCATTCATAACAGTATATTATGTCCATATATCATGTATTGTATTTCATATTAAAAAAATATACTCAAAAGGATTACCATATTTATATTGCACAAATTTGCATATTTTGCCCCCCTACAAAGGCCAAAAGCACTGCTTTGAAATGTGCCATTCAATATTCTGTTGCAGCCCTGACATGTAGGAGATGTTTGTATAGATGCTGTTTCAAAATGTCCCACAGAAAGGAGTCAGTTGCATTGGTTGTATGGACTATTATGTCATCTTGTTGGCACCAACAGTCTTATTTGTTCTCTTCAAAGAATGAAATAAGCTTTGCATGATAAGTTCTTGGTAATGAACTGCAATTCCAGTTTTCTTGAAGAAAAGAGGCCCAAAAGCCTGTGCCAAGCAGCACACCATGTACAATCATCAATTTCTGTTCTGCCCAAGATTTCTGCAAATGTGACATGATAAACCATTATGAACATTAGCCACCCTTTATATGGAGGCATATAAAGGGTGGCTATAATTAAACCATGACATTTTGAAGGTCTGTAGATGAAAAACAGCAAATTACACAGAAATGAGATTAATGGATAAGTCAAGCAATACAGAAAGGAATGATGGAAAAAGAAAAACTTAGTAAAAGGAAAATGGCACTGTATAAAAGAATTATGCAAATTATACTCTGATCATAACACCCAAAGACAAGCTATAAGAATGGCAAAACAGAACAGACAGAGAAATTCACTCTAATACTCATATACTTTTTAAGCTTTAGTACCACATGCAAGAGCAATATTACTAAAAGCTAAATATATAATGTCAAAGTTCTTGCATCCAACTGCTTTATAACCTTAACACAGCAATTTACCAGGAAAGATCTCGTCTTCATGACACTATGCTGAGATCCATTTCAGATGACATTCTTCTCAAAATGGTTCTGTATCATGTCTTTGACCATAGATTTCATAATCTTACAAACCATAGAAGTCAAAATGGCTCGTCTATAACTGCCCATTACTTCTTTAGCTCCTCCCTTATGGATTGAGAGATGCTGGCTTATTTGTTGGGTGAATTGCTGCCTTTTCAATATAATTAGATGTATAACATCTAATTATATTGCACTCCCTCAGCCTTGACAACTTTTCAGATACATCTTCTCTAATATCATGGCACTGCAGTTCAACTCATTTCAAAATTCCCATATGGTATTAGTGTGGTTTCAATAGTCAAGATAGTTGCAAAATACCTGTTCAACTTGGTAGCCATTTCAGCTGGATTGTCAATTATGCCACCTCTTTCATCTTGTAAGGGACCTGCTGAATTTACTTTCCTTTTTTGCATTCACATGTAACTCCTTTTCTAATTCTGAGCTCTTTTCACCAGTAAATTTTCATACTCAGCTTTTGAAAGTTTTACTCCATCAGTGGTTTTATTACAGATTTACTTATAGTTATCTTATAATTATCCCATGCCTTCTGCTCAATCAAATATTTCAGCTATCTTGTCATTCATTTTGAAATCTTTTTTTTTTTTTTCAGTAATTCTCAACTGGAACAAATATGTTTGTGGCCTACAGGATAACACAGTTGGGGAAGGACATATGCACATCAGGTTTCTGGGAGCACTGGCAAGAGGAGTCTGTCAGCAGCATGGTCTGATGATGGGTATCAGTAAGATGCCTGAAACATCACCTTAATGCATAGTAATTTAGACGAATAGCTTAATAAACTATATTATTAATTTTAAGTGGTATATGAGTGGTATTAAATATAGTAATAATCCTATGGGGTAAATTCTTCAAACACCCAGTAATGCATTAATATCAGACAGCACAGAGTAATAGTTACAGTTAAGCATAGAGTAATTGTTCAAGGCAGCACATATTAATAGTTCCAGAGCTCAATAGACCTCAGTTCAATATAGCTCCTCTCCTCACTGAAATTAAAGCCTGACCTTTTCCTCTGACCATCAAAATTTCTGATGGTCAAAATTTCCTCTGACCATCAAAACAGAATCTTCATATCAGTCCCTTTCCCACAAGGTAATCATCCAATTCTGCTTTTAACTTAGCTAGATTCACTGCCTCCACCAAGTTGGAAGGAAACTTATTCCACTGTTTGACGACTCACTGCCTATAGGTGAACTTCATAAAATTCATACATGTGCTTATACAAAATCAGAATTACATGATTGTCTGTAACTGTCCCATTCTAATTTCTTTTGCTTAATCAACCTCTTAATCTCACCTATCATCCATTATGGAATTTGAGCACTGGTATGAATACATTTGGCTTCAAGGATAAATCCTTCAAACATTTCCCATGGTGCGTTTGTATCCAGCATCATACACAAGTCACTCCACTTTAATCGAGCCCAAGATATATGCCATTCCAATACAGTCCCTCTCTTGAAATTTAATCTCTTTTCCTAGATAAATTTCTTTAGATTCCATGTGATAAGTCAATACCCTATCAGTTCACCCACTGTTAAGTTTTTGACAGTTACGCTCCTTAGTAGGAGCGTGCTCGCTTGCTTGCTCGCTCTCTCTCTCTCTCTCTCTCTCTCTCTCTCTCTCTCTCTCTCTCTCTCTCTCACACACACACACACACACACACACACACACACACACACACATACACAGGCATTCCAGTTTATAAAATATAGGTTGAAGTCACCCACAATGAGAAAGTTGTATTTGCTGGCCCATTCAAATTACCTAAGAGATTTCTTTAATACTCCTCTAAGTTGTTTGGTCTATAACAAACCCCTACTATTATCTTTATATACTGCAAGTCACATCACACCACACCAACTTAATGTCTGCATCACCTTGATCTAGCTCAGGGAAGATTCTCATTATCTTTGTGCAGTTATTGATCAGAAGCATCACCCCCCCCTCCTTGTTGTTGTTGTTATTTGGTTTTTAGGAGCATTAGCAACTATGGCCATATTGCTCCAGGATATGCGGTGGTCATTCCCTGACCTTTCCGCATCCTCCGTATTTGGTGGTGACGGGCTCGAACCCCGGTCTAATCAAGAAGCGTGTGCTACGCACTGCTGCTCCTTCCCACCTGGCTACGGAGGCGCCCCCCCCTCCTTAACACACAGTATTCACTGAAATGAAATTCACCTCATATCTGTGAGTGGCACCACATCTCAATAGCCCAACCACATGAGCATTAGCTGCCCTAATCATGACAAATTCATTTAATTTCTTTACAATAATCCTGGCATTACTGGATAGACAAATTTAAGTTTATTTTTTTGCTTTTGACAACTCTGATACACCCCTTATAAACACTTAAGTGTTTTTCCTTATGGTTTTATACTGCTGATGAATTTTGCTTTGATACAATTTCCCTTTCAGTTTTAAGGTTATTAATGGTTGTACACAGGTGCTCTCAGGGAGAGTGCAAATGAAATTTTGTCTTATGCCACTGACTTGAGCTAATCACCACAGCTGACTTACCTACCCCCCCCCCAATCTAGCAGTTCCCTGAACTATTAATGCATCCTCAATGGAATTAGCAAAAACTCCCATACACTGTTTAAGGGAATACCATCTTTACAAAATAAATTCCAACTAAGGCCTGCTGTGCTAAGAAAAACTTCCACATAAACCTTGCAGTCCCTCAAGCCTATAGTCAATTTTATGACATGACCACTTCCCACTATCAGTTCCTAAACAGTACTTGGATCCTTGATAAGAATTACATCAAGAATATTTGATACACTTGCTCTTAACTACCCATTCAAGCTTCCTAGAGATTTTTATCATATCTACAGAACTGCTTGCCTTGTAACCACTTGTCTCCCCTTTACCACTAATCATCTCACACAAGGACTCAACATCTGCCTGGACTTGATCAAGCTCTTGGAATCATCTCGTCACTTTCAAGCAGCTTTCAACAGGCAAAATAACACTACCCCTTCATTCCTTCCTATTGCTCTTGAACACATTGTACTCACTGTAGCAAAATTCATCATCCCCTATCTCAAGATGGCACCATGTTTTAGTTATTGCTACATCAGCATCACTTTATCTGACCAGAAATCCAAGTTATTTCATTTTACATATAACACTCTTGACATTACTATACACATGGTTAAGTTTTGCATTATTTTTACTACCTAACATATCACTTATGGTTATTTGCTGAAGTCATATTCTGTGGCATGTAACTACTGGCAATTGTTGTGTCTCACTTTCTGTATATACAGAATTGCAAGGTGTCACACATGTACTCTGAAGGAGGGTGCAAGTGAAATGTTGGTTAAAATCCTTAATATGATCTTATCAGTAACTTCCCTGCTCCCCCCACCACAAACTAGCAGTTTTCTGGGTGCGAGTGAAATGTTGATTAAAATCCTTAATCTGATGTTATCAGTAACTTCCCTGCTTCCCCCACAAACTAGTAGTTTTCTGGAACTCTTAAGACCTCCTCTATAGAATCAGCTATAGAGGAGGTCTTAAGGATTCCTTGCATCCCACAAGATTTGCATGATGTCTGAAATTATCTACAAGGCTTTCATGATAAGATTCTTCTATCACATCTGGACAGAATTGCAGACAATAACATTTTAACCTATCTCACAGCAAGCATTTTTCCAGCATGACCATATATTTCTTGACTAAGTCATCAGGTTTTATTTTTTTTTTAAATGTAGGACAGGGCACCAGCATCATGTTTTGCTGGCCCAGTGGTACAGATACTTTGTGATAAGTTCCCAAAGGTGCCGTAATATCCTTCTGTTCCTATTGGGGAGCAAGGTGGTCCATTGCCCACCTTTCCTTATTAATAAGTCATTATTTCAAATTGTATAATACCTGTATGCATACTCAATGAATCTTGCATAAAAATAAAAAAATAACAAAAAAACAAACTGTACTACAACTTTTTGTTTGCCATTTTCATAACTGAAGTAGAAGTTTTGGTTGAAAGTAGCTTGTGTAATACATGCTACCAAAAAAAAATAATAAATAAAAAATAAATTTTTCTAAATCATGTAATTAACATCTTTCAAAAACAGCATTATCTATTTTAGATCACAAGCAAATAAAAAGTTATGGCCATCAATGAAATATATAAACACATTCACTTGTGATTTGTTACATTCCTACTGAACGCTAAATTACAAGGAGGGGCATTCCATTCAGGAGGCCACATATTAAAAAAGCATTACCAGATCAGACTACAGAAAAACTTAAGTATGTTATTATTATTAGCCATTAGTGCAAGGAAGCCTGAGGCTTTTGCTGCACCAGCCAAAAAAAAAAAAAAAAAAAAAAAACATTCCTGAGTTACCGAGAGAGAGAGAGAGAGAGAGAGAACAAGAAGGGAATCGCCAAAAAAAGGGAAGAATGATGATATCCAGCTCAGGACCCTGGGTATGCCCAGCCCATACTCACCAGATATGCACCCCTAGGTGTAATTTAATAACAGAGCAAAACTATTGTGTCAGCATTTACTTTTGATAATTGGTGTAGTATACAATTCCACCCACAAATTTATTGGAATGTCTGACAAAAAAAAAAACATTTATGTATATATATATATACAGTCAGACCGCTCTTTAACAAACTTCCATATAATGAAATTTTCTATGTAGCGAACTTTTTTGAATTTCCATTGGTCATTACATTGAAAATATTTTTCTGTATAATGAAGAAATTTTCCATATGACAAACTGATTTCGAGAGACCTGGGTAGGTACGTATCATTTGCACCTCTGGCCTTTAGGCAACAAAACTGATAGAAAGCACAAATTAAGATCTAAAAAGATTAAGCATTAATCCCTTTAGCTTTTAATTCCACAAATTAACAGTTAAAACATTTTACAATTTAATGGTGCCTGTAAAACCCTGTAGGAGGAAACTGGCCAACCATGGCGCAGGATAGAAAAAGATGGAAGTTTGGGAGAGACATTTAAGCAGTGGGTCAGCAATGGCTAAAAAGAGGTAAAACTTAAATACTACTATGCCGAGAATTCCCGCTGGTCAGCTATCCACAGCCATTGGCAAAGATTGAGGCATATTCCTGATGCGGGCATTAGCTCTGGTCAGCCTATTTTTCTACCGTAAGCATCCTATTAGAGAATTAGGAGAGAATGATTTTCCTTTATCTCGGAAATTCATCTGTTGTTTCAAAGAAATGAGCCATCCACACTTTCATAAATGTCACCTGTCTCTGTTAACATGACAGCTAGAAGTAGTCCCTAAATCATTTTTCTTTTAGCTACTGTGCAAGTAACCTTACAGTGTCTAAGAGGAAATCCTTGAGTGTAGTGTGAAAAGGTGGAAGTGCTTACTAGTGTAGATTGTGTGGCATTAAAAAAAAAAAGAAATCGCTTTAAAATTTGATGTCCCTGCCAGTAATGTGTCAACCATTCTGAAAAACCCTGTTTTGATTCCTAAACTGTTTGAGGAAACAGAACCCAGTTGGAAGCGTCAAAATTATGCCTTTGGGAAGATGTACAAAGGGTACTAGGAAAGTTTTGCAATATGACGCAACAATGAATCACAGGAAGCTGCTTGTTGCTGCATGTTGAGACATGTTCATACGTGCATAGTAGCCACCGCGCCAAGTCAATGGGCTCAGTTATTCATTAGTAGTGAGAGTGTAAAGTGCTTGCGATGATATCGTGGTCACGAAATGAGATAAGGACAGTTTTGCGGTATAATTTCGTGCATGGTTTAACCATAGACCAGTGCTTAGAAGAAATGACTCTTGCACTAGATGATGATTGTCCACATCGTACAACGATATTCAGGTGGTATAGAGAATTCCAAAGGGGAAATTTCACTCTGGAGGATTCGGAGAGGCCGGGAAGGCCACGAACGTCAGTTACGGAGGAAAACGTTACTGCTGTAAGGAAAATGCTTGACGAAAACAGGCAAGTGACCTACCAACAGATAGAGGATACTTTGGGCCTAAATGCACCAGCAATTCGTTCGATTCTGCAAGATCATTTGCACGTGAAGAAACTTTGTTCTCTCTGGGTGCCGCATCAACTGACTGAAGAGCAGATGACACGACGTGTGACTTGGTGCCGGGAGATGTTAAAAAAGTTTGATAAGGGACAATCTCGGTATGTGAACAACATCGTGACAGGTGACGAGACTTGGCTGTACTATTACGATCTGCCGACCAAGGCTCAAAACAAAGTTTGGGTCTTTGATGATAACGACACACCCGTAATTGTCAGAAAATCCCGATCTGTAAAGAAGAAAATGATAGTTGTATTTTTCAAATCGAGTGGAATTGTGGAACGTGTCGTTTTGGACACGCAGAAGACAGTCACAGCTAAGTGGTATACTGAACAATGCCTGCCTAAAGTCATTGGATCTATGAAGAACCTGCGGCCAAAGTCAAGAATGGACACCTGGTACCTCCATCACGATAATGCTCCAGCTTACCGCGCCAAAGCCTGCACCGAATATTTGACCACGACAGGACTGAAACTTCTCGAGCACCCTCCCTACAGTCCAGACCTTGCTCCCTGCGACTTTGCACTGTTCCCGCATGTGAAAATGAAGCTAAAAGGGAGGCGGTTTTCCAGTGATGAGGACCTTCTACGGGCTTGGGACAACGAGTGTGCTTTACTCCCTAGTGAAACTTGGCAGAACTGGTTTAAAGATTGGTTTCGGAGGATGGAGAGGTGTATTGAATGTAGAGGAAATTACTTTGAAAAAATTAAATAAACAAAGCTGTATTGCAAAACTTTCCTAGTACCCTTTGTAGATGAAGCAGTTTTTAAATAGATGAAGTTGATTCGAGACCAAAACATGTCGATATGGGCTATTAATACAAGAAAAAAAGCTATGGAGTAAGCATCTTTTCTTGGGCACAAAACATTCCAAGCCAGTTCTAGTTGGCTGGACAAATTTAAAGAGTGCCAGAAAAAGTAATTTCTGATGAAAGTGGAGTAAATAACCCCAATGTTTCAAAGGAGTAAAGTCATTAGAGTTGGACTACAACTACAACAAAAAACCCTGAATGATAAGCAAAATTTTTGAGCAGTGGATCTTAAATTTTGATAAAAAGATTATTATTATTAGCCATATGGTGCAAGGAAGCCTGAGGCTTATGCTGCACCAGCCAAAAAAAAAAAAAAAAATTTCTGAATTACCCTGAGAGAGAGAGAGAGAAGGGAATCACCAAGAAAAAGAAGAATGATGATATTCAGCTCAGGACCCTGGGTGTGCCAAGCCCATACTCACCAGAATGTGAGATGACAGAAGAAAACATAAAAATCGCGTTAATTGTCAACAACTGCCCTGTTCACGGTCACACGGTAATTTCAAAACTTACGAGTGTGAAGCTTTTCTTCCTTCTGAATAATTCGTCTTAACTGCAGCCAATGGACTAAGGCATTATCAAGAATTTGAAAATGCACTACCGAAGGCGCATACTGAAAACAATTATACTGAGAATAGAAACCAACCAACCAACCTATAGATTCTGTTATAGATTTGCAGATGTGCATATCAGAGTTGGTGAAAGTGTGGAGTCAAGATGAGATGGAAACGATCAAGAATTATTTTGCAAAAGTAGGTTTTGCTAAAATGCCAATTAAAACAGCGATGAAAGGAATAAGCTGCTACAATACATTGAGCAGGCTTCCTTGCACCATACGGCTAATAATAATAATAATCTTGGAAAGAGTTCCAAGCGAGGTTTGATCAGTGGAGAAACTGTTCTTGATGAATTTTTAGGAGTTGATAATGACGTCATAGTAACTGAACATGTATTTATGACTCCAACATTTTGGAGAGTATTCAAAGAACTAGTGACAATATCGAGGATGAGTTGGATGAAAATGAGGGCAATATTAAACCTTCCAAACAAGAAACATAGGCAGCTTTTGAAACTTTGCATCGAGGTCTTCAGTGGGAAGATAATGTAACAGAAAATATATCTGAGTATTTAAACAAATGCAAACATTTAAAGTTTAAACAAATGCAAACAGTTTTGTGAACAGTGCACAGTACAATCCAGTGTACAACAAAAAATAACCAAATATTTTACAACATAATTCTTAAAGGTTTACTAATAAATTGTGGGCATCATGTAAGTGGTAATTTCTTAATATGTATGTATGTATTAATAAACTTTGTTTTAAAATGTTAGAAAACTTATTCATTCCCACTTCTTTCCCATCGTTTACTATATTTCAGAATTTACAGTATTTTTCATTGTTGAAAAGGTCATATTTCTTTATAACGAATTTTTTCAGGGGAACGATTGATTTCGTTATATAGAGGTCCGATTATGTGTGTGTATATATATATGTGTGTGTGCGTATATATATGTGCGTGTATATATATATATGTGCGTGTGTGTATATATATATATGTGTGTATATATATATGTGTGTGTGTGTGCATATATATATATATATATATATACACACACACTGACATCTATAACATGCCATAATACAGACAGGATCACAGGCGCATACCGGGAGTGGCTTAAACCCAACCAAGAACATTTTCATTTATATTATATAATTGTAGTCACTTGTTAAAATATACATAGAAAGATATGATCCCATTCAACTCAAACATTCAGAGGGTTAAAAAAAACAAAACTACTGTCATCATCGAATGACATAAGATGACCATACTGAATTGTGCTTTTACACTCATGTTGATGATATACCTGATGAGACGAGTTTTCTAAAAGATGAATAACTCCACCAATTTTCAATAATGCCATTCCTACAGCTCTCAATGACATGTGTGACCATACATTTTCTAAGGACTTGTCAAGTTCGAATTAAAAAGAACCCTTTCACTAAATAAAATTTTAACCGTAAGGGCAAAGCACGCGGACTGCAGACAGCATGCGCCCTCCCCCAATGTTCCGACAATTAATTTTCAATTAAAGAGAATGCAAATATTTTCCAGAAATTCCTATATACACAGTTATTGAAATTGAATAACGTGTAGGACAACTTTATCGTGGGAATCCGATTACTGCTATCTGGTTTTAGGAAGGTAAAATAAGTAACAAATATAATATCAATCTACAGAAAACAACCACTGTAGCATCCTCGCGAGAAGTACTGTGGTTACGATCAGTGAACTACCATACGGTGAAAATAGCCTTCCACCCCTCCCCCCTTTGGAAGGTGAAAGTAGCCTGGAAAATGGTAACGTGCAATACATGATTTTTTTTTTTTTTTTTTTTTTTTTCATGGGTCTTTTAAACATTGTAGCCAAGTTGCGCATCTCAGCCGAATTTGCTCGTTCTGAGTGGATGATTATTTGCAGAGACAGTTGTATCAACTTTGAGGATTCCTGGTCATTTCTTGACGGTATCAAAAACAGACCATATCACCAATCATTTACCTAAGGATTTTCATGTACAGACCAACTGCTTATATAGTATCCCATTATTATTCCTCGCTGCAAGTTTTTGAACCGCGTCGATCGAGGCATTTAGCATTCACAATAATACTAGTCTTCCCAAAAGCTTATGAGCAGCTCTCGTGGGTAGCACAGTCGGTAGGATTAGGATTAGGATTATTATTATTATTATTATTATTAGCCATATGGTGCAAGGAAGCCTGAGGCTTATGCTACACAAGCCAAAAAAAAAAAAAAAAAAAAAAAATTCCCTATTACCCTGAGGGACAGAGATAGAGAGAAGTAGAAAGGAATCACCAAGAAAGAGAAGAATTAGCATTAGCATTAGTAGAGGCATACGATGCAAGAAAGCAAGCTTATTCAGCATCAGCCAAAAAAAAAAAAAAAAAAAAAAAAAACCCACTCCCATTTCACCCCTCCGTTCGTTCGAAATACCTGTCCAGTTGAGCTTTAAATTTGTTTAGGCTATCAACTTCAACAACAAGTGATGGAAGTCGGTTCCACCAACCAACCACCCGCTGGCCAAAGGCAAATTTCCGCACATCTATCCGACATCCGTCCTTCCTCAATTTGAATTTATGCCCTCTGAGGTGATTATTCTGAGAAAGATGAAGAATCCCATTCGCATTGAGCATGCTCAAACCATTCAAGGCCTTATACACCTCTATCAGATCACCTCGCCGGTGCCTAGTCTCCAGACTCTGTAATTTGCAAAACTTAAGCCTTTCTTCGTAAGAGCAACCCTTTGTTCCATTTACTAATCTTGTTGCCCTTCTCTGTACCCGTTCCAGCAGCTCTACATCCTTCTTGAAATGAGGCCTCCAGACCTGTATACAGTACTCAAGATGTGGCCTAACCATTGCCTTATACAAGGGAATAATCACCTCCTTATCCCTGCTAGAAAAATTCCTGTATATCATTGACAAGACACCATGAGCTACTCTTGCAGCTCGTCTGCACTGCTCAGAGAACTTCATATCTCCCTGCACAATTACCCCCAGGTCCTTTTCATTCTCCACCACTGTCAGTGCAGTACCGCAGAGTTGATACGTTGCTCTGGGGTTACTGTTTCCCATATGTAGTACTTTACATTTGTCAATGTTAAACTTCATTTGCCACCTCTCAGCCCATCTGTTCAACCTTTCCAGATCCTGTTGCAGCAGCATAGCGTCAGTAGTGTCCTTAACGACCCTGCCAACCTTTGTATCATCTGCAAACTTGGACATTAAACTTGATATCCCATCATCAATATCATTCATAAACACCGAAAACAACAACGGACCCAACACTGAACCTTGAGGAACTCCACTAATAACATTAGTCCACGTTGAGCAGTGTCCATTGATTACCACTCTCTGTCTTCTGCCACTCAACCATCCCCTTATCCATAGTAGCAATTTGCCTCCAATGCCACACTGCTCCAATTTGTGCAGCAGTCTTCCATGTGCAACAGTATCAAAAGCCTTTCTAAGATCCAAATATATAATATCAAAGTTATTCCCTGCATCCAGTTCTTTTGTGACTACATCATAGTATCCAATCAAATTGGTCAGGCAAGACCTGCCCTTAACAAAACCATGCTGCGTCTGAGCTATAACTGAATTCTTGTCTAGATGATCCTGCAGTGCTTCTTTAACCAGTGCCTCCATTAATTTACCTGGAACAGAAGTTAAACTAACAGGTCTATAATTACTTGTGTCAGCCTTTGATCCTCCTTTGTGAATTGGGGTTACATTTGCACATCTCCAGTCTATGGGTACCTCCCCTGAGTCCAAAGAAGCTCTCATAATTATGGCTAGGGGTTTGCATACTTCCTTTGCTGCCTCCTTTAATATAACTGGATAGATCCCATCCACCCCAGGTGCCTTTTTTATGTTTATCCTCAACAATCTCTCCTCCACTTTCCTCTCAGTTATTACAAAATCATCCAGCTCACTGCCAATGTTTACTTTACCTACATCATTCTCCTTCCTGAATAACTCCTCATGCGTGAATGTAGATGCAAAATACTCGTTTAGATTGTTAGCCACCTGAGCAGGATCCTCAACTGTTGAACCATCAATATCCAGTGGACCAATCTGATTCATCCCTTTCCTTCTCGAGTTCAAGTATGTAAAGAACTCTTTTCTGTTTTTCTTTGCATCCTTTGCCAAGGATTTTTCGTAGTCTGCCTTTGCCTGCCTAATCTCCTTTGTGACTTGGTTACAGACCAACTTATATCTATCATAGGCTTCCATGTCACCCATTAATTTATATGTATCCCATGCATTTTTCTTCTCTGCCACATGTCTCATTAGTTCATCTGACAACCATTTAGGCCTAAACCTTGAACAATATTTCTTAGTTGGTATGTAAAGCCTGGTAGCCTCCAAGATTAGTTCCTTGAATGCTTCCCATTTAGAGTTTGCTGTTGGTAACATCATCAGTTGGTCCCACTGTACAGAATTTAAATACTGTCTCAGACCATCATAGTCGCCTTTACGAAAACAAAAACCCTTCCCTTTACCTCTGATGGTAGTTACCTCCTTGAGTAAATCCCACTTCAACACACTGTGATCACTGCCACCTAGTGGTTCATTTATCTGCAGGTTCTTAATGCACGAAGAGTCACTACTGATAATCAGATCAAGAGTATTGCTCCCTCTTGTTGCCTCACGAACATGCTGATGTAGAAAACAATCATCCAATAAATCCACAAAAGCCTTGCTAGTGTGCGAGTGACCAACCCACAAATTCCAGTCAATATCTGGGAAATTAAAATCCCCCATTATAAGACTCTCTGATTTACTGGCCCACTCTATTTCCCTGTACAATATCTTATTATACTCATCAGAGTCATTAGGCCTATAGCACACTCCTACTCTCAATTTTGATTTCCCTATGCTTATGTCACACCAAACTGATTCGGCACTGCCCTGTCCATCGATGTCAACTGGCTTCACTTCCTTGGACTTTATGTGTTTCTTAATTAATAGCATAACCCCTCCTCCCCTCCTGTCCTGTCTATCCTTTCTATACACATTGTATTCCCCAAATTCCAGTTCCGCATTACTTATATCTGTGTGACACCACGTCTCTGATATCCCAACAATATCTGCCTTTGATGTTTTGAGCAATACCTCAAATTCATCAAATTTATTTACCAAACTCCTAGCATTGGTGTACACGCAGGTATACATGCACCTGTTTCTATTCTTTGCTACCCTAACGCAACCCATGTGTTTACTTGTACCGCAATGACTACCAGCAGTCTCTGAAATATCCTGCATCTTGTTTTTCAGACTTCTGCTCATATCAATAGAAGCAGTGCAAGAATCACTTCCACCTCTGCCAGTGGCTACTGTTAATCTATTAGTCCTTGTATCCCCCCAACTAGCAGTTTTCCGACCCACCTAACACTGCCTCGACAGCATCAGCAAAAATTCTTGCACCCTTTCTATTTAAGTGTATCCCATCCCTGTAGAAGCAATCTCTCCTGTTAACAAGTACAGTCCAGGCTGAAAAAAATTCTACCCCTTGAGCCTTGCACAATCCCTCCAGGGCCGAATTGATCGACAAGGCTCTCATCATATACTCCCTCCTATCGTGAATGATGATATCCAGCTCATGACACTGGGTGTGCCAAGCCCATACTCACCAGGAGCCTCTGGGGGTTACCGTCATCCACATACCAAGTGCAAAAGACCTCAGTTCGTGTCCGAAAGATAACGTGAGGTATTTTTATAGACCTTTTTTCATAACGTGGCTGAGTTAGTTGGTCTCATGCGAGTGTAGCATGTTTTTTTCTCCCGGAAACTCGGGTTTTTCATCCAGCAAACAGAAAGGCGCCCTCAGAACAAACACAATTCACAGACAGTATACACCGAGAAATGTGACCTTAATTGCTGATGCTCAAAAACCCAATTACAACAACAAGTTACTAGTATATTGATTGATAGTTGCATCTGCTCACAAAAGTTGATCGGGAGCTCACATCTAACCCCGGGAGCTCACATCTGGTGAGTATGGGCTTGGCACACCCAGGGTTCTGAGCTGCATATCATCATTCTTCCCTCTCTTGGTGATTCCTTTTTACTACTAACTCTCTCTCTCTCTCAGGGTAAGTCAGAATTTTTTTTTTTTTTTTGCTGATGCATCATAAGCCTCAGGCTTCCTTGCACCATATGGCTAGTAATAATAATAATAAAGGTCGTGACCAAATGTCATTCAACGAAGAGGTCCTCAAATAGAAAAGGTAGAGCAGTGTATCTTTTAAGGCAGATAGCTCAAAAATATCAGTTTACATAAACAAACAAAACAATATATATAAATAAACATGCCATGCATACTGAAATATTTCTTTAATAAAACAGATCGCGCATTTTTTTAAAAGTCGTTATCTCCCCCAACAACTGTATTTTTATTTCCAATAACTGATAACATTAGACTGTTACATCACAAAATCCACTCCCATGCCATCCCGAATAAGGCATGCTATTGATTAATTAAAATGATATTGGTTAAAACTCAAAGGATGCTAAAAAAAAACAGCAAGAACTTCTTTAGTTATATAATCTCTAGAAGTAAGGGGATGAATCAGATTGTTCCATTTGATATCGATGGTTCGAATATTGATGATCCTGTTCAGATAGCTGACTATTTGTTGAAGTTAAACATAAGAAAGGCACGTGGGGGGTGGATGGGATCAATCCAGTTATATTAAATGAGGCAGCAAAGGTAATAAGCAAACCCTTAGCCTTAATTATGAGAGAATCTTCAGATTCAGGGGCAGTCCCCACGGACAGGAGATGTGCAAATGTATCGCCCATTCATAAAGGGGATATGAGTGTGACTTGAGTAATTACAGATCAGTTAGTTTAATTTCTGTCCAGTGGAAAATAATGGAGTCAGTGGTTAAAGATGTATTGTAGGATCATCTAGACAAGACTGCAGCAATAATTTAGACACAGCATGGGTTTGTTAAGGGAAAGTCTTGTCTGACAAATTTTATAGGATATTATGATGTGGTTACAAAGGAACTGATTGCAAAAAAATAATTTTGATATCATATATTTGGATTTCAGGAAAGCTTTTGATACTGTTGCGCATGCAAGACTATTGTACAAATTGGAGCAGAATGGCATTACGGGTAAGTTGCTACAATGGATAAAAGGATGGTTAAGTGGGAGAAGACAGAGGATGGTAATCAATGGGTGCTACTCTTCGTGCACTAATGTTATTAGTGGAGTCCCACAGGGTTCAGTGTTGGGTCCGCTGTTGTTTTGTATATTTATCAATGATACTGATGAAGGTATATCAGGCTTAATGTCGAAGTTTGCAGATGATACAAAGGTTGGCTGGGTTGTTAATGACAGTAATGGCAGTGTGCTACTGCAACAGGATCTTATTCTTATTATTCGTATTACTACTAACAATATAGTGCATGGAAGCCTGAGGCATATACTGCACCAGCTAAAATAAATTTCAGAGTTACCCTGAGTGAGAGAGAGAGAGAGAGAGTCGCCAAGAAAGATAAGAATGATGATATCCAGATGATCTACAGGTTGAGTAGATGGGCTGAGAAGTAGCAACTGAAGTTTAACGTTGACAAATGCATAGTACTGCATATGGGTAGAAGTAACCCCAGAGGAACGTACCAACTGTGTGGTTCTACACTAAGGGTGGTACAAAATGAAAAAGACCTGGTAGTGATTGTGCAGTCAGATATAAAGTTTTCTGAGCAATGCAGACAAGCTGAAAGAGCAGGTATGAGGTATTATAAATAATATACATGACTTTTGCTAACAGGGAAAAGGAGGTGATTATCCCTTTGTATAAGGCGATGGTCAGGCTACGCCTTGAGTACTGCGTAGAGGTTTGGATTCCTCATTTTATAAAGGATGTAGTGTTGCTTGAGTGTGTACAGAGATCGGCAACAAGATTGATGAGGGGAACGAAGGGGTCCTCTTACCAAGAAAGGCTCAAATTCTTCAAATTGTCGCATCTAGAGACTAGGCACCTGCAAGGTGATCTGTTTGAGGTGTATAAGGCCTTGAATGGGTTAAGCATGCAGAATTCTGATGGGATTCTTCAGATTGCTCAGATTACGAACCTGAAGGGGCATAAATTCAAATTTAGAAAGTCAGTTGTAGAAGAGATGTGCGGAAATTTGCCTTTAGCCAGCGGGTGGTTAATTGCTGGAACAAACTTCCATCTGTCACTGTGGAAGTAGACAGCGTAAATAAATTCAAGAAGGAACTGGACAAACGTTTTGAGGGAATGACTGTGTGTATATAATTCATATATTTTTGCGGATTCTCAATGCTTAAGTTATTTCTCAAGATGTATATAAGTAACTTATTCTAGGATTTAAAAAAACCTTTATGCACAATATCCTGATATCAGTTAGATGCTAAGCAAGAGGTTTTTTTTTATGAGGGTAGACTTCTGTTTAGGGCACTTCAATGCATTGGTTTCCCAGTGGGGAAAAAAAACTACCCTGAAGCCCTTCTCAAAGAAATTAAGGTAAAGTATACGTAATCATATTACCTTTACAATATAATTCACAGACTGTAGAATCAATAAATTCCATTTGAAAAGTCCAAAGATTTAGAAAGGATATAGTGATGCTTGAGCGTGTACAGAGAACGGCAACAAGATTGGTGAGGGGTATAAAAGGGTCCTCTCCCCAAGAAAGGCTTAAGTTCCGCAAATTGCAGCGTCTGGAGACTAGGCACCTGCGAGGTGATCTGATTGAACTGTATAAGGCCTTGAATGGATGGAGCAGGCTCAATGCTGATGAGATTCTTCCGCTTGCTCAGATTACGAAACTGAGTAGGCATAAATTCAAATTGAGGAAACCGCAGACAGTTGTAGAACAGATGTGCAGAAATTTGCCTTTAGCCAGCGGATTAATTGCTGGAACAAACTTCCATCTGCTGTTGTGGAAGTTGATAGGTTGAATAAATTCAAGGAGGAACTGGACAAGCGTTTAGAGGGAATGGATTATGAAATTGAATTTTTTTCTTTTTTTTTTGCTGATGCTACATAATACGCTTGCTTTCTTGCATCCCATGCCTCATCTCATTTTGTAATATTTTCTGATCAGTGCAGCTCCTGGGGTTTTGTTAATGATATATAGGAATTTTGCTAGTAAAGAAAAGGAGGTGATTATCCCTTTGTATAAGGTAATGGTCAGGCGACGCCTTGAGTACTGCATACAGGCCTGCAGAATTCATTTTAGGAGATGTTAAGCTACTAGAACGAGTACAGAAAAGGGCAACCAGGTTAGTGAGGGGAACGAAAGGATGGTCTTACTAATAAAGGCTTAAATTCTGCAAATATCAAAGTCTGGAGACTAGGCACGTGCGAGGTGATCTGATTGAGGTGTATAAAGTCTTGATTTGGTTGAGCAGACTCAATTCTGATGGGATTCTTCCTCTTTCTGAGATTACGCACCTGAGGAGGCATAAATTCAAACTGAGGAATGATAGTTATAGAATACATGTGCGGAAATTTGCCTTCAGCCAGCGGTTGTTGATTGTTAGAACAAACTTCCACCTTTGTGGACGTTGATAGCTTAAATAAATTTAAGGAGGAACTGGGTAAACATTTAGAGGGAATAGATGTGTGAAATTTTTTTTTTTTGGCTTGTTTTCTTACATCATATGCCTCTATTGATGCTAGGTTTTCCTATGCAAATCATAGAGCTGGCTGAAACTAAAAAAAAAAAAAATATTGAGACGAGGAACTTCTATGACCGTTTTTCATAAAGTAACAGATTTCGTTTACCTTGGACGACGGATGCATATTTTTTTTTTCTTTTAAACTAAAGCTTGAAATGGACAACATCGCATTGGAAAGCCGTTCCAGTTCATCATACACATAAGTAACGTCGTGCATACATCTTTACAGTCTATTTTTATTTCCTACAATTTATACAGTCCAATTTATGATCCTAATGATTGTTTAATTCGTAATACTTTTCGCCGTCACAGAGAGCAAAATACTTTGGCCGTTTCAAATTCCGATTTCGCATCCTGTTCGCTCTTCTAATGATATCTTATACATTAAGTAATCACTTAATAATGCCCACCACCAACTTAATACCTTGTTGGGCCACCGTTCGCATGGATAACAGCCGCTAATTGCCCAGGCATTGACTGCACTAGATGTCTGAAGACGTTAGTAGGGATCTACAGCCATGCATGCACATGCAAAAATTTCCACAATGTCGGATTAGATTACTGTTGCGTCTCCATACGCCTCACTTCCCGTTCCAAAACATCCCACAGGTATCCATTTGGATTGAGGTCAAGCCAATTTGAAGGAAAATTTCTTAAATTTGTTCTTCGAACCTCTCGTGCACAACTAGGAGCCGATGATACGGCGCATTAGCAACTAAGGCCATATTACTCCCGGGATATGCTGTGGTCATTCCCTGACCTTCCCGCATCCTCCGTATTTGGTGATCACGGGCTCGAATCCCGATCTAATCAAGGTGTGCTGCTCCTGCCCACGGAGGCGCCATTACGGCGCCTCCGTAGAATATTCCGTTTCTTTACGGGGAAAAATGCAACATCGCAGGGTGCATATGGGTTCCTAAGAGCTGCCGATACACGTGACCAGTCCAGTTTATTGTGACGACCCAGAAGACTTAGAACATATTTTATGCCACTGCCATCAATATCTAGATCTTCGACAGAACTTCTTCCCTCCACTAGTATCCTTGTCCCCTGAAATAAGACGGACTTCCTGAGCACCAGAGAAAAATTCAGTCCCTGCAAGAATTTGCTCGTCATGCTATTGATCGCAGGAGACGCCTTCTCACTCAACTACGGAATACCTGTTGGTACTACCTTTGGCCAGTGCGGGATCAGATATATATTTTTTTTCTCCTCTCCCTCCCCCCCCATTTTATTTTTTTTATATTTTATTTATTATTATTATTTTTTTAACTTTTTATTTGTATTTATTTGCTTATTTTTGCTGGTACCCTGGGTTTGGGCTGTCCAAGGTACAGGATTTTATTATCTAGTTTTTATTATTTACTTACATGTTTTATTTATATATATATATATTTTTTTTGCTCTAATATTAGGGCAGTAAGGGCTGGTAATCCAGAAGGCGGCCGCGATACATGCCTAGTTATGGCCTTCCTCCTCTTGGGAGTAGACGGACACTGGGCTGGGACCACTATCACCAGTAGTGCCGAAACACACAAAATCCCACAGCCACTGGAATTTTGTGCATTTCAGCACTACAGGTGATAGTGGATTGGTGATGTATAAATTGCATTTAGGGTCAAACGGCACCAGGGATTCCCTCCATCTCCACGTAGTTTAGATTGTGCGGTGATACAGTTTGCTGTAAAGGCCAGAGATTTAAAAGTGTATGGATCTTGAAATACGTGGTGTGTACCGTTGTTCTTCTGGCCATTTAGCCACCAGACCCTGCTGTGGCCCGAAGTCCCAATTTCGCTCCGTGAAGGCAGATCAGGTAACCAGTACTTTGCTTTTTCTCTGGCAGTTCCTACTACCTAATTTGACTGGACTGGTGACATGTATAGTATCTTATGTAGGACAGCATCTAAACGTCAGTTCATCTCTGCCTTTGTACACTATGATGATTAGAGAAAGCACTGTAAAAGGCCAGAACATGTGTGTAATATAATTTACAGTGCTTTCTCTAATTATAGTGTACAAAGGCAGAGATGAACTGACGTTCAGGTGCCGTCCTACATAAGATACTATACATGTCACCAGTCCAGTCAAATTGGGTGGTAGGAACTGCCAGAGAAAAAGCAAAATACTGGGTACCTGATCTGCCTCCAAGGGCCAAAATTGGGACGTCGGGCCACAGCAGGGTCTGGTGCCTAAATGGCCAGAAGAACAACGGTACAGACCACGTATTTCAAGATCCATACTTTTAAATCTCTGGCCTTTACAGCAAACTGTATCACCACACAATCTAAACTACGTGGAGATGGAGGGAATCCCTGGTGCCGTTTGACCCTAAATGCAATTTATACATCACCAATCCACTATCACCTGTAGTGCTGAAATGCACAAAATTCCAGTGGGTGCAGGATTTTGTGCGTTTTGGCACTACTGGTCCCAGACTAGCACATTAAGACTGACACACGAGCGCCAACACTTTTTCGGGCCCGAAAAAGTGTTGGCGCTCGTGTGAATCTGCAGAGGTTCTGCACCCCAACAGATGAACAAAGTGGAGATGGGCAAATGCCACACACACATATCACCAGGGATCGTCTGTACTGAGCTTGTTTCCTTGCGAATGTGCTCCAACTTACATTATTTGTAGTGTTTTTCGGATGTAATTTAAAATACCTGATAATCAACCAACTCAGCTGAAGAAGTGCTACAAGTTGAGTAAGTTATTTTGTTTTTCTTGTGGGATTAACTTAGTTGTGTCCGTTCTTCCACTCTGCGTTGTCGGCTACGGTCTGGCCATGCAGTCACCATAACGATAATTTAGGGGAACGGCTGTCTTTTCTGTTAATTCGCTACGGCCAGAGCTAAGTTCAATTTGACTGCAGAGGGAATTCTCCGTGTGCAATTTTCGTTGTACTTCGCGAAGTGCTGTTCTCGAGTAATGGAATTCTAGAACGAAGACTCTGATGGCCGCCATATTGGATCGGTTAGTGTTGATAGTGTAAAGTACGTTGGCGTCAAACGGCACCAGGGGTTTCCCCCATCTCCACGTTGCTTTCATTGTAGGTGACCTAGTTCACTGGATAGAGATTTAAAATTGTATGGATATTGTAAATGTGTAATGTCATGTACCGTTGTTCCTCTGGCCATTTAGCCGCCTGACCCCTACTGAGGCCCAACATTGCCCGTACTTTGCCCCATGGAGGGAGACCAGGTACACCAGTATTTACTGAACACACCCAGTAAGAGTGAACAAAAGTATTTACTGCAGTGCCATGTAGTCGAAAATAAACCGAGTGCAGTCTGAAGACAGGAACAAATCGTGCAACCCGTAGTTGTGTTACTGAAGGCCGCCGATGGGGGGTAATCCTTCAGACAAGGAACTTATAAACGGGGAATCACTGCTTTCTCCCCACACTAAAAGGACTACAGCATAGAAAAAACAAAACAGGTGTTTTCCAAATCTCTCCTCTCAAGGAAGAAATAATGGAACAGCAGGAGAATAACACCGTCCAAGAAGTAGAAGTCTGACCAGCTTAATGACAATCATGGTGAGGGCCCTCTTGGGACCCTGCGCTCTTAACAAGCCACAATTCCAGAATATGAAGACTAAATTTAACAACTGGAAGATGCTGTTGCTAAGGGCGTGGGCCTCCAGGGTTCCACCTCCAAGAAGCAATCTAAAAGAAAAAAGAATGCCATGAAATTCCAGAATACACGTTTCCTACAGTAAAACTGTGGGCAGACCTAGATATTGGAACAGACCACTATCTCAACTTAACTATAAGAGAAACCCCAGGACTTGACTTAATACCTCTTTGCTGCTGAGTTGAATGTTTTGTCCTGTGAAAAGAGTAGTGACAAAGGAAGCCTCTTGTAAGTTTACTGGCGGCTTGGAAGCTAATGGAAAAGCTCATGTACCAACTTCTTTTAGATAATGAACAACTGAAAGCTAAGAATGAGGTGCATGCTGCTGTTATTAGTAAAGTGCCTAGCACATGCACAGCTTTAGAAGAGCTGCAAGTTGTGGTCACAAAGTGTGGAGCATCAGCAAGCCATACCATGCCTACAATTTCATAGGCTCCTGCATTAAAATAGCCACAGCCTCCAACCAGTAAAGGACCCAAAAATGTTGCTAGGCAGATGAAGGTATCACTCTAAAGAACAGTGAGGAAGTTAGAATGGAAGTTCTGAAATCTCTTCGCCCACAACTTAACATCAGAGTAAAGAAAATTTGGAAAATTAGAGATCGCAGCATCATCATCGAGACAGCTTCCAAGGAAGATGTAAACCAAATCCAACAATATGAAAGTCTGGAGGGCATGGGACTGAGGGCCGAGATCCCCAAGTTACGGAGACCAAGCATTCTCATTTACGACATTAATTCCTCTTGCCAGTGCGGCGCTAGCCTCCGAGATAATCACTAGAAATCTCGGCAGCTTCCTGGAGCCTGAGGAAGCAGAACCCCAAGTCAGAGTACAGTACTCCACAAGGACAAATGCAAAAAATAGCCTTAACTGGATCGTAGAGTCTCCCCAACTGTTAAGAATCCTATATAACCAAACAAGAATATTCTCAGGGTGGTCCTCGTGCTGCTTCAGTGATTTGGTGCCCGTCACCTTAAAACTGCCTTGGATATGGGCACACATCCTCCTGATGCATCAGGCCACAACCAGTATGCAGGCACTATGGTGAGGAGTTACATGTTCAGAGATTGCCCAGCTAAGAATCTCTCAGCAAAATGTGCTAAGTGTAAATATATCAACTGAGCTCACTGAACTGTCAGGGATGGTGCATGTCATATCTACCAGCATGCAATAGAGAAACTCAAATCCAACACCTATTATGGGACACAGCTTTAATAGTAATCAATTCAGGCTTCGTTTTGCACAGATCAACGGCAAAAAATCAATAACCATAGCTAACCAATTGTACCAAATACTTGAAGGAAAATCGATGTTCTGCTCCTCCAAGAGCCATACTGTTCATGAGGCAGAATAGCTAAATACCCCCCCACCTACAGAAAAGTTAAGACCTCTGAGGGTCACTGCTTTGCAGGTATTATGGTCAGGAACCAGACATCGTCGTCCCCCGAATAATTCTCACCTCATCACATCTGGCTGCAGCAACCCTGGAAGGCGAATTTCGTAGAATCAGTTGTCTCCTCATATTTCCAATAAAGTCATGACACTGCACCTCACAGGGCAGAGCTGGATCTTCTGGATGGCTGCTGAATCATCATAGCAGTAGATGCAAACGGCAGGTGCACCGTGGTCCAATCCCTCTGCTGACACCAGAGGTGTGTGTGCTTGTGGAAAAGTTTGGCCTCACAAGACCTGTCATTGCGAGATAAACCAGGGCACTTTCCCACTTTTAGCTCAACAAATGGCCAGTCCAAAATAGACTTCACCATGGTGACACCCTCCCTGGTTCGTTCATGAATATCTAACAATCAGTGATCACAGTTTAATCACCTATGAGGTATTAAGTATTCACCAATTTTCTGACTAAAGCCTCAGATGCAGCTATAAAACTGAGGAAACGCCAGCCACCAAGCATGCCTTGGTGGACACAAGAATTGTCTACTTTGAGATCTGATCTAAGAGCTGCAAGTAAAGAATATCAGAGGATGTATAGAGCAAGCCAGCAGCAGCAGGCAGTCTCTATTGAAAACTACAAAACAATCAGGCGAAGATTGCAATACCATATACCATCAGAACACCTGGATGCACCTTGTCCAAACTGAAGGGAGAGAGAAATCTATGGAGCATAGTGCACAAGATCATCTGACAGATGCTCGGCACTCCTATAATAAATTCCATAAAACAGGGCGCCCTAGAAACTACCTCCTGGTTGGACACCATGGGATATACTTGATCAAATCATCATACAGGATAACCAGACAATTCTCACCAACAATGCCTCATAATTTCAGTAAACCTTCCATAGACAGGAAGAATGATCACAACAGGTCTAAAATGCCATCCAAAAAATCAAGTGCGGCAAGGCTCCTGAACTTGACAGGATTGAAGGTGAAACAATTCAACGGCTTTGGTTGCTTGCTCCCAACTTACTTCAAGATCTGTTTAGTACCTCCCTCTGCAAAGGTACCTTTCCCTACCTGCTGGAAGCATGCAAACCTTTGCTTAATACCAAAATATTCCTCCTCTCCCACTGGAGCCTCAAATTCCTACCGACTGATGCCCTCCTACCCATCCTGGGCAAGTTCCTAGAGTGCTTCCATGTGGATTTTAATCAAGATGCTCCACTATTGATACAATCCAGAGCATTTTCAATGCAAAAGTGATTGGATTCTAAATACATGACAGCCATCTTTTTACCTCAAAGGGGCCTTTGACTGTCTGGTGGCCTAGTCTCATGAGACTAATTAGGACCACTGAATGTTCTATTGAGCTCTACAAATGCTTCAATAGCTATTTTACAAATAGGAAAATCACAATCAAGACCCCATTCCATCAAAACAAGGAATACCACTATAGGCTATCCTCAGGGCTCCATTTTCGGCCCAGCTATGTGGAACATGATGCTGGATGAGTGGTTAAGCTACACCCTCAAGCATACCTCCATGTTTTCCTATGCCAATGACCTAGTTATTCTGGCAGAAAATGAAAAATGACCCACTTGTTCCTGGATTGGGAACCAAGCAAATCAAGTCACTGAAGCCCTTGCCACTTGGGCTTCAACCCATGTTGATGAATAGCACAACTAAAAGCAAAACACTCTTGATAAAAGGCACTCTTAACGTGCGAAGACATCCAACGATTAGACTGCATGGCCATCCTCTACAATATGAAAGTTCAATCAAGTTCCTGGGCTTAACCCTGGACAATAAGTGGATTCTCTTTCACCACAATGACAACTAGATTTTTCAGTGATTCCTAAATCATGCAACTTTGCATTAATTGAACCACAACCAGCAAATAAGAACACAGCTTGTAAGTTTGGTCCAACCATTGTAACTTTATCGATGCAGCACATCTTATATCTGGGGAAAAATTTTGTGTAATCCATCCTTTATCACAAACACTCCAATGCTCCTGCCAGACATTTATCAGAGCATCCCAGATTCTTACCATTTTCTTCTTGGAATCTGCCAAGATGTACACCTCTATATTCAGAAAAGAAATGGGAATGCCATGGTGGACAGAGTAAGCTAATGCACAATACACAAATCAATAGGCAATTTGCCAATCCCACCACAAAGCTGGTGTCGACACAGTCCTGCATTCCTTTTTCACTCTGTGGCTGAGTTAGTTGGTCTCAGGTGCAGTCTAGATAGCAAGGTTTCGCCCCCCCAAGAAAAGTGGGGGGGAGGGTTTGCCCAGAAAAGCAGGCAAATCGACCAGAGGACATACACAATTGGCAGACACAATACACATGGGTAGTTACATTAACACTCCAGGTGACCCTAATATAATAATTTAAGTCCTGCATGCCATGGCACATCCTAAACAGCATTATTTTGAATTGAACTGAGCTTGCTAGCAAATACTCTTCAACTTATGCACTCACACCAAATTGGTGCACCATACGTTACCCGGGATAAATACACATTCATATAGTAAGCTTGGTGCCTTACCTTTTATTCCCCAGCCAACCCTAGTGATTTCAGAAATTATCCCAATAAATTTCCTTACCTTCTCAGGTAGATTGTAATTCGTGAGTTCAAAGTTAATGATCCATGAAGCATAAGGCCCAGATATTTTAATTACCTTGCTGATTGTAGGCTCTACCTATTCAGTCTCACAACTGGGGGGTCTTCTAATTGAAAAATGACCTTCGAAGGCCATTTTCCTTGTTTTCGTTCCTGATATATCATTTATGTAACCTACACCAGTTTCACAAGGAGATGCACCAACCAATGGAGTCTAATACAAGATGCACCATCCAGTGGAAGCTGTAGTACAAGATGCGCCACCTATAGATAATACAAGAAAGGATTAAGTAAGGTGGATGTGTTAATGGTAAATGAAGTGCAGCACATAAGGATTCAAATGTAGATCACTGTGTGACAGTTGACATCACAATATAATATAGATAATTAGCATTAGTTAAGGCATATGATGCCAGAAATCAAGCTTATACAGCATCAGTCAAATAAAACACTTCCCATCTCACACATCCATTCACTCCAAACGTTTTTGTCATTCTTCCTTGAATTTATTTAAGCTATCAACTTCGTGAGATGGAAGTTTCTTCCAGCAATTAACTACCTGCTGGCTAAAGGCAAATTTCTGCACATCTATTAGTAGTAGTAGTGGCATGTGATACAAGAAAGCAAATGTATGAGCTTATGCAGCATCAGCCAAAAAAAAAAAAAAAAAAATCACACCATTCCCTCCAAATGCCTGTCCAGTTCCTCCTTAAATTTATTCAACCTATCAACTTCCACAACGACAGATGGAAGTTTGTTCCAGCAATTAACCACCCGCTGGCTAAAGGCAAATTTCCACACATCTAATCTACATCTGTCTTTTCTTAATTTGAATTTATGCCTCCTTAGGTTCGTAATCTGAACAAGTGGAAGGAGCCCATCAGAATTCAGCGTGTTCAACCCATTCAAGGCCTTATACACCTCAATCAGATCACCGCACAGGTGCCTAGTCTCCAGCCACTGCAATTTGCAGAACTTAAGCCTCTCTTGATAAGAGGATCCCTTCATTCCCCTCACCAATCTTGTTGCCCTTCTCTGTACACGCTCAAGTAATTCTACATCCTTCCTAAAATGAGGCCTCCAGACCTGTACGCAGTACTCAAGGCGTGGCCTGACCATTGCCTTATACAGAGGGATAATCACCTCCTTTTCCCTGCTAGCAAAATTCCTAAATATCATTGACAAAACCCCATGACCTGCCCTGGCAGCCTGTCTGCATTGCTCAGAAAACTTCATATCTGCCTGCACAATTACTCCCAGGTCTTTTTCATTTTCTACCACCTTAAGTGTAGTACCACACAGTTGGTACGTTTCTCTGGGGTTACTTCTACCCATATGCAGTACTTTGCATTTGTCAAGGTTAAACTTCAGTTGCCACTTCTTAGCCCATCTGCCCAAATTATCTAGATCCTGTTGCAGTAGCACACTGCCATTACTGTCATTAACAACCCTGCCAACCTTTGTATCATCTGCAAACTTCGACACTAAGCCTGATATACCTTCTTCAATATCATTGATAAATATACAAAACAACAGTGGACCCAACACCGAACCCTGTGGGACTCCACTAATAACATTAGTCCAAGAAGAGCAGCACCCATTGATTACCACCCTCTGTCTTCTCCCACTTAACCATCCTTTTATCCATTGTAGCAACTTACCCTTAATACCATTCTGCTCCAATTTGTACAATAGTCTTCCATGTGCAACAGTGTCAAAAGCTTTACTGAAATCCAAATATATGATATCAAAATTATTTTTTGCATCCAGTTCCTTTGTAACCACATCATAATATCCTATCAAATTTGTCAGACAAGACTTTCCCTTAACAAACCCATGCTGTGTCTGAATTATTGCTGCAGTCTTGTCTAGATGATCCTGCAATGCATCTTTAACCATCGACTCCATTATTTTACCCGGAACAGAAGTTAAACTAACTGGTCTGTAATTACTCGTGTCACCCTTCGATCCCCCTTTATGAGGCGGGAAGCGAGTGCATTGAACCATTGAGGCTAATTATGCGAGCATCACTAGACTCTGGGGAGATTCCCTTAGATTGGAAAAGTGCAAATGTATCTCCCATACATAAGGGTGGCTGTAAAAGTGAAGTTGGAAATTATCGACCTGTCAGTCTGACTTCAGTAGTAGGGAAAATCATGGCGGCAATGATCAAGGGTGGAATTCAGGATCATTTGGATCGAATTGAAATTCTCAAGGATTCTCAGCATGGTTTTGTAAAGGGAAAATCATGTTTAAAAAATCTGGTTCGCTATTTCGAAAGGGTCACTCACGAGCTGGATTTAGGGAATAATTTCGACATTGTTTATTTAGATTTCAGCAAAGCTTTTGACTCAGTCCCACATGAGCGGTTGCTTTATAAGCTGGAACAGGTTGGAATCACTGGGAAAATCCTTAGATGGATAGAAGGATGGCTTCAGGGCAGGAGGCAGAGGGTTGTGATAAATAGCTATTCCTCAGATTGGACTGATGTAAGAAGTGGGGTTCCCCAAGGATCAGCATTAGGACCACTGTTTTTAATTTTCATAAACGACATTGATGAAGGGATAGAGGGCGTGATGTCTAAATTTGCAGATGATGTTAAAATTGGTAGAGTAGTTAATGATCACTGTCAAGCTGAGCTTCTTCAGAGAGACCTAGATAGACTTCAAGAATGGTCAGAAAAATGGCAGCTGTGCTTTAATCCAACAAAGTGTAAGGTATTACACCTGGGAAACAGTAATCCCAAAAAAACTTATTCACTTGGTGGAGTTCAACTAAACCCAGTACTGGAGGAAAGGGACTTGGGTGTTACGATACGGTCAGACATGAAATTCTCTGAGCAATGTAAACAGGTTGCAAGGAGGGCCCATGGTGTCCTACCGATGATCTATCGAACTTTTGCAAGTAGAGATAGGGACGTGGTAATCCCATTATATAAGGCTTATGTTAGACCACACTTGGAATACTGTGTTCAAGTATGGAGACTGCACCTAAAGAAAGACATCGAGCTTCTTGAAAGGGTGCAAAGAAGGGTAACGCGCCTGGTGAGATCGGCAAAAGGGCGTCCTTATGAAGAAAGACTTTGAATATGTGGGTTGCAGAGTTTGGAAACTAGACACCTTAGAGGAGATTTGATTGAGGTGTTTAAGGCTCTGAGAGGCATCAGTAAAATGAATGAGGACAAAATTTTCAAGATTATAAATGATGCTAGAACTAGGGGACATAAATTCAAGTTACGGGAGGAAATGTTTAGATTGGACTGCAGGAAGTTTTATTTTAGCCAGCGAGTTATAAATTACTGGAATAAGTTGCCTTCATGGGTGGTAGAGGCCGACAGTTTGGGGAAATTCAAAGGTCATCTGGATAGTACTTTCGGGTAAGGGAAGCGCATAGGATGATAGGTTTAATTTCCTTTTTATTTATTTTTTATTTTATTTATTTATCTATCTATTTATTTATTTTTTGTTTTTATCATTGTTTTGTTCGGATTTTTTTTTTTTTTTTTTTTGGCTGGTGCAGCATAAGCCATAGGCTTTCTTGCACCATGCGGCCGTTACTAATATTATGGAAGTGAAGTTGAAAATGAATTGGAGATACATTTGCACATCTCCAGTCCGTGGGGACCTCCCCTGAGTCCAAGGATGCTCTCATAATTATGGCTAAGGGTTTGCTTAGTTGCTTTGCCGCCTCCTTTAATATAACTGGATAGATCCCATCCACCCCAGGTGCTTTTCTTACGTTTAACTTCAACAGTTTCTCTTCCACTTTGCTCTCAGTTATTACAAAATCATTAAGTACCCTGCTACAATTTGATAACCTTCTGCCATTTTCAAACCTTAATAATTCCTCATGTGTGAATGTAGATGCAAAATACTCATTCAGTTTGTTTGCTATCTGAGCAGGATCATCAACAGTCGAACCATCGATGTCAAGTGGACCAATCAGATTCATCCCCTTCCTTTTAGAGTTTATATAAGTAAAGAAATCCTTGCTGTTTTTCTTAGCATCTTTTGCCAAGGATTTCTCGTAATCTGCCTTCGCCTGCCTAACCTCCTTTGTAACTTGGTTACAGATAAACTTGTAGCTATCATAGGCTTCTGTGTCACGTGTTAATTTGTTTGCATCCCATGCATTTTTCTTCTCTATTACAAGTCTCATTAGTTCATTTGACAACCATTTAGGCCTAAACCTTGAACAATATTTCTTAATAGGTATGAAACTTTTAGTAGCATCCACGATTAATTCCTTGAATGCTTCCCACTTAGAATTTACTGTTGGTAACATCATCAGTTGATTCCACTGTACAGAATTTAAAAACTGTCGGAGACCACTGTACTCGTCTTTACGGAAGCAAAATCCCTTTCCTTTACCCCTGATGGTAATTACATCTTTAAGTAAATCCCACGTCAGTACACTGTGATCACTGCCACCTAGTGGTTCTTTTATCTGCAAATTCCTAATACATGAATGATCACTGCTGATAACCAGATCAAGAGTATTACTTTCTCTGGTTGCCTCTCGAACATGCTGCTGCAGAAAACAATCATCCAATAAATCCACAAAAGTCTGACTAGTGTATGAGTGACCAACCCACAAGTTCCAGTCAATATCTGGGAAGTTGAAATCCCCCATTATAAGACATTCCGATTTACTAGCCCACTCTATTTCTCTGTACAATTGTTCATTGTACTCATTTGACTCATTAGGCCTATAACACACTCCTATTCTTATTTTTGCTTTCGCAGTGCTTATGTCACACCAAACTGACTCAACAGTTTTGTGTGACATTCTATAACTGTCTTTCTTCAATTTGAATTTATACCTCCTCAGGTTCATAATCTGAGCAATCCAATCAGCATTGAGCCTGCTCAAACCATTCAAGTCCTTATACAACTGTCAGATCACCACACTGGTGCCTAGTCTCCATATGCTGCAATTTGCAGAACTTAAGCCTTTCTTGGTTAAAAACATTCCTTTGTTCCCCTCGCCAATCTTGTTGCATTTCTCTGTACTTGTTCTAACTGTACATCCAAAAATGAGGCCTCCAGATCTGTATGCAGTACTCAGGTGTGGCCTGACCATTGCCTGATATAAAGGGATAATCACCTTGTCCCTGCTAGCAAAATTCCTGTATATCATTGACAAGACTCCACGACCTGCTCTGGCAACCTGTTTGCACTACTCAGAAAATTTCATATCTGCCTGCACAATTACTCCAAGGTCTTGTTCATTCTCCACTACTCTGAGCATAGCATCACACATTTGGTATGTTTCTCTGGGGTTACTGCTATCCCTATGCAGTACTTTGCATTTGTCAATGTTAAACTTCAGTTGTCACTTTTCAGCCCATCAGAATGTAAGAACAATGTCCCTAATGGTGATGTGCTGCACTCAGGTGTATAGGGTACCACTGCAGATGACTCAAGATACCTCTCCTCATTACTGATCATCGTCGATGGTTTATGCTGTGGTATCAACACCATGCTGGTTGGACACTGGAAACAAGCATGCTGGTCGGGTGATGCTAAATAGCGGTGCAACAAGATAATGGACACTGTGTGGCGTGAGCAACATGAATCCATGGACCCATTGTGCATGGTGCCCACTATCCAGGCAAGTAGCAGTGGTTGCTTAATGAGGCATGCTTTGCTGGCAAGAACTAGGACCACTGATATGTATGGACCAGTGTTTCACTAGTGAGATCTACTAGTAGCTTTTAGGCCATGTGCACCACTATTATGTTGCACTTTTTCATCAGGCCCATGCTATGCATGGGGTTCAAGTAACAAATTGAAGTATCACCCATCTTGACTGGCCTTCAAATTCACCTGACCTCAATCCAATTGAACACCTGGGATGTTATGGAAAGTGAAGCATATGAACACACAACCGTCATCTATTCCGACATTGTGGAAAGCCTTACAGGCAGCATGGCTGCAGATCCCTATGGACATCTTCAGACATCTGGTGGAGTCCACTGCAGGTAGCAGTTGAAACCCAATTCTTTATTTCTCAGGGAAGTACATTTCCCACTAGATCGATCCAACAGTAGGGGTTAACATTTTGGCATAATGCTGGGGCTATCGTTCTGTGGAGATTATAGGGATCAGAGATATTGTATATTATGTAATAAAAATAATGAATTACCCCTGAATACCTAGTTTAAGTGCATAATTGTCAAAACTCCTGAGAATTTCAAACATCTGGCATGTGCTCGGTCCTTGGGATGCTGGCTTTTTTATGAGGTTCTACAAGATCTTTCCAACTTCAAATGTGGAATAATTGTGGGGACAAGATGTGCAATTGCCAGAATCCCAACAACAGCCAAAATAGTTAAGTGCAATCTTTCTGGGGTGTCACATGTCTGCTGTGAGGGGCTCAACATAAGTTGAACAACCAGCCAAAGATCATGTGGTTGAGCCCATGGTGAACGTCGTGTCATCTCATAACAGCAGCAATGTAGCACAGTGGCCCTACTAACAACTCAGTACAATGTCAGTAGCAAGACCAATATTCACATGGGCTGTGCTGGATATTAAGTCGTATAGGCTAGGCAGTCAATGGCCATCATGGGTACCCATGCCCACTGTAATACACAAGAAACTGTACCTTTCAGGGGATGTCAGCACCAACATTTGACCACCTGGGATGTTGTGGAAAGTGTGGAAATCTGTCCCCTGGTTTAATAACTTCCATTTCCCACCCTAGTGTGGAAATCTGTCCCCTGGTTTAATAACTTCCATTTTCCACCCTATCATGCTGACAGGTATATCCAGATTTGGAGAAAGCAACATGAGGCCATGACACCTGGACCAACTTTTGGCGTTCAGCAGGCTGGAGACGGTGATGGGGTTTGGAAACTGTTTTCGTGACACACCTCAGATCATTGTTAATTGATTCCATCGGGGTTTGTCACTTTGTGGCTGAGTCAGTCTCAGGCATGGATAGCAAGGTTTATTAATCAGAAACTCACGTTTTCGTCCAGCAAAACAGGAAAATTTAGGAGCATAATAACATGGGCAGACAAGATATCTCTTGAGTTACCCTAAACTGAGCTTTTTGTCACTACTGACCAAGTACACTCCATCAAACCTCTGGAAACTATCAAAAAGATAATGTGTCAGGCAACAAGGCCCAGTAGGTTGGGTTTGGGGAACACGACAATTAATTCTCTCCTCTCATGGCTGCACAACTCACCTGATCTCAACTCAATCAAGCATGGAAAAGGCATTTGATTCTATGGCCAATGGTCCATGTATGGGCATTACTGTACACATTATGAAAAGCATGGATAGCATTATCACAGGATACCCTGCAACACCTTATGGAGTCCATCCCAAGACAGGTAAGTGCTGTATTATGGGCAAAAGATGGTCCACACGGTATTAGGTAAGTGTTACTAATGCAAAACCAACCTAAGAGTATATATTAATACAGAAGTACATGCATACTGTATATCCTGGCATAATGTAGCTCATTTATGGTCTTTAAAAGTCATGCTTAATCATATGCTGTCCTACCATTAATATCCAGATTAACACCTGCATATTTACAAATAATCTAAAAACCTTTAGCCATAATGATGAGCATCCTTGGATTCAGTGAGTTCCCTATGGACTGGAGATGTATATATGTTTCTTCATTTCCCAAAGGTGGGGGGGAGAGTCAAAGGTAATTGCGCAGTCAGATATAATTTTGTCTGAGAGTCAAAGGGAGACAAGGGTAATCACAGGCCTATTAGCAACTTCTGTTGGAGGAAAAATAATAGAGTCGCTGTTTAAAGAGGTAATGCAGGGTCAACTAGACATGCAGTTATACTGATCTTGTCTGACTAATCAAATTGCATACTATGACACAGTAACAAAGGAACTGGATGCAAGAAATAATTTTAACATTGTATACATGGATTCCAGAAAGCTTTTGATACTGCTACATATAAGACTGCTTCACAAAGAAGAGGGGTATGACATTAAAGGAAAGTTACTGATACAGATAAAGGGATGATTAAGTGAGAGAAGATAGAGTAGTTAATCAATGAACACTGCTGTTCATGGGCTTATCAGTGAACTTATATCACTGGTGGAGTTCAACAGGGTTCTTTGCTGGGCCCATTATTGTTTTCTGCATTTATTAATGATACCGATGAAGGAATATCAGGTTTGAGGTACAAGTCTGCAGGTGACACAAAGGTTGGCAGGGTAGTTAATGACAGTAATCAGCATGCTACTGCAACAAGATCTAGCCATGTTAGGAAAACAAACCAAGTGACAATCAAAGTTTAAAAATGACAAATGTAAAGTATTTCATATGGGTATCAGTAATACCAGATAAACATACCAACTGTGTAGAATGACAGTCACGGTAACAGAGAATGAAAAATACCTGCAGCTAATTGTGCACTCAGATATAAATTTCTCCGACAGTGCAGACAGGCTGCCAAGGGATTTTGTCAATGGTATAGAGAAATTTTTCTAGCAGGTATAATGACACGATTATCCCATTGAATAAAGCAATCGTGAGGCCACATTTTGTGTATTGTATACAGGTCTGGAAGCCTCATTTTAGGAAGGATGTAGATGTTGGAATGGGTGCAGAGAAGAGCAACGAGGTTAGTTGCTCTTCTCTGCACCCATTCCAACAAAAGGGTGCCTCTTACCAGGAAAGGCTTCAGTTCTGCAAATTGCAAAGCCTGGAGGCTAGGCACCTGTGAGATCTGATTAAGGTTTGAATGCATTCAGTAAGCTCAATGCTGATGGAATCATTATTCTTTCTCCAACTACACAAAAGGGTTGCAGAATCAACATGCATAAATTTGCCTTGAGCCAGCACATAGTTGTCTGTTGGAACAAACTTCTACCTGGCATAGTTGAACTGGACAGCTTGAATAAATTCAAGGAGAAACCAGACAAGCTATTAAAAGGGATGGGCAGGTAATATGGATTTTTTTTTTTTTTTTTTGGCTGACACTGTATAAGCTTGCTTTCTTGCATTGTTGCCACTACTAATACTAATGGCATTAAGTGTGGCATTCAGGGCAAGTTACTTCTATAGATAAGGGATGACTGATTGGGAGAAGACAGAGTGGTTATCAATAGGCACTGCTCTTCTTGGACAAATGTTATGAGCAGAGCCCCAGGGTTCAGGGCTGGGCCCATTGTTGTTTTCTATATTTATTAATAATAATGATGAAGGTATATCAGGTTTAATGTCTAAATCTACAAATGATATGAAGGTTGGCAGGGTGGGTAATCATACTAATCAGGGTATGCTAATGCAACAAGGTCTAGACAAATTAAATAGATGGATTGAGAAGTGGCAATTGAAGTTTAATATTTGAAAAATGCAAGGTACTTCATTTGGGGAGTGGCAATCCAGATAAATGTACCAAGTGTGTGGCACTGCACTCCAAATAGTAGAGAATGAAAAAGACCTGTAATAATTGTGCAGTCAGAAATGAAGTTCTGAGCAATGCAGACAGGCTGCCAGGGCAGCTCACAAGGTCTCTTGCCAATGATATACAGAAAAACGTTGCTAGCAGGGATAAGGAGGTGATTATCCCATTATATAAGGCAATGGTCAGGCTACATCTTGAGTACTGCATAGTTCTGGAAACCTAATTTGAGGAAAGACGGATCTGCTGGAATGGGTGCAGAGAAAAGCAATGATATTCATGAGAGGAACAAAAGGGTAATTACACCAGGAAAGGTTTCAGTTTTGCAAACCACAGCACTTGGAGACTATGCACATGGTTGAAATGTTTAAGTCTTTATCAATAGGCACTGCTCTTCTTGGACAAATGCTATGAGCAGAGGGACTCACTATACATGAGGGGCATAAATTCAAACTGAGGAAAGATGGTTGCAAGGGTAGATGTGCAGAAATTTGTCTTCAGCCAGTGGGTGTTCATTTGCCAAACAGACCACCACCTGGTGTTGTAGAAGTGGATAGTTTGAATAAATTCAAGAACTAGACAAAAACTGTCAGTAGGGATGTACAGGTGATATGGGGAGTGTTGGCTTTTTTATTTTGGCTGAAGGTATAGTAGCTTGTTTTCGTGCATCATTTCCATTACTAATAACAACAATTCAGGTTTTTCAGGTATTTGCCATGTCATGCAGCCCACGTTAATTAACTGAACCTTCAGCAAGAAAATTCAAAAATAGTATTCAGAACAACAACAAATACTAACCAAAATAAAAAGATACCAAGAAGCATTAAAGATAATCTGTCATCATGACCTCTCATAAACTTTAAGGATCACGTGAATACCTAATCATATCACAGTGAATTATTTTTTGGTGGATTACAAGAGTATAATCACCCTTTGTTACAGTTTTTATATTTTGTCTAACTCTTATAAACAAAATTTAAGCAATGCTATACAATTATGAAGGATATGCAAACATTTTACAATAGTGTACATACAAAACTGCATTTAGTCATTGTTACTGGTGCTATGTGCAGATAAACTTATGCAACTCACGAATTTAGATACAATTTGATTGAAAACTTAGCAGATTGTAGCATAATGTTGAAGTAATTAATAACAAAAGTATTCTGAGACAATTTTGAAAGTTGTATAATCCAATTAAAAATTCTGGTCTAGATTTTTATCAGATGGATACCTTGAAACTGGTTGACATTTTTGTATCAGGAATGGCACCTTTTAGACAACAAAAATATTTGCTGTTTAAACTAACTACATCTTCATTCATAAGAATGTTAACTACTATAAGATAATCACTGCAATTAGTTTCAGTAATAATTTAATAGTGAACTAAACATTAGTTATATAAATAGGCCATTTTAATTTCTTTATAAATTTATTTAAACAGTAATTTGTGAAGATATTTATTTGGACATTATATAACAAACATTTATCTTAACAAGGCATGATTTTATTTATAATTTATTTATATAAGCACATTAATGATATATCATGTTCATCTGATGTATTACTAGAAATATTCATTAACCTGCATACTGGGCAAATAAAAACAAGTTAAAATGAAGCATACAAAAAGTCTATCCATATATCAAAATAAACTGGAATAAAACTTATGTTAAAATCAGGCATAAAATTTTCTGACTCCTGGTTTTTTTTTTTTTTTTTTTTGCCTCAGCAATTTCTTAAGAAAATTAGCTATTTCTAATACCTTTTCTTTATATTTTACTTATAATTAATTTATACCAAAGTGCAGGGAAAATTAAATTACTTTGAAGGATTAACCTGTTTAAAAAAATTTTATAATTTATGAAAGAGTAAATCAATATACTTATGCCATTTAAAGAAGCTAACAAAACCTTTATATATTTTATGGATATCTTTGTGGTTATTTTGGAATACTCTTTATCCTAATATTTCCAATTTATAAAGAAATATTTCTACCTTGGGGAAGGTAATTAATATTATCAAATCCCCAGGAAAAGCATGATAAATTGTATATATGACTTTTATTTTTCAAAATTAACATACAAAAGTCCATTGCCTACCAGTATTTGAAGTTCATTTTAATCACAAGCTGTATCACATTCCAAATAGAATTATAGTTCCCTTGGAGCTGTGCTCATCTTTGGTTTGCTTATCATTCTGTTCTCTAAATAATGGATGCAAGTCTTGTGATTGAAATATTACTTCCTTAAATATTTATATGAATTAAATCATTTATCAGAAATAGTTTACTTTTTTGTTAAGAGAATGTTAATGCTGATTTTCATATGGTAAGACCGTTAATTCAACTGACTGTGTTTTGAACTACAACTATCACAATGTTTATGACAAAAATTCAATATTCATTTGTATTAAAAATTAGTTTCTAATTATTTTCTTTCATAGACAGTTTCTTTTTAAAATGGAGTTGCATTACTTTTTTTATGTGAGACCTTAACTTGAAAGCAACTGTTTGTATTTTCATCATTTTATTTATTTGCTTTTTTTTTTGCAAAGATATTTTAAAACTGACAATGCCTCTAATATAAAGAGATGACTGTGGAAAATATCATATCAAGACTGATCTTGAGCAAAAAGCTATTCAAATAATAGCAATTTAATCTTTAGGTAGATTATTGGACAAATGATTTTTAATTTTATTATAATAACATTTATACATTAAAGTCAGTCATGGCCAGAAAGTGGCCATGAAAGAAACGAAATAAAACCAAAAGTTCAATTGCAGGAGCAATCCATAATCCTGTGCTCAGATATGAGTACATCTTACATTCTTGTTTTTGATGCTTTAAAATTTCAAAAAAACATAAATAAATAAAAAAACCACCAAAACAGGTGTTACTGCTGTATCATTTGACAAGTAGATGTAATGTAACTTAATGTAAATATTGTTTAAATGAGTATGGCTGAACATTGCTAAGTTATCACATTTCAGTGCTATGTAAAGCTCAATTTTTTTTAAAGGAATAAAGGTTTTGGCAAAACAGTCTCGCAATGCTAATAAAAATAAGCAAGAATGTCTTTACTGCATTATTTCTCAAATTGTTCTGAAGATCACTAATGTTTATCTTTATTACCATCTGTGTACAAACACAGTGCAACAAGTTCCATCCTCCCATTATGCATCACTAACACAGAACATGAGCACCTTCTCAATATTTCAATGCAATATCCTCTCACTCTGGCGCAACTACTTTTTTCTTTTTTGTATTTAGTTATTAGATATTTTTTTTATTTTTATTAATTGCTGTTTGTTTTACCTTGCTATTTTGTTTAACATACTGTTATTGTAAAAGTTTAAAATTTGGTAAATCCTAGGATTTATTTGCAAACTTCATTAAAATCCCAAAATCATTTGGTTTCTTTCAGACTTTTACTGCTACATTATAGTAAATCTCAGGATTTACGACTTTGCATTCATAAAAACTTGAAATAGAAACATATTTCACTTTATTTCAGAACTTTTTTTTACCGCTTTGATAAGGTAAATCTTAGTATTTAGCAGTTTGCATTGGTAAAACTCATTTGATAATTATATTTGCAACTTCTTTGCCCTGAAAAAAATCATCCACTTGGAATATGGTTCTATTAGACAACTATAATAGATATCACCCACAAGTACAGAGTGTAGGATGCTACATGATATGGATTACCATGGCCATGCAGCTGTCAACAAACTACTAATCATCTCAAGTGGAGGAGAAATTGTTGAAGTTAAACATTAGAAAGGCACATGGGGTGGATGGGATCTATTCAGTTATATTAAAGGAGACAGCAAAGGAAGAAAGCAAACCCTTAGCCATGATTATGAGAACTTAAGATGTGCAAATGTAGCCCCTAATTCACAAAGAGGCCTCTGTAGCCGAGTGGGCAGGAGCGGGAGTGCAGTAGCACACGCTCTTTGAGTAGACCGGGGTTCAAGCCCCTGACTGCTGAATACGGTCGATCTGCCAACCCGCACTGGACCAGCGTGGCAGATTATGGTCTATTTCCCTCAGCATGAATTGTTGAGGAGGCTTCCACCCTGCAGTGGGTTGATAATGGCTGCACTTTACTTTTTTTTTTACAAAGGGTGACAGGAGTAATGGAGTCAGGATCATCTAGACAAGACCACAGTAATAATTCAAACATGGCATGGATTTGTTAATGGGAAGTCTTGTCTGAACAATTTGATGGAATACTATTATGTGGTGACAAAGGAACTAGATGCAAAAAATAATTTTGATATCATGTACTTGGATTTCAGGAAAGCTTTTGATACTGTTGCACATGGAAGACTATAGTACAAATTGGAGCAGTATGGCATTAAGGGCAAGTTCCTACAATGGATAAAAGGATGGTTGAGTTGAAGAAGACAGAGAGAATGGTAATCAATGGACACTGCTCTTCATGGACTAATGTTATTGGTGGAGTCTCCCAGGGTTCGATGTCAGGCCGATTGTTGTTTTGTATATTTATTAATGATATTGATGAAGGTGTATCAGGCTTAATGTCACAGTTTGCAGATAATACAGAGGTTGGCAGGGTTGTTACTGACAGTATGCTACTGCAACAAGATCTAGAAAAGTTGGGCAGATGGGCTGAGAAGTGGCAACTGAAATTTAACATTAACAAATGCTAAGTACTGCATATGGATAGCAGTAACCCGAGAAAAATGTACTCACTGTGTGGAACTACACTCAGGGTAGTGGAAAATGGAAAAGACTTGGGGATAATTTTCTGCATTGTTCAGAAAAATTCAGACATGAAGTTTTCTCAGCAGTGCAGACAGGCTGCCAGAGCAGGTCATGGGGTCTTGTCAATGATATACAGGAATTTTTCTAGCAGGGACAAGGAGGTGATTATCCCTTTATACAAGGCAATGGTCAGGCCACACCTTGAGTACTGCATACAGGTCTAGAGGCCTCATTTTAAGAAGGATGTAGAGTTGCTAGAACGAGTACAGAGAAGAGCAACAAGATCGGTGAAGGGAACATAGGGGTGCTCTTACCAAGAAAGGCTTCAGTTCTAAAAATTGTAGCATCTGGAGAATAGGCACCTGCGAGGTGATCTGATTGAGGTGTATAAGGCCTTGAATGGTTTGAGCAGGCTCAATGCTGATGGGATTCTTCCACTTGCTCAGATTACAAACTGATGGGGTATAAACTCAAATTGAGAAAAGACAGTTGTAGAATAGATGTGTGGAAGTTTGCCTTTAGCCAGCAGGTAGTTGACTGCTGAAACAGACTTCCATGTCATTGTGGAAGTTGATGGCTTAAAGAAATTCAAGGAAGAACTGGACAAATGGATGGACGAATGGATGGGTGAAATGGGATTTTTTTTTTTTTTTTTTTTTTTTTTTTGGCTGATGCTGTATAAGCTTGCTTTCTTGCATCATGCACCTCTACAAATGATAATGCTAATAGGATCTTAAGAGTGGACTGGACTGCCATAGAATGGGAATAGAGTGTCACATACCCAAATGCTTACATGACTCCATTTTATCATTCCATGTTGGAAGTCTATTAACTCCTTTGATTGCAGAATTTTCCATTTACAGTCATACCACTGTCTCTCCTCGAAGGCCCAAGAGCATATTTACAGTTGCATCTGATATGTGATGCTTGGATCTGATGTCACCAACTGTTAACAGAGTGGTGCCTGGATATTAATGGTAGAGCAATATATACTGAATTATAATCAGATACATGGTATCATGGCAGTCCAGTCTTAGGAAGGTCTAACATAGCAACATGATTATTTCTTTTTTGCTAAATGTTAATAGTATTAGAGGAAGTCAGACTTTTCATGCATTTGCTGCATCAGCAAGAAAAGGAAAACTTATTTATTCACGCCTCTCATATGATCTCTCCCATAGCTAAAAGGGATACCACTCTAGATACTACTAAAATTTCAGAAGAGTATCAACCTTAACCACGTGGGGAAGGGAAGTTTATTCTAGTGGATAACATGTTGACTACATGTAAACTCTAAGGCTCAGTTCGTGCCAGGGGCATAACACTAACAAAAGTTAGTGTAATGCTCCTAGCACATCCTTCTCATGCACTATATATCTCCATCAGATCATCCCCAAGATTCCCAGTTTCCAAATTCTGGAATACACATCTTTGAGGTTTACTCATATGGATGTAGTAGGTCAAGAGATGAACAACTTGGATGAGTTATTTATCTCACTCTCTCATGACCTTTTCAAGCAGTTGTGTTCCCAGATCCAAACATGATACAGTCAAACTTGGTTATAACGAGCACGGATATAACAAGATCATGGCTGTAATGAGCAAAAAGCCACAATGATTTAAATTTGCATGTATTCCCATACAACCACTCACTGTTATAACAAGCGTACTACACGGATATACAGAACAAACTGCTCGAGTAGTCGAAAAAACCCAATTCTTGGAATAGATGAAATTGTAAAGGGCGACTTAGCTTTATGACCACCTACATCTGATTACAGGCCAGTTTATGACCTTGTCCTTCCAGGGACGGGGGCTATACAATAGTGCATTGGACTTCCGCTTGTGGCATTATCCTATTTACAGATTGTCTTGTATTCACTAAACTATAAATTTATTTCAGGACTTTTAAGAACTTTTTATGCATTTCGGGACTTCTAAGAACTTTGTATGTAGATCACTTTATCATTTTAAAGTAAAAATCAGTTAGAAATGAACCCTTCCTTTGGAAACATGTCAACCAGCAAAAGAAATTCTCTCGATGAAAGAAAAAGTCGAAATTATTCATGAGTTAGAACATGGTGCAAAAATTGTTGAAGTGTGTAAAAAGTTTTCTTTGTCCTCTTCAAGTGTATCGACATTGTGGAAGAATACAGAGTCCAGTCACAATATTATGACCATACCCCAATGTAGACATCACACATGGCAAGCGAATCATACAGCGCATGTGCAAAGTTCACACATCGCAAGCATATAAGGCTTGGTGTTAGTCTTCCATGAACACAGTAAGAGCCTCTGTCGTGGGCAAAGCACGTGACTTATCAGACCTGGAAAAAGGCCTCATCGATTATCAGGCCAGGGGTGCAAGCATTTCCAAAACAGCAGACTTTGTGAAATGCTCACTTGCTGCAGTGTTGAAAGTGTATCAAGACTGGATGAATGGGACAGGTTGACGACTTGACGTGTCAACTGTGGAGCCCCGTGTGCACACTGATCCCAGAGGTGAACGTCGGCTGAAATGGTTGTTCAGGACCGATTAGTGCACTACTGTTGCTCAACTTGCCATCCAAATGAACCATGGGGCCACCAGAAAGGTCTCCAACACAACAGTGCAGCGAACCCTGTTGCGCATTGGGCTCTGGAGCAGAAGCTTGGTAACAGCACTTATGCTGATGGCCGTTCATCGCAAACAACGTCGTTAGTTTGCATAGCAATACCGACACTGGCCGAGTGGCAATGGGTGGCCTTCTCTGATGAGTCACGGTTTCTGCTCCATCGAGTGGATGGACAGTGGCGTATTAAGCGTGAAACCTACAAGAACAGACACCCCGGACATGATTGTTGGCAGAAGGCAGGCTGGTGGGGGCAGCGTTATGGTCTAGGGAATGTTTTCCTGGCATGGTTTGGGTCCGTTGATACCTCTGGAGGGCATGCTGAATGCAAATGGTTACCTATCGATCGTCACAGATCAGATACACCCGCACATGTTGACCGTTTTCCCTGGAGGCAATGGTATCTATCAGCAAGACAATGCGTCGTGCCATGTTGCCAGAATTGTCCACGAGTGGTTTGAGGAGCACAACAAAGACTTCAAGCTACTCCCTTGGCCACTGAATTCTGAGGAGCTTAACCTGATTGAAAATCTATGGGACCACCTGGATCGACACATAAGACGGATGGATCCTCCACCAAGGAACCTACAGGAATGCTGGGGGTGCACCGCAGTCTGCATGGTCACAGATACTCGTAGCAACCTTCTGCTGGCTTATTGAATCCTTCCCATGGCAGCTGGCTGCAAAAGGCACATATTCTGAATACTAGGTATGTGGTCATAGTAATGTGACTGGACCCTGTAAAAATGTTTACATATCAGGACTGGAAAAGAACGTTATCAAAAAAAAAAAAATTTTTTTTTAGTAACTGCGAGGTTGCAAATGTTATTGAAGCATTGCTTCAATGGTTCACCACACAAAGAAATGCTGGATTTTCAATAGGCGGTCCGATCTTGAAGGCCCAAGTGGAAAAATTTGCTAACCAATTTGGACACGACGATTTTGTATGTAACAACGGTTGGCTGGATAGATTTAAAAAGACATAACATCGTTTATGCAAAAATTAGTGGAGAATCTCGATCTGCAGATCCAATAATGGGAAATGAATGGACTAACCATGTTTAGGCAGAAATCAGGAAAGATTTCAATGACAAAGACATCTACAGCACTGAAAACAGAACTTTTTTATAATTTGACACCTGACAATACATTTAAATTCAAAGGGGGAAAAAAATCAAAGGCTTGCTTGATGGTGCTCGTATGCGCAAATATGACAGGAACTGATAAAAAAAAACTGTTTGTTATCAGAAAATTGTTAAAATCTTGGTGTTTCAAAAACATAAGGAAACTTCCTGTGGATAACACTGCGAACAAGAAAGCTTTAGCATTAGCATTAGTAGAGGCATATAATGCAAGAAAGCAAGCTTATTCAGCATCAGCCAAAAAAAAACAAAAAAACACACCACTCCCATTTCACCCCTCCGTTCGTTCGAAATACCTGTCCAGTTGAGCCTTAAATTTGTTTAGGCTATCAACTTCAACAACAAATGATGGAAGTCGGTTCCACCAACCAACCACCCGCTGGCCAAAGGCAAATTTCCGCACATCTATCCGACATCCGTCCTTCCTCAATTTGAATTTATGCCCTCTGAGGTGATTATTCTGAGCAAGAGGAAGAATCCCATTGGCATTGAGCATGCTCAAACCATTCAAAGCCTTATACACCTCTATCAGATCACCTTGCCGGTGCCTAGTCTCCAGACTCTGTAATTTGCAAAACTTAAGCCTTTCTTCGTAAGAGCACCCCTTTGTTCCATTCACTAATCTTGTTGCCCTTCTCTGTACCTGTTCCAGCAGCTCTACATCCTTCTTGAAATGAGGATTCCAGACCTGTATACAGTACTCAAGATGTGGCCTAACCATTGCCTTATACAAGGGAATAATCACCTCCTTATCCCTCCTAGAAAAATTCCTGTATATCATTGACAAGATACCATGAGCTACTCTTGCAGCTCGTCTGCACTGCTCAGAGAACTTCATATCTGCCTGCACAATTACCCCCAGGTCCTTTTCATTCTCCACCACTGTCAGTGTAGTACCACAGAGTTGATACGTTGCTCTGGGGTTACTGTTTCCCATATGTAGTATTTTACATTTGTAAATGTCAAACTTCATTTGCCACCTCTCAGCCCATCTGTTCAACCTTTCCAGATCCTGTTGCAGCAGCATAGCATCAGTAGTGTCCTTAACAACCCTGCCTACCTTTGTATCATCTGCAAACTTGGACATTAAACTTGATATACCATCATCAATATCATACATAAACACCGAAAACAACAACGGACCCAACACTGAACCCTGAGGAACTCCACTAATAACATTAGTCCACGTTGAGCAGTGTCCATTGATTATCACTCTCTGTCTTCTGCCACTCAACCATCCCCTTATCCATAGCAGCAATTTGCCTCCAATGCCACACTTCTCCAATTTGTGCAGCAGTCTTCCATGTGCAACAGTATCAAAAGCCTTTCTAAGATCCAAATATATAATATCAAAGTTATTCCCTGCATCCAGTTCTTTTGTGACTACATCATAGTATCCTATCAAATTGGTCAGGCAAGACCTGCCCTTAACAAAACCATGCTGCGTCTGAGCTATAACTGAATTCTTGTCTAGATGATCCTGCAATGCTTCTTTAACCAGTGCCTCCATTAATTTTCCTGGAACAGAAGTTAAACTAACAGGTCTATAATTACTTGTGTCAGCCTTTGATCCTCCTTTGTGAATTGGGGTTACATTTGCAGATCTCCAGTCTATGGGTACCTCCCCTGAGTCCAAAGAAGCTCTCATAATTATGGCCAGGGGGTTTGCTTACTTCCTTTGCTGCCTCCTTTAATATAACTGGATAGATCCCATCCACCCCAGGTGCCTTTTTTATGTTTATCCTCAACAATCTCTCCTCCACTTTCCTTTCAGTTATTACAAAATCATGTAGCTCACTGCCAATGTCTACTTTACCTACGTCATTCTCCTTCCTGAATAACTTCTCATGCGTGAATGTAGATGCAAAATACTACTTTACCTACGTCATTCTCCTTCCTGAATAACTCCTCATGCGTGAATGTAGATGCAAAATACTCATTTAGATTGTTAGCCACCTGAGCAGGATCCTCAACTGTTGAACCATCAATATCCAGTGGACCAATCTGATTCATCCCTTTCCTTCTTGAGTTTAAATAGGTAAAGAACTCTTTTCTGTTCTTCTTTGCATCCTTTGCCAAAGATTTTTCGTAGTCTGCCTTTGCCTGCCTAATCTCCTTTGTGACTTGGTTACAGACCAACTTATATCTATCATAGGCTTCCATGTCGCCCATTAATTTGTATGTATTCCATGCATTTTTCTTCTCTGCCACATGTCTCATTAGTTCATCTGACAACCATTTAGGCCTAAACCTTGAACAATATTTCTTAGTTGGTATGTAAAGCCTGGTAGCTTCCAAGATTAGTTCCTTGAATGCTTCCCATTTTGAGTTTGCTGTTGGTAACATCATCAGTTGATCCCACTGTATAGAATTTAAATACTGTCTCAGACCATCATAGTCGCCTTTACGAAAACAAAAACCCTTCCCTTTACCTCTGATGGTAGTTACCTCCTTGAGTAAATCCCACTTCAACATACTGTGATCACTGCCACCTAGTGGTTCATTTATCTGCAGATTCTTAATGCATGAAGAATCACTACTGATAATCAGATCAAGAGTATTGCTCCCTCTTGTTGCCTCACGAACATGCTGATGTAGAAAACAATCATCCAATAAATCCACAAAAGCCTGGCTAGTGTGTGTGACCAACCCACAAATTCCAGTCAATATCTGGGAAATTAAAATCCCCCATTATAAGACTCTCTGATTTACTGGCCCACTCCATTTCCCTGTACAATATCTTATTATACTCATCAGAGTCATTAGGCCTATAGCACACTCCTACTCTCAATTTTGATTTCACTATGCTTATGTCACACCAAACTGACTCGACACTGCCCTGTCCATCGATGTCGACTGGCTTCACTTCCTTGGATTTTATGTGTTTCTTAACTAATAGCATAACCCCTCCTCCCCTCCTGTCTATCCTTTCTATACACATTGTATTCCCCAAATTCCAGTTCCGCATTCCTTATATCTGTGTGACACCACGTCTCTGATATCCCAACAATATCTGCCTTTGATGTTTTGAGCAATACCTCAAATTCATCAAATTTATTTACCAAACTCCTAGCATTGGTGTACACGCAAGTATGCATGCACCTGTTTCTATTCTTAGCTACCCTAACACAACCCATGTATTTACTTGTACCGCAATGACTCCCAGCAGTCTCTGAAATATCCTGCATCTTGTTTTTCAGGGTTCTGCTCATTTCAATAGAAGCAGTGCAAGAATCACTTCCACCTCTGCCAGTGGCTACTGTTAATCTATTAGTCCTTGTATCCCCCCCAACTAACAGTTTTCCGACCCACCTAACACTGCCTCGACAGCATCAGCAAAAATTCTTGCACCCTTTCTATTTAAGTGTATCCCATCCCTGTAGAAGCAGTCTCTCCTGTTAACAAGTACAGACCAGGCTGAAAAAAATTCTACCCCTTGAGCCTTGCACAATCCCTCCAGGGCCGAATTGATCGACAAGGCTCTCATCATATACTTCCTCCTATCGTGTCTGGGCAGTATTGCAGACACTTTCAAATTCAACCCTAATTCACGGCTTTTTTTCAACAGTGACCTGTACTTGCTAAGTAATTCCGCCGGTCTCCTATCCTTAATATCATAAAGCTTGGATGACTTCGGATATTTTTCAGCAATACATAAATGATTGGAATAAAGAGCAATTCAAAAAGAAGAAAAATATTTTATTGTTAATTGATAACTGGCCTGCACATCCCCAGATTTAAAATTTGTCCAACGTTAAGCTAGTGTTTCTGCCTCCCAATACAACATCAATTTACAACCAATGGACACAGGTGTAAGCAAGAATTTGAAAGGATTCTGTATAAGATTTCTAGTTCTACATTTGATCAGTCAAAGAGAACAGAAGCTTAACGAGTCTATATCAATAATGGATGCTATACATTTATTGAATGACGCGTGGAATGTTACCTTGACAACCATATTGAATTGCTTCAATAAATTGAAATTAAATTCAAATGAAATTTCAATTGTAGATGAAGAAGATGGAAATGAAGAAAACAACTTACCATTATCCGAATGGTTTCTACATAACAAAGTTGTAGGTTTTAATACAGATAACATCGATGAATTTGTACGAGTCGATAACAATTTATTAACTAGTGGTCGTCCTACAAAGAGTGACATTGTAAATGCTGTGCTCAACAAAGAAGATAATGATGATGGTAAAGACAATGATTGTGATGATGATATGATGATAATTTAAAGTGAATCAAAATCAGAGTTGACAATATCACAAGTTCTAGGTGCTCTAAGAATTGAGGCAAGTAATAAGACTTTTAACGTGCTCAATGTTTTAAGGGGAAACTTAGATTTATTTATTTATTCTGATAGGTGGTCCCAGCCAGCTTTCCTGGCATCCCCACCACTAATCACAATACTGTACAGATAATTAGACTTAGAGCATTAATTCTAGCTCCATTACAAGATATTGAACTTTTGCACTTCATGTACTCACACCATTAATAGACAATGAAGTGCTGCAGTTCACATAAAATGAATTTGGAGTCCCTGACACAAAAAGTAGCTAATGAAAAATTGCAGTCAGTGCATACAATTTCAATGTAATGTCCAGTCTGAGAAAAAAGTCTTCTTAATAAATGAAATATAACCCAGAAAGCTAAATTCCACACCCAGGAAGCATTCTCCAAAGTAAATTGCAGTCAGACTGTGTAAGTACAGGTAGCCCTCGTTTTGCACTGATTCGCAATAGTACTGATCACTAACCACAATGCCATTTTTATTTATTTATTTTTGCAATTTTTTTATAAATGGAAAGTTTAAAATTGTCAGACAAAATTTATTGGCATCATACTGTGCTATTTATCGTGCACTGTTCCTGTGATTTAGGACAATCTGAGCCAATTAGCAATTAGCGCATTTGTATCAGAGATGAGAAAGATTCCCGCCCTCAAAGTAACCACTTGTGGATGTGGTTAGTGACGGTCCATGTGGTGAAGCATTCAATTGGTTGTTGTTTACACTATTTACACGTGTTGGAAATTTATTACACCTACATTTTTTTATTAATTGTGCTATTAATAAATAAAATAATAATAATAGTGATAGCTGTGTGCAGTTTTTTTCCAATCGTGTTATAAAGTTTTTAATTTAATAGAATAAAGACATGTGATGTCTGGTAAAAGTAGTTTATTGAATTCTAGTGCAATATTCGGAGAACAGAATCTGATGTGTGTAGGGCTATGAATATGCCTCCATAGACTATTGCTACAACTGTGAAGAATGCTAATAAAATAAAACAATTGATGCAAAGTGGTAAGTAAAATTTGTGGTGCCCAGAACCTAACCTGTGATTTCTAATTGACTCCATTATATAAAGGGTTCCATTTGTGCCTGTCCCCCCCCCCCCAAGGAACCTAACCCCGATGTAAATCGAGGGCTACCTGTATTCTCATCAGTAAATTGATTCTCATCAGAAGATGAACTTTCTGTCTGATTGCATCATAACACTCCCCTCCCCACCCTCAATTTAGTAACATAACCTCACATATGATGCAAGGAAGCCCAATGGTTTTGCTGCACCAGCCAAAACAATAATAATTAACTAAAATTTAATAAAAATAAAATAATACTGTTTGACTCCCTCCTTACATAGGTATCTATCCAGCTATCAAGAGCCTCAACCACTCATACAGGCAATTTATTCTAGTAATTAACAAACTTAAATAAGTAATTAACAAACTTAAATTAATTAAAGACTACAATAAAACTTCCTGAAATATAGTCTAAATCCCCTCACCCCCTCATAATTTGAATTTATGGCCTTTACTTCTGCAATCATTCATAACAGTGAACATTTCACCCTCGGTCATTTTATTCTCTCCTCCCAGAGCCTTATAATGTACACCTGACAAAGTTACCAAGCTCTGCAAGCCCACATATTCAAAGTCAATTTACACCCTTCAACTCAAAATTTCTTCAGAATATAAGTTATTTTTGGGTTGTTAATTTCCAAATATATAACCTAACATTTTGTGGCATTAATAAATATTTACTGCAGTAAATGACAAATAACATGATCTTTCATGGTCAACAGCCAGTTTAACATCAAGAAAAGAGAAAGACAAGAAATGAATTAAGACTAGAGGGCTCACATTGAAATCCTGAGTCTCAAGCCTTTTGGTGTAAATTTTTCAAATGTTAAGTGAAAAAGTTAAGTTTAAGATTATGTGTAAGGATGCAAATTAAAGATGAATAGTTACAGTAAATTAGACTGTCATTTGAATTCATTAAAATGTAACTGCCATTCTCACAATGATCCACGAACCTATCTAAGTCATTCTGAAGGAGTCTGGCCTGATTATCATTGACTATTCTCCTAACCTTCTTACCATCTGCAAATTTCAACATTGTACCTTTTCCCTTGTAGACACGATAATGCATTATGTATTCAATGTAATTCAAGGCTGACTTGGAATCTCTCTCTCTCTCTCTCTCTCATTTCTTTTTTTTTTTATGGAAAATAAAAATAAACACTACACTAGAACAATAAACACTATCTGTGGTAGCTGATGGGAATTACTGTAATCAATCCCAGCTTGTATTACTACTTCTAATGTACAAGATGGAATCTGATATAATCAAAGAATTCAAGATGAATGTTCAGATAATTTCATCCTGTTTCAATTTCAAGAGGAGGTAAAACTAGATGAAATTATCTGAAAATTAAGTGCACATTATTGGGAAGAGACCCATCAAGTGCAACTGTGTGTGATTGGAGCAACAGGTTTTCTGAAGGCTGTGAAGAAGCTAACTACAAAGAAGATAACTCACCAGATGTGAACATTTGTTGCATAAAATGTTCATGTAAGAATTGCAATTTTAATTTCTATTCTTAATTCATGCATAAAATATTCATTTTACAGTTAATTTTACATCCAGTTAGTATTAGTAATGGCTGCATGGTGTAAGAAAGCCTATGGCTTATGCTGCACCAGCCAAAAAAAAAAAAAAAAAAAAAAACCCCGAATAAAACAATGAAAAAACAAAGATAAATAATAATAATTATTAAAAGAAAGGGAAATTAAACCTATCATCCTATGCGTTTCCCTCACTCGAAGGTACTATTCAGATGACCTTTGAATTTCCCTAAACTGTCAGCCTCTACCACCCATGTAGGCAACTTATTCCAGTAATTTATAACCCATTGGCTAAAATAAAACTTGCTGCAGTCCAATCTAAACATTCCCCCCCCTGTAACTTGAATTCATGTCCCCTAGTTCTAGCATCATTTATAATCTTGAAAATTTCATCCTCATTCATTTTACTGATGCCTCCCAGAGCCTTAAACACCTCAATCAAATCTCCTCTAAGGTGTCTAGTTTCCAAACTCTGCAACCCATATATTCAAAGTCTTTCTTCATAAGGATGCCCTTTTGCCGATCTCACCAGGTGAGTTACCTGTCTTTGCACCTTTTCAAGAAGCTTGATGTCTTTCTTTAGATGCGGTCTCCATACTTGAACACAGTATTCCAAGTGTGGTCTAACAAAAGCCTTATATAATGGGATTATCACGTCCCTATCTCTACTTGCAAAAGTTCGATAGATCATCGACAGGACACCATGGGCCTTCCTTGAAACCTGTTTATAATGCTCAGAGAATTTCAGTTGAACCCTAGAAATTAACTCTTCTTTAATATGGATTAATTACTAGGCTTCTGCTAAAATTACATTTAAATGAAATGGCTCTGAGTTAGCATAAACATTGAGAACCATGTTCTAATGAAAGGTATTAATGTTAACTTAAGAAAAAAATCATACATATAGGTACCCCTCAAGTTATGATAATTCATCATGTGTGTATTTTTTACATAAATGAATTTTCGAATACAGCCACTCCCCGATTAAAGTAAGGGTTGAGTTCCACAGAACTCTACGTAAGTTGGATGCCCCATGCTTGTGCAGCATTTGCATTACCTTTTCTGCAACTGTGCTCGCTGAATTGACTGGATCAAAAAAAGAAAGGTTTGACGAACGTGTGAATAGAATTATTTATTGTATTTATTCAATTTTTTATTTCATGCGCAGGAAAAATTACAAAAGCGTGCAATTTAAAAAATTTAAAAATTATAAAATTTAAAAACAAGAGAGGAGACAGGCATAACGTCAGTAAGTTTTATTTCTCGAGCATCGTTGCCAGAATCGACGTCTTCAGCTGATAAGTATGCCGCTGTGGAGATTTAGAAGGGGTCGGCCGCTCAACCTTACGAAATAACATATTAATGGATGACTGGGTGGTGGCTTTTTTCTTTTCATCGTAGATTTCTTTGTAGCAAGCAAACATATCATTCGCCTCTCTGTTAACTTTTAAGAATCGTTCGCTGTCGGAATCCATCTTCTCAAACCTCGCCATTGCTGATGCAATTTCATGAAATGCCACTGACATCTCTCTGGTGATGAAATGTCTTGGCTCCTCACTTGGTTCATCTTCAGCTTCGTCAGCATTTTCTTCTTTCACTATCGCTGCCTGCAAGTAAATAGTTCTTCGCTAGATAATTCCTTCTCTTCTTCCTCTATTAACTCCTTCACGTCTTTAAGATGGTGTGGTAAATATTGTAAGATTTCCAAAAGTCTCTTAACATAAAATTTTTCTCGTCTACTACAGACAATGCCTGAGCAAAGGTTGTGCATAACAGTATGCTTTTAAAATTGCAACACCCTGATCCATAAGTTGGATGAGTGAAGTCGTGCTTGGTGGTAGAAATATGACTCTCACATTCAAATTGAAATCATCTAGATAAATAGGATGTCCAGGAGCATTATCTAATAGAAGCAAATCTTGAAAGGAATATCGTTGTCTTTACAATATTTTTCAACCTTGGGAATGAAGCAGCATTTAAACCAATCCTCAAAGAGAGAGATACTGTTGTCTGTGCTCTCTGGTTCGATCGGAAATGCACGGGTAGGGTGGCTTTTTTGATGCCCTTAAATGCACAAGGATTTCCAGAATGGTACACAAGCAGTGATATTAATCTGTAATCTCCCAATGCATTAGCCCCAAGCAAGAGCGTGGCCCTATCTTTTGAAGCCTTTAAACCTGGCATTGTCTTTTCCTTTTTGGCAATGTATGTTCGATTCGGCATTTTTTTCCAATACAGAGCAGTCTCGTCAACGGTAAAAATCTGCTGTGTTGATTGCATCACAAAATTTCCCTGCAGCTGCAGAATTGGCACTGGTGACTTCACCGCATACTTTAATGTTTTGGAAACCAGCACAATGCTTGAACCTATTAAACCACCTGTTGCTTGCCACGAACTTGGCTTGGGGTTCACCATACTTATCCTTAATATCTTAATAAATACTTCTTGCTTTTGCTTGAATGGCCATTTATCCAGAGATACAGCACCTGAACGCTGTTCAGGTTTGATCAGAAATGCACGGGAAACGTACTTAAGATCAACGCCGCTTGATTTTAAGTGTTGACCCTTTGACATGTCCTTTATATGTTCACTGTCCTTTAAAACAGTATTCACTGTTGAAGCAGCAAGATCTTTTTTTTTTTTTTTTTTTTTTTGATTTGGTAGTTGTTGGCGCATCGGCTTCTGTGGCCATATTGCACCTCCCAAGGTTTTTGCAGTACTTTGATCCAAGCCCGAGGCGGGAATCGAACCCGCGACCTTTGGGTTGCCGGGCAGGTACTTTACCCACTCGGCTAGCCCGGTCGGCTCAGCAAGACCTAATTCCCTTGCAATAGATGACAAACTTTGTCCTGCTTCGTACTTCTTAATTATTTTCATCTTCATTTCTAAATCAATTTTGTTTCGTTTCCTGGCACTGCCAGCACTTGCACTTTCCGTTGGTCCCTTTCCCTTCACCACTGTAATAAGTAAATAGGAATGAAGAGAAGATTTTGAAATTTTATTTATGTTTTTTATGTGATTGAAGATTTCAGTAAAGGGGAACTCATTTCACCATAATACTGTAACATAAAATCCACAGAATTCCAGTTATCAGTATTATCGCAAATGCAATAAGATTGAGTTTACTACCCGTTTATAACAGATTGCACTAACAGAAAAGCCCAATAAACTGGAAAGTGCAAATCGTTTTTATTGTTTTATGGCAGTGACCTCCAGAAATGTGTTTTATAAAAATATCACAAAAGCGTTCAAAATTGATTCTTGTAACGAACATATGATAACCATGAAAGTGTAATGCAATTTCCATTATAAATATGACCTTTTAGAGATAACCTGCTTAGTAATATAGCAAAATTTTCAACTTCCAAGACTTGGAATGAATTAAAAAAAAAAAAAAAAAAAAAACCAATATGTTATTGGGTCCACATTATGATATTTACCTCCATTTATCCCTACAAATGCAAAATATGTTTCCATATTTTTATCAGTTTGCACCGGCCAGCAAAAACTTACGTAAAATTGAATTTGCATAAGTTGAGTATTACATAAGTTAGGGAGTTCCTGTACATGATATATTTCAAGTTAAAAGTGAATCTGCAATCAACTTGTTACCAAGATGTCTTTTTAAAGAATTTTTAAAACTGTGAAAACCTATGCTCTGTGTATAAAAATATGAATGTTTGGAACAACACATGTGTGTTGAGCTATACATAGAAGCTGTTCACTACAAGGTAGCTTCGTATGATTATCATGTGATCAAGTGTTAATCTAGGGACAATTGCCAATGATCTGGCATCATTTGAACTTTGCCATTATGGAGTGCGCTGATACAGCAATTTTATCCTTTGTCTGATTTATCCTTACCTTAATACTTTATTTTAATCAAAGGCTTTATGTGCTCTAATGACTAAGTATTCTAACCATTCTTAATGAATGGTCAGAATACTTAGTAACTTTCAGTAATTACAATACTTTTTGTAATTACTGGTGATTACTACTGTTTACCAGTTTTACTGTTTTTAATATGTGCAGAATATTACACATATCAATGGCTTTTCTATTTAATGACAACTGTACACTGATTAAAATGCTTATAAAACAACATTATCATGAAGAAGCACACCTATGGAAAAAAATCAGTCTGACAGGCTGATCCAGAACAGCCTAACCTTATTTTCTATGGGAAATTATTTCCAAGACACATGATTTTTGTCCTAGAAGATCAAAAATGCATTAATGGTATAACTTGAGGGATAACTGTAGTAAATTTGAACCACAATTTTATTTTAAAAATAATAAATCATTTAATAAGCAGTAAATTCATTAGGGAGGGTGAAATGAATGGATTAATAGATCCGAGAAGATCAGTAAGAAACATTTTAAATTCTGAAATGTTTCCAAATACTCATGCCCAATAGTTACAGGTAGCATAATATGATATCATAAATCATCTCTTTGGTTTCAGAGGCTTTTTTAAATATCTTAGTATTAGTCGTTATCACTGAAATTTGGATAAAACTATTAAAAAAGAAATGAAGTAACTGAACAAAGAAGTTGGATTTTTTTTTAACGTGAAGAATATGTTCTTATATCTTCAGAAGCAATAAACAGTTAAAATGAATTAATTATAAATGGGAAGTCCAAATAGTTTTAAACTTACAGTGAAGTCTGACTCAAATTCAAAACCTGCCACTATCAATGAAAATGCCTATGAATGCAAAGGGAGTTTTAAATAGTTCAAACTCTCTTAAACCAAGTGTTGTCACATTTGTGACTTTCTATTATCACATCAGAGTTAAAAATATAAGCAAGAAAATATGGCACAGTTTACAGACTAAAATGTTTTTAAGATAACAATGGATAATTCAAAAGCTTCAAGAAATACAGTAACATCACTGTGTGGCCTAATATGCAGTAAGAGTTCAAACCCCTGTATCCAAGAAATATTTAATGTCAAGTTCCATTATTTGCAAACACTACTAACAAAGGCAGTAGCTGCCAGAAATTGAGAGAGATTACATTTTAGATGATTTTGCACATCCCTAATACCATAGAGAGTTGAATCAACTGATATGACTACATTATTCCTTACTATCCTGACATAAGACGTTCATTGTAATAGGTTAACTGTGTACCAAAAGAAAATATCAGCATAAATTTAGATTTTTTTTTAAAATTAAGTACAGGATGTTATGATAAAAAAAAAAAAAAAAAACCACAGCAATGTAAATTTTAAATATAATATCATTTATCTATTAACATTTGAATGATGAGAAGTCCATCCTACATATCAAGCAGTTAGTCTACAAAAATTGTCAATATGTAGCTGCACTTCCTACTAGCTTCAACCTCTGAATCTATATCATTTAATGTTAAATTCCATTATTTCCAGACATCAAAAATGAAAGTAGCAATTGTCAGACTGTATGAAACCACAAAGATACAAAACTTACCTGACAGGAATAATCAGCAGTTATAATCAGCTGGTTTATGATGCATGAAATAAAGTTTGACATATCTGAGCCTATCATCATCCATCATTATAATCTTGGAGAATCGGTGAATGTGGCACTTATACGAAACAAAAACAAGAGACATCACATTTTTCATAACAGATAAATTTCAAAATATATAAGAGCAATACAGCTCAATCCTTCCTATTTTGATACTATTTGAAAAATATAAGAGATTTAACTCATACCTTTTTATAGGAAGTTCTTCGGCCTGGCACTCACATCAAATTAATACATTATATGAAACTAAATTTATGATGCGATATTATGATTTAAAATTGTTAATATATATGGGTTTCTTAAAAATAATCTTGTATTCAATTTCCATAATCTACTCACTGCCAAAAGGAAGAGAAAAGCGAAGTCGATGTACATCAACCCACCACAAACTAAACCACCCAGCCATAACGGACAGGAAACTGAAGACAATTGTCAAATTTACTCAAATATTTTAGACTAAACTTCTTAATAAGGGACAGTGTTATTTCGGGATGGTCCGTGCTCACAAGAAGTAAAGTGACACTTAACAATCTCCACTCTCTTTTATACTAATAATAAAATTCAATTTAGTGTATCGTGATGAGATAATTTTATTAACCAATGTAAATAATGTTATTTACACACATGCGTAAAGGTCCATGAGTCCGAAATCATGTCTGGTCTACGTAAATTTATAGTGTTAGGATTTAACTTCATTTCAAGTGTTTTGGCTATTAGGAGTTTTGTATATTCATATTGTGTATTAATTACTTTAGCCTCATTAAAAAGAAACACATGGTTCTCATGGATGGCATGAAAGGAAAGTTCAGACGCACCTGTTCTTTTTGCCCTTACGGATGTCTGGTATTGCTGTAGTCGTACTGAAAGATAATTTTTTGGGTAGAACCAATATAAAAAGAGTTACATTCCCCACATGCAATGTTATAGACTATGTTGGTACGTTCCATATTAACAACTGTAGTTTTCTTCCTCATTTTCAATACTGTGTGGAGTTTACTTATGGGTTGCACAACAATTGCATCTCTCGCATCATATTTATGATATTATAAAACCTTTACGTCTGATTTTAAAATTCAGTATAAAAAATTCAGAGTCACTTTTTAATAAATTAAAATACAAAAAGTTAGATAATGATGATAAATTGTTTTCCCTCCATAGATGTCTCATTATACAAAGGGTACTAGGAAAGTTTTACAATATGACGCAAAAATGAATCACAGGAAGCTGCTTGTTGCTGCATGTTGAGACATGTTCATACGTGCATAGTAGCCGCCGCGCCAAGTCGATGGGCTCAGTTATTCATTAGTAGTGAGAGTGTAAAGTGCTTGCGATGGCATCGTGGTCACGAAATGAGATAAGGACAGTTTTGCGGTATAATTTCGTGCGTGGTTTAACCATAGACCAGTGCTTAGAAGAAATGACTCTTGCACTAGATGATGATTGTCCACATCGTACAACGATATTCAGGTGGTATAGAGAATTCCAAAGGGGAAATTTCACTCTGGAGGATTCTGAGAGGCAGGGAAGGCCACGAACGTCAGTTACGGAGGAAAACGTTACTGCTGTGAGGAAAATGCTTGACGAAAACAGGCGAGTGACCTACCAACAGATAGAGGATACTTTGGGCCTAAATGCACCAGCAATTCGTTCGATTCTGCAAGATCATTTGCACGTGAAGAAACTTTGTTCTCTCTGGGTGCCGCATCAACTGACTGAAGAGCAAATGACACGACGTGTGACTTGGTGCCGGGAGATGTTAAAAAAGTTTGATAAGGGACAATCTCGGTATGTGAACAACATCGTGACAGGTGACGAGACTTGGCTGTACTATTACGATCTGCCGACCAAGGCTCAAAACAAAGTTTGGGTCTTTGATGATGACGACACACCCGTAATTGTCAGAAAATCCCGATCTGTAAAGAAGAAAATGATAGCTGTATTTTTCAAATCGAGTGGAATTGTGGAACGTGTCGTTTTGGACACGCAGAAGACAGTCACAGCTAAGTGGTATACTGAACAATGCCTGCCTAAAGTCATTGGATCTATGAAGAACCTGCGGCCAAAGTCAAGAATGGACACCTGGTACCTCCATCACGATAATGCTCCAGCTTACCGCGCCAAAGCCTGCACCGAATATTTGACCACGACAGGACTGAAACTTCTCGAGCACCCTCCCTACAGTCCAGACCTTGCTCCCTGCGACTTTGCACTGTTCCCGCATGTGAAAATGAAGCTAAAAGGGAGGCGGTTTTCCAGTGATGAGGACCTTCTACGGGCTTGGGACAACGAGTGTGCTTTACTCCCTAGTGAAACTTGGCAGAACTGGTTTAAAGATTGGTTTCGGAGGATGGAGAGGTGTATTGAATGTAGAGGAAATTACTTTGAAAAAATTAAATAAACAAAGCTGTATTGCAAAACTTTCCTAGTACCCTTTGTACACTAATGTAGATGTTAATTATTCGCTTGATACATTATGGGATTTGATTAACAGTGATTCCATAATACTGAATAAAACCAGGTTACCAAAAACTGAAATATTTTATTTAATCAGATTTCTCATTCAAGCCAATTACATTGATTTTCAATCGAATATTTATAGACAAATTGTTGGACTCCCGATGGGATTAAGCTTGAGTGGCCTTGTCGCGGAAATTTACCTTAACAACATTGAACAATTACATTTAAATCTGTTTATTCCAAGCTTAACATTTTATGGTAGGTACCTTGACGATATCCTGGTCATTTCTCATAAAGATATTGTAATTAATCTCATGGATTCATTTAACAAAATTCGTACGAGACTTAAGTTCGCTTTAGAAGATGAAAAACAGGGAGAGAAATCTATAAATTTTCTTAATTTTACGTTAACTAAGGTCAAATTGTTACAACATACAATTTAACATATACTGCAAACCAACAAACACTGGAAAATTTTTACATTATTCAAGTTATCACCCTTTTACTTATAAAAGAAGTATCATTTTTAACCAATTCTATAATGCTTACAAATATAGTTCTACATAGGAATCTTTTAATAATGAACTTAAGGAACTCTTTACAAGATTTTTGAACAGGAGATATATATTAGGTACAATAGAGAATATTCAACAACACGCAAAACAAAAATTAGAATCTGTTTCACTTAATAATAAAAACATTACACAAAAATATTTTATTAAAGTTCCTTATGTACAACAATGGTATAAACAATTCATAACTATTTTTAAAAACATGGAATTTAAAATTGTTGCACAACCCATAAGTAAACTCCATACAGTATTGAAGATGAGGAAGAAAACTACAGTTGTTAATATGGAATGTACCAACATAGTCTATAACATTGTGTGTTGGGAATGTTGTTGTTATTTGATTTTTAGGAGCATTAGCAACTAAGGCCATATTGCTCCAGGATATGCAGTGGTCATTCCCTGACCTTTCCGCATCCTCCGTATTTGGTGGTGACGGGCTCGAACTCCGGTCTCATCAAGAAGTGTGTGCTACGCACTGCTGCTGCTCCTTCCCACCTGGCTACGGAGGTGCTGTTGGGAATGTAACTCTTTTTATATTGGTTCTACCCAAAATTATCTTTCAATACGACTACAACAACACCAGGCATCCATAAGGGCAAAAAAGAACAGGTGCGTCTGAACTTTCCTTTCATGCCATCCACGAGAACCATATGTTTCTTTTTAATGAGGCTGAAGTAATTAATACACAATACGAATATACAAAACTCCTAATAGCCAAAACACTTGAAATGAAGATAAACCCCAATGCTATAAATGTACGGAGACCATACACGATTTTGGTTGGTTGGTTGGTTGGTTATTAGAAGTTTAATGGCGCATCAGCATCTAAGGCTATCATGCGCCAAGTCTAAGGTACACGATTTTGGATTCGTGGACCTTTATGCATATGTGTAAATAACATTATTTACATTGGTTAACAAAATAATCTTGTCGCGGTACACTAAATTGAATTTTATTATTAGTATAAAAGAGAGTGGAGATTGTTAAGTGTCACTTTACTTCTTGTGAGCATGGACTATCCCGAAATAACTTTGTCCCTTATTAAGAAGTTTAGTCTAAAATATTTTAGTAAATTTGACAATTGTCTTCAATTTCCTGTCCGTTATTGCTGGGTGGCTTAGTTTGTAGTGGATTGATGTACATCGACTTCACTTTGCTCTTCCTTTTGGCAGTGAGTAGATTATGGAAATTGAATACAGGATTATTTTTAAGAAACCCGTATATATTAAAAATTTAAATCATAATATCATGTCATAAATTTAGTTTCATATAATGTATTAATTTGATTAATCTGATGTGAGTGTCAAGGCCAAAGAACTTCCTATAAAAAGGTATGAGTTAAATCTCTTATATTTTTCAAATAACAGATAAATAAACATATTGGATATAAGATGTATAAAGGACTTCAAAGAAACTAAGTATTTAGGAATGTAATATACATTTTATTAAGATGGATTATTCTAGGTGGGAGAATTTTAGTTTGGTTTGGTTTGGTTTGGGGTTTATTGGCGCATTAGCAACTAAGGCTATAATGCGCCAAATCCAGGTCATGTGTAAAAAATTAAAGTATTCAGTGACCTAGTTAATTAGGCCACCATGTCGAGATATAACATAGATGTTAAAGGTATAAAAGTATATCAGCAAAGCAATAAAAATTCAATTTTAAATACGGGTAAAAAGGCTTACTGATTTTAAAAAGCTAAAAACAGCAGACACATTGTCATTGTCAGATAAAATCTGACTGAGTGTATAAGGCTCAGCCAGATGACTAAAATCGGTAAAATAAAAGTCACGTTCATGTCTAAAACGTGGACACTCGATTAAAATGTGACGTATACTTAAATAGGTGTCACAGTTCTCACACATAGGACAGTCATCTGCCCTCAGCAGAAATGCATGCGTAAGATGACTGTGTCCTATGCGGAGGCGAGCTAGAACAACTTCCTCTCTGCGACTCCTGCGCAGACTAGACTGCCAATGTCGGATTACAGGCTTTATCTGATAAAGCTTGTTTGTGACATGATCATGCCAAGAATTTTGCCATTGGGACAGTAATTTAGCCTGTATTAGCTGCCTGTAGTCTGTATAGGGGACTAACAGGCAGTAAGTGCTGTGGGGTTCTGGTGACCTAGCCGCAGCATCTGCCAGTTCATTTCCCACGATCCCAATGTGGCTTGGAATCCAGCAGAAACGAATGTCGAAAGAACACTCAGACAGAGAGTGTAGCATCTGCTGAATCCGGATCACAAATGGATGAGGATTATACCTCATACTAGATAAAGCCTGCAGTGTACTGAGAGAGTCAGTGTACACCATACACCTTTGATACCTGTGGGTTTTAATATGGTCCAAGGCTAACTCTATAGCATACAACTCGGCTGTATATATGCTGCATTGTTGGGGAATCTTTCCAGATATAGAAAGACCTGGAAAGATAGCAGCAGATCCAACAGACAACTCCGACTTCGAGCCATCAGTGAAGACAGGCAAGAAGTTGGAATATTCGGCCCGGTGGGCAGCGTAGAGTTGGTGGTAGACAGCAGGTGGAGTTACTGACTTATCCCAATTTTTAAGGGAGAAGTCACATGATGGTAAGCGAGCATGCCAGGGTGGAAGTGGTTGCCTTGGTGACTGGGCAACATTGTCTACCATGATGTCGAGCTCTCTTAGCAGCTCTTGGACGCGGATACCAAAAGGCCGGTTGGCAGTCTGACGAGTGTTATATAGGTTTTCCCATCGTGGCTTGAAAACGGATGTCCACGTAGGGTTGTCTGGCAGGGATTTTAATTTAAAAGTATATTTTAAAGACAATTGCTTTCGTCGAAATGACAGTGGTGGTTCAGTTGCTTCAACATATAAACTCTGGACAGGGGATGTTCTAAATGCTCCAGTAGCAATGCGGATGGCTTGGTGGTGAACTGGGTCCAGCCACCTAAGTACGCTATTTCTGGCCGATGCGTACACTTGGGACCCATAGTCTAGTTTAGATCGGACAAGTGCACGATAGAGGCTGAGCAAAGTGGAGCGGTCTGCTCCCCATTTATTGGAGGAAATAGAGCGTAGGAGATTCAACCCTCTTGTGCACTTTGTCCGCAGTTGACGAATATAAGGTAAAAATGTCAACTTCTTGTCGAAAATGAGCCCCAAGAATTTTGTCTCGGGTGCTACTGGAATGATGTCTTGTCCGAGTTTAAGTTCTGGTTCAGGGTGAAGGTTCCGTTTGCGACAAAAGTGTACGCAGACAGTCTTCTGTGGCGAGAACCTAAACCCATTAGTCATTGCCCAAGTGTTGACGTGGTCTATGGCATGCTGCAATTGCCTTTCAATGACCCTCATATTGCATGACTGCAAAAAGATGCTAAAATCATCTACAAAGAGGGCACTGTTTACGATTGGAGGAAGTTGTTCAGTTATAGAGTTAACTTTGATAGCAAAAAGCGTAACGCTTAAAACTGATCCTTGTGGAACTCCCTCTTCTTGGCAGAATGGCCGGGAGAGAGTGGATCCTACACGAACTTGGAAAGACCGGTCTGTAAGGAAGTTTTTAATAAAGAGGGCAATGTGTCCTCGAAGACCAAAGTTATATATGTCTTTTAAAATTCCATATCTCCAAGCCGTGTCGTACGCTTTTTCCATATCAAAGAAAACCGACACCTGGTGCTCACGTTTCAGGAAAGCATCACGTATAGATGTTTCCAAGCGGATTAAATGGTCAAGTGTTGACCTGTTCCTTCGGAAGCCACACTGTATTCTGGAAAGAAGGTCGTTAGCTTCTAAATACCACAAAAGACGAGCATTGACCATTCTTTCCAGAATCTTGCACAAGCAGCTCGTCAGAGCGATAGGACGATAATTTTTTGCTATTTTTGGATCCTTTCCAGGTTTCGGAAAGGGAAGGACGGTTGCCATATGCCATGAGTCCGGAAATGTCTCTTCAAAATAGATTCTATTATAGAGACGGAGCAAATGATCCATAGATTCTGATGAAAGGTGTTTTATCATCTCATAATGGATGTCGTCTGGCCCAACAGCACTCGCCTTGGATAGCGAGAGTGCTGCTTTCAGCTCCCATTGTGTAAAGGGCTGATTGTATTCCTCGCGATTGTTAGAGGACAGCTTCAGGTGATGTTTTTCTGCTCTCTGCTTGTGTGCGAGGAACTCTGGGGGGTAAGCTGTTTCTGAAGACACTTTAGCAAATGTCTCCCCGAGAGTATTTGCAATTGCAGTTACATCTGCAATTTTACATCCATTATGTTCCAGGATCGATGAAGGGTGTGAGTTGTATTTGCCCTTCATTTTCCGAACTTTGTCCCAGATGGCTTTGGGATTGGCGGCCCGTGTAAGGGAAGATGTAAATTTGATCCAAGATTCCTTTTGGCTCTGACGTCTAATGTACCGTGCTTTGGCACGTGCACGTTTGAAGGCTATTAAATTATCTGTGGTGGGGTAACGACGAAATATTCCCCATGCTTTGTTTTGAGCCTTCCTAGCTGCTGTGCATTCTCCATTCCACCATGGTTTTGGAAAACGTGGAAAGCGGGATGATGTCCTGGGAATTGCAACTGCTGCTGCCTGGACTATACTTTCTGTGATGTCTTTTACTGCCTCATTAATTGGCTCCTGGCCGACTATAGTGGTATTAAACGTTGCCAGATGACGAAAGGCATTCCAGTCGGCATGATCGATCTTCCAACGTGGTATCCTCGACTGGTGACATTGTCTCCCATTTGAAATGGTGGATAACACGGGGAAGTGATCACTACCATAAAGGTTTTCTTCAACCTCCCATGTACTCAGAGGCAGGAGGGAAGGGGAGCAGATGGAAAGATCAATGGCAGTAAATGAACGGGTAGCCGAGTGAAAAAAGGTGTTAGATCCCACATTTAGAAGGGCCAGATCATTGTTTTCAAGCAATCGCTCGATAATCCGACCTCTTCTGTTGATGTCAGAACTACCCCACAGCGGATTATGTCCATTGAAATCCCCCAATAATAGAAAAGGGGGTGGCAGTTGCTTGATGAGATCATCAAGGTCTGCCTGGGCGGTGTCGTTCCCAGGTGGCAAATAAATGGAGCAGACAGTTAAAAGGAACCCAACTGTAAGACGAACTGCTACAGCCTCCAGATTAGTGGTAAGAAGCACAACTTGAAACGGGTTATGGTTACCCACAAGGATAGCGACTCCTCCGTGGGCAGGTCCATCCCCAGCTCTGTCTCTGCGAATAACTGAGCAGTTACGTAAGTAAGGGTCCTCGTTTGCCTTTAAATACGTCTCCTGTAAGCAAAAGCAAGTTGGTTCATGCTTACTCAGGAGAACCTTGATGTCATCTCTATTTCTACGAAATCCACGGCAATTCCATTGGAGAAATTTAAATGTACCCATTATTTTGATTTACTGGGTCCGTCTGGTGGCTTCCGAAGGGCTGAGGGCTTGATTTTCTCAGTTCTGGGTTTATCTCTCTTTGGAAAGACTGGACGTTGGCCTGTATCCATTTCTTCTTCGTCTTTCGCAAAGAGTTCCAGGACAGAGTCGTCCTGTACCTCCTTATTTTCGACATCCATTGTCTCTTGAATTGTAGATGCCTGTTCCACTTTCTTCAGAGTTTCTTTAGTACTCTGTTTTGGAAGTGGTGGAGCACTAGGAGGTACGGATATAGCAGTGGCGGCTGACTGTGATTTTTGGGTGGGCTTTTCGGAACTTAATAAATAGCGCGCAATGGGGGTAAAAGACTCCCTTGGTGGAATACTCATATCAGTCTGAGTACCAATGGTACTTTTCCCAGAAGCTTTCTGGGCATATGAGGGCTTGGCGCTATTTATAGGTTGGATGCGTCTTCTGGCCTCCTGATAGGAGATGTTTAGCTCTGTTTTTAGTTTCTGAATTTCTTTCTCCTCTTTCCACCGCTGGCATGCTCGAGAGTATGCAGGGTGTTCCCCTTGGCAGTTTGTACAACTTGGCTTAGAAGCTAAACATTCCTTGCTCTCGTGGTCTTTGGCACCACATCGAGCACAGGCAGGGTTACCACGACAAGCTGTTTGAGAGTGGCCATACTTTTGGCATTTAAAACACCTCAGTGGGTTCGGGATATAAATCCTCACTGGGCAGTTTAAATAGCCTGCTTTTATAGAACTTGGAGGCCGTGGGGTGTTGAACGTCACGATGAGAACTCGGGTAGGGACGAGATTCCCATCCTTCCGCATCGATATTCTTTTCACAGCCGTCACTCCTTGGTCTTTAAGTTCAGAGCAGATCTCTTCTTCAGAAACATGAAGAAGATCCCACTCTGATATGACACCGCGTGAGAAATTCAAGGTTTTATGGGGTGTAACGACGATGGGTAGTCCCCCTAACGATGTTGCTTTCAGTAGTTTTTGTGCATGTTTTTGGCTTGCAGCCTCGACTAAAATGTCTCCAGAACGTAGCCTTTTTACAGATTTTGGAGATCCTGTCAACCCTTCTAATCCTTTCTGGATGAAAAAGGGTGACATTTTCCCGAGTGTCTGCTCTCCGGTGGAATGGAGAATGAGGAAAAGCGGTGTCACAGATGGTGGTGTATCCTCAGTTCTGGCTCTTTTTGCAGAGGTATTTTCTGTGGTTTCGTCTCGATTAGGTAGGGGCCTTGTTGGGGCCCCAGAAGAAAGATTTAAATTACTCATAGGAGTAAAAAGAAAGTGTCTGATGCCTAAGTACCTCACCCACCACGGAGCCCTACGAGGGGGCGCCCACTCGTGAACTAGCAGGTACTGCGTACACGAATGGGACGCCGAGTTCGCTTAGAACACCATACCCACGTTACCAATAAGTCTTTATCCCGTCCCAGGACCAAAGGGAGGGAGACTTATTGGAACGCAGTTGACCCTAGCAGTATAAAACCACCCGCCGATTGATCCCAGTCGAGCCGGTCCGGGACCGCCCGTCTTGTCGAAGCAGGGGCCAAAGTGGTGTATTAAGGCTGGGCCCCTCAACCACCAGGATCCCCCTTTCCGCTTCCACGGGTCGCGGCGCACGGCTGCACACGCCGGATTCCAATGGTGTAACCCTGGAACCAAGGTATGGGCGTTGGATCCCAGTGATGCTAATCTGGAAAAACCAGCAGCATCACTGGGAGGTCCCCTCACCACGTACAGGTGCCCACGTCGAGGGGGGGGGAGAATTTTAAATAATTTTTTTATAACTGTTGTATAAAATTTATTCCAACTTACTGCTTAATTAATTCATGCATTTGTAGACTAATATTATCACAATTAAGTACAAGCATAATGGTCTCAGAAATTAACTTTTTTTATACTAAAGGTGGCTTCCAGGAAAAGAAGACCAGCTTGAAACCCACCCACCCACACAAATTTTGGTGCATATCTGCCCCTCTATAGCAGTACTTACAAAAAAAAAAAAAAAAAAAAAAGGTGGAACTAAACAAATACTTGTTAAGGAAGTGCAGTTTTATCTTTCATATGTATATTACAGTGATTAGACATCATGTTCATTAAGGTCCCATTTAATGACTGAATAAGGTGATATAGTTAGTACATCATAGGTGGTAGATGACTCTCATCGACCGGTGCAACACCACCACTTTGCTTATTGGAGGCTTGAAGTGGTGAAACCCATGTTTAGTCTCTAGAGCAAAGTTTCCGACATCCCCCCCCATACCTCTCTTTCAACCCATGCACAGTACTAAGTACTATAGGTTTTGATACCTTTCGTGTTTGGGGTTTCCATAAAAAAAAAAACATATGTACTAACCACTATGTGAACTTTTAACTCTCTGCTTCCATGTAAGAATTATAACTGCAATTCCTAGTTGTGCAAATTCTTTAAAAATTATTTAAAAAAAAAAAAAAGTTTAAATAAAAGCAGTTTCACAATTTACAGGAAAAAAGTTAATCTTTTATATACAAGAAACACCTAATTACACACAAAAACTGTTTCTTTGATATAACATGCTAATGAAATATTTACTTGAATGATAACCATTTTATAGCTTAAAGATGCTCTTTCCTTAAAAAATTACACAAATTAGTTTAACTTAGCTTAGCTTACTTGACCAAGGAGTGTAAATTTTCAAACAAACAAACAAAAAAAAAAAAGAAGCATGATTTTTAACATTTGCACAATGAGACTTCAACTTTATTCTATTCATCAGAAAACAATACCCTGGACTTTTTAAGAAACCATTCAGATTTTTTGCTGTTGCTATTTCAACAAAACATTAGTAATATCTTTAAAAGGTAATTTGACTAACATATCACAATGATCAATTTTTTCATAAATATGTCAATGACTGATAAAAACACAACTCATGAAACAGATTTAAGAACTAAATATATTGCACAAGGCACTTCTTTTTTTTTAACTTTACAAGAGAACTGTACAATGAGAATGAGGCTATTCATGATGATTAAAACTTTTTCCTAAGAAAACTAAGCATTTAGAGAATACTTCCAATTGTAGATATAAAATCTGTACATGGAAAAATTTTAATGTACATTAATATTGAGCTCTATTACAACCATATTTCAAATATTTTTATACAGCATACCTGATCAAAGCTATATGCACATCTACTAACAATAATATGCAATCAATATAACTGCAAAAAAATAAAATAATATACTGTTTAAACAAACTACTTAAAATTATAGCATCACACAGTATATTACTAATTATTTTATCACTACACAGGCATGTAAAACACAAATGTGTTAATAATACATGTCTCAATTAAATTATTCATATCTGGCACTATGGTTAATACTTGATGATTGTAACATCCAAATAAGTACAGAGGCAAATGTTTATTTTGCTATATTAAAAAGCAAATTCTGTCTCCAACACACACACACACACACACACACACACACACACACACACACACACACACACACACACACACACACACACACACACACACACACACACACACACACAAATATATATATTTTTTTATTATTATTATTTTATTTTACTCTCGGATGAATTAAAATATGTCGATAACAAAGCTTACATTTTTTTATTTTTTGATTCTTTATAAACTCTAAGTACAGAAAGGATAATAATCTTTTTATGAAGTTGAAACTACTTGTTATGATATATGTATTATGTACAGCATTATTTATATACAATGACCAGATGAACCCCTCTTAAATGAGTGAAAAATATTATCAACAAACAGTTTCACATGTAAGCACAATAAAGAGAGCCAGGAGACAGCAAAAATAAATGTACATTATTCATTTATGCATACAAATGCAAAAAAAAAAAAAAAAAAAAAAATTTTTGTTGAAATCACATTACTTGGGTATATATATAAAAATAGTGATCTATTTAGCTAAGATAAAAGATAATTAATAATATATATAATTTATAATATAAAAAGAATAAAATGAAAAATGGTGAAATATAGTGAAAATTCATTACCAAAGTTCTAATAAATTTTACACTGTGACCAAAGAGCAATAAAGTTAATTTTAAATCAATAAAAATTTTATTATAAACTTCTGGTTAGCAGATTCTATCATATAGTATAAAATATATTACAACATAAAGCCCACAGCAAGGATCACACATTTGTTTTATTACAATCTTACCTATAACAAATTACATATATAAGTACATTTATTTTTGCCAATTTCAGTTAGCATGTTATGTATGCAGAATACTTAGATGTTCATAAATTCAATAAAATGCACCCAAAGACAAACAGCAATTAAAATCCATCTCCATGTAAAGAAGCAGAACATAACAGAATGGTGTTTCATATTTTAATAAACACGGTAAATATGTTTTTTTTTTATTATTATTTACAAATGTAACAATTCTAACATCTACAAATGTACTATATTTAATAAATTTCTACAGAATGTATTACAGCTAAAATATTTTATGTCAAGCTCTATACAAATGCAGTAAGATATTTATATAAAAGCCTTTAGCCACAGTATTAATTTTGAAATGAAAAATTAAATTTTCAATTCATCATTACACTAAAGTTCCAAATTCCCACTAGTGGTATTTTGGATAAATATTATTTCATCTAAATTATTAATAATAATAGCTATTATCTTGATTAGACATACTTTCATTTTGAATAAAGTAAATTTAAGGTATGAACTTTGTGGTAAAAAATTTCACTGTATTTTAGAATAATAAATCAACTAGACAAGGCAATTCTTTTACAATTGTACCCATTCTTTAATCAATAAATATGGTGAATCACTTGGGAAAAGTAGATTTTCTGTAACTACAAAAAAACAAAACAAACCTCACTATTACAGTAGTTAGCATTAGTCAGAGAGAGAGAAAAGAAGGCCTTTACAAACCAATTTAAATTAAGTATGAAATTTAAATAATTCTTTAGATATATTGTAAAAACATTTCTACCTGACTGATTTCATTAATCTTTACATAGGTCATGATAACATCTTACCCAGTTTAGTTCTTTCCAAAGTTAAACTTTTTATTGCTCAGATGGGCTTCACCAGTCACAGTTAATTTAAAGCATTAATAAGAAACACAAAAGACACATTCCATCAATACAAAATAGAAAGATTAAGAAACAGTTATTACATATGGATATGTTGATTTATATTGCAAAAAAAAAAAGTATTAAAGAAAAAGTATGGTAGATAAAATTAATAATTGCCATTTTACCTGTTTTAAAAAAAAGCAGGTAGCTGAACTACAGCTGCAATACTAACAAACACATTTGATAAAGTGATGTTTTCTGAAATAGAAAAAACTTCTGGTTGCAAAATTTTTCATTATGTGAATATTTTTAACAGACCATGTTAGCAAAGATAACAATATCTGTTTCCCAAACTGTTTAAGTTACTGTTTATCCACCATTAGGAAAGCATAGCTCACCTAAAAATCTAACATTTTACTATACAGATTCTCTCCAATTTCTTAAAAATAATGGAAATTCTGGTTAAGTAGTAACAGTTGCTGTGTAATTGAAAAATGTTACAATGATTTTTATTTTAAACCAGAATAAAGGGCTATCCATTCTGGAATGGTAAAAAATTTTGAAAGCAAAAGTTATGAGCCATATCTGTTTAATTATTTTATTTAATTTTTTATTGGGGAGAGAATACACTTAATGAGAGTTAAGAATTTGACAAATAAAGTACTCCCTAATTATTGAAGTCTAGCAACAGCATTGGGAAATAATGTATTGTTATCAGTTCTTATAAATAATCTATATCTTGCTATGATATAGGCAGGGCCAGATTTCTGTATATGCCAATGAGGCTGCTAGAATAAGTGCTGCAACTCGAGTAGGGAGTTAAACACATTAGAAATTAAAGAAATTAGCCTATCTCTGATTTCCTAAATTCTGATTATAAATTTAACTTTTAAAGTAGTATTATTTGAGAATTTATGGAAATTACTAACCCAGTACGGGATGAAAACATGCAGTTTAAACAGTACACCTAAACAAGTAAATCCCAATTTGCCTAAGCAAGCATGCAGGGTAGGTAGGGGCTTCTTCCTCTTCAAGTCATATATACTGAACTCCTACTGGCTATCATCTTCCCAACATCAGGAAGAACATCGAATAAAAGGAAAATTATCCTGTAATAACATAACATCTGATAGATTTGTTCATTGTTTGTAGAGTAAGTACAGCCTTTGTGTGAGTTAGGTTAGGAGCACATAACATTTGTGTTATTCACTTGTGATTTTTAGGGGCAGCCATATGGGTTCAGTATATTTGTACATAATATGGAATGAAAGAATTAATGCATTTTAAATCAATTAAGGGTAAAATAATTAATTAAATGTATCACTATAAGGGTGTTTTCATGAATCATAAAAGCATGAATGCAGCAGAAGTTTACTTTTTATTGAAACTGATCATCCCAAATCTGGAAAGCTATTTTCTGGCTATTTTTAAGAAATGGGAAAATCTAGAAAACATCCTGGAAATTGCCATATTTAGTTCTCAGGTTGACTATTCATTCAAGCAATGCCAGAGCTAGATGCACAGAGTGGGGATTTCACTTTAGAGTTAATAATTTTTTTTATCATGCTTCAATCATTCTGAAGTGGTGCAGTAATATTATACAGCTGTTTTGGAATTAAGGCAGTGGTTTAAAAACTCTATGTAATAGTGAACCCCTCCCCAAAAGCTCAGAAACATTTTCGCTGCTCCCATCCCTTTTTTCATATTGAATAATTTAGTTTGTTTGCCTTCAACCAGTGGGCAGTTGATTATTGGAACAAACTGTCATAGTGGAAGTGAATAGTTTGAATAAATTCAAGGAAGAATTAAGTAGACAAATTATTGTGGAAGAGGATAGACAGGTGATGTGGGAAGTTTTTTTTGGTTTTTTTTGGCTGAAACCTGCTTTCTTACATCATGATTGCCAAGAAGTCTGTGGAACTGTTTTTTTTTTTTTGCCAATATGATCAGTGACTTATGATAACATTAGTGGTGGAGAACTCAATAAGGGATAGATTCATACATGAAGCATTATGCAGGAAACACATTCACTAAACATTTATATTGTTGTATTTATGAATAAGTTATTTTGTTCAGTTTTAAGTTATTTTGATATTATCCTTTATTATTTTTATTATCCTTTCAGATATTATTATAATATAATAACATCTGAAATGAGCTTTGCATGTTTTTTGTACAGTTAAGTAGAGATATTCATAATTCAGGAATCACCTGTACATTTTAGATTGCATCTGCTCTTAAATAGCCCACCAAAAAGAAGCAAGTGGCTTTTCACTGTCATGAGAAAAGTTGCATTGGTAAAGTAAGTTGACAGCAGAACCTGGATGCAGCAGCTATGTGATACTTTTAGAGGTTCATCAATATTTTATAAATTTTATATTGTAAAATATATTACTATAACATGTATTGCATGCTACTTTTCTATTGAAGTGGCATGTGCTGTGTAAAATAAGCTGCAGTATAGAAATATAATTTTTTGTGTGTGAATACCTGAATTTTTGTCAAATTCCATGATCCAACAAAGATCAAGTCCCAAGTTTCCAGACCTAGGAGGGTTAACTGTGTACACTTATGTGACCATGAAAAAACTTATCTGTAAGTACAGGTATTAGAGTGATAAGGCTATCTGAGTATCCTATTAACCTCTGAAAAACCAATGGGTAACAACAGTAAAATTAAAATTTTGGATATGTACCAATATAAGCAATACTGTAATTGAAATTAATTACAAAACAGTTTAACCTGATTAATCAAAAAAAACAAACTAATTATATTTATGTCATAAAAAAAAAAAAAGAGAAGAAAATACCAAATGGCAAGAAAATATTATATTTACTTGTCGGGCTATTAAGTAAAAAAAATGTCAAACACTCCTGCATATTTTTTAAAAAGTGCTGAAGTTATAAAAAAGCTGAATAGAATTCTTCTAGAAGGAGAAGTTTCTACTGTTATCTGGTCTTGCACCATTTCCAAAATAGTCAGCAGGTCCTAACAAAGAACCAGAGACTTAATTTTCAAAATATTTTGGATGTTTTTTTTGGTTGATAGTACACTAATGGAACCAATTTCTCATGCCCAAACTACATGATGGAGAACTTACAAAGTGAGCATGGCTTGTGCATTTCGAGAAGTTTGAAGCACACTGTTTTTTCATGAGACATCTCTGCTGTGTCAAAGAAGGCTTCAAAGAAAGGAAGAATTCTGAAGATTATTATGAGATAGACCACACAAAATATTCATTTTGAGCTTTAAAAATTATGCTGAATGCATGGGGTTGACTCAATCCTACTTCTGCTCAAGAGACTATAGGCTAACTGAGCAGAAGCAGGATGAAAATAAATACTGGAGAAAAGCAGCTAGGCATGTAGTCACAATTGTAAAAGTTCTCTAAGTTCTTAGAGGCACAGCTGAAAAACTTGGTTTACTTTCAAACAGCAGTTATCTGATGCTACTTCAACTCAATACAGCAACTAATCCCTTTTGTAAAGCACATTAAATGCCATGGTAATATCAATTGTGATAGAATTTGTTATGAATTTGTTTCCATCAAGGCAGCAAAACTGTTGTTGAAAGTCATAAGCGTAAAGTGAAGACTGCCACATATTTCATAAGCATTGATTCAATATTAAGCATAAAAGAATTGAATGCCCGGAAATAGTTCAGAGTGAACAGCTAATAACATCTTTACCCATTCTCAGATGATACAACATGACAAGGGAACTTAAATTGAAAAGAGCAGTTGTAGAACACATGTGCAGAAATATGCCTGTAGAAAGAGAGGGACTGACTAATGGAATAAACTTCCACCTAGTGTTGTGGAAGTGGCTAGTTTGATTAAATAAAGAAGGGGCAAATTATTAGAAGAAATGGGCAAATGTAAAAAATGAAAATATCTAAATGGATGTGCAAAAATACATCTAATTGACACAAGTTACTAGTATAGCAGTGTCTGGTTTGGCAAACACTGGGAAAACAAAAATGAGAGTAGGAGTATGGTATAGGTCAAATGACTGTGATGAGTATAATGAAAAATTATACATATAAATGGAGAGAGCCAGTAAATCAGAATGTCTTATCACAGGAAATTTTAACTTTCCAGGTATTGTCTTGCGGGTTAATTGCTCATTCAGCATGTATCAGAACATTCCTCAATTTACTGAATGACTGCTTTCTACACCATGTTAGAGAAGGTACAAGAGAATGCAATACACTTGATCAGATTATCGGTTACTCATCACGTACTAAGAATCCTCAAGTAAACAAATCACTAGATGGCACTTATCACAGTGAATTGATCTGGGAATATTTAAAGATATAACTATTGTCAAGGGAAAAGGGAAGGAATTTAGCTATAACAAAGGTAGTAGAAATGGTCTGATACAGTTTTTAAAATCTTTTAAGTGAGACAAACTGATACTGTTAACAAATGCAAATGGGAAGTGCTCAGGAAGTAATCATAGACACTACTAAGCTTTTTATCCCAATGAAGAGGTATTGTTCAAGGTTAAGACATAAATAAATGTTAGATAAACTGCTATGACTAGTGGCAGCAAAGAAACTGAAGATGATGATTATAAATTATCAGGGGACACAAATCCACAGTAAGTATTAAAGTCTGCAATCAAATTAATAAGGGGGTTGTTGTTATTTTGGTTTTTATGAGAATTAGCAACTAAGGCCATATTGCTCCGGGGATATGCGGTGGTCATTCCCTGACCTTTCCGCATCCTCCGTATTTGGTGGTGATGGGCTCAAACCCCGGTCTAATCAAGAAGTGTGTGCTACGCACTGCTGCTCCTGCCCACCTGGCTATGGAGGCGCCTCACTAAGGGGGCATGTTAGGCATGCTAAGGCAGATTATGAGAAGTGTTTGGATAAAAATGCAAAGAAAGGGAGCAAAGAATTTCTGTGTTAGTATCATTATGTTAAAACAAGAAGTATAACTATTAGTGATCATGTACAAAATCGTCAATTGTTATGCCATCAGATCCAGTGGACCAATGTAACTCAGTTTTTGATAAACTGAATAAATATCTTACATCTGTATTCATATGCAAAGAGGTTCTCAGGGATGAGATTAAGTGAAGTATACCTAATTCTAACTGGGAAGTTAAATGATTTTATAGCTGAAAATAAGCTGGAAGAAAAATTGTTGAGGCTAAAAGTAAATAAAGGCACCTGGGACTTATTTACTTTTTACAGCAATGGTTTATTAAGGGGAGATCTTGTCCAACCAATCTAATTAGCCACTCGGAGGTAATCATAAAGAAAATGGATGCAAAAAATAATTTTGACATCATATATTTAGATTTCAGTAAAGCTCTTGATACTGTTCCACATGAATGATTGGTGTACAAATTGGAGCAGTGCAGCACTGGGGAAGGTTACCCGATGGATAAATGGGTGATTTTGTGGTAGATGACAAAGTGATTATTAATGGGCGCTCTTTTTGGACATGTTATTATTGGAGTCCCTCGGGGATTTGGTGATGAGCCCTTTATTATTTTTAATTTACTAATAATATTACTGAAGACATAACAAGTTTATAATGTGTAAGCAAGTTTGCTGATGATACAAAGGTTGGCAGAGTGGTACTGTTAGTAACCAGGCAATGCTATTCCAGCAAAAGCTGGATAAGTTAAGCATATGGGAAATTGAGGTTTAATATTCATAAATGTAAGGTACTGCATTTGAATAGAAGTAATTCCAGAATATCAACTGGGTGGTACCAAATGCAAGGTAATTGAGAGTGAAAAAGAAATAGGGGTGATTCACAGTCCAACATGACCTTCTTCGAGCAATGCAAACGGACTGATATAGAACCCAATGAGCTATATTTTTAGTAAAGCTCACTGGGTTCTGTCAATGCCATACAGGAATTTTTCCAGAAGATAAAAGATGTTGATTTTCCCATTGCATAAGGCAATAGTCAGGCTGCACCTTGAACACTGCATACAGGCTAGGAAGGATGCAGATCTGTTTAGAATGGGTACAGAGAAGAGAACATGATTAGATGAGAGCACAGAAGTAATACCTTATTGAGAATAACTTTGGTTCTGTAAATTGTAGTATTTGGAAACTAGGCAAGAAGGCTTGACTGAAGTGTTCAGTAATTAAAATGGGTTGAGTAAGTTACGAAAAAAGGAAAAGGTTTCTTTATTTTTCGTTATATTTCGTAACCTGACCTTAAATGGTAGGTTAGGAAATAATAGAAACAGTTTCCTTATATTTAGTGACCTAACCTTAAACATTAGGTTAGGAAATAATATATGAAAAGAAAGAAAGATTCTATATATATATATAGCGAATAGCTGTTGAGATGTTGATTGACGTTATGATACGTGTTTATCCGCACAAGTGTCTTTAAAAGTAAAAGTACAGTAATAAAAAATAATATTTTGTTAATAAACAATTTATGCACTAGTCCACATGATTCTAAAGAAAAAGGTTAGGTTACCCCCTCCATTTCGGGAGGGATTCAAATGGAGGTAACCTGACCTTTTTTCACCATTATGGAAAGTGTTCATTAGGGCAAGTTACCGTTAGTGCTTCTGAGTGCTACTAAAATGATACTAACCCAATGTTATCATGTGTTGTGTTAGCGCACCAATCAGCACATCGTTTGCCAAGCCTACCTGTCAATCAATATATCATTCTTGACTTTGCTCCAGAACGATAACACCTACCATCTGTTTACCATACGAGCAGCACTACAGTGCCATATCGGGAAACTAATTTTCCACGTAAGTTAACCAACATTCTCGTGTTGGCTTTCTTTACCTTCGCCCCTTTGCTTTCTTGCATCATTTTGCCAATACTAACATGTTCTTCTCAATGCTGGAAGTTAATATATGAACTCCAATAGAGAGCATAAGCTACTCACTGGTGCATAAGTTCGGGTTCTTTTAGAAAACTGCTCATTGGTAATAACAATTTTAGCATTCATGGCATAGATAAATTTCCAAGCCAATTACAAAGTCCAGACTATGATAAACAATTTGGAAGCTACCCTAGCTGACAAAAGTGTGCATTTTATGTCATTTGAAGGGTATAAATAAGTTTGACAAACCCAATACCAGACTAGAAAACATATAAGTAATTTATCCAAGCATATATAGGCTTATGCTCAGAAGATGAATTTCTTGTCTGAAATGCATGAAAAAATTTAAGATCACCATTACACAAGAAAAATTTGAATGGCATTGCTCTGCTTGCTATGAGTCTGGACTTAGGGACTTTTTTTTTTTTTTAATCCTAACAAGCATACTTAAAATGGTCAAATATTTCATGGTTGTTAAAAGTTTTCTCATTTTATGAACTACCATTCAGAAGCACAGCTGAACAACTTGATTTGTTTTCAAACAGCAGCTATCTGATTCTACTTCAGCTCAATGCAACCTGATATTGTGACTAAAACTGTACTCTTATATACCACTTTACTATTCATTTTTGCCTCTTTTTTTTTCATAATAATAATTATTATTATTATTGATTTAGTGCCATCCTTTCAGTGCCAGCTCTCCCCTCCAATGGCAACTGTTTGCCAGGTTTTTCAGATTAATTCTAATTCTTTATACTGCATTAAAAAAAATCAGACTTCATTAATGAAGTAATAATATTTATTTTTTACTAGAGAGAGAGAATAAGAATTAAAGTTCTTCATAAAGAATAGCTATTTTACTACAAGGACAAAGAAATAATAAAAATAAGAGGAGCAATTTTTGGATTTCTGATCTGTTTTGCATGGTGCATAATGCAACTTTTTCATCTATTTAAAAAGCCCTGCAATTCTTATGATGAAGGTCTATCAAAGTCTTCAACTTTGGCTTTATCAGGTGACTGATTTGCTTCAACATCATTGAAATCATAAGTAAAATATAATTCCTTGCCAAAGTCTACCTAAAATTTTGAAATGCGGCCTCCACCCACCAACTTGTCTATGAATTGTCTATAACCAATTTTAGACTGAAATACATACTGCTGTCATCACAATATAATTTGATGCATGGCACTCACAGCAGTCATGTTGTTTCCCCAAGCATGTTGTTCACAAGCAAAAGTTCAATGTACTTTTTCTTGTGAACTATATTCATACATTAAAATGTCACCAGCAAAGCTAGAAATTTGGTAAGCCCATGGCATTGTCATCCAAAACTCAATCCCTGATCTAGTTTCTAAAGTATGTGATGCGGTTCTGAGAACTGACCTTTGTAGAGGATGGGGGGTAGAAAAGATAAATCTGGCCCTGAGTATATGATGAAACAAACATCAATAAAATATATTTATTTCTTTTAAGACACCAGATTTACATTTATCAAAAATTATATCAAGTGACAGAGAAAAATTTATTACTCAAAAATAATGTGTGTTAAATTTTGTTGATACTATTTTGAATGTTCGTTAGTAACTCATTTTTTTAACAGAAGTTTTTTTTTTTATGTTTAAAATAACTTCTTAGGCTAATTTCTAAAAGAATGCTACCATTTTTTCATTATTTATTGTTTTTTACCTCTGTTTTTACATTAATAATTACACTTATCTATTAATACATATTTATTTTTGTATTACCTCTGCATTACTAATAATGTTAATCAGCCATCTAACAAAATGAAACAAATTTCTATGAATAACAATATTCTTACATATCCAGCCACTAACATAACTACATTCTGCATTCTTAAAAAAACAACCTGATTTTTCAAGAAAATTTATGAATATATTAAACAAAAAACAATTTCACATCAAATTTAATTACAGGAATATCAGCAGCTTTCTTTCATTCAATGGAAAATTTAGCATGGTACACCATCTTAAATTTCTGAAAATAGTAGCTTTTTAGAATAACTATAATTTTTGCATACCATCAAAATTTTATACTAATAGTAAAGCTGAAATAAAAAAAAGCAACTTATGTAAAAATGTATTACTATTATTTTTAAACAAAATGCATAACTGGATTAATACAAAATAAAAAAGGAACTGCATTTAATAAAGTGTACATGAAAACCCACAACATGAATATTTTGATGTTAGCATTCAGTTTAATTAGCCACGCTAATTATAACACAACAAAGCTTACCTTATTATAAAACTGTACTAAAAAATTGTGCGTTGAAGTAAAACTCACTATCACTAGAGAATTAAAAATAAAAAACACTGTTTGGCTCTCAATGTGTGCACTCAAATTGTTATAGCACATGAATAAGAAGCAGTAATTAGCTGTGTGAGCTTACTGACTGTTGCAGATATAGTTGCATTTATAACACAGGACTCAGCCATTTTCTTTACAGGGATGCTGCATGCATATAAAAGCATGAAAAGTATTGTAATGTAAATACTGTAACTCTAAAGATGTCACAAATTTTATTAAGTGAAAAATGTTTTGAAATGAATAATCTACAGTGTTCAACTATCCTACTTTCAAAAATATTTTGATTTTAATTCAAAAATGTTAAAAACAGAAGTGGTTTACTTAACTTTCAGGCTTAGTTCTTTATTACTATGCCATACTATATAATAGTTAAACAGGATATAAAAATTTCAGGGTTCAAAATAAGTAGCATTTCCATTTATATAATTTAAAACCTGTAAATTACTTCTTGTAAATTATGCTTTAATTTTCAAAAAAGATATCAGAAAGCAATAAGTTCTTTAGCATAATTAATTACCCCTTCTCAGTAAGAAAGTTTCTTTGGTTTATTGTATGTATGCAGAAACTGCCTCAAGAGTGGGGATGGTGGAGCCCCAAGCAAGTCGAGTCATGAATAAATTATCTTGATAATTTACAATAAAATAAAATAACAAATGAACACCACAAGCCAAAAATATAAATACCGACTGTAAACTGCAAAAAATATAAAAATACAGTCAGTATTTATATTCTTGCATCAGTATTTATATATTGCAACAATCACAAGAGTTACATTCTTGAAGATGTTCAAGGTTGGCAAGTTTAAGGGCTTAGTGGAAAAGCAAAGTAAAGTTTCTAGCGGACAAGGGATATTTTTTTAGATAAAATATACTTAAATACTGTATTTAATATATTTGTGTACATATTGGTTGGCATCAATTTTGTTAGGTGTACGCTGAATAATGTATAGAATTTGTCTGACTTGAGGGTTTATTTGGATATTCAGACAAATATTTTTATTTGCATCCAGGAAGATATTTTTCTACTGAGTGTGGAAAAAATAAAATTTTATTCCCACTGATAGCACACAGCAGGTGGGAATAAATTGACAACAGCAGCTAAGTGCACCTACATACCCTCCAGTCAAAAGGTTAAAGATGACAGCAGTTCAGAGCAGTGCTAGGTACAGCCCATCCAGTTCCATTTCTGTTGCCATTCCTTAGTGGAGAATACCAGTGGGAGAATTCCCACTAGTAGTATTCATCACTTCATTCTGAAGCCAGTAACCTACCCAGGAGGTTCAAAAGGACTGCTGCACAAAATGAAGCACATGAGAATTTCAGCCACATATCCAGGCTCAAAAAGGCTATATGTCTGTCCCACCTGATATAGCTTTTTGATCTGCCTCTTTATGTTAATCTAATACTACCAGCTCATTGTAGTAGTCTCTATCTTCACAGTTGCCAGCAGATGCTATGGCCTGCTTCTGGTTCCAGTGATGTTGCAGGACTCCAGGCCATTTGTCTTGCTATTACACTGGTTCTGATCTCTAGTTTGTTGTTTGTTTGTTATTTAGTTTTTAGGAGCATTAGCAACTAAGGCCATATTGCTCTGGGGATATGCGGTGGTCATTCCCTGACCTTTCCGCATCCTCCGTATTTGGTGGTGATGGGCTCGAACCCCGGTCTAATCAATAAGCGTGTGCTAAGCACACTGCTGCTCCTGCCCACCTGGCTATGGAAGCGCCCTAATCTCTAGTGTTTTCAGAAATTTTAGTTATTTTTGCATCAGTTGTTAATATTATGCCATTTGGCTTAAACCATAAGTCTAACATTAACCATTGGATAATACAGTAGACAGTCGAAATAATGGCACATTGAGATCGGATATATACATATAGTGCAGATGTCTTGCTGTTGTTGTTGTTATTTGGTTTTTAGGAGCATTAGCAACTAAGGCCATATTGCTCCATATTGCTGCGGTGGTCATTCCCTGACCTTTCCACATCCTCTGTATTTGGTGGTCACGAGCTCAAACCCAGTCTAATCAAGAAGTGTGTGCTACACACTGCTGCTCCTGCCCACCTGGCTACAGAGGTGCTAGATGTCTTGCAGTGCCAAAAAAAAGAAAATGGCAAATCACATGATTACTGTATTTGTTTATGCTCGCCATTTACAGTGTGAATTCTGTACTGATATCATGGATTACACCGCTGTTTTACATTTATTTTAAATTAAAAACCCCTGACTATGGCTCTTAAAGTTAATAAACCTCATACAGAGAAGAAAAGAAGAACATTAATGCTTAGTGACAAACTTGATATAATCCAAACCATTACATTAGAGTCACCCGGAATGTTAATTCATATACCCATGTGTATTCTGTCTGTAAATTGCGTGTGTTCCCTGCTCGATTTGCTTGTTTTTCAGGAAATATAAACACATGAGACTCACTAACTCAGCCAAGGAGTGAAAAAAGTATAAAAGTTCCTTGCGTCATCAACGGGATTCTAACCTAGCCTTTTCCACCTGGTGTGGGAAGGCCGGTAACAATACCACTGTGCTACCTGCACAGACTAAACTTGATATAAAGTAACCCCAGGGGCTCACATCTGGTGAGTATGGACTTGGCACACCCAGGGTCCTGAGCTGGATATCATCATTCTTCTTTTTCTTGGTGATTCCCTTCTACTTCTCTCTCTTGGGGTAATTCGAAAAATTTTTTTTGGCGAGTGCAGCATAAGCCTCAGGCTTCCTTGCACCATATGGCTAATAATAATAATAATAATAATAATAATAATAAAGAAAACAGAACAGGGTGTAAGCAGAAGTGTATTAATGGCAGAATATAACACTGGATCGTCAACATGTTTACATTTTCTTATGTTCAGTTAAAAAATTGCATTTTTAATCTCTCTATTTCTTATTTGGCCTCATTCTTTCTGTATTAAATACATTAAAAATAAAACTTTCTAGATAACAGAAAAATTGAAATAACGGCACCTTGAATTCCTGAAGGTGCCGTTATTCTGAAAGTCTATTATATATACTTAATCTTTAAATTATAAATGCCCTTTATTGAGGTCAGGAGTAAGGTAAGTTAGACAAAACTTTAAGTTGACATAGAGAAACATACCATCTCGATTGACTTTTTAGAGCTTAATTTCACATTTGGGGAGCATAAGAATTTTACATGCATACTCTTTGTCATTCTTTGTTTTAGCCTGTGTTTGTCCTTATTCTCATTCATTGTGGAAGCAAGTTAGCATGAGTTGACATAAAGAAATATCTATCTCATGAAAATATCTCTATCTATCTAATATCTCATGAAATATCTGGATATGATTGTTTTGGTTCTGTTATTATCTATAACATATGCCATGGATAAATTGTAAACATACACTTAGCTACTACTGTCTATTTATACTATTTATATTCACCTCAAATATTACAGGAATAAAAAATCATTTTTCCACACTTAGTAGAAAGAATTGATGGGGGAGTTTGATCTTTAATAAACATTTTTCATATGAGTCATAGAAACAGTAGTGAATAATATTTGGGGACTTCCTTTAAATTCTGCAATATTTTTAATTTTAATGATATTATTAGTCTGAACTTTGTGAGATTCCTTTCCTTACAAACATTTTTTAAACTAATGTTACATTTTATATCATTAAGATATGAATTTGCATCTATAAGGTGACTACCCAAATTTATTATTTTATACTGTTGCTTAACATTAGTATACTGTTGATAAATATTGTTTTAAAATTTAATTCATTGTTGTTGAAAACATTATACATAAATTACTCTATTTTGTTATTTAATTAATACTTTTCTAAGTATTGAAATCCTTACTGGAATCTCTCACTAGGGTAGGATATTTAATACTGCATTTTTATTTTATTTCATTGTTATTTTTTGAGCTGTAGTAAAGAAATATATACACACTCATACTTAATTCTTGTTTTATGCATTCCTGAAAAGCACAAATTAAATTAAAAATTATATTTGAAATATTTAAAAAGCTAATTTGCCATAAGAAATAATGAAAAAAAGGGGAGCCACATGCATTGGCCAAGATAATGAACAAGGTTGAAACCCAAAATAGCAAACAATTTAGATGTAAAACATCCATGTAAAATATGTGCTAGTACCAAAAATTATTTTTGTGTGTTTTTAAAAACATAGATGGTGAAGAAAAATGTGAAGTTACAGTACAGAACTGACATACATTGGCAGCTGTGAGTTCTTACTTCACGCTTTTATTTTTTGTTGCTTTTTATTTCATTTTGCCTTTTTTGAAAGACTAAAACAATAAAACAATTTTATGTACTGTATTTACTGTTACTGAGAATGGCTCCAATGCCTAAAGGAAAACACAGGCTTTCAGAGTTATCAACAAATGATGCAAGATTCAAGAGATCGACAACAATTGAGGACGATATCTAAATAGGGACTCAACCTGTGCTAAATGGAAGAGTAGAATGATGATGATGATGACAATTTACTGTTGCAATTTACAACAGAAAATATTAATATTAGTTGCAGTAGAATTTTATTTAAAAATTATACAACTGAGGGAATAGAGTTTAATATTGGTTGGTTTTTGTGGAATTATTAAAATTCATGAAAATTTTAATATGGAAAATTTTAGTAACTCACCATATTAAAAATTTAACAAAATATAATAAGTCTAGTTCTGACCTACATACATGTTGTCATACACCATGTGCTTTGTTGCTAATTAATGCATTCCAAATTGAGAAGTGGTATGTATTTTTTGGCTGCATTAAACTAAACCAAAAATACATAAATAAAAATCATGTAAATCGAGAAATGACACACACACACACACAAAGCTTTTTTTTCATACAATTAACAATATATACATTCAGTAAAACCTCAATATACTGTTCCTGATTATACCACTTTCAGATATAATGCAAGCATGATCATGTTCCCCAAGAGGAACAAAAAAAAAAAAAAAAAATGCAGTTTAATGCAAAATATAAATTTCTCAATACACACTATTTGAAGCAAACTATACCTCAAAGAGCTGTATCAGCTATTGCAATGATTTCCAAAGTGTGGACCATTGAGCTATTGTATTCTCTTGTGTAATACATTCCCTTGATTAAATTTTTACAAACAATAGGAGTTATCAGAGTAATTACTATAGGTGTTCAGTTTCTCCTGACTTGCTTCAATTAGATAAAAATATATCAATGAAAATACATCAATGAAACATTAACTACACATGGGGCACTTGCAAAACATTTTCTTTTTTGGGGGAGAGACAGCTACCATGTTTGTCAGTTGTAATATATTAAATTTTTGTAAACTACAGCATGGGACATTCTTTTCAAGGATGAAATAACATTTAGAATGGAAAGAACTGTTAAAATCATAATGCAAAGTGTGCATAAACTGATGAACAGTTTGCATATTCTTATAAGTTGCTACTATTGGCCACAGTTCACGTGCTCCATAATTATACTGCAATTCTGTAAAATTCACTGTAAAAATTTGCTGTAAATGTGTTGTTTATAGCCCAAAGCAGTGTAAACTTCAGGGATGGGGGGTCCCATAGCCTGATCTAGAATGCAACCTAACTGTACCATCCATTTTCTATGGAAAATGATTTCCGAGATGTTGGTTCTCAAGCCTTATGCAATGACTTCAAGGAATACTTTAGTTGTGTAACTCAAGGTGTACTTGTTAGGGGGAAAAAAATCAGCTTTTTTTTTTATTCGTTCCTTATTTGCTATGTATGCATTACACTTGAATTCCCTGTACACACCTCGTGGAAATGTAGAATCATAAGACAAATTTGAAATTTCATTTTTTTTCAGTATACAAACTGTTGGTTAATAATTTTATTTTAAAGTGGCATTATTTAAAAACAACTACACAATGGTGCATTTGCCATTTCAAAAGTATAACCAATTTCATCTACTGATGTCAAAATAGCAAAACTAAAAGGAAAAATTCATGTGAAATGAAATTTGCTTACATAAAAATACTTAATTTATAGATCTTCTCTTAGTTATTGTGTATTCATCTTATAAAAAATTGGGAAAAATAAAATGGTTAAATTTTATTTTTGGCTATAACACACTTCATTTTCTCCTGAAAGCTTTCTCCTGACATCTGCATTAAAACAAGGTTACACTGTATATGGAAATTATTATTCTTCCATAGTGATGTTTACGTACCTTACCATCTACACAACCAGTGAGGTTAAAAGCCCATGGGAAAAGACGGCCCTTGGAATGACTGAGAACTGGGCACGTGATAGATGAGATATGGACACAATATTTTCTTTTTTCTGAATGATCAAAGCATAAATGGTAAGCTCTTGCTGAACAATAATATCATGCTCCCTATCAAAAAAATCCTTATTAAAGTTAAAATATCACTTTATGAAAAGAAAATGGGTACAATGTACCATTCATCATCATACAATTTATAAATACACAGTTTAGAAGAACCACAATACTTTCAGTGGATACAATTATACTATTCATTTAAATTTTTAGATGATATGGTTTAGCAGATTTTCTAATTTTTTTGTTGTCCTGACAGATGGAATCATTCCTTTTTAATAAAATTGACTGTTGTCACTACTTTTGAAAAGGACTAGAACATATCTGCAAACAAAAGTTTTCTGTCATAATCTGAATTCTAGGAAGAATAAAAGGAAATGGGAAAAAAGCAGGAAAAGAGCAAACTTGCTTTTTTTTTTTTTTAACTATTCATTTTCTATTTATTTTGTATATAAAAAATATGATATATCAAGAAAGAAGGGAATTTTTTAATCTAAAATGCTAAAAAATATGATTGTGTTAATTTCTTTCAATATGTAGCTTCTTGTGATTTTAAACACAAGAAACCACGGGGAAAGTTTTAACTCAAGATGATTTTAACCCACATGCCATAAATGCTTTGGTATATGGGTTAATTCCCATCCAAGGTAAATATATATATATATATATATTTCATATAAAAAAAAAACTTCTGAATTTCACCTCCATGCTTTCATTGTAATGTTTTGTGAACAGGCTTATTTACGTGTGCTGCAGTGACAAGACCTCTTGCAGGCATACAAAAGATATAAAACTATGGAAGCTTTACATTTCTTGTGGCAGTAGAATACTACACTTTTAATTTTTTTTTAAATATTAATTACTGTAACTATGAACATAATTTATTTTAACAGTAGTCAAAATATTAATGACTAGAAAAAAAATTCATTAGGAACATTCACACACATGGCAGTATCATAAACTTCTGAAGAACAGTTATGTGAAAATTGGAATGTGCAACTGAAAACCAGCATTAATAAAAATATTTCAATAAGATATATTCAAAATTGTCCATGCATTTTAGCATTTTAATTTGACCAATTTTTTCAGTCACTGAGCCAAACTTGTATTAATAGAATTTCATGCCATAGCTGGCAGGTTAATGAGAGTAAGTAATATGCACATTCTGAAGATAATTTATATATAAACTGACTTGGCTGGGTTTCATTTTGAGGAATTGTTACATACACATAGTAATCAAGAAACTTTCTTACTATGAAGCTCATAGAGCTTCACAAAAGTTGTATCAATTATCCATTCATATCAATATCTTTGCAAATAACACCATAAGTAGCTTATATGGAAAAGTTAAGAAATAATTCAGCTTAATTCAAAAACCTGCACTGTAATGAGTTTACAATGTTGAAGCTTATGCTCCAAGACTCCAACTTAATTATCCCCATCAATATTCATTAGAATGATGAATTTTCTACAAGTTTAATGAAATCAGTGAGTTTGCTTTTAACTAATTCTGCAGCTATATACTGAACTACTTAAAATTTTAAAATGCATGGATTTTTAAGCAATATTAACCTTCATAAAAATGAGAAAAAGTAATTTGATTACTAATATATTTAATAGCAATCAAATGTAGATGTAATCAATTTAAAATTTTTTTAATGCTACAACACTTCAAAAAAAACCTACCCATAATACTATACCAATTAGTTTGGAATCATAATGCAGAAAAATATGTCACAGAATACTTAATTCACATACAATGAATTTAAAGTAATGAGTATCCTGGCTGATTAATTCTTTTTATGTGAAAACTCTTTCAATGATATGTTTCTTACAAAAACTGAAATAAGCAAATCTGATAAAAAAAAATAATAATATATTTATTGTATAATGAAGATAGTCCAAATATCCTTCATTTAAGTAAATTAAAAGTTAAAACTTTAAATACTAATCTTTCACCAATATTTCATAAGCTGCAAAAAAGATGTTTAGTGAAAATTGATTTTTATTTTTTCCTTTTCTTCCATATTGGATTCATATGGAATGGTCATCTTTTTAAAAATACTGACAGTGAAATAACTTAAACTTCACATTTTTAAAATAATCAATTTGTTCTAGTAAACATATCTTAATTGATTTGTTTTCCAAGGTGCATACTATATAGTCGACATGCACAGAGGGCTGTCACAACACGAAGTAACCTTGTTTTCATCTTAAAAATTATTTAGCCATGCAGTGAAGTGTTACATTTATATTACAATGTTTTTCTGTGCATTTCTCCTACCTGTAAAGAATTAATTATAAATATTTGTTGCTATTTATATTAAATTAATGTTTCCCAAAATATACCTTAATTTTGGAACGATGTTTAATTACGTAATATTCCATTTATTCCTTTAAACATTAGACAAATATAGTGCAAACTGGTTAACATAAAAATGGATAAAAACCTTTTTTGTTTAAAAAGAAAATACGCTTAAGCCACTCCCACAACGATAACTTTCAGTTTATAATTATTCATTTAACAGAAAATGGATAACATGAAAATTATGTTTAATACAAAAATTACTTTTGGTTCCACAAATATAATAATCAAAATTTCATCACATAACATGAAATATGTGGTGCAACAAATGGTCATACTATTGTTGCTGTTACTATTACTTATATAGCACATTAACATCTAAGACCATACTGCTCTCTGTGTGTGTGTGTGTGTGTGTGTGTGTGTGTGTGTGTGTGTGTGTGTGTGTGTGTGTGTGTGTGTACAAGTATGTATTCAGGGGGCCCAATCTGTATGTTGTGTGGACTAAAATTGGGGGGGGGGGGCCCTCTGCTTCCTCTGCTCAGATCAGCTAACTACATGCCCCAATCACAGAGGCCTTTAAGAATCCTTCCAACCTCCTAGATGATAAGAACTCTCCAAACAAACTGCTGTCTTATATCTGTTCCATAAATTATTGCATGTCTTTCAAACATCATTAAATATTTTGCAAGAGCTAATGAAGCATTTATGAAGATAAATATTTCAGGACAAAGTATTTTTATCTTTTTGAGAAGCAGTACATTTCAAACTATTGTATCTAATGTAAATGGATTATCGTTTTTCTTTATAATTGTTAATTTAATATAAAATGGTTAACTTGTTTGTTTTTCAGCAATTTTAATAGTGTGAAATTGCTGTTGCATCCACAAATGCTAAGGAACAGCTATTAGGTCAGACTATTTTTATTATTTACAATACAACTTCTGTACATTGTCTTTTCTTTCCAAGCAGTTAACCACATACATTCATTGATTCATTCATCAGGGTTTCACACTTCCAAATAACACAATGCAGTCTATAAATTGAATGAGCTGTCATGTTATTTATTTTATATGCTGGCAGCATAGTGATACATGGCCTCTTTTTTTTTTTAATATTAGAAAATCATATTTATTATTCACCATTTTCTTAATTATAATGTATCTGTATCTAACTCGAAGTGATTTTCGTTTATTCAACTCATGGCATCAATAAGTGAAAGTAAAGCCCAGTAGTGCCAACTATTTCTCCTTAAAATTTGTAGACCTTAAGAAAATATTCGCATATGTGTTTAATTATTGCAGCTTCAATGAAGACATCTGCACTGTGCATATACTTTGCCAAGCCGGGCCAGGCCAAATAAGCTCAGAAAGACAATCACTTCAGGTTGCTACTTGCAAAGGGCTGAGAATTTAATGTTTTAATAAATTTAATATATAATAAATATAATATCCACAATCATATCTTGTCACAGGTGAAAAGCTACTGGATCAGGCCAGCCATAAGCTCTGAGATATATTGGAATCAACACCCAAGGTATTACAGGTGACAAGGAAATGATTCTTTATATATATTTTTTTTAATTTTTTTTTATTTCATTTCATTTACCTTTTTTTAATTTCTAATTTGAATCTATTCTGTTATTAAATATATTTTATGATTTTATTTTATTGCTATATTTTTATTTTGTGTATTTAAGCAACCCCTCAACATTACATATTCATAGGAAAAAAATAAGACCCAAATTAAAGCATCATTAATGCTATGGACTTGCTCCCCAATTATGAAAAACTATAAACAGCTAGCTGCTATAACATGCTTTTACAAAAAAAAAAAAAAAAAAAAAAAAAAATACAATTTTAAATTAACTAAAACATTCTACAAAACTGAATGAAATAATTTAATTTAAAAATTGCAGAAATTTAACAGAATAAATAAATAACTAATTAATTAATTAATACACAATGATATTACAGAGAATTTTAAAACAAAAAGATAAAATTTGGCATTATTAACACTACTCTAAAGCAAATTAAACCCTTAAAAGAGATACAGATGCTTTGGCATCTGTATCTCTTTTAAGGGTTTAAGATAATGCATCCTCTAAGCATTATTTAATGAGCCTTTTAAACTTAAGCATCTTTCAGTAGCATCTTGTAGCAAATTCATTCAAACATCTCTGATCATGCTTAGAAGGCGCCATCCCTTTGAATGATTCAATTTGCTTTACAACAACATCAAATCTTGCCTTTGTATTTCACCTTAATGTGTGCCACCAGCTCATTATATTCCTAAGAATTTTCAGACTTTAAATTAAATTATTTGTTTTTGTATGGTTTTAGTTAATTTAAAATTGTACTGCAATTTTTTTTTTACTTGTGGAAGCATATCATAGAAACCAGTTATGCCTATATATATGCATATCAGAGTATGTCATTACATAGTAGTGATGCTTTAAATCTTAATTTACATCTGCTTGCTTATGAATATTCATTGTTTGAGAGGTGCTCCAAAATACCAGAAGTATCTACAAATTTCACTAGTAAATATATTATTAGATTTATTCTTAATCAGAAAATTTAAATTAATACACCTCATTAAGAAATGGAAGCATTTCTTACCTTAACTGTATTATTAAATATATGCTTATATTTGAATTATTTTCTATATTAATGTGAACTCCTAGCTAACTTTTCAAGAAACTGGTTTCCACACAAGTGTGTGTACAACTACCAAGAAGTAGGGAATTGTGATATTTATGAAAATTTTATTTGAAGAGAATATTTTAATCGAAATACTCTTTCATTGATAATCTAAAAAATATATTATATGGGATAAAAATATCTTCTAATTTCAGAGGAGAAGTATCAAGTTTTGACAATTTGTGTTTTTTATACAACACTACATATTAAACTACTACTAGTACTATAATGTCTTACAAGCATACTATAGCTGAGACCCAGTTATGTTGCATATAAGGAATTTATTATATAGCTACTAAAATACCTGTGGTGGTACCTATTCGGGTTAAAAAAATAAGAGGAGAAAACAAGCACTGATTTATATGCAGCTATTCTGCCATGATAACAAATCTTATAATATCAGGAATCTGGTTATAAAACAACTCTTTCATGGAAAGATGATATTTAAAATCAGTATCTCTAAATTCAATTAATGTGTACCATTGTAGATATTTTTAACACTAAATAAGCATTTCTGAAAGAAAGTTTTATTAAGTAATCAAAAACTTCTCATTAATGTTTTTTTATAATCACAGAAAACACAAATGAAACAAACTATTTCATTTAGGTGTTCATGATTATAAAAAATTCTGAAATTAAATTAAAAAAACACCTTAAAGTATTTATTACAAATTACAGCCTTCATAACATTAATTATTTCATGCTTCTAATACCATAAAGAGAAAACTATGTTAAAAAGTAAAGCTACTGTCTAACAAAATATTTCCAATTAGCACACGAGCAATAGAACAAAAAACATTCCTTGCTTTTTTGAATTTTTTTAAGAGAAAAACACACTTTTTAACTGTTATAAGTTCTCAGAGGATATATCTACTAATTATACAAATTTTTAATTTAAAAGCAATCGCTTGTGCTGATTTATCACTGGAGCGGGCTGTCAGATTCAGTGCTGAAACTACGAACACGAGAAAACCAGAAGGGAGGAAAATTTGCTGGTGTCAAATCAAATTCAGATACAACCTCTTGTCCATTTCTTAAAATAACAAAAAAGCATTTTCAGTGACACTAGTTGCATATATAAATATATATTTAACAACTTGCTATATTAAATAACAATAATCAAAAAATTATATAGAATGAAAACTTGATTGCTGCTTTTTTTGGACCTTAAAATAATCCATTTTATATGACATACCTTAATTTTGAAAGTGAAAATTAAGGGAAAACATCTTAATTGGCAAATATACAAATAAAATTATTTACAGTCATCAATTAAAAAAAAAACCAACAACAACATTAATGATGTACTACCCAGTTACAAAAGTCCAGAGGGTTCACAAATAAAATAAAATCATTCATTTATAGATAATGATGACAGAAGAAAGGAGTGATCTCTAGCAGAATTCTCAGGGAAAATTTCTGTGGTAATCCTTATTGATAGTCTGCAAATTAGTGTCCCTATATCAATGAGATAGATGACAACATTAACAAAAAAATAAATAAATAAAATAAGTACTAGACAGCCTTGGAGAGCTGTAGGATAGATTTTGTCTGGGGATAGATTTTGTAGGACTTTGGGTAAACGTTTCTTGAATTTCCTAAACTGTATCTGCAGATACACTAGGCCTACTCCTAGACCTGCTCCTTCTTGGTGTAGCACATTGCCAGTTTCTTGAAATGATTTCAACCATCACCTTATTGATTGTTCCACAGGTAGATTTTTCAGGAATTCCCGTTGAAAACATCTCTTTACAGCCACTGGAGATTTTGTATCCCATAGCCATAACACACACACCACCTTTTCTTGCACTGTCACCATTTTAATGTACTATCACAATGCTTGCTAGAATCAAGGCTGCCAACTGCCTGAGTAAAAACTAACTGACTTTCCTTGATAAATGCAGCAAACCCTTTTAGGATACCTTTTACAATAAAATTTTAAATGAGATTCATAATCAAGTGAATAATTTAGACACCCTGTATTGTAAACTCTTCTGATCTTGTGGTTGTTCTAGATACAACTTAATATCCTTGGTAATAGCAGTCTTGTTATCTAAAAATATATATATTTCCCAACTACATTACAGCCAAACCATGGTGTCACAAAGCAGATGAAACTGAAGGAAACCAAAACTAAGGAAAATCAACCCAGGTGTGGGTCCATGTACATATTTTTGCATGAAAGTAGAGTCATAAAGAAATTTTTGTGGTTATACTACTCCAATTTAAAAATGATCAATGACTTAAGTTGAAACTAAAGACCACATTGAAGGAACATTAAAATTCACACTCGTGTGCAATTTTATATTTTTGGTTGCTAGTATGCTAGACAGTTAATAATTTTTTTTTTCAATCGATCAGGAAACCCAAGCAAAAGTTATAAATGCTGTAAGCAGGGAAAAGAAACAAAACCTATAAGCTGGGTATCATCATTACAGTAAACTCTTCATCAATACAGTTAAAATAATCCAACAAACAACCAAAAAGTATTTGGAAAGAAAAAATCCTTTACCTCATAGATGCAATAAAATCTTGAATAGTATGAGGTTCTTCAGTAAAATTTCTAGACTTTAGAATAACTCAAGATTGAAAGTTAGGTGGGGACCTCTGGAATGCATGATATACCTTTTGTTTATTCTTAAACAAAAATGAAAACTGTAAATACTGCCATGGCTTGGAAAACTTTGAGATTCTACAACATATCTTTTTGGCTGTAGCAAAAATAAAGAAAACCTATCTATATAAGCCAGAATAAGAAATTTGAAGCAAAACTAGACTATGGAAGAATTATTAAAAATATAAATCCACTACAAGTTAAAAATAAAACATGGTATAATCAAATAATTTGTGAAATTAAGACATTATTATACCATGTTGAAAGGACAGTTGTAATAATAACCAACAGTACTGCTGGGCAAAAATCGGAATAAAAATTAGAAAATTACAGAAATAAATAAGTAGAAGCACATACGCCCCAAGGAAGCATAGCAGAATAGTCTCCTGCTTAAAATATGGCACGATCAAGATGCAATTGGAGTCAACATGGCCTAGCATAGCTGTAGAATGCTTTCATCACCTCATTCAGTCCATGCCATGCTAAGTCAAATCCAGGCTGCTGTTCTGAGGACTAAAGGAAGACCCTACTTGCTATAAGGTAGGTGTACCTAATGTAAGTGGTAACTCAGTGTACAACCTCACTGATCTGTATATGCTAGCATTTTACTTTTGTTTGAATTCCTGCACTAATGAGCTTAGTAAAATTCGACCTGCTATATAAAACATCATCCACTCAATGTCTACTTTTGTTTTCCAACAGAAAAAAATCAAAAGAATCCTAAAAATTTTTAAAGCAGGAATTTCAACTGATGAAGTGCCTGGTGGCACTTCATCAGTTGTCCTTAAAACTTGTGCTTCAGAGTTACTTATATTTTTTGTCACCTTTTTTCACTCTCTGAACTGGTGTTTTTCCCTCTATGGAAATTTGTCCATATCTAGTTGGTTTGTAAGAATGATGATAATTCTCTGCTATGATAATTCTCCACCTATTATTATTATTATAAAAAAAAAAAAAAAAAAAAACCTTTTTCTCCTTTATGGGATATTTTCCGCCCCATGACAGGTACTGGTACCAAGTGCATGGGGTGGTTGGTTGTATCTGCTTACCACTATTATTGTTATTATTACTGTTGGTCAAGAAATTCTCTTACTATCCTACAGGTGTTCAGGATTGTGCATTCTACAGTTCCATATAAGTGTTCTCTGGGAGGCCTATTGCTGCTAGGCTCTTATGGAGGCTCTTTGGCACCATGCCAGTGGTGACATGGTGATTGGGATGGTCATTACTTGTTCCATATGCCATATCTTTGACTTTCTGTCTGAGGCCTGAGTACTTCTTGATCTTTTCCTTGTATGTTTTCTGGAGGTTGCTGGCGTTGGGCATTGATATGTCAATCAGGTAGGTAGTCATTTCCTTCTTGTTGATGAAGGTTTTGTCTAGTCTGTTGTGCGGGATCATCTTGTCCTTTATTATGGCATGGCCCCAGTACAGTCTGTGAGCAGGGGTTTCTAGTACAGCCTGAGGCTCGTACTTGTAATATGGTAAGCTTTCATTGATCAGTTGGTATTTTTGCAGTAGTTTCTGATGCACTATCCTGGCCACCTGGGTCATGTCTGTTATTAGTGTACTTTATCTGGATGATCTCCCTGCATTCTGCGGTGATGGGCTGGATTGTTTTTGGGGCCAGGTGACAGCTGTTACTGTGGGCCCTTCGTGATGTATTTCTTGTAGTTCCTGGTGTTGATTAGCTGGTCTTGGATGGTGAGCACGAATCCTTTGGTCTCGGGGAAGAGTCTTCCTTTCATGAGCCAAGCACTAGAAGCCATCTTATCTATGCAGTCTTGATGGAAGTCACTGTAGTGTCTGCCAAGGAGTGTCTTCTTTGTCTATCTTTCTGTCTTTGTTTCTTTTGTCTGTGTGAGGGTGTTCTCCCTGTTGAGGTTGAGTGTTATGTGCCATTTGTCTATCTTTCTTATGGCTTGGTAGATTTGTGCTGTGTTTTACTGGAAGCAATCCCACAGGTTCTTAATTGCTTTCTTCTCTTGTTCAACGAGGTGAGTCAATCCTCTTCCTCCTTCTTTAAGGGCCATGATCATTCTGCCAATGGCCGATTTTGGGTGGGGTTGGCAACTCTTGGTCATCATTATCTTGGTTGATCTCAATCTCCTCCAGCTCGGTGTTGGTCCGATCTATTCTATGATCCCAAAGGAGTATATTCGTACTGGGACTGCATAAGTGTTTATGGCTGTGACCATGTTCCCACCATTCGGCTTTGATTTTAGCAGGCTTCTCAGTTTCTGATGGTATTTCTCAGTCAGGTTGGCTCTGATCTCCTTGTGTTCTAACTGGTGGGCCTGCATCAACCCCAGATATTTGTATATGTCTCTCTCTGTGTCAAAACTTCAATTTCTTCATCAGTCTTTACCTGTTAGTTTTGTCTGACTGGAGTCCCTGATTTAATCCACAGGTCTTGCATTCACTTAAACCAAATTACATCCTGATGTCAGTGGTGAACTCTTCAGTAAACCAGAGTAGCTGGTGGAGTTGATTCTTAGTTGCAACATAAAGTCTGATGACATCCAGGTACATCAGGTGAGAGAGGGTGTACAGGTTCTTTCTCTCTTCTCTTAGTGTATATCTGTACTTGCTGTTATTGAGCATGGTGGATAGTGGGTTGAGTGCTAGACGGAACCATAGCGGTCTCAGGGCATCTCCCTGGAAGATTCCTCTTGTTGTTGTTGTTATTTGGTTTTTAGGAGCATTAGCAACTAAGGCCATATTGCTCCGGGGATATGCGGTGGTCATTCCCTGACCTTTCAGCATCCTCTGTATTTGGTGGTCACGGGCTTGAACCCCGGTCTAATCAAGAAGCATGTGCTACGTACTGCTGCTCCTGCCCACCTGGCTACTGAGGCGCCATTCCTCTTGTGATGGGTATCAGTCTGGTCAGTCTGGTTATGATGTTCTTGACCTTGATGGTGGTACTCCATTTTGTCATGGTTGCCTTTAGGGAGTGTGTCAGTGTCAGGTTGACTTTGTAGATCTTCAGTGTCTCTATCAGCAAACTATGGGGCATGGAATCGAAGGCTTTGTGGTAATTGATGTAGGCTGTGTACAGATTGTGGTGCTTCTTGTAGGCTTGCTCTATAACTGCAGCCTTCAATTGCTGCTTACATCTTACATCCTTTGTTCATCTGCTTACATCCCTTCTGCTGCTCGGCTATGATGTTCTGGCTCTCCAGGTGGTCTGATATCTTCTTAGTTATGCAGCTGGTCAGGATCTTGTACACTGCTGGGAGACAGGTGATTGGTGTGTACTTTGCCAGATTTGTGGTGTCTTTGTCCTTAGCCTTCAGGTAGGTGATTCCTTGAGTCAGAGATTGGTATTATGTCAGGGTGTCTTATTATCTGGGTGAACTGCTCTGCCATGTGTTGTACGCACAGCTGAATTTCTTGTACCAGAGTTGTAGATGTTATCTATTCCTGGGGTTCCCCAGCTGTGGGACTTCCTGATCAAATGTTATACTTCTTCCACCGAGTCTCCCATTCTGACATCTTTTGTACAATCTTGGTTTTCTTCCTTTCTAGATCTATCCAGGGGGCACAGCCATTATGGTTAACTTTGCTGTTCCACAAGTTGCTCCAGAACTCCTTAAGTGCCTTCTGGTTGTGTACATATTCATTGTTGTTTGCTCACATATCTTTTTTTTTTTTTTTTTTTAAGGAGCATTAGCAACTAAGGCCATATTGCTCCGGGGATATGTGGTGGTCATTCCCTGACCTTTCCGCATCCTCCATATTTGGTGGTCACGGGTTTGAACCCCAGTCTAATCAAGAAGCGTGTGCTATGCACTGCTGCTCCTGCCCACCTGGCTATGGAGGCGCCATCATGCTCCTGACTTTTTCCAAGATTACAGGAGTTATCAGGTTTTTTTGACAATGGTCCATTTCTGGTCTGCTATTCGGTGACCTGAACAGTCAGGAACCCTTCCAATTACTTGGTGCATAGTTTTGTCCTGTACATCGTCTTGTCTGTCTCTAGCTTCGTTACTTCATAGTATACTCGCATGATGAATGTATTCATTTCAATGCTCCACTTCATGCATTGGCTTCTTCTTCTTCCTTCCTGGGTGGTCATTGGTGCAGTTGCATAGGAAGCACTTCCAGTTGTTGTGGCTACCACAAGCTTCAGTTGTGGTAGCCACACAGAAGACAGACCTATTTGCTCCACTGCCTCTGACTTTTCAAACCGACCCCTCTGACTAAGGCCAGAACACGAGTGACTTTATCTTGTGTCACACTTGATGCAGCATGTTCAATATTTATACTTTTCATCTTCATCCAGCTATGGAGGTGGGGCCTGTTTTAGCTTTGGTTTTTTGCATCCAGTGGTGGGTGGTAGTTATGGGAGTGACACCAGATGGTGCCACTCTACTTCAGCTGTCACTTTGACCTTGGGGAGGTAGGGCTGATGAAGCAACTTTTGACTTTATTATTATTATAAGTAAAATGATGCAAATGAGTGAGGACAATCAGTTAAGGTAACGGCAACAGCATCACTGCCATTACTGCACCCTTTTCTAAGGTGATGGAAAATACACCAATTGCCAGCCCATATCTGGCTGATGATCATCAATTTTGGTAATTTCAATCCACAGATGATCTCTTAGCTTATTTTACTCACATGTGGACAAATTTCAATTTTCCTGTGAACCATCTTCTGGCTTTCACGACTGGGTTGCCTGTTTCCACTCTATTTGGGAACTATTTTTCTTGTATTTTCTTTCTTCTGCATAAATGATTTTGCACTGACTGCAAATTCTAGATATTGCTTGCTGTGCTGGCACATTACATTCCACTTTCCAGCCAACAAAGCCTGCTCTGCATAATCACAACTATTTGAATATCTACTACCAGTTCCTTAAATGCTTATTTCTAGCAGCAGGGCAAAGTAGAAAATTTATTTAACTTCAAACCTACTAAAACTCAGTCTATCTTATTTTACACAGAAAAGAATGTGCAGAAACCATGCTCATTTTCAATAGCAACTAGATTACAAAACAAGAACTACCAAGCTCTTTACTTAGATTAATACTAACTTGCAACCTTTCTTGACATAAGCACATAAAAAATATTGGCCCTCTTTCATAAAAATAAAATAAAATAACTAAGCTTTCTCATTTTCCCTCAGCATTATTTATCTCTGTGAAACTCTTAACTCCATACCAAATACAAATCTCTCCTAACCTGGAATACTGTTCATATATCTGGAGATGCTGCCAGGCACTATCCAATACTTCAATTCTATCAAAAAGATAACAGCCAGGTTAATTGATGATACCTCTTTCAAAAGCTCACTACATTCCCTCCATTTCCTGGAACGTTCAATTTCTGCTGCTTGTCTTTTCTACAGATATTTCTATGGCTTCTGTTCTTCTGAATTGGCGCCTGTAATTCTAGCTGTTTCTTCCAAACCAGTCTGAGCACATGTATTAACTAGCTAGCATCTATCACTTTTATGCTTATATATTTCCTGAAAATTACAAACTATAGAAACTCATTTTCAATGTCAGTGAGTTTCTTATAGCTTAGTAACCTTGAATTATCATATTCTTAGGACAATAACTGAGAACATTAGGCAGTAAAAAGAAAGTTGCCTGAAATAGAGATAATTAGAAAGCAATAATTTTTAAATATAAAATATTTAACAAATACATAAAACAAAAAAATTGAGAAAAAAATGTTTCAGTGAACTAATTGTTAGAAGACAGATTATATTTTATGAACTCACATACTAACCTGTACACCGTATGCACAGAATAGTGATGCCATACTAACTGAAAATTTGGCCTGCCTTTCACTGTTCTTACTTCCAGTTCCTAAATCAAAGAGAATTCTATACACATTTACTCCATGCATTTAATTAATAATTTGCATTTGTTAACAGTATGTGATATTAGATTTTAAAGTAAGGAATTCTTTTTATTCTATTATTAATACAGAAAATAAAATAAAACAAACAAATAAATAGAAAAAGGAAAGAGGTTAAGGATTTAAAATGGTGATGATTTATTAATCTCAATAGTAAAGGATGGGAAGTGGTGGGGAAAATTTTTTTTCTGGACCTCATAATCCAGAGAAGTTTCATGAATCACAATGCCACTTATCAGCCTTAGATCTACCTTATGGTAGATTTTAAAGTAAGGAATTCTTACTTGCCAATGGCACAAAGGCAGATCTAACTATATAAAGCTTTTACTTTTTTATCCCACCTTGCAGGGCTCCCTTGGGTCACTGGCCAAAAATTTCAATATGGTAGATGAGCAATATGACAAAGGACAAAACTGTCATGGCAACAAATTTGTAACCAAATATCCAAGGGAATACCCAGGATTTGAGAATAAAAATGGAAGGTTTTAAATTTCTTTACATGATTAATTTTTATTCCCGGATCTTGGTAAAAATCTGCCATGCCAGAAAACTAAACCCATTACGGGATTAAAAAAAAACTCATGTTCTAGGCTTCAGGAAACTATTTATTGCAAATGGAGAGTGGTGTAATGTTTTAATCCAAGGTTCCAAGCACCTCTATTACAAAGATAAGAATTCCTTCTGCCTGATATATTAGAAATAAACTGATTCTTCTTGACAACAAAGTTAATTCTTATTATATGACAGCCAGCAAGATAAACACTGGTTTCATTTATCAGTTACAGTGTCAACCAATGGCCAGGAGGGATACCCCATATTTAAAAATTAAAGGAACAGATTTCAGCTTTTAATAAAAGTTTCAAATAAATGCATGGAACATATCAATAATTTATATTTATCTGAAAATAGAGTTATTTATATTTTCTTGCTAAATTTTTATAAAATATCAGGAGTTTGATTTATACCTTCAGACCATTATGAATGAGCATTTGGCTCGAAAAAGCTTAATCAAGTTTATGTTATTAATTCTATGTCTGCTTTGCATCTTATTCAAGCAGCTTTACTTCTTATCTTAATAATAATTTTGCCCATTTCTCTTCAGGTCTGAGGGCAGTCAGCAGCATGGTCTGATGATGGGTATTGGCAAGATACCCAATACATATCAGTACATATCAGTTTAGGCTATGTTTACTAAAAATATATTAAAACTTCACATGGTAAAAGAGTCGTTAATTATACATATTAATAATTCTTAATTAATAATAAGCATTTCCAGTTTACTACTCTTTCAGCCAACTGAGTTTATATTAAAGCAGTATCTGTTTTTAGAACACACACAAAGAGTATTTACTAATCCTGAAAACACACTGTTTGAGTGATACCCTTACACTAACTTTAGCATTAGCAAAGGCACATGATGCAAGAAAGCATGCTTATATAGAATCAGCAAAAAAAAAAAAAAAAAATAACACCTTATTTCCCCCATCCACTTGCTCCAAATGTTTGTCTAGTTCTGCCTTGAATCTATTTAAGCTATCAACTTCTACAACGATAGATGGAAGTTTGTTCCAGCAATCAACCACCCGCTGGCTAAAGGTGAACTTCTGCTCATCTATCCTACAACTGTCTTTCCTCAATTTGAATTTGTGCCCCCTCAAGCGATTATTCTGAGCAAGAGGAAAAATACCATCAGCACTGAGCATGCTCAAACCATTCAAGACTTTATACGCTTTAATCAGATCACCTCGCAGGTGCCTAGTCTCCAGACATTGTAATTTGCAAAACTTAAGCCTTTCTTCATAAGAGCAACCCTTTGTTCCTCTCACCAATCTTGTTGCCCTTCTCTGCACTTGCTCCAGCAGCTTTACATCCTTCCTAAAATGACCAGACCTGTATACAGTACTCAAGGTGTGGCCTGACCATTGCCTTATACAAGGGGATAATTACCTGCTTATCCCTACTAGAAAAATTCCTGTACATCATTGACAAAACATCATGAGCTACTCTTGCAGACCGTCTGCACTGCTCAGAAAACTTCATATCTGCCTGCACAATTACCCCCAGATCCTTTTTATTCTCTACCACTGTCAGTGTAATACCTTGGTGAAAGAAAGAGTGACCTAGCATGAGGGAAAGAGAGAGTGAATGGGAATGAGTGGAAGAGCAAATGTAATTGGCCAAAAGAATACAAAGTTAAAAATAACTCACATTACTTTATATATACTGTACCAACAAACATTTACTAACCGTATAAACACTATCACTGCATTCTTCCCTGGCCTGCAAAAAAAAAAAAAAAAACTTGCGGCTAGGCCTGCACCACAACTGAAGAATAACAGTAAGTTGAGGTGCCCAGAGAGTGCAGTGCAGAAAGTAAGAGTCGAATAAATGAGATGAGAGCTAGAAGAATGAATGAATAAAAGTGTAAGCCTGTGAGAAAAAGAACACAACCATAAATGCTACAGTTAAGTACACACTAATTCTAGTTTTAATTAGTATTTAAATTTACACTACACATCATTGCATTCCCTCCTGGTGTGTGAGAAAAAGATGAATGAGTTGAGTGAAAAAAAAAAATAAAATAATAAATAAATAAATAAAAAAAAAATATATATATATATATATATATAAAAAAACTTGGGAAAAAATTATAAAAAATAAGAAAAAAGTATAAAAAAAATAAAAATAAATATATAATAATAATAAATAAATAAAAAAAAAAAAAAAAAAGAATGCAAGAAGAGTGAGAATGCAGATTATGAATGAAGTAAATGTGTGTCTCCCCCACCCCCGGAGCGGGATGGGCAGCTTGACCTTCATACCAGATTTGACACTCCTTGGACATGACACTGACAAAGACATTCTTTTTTTTTTTTTTATGAAAAACCCCAAACACAAAAGGTATCAAACCTATAGTACTTAGTATTGTGCATGGGTTGAAGGAGAAGTATGGAGGGAGGGGGATGCCGGAAACTTTGCTCTAGAGACTAAACATGGGTTTCACCACTTCAAGCCTCCAATAAGCAAAGTGGTGGTATTTCACCGGTTGATGAAAGTCATCTACCACCTCTGCAGCTTTGCTACCAACAAGCCATTGACGATCTGAACTGGGTACTCTAACCTGGTTCCCTTTAAAACCCCATCCCCAGGCAGGGGAGGGAGAATACTGGTCTCTGTCTCCTCTCCTCCCTGCCTACCCCCCCATACTTCGCCTGGTGGGGCTCGTCTCCACTGACCTCTTTGGGGATGCCTACTCTATCGTCCTTATTCTTCTATCTGTTTTTCCCCCCAGTCTTCAGTCTCCCCCTCTCAATAAATCGACCGAGTACACCCTTAACAATGTCGCCAAATTCTAATCAACGTCTAAATTCTACCGGCTTCATGTAAATCTCTAAGACAACTAACACTATTAGCTTTTATCTAGTGTATAGCCTCACATGTCCAAATTTAATAACATCAAAATTTTGCCCGACTTATTAGGCCTTTAACATGTCTCTTTAGCGTTCAACCCCAATCAGCGATTTCCTAACAGCAATCCCATTAAGCATTAATGTCAAACGCATAATTTTTTTTTTTTTTTATAGGTCCTAGCCACTGAAATCACAGGCAACTAGGGGGCAGGACCTGCCAGAGCAATTTTTTGTGATACTGGATACACACGCAGAGATGGGAGAAATCCCAGGTGCCGTCTGACACGAACATACCTTATACCTTGTCAGTATAATATTACACAGTTGATACGTTACTCTGGGGTTACTGCATCCCATATGCAGTACTTTACATTTGTCAATGTTAAACTTTAGTTGCCACCTCTCAGCCCATCTGCTCAACTTTTCTAGATCCTGTTGCAGCAGCGTACTGTCATTAGTGTCATTAACAACCCTGCCAACCTTCGTATCGTCTGCAAACTTGGACATTAAGCCTGATATACCATCATCAATATCATTCATAAATACAGAAAACAATGATTGACACAATGCAGAACCCTGTGGCACTCCACTAAAAACATTAGTCCATGAAGAGCAGTGTCCATTGATTACCACTCTGTCTTCTCCCACTCAACCATCCCTTTATCCATAGCAGCAATTTGCCTCCAGTGCCACACTGCTCCAATTTGTGCAGCAGTCTTCCATGCACAACAGTATCAAAAGCCTTTCTGAGATCAAAATATATGTTACCAAAATTATTCTTTGCATCCAGTTCCTTTGTGACCACATCATAGTATCCAATCAAATTGGTCAGGCAAGGCTTTTCCTTAACAAAACCATGCTGTGTCCGAGCTATAACTGAATTCTTGTCTAGATGATCCTGCAGTGCTTCTTTAACCAGTGCCTCCATTAATTTTCCTTGAACAGAAGTTAAACTAACAGGTCTATAATTACTTGTGTTACCCTTTGATTCTCATTTGTGAATTGGGGCCACATTTGCACATATCCAGTCCATAGGTACCTCCCCTGAGTCCAAGGAAGTCCTCATAATTATGGCTAAGGGTTTGCTTACTTCCTTTGCTGCCTCATTTAATATAACTGGGTAGATCCCATCCACCCCAGTTGTTTTTTCTTATGTTTATCTTCAACAATTTCTCCTTCACTTTGTTCTCAGTTATTACAAAATCATCTAGCTCACTGTCAAAGTTTAATTCACCTGTCATTCCCCTCCCTGAATAACTCCTAATGTGCAAATGTAGATGCAAAATACTCATTTAGTTTGTTAGCTACCTGAGAAGAATCATCAACAGTTGAACCATCGATATCAAGTGGACTAATCTGATTCATCCCCTTCTTCCTAGAGTTTACATAAGTAAAGAACTCTTTGCTGTTTTTCTTTGCATCCTTCGCCAAAGATTTCTTATAATCTGCCTTCGCCTGCCTAACCTACTTTGTGACTTGGTTACGGACTAGCTTATATCTATCATAGACTTCCGTGTGACCCATTAATTTATATGTATCCCTTGCAATTTTCTTCTCTGCCACATGTCTCATTAATTCATCTGACATCCATTCAGGCCTAAACCTTGAACAATATTTCTTAGTTGGTATGAAAAGTCTAATAGCTTCCAAGATTAATTATTTGAATGCTTCCCATTTTGAATTTGCTGTTGGTAACATCATCAGTTGGTCCCACCGTATAGAATTTAAATACTATCTCAGAACACTGTAGTCGCCTTTACAAAAGCAGAAACCCTTCCCTTTTACACCTGATGGTAGTTACCTCTCTGAGTAAATCACATTTAGCACACTGTGTTCACTGCCACCTAATGATTTCTTTATCTACAGATTCTTAATGCATGAAGAATCACTACTGATGATCAGATCAGGAGTATTACTCCCTCTAGCTGCCTCCCGAACTTGCTGCTATAGACTTTAAAACTAAACACCGTGCGCACCGCACTGTTGGATTTACATGATATACAAATATGCTTTTGTAGTTCCTCTCCATAGGGTTTCACAGGTAGGATTTCCTCTGTGAGTCAAGCAAATTACTTTGAATGCTATTCATCAGACAGTGTTCATGATATTACTGAGTTCACACAAGCAGTGGTGCCGACCGGGCTAGCCGAGTGGGTAAAGTACCTGCCCGGCAACCCAAAGGTCGCGGGTTCGATTCTCGCCTCGGGCTTGGATCAAAGTACTGCAAAAACCTTGGGAGGTGCAATATGGCCACAGAAGCCGATGCGCCAACAACTACCAAAATCAAAAAAAAAATCAAAAAAACAAGCAGTGGTGTTTCTTGAGGTTGGTTTTCACTGCAACAAGTAGGCCTCCCCTACAGTTACGATTAATTGCCCAGTAAGAATGTACATGTGGTGATTATGAAACATGTACAAGATAAAATATTTAAGGGCAGAGGCCTCATGCTATGAGGTAGAATGGCTAACACATAGGTTAAGTGCAAAAGCATCATTTTAACGTAGCCATCTACCAAAGTAGTTAAATTAATTAATTATATTGGCATCGTTTTGGTTATATCTGATATTTTTCATGAGTTGCCATGGTATTGCTACCTCGAATAAGTAACACTTCACTAGTGAAGAAGACTACTGTTACTTATTCTCAGCGGATACCATCACCACCCAGATGACCATTTCAAAGCTTGTTGGCTTCTCCTTGCCGGGTGGGCAGGTACCCTGGTGTTTCAATAGTGACAACCCAGTTATGAAGTATAACTTCACAATATATATATATATATATATATATTTAAGGCAAAGTATAACTTCACAATATATATATATATATATTTAAGGCAAAGTATAACTTCACAATATATATATATATATATTTAAGGCAAAGTATAACTTCACAATATATATATATATATATTTAAGGCAAAGTATAACTTCACAATATATATATATTGTGAAGTTATACTTCATAACTGGGTTGTCGCTATTGCAACACCAAGGTACCTGCCCACCCACCGAGAAGAAGCCAACAAGCTTTGAAACGGTGTCATCTGGGTGGTGGTGGTGGTGGTATCTGCTGAGAATAAGTAACAGTAGTCTTCTCCACTGGTGAAGTGTTACTTATTCAAGGTAGTACAATACCATGGCAACTCGTGAGATATAACCAAAATGATGCCAATATAATTAATTAATTTACCTACTTGGTAGATGGCTATGTTAAAATGATGCTTTTGCACTAACCTATAGGTTAGACATGTACAAGATGCAATGTCGTTGTTGTAGAAGGTTTTAGGAGCATCAGTGACTAAGGCCATATTGCTCCATATATACTATCTGTAAATTGTGTGTTCTGTAGTTAATTTTTTGTTTTCCAAGTTAGTCAGAGACTGATTAACTTGGCCAGGTTGTGAAAAAGGCCCATAAAAATTTCTCACATCATTGACAGGACTCGAACTCAGGTCTTTTCCAACCAGTGTAGGGAGGATGGGCAACTCATTTAAAAAGTTAACTGTACACAAGGGCACAAGAAGTGATAAGATTGAGAGATCACTGAGAAATGAAGATGCAGTTACGAGAAGATAACAGCAGTGGTTAGGTGATGCTTATGAAGTAATCAGGATCAGAAATGAAGACTGAGTGGTCCTACGCTGAAGAAGAAAGTAGTCAGATACAACAAGCAATATGGCTATTTACTGGTAATTAAAGATGATAACATTTAAAGGTGGGGATTGTTGATGCAAATGCACCAAAGATGAGATGAAGGTTTATTAACATTATGTATAATTAAATATCCAGAAATGCATGTGGTAGTAAAGGCTTCTTTCATGTAATCATTTCTTCTGTGTCCTCAATGGGAACTTGTTGATTAAAGTTTCCTGTGTTTACACAGAGATTTGATTCTTGTTTGCTAAAGCTGTTCATCGAAAAATTGACAAATTTAATGTATGACAGAGTATAGTGTCATAATGTTGATGTATTTGGTTATTTGAATGCCCATGTGTTCAACTGGGTTGTTGTTCTTCCTGATGTTCTAGGCTAGATCATTGTATATGACTTCTAAGTCAAGTGATATTTTACTCATTTAAAAAGTTAAGACATGTATATGGTTTTAAGGAATCTTGAAACTGCACACCATGTATGATTTCAAGATTTGATTTTGGTGGAAATAATCTACAATATCTTTGCATTTTTAGCAGTGATACATGATGTGCTCCAGGTACTACTAAGAACTCATCATATATAGCAGTGAATGTTGACAATGACCATTGAAAGAGCTCATTGATTGCACCACACCTGTTAGGAGGAATGTGGTATATCGAGTAGAAGAAAACCACAAATTTTTCTTGTGCCCAAACTACACATGAAAAAATTATATGGTTATGGTACCCTTAGGATTATCTACCAAACAGCTTTTTAAGTTTGATAAATATACTTCTCTTTATGTCTTTAATATTGATGTCTTTGGTTAGCTGAATGCCCATAATTCAACTAGTTTGTTCTTCCTGATGTTCTAGGCTAAATCTCTGTATACGGAGGTTAATTCAGCCTTTTGATAACAATTCTGAGAGTCCTTTAAAACTACTAAATTCCGTGCGCCACCACTGGTTGTGTTCTATTTGTTTTCCCTGCTCATGGACTATCGCACAGCATTGCAATTTCTATTGAAGTAAAGGCTGCTGAAAAACTGACAAGTCAATCTTGTCCCATTCCTGCCGGCAAACTTTCCACAAACTTTCAACAGTTCTGGGGCAGCGGTTTCCGAGAGCTCTTTTTAAAAGTCCGAATGCGCAAAAATCCATGGTTGCAGCGTCAGGTGATTTAACAGATATATCTTGAAACGGGATTGAACGTGACTGTAGCTGGATGCCTTATCCTGGTGCAACCAGACCTTTTCAGTATCAGAACTGTACAATGTGGGTATTTCACATTCAAACAACGGCTGTAGAACTTCAGTCTGGTAATACACTGAGTTGACTTTCACGTTTTTAGTGACTCTACGCAACTCAAATTTGCCGTTATAACAAAAACTGGCTACAACCATAAAACCTCAGCCAAAACTTTCCTTACACTGATGCACCCATGTTGGAAAGGCCTTGTCATCCTGTGGACGGTAATAAATTGCCCGAATTTTTTTTGCAATAGGAGAGGTACACCCACGCTTCATCCAATGTTGCTACGAATTTCCACCTTTCAGCTGCCAGATATTTTTCGTAGAGTTTTCAAACATTGACCCGCAGCTCTGTGATGTGCTTGCTCCTAGGTGGTGTACGAGGGCCTTGTGCTTCTTCTCCAGTTGCAAATTTTCGTTGATTATGTGACAAATGGTTGACTGGGATGTTCCCACACGTGACACTATAGCTCTTTGGGTTTTTGGATTTTCACCGACAACAAGCGACTGCACTTTTCATACTACCTTCCTCATTTGACTTGGAGCAGGTTTCAGTTTCTTTGGTGTTTTCCGCCCACTTGCAGCAGCTTCGTGGAATTTTCCTTTGCCATTCAAAACATTATGGATACCGAACTTCGATACACTAAAATTTTTGGACTTGCACCTATCAATAATTTTCGCATAACTGTACCCTTCTTCGGAGAGTGCAGTTATGTAACCTTCCAACCATGCATCCATATATTTGATCCATATATTTTCCCAGATATTTGATGCTGGTAGTATCTGTTTGCTTTTTGTCAGCAAAATAGTGTGTTTGTGGTTTGTACACCAACTAAGATCCCCAAGGACAAGGATACAAATATCCCGCAAGAAATTAGGAGGCTGTCTGAATAGGCTATGATATCTGTGTGTGAAGGATCTATGGAGCCATTCATTAGATACTGAATTTCAGCATATGGAGGCACACGATTGACCACTGTAGGCATCTTCTGTTAACCTTTCTGGACAGCTTCTGCAATTTGATAACTTGCCTGCTTGTGAAGTAATTATTCAAGACACTATACAGCTATTTGGTACATGTGATGTGGGAAAGTCACAACACGCTATCATCACAGCTTGTGTGTGTGTGTGTGTGTGTGTGTGTGTGTGTGTGTGTGTGTGTGTGTGTGTGTGTGTGTGTGTGTGTGTCTGAAAAAATCTCAGGCCAACTTACACTCTCAGAATGTGGTTTCAGACCAAAAAGCGAAACAAGGCTGTCTCAATTTGCAGGATGAAAAACTGAGACCAACTCCAACTATCAGAATATGAATCCAGACTGGAAAGACAAAAGATGGCTAAATGAAAATCTGACATTCACAAAAGCTGTTATTTTTGGGATTAGATTTTTTTTAATGATAATATATGAATAAAAATATATAAGAATAAGCACCCATACTCTTCATTAAATAAAATTTGTTATTTAAATGAAACTTTTTGTAATTTTTATAAAGCCAATGCTTTATAAAAATTACAATTGACATTAAAACTGAACAAATACTGAATAACTGATAGTTTGTTATTGTTTGTTATTTGGAGCATTAGCAACTAAGGCCATATTGCTCCGGGATATGTGGTGGTCATTCCCTGACCTTTCTGCATCCTCCATATTTGGTGGTGACAGGCTCAAACCCCCCTGAATAACCGAACAAAAAGCATTGTAAAAGGCCTGCAAGCAGGCCTTTTACAATGTTTCTGATGAACAAAGAGATCCACTCCAATTTAACAGTCACTTTATTGATGCTATAATTGATGAGGGAAGGTTTGTACGAAAAAAGTGCAACTGTAAAATCTCCTGGAATTGAATCAATCTGTGGAAAGAACTTGAATGTGAGAAAGATCAATATGGTGACCCTTGGTGATAGTGTTCAACAAATCTAAGATGCATGTGTAACCCATTCTGATATGCCAAGCAAACTTTTCCATATTTTCTGGCACAGCAATATGCAGAATGACGTAGACTGCAACTACAGTGACCTTGAAATACATAAACTGTTTCTGAGATATCCAGGGTAGGAAGGAAATTTTGGATGAAGTAACTGTTTTAAATTATTCCAGTTGATGAAGAAGTCTTTTTATGTCTTTTTTTTTTGGTCAAATGCAATGATCTTGTTTTGAGGGATAGGTACAAATGGGATGCAAAAACCTCCATATCCCTGTTAGCAAAATTCCTGTATACCATTGACAAAACCCTCATGGACTGTCCTGGCAGTCTGCCTGCATGCTCAGAAAGCTTCATATCTAACTGCACAATTACCCCCAGGTCTTCCAGTATGCTGAGTGTGGTACCACACAGTACATTAATCTGAGATTAGCGCTACCCATATGCAGTATTGTGCATCTGTCAATGATTGCAATTTCTCAGCCCACCTGCCTAATCTTTCAAGATCTTGTTCCAGCAGCATACCTTAATTAGTGACATTAAACACCATGCCAACCTTTGTATCATTTGCAAACTTATACATTAAGCTTGATATACCTTCATCAATATCATTAATAAACATTGACAATTACTCCGGGATTACTGCATATGGATAGCAGTAATCCCGGAGTAATGTACCAACTATGAGGTACTACACTCGTGGTAGTGGGAAATGTAAAGGACCTTGGGGTAATTGTGCAGTCAGATATGAAGTTTTCCAAGCAGTGCAGACAGACTGCCAGAACAGCTCATGGGGTTTTGTCAATGATTTACATAAATTTTGATAGCAGGAATAAAGGGTTAATTATCCTATTATATAAAGTCAGGCCACATCTTGAGTAGTTGTTGTTGTTGTTATTTGGTTTTTAGGAGCATTAGCAACTAAGGCCATATTGCTCTGGGGATATGCAGTGGTCATTCCTTGACCTTTCCGCATCCTTCATATTTGGTGGGCATGGGCTCGAACCCCGGTCTAATCAAGAAGTGTGTGCTATGCACTGCTGCTCCTGCCCACCTGGCTACGGAGGTACCACATCTTGAGTACTGCACAGGGCTGCGTTAACACTACAGCTAAACTGCCCATGGCTGGGATCCTCACCTGAAGAGGGGCTTCATTTTCAGTGTAAATATTTTCTGAAGTAGTGCTAAAAATTTTTCTAATACCCATAATAGTTTTTATATATACATTAAAGGGGTCTCAAATTTAAAAATGGCTGGGAGTCTATTTCATCTTTAATCCAGCCCTGGTACTGCATACAATTCTGGAGACCTCATTTCAGGAAGGATGTAGAGCTGCTCGAACAGGTATGGAGAATGGTAACAAGATTGGTGAGGAGAACAAAGTGGTGCTCTTACCATGGAAGGCTTCAGTTTTGCAAACTGCAACATCTGGAGAGTAGTCACCAGTAAGATAATCTGATTGAGGTTTTAAGGCTTTGAATGGCTTGAGTAGATTCAATGCTGATGGGATTCTTACTCAGATTATGCATGTGAGGGGATATAAATTCAAACTGAAGGATGGTTGCAGAATATCTGTATAGAAGTTTGTCTTAAGTTAGGTGGGTGATTGCTGGAACAAGCTTTCATCCATTGTTGTAGAAGTGGATAGTCTGAATAAATTCAAAGAAGAACTACACGAACTACTGAGGGGATAGAGAGGTTAACCCTGGGGGCCTCCAGTAATCACAGTAGTCCAGAAAGAGCAGCATCCATTGATAACTACTCTCTGTCTTCTCCCTCTCAACCATTCTTTTATCCATAGCAGTAACTTTCCCTTAATGCCACCTGTCCCAATTTGTTCCAGCTGTCCTTTATGTGCAACAATATCAAAAACTTTCTTGAAATCAAAGTATATGATATGAAAATTAATTTTTGCATCCAGTTTATTTTTTTTTATTTTATCATAGTATCCAATCTAATTGGCCAGACAAGATTACCCCTTTAAAAAATTCATGATGTGATTGAAGGGCAAGGAGATTATATAACTGATTCTGTATAACTACATCCCTATCTAGATAGTACTGCATTCACTTCTTTAAGAAGTGACTCCATTATTTTTTCTAGAACAGAAGTTAAGCTAACAGATCTGTAATTACTCATCTCATTCTTTGATCTCCTAAACGAGGAAATCTTTTGCACATCTGCACACTGCATGGACCTCCTCTGAATCCAGATTTGCTCTCATAATTATGGCTAAGGGTTTGCTTATTTCTTTCGCTGTCTCCCTTATATTTAACTTCAACAATTTTTCTTCCACTTTCCTCTCAGTTATTACAAAATAATTTAGCTCCCTGTTAAAGTCTGATAAACTTCTGGCACCCCTTCCCTAAAGGATTCCTCATGTGTGAATGTAGATGGAAAAATACCTATTTAATTTGTCAGCAACCTGAGCAGCATCATCAACAGTTAAACCATTAATATCTATTAGATTATCAGATAATATAATTAGATTATTAAACAATATGATTCATTTTCTTCCTTCTAGAGTTTACATAACTAAAGAAGTGTTTACTGTTTTTAGCTTGCTTCTTTTGCCAGACTTCTCATAATATGCTTTAGCTTGCCTAAAGTAAACTAGTCCGGAATACTTTGTGCCTTGATTGCAGACTAGTTTATATCTACTAGAGGGTCTGTATTACTTGATAATTTATGTGCATCCGATGCATTTTTCTTCTCTACTATGAGTCTCATTAGTTCATCTGACATCCAATTATGTCTAAACCATGCATTTCTTATTTGTATGAAATGCTTAGTAGCTTCTATAATTATTTCCCTGAATGCTTCTCATTTAGAATTTGCTGTTGGTAACATCATCAGTTGGTCTCACTGTATAGAATTTAAACTGTCAGAGACCACTGTAGTCACCTTTACAAAAGCAAAAGTGCTTCCCCTTACCCTTGATGGTAGTTACATCTTTAAGTAAATCTTGCATCAATACACTGTGTTCACCGCCACCTATTTGTTCATTTATCTGTAGATTCTTAATGCATGAAAAATCACTGCTGATAATCAGATCAAGCATATTGCTTCCTCTTGTTGCCTCTCTAACATGCTACTAGAAAACAGTCATCCAATAAATCCACAAAAGTCTTGGTAGTATGTTAGTGACCAACCGAGAAGATCCAGTCAGCATCTGAAAAGTTAAAATCCCCCATTATAAGACATGCTGATTTTCTGGCCCACTATTTCTCTATAGAGTTGTTTGTTATATTTGTTATACTCATCACAGTCATTAGGCCTACAGCACACTCCTACTCTCAATTTTGTTTTCCCAGTGATTAAATTATATCACACCAAACTGACTCAGCATTGCACTGTGAAAACAAAAAACAAAAAAAAGAACATCCGCTCTTGTCTTGTTTTTTTTTCTTTTTTTTTTTTTTTTTTGGTAGTTGTTGGTGCATAGGCTTCTGTGGCCATAATGCACCTCCCAAGGTTTTTGCAGTACTTTGATCCAAGCCCAAGGTGGGAATCGAATCCGCGACCTTTGGGTTGCCAGACAGGAACTTTACCCACCCGGCTAGCCCGGTCGGCCTCTTGTCTTGTCTGTACACATTGTACTCTCCATGTTCAAATTCTGAATCTGTTACATTGAGGGACACTGCATCTCTAATATCCTTATGATGTCCACATATGATAACTTAACCAGCACTTCAAAATTCGTCATATTTACTATGCTAGCATTAGTGTACCTACAAGTATACATATACCTGTACTTACTCTTAGTTACCCTAAGTAAGGAGCAGCAGAAACAGTTGGGGTAATCATCTCCTAATAATAGAAAGAGATATGTGAAATATTCATAACCAAAGGAGTCCCTAGCCAATACAACCCCTTTAAGTCTATTTCGTCAGAAACTGGAGCTCCTATTATATGTTTTATTGCTTTATTTATTAAAGTTTGTTATATATTTGGACATATCATTTTTGTATCCACTGTTCATTAAAGACTTCCTGTATGGCTGACTTGTGCCCAATGAAAGAAATTAGAATGCAGTTATTGTTGGGGGGGGGGGGGTGATGGGGTTTTCAATGCAATGGCAACTTAGGCCACATTACATATATGAAAGTGATTCATACTGTCTGTGTTTAGTTGATGTGGAACAAGTTAGAAGTGGTTATATAATCCTATTCGTTTTAGGAAGGAGAAAATTTCTGTGAGATTTGAGTTTTCACCTCTATGATATGGCTAAGTGATAAAGGTTCTTTTAAGTTTGCAAGAGAACGGAATGATATAGATGGACATTATTATACAAAGCACATTCCAGAAGTATATGTTTGACTCTGAATGGCGTGTTGTAGTGATTACAACGAGGGGAGTCATTTCTGACAAAAAGAACAGATGGGGGGGGGTTAAATGAATATGGCCTATTTGGGTCCTCACTAGAATTACTTCTTCTTAGCTATTTGTAATGAAGCTGGAAGCCCACAATTTTGGTACAGGTTTAATTAGAAGGAGTTTATTATGAATTTGCTCTTGCCGCTGAAGTGTCCATCATCCTTTACAAACACTTTGAATAATCATTTTGTAATCTGTGAATGGCGCTAGGAAATTTGCTGGGGCTGTGTGCTGGATGGATGTTTGGCAACATCATCAGTGATTTCATTTCCTTGTATTCCAGTATGGTCTGGGATCCAGCAGAAAAGAGCCTTTTACTAATGCTCTCCAAAGTGAATTAACCCTGTTCTGATGAGGGTTATTAATAAGGAACTTTGCGAGTCAGTGTAAATGAAAAATATTTTGTAGTGCAAGCTTTATGACATATAATTCAGTGTGTAATATAATATAATTCAGTTGTGTAATACTGTATTCTGTGGGAAGTGATACAGAAATGGCAGTATTAGGCAGTGCCACTGCTGCACCCATTCCACTCCCAGACTTCAATCCATCAGTATATATTTTAGCAAAGTCAGGATAACATTGTGTAAGTGCAATGTGTAGCTGTTGGATGTTAATGTCTGACAGAGAATGTTTTCCCCATTGGTGGAAATAACTGTTACAAGACAGCATGATGACAGACCACAGAGGTTCGGGATCTAAAACGATCTTGGAGGACTTTATTGAAGTGTGTATTCCAATCTTCTACTAATTCCTTTAATCTAATTCCACAGACCACATTGCCTGTGATTTGTTTCTATAAAAGGTCATAAACAATGGATCATAAAGTATTGGCAAATTAGGATGAGTCGACTGGCTTTGGATCTTGGTTGCATAGTTCAGTAATAATATCTTTCTCCTGATATTTAGAGGAGCTTCATAGGCTTCAACATCAAATTCTGCACTGGACATGGTCTGAAAGCACCTAAAGCTGTCCTAAGAGCTGAATGTAGGATAGGGTTGAGGCGAGATAAAGCACTCTCTCTAGTAGAATCAAAGATTGGTGCACCATAGTTTTGGCGTGATCTGATACGAATCTGTATAAGTGAAGCAAGCTGTAGCAATCTGCTCTCCAGGTTGTGGCTGATAAGGCTCTGAGTATGGAACTTTTCTTATCTTTGGTTGTGTGGTTCTGTGTAATTGTGTTCCTGGAATATCAGCATTTAATCAGTGATTACAAAGTTAATAATAATGACTGTGATATCAGAAGATTCCTTAGGACGAGTGCTGTCAACTGATACTAAATGCATGTTTATACTGTAATCAGGTAAATATATATACAGTAGAACCCTGATAAGAAATTCCTGCATAAGAAGCTTTTCCCCCTGTACTAGGTTTGGTTTCTTAAGTCCCAATTTCAACTCTATACGTTGTAATGTATTATTTTTACATGTAAGAAGTTTCCCGGGTAAAAAGTTTTCCTGCATAAAAAGTTCATGATAAAGAATACACAGTGTATTATTATAATTATGTTTTCCCACTTTTAAATATAGAAATTCTTGATTTCTATATTTAAATCTTCACGAATCAACCACGTGAAGCACAGTGAAGTGTTTGCCTTTAAGTTCTCACAGTTCTGAATTACCGATGCTTAGTGTATTGGTTCTGTGTCTTATTATAATTGTGGCCTTTTAAATTAAGGTATGTTGAAAGCTGAACTTATAATACTGTACTTTATTTATTTCTGTAGATTATCATTAGTATTTTTGGTAATTCTTTAAGAAATATTGTTTAGTTTATAAAGTAATTTGCGGAGAATCTTCTAGTGTGAATATATTACAAGTTGACAAGTGGAGAAAACTACATTTTGATCAAACAATATAGAAAGTGTGATATTTTTAATGTTGATGAATTAGAACTCTTTTATAACCAACTTCCTATTAAGACTTATGCATTTAAAGGACAGAACTGCCACTGCCATGGTAGTAAACTGAGTAAGGAGAGAATTACAGTACTAGTGGGGTCTAATATGGATAGCTCAAAGAAACTACCATTGCTTGTGACAGGAAAATCCAAGAAACCACACTGTTTAAAGAATGTGAAAACACTTCCATGTAAATACAGGAACAATAAAACAGCTCATCCAAAAAACAATGAACACTTAATGTCCATGTGGAGCTCTTCCCTGAGGATTCCACGTCAGTTGTGCTTGTTATGTTATTTGGTTTTTAGGAGCATTAGCAACTAAGGCCGTATTGCTCTGGGATATGCGGTGGTCATTCCCTGACCTTTCCGCATCCTCTGTATTTGGTGGTGATGGGCTCGAACCCCGGTCTAATCAAGAAGCGTGTGCTACGCACTGCTGCTCCTTCCCACCTGGCTACGGAGGCACCTCGTCAGTTGTGCAACCAATGGATCAGGAGTGATCAAAGTTTTAAAGATGCATTTTAGTAAGTACCTTGTACATAAATTTCTTACCCTTGTAAAACTGAATGGCAAAACTGAAAAGTTCAAATGTCTTTGTTAGATGCAATGCATTATTTAGAAGCATTGTGGGATACACTGAGCCCTACTGTTAAAATAAATTCCTTTAAAAAGGCTGGGTTCTATAATGATATAGAAGAAAATGTTGATAGTGTTGAAAGTGATGAACAGGAAGGGATTTCTTTTGACGAATGGGATTTTCTACAGAGTAGTTTGGAATTTACATGAAATTTTTATGATTATGTTAATGTAGACAATGATGTCATTGCATGTGAATTGCAAAGTATCAAAGATATTTGCAATGAAGATCAAAATATGACTGATAGTGAGTCTGAACAAGAAGATGAGCCTCTTGTATCAACATTCTGAGATGCAATGATTGGCTTCTCTTCACTGCAGCAATTCATTCATAGTGTAACCGATGTTCAGGACTGTGCTGAGCCATTTTAGTACCTGAGGCAAGAATGAAAAATTGTGCCCTCCCCTAAAATATTAAAAAAATAATTAAAAAAAAAAAAGAAAAAAAAAAAAAGAAAAAGAAAAGAAAAAAAAATTACATTTCTGGTACAGCTTTTAATAAAAATAAAAGAATGACAAAAAATAAAATAAAAACAGTTTAAAGTGATTTTTATTCTCATAAGCAGTATTTATTATAAATATATAACAGATCTATTTATGCATCATTCATTTCAAAAATTATTTAATCTTTCTTTTGGTGCCCCTTGCAGCTTTTAACCAGAAGGCAAGAGCCTCGTTCGCCTCACCCTCGGCACAGCTCTGCCGATATTCCTGAGTCGGTGTTGAAATATGTTAGGGAAATTGATTTATTCTGAATGAAGCTCTCCCCAAAATATTTGAAGCAGTCTTTGGATAGCTACTTGAAAAAATTATAAACATTTTTCAGTTATTTTTTTTTTGTGCTACTCGTAATTATTGTAATTGATTTTTATCATTCTCATTACCTTTCTTCTCATTGCATCCTTGTTATAATTTTGAAATCTTATTAAATCATGACTAATAAATATTGTTTTGCGTTAAATGACAATTTTGATTCTTGATAGTTTTCCTACAATTCACATAATCATACACATGATTGTGTATCTTTTCATTTTTATTAGTTAATATTTCACACCCTTGGGTCATTTTCCCTTCTAAGAAGTTCTAAACCTCCAGTCCCTTGCAAAATTTCTTATCCAGGTTCTACTGTAATGTATTTCTTTTTCATAATTTACTATGCAGCACACTCTAAAATCTGTGAATGCAAACAATGTCCAGCAACCAAGGTCAATGCGAGCTTTGTTTAGTTACCGCTCCCAGGTCCTCTCTCCACACAGGAATTGATGTAGTTTGTTGATTGGAGACAGATGATATCTCCAGAGACTACCTTGTACTTTTGAAAGAAGGAAGTGGCCTAATTGCAGAAAGTGGCATTAACAGTAAACACAAAAACTGAATGTGAAAGAGCTTTAAATCTTAATCCAGCTTCCCTATGTACTTCTTCCGGCTGATTCTTATTCGGAAATAATGGGCTTAAATATCAGGCTTAATGTCCAAGTTTGCAGACGATACGAAGGTTGGCAGGGTTGTCAAGGACACTACTGACACTATGCTGCTGCAACAGGATTTGGAAAGGTTGAGCAGATGGGCTTCGAGGTGGCAAATGAAGTTTAACATTGACAAATGTAAAGTACTACATATGGGAAACAGCAACCCCAGAGCAACGTATCAACTCTGTGGTACTACACTGACAGTGGTAGAGAATGAAAGGGACCTGGGGGTGGTGGTGCAGGCAGATATGAAGTTCTCTGAGCAGTGCAGACGAGCTGCAAGAGTAGCTCATGGTGTATTGTCAATGATATATAGGAATTTTTCTAGCAGGGATAAGGAGGTGATTATTCCCTTGTATAAGGCAATGGTCAGGCCACACCTAGAGTACTGTATACAGGCCTGGAGGCCTCATTTCAGGAAGGATGTAGAGCTGCTGGAACGAGTACAGAGAAGGGCAACTAGATTGGTGAATGGGACAAAGGGGTTCTCTTACGAAGAAAGGCTTAAGTTTTGCAAATTACAGTGTCTGGAAACTAGGCACCAGCGGGGTGATCTGATAGAGGTGTACAAAGCCTTGAATGGTTTGAGCATGCTCAATGCTGATGGGATTCTTCCTCTAGCTCAGAAAAATCACCTGAGAGGGCATAAATTCAAATTGAGGAAAGACAGATGTAGGATAGATGTGCGGAAATTTGCCTTTAGCCAGCGGGTGGTTGGTGGGTGGAACAGACTTCCATCCCTTGTCGTGGAAGTTGATAGCCTAAATAAGTTTAAGGCTCAGCTGGACAGGTATTTCGAACGAACAGAGGGGTGAAGTGGAAGTGGTTATTTTTATTTATTTATGTTACTTTTTTTTTTTTTTTTGGCTGATGCTGCATAAGCTTGCTTTCTTGCATCAAATGCCTCTACTAATGCTAATGCTAATAAGGTCACCATTGTATTCAACGCCCTTCACAGTAAAAAGGATTTTACCCCACATAAAAACTGTTTTATACCTGAGCTTCCCCCATAGTGCTGCATCCAGTTCTCAGGTTCTGCTGGATGTATTTGTGATTTTGTTTGTCTTGAAGAGCAGATCTTTTGGACCTAGATATATTTATCTGGATTGAGAACTTTCAGTTGACCTATTTTGCCCCAACATCACTATAGTGCCATTTGCTATTTTAACCAATGGCTGAAGATGATATCGTTAACCTCAAGGTTATGCTTTGTTCACATAAACAGACTTGCCAGTTAACGGGCAACAAAGGCTCAAGAGAGGGATCCTCCTTCTGTCCCCATGACTAGACAGTCTCCACTCACATGGACTCAGATGACTAGACAGTCTACACTCACAAAAAAACGACCAGGATGCCATTGCAGTTGATAACCCATCTGGCAAAGATGATGACGATTGCGAGGAGATGAATGGAGAGCAGAGCCTCCTGTCCACATCCAGAAAGAAAGCATTTGTCAAGAAAAAGGATTCTGATAAGTATGGGGGCTGGCACATCCAGGATCCTGAGCTGGATATCATAATTCTTCTGTTTCTTGGTGATTCCTTTCTACTTCTGACTCTTGTCTCTCTCTCTCTCTCTCTCTCTCTCTCTCTCTCTCTCTCTCTCTCTCTCTCTCTCTCTCTCTCTCAGGGTAACTAAGAAACTTTTGTTTTTGGCTGGTGCAGCAAGAGCCTCAGGCTTCCTTGCACCATATGACTAATTATAATAAAAAGTCAGAAACCTCTGCTCCCTGCTCCCTAAGCAGAGGGAGGGTGATGACGCAGGAGAGGATCTGCCTAGCTTATTAAGCAAGGAAATTCCAACCCTTAGAATTATCCAGACTCTATGATGGAGACTGGGCAGCTGTCTTTACAGCGATAATAGTGGAGTTTCCAGTGCTGCATGTTTGTGTATTACACATTGCTTGGTCTCATTGGAAAAGATGCTATATGAAGTGATAATTGAGAATGGGCAGTTGAGAATGTTGACCCTCATGACAACAAAGTCAAACCTGGCTTTCGAGGCCTTAAACACCACTGCCTCTACCACATAGGCCCCCTAATGAAGGGACTCCTCAGACTCTGTCATTTGCTGCCACTGTCAGGATGCCCAAGATTCCTGCCCTGGAACAGTTGTTATTTGGTTTTTAGGAGCATTAGCAACTAAGGCCATGTTGCTCTGGGGATATGCGGTGGTCATTCCCTGACCTTTCCGCATCCTCCGTATTTGGTGGTCACGGGCTCAAACCCCGATCTAATCAAGAAGCGTGTGCTATGCACTGCCACTCCTGCCCACTTGGCTACGGAGGCACCTCCCTGGAACAGAAGCATATGCTCATTATCAAGGCAGCAGAAGGCTGTGATATCGTGAACAGCAATGGTGTGAAAAGACTGTTTTGAAAACCTTAAAACCCAGGTTGGACAACGCAAAAAAAAAGTCAAAAGTGTCCGAAAGGTCCGTGACAGGGGCATAATCCTGGAAGCAGCCTCCAAATCAGATCTGGAGCAATTACAAACATGTGGAAAAGCTGAAAACTTGAGTCTCACCTTTGAAACCCCCAAAACTTAAGAGGGCCGAGCATTATCATCTTCGATGTTGATGTCTCACTCCAGAAGGAAGAGCTCTTGGAAGAAGTTTCAATAGAAATCTATTTGGACACACAGACAGGGAGGAGGCAGATAATGAAATGCAGATTCAGTACTCAATGGCTACCAGGTCATAGGACATGCTCAACTGGATTTTCCAGTTATATCCCAGGATTAGAAAACGTCTGCATATCAAGAAAGGATCTTCTTGAGCTGGTCGTCGCACCATTTCCAGGACTTTGTACCAGTTCTGAAATGTTACAATTGCCTGGGATATGGCCATACCTCCGTGAAGTGTCTCAAAAAATAACCATTCTGCAGGCATTGTGCAGAGGCAGGGCATCTTTACAAGGACTGCCTAAATAAATCTTCCCCACCAACCAGTGCCAATTGCAAGGCTATTAATAAACTGAGCAATCACTCCGTTCGGGATGGAGCTTGCCTTGTATATAAAAGAGCAGCTGAAATAATCCATAACAATACAAATTATGGATAATAGGCCATCTAACCAGATAACATCCAGACTTCGCATCTCCCAAATAAATGGACAAAAATTTCCACAGCTTCTCAGCTTTATTCTGCCATGGAAGAACTTGGCCTTCTTCTCCAGGAACCCTACTATGCTTGCGGTAGAGCCTCTGGATATCGCTCACATACCGGAACATACAGACTACAAAGAGCAGCTGAAATAATCCATAACAATACAAATTATGGATAACAGGCCATCTAACCAGATAACATCCAGACTTCGCATCTCCCAAATAAATGGACAAAAATAATTTCCACAGCTTCTCAGCTTTATTCTGCCATGGAAGAACTTGGCCTTCTTCTCCAGGACCCTACTATGTTTGCGGTAGAGCCTCTGGATATCACTCACATACTGGAACATACAGACTACAAACCAGCTATGCCTTGCAGCCATCGTAATCCACAACCTGGACCTAGTTGTGACCAGACTTGATTCCTTATGCACTTCCCACCTGGCTGCCACATCTCAGTTCTTACATCCTACTTTCAGTTTGGCACTGATATCCACCTGCATATTGCCAACCTGGAATCTTCACCTGCTTCAAGATTCACATGTTATCATCGCAGCCGACTCCAATGCACACTCTACTAGTTGGTACAATGCCACAATTGATGCTAGAGGTGATTCACTTGATGAATTTATTGCTGCCCGCAGATTAGAGATCGCTAATTTACTGGGTCACCCTACCATCTACTCCTCAGGGACTGGGAAATCCAACTTGGACGTTACCCTTATAATGCTCTCCCTCAGCAACTGTCTCCAACAATGGCAGGTGCACGAATATGCAACCACCAGTGATCACCACCTTATCACATACTGTATTACTGATCAAGCTACCCTTCGCCAATTCTACATGCACGATACTTGCAGGCTCTCCACAAGGTCGGCTAAATGGGACATTTTTGATGAGGTCATCCGGGAAGCCATCTGCAGCCCCTCTGCCCTCAACAGGTATCACTCCATGAACAGTACCCAGAAAACAGATTTTGTTCAATATTGCTCCTGAAAGCCTCAAGCATCAATGAAGAAGTGTTCTAAAAGTCCAAGGTAAGTCCCCTGGTGGTCGCAGGATCTAACTAACCTATGGAATGATATCAAGCATGCATGTTGAGCATGCCGGCATAAACCTCCCCACATTGCCGATCAATACAAAGAAAGATTCAGAGCCCTTCGCAGAGAATATTGCAATAGGATTTACCATGCCAAGCAACACTCATGGTGCACACTGATAGAGACAGAAGGAAAGAGGAACACATGGGGCATGGTGCATTAACTTGTCAGGGACAAAATTGGGTCCAGAGACATCATCAATTCCATCTGCAATAATGGCTCTCCTGAGAAAACAAATTGGCTGGACACAATGAAAAAAAATTCTGGATGATTTGATTTACCAAGATGATGCCGCCCTAAACACAGACTTCCATAATAAAGTCACTACCGACAACCAAAACTTCCAACCTACCGCTATTGAAGATCCTTTTACTGAAGAGGAAGTGGCCATGGCCATAACAAGATCAAGAATGGCAAAGCTGTTGGTCTGGACCTCATCAAGGGGGGAGTCTTTGGAATGTCGCTCCTGCTATCCTCATTCAGCTTTTCAACACCTGCCTGAAAGATTGCGTATTTCCATTCTGCTGGAAGCTTGCAAACTTAAGACTTTTTTTTTTTTTTTTTTATTAATAACAATATGCACAACAGATAACCATTAACAGTGTATCTGAGAGCAGAACAATGAACAGAGTTGATAACAATAATAAGGAATCCAACAATAAGATAAACATTGATATAGATTAAAACATTAAAATCATATGTACAAAAGAGGATTTTGCATTAAGTTATCGGTAAAACAAATAATAAATAAATTAATTAGAGAATAGAAAATAGTAAAAAAAAATAATAATAATAAACTACAATAATTAGATGAGAGCTAGTCACTTTGCAGTTCAAGAGAAGGGGCAAACTTGTGGATGGAATTCATCAGTGATTGAGAGTTGTCAAAAAAGTCAATGAGAGTCATTTGCCAATTTGCTGATTCTGTTCAGTAAACTGAACTTCATAAAGTCAGTGGTAGCAGAATCAAGGCAAAACAGCATAAGGTTCCTGACTTGTCTACAAGGAGCACTGAAGTTGATTTTGCTAAGGATAGCAGGTGTTTCATAAGTTCCAGTGATTACTTTGGCTAGAAGGGTGATATCAGCAATAACTCTTTTAGTGCACAGAGACCTCAGATGAAAGTAACAATTTTCAGAATTGTGGTCACAATTCTGAAACTTGCAAAAAAAAAGATTCTGAGGCCACCTATGTCTTTGCAATTTTTATAGATTTTAAGGGAGCCTTTGACACTGTTTGGTGGCTGGCCATTCTACAGAGGGCCAGGGCCACTGACTGCTCCCAGAATCTGTTCAACTGCCTCAAAAGCTACTTCTCTAACTGACATCTCACCATCAAAATGCAGTTCCATTCCATCACCCGGCAACTTACCAAGGTATGTCTCCAGGACTCCATCCTTGGTCCAGCAGTGTGGAATATGATCCTGGATGACTGGCTCCTGAGGATCTACACGTCACACAAATTTCTTATGCCGACAACCTTGTCATCATTGCTTAAGGACCTATAAGAGCTACAATAGAAACTAAGGCCGGTGCAGTACTGTCTGCTATGTCTGAGTGGGCCGAGAACAACAAACTTTCAGTCTCTACTGAAAAGAGCAAAACCCTTCTACTGAAAGGGAAGTTGGATGTGAGAAGACCTCCCACCATCCGTTATAAAGGGCAATCACTCAAAAACCAATGCTCTGTCAAATATCTGGGTATTTCACTGGATAACCGAGAAACATTCATTCCCACCTATGTTCCATCAAAGATAAAATGAAAGCCTATATTACCATGCTGGCACACTTCACCAGCAAAGACTAGGGCCTCAAAGGCCAGGTTTTACATCTTTACACCCTGGTATTTATTCCCATTGTCACATATGGCGCCAGAGTGTGGTATAACAGGATGACGATAGTTAGAATGCAATGTCTGATCCTTCAGATCCAACAGCTTACAATGCTGTAAATGACTCGTACATGTCGGACCACGTCAACCACTGCACTACAAGTTCTTACTGATGCCTACCTCTAGATCTCCATGTTATATACTTCGGCCTCTCTCGTGCCATCAGGAAGAATAAGGAGGTGGAAATATCATTAAAACAAGTACTGACACTAACATCAAACATGAGATGACCCGTGTGTGGACTGAACTGGCTTCCCTATGGCAGATACGATGGAATAGCTCATCAACGGGTGAAATTATTAAACTCTTCATTCTGGATGTCATCTTCCTCAACAAATGACATTGCAACTGGTTCTATCCTAATGTCTATACATCCTTCCTTTTGACTGGCCATGGATCATTTAAAAGAAGTCTTCTAGACTTTGGTCTGGCGGAAGATTCTTTTGCATCTGTGGAAATGCCAGAGGTCTAGAACCACGTGATGCACTCCTGTCCGATCTATCTTGACCTCCGCAACCAACTTCTTCTGGACCTCAATGCCCCGACAATCCATCCAGAGGCTAGGGTATTGGAATCGAAAGAAGCTTACAAAGCATTTTTGACCTACGCCACGGCGATCTTCAACAGATCGCTGCTATCACTCACAACTGGCACACCTATGACTACCGCAGCTCATTGTGTCGACTAGCTCCCCCACTGCCAGTCACAGCAGAAATTAAATAACTTGCCAGCCAAATGGATATACCAACCTCAGTAATGATTCTGTGCTCCACAGGATGCACCACTGCAATTATATCACCAGTCTGTACTATGTGGCCACTCAAGAGCCATCTCTAGCTTTGCTCTGTCCATCTACTGTGACTTCATCTCTCCTGCAATGCTCCAATGTGTTCCCTGCTGCTCCTAGATGACTTCAGAGGGTGATACTCAACTTCTCAACAAGGCTTCCACCGGATATTCTTATCGCCACTGATGCCTCTCTGCAGGGGATAAATCCCTTGTGCACTCAAGGGTCTTCCTCGGGTGGAATTCCTGTCTTCACCTCTTCTTGAAGTTCCTTTGCTGATGCTGGCTCTCCACCGCCATGGGATTAGATACTTTCGGGCTCTTCTAATCCCCAGGCGGGATTTTTGCCACCCTTGATGAGTCCTCATCAAAGGGGTTCTGCTGACGATGGTCAACTGACAGGAGTGGGATCGCTTCGCTGCTCGGCCTTCTGCTGACCTGGAACTCTTCCCAAGCAGGATTCTTTCTGCTTCTGCACTTTCTTCTGGAAGACTTGCTGTTGTTTATTATTTGGTTTTTAGGAGCATTAGCAACTAAGGCCATATTGCTCCGGGGATATGCGGTAGTCATTCCGACACCTTTCCGCATCTTCCGTATTTGGTGGGCACAGGCTCGAACCCCAGTTTAATCAAGAAGTGTGTGCTAAGCACTGCTGCTCCTGCCCACCTGGCTATGGAGGCGCAAAGACTTGCTGTTTCATCAGGTGGACACCCAATCTACAAAGCTACCTCCTGCTCCATAAAATGTTCAATTCCATCTTTCACCTCTCAATTGTGTGCCATCTTGATGATCTCCTAATGCCTACACTTATCTCTAACAGTTGCTTAGTTAAAACAACATTCTTCATCTGTTCACAACTCTATGCACACTGCAACTCACTATGCAGTTGTCCTTCAAGGCGGTCTTCTTTCACACTTTAGCACTTTCCCTTCCCTAAACCCAATCCCTTCTATAGGGATCTCCCCCTATGCATCTTGCACTTTTCCTGCTCCAACTCGGCTGGGGGTAGCCTTCTGCTCTACCTACTCCTGCTTCCTTCCCTTTTCTTATCTTTCCAACTCGCTCCATTCCTCTAACTTGGCCTCTCTCTTGCTTTGCAAGTGGGAAGAGAAGGGATGCCTATCAGGCATCCCTTCTACCTTCCTGGCCCGGCACCTTGTGCCGATGGATGGATGCTGAAAGTTCTTTCCATGGTGATCGAGCCTACTAAGAGGCCAGTCGAACAACACACACTACTAACACATAACCCACACGGACTGGCCTTGCAATGTTGTGCATACATCACAGAGTACTCAACGTGGGTTTGTGGGGAACCACAGGAACTGCTTGACAAAAACGCTATGTCCACTAAGGGTCTGAGTATGTACAGTTTTTTTTGACAAGCAGTCCAGAGATGTTCAATGTGCTTTTGGTAGTTTAACTTTCTGTCAAAAATTAAGCCGTGAACGAATACTATTTGCTTTTGAAAGAGGATGGTTATCCAAGTGGAGTTCAGGTTCAGGATGCATTTTAAGTCTGGTACAGAAGTGAATGGCAGTAGATTTCTCACTAGATAGGCTATAACCATTTTGTGTCATCCTTATCTGGATGCAATTAGTTGATATTTGCAGTTGTCACTCAATGTAGTTCATGTTTTGAGAATGAGAGGAAATTGTGAAATCATCAGTGTAAAAATATGAATCCACGGTTTTCAGAATGCGTTCGATTATATGAGTCATTCTAATTGCAAACAGAGGCACTGAGAACAGATCCTTGTGGGATTCCTTCTTCTTGGACAAAATTTTTAGAGAGAGAGTTCCCCAATAACGAACTTGAAAGGATCTTTGTTGTAGGAAATTTTGAATAAAATATTCCAAATGTCCTCTCAGGAGAATGTAGATGCTTTAAGATGCTGAAATGTTACATGCTATCAAAGGCTTTCTCAATGTCAAGACAGTCATGGCAAGATGTTTCTTTTTGATGAATGTACTTCTGATGTTTGCTTAGGCTTTAATCATGAAATCCAATGATGATCAATTTTCCTGGAATCCAAATTTATTGTAATTAATCAAGTTTTGGGATTCAAAATACAAAGTAAGACAGTGATGTATCATTTTCTCGAGGATTTTTCTCAGACAGCTGGTAAGAGATATTGGCTCGTAGTTATGAGGAACAGAATGATCTTTATTGGGTTTTGGAATTGCCAGTACATAGGAATGGTGCCAGGAGCTTGGGAAGGCATGTTCAGAGACAATTTGATTGAAAAGATCAGCACTGAAGACAGTGATTTTTGATCTAAATTTTGCATAGTATATCACATTAGGGCCAGCAGGACTGTTTCTTGAGTTTTGGTGAAGGTGAATTTAATCCAACATTCTTTTCTCACTTTACATCTCATATAACAAGCTGTTGCTCTAAGACATTTATAATTAATAAGACTGGAAGTGGTTAGATGTTTGCAGAACACATTCCATACCTTATTTTTCTCTTTTTTTTGTATTGTTGCAATCTTTATTCCACTAGTAATTTATTTTTTATCAATTTCTTACTTGATACTGCAGAATGACAGCGGATGTGGCTCTTAGCATTTCATTTGTGAGGTGTTCGGTAATACTGTTGATGGAATAGGACTAGATGATATAGTTGTTATTGTATGATGAGTTCCATTATTTGGTTTTATAAGAGGAAGATGAATCTATATGCTTTTTATGAGTGGGTTGTTAAAATGGTCAAGTTTTTGATTTTTCTCGGCAAAGTGGGGCATCTGGAATCATCGTTATCTTCCATATCATCATCTGCATGTAATTCAAGCAGTTCTTCTTGGTTGGTCGTATCATCTGTGTATATGCTTGTTGAGTTTGGTTGCTTCACCTCAACAGGATCTGATTTTTGCAATTTTTCTGTTACTTTACAGTGGGGTAGGCTTTGGGATGGAATTGTGAGTGGTGTATTATTACTTTGGTCTACTGACTGTGGTTTAGATGTAAGCTAGGTTGATAATATTGACAGAGCCCAGTCTTTGATTATGTCTGCAGAGATTGATACAATAATACAATAACAACTTTTTGGCATGCTTAATTTAATTTGTTTTCTTGCTTCTTGGTAAGAGACTTTATTTTCAGTCTTGTATTTTTGTAATTTTTTCTCTAACTTCCAGAGATCACAATCTTTAGAGTATGCTGGATGGTTGCCCCTGCAATTAGGTCACTGCAGAGTTGGTACCTTGTATTCTGATTGATTATGAATTTTCCATCCACAGTTTGGACATCTTGCTTCTCCATGGAATGTTGTCTGGGTGTGACCAAATTTCTGGCATTTGTAGCATCTTAACAGAATGGGGATAAAGGCCCAAACATGGCAGTTTAAATAAACTGCTTTGAATGAATCTGGTAGATTTGGTGTACTGAGGGTTAAAATTATGACAGCACCTTAGTTCCAACACTACGTGTTGAGACTAAGGTGGTGTCTTTTCGTATCATGATTCTTTTTGCTTGTTACATTTTGATCCTTTAGTTCGTGGACTATTTCTTCAGAAACATTTAACAGATCCCATTCAATGATCACTCCCTTGGAAGAATTCAGTGTGTGTGGGGGTGACTTGAACTGGAATTCCGCTTAAAGTGAGTCTTAACAGTAGCTCAGAGTATCAGTGAGAGATCTCTATTTCCATTGGGTGGATCAAAATATGTTATTCAGAGAAAGATAGCAGTGACTTACCTTCCCATCACGAGGCCAAAGGTTGCTCTCGTTCTGATTACATTCCACTGTCACATTAGTTCCTATAACCAGATTCCAGTGGATCTGTTTCCACAGATGGTTGCCCACTGAGAATCAAATCAGTACATCCATATGGAATGTGAAGGAAGCTAGAATTTTGATTAACTACATAACTGAGAAACATCATTGTGCCGCTATCTACCATCTCAAAAATTTCATTGCACAAGGTGCACAAATCGAGGGATGACTGTATATTTAAAATTCGTTGTGATTGACCAAAATTAAATCCGTGATCGACTCGTTGGCCACCCCTGATATAGATGAAGTAGTATACAGAAATCAGCTCTCCATGCCATGGAAAATATAACTTTAGTATATTCACTTTCTTCATAGAACAATTTGGTTCTATTATTTTTATTTGCTTTTGGAAGGCAAGCTTGGAATCAAATATTAAGTCTAACAGTGATAGCAGATGAGCTACTAACTTCAGTTTGGTTCAGGACACATCCGATGCTTTTTCCAAATATGAATGACTATGGTTTTTGCTACAGAGAGATCATAGCCATCATAGTCATCATATTTAACCCCGGGGGCTCACATCTGGTATGGGCATGGCACACCCAGGGTCCTGAGCTGGATATCATCATTCTTCTCTTTCTTGGTGATTCCCTTCTACTTTTGACTCTCTCTCTCTCTCAGGGTTACTCGGGAACTTTTTTTTTTTCCTGGTGCAGCATAAGCCTCAGGCTTCCTTGCATCATATGGATATTAATAATAATAAATAATATGATATCGGAGACTATTTTAAATTATCAAGATCTGAAATTGTCACTCAGTGGAGCACATGTTATGAGTGAAAGGATATAGCAAGATCATCTGCACAGAGGAAAGTAACTGGAACATTCTGGGACATCAACAGTCACTGGAATATTCTGAGTCATAGAATACTCCAGACACTGTTGTTTAGTAAAAACACTGTTTATTTAAAACACTTGTGACAGAATCACTAAACTGGTGAAATTCAATTGTGCAAGGCTGTATGGCTCAAAGATTAGCATTAGCATTAGTAGAGGCATACAATGCAAGAAAACAAGCTTATGAAGCATCAGCCAAAAAAAAAAAAAAAAAAAACCATTTCATCCCTCAATTCGTTCCAAATGCCTGTCCAGCTCAGCCTTAAACTTATTTAGGCTATTAGTTTCCACAACAAAAGATGGAAGCCTGTTCCACCAATCAACTACCCGCTGGCTAAAGGCAAATTTCCGCACATCTGTTCTACAAGTATCTTTCCTCAATTTGAAACTGTGTCCCCTCAGGTTCTTAGTCTGAGCAAGACGAAGAATCCAATCAGCATTCAGCTTGCTCAATCCATTCATGGCCTTATACACCTCAATCAGATCACTTTGCAGTTGACTACTCTCCAGGTGCTGCAATTTGCAGAACTTAAGTCTTTCTTGGTAAGAACACCCCTTTGTTCCCCTCACCAATCTTGTTGCCCTTCTTTGTACTCGTTCTAGCAACTCTACATCCTTCCTAAAATGAGGCCTCCAGACCTGTACACAGTACTCTAGGTGTGGTCTGACCATTGCCTTGTATAATGGGATTATCACCTCCCTGTCCCTGTTAGCAAAATTTCTATATATCATTGACAAGACTCCATGACCTGCCCTGGCAGCCTGTCTGCACTGCTCAACCAACTTCAATATTTGGCTGCACAATTACCCCTAGGTCTTTTTCACTTTCCATGTCCCTGAGTGTAATAACACCCAGTTGGTATGTTTCTCTTCGGTTATTGCTACCTGTACGCAGTACTTTGCATTTGTCAATGTTAAACTCCAGTTGCCACTTCTCAACTGGAGTTTAACATTGAACTTCTCCAGTTGCCCATTTTCCCAACTTATCTAGATCCAGCTGGAGTAGCATACTGTCATTACTGCTGTTAACAACCTTGCCAACCTTTGTATTATCTGCAAACTTGGACATTAAACCTGATATACCTTCATCAATATCATTGATAAATATACAAAACAACAGTGGGTCCAACACCGACCCCTGGGGAACTCCACTAATAACATTTGTCCAAGAAGAACAGTGTCCATTGATTACCACTCTCTGTTGTCTCCCACTCAACCATCCCTTTATCCATTGTAGCAGCTTACCCTTGATGCCATACCTCTCCAATTTGTACAGCAGTCTTCCATGTGCAACAGTATCAAAAGCTTTCCTGAAATCCAAGTATATGATATCAAAATTATTTTTGGCATTCAGTTCCTTTGTGACCACATCATAGTAAGCAATCAAATTGGTCAGACAAGACCTCCCTTTGACAAACCCATGCTGTGTCTTGTCTAGATGATCATGCAATGCTTCTTTAATTAACCAGTGATTCTTTAACCCTAGAACAGAAGTTAAACTAACAGGTCTGTTTTTACTTGTGTTGCCCTTTGATCCTCCTTTGTGAATTGTGATTACATTTGCACACCTCCAGTCCATGAGGACCTCCCCTGAGTCCTAGGAAGCTCTCATAATTATGGCTAAGGGTTTGCTTACTTCCTTTTCTGCCTCCTTTAAGGTTGAGAAATAGGAGCTGATGGAAGCTTAAATAACAAGGCAAATATAAATTAAGGCAAAGGTACTGATTAATTGACTTAATTTTGGATCACTGTAAATCAGGGTATGGCCATACCACACACATACACTCAACTAGCAACTTCATCCTTTTATTAATATGTGACACCCTAGAACCACCACCAAAATGGTGTAAAAGGAGAAAAGTTTCTTTTATCTTTTTAACCCATTAGCTGGCATACTTCGTGTATTTTATACACCAAAAACAGTAAAATCAATATATTTAAATATCTATTAGAATTACATCAGTGCAAATTTTAGCATTCTTCCAGTTAGCGTTCTGCAAAGATCCACTGTATTAGATCTTGCACCTGATTTTCACCCACAGTAATTGGAATTGTGCCGACCTGAACTGCTTTGTTTCTACCCACAACCTGATTCACAACTGTGTAAAACACCAAAAATATATATATATATATTAAGAAAAATTTGTCTTAATTTTTTTACACATCAAGGATAGTTCAAAAATCAATCATTAATAGTATTAATATTTTTATTATATAAAACACAAAAAAAAAAAAAAAAAAAAATACAACAAATTGAAAAAATATATTTACATGTTTTTGCTATACAGAAAAGGACAATCATCAACAATTTCTGGGTTCAGCTGTATTCTTCCCTGAATTAGAATTCAATATAGAAAAATCTCCTCACTGGTTATGCTGCTGGTGGGAATGCCAAGAATGAAATGAGCCACACCTATAAGTTTTGGGAAAAAAAAATCTTCACCCTCCTCCCCAGCACTTCAACAATTGAAAATCTTGATTGTCAGAAATTGGTTTTGGAAATTTCAGTTTGATATAATTTTGGATTTCATCAGGTGGAGATAACATTTTCAACACTTCAATCTTCCACACTGATCAAATATATCATTTGCCTTCCACTTTTTTCTTTCTGTTGAAGGTTTTAATTCTGGTCATTCAGTATCATGTGGCAATGAATTATTTATAAAAGTCACACCTGCCTATGATTCACAGAACAATGTGAGACCCAACCCATATTGCAGATAACCCATGGGTACCCAACCCAATGCAGGACTCTTCCTCCAGTATGATATTCACCTTTGATTCCCATCATTATTTTTAACTGAAAAAATTTAACTATAAGGAAAATTCTTTACAGCACCATATTCATCAAAAATCACATCACTATGATAACTTTCCACAGAGTTTTGGTTTCCAGTTTTAAATTTTTTTTTTTTTCCCTGGTTTGCTACTCCAAAATTTGGCAATAGTTGAGGTTTTTTTTTTTTTTTTTTTTATAACAAAACTGCTGTTTTTAATGATGTTTTTGATCTTTCATCATGATAATTAAAAATATGACACTTATTATACAATATCAGAATTAAGAATAAATCTTTAAGTTTCCTATTTTAAACTATTTCTTGCCATTTTTTCTCCTCTAAAAAACTGATTAGGGAAGTAAAGGTGTTACATGCCTCTGCTGTTGTCATTTTGTGCATATCCACTGGATCAAACATATTTCTTTTAAATCACTTCTTACATCATTTCTTTTAAATGATGTAGTGCTTTCTTTTAAAAAAAAAATAGCAAAAATAAAAATATGACACTTGCAAATTAAATTAAAGTTCATTTCAACTATTTCCAGCAACTCACCATATGAAAATTCTGTTCTTGTGTTTCTTGAGAAATCGCCTGACGTCTTCTGTAACGATAATATCCTATTCCACTTCCGTTTTCAGATTTAGGCTTTTTAACAATTGCTGTTACTTTGTTGCCTATAAGGCGATAATGACCACATATAACATTCTGATACCTTGGTTTACGATAGCGAAGTTTTGAGACAGACTGGTATGGATCATCGGGGGTGGTTATCATTAAAACCAAACCTTTGCGGAAAAAGGAAGAGGAAAAAAATTTGAAATGTGCTACAGCAGCAGGCAAGCAAATATAAAATATTAACTTTAACAACCATAATATTATACTATATATATGTCACACAACTATATGAACTACTTTGATAGTGAATCATTTCATTTTTGCTTAAGCGTGTATATTAAGTTTCCTATGTTAGTGGTCTCCAAACAGCAGTTCATAAAACTTCAACTGGTTCGCAGAGATACACATCATTTCCACCTATGCAAAAGTGTGAAATCTCAAAAGCAAAAATTAGCAATCTGTTTTAAAAATAATGTTTACTCATGAAATGATAGCTAAAAATGATGTGAAAACAGTAAAAACAGAAATAAGTAAACAGCTTTCATACATCCATTTTATTTTTATCTTTAAAAATAAAACAGTGTATTTTGATCACTTTCTGTGTACAACCATAATCATATTTCTTGGCACACGTCACTTCATACTATTAACTACTCTTTTCATTTTATATATATTTTTAAATTAAATTTAATTTAATTTTTTTCTATTCTAACGTAAAAGGTTGGTGATCACTGACCTAGGTGACACCAATAGTCATTAAGAGTTTAATAAATTACATTAATAATTTATCATGTAATTAATTAGTGCTTAAATAAATTAAAGGCTGAGTTATACAGAAATTTTGTATTTTAGTGAACAAAATAAAATTAGAGATGAGTTCAGGAAATACATCATTAACAAAAAAGTGAATGTTTTGTAATAAGTAATATGGGATATCAAAAAGCCTAGACTGGAATTTTAAAACATACAGTCTTCTTCTCCTCCCCACCACCTTTAAACATTTAGTATAGTATGATTATTTACTTTTAGTTCACCAACCTATTTATTATATTAGAGTAAGTCAAAATAGCTTCATAATTCCATAAGGACAAAAATCAATAAAAATATACTGAAAAGCAAAAGGTTGGTGATCACTGACCTAGGTGACTAATAGTCATTAAGAGTTCAATAAATCATGATAATAATTTATCATGCAATAAATTAGCACTTAAATAAATTAAAAGCTGAGTGATAGAAAAATTTTGTATTTTAGTAAACAAAATAAAATTAGAGATGAGTTCAGAAAATCCATCATAAACAAAAAGTGAAATTTTTTTTAATAATATGAGATAAGCACTCAAAAAATCTAGACTGGAATATTAAAACATACACTGCCTTCTGTTCCCCCACTTGCCTTCAAACATTTAGTATAGTATGATTATTTACTTTTAGTTTGCCAATCTATTTATTATATAGAGTAAGTCAAAATATTTTCATAATTCCATAAATTTATAGGGACAAAAATCAATAAAGATATGCTGAAAAGCAAGCTACATTTTAATAAATAAAATCAAAAGTTTTTGTCAAGCTACTAAAGTTCAGTTTGCTTTCTTTCATGTGGGGATACTGACTCCCCATATACAAGATAGTGTTCAACTTAAGAAAGTGTTTTTTGTACTCTCATTTCACAAAAAAAAAAAAAAAAAAAAAAATGTTGGCAATCAGTGTTCAATGACAATTATAAAATTATGATAAATATCAACCAAGTGAACACTCCATTCACACAAGGTATTTATAAGGGAAAAAAGCACATAACCTGCTACTAGTGTAGCAACAATTAATCTGACAAAGCACAGAAGTTATCCTTCTTTGCTGAATTGATGGCTTCAGATGTCAGAAGGCAACTCGGTGTTGTTTCAACAGGTTGGTGCATCACACCATTTTCACAATGCAGTTATAACATTTGTGAAAGAAAGGATCTATGAGGCTATATCATGAGAAGTCAGTGCAATAGTTACGAATTTTATGATAGAAAAATTGTAATGCTATGAGTTTGAGCAATGAAACTTACCTGACAAATTTCTGTTTGGTGATTAACAGAAGTTGTAATCATAAATAAAGACAAATGAAATGAAAGAACTGAAAATATTAAAAAATAATAGTCAGGAATGTTGAAAAAAAAAATGTGCACACATTTTCTTTCATCGTGTTGTCAATTATTAAAGGAAAAAAAATATTAAAATGATAGTAGGCAAGAAGACTGTGCTTTTCAAAAACTTTGCTGTTCAACTAGCACAATGGTGTGTATACATGTGAGGAAGGAGTTAATAATAAAATTCAGATCACATGTCTAAATTAGAGGGATGTGCAATGCAAAATTTATGTGCACAGTCCCAAGAATCAGATACTTCTATAGGCACTTTAAAGTTCAGAACACTGTCATTAAGTCTTTTTTTTTTTTTTTTTTTTAAATAAGTTATGGCTATAAATCCAAAGGCATCTAAGTTTATAGGTTATATTTTGGATGTGAATAACAGAAGTATTATATAAAGAAAACAGACTTTAAAGTTCAATTTGGAGTTAAGTTCCAGAAACTTAACTCCAAATTAAAAATTAAAGCTTGAAACAGAAATGTCTCTTTAACACATTGACTGCCAAGCTAGTCTAAGAAAAAATTTCCCCAGTGGCCAAAAAATATTTAGTAAATAATTTGATTAGTAATTCTAAAATACATATATTGTAATTTCTGTGTTATGTTGGTTTTTCACTTAAAATATCAAAAAAGAGTTGGTTTTTTTTATGTCGCATATATGTGGCTGACATGACCCAGGAGGTTACTTTATTTCTTGAGAAGCCATGTCAGCCACATACGTGTGATGTGATTACGGCACACATATGAAGGTCGTTTGTGATTAGTTTATTGCATATGTGCATTATAATAAAATAATTGCAATAAAATAAATTCACAAACTTGTCACAATAAGTTTATTAGTAGTGTTAGAGATTTTGTTAAAACAAGTTCGTTAGTGCACTGTATTATCCATTATACTGTGTTGGGTGTTTCTCCACAAGTTTGTTCAAGTATGTTGTAAAAAAAAAAAAAAAAAAAATTAAAAAGCAATGGCTAAAAGAAAATTACTAAAAGAAGAGGAACTGAGAGAAACTGCTGAAAGTCTTAGTAGTAGTTCTGAAGATGAAAAACAAGATTTTGCCTCTAATGATTTGGTAAAAGATCCTGACTGGGATAATTTATCAAATGAAGGAGATAATGAAATACTGGAAAATATTGAAGAAGTGCTTCAAGACTAGATGGCAGAAGAAAACACTGATGAGCAAACTAAAAAGACCAAAGAACCTGATATTGAAGCGACTGACACAAATGAAGTTATTGAATGGACTGAATATGAAGGATGCCACAAAATATTTGATTTTACAGGCGAATCAGGACTGCAAATAGCCGTATCAAGAAATATTACTCATCCTGAGGTGTTTTTATTATTTTTTAATGAAGAAGTCATAAATTTTATTGTAACAGAAACAAAGATATGCCGAACAGAAAATTCAAAGTACCTGGGCTTTGTGGTAGAATTGTCTAAAAAAGTGGGTTCCAACAACTGCTGATGAGATAAGAAAGTTTTTCAGGCTTCTCATGTGGATTGGGCAGTATTACATCTTACTGGTCAACCAGACCTATCTATAAAAATAACAATAACAAAAATTGTCTTGCAACAGATTTGAACTGTTGTTACGCCTCTTCACTTTTCGGACAATGAAACTGCCATTCCAGGAGACAGACTCAACCCAGTAAGGTACAACACTGATAGATGTTTTGCAGCTCAAATTTCAGAAAATATTTTTCACCAGCCAAGATTATGCCATTGATGAAACTCTTATTCCTTGGATGGGCAGGCTGATATTCCAACAATACATACCAAACAAAGCTCACAGATATGGAATCAAGCTGTTCAAGTTATGTTCCACTGAAGGATATACCTGGTTGAGCAAGATTTATTCAGGTAAATATGAAAATTATAAAAATCTGTAGGTTTAGCTGCAAAAGTCTGAAAAGAATTATCACAAGGACTTCTAAATGAATGTCGCACCTTGTATGTAGACAATTTTTATATGAGCTACAATCTGGCATTATCGTTTCTTCATCAAAAAACCACCACGTTGTTGGTACATTACAAGCCAGTAAAAAATTCATGCATAAAGCAGTCATGTACTCAAAGTTAGATAAGGAGGGGGGATGATCGCCAAGGAAGAAAAAGATGGAATTATTGTTCTAAAGTGGCAAGATGCTCAAGATGTGAGAATACTGACAACAGAGCATGCCCCAGAAATGGTTGATGGACCCTCCACCAGTAAAGGAAGACGAAATGAAAAAAAAAAACCACTTCTTATCTTATCCTAGCATATAATAAAGAAAAAGCAGGCATTGATCTGTGGGACCAAATGGGTTGACAAGCCACAATGCTATGAAAGGGGATAAAATGGTACCACAAATTAGCAATAGCATATATACTTGGTATATCGCTTGTCAATGCCTATGTAGTGTACAAGAGTGCAACATGAAAAAATATAAAGATAAGAAGCTTTCAGGAAGAGACAGTTACAGATTTACTAAATATAGAATGGAAAGAGAAACATGAAAAGCCAAAATGTGGTAATACAGTAGAGCATTGGTTATCCGGAATAATCGATGTCAGACCTCTTCTGGATAATTGAAACAGAAATTTTTCTGGATAATTGCTTAAACATAACACTTTGTAATATGATTATAATTTAAAATACAGTAGTCACTTGTTTTAGATTGCTTTAAATTATCACTACAAAGTCTATATTCATGATCACTTGCACCAGTTTCTTCCAACGTTCTCCTCAGGACAGCTATAGCATCACAATTTTGCTGCTTTGTAACTGGAATTCATTCGGGTTCATCCTCAATTTCCTTGGCAAAATTATTATTAACAGACTGGGCAGTTTCTTTATCCATTAAAGCTGTAGTAACTTGTAGATCACCATCTATGTCCCCAATCATTAAACCCCTGTTCACCCATGTCTTCAGGCTTTTTAATGTGATCAGTATCGTGACTTAGTTGACTATCATGAATTAGCAATCCACATTTTTTGAAACAGTTGCTGATGCAGGTTTCAGAAACGTCATTCCAGACACTCAAATTCACTCTCTTTCTGTTCAGTGACATTTTTTTTTTTATTTGGGCAGCAAAATTTAAAACAGTAAAAAAAAAGATAAGCATCAATCAATAACAAAGTGCACAGCATTCACAAATTGGAACTAACACGCGTAACTTGTTATGAAGTAAAAAGTTTATGAAGTTTAGATAGGGAATAAAAAGCAGATTCTGAAAATTTATTTTTATGTTTTTTATATGATTGAAGATTTCAGTGAAGAGGAAACATATTTCACCATAATAACGTAAAAACACACAGAATTCCAGCTATCGGTATTATCGAAAATGCAATAAGATCGAGTTTACTACCTGTTTATAACAGATTGTAGAAACAAAAAAAAAAAAAAACAATAAAGCGAAAACTGCAAATTGTTTTTATTGTTTTATGGTTATGACCACTAGAAATGTGACCTCCAGAAATGTGCTTTAGAAAAATATCACAGAGGCATTCAAAATCGATTCTTATAACTGAAAATGTGATTCTAATAAACACAATGAAAGAGCAGTGCATTTTATTGATTTGAATCAGTTCTTTGAAATTTGATTCTATAAAGTGACTGATTCTAATAACCAGTGATCATTATAACTGGTGCTTACTGTATATAGTTTCACCTGAAAAGGTGAATCTGTAAAGAGCTCGACAAATATGCTTGCCCACTCCGTGTGGTGAGTAGCTAACACCAGCTGGCAAGTAGCTAAAGACTAGACAAAATAAAATGCTCTTTTCATAAACATTAATAATAAAAATTGTAACATCCACAGAAGTTTTTGAGACCATGTCAAACATCAAAAGAAGGACAAAAAACAATAACCGCTGCATGGTAGCAGATATGCCATCCCAGTCTCAAGTGGTGCACCCTTGTGTGGTTGGGGACATGTGAACCACACTAGCAGTATATTGGTCAGCATTATTGTTCTTCTTATTCTTAATAGGACTTTATGCCATTAAATAAACACTTTTGGCAGGGTGGGCAAGTTCCTTTTTGTGTGGTGGTATGGTTTTGCATAATTTGTCGAGGCCTGATCGGCTATATATTTAAAAATCTGAAACAGAGATAGGAATGATTCAGTTTCTCACTAAACTTTTCCTGTTTTTAATTTATTTCTATAATGTGTATTTTTATTCTGGGTTTTGTGTATATCTCTATGTCTTGGATGTATATTTTATGTGTTTTATTATTGTGCAGTGCCTTGGAAGAATAAAAGGAGCATCCAAAATGCACAATAAATAACTTTTCTAATTTTTTGCAGTCAGGGTATGATACATTTGTAAAACTATACACAATATGTATCAATCAGTACTCTACTTAATGTTTGATACCATCATATTACATATAAATACACCAATGCTTGTATATAAAAATTAAATGAAAAAACAGACACACTTACCATCCGGAAAAAAACGCAAATATCGAAAATATTCAACCAAGTAACAAGGTCTGTAGTTAGTATCCTGAAATGATGGCTCTCCATATCTGACATAAGTTGTTTTACTGATGTAAGCCCCTAATAAAACAAAAATTATTTCTTCAGGTTTTTCTCTGAAAATAAAGAAACATTGAAAAAAAATTCCACGAGTTCAATTGAAAAAAAAAAAAAAAAAAAAAAAAAGAAGAAAAAAAAGTAAGAAAAGTCTGCTTATGCTAGAGAAACATTTTAAATTTATTAATAGTCAAAATTCTATCAAGGTTTCATTGAAATACAGTAAACCCTTACTAATCAGGAGCAACTGGGGGAGGGGTCATCCGGATTAGTGAAGCAAAAGATAACTTTAAAAGACAAAAAAAACTTAGACAATAAACGGAAAATTTAATGATATTAGCATTAGCAGAGCATATGATGCAAGCTTATGCAGCATCAGCCAGAAAAAAATTAAAATAAATAAAAAATAAATAAATAAAAAAATAGAAATAAAAAAAATAAAAATAAATAAAAAACAATATCACTGTAAAGCTTTTATTTAAAAACTATAAAAAGACAATACATTTATCCATCGATAGATGGATAAATATTTTTTATTGGCTTTTGTCTTTTTATACCAGGTGGCGCTGGCATCACACACCACATTGCTGTGAATACCATTTAACTACAGCTTCTCCCAGCAACACTTCTTTTGGTTTTTTTAATGTCTGTCTATTTGTTACACTGCCTTTATCACTCCCCACATTGAATTTTAAAGGAAATGTCTTTACAAATTCTTTTTGTTTTTTAATATCTGACACAGCCTGTTGACCGATACCAAATTCTTCAGCAATTTTTTTTTTCCAGGAACATTACTTTGAGCTTGTTAATGATAGTTAAAGTGTTTTCTTTTTATTTCACTTTTTAATTCTTGTCTATGCCTGGGCTTTTTTGGTTTTTTTAATACAGTATTAACTCTAGTTCTTCCATTGTTATGTTTTCTTCATCTTTGGTTATCACAGATTCATCTTCCAATTCCTTAGTGCCTGGGTTATACCACAGTTTGTTGCATTATAACTTGCGAATCTAGATTATGTTTCTATACCCATTTTGTTTTACCTATAAATTAAAAAATAAGTGATCATAATAATGACTTTACTAGACCAAAAAAAAGCATATATGGTCCAACAGATGATTTCATATTCTCAAAGAATGTAAAATCTTTCAATAGTTCTGCCAGCAAACTCTGCTACTGATCTGTCTTTGCAACCTTAATTTTTAAACCCTGGATTTCTGACGTCTTCATTTCTGGAAGAGAACTAGTGTATTCTATGAAGATACTTATATCCAACATTCAAAAATTATAGCACAACATGCTAGAAAGAAAATTATACAGTTGCTGTCTGCTCTATGAGGTGTAATCAAAAAGTTTGAGAACTGACTTTATCTTAAACTGTGGCACCTTCGCAAGTTATGACTTGTTGCAACAAGTTCTGTGCCTCATTTAGACACAGTAATGCAAGAATTAACTGTTAATCTGTAAGCAGACTGAATTAGTGTGCACTGAACAGAAGGTGTTTTATATGTTTCATCACATTTTAAAATGAATGATTTTACTATGCAGTGAATTTGCATCAAATTTTGCTTTAAATTAGAGAAAAGTGTAACAAAAACCTATGAAATATTAAAAGCAGCATTCAGAAAAGAATGCTATGTGTCATTCAAAGACTTTTCAGTGATTTACAAAATTTAAAGATCATTTTTAACAGATAAGTTAAACAGATTTTAACTTATCTGTTAAAAATTATCCTTGCCTTGGTCTCCCTTCAACTTCAAACTTCAAAAACTTCAAAAACCAATGATTCAATCAATTTCATGTGATCAGGAGTGATTGACATTTAACTATCTACAAAATTGCTAGTGAAACTGGTATTTCTTATGTAACATGTCAACAACTTTAACACAAGATTTGAGAATGCAATGCATTTCAGTAAAGTTTGCATCTCACATTCTCACTAATGATCACAGATGGCAGCAAGTTTTTGCATGTTGGAATCTTTATCTAATGTGCTGCTGCTAAAACAAACTTTTTTTCCTCCATAATTACTGACTGCTCCCCTTAGTAGTCTCTATTATGTAGAGACTAAGGGAGCAGTCAGTTATGTAGCCTCAAGTACTTTGATAGGTGCATATTGCCTAAGTAGCCCTTGTGCCAGAAATCCCATAACACCAAGACAATCACTATTACTGATGACAAATTGTAGGTGGATGTCTATGATCCAGAAACAAAGGCCCAGTACTCTTAATAAAAGATCCTATCTCTCCAAGGTCCAAAAAAAAAATAAAATAAAAAAGGGGGCGATCTCAACCAAATGTGAAAATCAAACTTTTTTTTTTCAGCCTCACAGGACATTATTATGGATTTGTCATGGTCAAACAGTGAACCAGGAATACTAGAAAACAGTTTTGCAGTGATTGTACAATGCCCTTTGAAGAAAATTTGGCACAAGAACTAAATACAGTTACAGAGAAATAAGACTTACAAAGAGGCTATTAGTGTTTGATGGTGAAAATCTCAAGCTCCTGAAAACAGGTAAGTTTTGGGAAAATTATGACATGTTTTACTTAATTAACATATTAAATTATGTTTAATAAATAATTTTAATTGCCTATTCACATATATAGCTTATTTTTGAATTTAGCTAAGGGTTTAATAATTCACAACTTAATATTTAAAGTCTTAGTTATCACCAATTTTGGTACAAATATCATATCTTGCAACTAATAACTTGTAGGGCAGCACATTTTAGTAATTAAATTGTAGCAACTTTAAATTTTAAAAATTAAAATTTAGGACCTTTATACACAAAGGTTAGCATATTTTTGTTTCAGCATTCTGGTGGTGAAGAAATTAAGTATCAATTCAGCATTCTGGTGAACTTATATGAGAGCTTGAAGAACAGAGTCAATGGCCTCCAAAAAATTAAAGAGAAACCCATCAAGCAACCAGCTGCTTAGCACAATGCTGGAGACTTCACTCGTGTGCTGTGACAGTGAAATCCTCCATGGCAGAAAGTGCAGACCTCACAGGAAGTAGCTATTGTCACTGACTATACTGTTAGGTAGGGCTTACAATACCGAAATTGAGGGATTCCGAATATCGGGATCCTAGTCATTTTATTTAGGACTTAAAATCCCAGTATTGATACAAAAATACCGGTTTTTCGGTAATAATTTAAAAATAATTGTTTATGATTTATTCACATAAAGGTTATAAAATCAACAACAATAAATCATTAATATCACAGAATTTGTTACAGAGGGATTGTTATACATAATACAAATGCAACGGAAACCTGAAAACGTCATGAAACTGTAAGACACAAAATCTTACAAATATATTTCTCTTAGTAAGGGTAGTGTGCGTGTGGAAGTAAAGCACTTAAGGAATAACAAAAACATCATTATGGAAATATTTCCATTAGTAGGAGTAGGCCTACAAAAGCAATTAAGGAATACGGTGGACAGTGGTATGGCAGGTGTGGAAGGGTTAAAATTAAAAGCCTCTGAACAATAGTTTAATCCCTCTATTATACTGCTACTTAAGGATGCGACAATTAGTGCATTTTGGGGAAGGGTATTGGTATGGAGCAGTTCAAAGGTATTAGATCTAGAGGTAAAAAAATGAAAGCGTTTCATTGTGTGAGAAAAATATTCTGTTTTTCCTACCAAAGGAAGAAGAGCGACTTTAAAGAATAACACTGTGATTGAGTCAGATTTAAATTAGATAGGGGGAGATACGTAAATGAGTGCTTAATACTTAAGCTAGCATATAAAAAAGTAATACAAGGAGCAAAAGTAACTTGCAATCAATTGAATATAAATAAATAAATGAGAAGGAAATAAATAAGGTGCTCATGCCAAAAGAGGGGTTTGTGGTTGTTGTTTGGAGGGGTTGCAGACTTGCAGTGGTAGTTCTGGGTTCAGTTCCGGTCAAGTTCTGGGAGTGTCCAGCTATATAGTGAAGAGTTCCACCGGGCATGTTCCTGTGCTAGAAGTTAATCCGGAAGTAGAATAACAAGCCAGTCAGATAGTGCCCTGGTTTCTACTACTGCTGTGGTATTTTCCTTCAGTATTAACAGAGAACTGTTCCCGAAATAAGGCAGTAATGGAAGCGCTATACAGCAAAGATGCAGAGTTCAACTAAGAAGAGCAAGAGATCACGCACTCCGCACAAGGAATCCCACCGTGAAAGACAAGGAAGGTGAGTCCTCTGAACTGTGTTGTATTGGAAATGGTACTTAGATAAAGTGGTAGATTATTTTAGAGTAAGTTTAAGTTGAATAAATTGCGAGAAATAAGGAAATGTTTAGTATTGAGTTAGTTTATTGATCAAAGTTGTAAAGAAAATTGATATTGCTAAATTAAGAGCGATTACATGGAATTGTAAGTATTAAGTTAGCGACTTATGGATTGCTGTTGTGAAGAGAATTGATATTGCTGATTAAGAGAAATATGAGGAAGTGATTAAGATTGAATTGGTTTAGTGTTTGCAGCTGCAGAGAGAGTTGATATTGTTAACTGAGAAAAATTTTTATGGAAATGATAGCATGTATTAACAGATTAAATGAGAAAAATGAATACCAGTTATGTATATACTTGTAAGTAGTTTTGTATAATAAAAGACTTTTATTATTACTAAATTACAGTTGCTCAGAGCGAAACAGATACAAAAATATAGATTGTGACAGGTTTAATAATAGGAAATATACATATATTAGATTAGATACATACAAATAAAAGCTTTCAGTTGTTTAGTTAGCCTTCTTCAGTTGAAATGAAATGGCAGTTAGAATGGAGGCGTGTACTGCCAATCTTGTACGTGAAGTGCACGGCTAATTATTTGATGTTGAAGCCTGTGGCTGTGATGTATGTGGACGTGGCCAGCGATTGTCAATGGACAGGATCATTGCTTCGGTGATAGGGTGGACTCTTGACGACCACTGTTCCTGTTCACTGAGGTATTGGAGCATTTGAAACATCCAAGGTGATGACTCAGCCACGAGCGCCTTTATCCCATACTACCCAAACCTATCACAACAGGTCTGTAGAATCTTAAAATCACATGGGATAAAGTGCGTACAACTCCCAGGCAGGAAATTACGATCCCTCATCTCTAAGGTGAAAACACCTGTCCCCACCCTACTACAGAGCGGATTGGTCTACCGCATCTCTTGCCGTGACTGCACTAGCTGCTACATCGGGGAAACTGGGAGACGGCTCGAAAAACGCCTTTCCAAACACGAAAGAGCAATCTGCTTAGTGGATGTAGAGCACTCAGCTATTGCTGAACACGTTTTGGCAACCCACCACAACATTGACCCACACCACGATGTCGTGATTGTGGATAAGTCCCATCATTATTTGCGCTGCACCTGGTTGGAGTCGTTAAACATCAAATGCTCCAATACCTCACTGAAGAGGAACAGTGGTTGTCAAGTCCACCCTATCACCGAAGCAACGATCCTGCCCATTGACAAATGCTGGCCACGTCCACATACATCACAGCCACAGGCTTCAACATCAAACAATTAGCCAAGCACTTTACGTACAAGATTGGCAGTACATGCCTCCATTCTAACTGCCATTTCATTTCAACTGAAGAAGGTTAACTAAACAACCGAAAGCTTTTATTTGTATGTATCTAATCTAATATATGTATGTTTCCTATTATTAAACCTGTCGCAATCTATATTTTTGTATCCGTTTTGCTCTGAGCAACTGTAATTTAGTAATAATAATGAATCCAGAGCGCACAGGCCTCTTTAATCATAAAAGACTTTTGTTTTATATTTGTGTCATTGCTCTTGAGAAACTGACAGCTCACATATAATATATACACAAATATGTAACTTTCAATCAACTGAATATAAATAAATAAATGAGAAAGAAATAAATAAGGTGTTCGCACCAAAAGAGCAGTTTGTGGTTGTTGTTCAGAGAGGTTACAGACTTGTTGTGGTAGTTCTGGGTTCAGTTCAGGTCCAGTTCTGGGAGTTCCAAAATTAGATCCAGTTTGAACGATAACACTATTAATTGTTTATGTTTCTTAAGAGCTCACTTTATTTGGACAGGTAGTGTGGATGCTTAGACATAACCAAATTTGCAGTTTCAATATGTATATTTTTTTGTTTTTAGAATAACTGTATGTTTAATAATTTTTTGTTAGAATGTTTTTTATTGTAATAAAAGTTTGATTTAAAACATGACTTCAAGTAATTACTTGTTTTTTTCCTTACTTTATTGCACCTAATTGCCATCAAAATTTATTGTGAAATTTTTTTTTTGGAATACCAGTATCCTGGTTTGATAAATTAAAAATACTGATATACCGGTATTAAGATTTTGACCAGTATTGTGAGTCCTATTGTTAGGGAAATGGGAGATATATTTTGTAAAAAGGATAGGTGAAATAGGACCAGGGTATCTGCCAGGGGCAAAATGAATGATGATGATGTTGTTGTTATTATTTGGTTTTTAGGAGCATTATCAACTAAGGCCATATTGCTCCAGGGATATGCGGTGATCATTTCTTGACCTTCCGCATCCTCCGTAGGATGACGATGCAAAGCAACTATCATCTAAGGGCAGTATTGTTGTACACGTTGGTACTAATGATACAAAGAACAGGAGATCTGAGAATATACTTAAGAAGTTCAGGGCAGTGTTAAGAAAAAGTCACAAGTTTTGTACTGGTTATGTCTAGCCTTATAGAAACAGATTCATATGAACAATTAAAGCTTGCCATGATAAGTGAGTTCATGCCTAAACAAAGATTATCTTTTGTTTTGCCTACTGTTTTTGTTGCACAATAGAAAGCAAATGACAAAACTGAATTTACAAACGGTACTAGGAAAGTTTTGCAATATGACGCAACAATGAATCACAGGAAGCTGCTTGTTGCTGCATGTTGAGACATGTTCATACGTGCATAGTAGCCACCGCGCCAAGTCGATGGGCTCAGTTATTCATTAGTAGTGAGAGTGTAAAGTGCTTGCGATGGCATCGTGGTCACGAAATGAGATAAGGACAGTTTTGCGGTATAATTTCGTGCATGGTTTAACCATAGACCAGTGCTTAGAAGAAATGACTCTTGCACTAGATGATGATTGTCCACATCGTACAACGATATTCAGGTGGTATAGAGAATTCCAAAGGGGAAATTTCACTCTGGAGGATTCGGAGAGGCCGGGAAGGCCACGAACGTCAGTTACGGAGGAAAACGTTACTGCTGTGAGGAAAATGCTTGACGAAAACAGGCGAGTGACCTACCAACAGATAGAGGATACTTTGGGCCTAAATGCACCAGCAATTCGTTCGATTCTGCAAGATCATTTGCACGTGAAGAAACTTTGTTCTCTCTGGGTGCCGCATCAACTGACTGAAGAGCAGATGACACGACGTGTGACTTGGTGCCGGGAGATGTTAAAAAAGTTTGATAAGGGACAATCTCGGTATGTGAACAACATCGTGACAGGTGACGAGACTTGGCTGTACTATTACGATCTGCCGACCAAGGCTCAAAACAAAGTTTGGGTCTTTGATGATGACGACACACCCGTAATTGTCAGAAAATCCCGATCTGTAAAGAAGAAAATGATAGCTGTATTTTTCAAATCGAGTGGAATTGTGGAACGTGTCGTTTTGGACACGCAGAAGACAGTCACAGCTAAGTGGTATACTGAACAATGCCTGCCTAAAGTCATTGGATCTATGAAGAACCTGCGGCCAAAGTCAAGAATGGACACCTGGTACCTCCATCATGAAAATGCTGCAGCTCACCGCGCCAAAGCCTGCACCGAATATTTGACCACAACAGGACTGAAACTTCTCGAGCACCCTCCCTACATCCAGACCTTGCTCCCTGCGACTTTGCACTGTTCCTGCATGTGAAAATGAAGCTAAAAGGGAGGCGGTTTTCCAGTGATGAGGACCTTCTACGGGCTTGGGACAACAAGTGTGCTTTACTCCCTAGTGAAACTTGGCAGAACTGGTTTAAAGATTGGTTTCGGAGGATGGAGAGGTGTATTGAATGTAGAGGAAATTACTTTGAAAAAATTAAATAAACAAAGCTGTATTGCAAAACTTTCCTAGTACCCTTTGTACCAGCAGACTGACTCTCGTGTTTTGGGGTATTAACATCTTGAGCCAACAACAGTGGATCATACTTTATCATATGTTAGTTTTGAGAACATCTAATGAATGACAAGCAATCGTAAAGCAAAATATTAAAACCTCAAATGCCACACTCTCATTAAAACTAAGGAGCTAGGAGAATACAAATTTTGAGTATTTTAAGAAGGCTTTAAAGGTTAAATTTAAGAACTGTCAGTGTAATGATGTCTTAATTTTTCAATTAGCAGAAACACCCAAACAACTGGAATTAAGTGACAAAACACCCAAAGGGTCCAGAATGAAAAAAATATCTCTTGATTTCAATTAATGCAGAAGGTGCAACAATAATCGCTGAACACGTTTGTGTTGAGTAATGTTTCAAACACACATGCACACAATAGTGGAGCTCAGATTGTTCAGAGTAACTTCCCTTGTCCTAATCCATTGAACCAGAAATGGCATAAAGACATTGAAAGAGAAAGAAAGTTAAAGCCCACAATCTGCTTTAGGTAGTATCAACCTGGGCATATTTCAAGGAGCTGCCATAATGCTGGTATCCAATCAAGGTGGTTTAAATAAAGCCAGTTTCTCGTGGCTAGCTCACAGACTGTACAACATACCTACTTTTACTGCTCTTTTCTTCGGTTTCATGGTCAATCCTATGAAGTGCCATGCATTTTTTAACAATAACATTCCTATTTAAAACCCTTGTATGTAAGCTTTCAACTTGTATATTAACCATTGCTTCGTACACAGCAATATAAAAACAAAAAAGAAAAAAATCAATGTTATCTACCATGTTAAACCCCTTTATCTTTCATGTTTAACCCTTAGCATTGTCACTGTTGTGGATATTATTGCATCAGACAATCATGTAACCAATCACTGCCTGCAATAAAGATATTTAATTTAATTTATAATATATCAACTTATTGAAGAAATATGAAAAGACCCAAAAAAAAGATGATTCTGCTTATAATGCTTTCCAAAGTTATATTGCTCTTTGAGGTTTAGTCCCTTTGAAAGTGCTATAATGGGAGTTCACTGCATAAGGATGTTACGTGTGAATTTACCACATCTGAGCAAATAAAAATTGTGATTCCTTCTTCCATCATTACACATACTGAAATTGCTGAAGTTTTGATTCATGTGTTTGATCGTATATCATAAAAAAAAAAATTACAAATAAAATTGATCACTTGGCATATGATGCTGCACTAGGGTACCCTTCTTGTTAGATCTCTAGAGTTAAGTTGGATAACACAAAAACCAGTTTACTGAGTGTTCATTTTAAGGATGACAAGAACATTACCAGTATATATTTCTATGGCACTGGCATATAGCACACAGCATTAAAGATAACTTGGCTTGGGAAGAAATGCTAAAGGCAATTAATTCTCTATGAAACCTTACTGCATGTCCAGCTACAGTCAGTTTTCTACACATATGTACAGCCTCGATTTATGAAACTGCCTTTGACAAACTCTCCTAAGCCAAGCATCTCTAATGCTGTGGGCCACATACTATAGGAAATATGTACAGGTAATGTTTCTGCCTTCATCTGAAATGAAAGCCAGATAAATTTAACTGTTTTTTCTGGATAATCCAATGTAATTCTAACAAGATCTAACAGGAAGTTTTAATAAACAGTTTGAGAAATCTTGGCTTGCACAAACAGCTTTAGCTTCTCGAATATTTACTATCAGTTTACTTCAGGTAATTCTCCAATAGCGTGAAGAAACTTAATTAACTTCGATCCTTCAAAAAACTCGGTCCTCTTATATTTCTCACAAAAAAAAAAGTCTGCTGCTCCTATGCTCTTCTTTGATGACACTCAAATTTCTAGACTAGGTTACATATCTCAATTAAGGATTACCCTGACTTCTAGACATAGCCAAGTGGACCAGGAGTGAGAGTGCAGTAGCACGTGCTCTTTGAGTGGATTGGTGTTCAAGACATGCTGCTGAATATGATTAACATTTGCATTGATGATTTATTGTAAACTCCACTGACTTGGTGGTCGTGTCAGAGTATAAAAAAGAACTTTTTTTTTTTTTAAATATTGCGTCATTTGTATAAAAATTGCTTTTTTTTTTTTTTTTTTTTTAACTACTCACTCTGTACAAATCTCAAATCAACCTTATCATAGAACAGGGTTCCCAAATCTGGTGTGGTGCCCCAAAACCTCTCTCAAGCTTCTAGCATCTACTCAAAAGAGAGCAGTCAGTTTAATTAATGTCTCTCTATCCTCTGGAGGAACCTTGTGAGAGATGGGCAGGCTGCTTTTTCTACAGATACTTCATGGGCACTGTGTTTCTGAACTGGTGTCTGTAATACCCCACTCTCTTCCAAACATGTGCCATAACCAGTGAGCATCCATTCGCTGTCTAATTCTAAACTCACTTTATCAACTTTTCTTATTCCTTATTTATCCCTTCTACACATGTATTTTCCAAAAACTACAATCTATAGAAATTTAAGTCTAATGTCAACAAATATCTTCTGTCTTCTCAGCCTTCAACCATGCATAGTACTTAAAAATATATGATCTAATATATTTCATGTTTGGGGTTTCATTAAAAATAAAATAAAATAAAATGGGAAGGGGGAGTTCCCTATGTTAGTTATTTGGTTTTTAGGAGCATTAGCAACTAAGGCCATATTTCTCCGGGAATATGTGGTGGTCATTCCCTGACCTTTCCGCATCCTCCGTATTTGGTGGTGACGGGTTCGAACCCCGGTCTAATCAAGAAGTGTGTGCTATGCACTACTGCTCCTTCCCACCTGCTACGGAGGTGCCTGGGGCATTCCCTAGTATGACATCATATCCTATATGATAAAATTCATTTATAATGAAAAAGTGGTATACAGCAAAACATCACTAATTTGCACTCTCTATAATTCAGACTGCCTTCTTAAATATATGTATTTTATTTATGCATAACAGATATTTTTCCTAAACAAGAATTAATGGTACAATTTAGAACTTCTTTCAGAATGATTTAACAATCACTATTTAAGGAAGTAAAATCACTCAAAAGGAAAAGTTAAATGCAAATATAAATATCAAGTCAATTTCATTGTTAGATGATGCCCCTGTACATCATTCCAATGAAATTTTATCAAGCAGTGATGGCAACATCAAGTGCCTTTTCTTAAGAAGAATAAATATAATCTTTATTGGTACAGATGAGTGCAAAAAATTGCTATCACAGAAAAAAGTTCTGTTTATATTCTGACATGAGGAGTTTACAACTAATCATTTTGACAATGAATACAATCATTATTGTACATGGCAATTAAATGAACTCAAACCATGACAAGCATGACAGCCTTCATATAACCAATGGCAGACAGTCATACTCAGCTGTAAATTTTATACTGAAGGAAAAAATTAAGAGTATTTTGTTTTTACCAATCTGACAAGAGGAGAAAATCACATGCCCAATATTAAAAGTTATAACATAAAATATGCTACTTGTACTAGGCTGCAGTTGGAATGAAGTGAAGCAGAGTAAAATAATAAGTGCATTAAAAAAGGCTACTCGATGACAATGTTCTTATTTATTTAGATGGAACTGAAGATAAAGGGTGTCAAAATGTGTTGTACAGCAAAAGTAATGCTAAAATCAGGTTATATAAATAAGATCATGGCTAGATGAAATAGCAACAGCATTTCAAAGGAAAAAATCTTTAGGTGAAAAGAAGATAAAGTTAAGCAAGAAGGCAGAAGTTGCCATGACACACTTATTCTGATGAGGAATTTGAAAAACATTCCTATTAAGAGAAATGAAGAACATATAAAATGGCAGTATAAAAAGATCTTTACTCAAAAGAACATTTCTAATTTCTTCAAAAAAGATAATACAAATGGGAAGGAGAGTGAATATCTGTTAAACTTTAGCGTTATTAACATTTAACATGATTAAAATTGTTTATAAAATCATATTCTTCATGTTTTACTTGATTTTAAATTTTTTTATGAAACTGTTTTGAATATAAACATTTTCTAAAATTTTCTTTTTCATTTCATCACATGTACATGTTGCTGGATAATAAAAGTGCTTGTTTTACTATGACTTGAAAATATTTACATATAATTATATTCTAGAATTTGGACTAATCCCCCATTCCCTTAGTCTAAATAGTGCACAAGCACATATCGATCAAAATTTCAACCATTTTAGCTTATAATAATGGAAGGAATCACAATTTATAATATAACGTTTGAATGGCATTTTCAATCATTATCTTGATCAAAACTTGAAATGTAAGCATTTCACTTGTGTTTAAACTCTATTTATTACTAATACAGTCTAACAATCATACATTTCATGGATGTTTTTTCCTTTGCTTCTACAGTGATTGTGATCTTGCTATTACACTGCTACAATAACACCAGAAGCCCAAATTAAGGTCAATTTGGTCTTAGGGGTGGTACTCACTCGCATTTTAACAGAGACACCAAGGAAACAACTTTTCCTGAAAGGTATTAAGAGTAAAGGTTCATCTAGTCATAACTCTCTGAATTATTACTGGGGTTTCTGAGTGCAAAGCAGTTAAAAAAAAAAAATGTGGTGGGGAGGAGATTGCACAATCCCCATACAGGTATCAAGAGGATAAAATTAAATTTAAATAAAAATAGATTTTAATGAAATGGAAATTCATCTCACAAAAAATTTAAAAATTTTATGACAGATAACCAACTGTTCTGAAATATTACTGACAATGTTTACATAAAAATTGTTTTATAGTTTTTCATTTGAAGGGTGTTTCTTACGTTATAAGCAAATTTATCTAGCAACTTCTGTTCTGTTTAGGACTTGATATACGCTGCAATGGATTACTGATCATCGACAGTGGATTGAGCTTAGAAATTCATATAATTTGCATAACCATCATGAAATTCACAAGACATTTAACTGAGTTTAAACTAGAGATTATTAAAAAAACATTTTACAGAAACTTTTTAAGATTTATTTTAAAAGCAATTTTAAATTCTTTATTATTTTTAGGATGAGAGTGAGGATACTTTCCCTAAATTATACACTATTCTTTAGAATTGCTTTTGTTAACCTAAAAACTTTACCATTAAAAGAAAGGTGAGGTCTGTGAAGGTACATCTCTCTCCAGGAGCCATATTTATTTGGTGTTCCACAATTTACTCCCCAAATCCTATGAAAATCAAATAAGATTTTAATTAACTTACCAAGATTTGCTTCCTCGTGTCTTTCAAAATGAAAGGCAAAATCAAGAAGTACAACAGAGTACAGTGACTACAAAAAATAATACAGCGAAAACTGGTAAAACAAAATTGGAGAGGTGGGGGAGGAAACTATAAATATTTAGTGTTAACTAAAATCTCACATTTGAAGTTTTGATATTGAAATTCTTATTTTTAACTTGGCATTAGGCGCCCACAGTGTTGGAGACACCCCAGCAGCTATTTGTAATGGCAATAAATGTTAGGGGGGGGGACACTACTATAACTCAAGTAGAGTAGTTGATTCCATACATTTAACAGGTTGATTTTCACCACCCAATGCTTAGATGCTTATAGTACAGCTGTGAATTGATTTCTTTGGAAATTTTTCAGTCAAATGCCCACTGACTGGCAATGACAATGCTTTAAAAAAAGTCAAAATTTAAAGTTGTAAATTTTATAAGTAACAAGACTTGCAAGATTTTTTCAACAACCACAATAGCAAAACAAGAATTTTTATTCTCTACTGAAGTTGGATTACACTGGTCAACATATAAAATGTTACGAAAATGAAAATACCCAATCTTGACTAATTTTATGCTGCTGAACACAAAAATCATATTAAAATTTGTCGATTGGTTCTTGTTTTTGAATTACAGTTGGAGTCTCATATTAGCAAGTTACTCTACATTATCAACTATGGTACTCAGCAAAACGCATGGCAACACCGCAGTTCCCCTACCACCATGCTCTTATCACCTGATCAGCAACTGTCACCTTAATTTGCATCACGTGATAAGTTGTTGCCATCTCAAATGCATCTTTAACTCTGTTGCAGTAATCCTTGAATATGGCTAGGTAACTGAGAACTAGGTTTTGTTCTCAGTTAACGTTTGTTCTCTGTGAGATTCCTACTTTTTGTGCAGTATTTGTATCATGTAAGATTAATATGCTCTGTAAATAGTCTGGATGACTTCTGTTATGTATGTAGAGAAGTCACGTTAGCTTCACGAAAGTGTCCCTTAACTTGAGCCATAGAAAAAAGGCCAATTCTTCTTGCTTTGGGTGTAAAGTAGGCAACCAGGACAAGAACTGGGCTCCACACATATGCTGCACTACCTGTTCAACAAAACTCAACCCGTCGGTGAATCGAAAGGGTTGTTTTATGCCTTTTTTGCAGTGCCCACGACATAGAGGGAGCTAACAAATCATGTCACTGGCTGTTACTTCTGTATGGTGCCTCCTATTAGAAAAGATGACAACGAAGAAAAAGTGGACAGTGGCGTACCCAAATATACCATCTGCAATTCGTCCCGTGCCTCATGGTGAAGTACTACCTATTCTTGAACCACCCGACTGTTTTTCTGTACACTCTGATGAAGATGAAGACACTGATGAACATCAACTTGATTACACAAAGAAGTACAGCAGCCATCTACGTCAAGGGATTCACCATTTTGTCTAAACGTTTATCCTTCCGAACTACATAAGATCACAAAAAGTGAGCTTAATAACCTCATCAGGGATCTCGAACTGCCGAAGAATAAGGCAGAGCTTTTGGCCTTGAAGCTACAACAATGGAATCTTCTAGATCAGTGGTTCTCAACCTTTTTTAATACTTGCACCACCAAAACCAAAACTGAAAAATTTCGGTACCACTGATTAAAATATGTATTTGTATTAAGAGGAAAAGTCAGGAATATGTGCATAATAAGGCTATGTTATAAATTATACATATTTTTATTTCATTTTTAATACAAAAATTGAACAAACTAAATAACAAATATTAAACAAAACAATACAAAATAAATTATAAAATACTTGATTAACATGGTGATTTAATTGTAATAAATAACAATTAAATGCAATAAATTGGGAGAGCTTGAACAAAATTTTAAAAAAAATAATTGACTTAATGTGATACTTGAGCTTGTTTGACAGTAAATAATTTATTTATATCTGGTTCTATTTTACTTATTTTCAAATGTAAATCTGGCTCTGAAGTGAGTCGTTTTACATTTGTTTTTTTAAATGCAGCATAAAAGAAAATCCTATTCCACATAAACATGTTGTACAAAATGGCATTTCTGAAATTTCTTTAAAATCTTTCTTATGTTATGCTTAATACAAAAATTGATTAAAGTGTTGTTTTGAAATCATCCATTAAATTTCTGTCAAAAGAAATTTCTAAAAGTTGCTCTTTTTTTTCAGAATAAAGATATTCTGGTAAATAATCTGAAGAAAATGAATTCTGATCCAGTTTTCTTTTTCATAATCTTCTGGGAAATACAATTTGAAATTATGTATTAACTGAAAACAATGACTTTTTATATTTGATACTAATTGATGTCTCAATGTTAAAGTATTTTCTCCAAAAAAATTTTACAAAGTTGGTAGGAAATTTAAGACCATTTTATCCAAGTTTTTGATGATTAACTCAAGTTTTTTTTATTGTTGCATTTACTTTGTCACTAACACAGCGTACATAGTGTTTGGGGAGGGGGGCACCACCAGTGGTTTCCCACAACTGTGCCATAAGTACTCTTGTGAAGTATACATTACTCTGTAAAAGCCAGACAAAAGTATTGTATGTTATATGTGAGAAGTATTACGTTGGGTTCTGTTGTTGTGGTCTGGCTTTTGGCTGCAGGACCCCTAATGGGACCCCACATTGCCTGTACACACCATTAGGAGGAAAGCCAGATTGCCATTATTCTCTGGCAGGTCCTGCCACTTAATTGCCTGAGCATTCAGTGACAGACCTATACAAATAAAAAAAAAAAAAAAAACAGATAGAGATTGGGGAATATGAAAGTCAAGTGTGGGGGGGGGGGAATAGTAAGAAATATTCAGGTGTAGAGGAAGGCGTCCTCAAAATTATTAGGTGGAGTAAATTCCACTAGACGAGTTGGGGGAAAGGGAGTCAAAAGATACCAGACAAGAGAGTCTGATATTGATCGCCACTGGGTGCACAGATCATGATCGAGAATCAAGATCCTTTTCTGTGGTTTAGTCATGTCCACACAGCTGTCACAATTGACGATGTGCAGGTCACGGTTGGGAGATCAAATCCCTCAGTGGCTTAGTCATGTCCAGTCATGTCAAATCCCTCAGTGGCTTAGTTACAATTGGAGGTTCTCAGTCTGTGTCTTGTTTAAGGGTTTTAATCTCATCAAGGTATTCAATTGCATCCAGGTGTTTGTCACAATTGGTAGGTCTTGATATATATCAGCAGTCAGGTGGATATTATTCACTATTCAGTAATTACTCATCGGCATGTATGTTCCTAGGATGGATGTTAGGATTGTTTGTTCATCTTGCAAAGAGCTCCTGGGCAAAATTTGCAAATGCTGTATACTCCTGTATATTGTCCAGTATATGGAAATCTGGATTTCTGGGTAAGTACATAATTTTGGTACTTAGTAAAGAACGAAGGTACTCATACAGGGGACAATCATTGTGCCAGTTTTCCTGCCCCTCACAAGCAAAAGATGGATCTTCTATGATGCCCAGTGATGCTAGCTTGGCTTTAATGGATCCATGGCCAGTAAGTAGGTAAATTGTGTACAAACCCGGTGAAAACTATGGGAGAAGATCATGTTTATATTCATCAAGAATTTCCAGGTGATTTCACCCTTTGTAGAGTTAGACCACCTACTCTGACACTCCTGCTGCAGGTGGTTAAGTAGGTGTTGTTTCTCTTCCTTACATCCATTAGCTGGGTTGGCTGTGCAGTTGAGGATGGTATGTGAAACTCCTTTTGAGAGCTGGTATAGCAATTGCCTTCTGCCCATCTCCAAATCAAGGGGTAGAGTATCTGCCAGAATCTGGAGGGTGTGGGTGCTGACTGTTACAGCAGGCGCTGGTAATAATAAGCAGAATGGACTGCTGAATGGTATCTAGTATTTTCCTGTTGGAGACCATAACAGATTGGTGAACTAGATTCCTGAGGCATACGTGATGATAAGTACAAAAATAGCCTTATAGAATAATGAGAGGGTTCTTCGCTTAAGGCCCCAGTCCCAGCGTGAGATCCTAAGCAACAAGGGCAGCATAGTTCCAGATTTTGGTTCGGAGGTATTTCAGATGTGGCTGGAATGAGAGGTTGGTATCAAGCATTACTCCAAGGTATTGCATTTGCGTTGACAATTTAATGGTCTTTCCATCTATTTTTATTTGGGGTGGTTTTCCAGTATTTAGTTTGCCTTTCATGAGTATACAGTTAGTTTTGGTTGGAGATATTTGAAGATTATTCTCTTTTGCCCAGCTTTTGAGAATACAAATGGCATGATGATCAGCAAGGGTCTCAAGCCTGGCCCTGGAGTCCATATCCACAGTGATGATAAGATCATGAGCATATGCTTGAGATTTAACCTCTCCCAGATCAATGTTGAGGAAGTCATCCAAAACAATATTCCATAAATAAAGATCCCAGAACCAAACCCTGCAGACAGCCGCAGAACATTTTTCTGGAGACTTTGTGATATGGAGCATGAACTACGATGGTTCTGTTGGAGATATATGATTTGATGGTCTCATAAAGATTTTAGGGATGGAAGCTGTGCAAAGTCTGCCAAGGATGCTTGACCACCAAAATGAATCAAACGCCTCAGCAAAGTTGATAGCAATAATCCAGAAGTACGTCTTGTGCGTATCAGCAGTCACTATGAGAAGATTCTGTAAGGCATCAACCATGGAGGAACCATGTCTAAACCCATATCGTTCTGGTGAAGGCAAGTCGGCACTTTCATAGTGCTGTAAAATTATTTTGTGGAGTAATCTTTTGAATAGTTTACTGAGGACTGGAAGAAGTACAATTGGATGGTAGGATTCTGGTAACTCTGGAGGTTTTGTGGGTTTCTTAAGGATGAGTTTCAAGTTGGCTATTTTAATGATCTCGGGGGGGTACTCGACAGTTTTTTTGACTATTTCAGGCTCCGACCGGTCTGGTAATGGGCATTTTTATCCCTGATCAGAGCAGTTGCAGTTCCACGCTGATCAGAGTGTTTCTATCACAGATAGAAACACTCTGATCAACACTAAATGGGGGCTTCGGATTATACACATCATAGTGGTCACTCTCATTGCATAGTTTGAGCTGTTCTGCAGTAGGAGCTGGTGGCTTTTGGAACGTCACATCCAGGATGTTACCAATAGATTGTTCCCAGGAGGTAGTCATTGTGCTTGTGGGGTCCTAGTAGAAGTAACAATCTCTCCCCCAGGGAGTTTGTTGGTGGTGACTTTATACACCACTCCCCAGGGGTCAGTGTTCCCTGTGGCAGACACCAGTGCCTCCAAGGATTGCTGCTTACACTTCCTGATTTTTGCTGTGTACGTGTTCTTGGCTTCCTTGTATAGTTTGCCCTAGGGCTTCAACTTCAGGGGCGGGCCAAGATTGTTGCACCCACTGGAAGGCCTTTTGCCGTGAGTTTACCTCCCAGCGGAGTCATTGAAGGTCCTGGCACCAACAGGGAATGGAACCAGGAGCAGAGTTATTGCCTTGTCACATGCACTAGTAATTATCCTTATTATTTCCTGCTGGAGTGCATTTGGCTGTTGCTGTTTTTTCTCTATTGTAATCTGCCTTGTAGAGGTGGTAAGCAAGGTCTTGAAGAGCTCCCAGTTGGCTTTCCTTATTGCTTGTTTGTTTGTTTGTTTGTTTGGTTTTATTGGCGCATTAGCTACTAAGGCTATAATGCGCCAAACTAAGGTCATATATAAAAATTTCAATTTTCACTGACCTAATTACTTAGGCCAGCATGTCAGTATATAAAATAACAAAGGTATAAAATGTAAAAAGATAAAATCAATAAGGAAATAACAGTAACATGTAAATATTAAATACAAGTAAAAACCTTTATTGATTTAAAATAACTAAAAATAGCAGACACGTTTTCATTGTCAGATAAAATCTGACTGAGTGTATACGGCTCAGCCAGATGATTAAAAGCAGTAAAACGGATATTGCTAAAATCTGGACATTCAATTAAAATGTGTCTAATTGATAAAACTGTGCCACACGACTCACACATAGGAGGGTCATCAGCCCTCAGCAAAAAGGAATGAGTCAAATGACTATGTCCTATGCGGGTCCGGGCAAGAACAACTTCCTCCTTACGATTCCTGCGCAGACTAGACTGCCACGGTTCAATTACAGGCTTTATTTGATATAATTTATTCGCAGTCTGTCTATTCCACGAATCCTGCCATTGGGAATGCATTTTCTCGTGTATCATTTGCCTGTAGTCTGTATAGGGGACTGACAGGCAGCGATTATTATTGGGGACTGCTGATTTGGCTGCGGTGTCAGCCAAATCATTTCCCCTAATCCCAATGTGGCTGGGAATCCAGCCACATTGGGATTAGGAAGTGAATCTTCCGAAGGAGGAAGTGAATCTTCTGCTGAATACTAGACAGAACTGGATGAGGATTATATCTTACAGATATTAAAGCCTGTAACGCGCTGAGAGAATCGGAATATAAAATGAACCGTTGGTATTGACATTCACTAATGTGATCCAAGGCTAACTCTACAGCATGCAGCTCTGCAGTAAATATACTGCATTCAGAGGGAATCTGCTCCGATGTAGAGCTGTCTGTAAAGACAGCAGCAGATCCCACATATGATTCCGACTTCGAACCATCTGTGTAAACTGGCGCGAAGTCAGAATGTTCAGCTCGGTGTGCTGAATAAAACTGCAGGTAGACAGACGATGGAGTGTCCGACTTTCCCCAATTTCTGAGGGACAAGTCACATGTTGGAACACGAGCATGCCAGGGTGGAAGGGGTTGCTTTGGTGTTTGGACAACCTTGTCTACCTTGATATTAAGTTCTTTGAGTAGCTCTTGGAGCCGAATACCAAAAGGACGATTGGCAGTCTTACGGGTGTTATATAAATTTTCCCATCGTGGCTCAAAAACGAATGGCCACGTAGGATGGTCTGGCAGGGATTTCAGTTTTAAAGCGTACTTTAAAGACAACTGCTTACGTCGAAGCGATAACGGTGGTTCGCTTGCTTTGACGTATAAGCTCTGGACAGGAGATGTGCGATATGCTCCAGTAGCAATACGTAGGGCCTGATTATGGACGGGGTCCAGCCACCGAAGGACACTGTCTCTGGCTGAGGAATATACCTGGGACCCATAATCTAGATTGGATCGCACAAATGCACGGTAAAGCCGAAGAAGGGTACATCGGTCTGCTCCCCAAGATGTAGAGGAGAGTGAGCGGAGAATATTAAGCCCACGTGTGCACTTTGTGCAGAATTGACGAATATGATCCAAAAAGGTCAGTTTTTTATCGAATATGAGTCCCAAGAATTTTGTGTTCGCTGCTACTGGAATAGCATTTTGTCCGAGCCTTAATTCAGGTTCAGGATGAAGATTACGCTTCTGACAAAAGTGTACGCAAATGGTCTTCTCCGGCGAGAACCTGAAGCCATTAGCAAGTGCCCAGGAATTCAGACTATCGATGGCTTTCTGCAGTTGTCTTTCAATAACCCTCATGTTGCATGACTGACAAAAAATGCTAAAGTCATCAACATAGAGGGCACTGTTTACAGTTGGAGGAAGTTGTTCTGTGATGGAATTTATTTTTATGGCAAAAAGCGTGACACTTAATACTGATCCTTGTGGTACTCCCTCCTCTTGGCTAAAGGAGCGAGAGAGTGAGGATCCCACACGAACTTGGAACGATCGATTGGCTAAAAATGTTTGAATAAAAAAGGGAAGATGCCCTCTAAGGCCTAGGTTATGTAAATCTTTTAAAATGCCAAATCTCCAAGTTGTGTCATACGCTTTTTCCATGTCAAAGAACACCGACACCAAGTGTTCGCGTTTTAGGAAAGCATCCCGGATGGATGCTTCCAATCTAATAAGATGGTCCAAAGTGGACCGGTTCCTTCGGAAGCCGCACTGGATGTTGGAGAGAAGGTCATTTGATTCTAGATACCAAATTAAACGAGAATTAACCATTCTCTCCAGGATTTTGCACAGACAGCTAGTCAGAGCAATAGGACGATAATTGGTGGTGACTTTTGGATCCTTTCCTGGTTTAGGGAAGGCAAGAACGATTGCCTTTCGCCAGGAGTCCGGAAACTGCCCTTCAGTAAAGATTCTGTTGTACAGAAGGAGCAGACAGTCCATAGATTTTGGTGAAAGATGTTTAATCATTTCTTAATGGATGCCATCTGGTCCAACGGCACTTGCTTTGGAAAGAGCGAGGGCTCTTTCCAGTTCCTGAATAGTGAAATCCCCGTTGTAGGGATAAATGTTCTTAGATTTAAAGCTAAGTGCCTGTTTTTCGATTTTATATTTCAGGACCAGGAACTCTGGGGAATACGAAGATGTTGTTGCAGAGATGTCAGAGAATGTTTCCCCAAGAGAATTAGCTATTGCAGTTGGATCTGCAATAGCGCATCCATTATAATCTAGGATTGAAGAAGGGTGGGATGTATATTTTCCCTTCATTTTCCGGCTTTTATCCCAGACTACCTTAGAGTTGGTAGACTGGGTAACAGATGATGTAAAACGGATCCACGATTCCTTTTGACTATGACGACGGATATATCGTGCTTTGGCTCGTGCACGTTTAAAGGCTATAAAGTTGGTCGTGGTAGGATATCGGCGGAATATCCCCCACGCTTTGTTTTGATCCTTTTTTGCTGCTGTGCATTGTGAATTCCACCAAGGTTTAGGAAATGGTGGAAACTGGGCAGATGTTTTTGGAACAGCATTCGCAGCTGCTTGGACAATATTTTCTGTGATGTACTTAACTGCATCATTGATAGGCTCTTGACTGACTGTGCTAAGATCAAAATTTGCCTGATGTTGGAAGGCAGTCCAGTCAGCCTGATCAATCTTCCACCGTGGTAACCTAAAAGGAAGACATGGTCTCCCACTGTGTAACAAGGTTATCACGGGGAAGTGGTCGCTTCCGTATGGATTCTCCTCCACTTCCCAAGTGAGTGAAGGTTTGTTTGTTTGTTATTTGGATTTTAGGAGCATTAGCAACTAAGGCCATATTGCTCCGGGGATATGCGGTGGTCATTCCCTGACCTTTCCGCATCCTCCGTATTTGGTGGTCACGGGCTCGAACCCCGGTCTAATCAAGAAGCGTGTGCTACGCACTGCTGCTCCTGCCCACCTGGCTACGGAGGCCCCATGTGAGTGAAGGGAGTAGAGAAGGGAGCAGATAGAGAGATCAATGGCAGAAAAAGTACGGGTAGGCATGTGGAAGAAGGTGTTTGTTCCAGTATTTAGAAGGGAAAGGTCATTGTCATTGAGCATACGCTCTATGACTCGTCCCCTTCCGTTGATGTCGGCACTACCCCGCAGGGTGTTATGTCCGTTAAAATCCCCGAGAAGTAAGAAAGGGGGAGGCAGCTGCGTTAGAAGATCATCAAGGTCTGCCTGGGAGATGTCAGTCCCAGGTGGCAAATAAATGGAGCACACAGTTAATAACAATCCTACTGAAAGGCGAATTGCAACAGCCTCTATGCTGGTTGTAATTAGCAAGGGCTGCACTGGGGTCTGGTTACCCACAAGGATAGCCACTCCCCCATGTACAGAGCCATCCGCAATTCTATCCTTTCGAAAAAATGTGATGTTGTGCATGGTGGGATCATCATTTGCCTTTAGATATGTCTCCTGCAAGCAAAAGCAAACTGGCTCGTGCTTTTGCAGGAGGGCCTTGATGTCATCGATATTTTGCCGGAATCCACGACAATTCCATTGTAGGAATTTAGCCATTATTTTGGCTTGGTGGGTCCATCAGGCAGCTTCCGAGGTGCTGAGGGCTTACTTTTATCAGTCTTGGATTTATCTTTTTTGGGGAAGAATGGACGCTGTCCCGTGTCCATTTCTTCCTCCGCAAAGAGTTCCAAGACTGAATCTTCGGGTACCTCCTTCTGCTCAACATCCATCTTATCTTGGGTACTTCCCCTTTCTTATTCTTTTCTTTCATAGTTACCTTTGTTACTTGTGGAGCGTTAGGAGGTACCGATATAGGAGTGGCAGCTGATTGGTCCTTCTGTGCAGGTTTTTGAGAACTTAAAAGATATCGCGCGATGGGAGTGAAAGACTCCTTTGAAGGAATGGTCATGTCCGTCTGAGTTCCGACGGAACATCTCCCTGCTACCTTCTGGGCGTAGGTAGGTTTCTTGATATTCAGGGGTTTGACCGATTTCCTTGCCTCCTGGTATGATATATTTAGCTCTGCCTTCAGCCGTTGAATTTCTTTTTCTTCTTTCCACCTCTGGCATGCTCGTGAATAGGCCGGGTGTTCGCCTTCACAGTTAATACAGGTGGGTTTTGCGGCTGAACATGCTGTTGTTTCGTGGTCCTTTGCACCGCATCGAGCGCATGCAAGGACTCCACGGCAGTCCATTTGAGAATGTCCATACTTCTGGCATTTAAAACACCGTAAAGGGTTCGGAACGTATGGACGCACTGAACAGTTGATGTATCCAGCTTTAATCTCGTCAGGAGGTTTAGGAGAGTTAAAAGTCAGGATAACGCTCCTGGTTTTAACAATTTTTCCATCCCTTCGCGCAGTAATTCTCTTGACGGCAATGACTCCCTGTGGTTTTAATTCGGAGCAGATTTCCTCCTCGGTTACGTCGAGAAGGTCCCACTCCGAAATGACACCTCTCGATGAATTGAGTGTTCTGTGTGGTGTCACTGTTATAGGGATTCCTCCGATTGATGTTGTTCGGAGGAGATGTTCAGATTGCCTGTCATTTTTAGTTTCAATTAAAAGGTCTCCAGAACGAAGCCTCTTAACTGATTTGGGTGAACCTGCTAACCCATCTAACCCTTTTTGAATGAAAAAGGGCGACATTTTACCAATCAGTGTCTCATTGGTAGAATGCATAATTAAAAACCTTGGGACTGGCCCTGATGGTAATTCCGTCCGCTGCCTCTTTTTAGCGATAATGCTATCTGTTTCGCCGTCTAAATTTTCAGATAGGGACCGGGTTGGGGCCCCTGAAGAAGTAAGTTTATCAGGATTCATTGAGTTTTTTTAAATTGTTCAGTGCCCGGGCTCCCCACCCACCACGGAACCCAAAGGGACGCCCACTACCCGACATGCAATAAATGCGCTCGGGAGTGGGACGCCAGGGCTACCCAGACCACTATACCCGCACCGCCGCCAGCCTGAATCCTGTCCCTCGGACCATGAGGGTAGGGGCGTGGCATTGACACGGTTGACCCTCGCAGACGAGCCTACTAGCCGATTGATCCTAGCCGGGCCTTCCAGGACCACCCGTCTTGTCGAAGCAGGGGCCAAAGTGGTGTATCAACCACCAGGATCCCCCTTTCCGAATTTCCACGGGTCGCAGCGCATGGCAAACACGCCGGATTCCATTGATGTAAGCCTGGAACCTGGGCTGTGGGCGTTAAGATCCCAGTGATGCTAGTCTGGACATCCAGCAGCGTCACTGGGAGGTCCCCTCACCACGTACAGGTGCCCACGTCGAGGGGACCTTATTGCATATCTGTTAAGATTTTGCTTAGGAGCAGGAAATCTGGCAAGGGTTCTGGAAGGCTAGTATGTAATGATCCTGTGGTCCAAAGTGGTCCACGAGTCCTGAACTGTCCATTCAGTGCAATACTTCTAGTGGCAAAGGTGATGTCGATGGTTGCCTGCCACATCATGTTGCAGATGGTAGGTAAATTGTTCGGTTGATTTAACACTATGAAGAGAGAGTTGGAACTCCTATCGCTGACTGTTTCTTGTACCATGTACGTCCAGAGTGGTGCTGTGTCAGACTGGTGACTTGCAGTTGATATCAGCACCAACAATAATCTTCTTGTTTGGAAGCGTTTGCAAGACATTCTCAAGGTACCTAGTGGCAAAGGTAATGTCCTCGCCTGGCCTGCAGTATAAAGACAACATAGAAGGCTCCCATTGAGCTAATAACTTGGGCACACACTGCCCAGGCCATGCATAAGTGGTAGATTTTGGTAACAGTGATTTAGGGTTTCGCACCGCGATTGTGGCCCACAGTGTATCCTCCTATGATTGAATTATTTTATATGTCAGCGGGTTTCCTCTGACCTGTCTCATGTGAGTATACGGTTCTTGGAGGATTATTATATCTGAATTTTCTTCTTCTGCTTTTATTCGGATTTGGTTGGCCACTGCTCTTGTCCACTGTGCATTAATTTGAGGCACCTCCGTAGCCAGGTGGGCAGGAGCAGCAGTGCGTAGAACACGCTTCTTGATTAGACCAGGGTTCGAGCCCAAGACCCCAAAATATGGAGGATGCGGAAAGGTCAGGGAATGACCACTGCATATCCCCGGAGCAATATGGCCTTAGTTGCTAATGCTCCTAAAAACCAAATAACAAATAGCAAACAAGCATTAATTTGGAAGAATTTGGTCATTGAAGTATTATATCTTTTAGGGTATGCTGCCACAGTCGATCTTCGATTGGTGATAACTCTTGGCCTTTAGGTACACAAGGCATTTGTTATCCCGGATGGAGTGAGCATGATCCACTTTTAAGGATTTACAGTTTGCACAAACAGGCTCCTGGTTTTTGTTTGGGCATGACTTAAAATTGTGCCCCTTTTCTGAGCAGTGAACACAGGTTGCAACAGTCTGGAAGCAGATATGCTGCATGTGGCCAAATTTACAACATTTGGGCACAGCCACATGCTTGCAGAAGCTGTGGCTGCCCCAATTCACGTAGATCCTGCTTTGTGAAAGTAGTACTTGCCATGCAGTTGGCGCCAACTCAACAATCCAATTTGTGCTGTTGCAAGTTTTGGACTTTGTCGAGTACTTTGGATAGATTAATTTTTGTTTATCCTAGTCTGGGAGAAATCCTTGAAGATTACGCTGATATATTTCATCTAAAAGTTGGTCAGGGGTAGAATCCCTATCTAAATCAAATATAATTATTGAGGGTCCCTTCTTTTTGGGGTACTCTGCAGACATGCCAAGAGTGGGATTTTTGGATTCGTCTTTATATTGTCAGCTTCTTCCTTTGTCTCAGTTTCAATTACTACACCTACATTACGAATGGCTTTAATCCTTGTTATTTTAAAGTCTTGTTGCAGGTATGTCATGATTTTACTTTTTATTTCCTCATTTGATTGTTGAGCCTTTTCCTTCAGTGGGCAAAGGACAGTGCGGTCGTTTTCTTCCTAGGCTGAGCTTTTTTGTTGGTCATTGTACTCTGTTTGATTATCCTCAGCGTATCAGCATAGGAATGGGTGTGCTGTGGCATTTGAGTTTCCTGTTCCTCATGAATGGCTTCCAATTTTGCCATCATTTTTTTTCATTATTAACAAGTTTTAAAAAGAATGTATTCCATCTATATTTGCATTATATCCCCAAAGGGCGGTGGTAATGCAGATACTTGATTCTGCCATAACCTGCTCTAGATCCGACTGCAGGGCCTGAATTTGTGCTATTACAAAGCCCTCAGGCAGCAGTGTTTGGTCCAGAATAAGTACTGGTTCGGGAGGCTGTATAGCTTGGGACATTGTCTCATTGCTTTGGGTTGTTGGATCACTAAACTGTGGTGACACTTTAATTTACATGGACTATCATGTCATATTTGTGCACATTAGGATTAAATTTCATGTTTTTACTCCTAATTCCCTTTGAAGACGATGACAATAAAATACTCGCTTCAGTGTAATTTCCTGTCTCAATTTTAACTGAAGAAATTTTTTAATTTTCTTCAGCCAAATTCATATCACTCTGAACATTTCTCTTAACTTTACTTAATTCCTTATCTGAATCATTCTCAGGAGTATTGATCTTAACTTTTCTCCTATTGCTTCTTCTTAAAACAAGAGACCTACTGCACGATGAACACAGTGATGCAGCTGATTAGTCTTCCCCACCATAGCATTTCTGCCTTTAATGGCATGTTTTGATGGGATATTCTGACAATCTATGTGGTGTCAAAAGTGCAGTATCATGCAGTGTCAAAAGTGCAGTATCAAAAGTATCATGTTCATTATCCAATTCTGCCAACATGACAGAGTTACCCGAGAAAACCTCCTCCCATCCCATCAGCACCTCCAGGGACAGAAGCCTCAGAAGATTCTCTGCTTATTCTATGCTTACCCTTTGACCATTTTCCTTGTGATATATTTGGATCCAAATTCCAGCTTGCATGAAGAATTCCAATTCTTCCTCAATTTAAGTGTGAAATTTGCTGATTTAGTGGTCACTCTACCAGCACTGCTCTTTTTATCTTTTTTTTTCAAAATTCATAAAATCTGCAACCTCCTCCAGTTCCATCCACACCACAATTTTCATCGCACGTGAGACCACCCCTGTATGAGCCTGACTCCATTTGACAAACTTTTTTTTTTTTTAATATATAACAATGGCTGTATAGGATTTTACTAAATTAAAACTCAGTCTTTAAAAATTTATATCTTTTCTGATAAGACAATATTTTGTCTCAAAATTAGATATAAGTAATCAATGTGACAAACCCCTCCAGCTAATTAAAGTCCCCTGCATCCATAACTTGTAGAACTTAAAATGCAGCTCTTCAAACTTTCAAATACCATTTTCAGCTGCCTATGCTATGCCAAAGCATAGGCAGCTGGAATTGACAGTTAGAACAAGAATGCTCTAACTATCAAAACAGACTTATCGTAATTTTAGCATAAATATTACCTTTCCTTGATTATAAATTAAAATAAACACCTTAAAACCATATTTATAAACTATTTAGCAAGAGCACATATAAATGAAATCATCAGAGCTAACCGCCATTGTTGGCTACTAACTTTGTCACAAACAGTGAAAAGAGTCACATTTGGTCCTTGTAAAGTAAAATTCAGATCACTGATTCTTCCAAAAATATCAGCTAAATATGCTAAACTAGCCAACCATAATTCATCAAAGAAATAGTCTTTTAATTCACATTTTGAATTGCAAAAGAAAACTCACACTTTCAACATCACAGCAATGGAACAAAGATACGAAAGCATTTGGAATAAATTTATCTATAAAGTAAACTTACTTTCATACCCATAACAAGATATGATCCAAAATTTGTTGTCTAGTGTTATTCTTATGCACTTTTTCATACTGATTATGAAAATGAAAATAAAACCATCACACATTTTTTGAGCAAATTGCATATTATGCTTTATTTCAGTAGACTTAAATTTGGTTTCTTTAGTAAAACTAAAGTAATATAAATAATTAAAAGTTGTATGTCAAGTTGAGTTTAAAAGGGACATTTAAATTTTCCTTGACTAATGTCTAGCAGCTCTAAGCCAGTTGCCAGATGTAACAACACCACAGCACATGAAGCAATACTTATATGTGATTTTTGCAGACACCAGCATTTTGAAAGAAAAAGTTCATTATAAAATAAAAACTTATAAAAATAATTGTAATTAAGAGACTATAAAATTAGTTAAAATACACTAAACAAAAGGGTTAAAAAAGTATGGAAAGGTGGCCACTGACCATATTCAACTTTATTCAGCAGCCAAAAGCTCCTGTGCATTTATTTCTGTGTTTAAATTTTTTTCACACATATTTTTAACATTTTTGTTTAGTACATTTTAACTTGTTTTCACAGTCTCTTAATTACAGTTATTTTGTAAATTTTTATTTTATAATAAAGCTTTTCTTCTGAAATGTCAATGCCTGCCAGAAATCACATATATATCCAATCCCCAACTTCAGAGGATTCTTCAAACAGGCAATACTTGAATACTGTTGCAAAAAAGAGCAATCTTAGTTATCTCAGTTACTCTCATATATATGTTATTAGGTGGAGTGGTCAGATGAAAGTCTACTACAAAAACTGGAGCAGTATAGCACTGGGAGCATGTTTCTGCTGACAATAAAGGGATGGTTTGAGTGACAGATGATAGAGAGCAGCTATAAATGGGCACCAAACTTCTTGAACTAATGTTATTAGTAAAGTCTCTCAGGGTTCAATGCTGGGCCCTTACTGGTTTCAATATTTATTAATGATACTGAAGAAGGAATACCAAGCTTGTCTAAGTTTGCAGATGATGAATAAGTTGAGGTTGGTTAATGACAGGAATCAATGTATGCTATTGCAACAAGATCTACAAAAATAAAATTAGGCAATGGGCTGAGAAGTGGAAAATGAGGTTTAACCTTGATAAATGCAAGGATAAATACACTGATGAGCCAAAACATTATGACCATCTACCTAATATGATGTTGGTCCTCCACACGCAGCCAAAACAGCTCGTACCTGGCAAGGCATGGATGCTACAAGATTTCTAAATTTGTCTTGTGATATCTGGTACCAACACGTAACCAGCAGATCCTTTAACTCCTGTAAGGTCCGTGGTTGGGACGCCACAGATCAGAGTTGATGTTCCAACACAAACCACAGATGCTCGATGGGATTGATGTCTGGGGACTTTGGAGGCCAGGGCAATACCTGGAAGTCTTCCTCATGTTCCGCGAACTAGTCTCGAACAATCTGGGCAGTGTGGCATGGCGCATTATCCTGCTGAAAGATGGCACCTCCAGAGGGGAAGACCATTGCCACAAAAGGGTGTACCTAGTCAGCAATGATGTTTAGGTAGGTGGTAGATGTCAGAGTGCCCGGCACATGACTGGACCCAGGGTATCCCAGCAGAACATTTCCCAAAGCATGACACCACTGCTACCGGCTTGTTTTAATCCCACAGTGCAGCCAGGCTCCATCACTTCCCCAGGTAAACGACACACACATGCCTGATCAGGATGCAACAGGAAATGCGATTCATCAGACCAGATGACATTCTTCCAATCACTCAAGGTCCAGTTTTGATGCTCGCATGCCCATTGTAGGCACCGTTGCCTTTGAACCGTGGTTAGCATGGGCACCCAGAGCAGCCTGCAGCTATGCAGCCCCATTTTCAGCAGGGTTCAATGTACTGTGTGTTGTGATACATTACTCCCATCACCAGCATTCCAATTACTGGCGATCTGCACCACAGTCGCCACGTACCATCCAGGAGAGCCTTCGCTCACCTCGAGCATCAATGAGCCGTAGTCGTCCAATGCCTCACCAGCAGGTTCGGGGTTTCCTCTTATCGGACCACTTACTAAATAGTAGTAGTAATAGTGACATGTGATGCAAGAAAGCAAGTGTATGAGCTTATGCAGCATCAGCCAAAATAAAAAAATAAATAAATAAAAAAAATCACACCATTCCCTCCAAATGCCTGTCCAGTTCTTCCTTAAATTTATTTAACCTATCAACTTCCACAACGACAGATGGAAGTTTGTTCCAGCAATTAACCACTCACTGGCTGAAGGCAAATTTCCGCACATCTATTCTACATCTGTCTTTTCTTAATTTGAATTTATGCCCCCTTAGGTTCGTAATCTGAACAAGTGGAAGGATCCCATCAGAATTCAGCATGCTCAACCCATTCAAGGCCTTATACACCTCAATCAGATCACCATCAGGTGCCTAGTCTCCAGCTACTGCAATTTGCAGAACTTAAGTCTCTCTTGGTAAGAGAATCCCTTCATTCCCCCTCACCAATCTTGTTGCCCTTCTCTGTACACGCTCAAGCAAATCTACATCCTTCCTAAAATGAGGCCTCCAGACCTGTACGCAGTACTCAAGGCGTGGCCTGACCATTGCCTTATACAGGGGACAAACACCTCCTTTTCCCTGCTAGCAAAATTCCTATATATCATTGACAAAACTCCATGACCTGCCCTGGCAGCCTGTCTGCATTGCTCAGAAAACTTCATATCTGACTGCACAATTACTCCCAAGTCTTTTTCATTTTCTACCACCTTAAGTGTAGTACAGCACAGTTGGTACATTTCTCTGGGGTTACTTCTACCCATAGGCAGTACTTTGCATTTGTCAAGGTTAAACTTCAGTTGCCACTTCTTAGCCCATCTGCCCAAATTATTTTTTTGTTATTTGTTTTTTTTTTTAAGGAGCATTAACAACTAAGGCCATATTGCTCCGGGACATGCGGTGGTCATTCCCTGACCTTTCCGCATCTTCCGTATTTGGTGGTGACGGGCTCGAACTGCCCAAATTATCTAGATCCTGTTGCAGTAGCACACTGCCATTACTGTCATTAACAACCCTGCCAATCTTTGTATCATCTGCAAACTTCGCCACTAAGCCTAATATTCCTTCATGAATATCATTGATAAATATACAAAACAACAGAGGGCCCAACACCGAATCCTGTGGGACTCCACTAATAACATTAGTCCACAAAGAGCAGCACCCATTAATTACCACCCTCTGTCTTCTCCCACTCAACCATCCTTTTATCCATTGTAGCAATTTACCCTTAATACCATTCTGCTCCAATTTGTACAATAGTCTTCCATGCGCAACAGTGTCAAAAGCTTTCCTGAAATCCAAATTTATAATATCAAAATTATTTTTTGCATCCTTTGTAACCACATCATAATATCCTATCAAATTTGTCAGACAAGAATTTCCCTTAACAAACCCATGCTGTGTCTGAATTATTGCTGCAGTCTTGTCTAGATGATCCTGCAATGCATCTTTAACCAGTGACTCCATTATTTTACCCGGAACAGATGTTCTGTAATTACTCGTGTCACCCTTCGATCTCCCTTTGTGAATTGGGGATACATTTGCACATCTCCCATCCGTGGGGACCTCCCCTGAGTCCAAGGATGCTCTCATAATTATGGCTAAGGGTTTGCTTAGTTGCTTTGCCGCCTCCTTTAATATAACTGGATAGATCCCATCCACCCCAGGTGCCTTTCTTATGTTTAACTTCAACAATTTCTCCTCCACTTTGCTCTCAGTTATTACAAAATCATTAAGTGTCCTGCTACAATTTGATAACCTTCTGCCATTTTCAAACCTTAATAACTCCTCATGTGTGAATGTAGATGCAAAATACTCATTCAGTTTGTTTGCTATCTGAGCAGCATCATCAACAGTCGAACCATCGATATCAAGTGGACCAATCAGATTCATCCCCTTCCTTTCAGAGTTTACACAAGTAAAGAAATCCTTGCTGTTTTTCTTAGCATCTTTTGCCAAAGATTTCTCGTAATCTGCCTTCGCCTGCCTAACCTCCTTTGTGACCTGATTACAGACTAGCTTATATCTGCCATAGGCTTCTGAGTCGCTTGATAATTTATATGCATCCCATGATTTTTCTTCTCTATCACAAGTCTCATTAGTTCATTTGATAACCATTTAGGCCTAAACCTAGTTCGCATGCAGTTGCTTCGATTTGCATAACGATTTGCTGGTCATAATGTTTTGGCTCATTGGTGTATATTATTCTGGGATTACCGTATACAGGCAGCAGTAATCCCAGAATAATATATTATTTGGGTGGTATCACACTTAATGTGGTGGAGAACAAAATAGAGAGACCTAGAATAATTGTACAGTCCATCATGAATTTCTCTGATCAATGCAGACAGTCTTGTAGGATAGCTCATTGGGTTCTATCAATGATATACAGGAATTTTGTCATCGTGGAGAAGAAGCAATTATCTCATATAAGAGATAATTGCTTCAAAGGTGAGTACTGCATACATTAAAGCCTCATTTTAAGAAGGATGTAGATCTCTTAGAATAGGTGCAGAGCAGATTAGCCAGGTTAGTAAAGGACACAAAAGAGCACTCTTACCATAAAAGGCTTCAGATCTGCAAATTAAAGTACTTGGAAACTAGGTACTTGTGAGGAAATCTGACTTAAGTATTTAAGGCTTTAAATGGATTGAGTAAACTAAATATTGATGCCATCCTTACTGTTTCTTGAATAACATACACAAGGGGACATAAAGTTAAACTGAAAAAGGATGACTTTAGGAAATACTTGCTTTTTTAGTAAAAATCTATACACATTAAATTTATACAATTTACACAACACAATGACATTAATGGTTTTTACATCCAGATGATTTTGTCCATCTGACCAACAAATATTAACAAGATAAGGCAGCATTCTAAACACATGCTTTAATTAATGTGTGTGTTAAACTATATACCAAGAAAATATAAATAATTTTTAGTGTGATTGATAGTAGGTTATAAATTATGAAATCTTTTAAATGAATTATAAATTTTTCTCAAATTATATTTGAGAAAAATTTATAATTCGTTTGAACTTGATATTAGTGTTGCAGAGCTAAGGTGTTATCAATTATAATAATTTGGAATGATTCATGAATTTCTGAAAATTTTTTTTTAACATTTCCATTATGCAAAAGTAGAACAAACAAAAAAGCCAGATAATAAAGCACTCAAAAATCAGATAACAGTGCATTAAAAAGCCAAATAATAGTGCACTCAAATTTTCTTACCTTCTTCAGTGACAGCTGTCTTTGAAATATCACTGTTACAAAAGATCACTTCAGTCACAAGTGAAGTGATCTTGTGATTGAAGTGATCAAAAACTTGTTCTTGTGATGGCGATATTGCAAAGACAGATGTTACTGAAGAAGTGGTAAGAAATTACCACTTCTTCAGTAATGTGTCTTTTCAATATCACCATCAAGGACATCTGCCTTTGCAATATCACCATTTTTATTTTAAAAATAAAGTTTTTCTTCTGAAATGTCAATATCTGCAAGAAGAAATTTTACCCCATTATGTACATATTTCTAATTCAGAAATAAACATAATAATACCAATGTAGGTTCTGAGTGAATTATTATCTTCAAACAATGCAGTTTACCTATGCACCATGCAGCTCAAGGAATACCCTAAAAAAGCCAGATATTTTTTTCAATTCTGAGATCAACTCCTGAAACATAAACTTCAGAAAAAAACAATGTCCATCAACCATAACAAGATCTCTTAAGCCATCTTCATTCCTCTCTTTCAACTCTTCTAGCCCTCTAAACTGATATTTTTAGCAAAACAAATTGACAAAATAATAAGTTTTCATAAATTCTGAAATTCCACATCAGTAATATTTTTACACATATTTGAAACTTTCTTTCAATCTGATGTAGTGTTTAAGAGCACTCATTTTATAACTTTCAATTTATTGAAGGGTTCAAGCCCATTTTTTTAGGTATTCATAAGTTGTTGTTTATATATATAAAGCATTTCATCTTTAAATTATATAATTTCTTCTGAATTTGTGATCAGTCAAGTTTTCGTGCACTTAAGGGTAAAAAATATTTCTTCATAGCATAATTTAAGCATTTCAATCATCAGATGTATGAAACTCATGAACTCTATTGTGCAATTTTTGAAAATTAAATTTTTAGTAATTGCTTACTGAATATGCTAAGAAATGAATAAAATGGAAGTTTCCTGCATTTAATGGTGATTAAAAAATGTTACAATAAATTCCTACAATACATTTTGTATTGCAGCTTTCCTTCTACAATACAAAATGCCATCGATATTTCAAAAATTTTTAATACTCGATCTCTTAGTATAAATGTAACTGACAAATTTTTGAATAAAATAAATTGTTAATAACTTTTTATAAGTTACATCACCTAAAGAACAAAATTATAAAAATTACTAAGTTCAATAGTAATGAAAATAACATTGCATTATTGAGAACGATCAATACAGATTGCAAGGCAGATTGTCTGATTTTTTTTTTTTTTTTTTTGATTTGGTAGTTGTTGGCGCATCGGCTTCTGTGGCCATATTGCACCTCCCAAGGTTTTTGTAGTACTTTGATCCAAGCCCGAGGCGGGAATCGAACCCGCGACCTTTGGGTTGCCGGGCAGGCACTTTACCCACTCGGCTAGCCCGGTCAGCCAGATTGTCTGGCCTCAAGGAATTGTGTCTTTTAGCCCACAGGAGGATGTTCTGAAGGATGGCAAAATAGGTACACTCAAAGTCTGCACCAATAAGACCGCTTATAGACAGACAAAACAGGAAAGAAAATATATGCCTAGCTGCCACCCTTATTTTCTCAGAATCAACTTTTCATTAACTTATGCAAGTGATTTTTTTCAGTGCTAGAAATACCAATGTCTTTTATAAAGTCATATTACTATGTTAGTAGTGGTAAATGATGCAAAAAAGCATGCTTAATATCATTAGCCAAAATTGTCAAAATGAGTACTGCATAGAGGTGTGGAAGTCTCAATTTAAGATTGGTGTAGATCTGATGAAATGTGCACAGAAGTGAGCAATAAGAGTAGACGGGAACTAAAGAGTATTCTTACCAAGAAAGACTTCAGTTCTGAAAATTGCAGCTTTTGAAAACTAGGCACCTGCAAGGAGACCTAACTTAATTGGTTGAGCAAACTAAATGCAAATGGCCTCTTCAGTCCTTGAATGTGTGCATGATGGATGTGTGAAAATCTGGTTTCACCCAGAGAGTAACTGATTGTCAGAACAAACCAATGTCTGGTATTGTGGAAGTGCATTGTTTGAATAAATTTAGGGAGGGATCAGGCAGGGTTAGATGATGTGGTATTTTCAATGATGGATACAATGATAAAGAGTGTAATATAGAGACATTTAAATAGAAATGAAATTCTGAAGAATATAAAACAATTTTGTTTAGGGGAAAAATCATGTTTAACTAACCTGGTTAGCTATTTTGATGCAATTACTCATGCATCAAATGTAAGGTGAATGTAAGAAATAATTTCAACATTGTTAATTTAGATTTTAGCAAAACATTGGACTCAGTCTCTCATGAGAGGTGATGAGAGCTAGAACATGTTGGGATCATGGGTAAGATTCTAAGACTGACTGCAGGGTAGCTGTATATAGGGAAGAAGGCAAAGTGTTGTAATTAATCGATCCCCTTACCACAAGGATCGGTTCTAGGATCATGGTTGTTGTTTATAACGTTCTTAAGTTTATAATTTTATAATGTTGTTTATAATTTTCTTAAGACATTAATGAAGGGAAAGAAGGCAAGATGTCAAGATTGAGAAAGTGGTTAATGACTGATGCCAAGCAGCACTCCTTCAGGAAGACTTGGATAGGCTTCAAGGATAGTCAGAAAAGTAGGAGCTATGTTTTATTATAGTGTTTACATTTGGGAAATAGCAACACCAAAATAATTTATACACTTGGTGGTGTTGAATTAAAAACAGTAGAGGGAGGAATAAAGGGATTTGGAAGTTACAATATGGTTGGACATGAAGTTCTCCAAGCTGTGCAGACAAGCAGCAAGGGCAGGTCATGGTTTCCTACTGATGATTTATTGAACATCTGCTTGCAGAAACAGAGGAGGTCACAATCCCATTGTATAAAGCAACTGTAGCATTGCATTTGGAATACTGTGTCCACATTTGGAGACTGCACCTAGAAACAGATACTGAGCTTTCTGAAAGGGTCCAAAAATATGTAACCCACTTAGAGATATCTGAAAATGGACACATGTATAAGAAAAGACTTTGAATATGTAGGTTTATAATATGTGGAAAATTTTCACTGTTATAAATGATTCCAGAACTAAGGCAATAAATTCAGATTACAGGGAATAGATTTAGACTGGATTGTACAAAGTTTTATTTTAGCCGGCAAGTTGCTAATTATCGGAATAAGTTAATTCCATGGGTAGATGAGGGTGACAATGTAGGGAAATTCAAAGGTCAACTGGAAATTCAAAGATCACCAAGATAAGGAGGGAAACACATAGATAGTTTTTATATATTTTACTTTTTTATTTTCATTATCATTCCTGTTGTTTACTTTTTATTATTATTTTATTTTTGCTGATGTAACAAAAGTTGGTGGCTAGTACTAATAGTTATACTTTCTTTATGAAGCTTGCCAGTATTCATAAAATTTACAATTTAAATATATACAGGGTGTCTCAAAAATATTGGTAGAAACGTTTAGGGCGGGGGGGGGGGAGAGAAAGAGGTAACATCTAAAGGAATGTGAATCGCATAGAAACCCATAATCGGAAACGTCACTGTAAGTCAGTAGACGGCAGTGTTCATCAGTTCGCAAGAGAGAAAATTTCTGATTTACTCATTCAAGCAGTAGTCACTGCACGAAGAGCATGCATCGATATACAAACTGTGAGCTGGCAGACATGCACCTAGTGTATGGATTAGGAGAGGGCAATGGACAAGCCACTCAACAAATTTATGGAGAACGCTTCCCAGACAGACAAGTACCGGACCACTGTTTGTTTGCGTGTGTGCATCAAAATTTATGCGATTACGGGTCATTAAGAGGTAACAGGAGTAGTGCGAGCAGACCACGTTCAACGTGAACTCCCACCATGGAAGAAAGTGTGTTGAATGCCGTCCAGAATAATCCTACTACCAGCACACGTCCCGTTGTCTCTGCCTTAGGAGTGTCTCTTTGCAGTGTACAGCATGTCTGGCACGACGATTCCTTACGTCCCTTTCATCTCCAAAGGGTTCAGTTACTGCTCCCCCAAGACCATCCTGGTTTGGTTTTTTTGTTTTTTTTTTTTAAGAAGCATTAGCAACTAAGGCCATATTGCTCCGCGATATGCGGTGGTCATACCCTGACCTTTCCGCATCCTCCGTATTTGGTGGTGACAGGCTTGAACCCCGGCAAGACCATCCTGCACGTGTGGCTTTTGCACAGTGGTTTCTCAAAGAAAGTGTTCAAGACGAATTTTCCAGCCTACGTTTTGGTCACGGATGAGGCTTATTTCACTCAGGAAGGCTTATTCAATCAGCACAATGCTCATGTGTGGGCTCACGACAACCCACATGGTGTGCGCCCCCATGTGGCACAAGATCGCTTCGCAATAAATGTGTGGGCAGGTATGGTCGGTGACTGCTTAGTCGGCCCATACCTGTTACCATCCCACATGAACTCTGCTAAATATCGGATCTTTCTTGAACAAGTTCTACCAGGGTTACTTGACGATGTTCCAGCAAATGTGAGATGCAACATTTGGTTTCAACTTGACGGGGCGCCTGCCCATTATGGAAGGTGTGTTTGTGACCATTTGCACAGGCATTTTGGGTGTCAATGGATTGGGTGTGGTGGACCTGTTGCCTGGCCCCCCATGCTCACCTGATTTATTGAGCCTTGATTTCTTTCTGTGGGGGCCCTCAAATCTATCATGTATGAATCGCCTGTGGAGACGGAAATGGATCTCGTGGTGAGACTCGTCTGCGCTGCTCCTACTATCAAAGAAACTTCAGGTGTGTTCGACCATGTCCACCAATCCATGCTGCATCGGTGTCACGCATGCATCGCGTCTCATGGTGGAACCTTCGAGAATCTGTTGTAACATCATGAAATGCATCCATCTCGTACTCCATTGTTAATATTATGTCAAATAAATGTTTGCCACTAATTACTGTCTTGTGTCATTTCCGCTTCTTGTGCCTCTGCTATTACTTTCTTGTGACGTTTCCAGTTATGGGTTCTTATGTGATTCACATTCCTTTAGATGTTACCTACTTCCACTAAACGTTTGTACCAATATTTTTGAGACACCCTGTATACACTGGAGAAACCAATCTGTTTTGATTTATTTCAAAACAATTTTATTTAATTGTCTGTGTAAGGAAGTTAGTCTTCATTTAGATGACTGGCCCTAACAGATGTGAATTTTTGTGCAAATATTTATTATAAACCATAAGTATGGTCTGAAAGAAGACACAGGTTATCATGATGAACAAAGGTATGTTCATTATTATTATTAGCTATATGATGCAAGGAGGCCTGAGGCTTATGCTGCACTAGCCAAAAAAAAAAAAATTCCCGAGTTACCCTGAGAGAGAGTGAGAGGAAGAGAAGAATAATGATATTCAGCTCAGGACCCTGGGTGTGCCAAGCTCATACTTACCAGATGTGAGCACCTGGGGTTGTTCAATGCGCTGGTTAAAATTGCAACCACAACATAAGTGCATGGTCCTCTGTTTACAAACCATAAATATCAAGCAAAAGAACTGGGTAAATTATAATCACAAACTAATACTGAAAGAGGAATTTTCACTTTTCCTAACACATTTTAATATTGTAACATTTTAACAAGTGCTACTGAAAAGCAAAAAACTAATTAACTGTGCAACAACAAATATACCAATTCAATTATTCACCTCAAGCATGCTAACCTCCATATTTCAGGATCACGAGAACATAAGTAGAAACCTTTGCACACCTAAAACAAAATGAAAACAGAAATAAAATCCAAAATATTAAAAAAAGTTAGTTTAAAAAAAAAATTGCCTGTACTAGACTTTTTCTCAGCAGATTATTAAGTAAGTTCATATATGTATATATATATGTTTATCTGGATATCAATTAAAATTGAATCCTATTTATAGATATTAAATTTATACCATCTAAATGAAATAACAGAACAATCATAATAATCCTACTTAATTATATCTCTAAAAATTGAAGGAAGAACAAGCATTTCTTTTGTTGTTGCTCATTTAACATCAAACATTCAATTTTCTCTGGGCAGAAATTCTCAATATAATATAAGCAAACTTTTATCTGCTGCACTGCTTTTATTATGTTATATCCAAAATCTGTCACATTTATACTTTTCAGTTTTTTTCTTCTCAATAAAAAAAAAAATCCAGTATCATATTTGTTTCATGTATTTGTATATCCATTTTTCTGTAATTATGGTTTTAAAAAATTCAATATCAGATTTATTGGATTTGTTTCATGTATTTCTGTATAAATTTTTCCAGGGCTGTGCAGCCGGAGTTGGAGCCAGTAAAAAAAAAAAACTGGCTCCTTGGCTCCAACTAACTTGGTCAGTCATAATCATGAGGTTGGCACATATGTTATATGCTTTGATGCTTCATGGTGCAGTTTCATTTCCCTGCTATTTTTGTTTACTATATATATATAGATATATATATATATATATATATATATTTTTTTTTTTTTTTTAATGTCTAAACCAGTGAGTGGTTTTCAAATAATGCACATTTTATTATTTCAGAAATGTCAAATGTGTGGAAGCCCTCTATAATGAACAAAGGATCTAGAACAAAGTCTAATGTATTTGAATACTTTACGATCACTGAAGATGATAAATAATACATTTGCACATGCCAAGTGAATGACACTAATGGCAAGATTTTGACTTGTGGAGCAAAAATTTGCTCCATAAGTCAAAAAATAAAATTTGTGTTTCAACATATGCCCAACATACAAGCAAGTATCTTCATCAACTAGTGAAAGGCGGTCTGCAAGAGTTTGAAATAAGAAAAGATCATGTATTGTGCACTGTGACTGATAATGCCTCCAACATGTCAAGTACCATAGAGAAGTTAAATAAAGACCAATAACAGATGATGAAAGTGAAAGAGATGAATCATGGCAAGAATCCAGAATTAGAACCTGATGATGACAAAGAAGTGGAATTGGATTTAAGTGACATCATGTATGAAATTTCAAGCCTCTCAAGAGTCCAGCACATGCATTGTGGCATTCATACTTTACAGCTGGCAATTTTTGATGGCTTAGGAAGTAAACTGCTCTTGTAAGTAAGGTGAGACAGGTACTAGCTGCTAGAAAGACAAAAATAGGAGCAATAATTAAATGGCATGCTGGAAAAGTAGCAATTCTGGATCACCTACTAGGTAGAGTAGCACATATGTGATGATGGACTGCTTACTGGAACTGAAACTCATGGCATGGATGGGTACTGGGAAGCAGTCTTCCTGGTGACTAAATGGCCAGAACCAACTAAACAACACACACACACTACACTCATTTCTGGCCATTGTACATCATCACAGAGAACCATGGCTGAGATGAACTAACATTTAGGGGCTGCCTTACATAAGACACAACACATGTCCACATATTCTCATTGACATGGCCAACCCTGAACTAACACAAGTACTGTGGGACCAGGTGCAGAAACTTAAAAACTTGCTTTACCAACCACATACTACTATAAAGAAAATTCAAGGTGAAGGCTTGACTCCTGGTCAGTTCCTAAAGGAATGGAAGCCTCTGATCTACTGCCTCTCCAAACTATATGGTCCCATAGCTGAAGGTGCCATGACCTCCATGGAAGTTAAGGGAAAATCTTTATTCGGAAATGATGTAATATTAGCTGGTGTTTATGTTGATCTCAAGTACAGATGTTTATTAACAGATGGACAACAAAGCAAAGCAAAAGAAGCTTTATGTGATATAGCACTAAAAATAAGAAACCCTCAAGAATGCCCAGCCCCAGATGAAATACAAAACAATCCATCATCATCTAATACTAATTTTGAAGATGACTTTGAAGTTTGACTTTGAAAAGATTATTGACAAACAGCATAGCTCGAAAGGCTATGCTAAACTGGAATTAGAAAAGGGCATACCACGTTACTCCTATTAGTAAATTGACTAAATTCAAGTTAGAAGCATGTGTCCCTCACTGAAGTTGAAAAACTGATTGTCAATCAAAGATGTCAGTAAAAGATGCAATATTAAAGTACCCTAAAATCATATGAGACAAGTGTACAACAAGTTTTTGCATTGCCCCCTACTCAAGCCAGTGTAGAGGATTTATTTTCAGCTCTAAAAATCGTTAAATCAGATTTGAAAGCATCAATGAAAGAGGACTTGCTTGAGGCAACCTTGTTCTTAAGAACAAACTGCTATACATAATTAAAAATTTGTAAATTCAGTTTTTAAGGGAATTAAAGTTAATTTGCATGTTTTTATATGGCAAATATAAGTCAATGTTTTTTCCTATAATGCAATAATAGGAAAAAACATAATTCATTCATTTTTGTTTCTTTTGTTCATTAAATTAAAGGTCAAATTAACTGTGTATTTTTAGCCTATAATGTAAAGATCATTCCAACAGTGTTTTCATTTGTCAGTTGGGCATGATCATTGCTCACTTCGACAGTTCAAAACTAAATCAAGATTTTGATAAATTAAAGGAGCCAGAGCCACAAAATTTTCTTCCGGCTCCATAGCCCTGTATTTTTCCATAATTATGGGTTTTTTTCACAGGTTAAAGTTATAAAAACAATTATATATTCATATTTTAAGAATGGCTGCAATTCAATAATCAAAAATAGAAATAGTTTTGTACATTTCAACTAATTTTAAAGAAATAATATGAAACTATTGATAAAGAAAACCGTCACATACCCTTAATAGCACACATACACATACAGAAATACAACTAAATTCTATTCACCACTAAGCCAAATCAATTATTTTGAAAATTTCTCATAACATTATTACTAATTGGTACCATAGTAAATGATCACAGCAGTTGAATTCACAGCATAATTATTGCATTTACTTGTGAATTAAGTTAGCATGTAAGCTCAATTTCTCTGGAATCTCGGTATTACAGGTCACACTTCAAATATCACTTGAACAACAGTTTATTAATGGCAAGAATTTAAGTTCAAATAATTAACACATTTATATAAATGTTTAATAGTTAAAAATCAAATACAGTAGAACGTCCATAATTCAAACTAACTGTGACTGGGGGTAGTTCGGATTTTTGAACTTTTCAAAAGTACTGTTCAAGTAAAAGATAATGTTCCAGCAAAAAAAAATTTACTTTCAGCCATAGTGACACATATGTATAAGGTATTTAAGGTATTCTTGTTTTTTGAGATGGTCTCCAGGGTTCCCCCTATGTATCACAGTAGCGTCTGAAAAGCAAACATGCCAAAGCTGTCAAGTGTGAATAAGAGTTGGAGTGCAAAGTTTATGTGTGTGTTATGTTGAACGTTGAGTGCTGGCGTCTGGCAACTTTGCAGCAGAAGGGCAGTGAACACCTAGTTCGCTGCCCCCTGACTCCCATCCCATGCCACGTGGAGGTGTGCCAGGGGCCACTAACAGGTAAAGACTCTTAGTGGGATAACAAAAAAATCTTGTTATCCCAATAAACAAGGAAAAATGAAAAGGAAGGAACATAACGTGAGAAGTAGGGGTAAGGGAATGGATGAGAAAGAGAAGGAAAGCAAAGGGATGAAAGAAATAGGCATCCCTAGAAGAGGAAGAAAGCAAGAGATTAAAGAGTAAAGAATATAAGACCCTAATGGACAAAGCTTACACAGTTCAGTAAGGCCACAACAACCAAATCAAAAGTAAAACTAATATGCACATTATTTACAAAGCCAACAATTTAACATTTCTCTCAACTAGAGAAGAATAGACAAATCAATATTTACAGCAATAAGTAAATGCCAAATTTGGTTATCAAAACTGCAATCATTTTTGGAGATTAATTTAACCCTTCCAGGAAGGGTGCTTTCACTCTTGCACTTATGTGAAGAAATCAGAACGCTCATAATAAGGCAGTAAAGAAAACTCTAACATTCTACAATGAAGCAATAACGATAAAATCAGCTTTAGCATATACACTCCGTCCATTTTAGAGGATACAATTTAATTAACCCTATCAAGTAGGTAAACCAACACATACACCTAAAAGAGAACATAAACATACAGCACATATCCTTTCCATGCTTAAATTGTTAAGTTTCATCATACTGCCCTACAAATCAAATCTTATCTTAAATTTTGGTCCTTACAATCAACTCAAAACCAAAACAGAAAAAACACCTATTAATCACACTACTAGATACAGAAACCTAAGGATCTTGTCTCATCAACTGCCATATCTACAGCTTGAACAAACCAATCATCGATTGCCATAATACTTCTGTGAGCCAGAAGTTGAAGGGAAAGAAATCCAACCATGTACAAACCAAGTCTCATATAGAGTAACTAGGTATCAGCAGTGCAATTCAAGTTCAATAAACATAATACTCAATAACATATCACTTTTAAAACTAGTTAAACCAATCAACTGTCTGATTCAGTCTTAATATCACTCGGACTATAGTTTAACATTTTGCAATACTGCATAAATACATTTAATACTCTTTAATAAATGCATTTAATACTCTTTCCAAGATTTATTCCAGAATCATTAATCTGTACAGAAACACGGACCCTTAATTTCAGTCCAAAGATTATTTACAACTATGTACAAAATTCCATTCATGAAACAACCAACTCAATATCCTATCATTGTCTTCTATTAATCTTAGAATCAATGCAAATACATACTAATTCAAGTAATGAACTACAATTGTGTTAGTCACTTCAAGGTATATCTCTAATCTATAGATTTTCTTCTGTTAAACAGCTTATCTGCATATTCAGATGAAGCCATAAAATTATCCTTATTCTCTAAGAACCGAGTCCAATTGATTGAATCAAATATCCCAGTTAGGATTTGTAGCTCACGTTTAATATCCAAATCTATGTTACAGTCAAATAACAGATGCTCCACAGTCTCAGGAGCACGCCAATGACAGAGAGGAGAGTTGACCAAACCAAAAGAGAATAACTTGCTGTTAAGGTTCCCATGTCCTGTTAACAGAAACGTAACATTAAGACCAGGATTAAACCAGTTCATCTGTTTATTATATTCCAAGACATGAGGAATGAATTTATTTGTAATTCTACGTAACACTGATTCACTCCAGTCTTGTTGCCAATCCCTTAAAAATTCACTCCGAAGCCTAGCAATATCATCTTTTTCTGGTAAATCGAGATTCAGAAAGAAATTCAACACACGAGCTGGTAGATTCTTTCAACGATGATACTGCAGATATTAAAAAATTACCTCATATTGTACAGGTATCCTACAACAGAAAAACTGCAGAGCCATGGTCGAAACCATTCTGCAGGACCTAGACAAAGCCAAAAGAAAAAAGCACTGCGCCTGCAAAACGTATTTTCTAACTGAGCAACAATTAACTCTGGAGCCCCAGGCTCCAGAAGCATAGCAAGTTATTCGTAACATTAAACAAGTATAATATAATTTGAGAGTAGAGAGCTTAAGGCCCCCAGAAATTTTTGGTAGATTCTCTTTATTTTACCTGTTAACCTTCATCTTATGTAATACATATTTAGCATGATTAACAAAATTAAAGCAGCAGTAGTGGCATGTGATGCAAGAAAGCATGTGTATGAGCTTATGCAGCATCAGCCAACAAAAAAAAAAAAAAAAAAAATATCATACCATTCCCTCCAAATGCCTGTCCAGTTCCTCCTTAAATTTATTCAACCTATCAACTTCCACGACAGATGGAAGTTTGTTCCAGCAATTAACCACCCGCTGGCTCAAGGCAAATTTCCGCACATCTATTATACACCTGTCTTTTCTTAATTTGAATTTATGTCCCCTTAGGTTCATAATCTGAACAAGTGGAAGGATCCCATCAGAATTCAGCGTGCTCAACCCATTCAAGGCCATATACACCTCAATCAGATCACAGCGCAGGTGCCTAGTCTCCAGCCACTGCAATTTGCAGAACTTAAGCCTCTCTTGGTAAGAGGATCCTTTCATTTCCCTCACCAATCTTGTTGCCTTTCTCTGTACACGCTCAAGTAAATCTACATCCTTCCTAAAATGAGGCCTCCAGACCTGTACGCAGTACTCAAAGCATGGCCTGACCATTGCCTTATACAGAGGGATAATCACCTCCTTTTCCCTGCTAGCAAAATTCCTATATATCATTGACAAAACCCCATGATCTGCCCTGGCAGCCTGTTTGCATTGCTCAGAAAACTTCATATCTGACTGCACAATTTTTCCCAAGTCTTTTTCATTTTCTACCACCTTAAGTGTAGTACAACACAGTTGGCACGTTTCTCTGGGGTTACTTCTACCCATAGGCAGTACTTTGCATTTGTCAAGGTTAAACTTCAGTTGCCACTTCTTAGCCCATCTGCCCAAATTATCTAGATCCTGTTGCAGTAGCACACTGCCATTACTGTCATTAACAACCGTGCCAACCTTTGTATCATCTGCAAACTTCGACATTAAGCCTGATATACCCTCATCAATATCATTGATAAATATACAAAACAACAGTGGACCCAACACCGAACCCTGTGGGACTCCACTAATAACATTAGTCCACGAAGAGTAGCACCCACTGATTACCATCCCCTGTCTTCTCCCACTTAACCATCCTTTTATCCATTGTAGCAACTTACCCTTAATACCATTCTACTCCAATTTGTACAATAGTCTTTCAAGCGCAACAGTATCAAAAGCTTTCCTGAAATCCAAATATATGATATCAAAATTATTTTTTGCATCCAGTTCCTTTGTAACCACATCATAATATCCTATAAAATTTGTCAGACAAGACTGTCCCTTAACAAACCCATGCTGTGTCTGAATTATTGCTGCAGTCTTGTCTAGATGATCCTGCAATGCATCTTTAACCAGTGACTCCATTATTTTACCCGGAACAGAAGTTAAACTAACTGGTCTGTAATTACTTGTGTCACCCTACGATCCCCCTTTGTGAATTTATGATACATTTGCACATCTCCAGTCCGTGGGAACCTCCCGAGTCCAAGGATGCTCTCATAATTATGGCTAAGGGTTTGCTTAGTTGCTTTGCCGCCTCCTTTAATATAACTGGATAGATCCCATCCTCCCCAGGTGATTTTCTTATGTTTAACTTCAACAATTTTTACTCCACTTTGCTCTCAGTTATTACAAAATCATTAAGTATCCTACTACAATTTGATAACCTTCTGCCATTTTCAAACCTTAATAACTCCTCATGTGTGAATGTAGATGCAAAATACTCATTCAGTTTGTTTGCTATCTGAGCAGGATCATCAACAGTCGAACCATCGATGTCAAGTGGACCAATCAGATTCAATCCCTTCCTTTTAGAGTTCACATAAGTAAAGAAATCCTTGCTGTTTTTCTTAGCATCCTTTGCCAAAGATTTCTCGTAATCTGCCTTCGCCTGCCGAACCTCCTTTGTAACTTGATTACAGACTAGCTTATATCTGCCATAGGCTTCTGTGTCGCCTGATAATTTATATGCATCCCATGCATTTTTCTTCTCTGTCACGAGTCTCAATAGTTCATTTGATAACAATTTAAGCCTAAATCTTGAACAATATTTCTTAATATGTATGAAACTTTTAGTAGCTTCCACGATTAATTCCTTGAATGCTTCCCACTTAGAATTTACTGTTGGTAACATCGTCAGTTTATCCCACTGTACAGAATTTAAAAACTTTCTGAGACCAATGTACTCACCTTTACGGAAGCAAAAACCCTTTCCTTTACCCCTGATGGTAATTATATCTTTAAGTAAATCCCACATCAGTACACTGTGATCACTGCCACCTAGTGGTTCCTTTATCTGCAAATTCTTAATACACGAATGATCACTGCTGATAACCAGATCAAGAGTATTACTCTCTCTGGTTGCCTCTCGAACATGCTGCTGCAGAAAACAATCATCCAATAAAGCCACAAAAGTCTGACTAGTGTGTGAGTGACCAACCCACAAGTTCCAGTCAATATCTGGGAAGTTAAAATCCCCCATTATAAGACATCCTGATTTACTGGCCCACTCTATTTCTCTGTATAATTGTTCATTGTACTCATTCGAGTCATTAGGCCTATAACACACTCCTACTCTTATTTTTGCTTTCGCAGTGCTTATGTCACACCAAACTGACTCAACAGTGCACTGTTCATTTATATTAACTGGGTGCACTTCTTTTGATGTTATGTTTTTCTTAATTAACAGCATAACACCTCCTCCCTTTCTATCCTGTCTATCTTTTCTGTACATATTGTACTCCCCAAATTCCAGTTCTGCATTCCTTATATCTGTGTGACACCACATCTCTGCTATCCCAACAATATCTGCCTTTGATGTCTTGACCAACACTTCAAATTTATTTACTATACTTCTAGCATTGGTGTACATGCAAGCATACATGCTCCTATTCCTATTCCTATACCCTAACACATCCCATATACCCACCTATTTCAGGATGACTGCCATCCATCCCTGAAACCCCCAACACCCCTCGCTCCAGATTGCTACTTAATAGAAGTTGTGCAAGAATCACCTTCACCTCTGCCTACAGCTACTGTTAAACTATTAGTCCTTGTATCCCCCCAAGCTATCAGTTTTCCGACCAACCTAACACTGCCTTGATAGCATCAGCAAATATTCTTGTACCCTTTCTATTTAAGTGTATCCCATCCCTGTAGAAGCAGTCTCTCCTGTTAACAAGTACAGACCAGTCTGAAAAAAATTCTATCCCTTGAGCCTTGCACAATCTTTCCAGGGCCGAATTGATCGACAAGGCTCTCATCATATACTCCCTCCTATCGTGTCTGAGCAGACTTGCAGACACTTTCAAATTCAACCTTAATTCTCGGCTTTTGTTCAACAGTGACCTGTACTTGTTAAGTAATTCTGCCGGTCTCCTACTCTTAATATCATTAGTGCCAACGTGTACAACTATATCACCTTTTGTGCCCTTAAAAGATGATATCCGCTCTACAACATAAACCTTTGCCCCTGGCAGACATACCCTGGTCCTGTTCCACCTATTCTTTTTACAAAGCATGTTACCCGTTTCCCTGACAATAGAGTCACCAACAACTACTAGTTCCTGTGGGACCAGCACATTCTGCCTTAGGGGTTGCCGCTGTGTTGTGTGATGAACCAAGTGCAAGCTCTGGCATTGATGTGGGCAGCTGAGAGCTTGATGGGCCTCTCAATTTAGATCTTTTGAGGGCATCCACCCTGTCCTTCAAACTCTCATATAGTCACCCAACATAATTCCCAAATATTTATAAGTACAAGTAATTTTAATTGCTTCACCATTAAGCTAAATATTGGGGGGGGGGGGTGATATAAATTTAAGCAGCCTTTTAACAACATCTGATTAGTTTTAGGGATTGAAATATTTAATTAATATGTTAAACAACAACAATTTAAGCCATCCAATATATCATTAGCTTTAATACGTTTAATTCTGGCCTTGATTTTCCAAAAATTAACATAAGATCATCGGCGTAAGCAATTTTTAGAACTTTATCCCGGTTCCCAGAGAGCTACCCATCAAGGACCACGTTCCAGCAAACAGGGCCGAGAATGGATCGCTAAGAGCAGCCACCCCTAGTGATAGGTCAAGTCACAGAACAATAACCTGAAGTAACAGAAACAAATCTATCACTAAAGTACTTGAAATAAGCTGGTAAATAGGCACAGAGACCCTGGCCTCCCAAATCCTTCCCAGGGCATTCTGCCACCAGTGTCAAAGACCCCTTTGAAGTCCAAGAAGAGGCTGAGGACATATTTAGACTGTGAAGAAGAAACTAAATCCATGATCTTTTTAATTGCAGCTATTGTGGTCATTCCTTTTGTAAAAAAAATTGCATTTTTGCATTTAACTTCTCAGCCAAATAATAATTTTGAAAACCTTATTACAATTAATTTCTCTACAACCTTACCGAGAAGGGTGATAGGCCTATATGAAGTAGGTACATTTAGCGGCTTGTCGGAATTCTTTAATAGCAGTTTCAGATTTGCCAGTTTCCAAGATTTTGAAACATTTAAACAAGTATTTAGTAAATTTATTATGAGTTTAGGCCAGACCTTCCAAACTCTTTTCAACACTGCTATTTCAAGAAGGTCAACTCTGGGACATTTTCCACCTTTCATTGTGTTTATTGCATTCTCAATTTCAATTTGTGAAAAAGGATCCTCATAACTGTTGCCGACATAGGTTAAAAGGCCAAGTCTCATTATAGCCTGTCCATTACTTTCAGGGACCGTAACATCTTGATGAACAATTCCATCAAGCAGAGCATTGACAGAATCGGACCAAGTAAGTGTTTCAACATTATCCAAAGTTACAATAGAAGAAAAAGTTTCGCCTGGATGTATTTTCTCACAGACCAATTTATATGGTAAACCCCAAGGGTCATCTTTAAGCTTTGATTCAACTAACCTATCCCAGGCTGAACACTTTTCCCTGTAGATACTATTAAAATATGCTCTCCTTGCAGCTTTATACAGTTTCTCAAGACACTTAACCTCCTCCAGAGATCTATTACCTCTTTTAGCACATTGATAATTTCTGCATGCTGTCTTTAAATAAATTTTTTCTGAGAGATGTGAGTCCCTAGGACCACCAGGGAACAAAATTTTTCTTATACTTTTTCTTTTGTAAAGAAGCATCACAAACTTTGCTTATAAGTTTTTGTACTTCCACCTCCTGGGCACTGGCAGTTAACTGCCAGTGTAGGTTATTTTTATTCTGCAACCTGGTTTTAAATCTAATTTTTACTGTGTGTTTCAATTCTTCTACTGTAATTCCATGATCAGACAAATTTTTGCCATAAAGATCATCTAATAAGTCAGAGTCAGAGACATCTTTATTGATGTCATAAATTATTAACGTAGGATTGAGTTTCTTTGGTAGGTCCACAGACAAATTTAATTCTTTAAATTTATTACAGCTTTTAAGTTTATCTAGATCATTCTGTGGCACAGTTTCTATCAATATACCTTTCTCACGAACCTTTCTCACTGATCTTATTTTTAACTGTTTAAATTCATATTTAAAGTTTTTTGAGACTTTCTGTCTCATCTCTTCTCTAGTTTTGCAGGTACTATTCTGTCCTGCTCTTACAATTACTATGTTGTTGTTGGTTTGTTGTTTAATAGCACAAGGGTTGCTAAGGCCATATTGTGTCTGATTCTATTTACTACTGCAGTTGAAATGTTAAAATCTGTTTAATAATCATGTCTTCTTCAAAAACGCAACAAACTCAGCTAGATTTGCATTGTCTCCAATCAGATGAGATAATGTTAAAGGTTCTTGCAGATGTGAAAGCGATGTGAAAATTGTGTTTCGAGCATTAATGTATTGGTTACAATTTAGTAGGATATGCTTCACCATAAGTGCAGTCTGACAATATGTACAAAAAGGCAGATCTTCCCCCATGAGCAGATAAATATGGGTTAGATGCATGGGTCCAATACGCGGTCCTAGCCAGGATCACCTCCTCTTGCCTATTTGATGTCATGCTTGATGCTCACAACTTAGGTTCCAGTTTGAATTGCAGCAGCTTATTACCACCCTGAGCTGGCCAGATCTGCAACCATTGTTCTTCACAGACATTTTTTATGACTGATTGTAGTCTGTATACAGCACTTGGTAGTTAGGACAGCACGCAGTGGTCGGATTTTTAGCGGCTTTATCTGCATGTTCATTTCCTTCAATGCCTACATGAGCTGGTATCCAACAGAAAGTAACTGATTGGTTAGCAGCATGTAACACAATTATCTGATTTGCTTCAATATGGGGCAGATGGTCTTGGATGAATTTTTTAATGCTGTTATTGCACTCAAAGAGTCAGAATTCATCAATGTTTGCTTACAGGACAGATCAGTTACATGATCTAGAGCTATCTTTATAGCAAAATGTTCAGCAGTATAGACAGTGCATTCCTTTGGAAGGGACACAGAACTAGAAAAGATAGTGGAAATTGCCACTGCACCTATTGTTGTACTTGTTTTTGAACCATCAGTGTATATATATGAAAATACTGAGAATTTTTAGCTACATGAGCAGCATGGAGTTTCCTGATGGTGGGATCTGCTGCCTGTTTTTTCCCCAATTGTTGGAAAGAGAGATAACAGACCGGTATATAACTAGACCATGGAGGTTCATAAGTGTTTGTGTCCTGAAAGATATTATCTATATGTAAGTTCCACCATTCTATTAACTGTAGTAGCCTTATTCCAAATGGCTTGTTTTTGTTAGGTTTGTTGTGATAAAAGGTGGTCCATTGGGGCTCAAATAAATATGGTTAGATAGGATGAAAGGGAAGGCTCCGTATTTTTGCTGGATAGTTGAGTAGCAACATTTTCCTCCGAATATGGAGTGGAGGTTCGTTTGCCTCTATATATAGACTTTGTACAGGAGATGTTCTGAATGCTCCTAAAGAAGTTCTAAGAGCACTGTGATGGATAGTGTCTAGCTGAATTAGTGTACTTTTCCTGGCATAGTCATAAATTGGAGCTCCGTAATCTAAGCTAGATCAGATTAATACCCGATATAGCCGAAGAAGAGTGTATGGGTCAGCACCCCACGTGGATGAAGATAGTAAGTACTCTGAGGATATTTAATTTTTTCAAGCAAATGGTTCTCAGGTATGTGATGTAAGAAGTTTAATTTATTGTCAAGTATTACACCAAGAAATCTGATACTATTGGATAGAGGGATGGTGAGATTTTTAATCTGTAATTCAGGCTCAGGGTGGAGCTTACGTTTTTTACAAAAATGAATGCATTTAGATTTTTGTGCTGATAAGCGATATCTATAGTGAGACATTCACAACTCAATTTTGTTAAATGAGATCTGAAGCTGTCTCTCAATAGAATTCATATTTTTTCCTTGGCACAAGATCATGAGATCATCTGCATAATGATATAATTCTACTGTGCTTGGAATATCAGGGATAATATTGTTTATTCTTACTAAAAATAAATTAGGACTCAAAAGAGATCCCTGAAGGACCCCTCCTCCTGTATATGGATTCTAGAAAGAACATTCAGATAACGAACCTGAAAGGTTCTGCCCTGGAGAAAGCTTTGAATAAACAAAGGAAGCCTGCCTCATAATCCAAAGGTGTGAAGATCTCGTAAAATATCAAAACGCCATGTGGCATCAAAAGCCTTTTCTAAATCCAGACTTACCATAACTAGGTGGTCGTTTCTGACAAAAGCATTTCTGATGTTAGCTTCCGCTTTGGTCATCATATCTAATGCAGATCTATTTTGCCGAAAGCCATACTGATTTTTATGAAAGATGTTATGACTCTAGAAATCAGGTGAGGTGGTTGAGAACCATTTTCTCCAGTATTTTCCCCCAAATAACTAGTTAAAGAAATTTGATGATAATTAACTGGATTAGAGAGGTCTTTTCCTGGTTTAGAGATGGCTAATAATGAAGGGGCTTAGAGGAGAACAGGCATTTTGTGTGTTATCAGACACTCAGTTTAAAACACTGATGGATCCAATATCTTTCTATTTCAGAAGATTTAGGAGAAGTCCGGTTGGCCTGCCTCCCTAAAATCCACTCATGCACACCTTCTCGATGGTAAGTCCTTTTACGTCACTTAGGTGGCAACGAACGTATAGAGTGGTTCTTTCAAGATGCCTGGTCAGCGTGAAGAGGAAAAGACCAAACCCTCCAGCGCATGACAGCACAACGAAACAAATGATCCTCAGTTGCCAGCGGCTTTCACTTCCCCTCTTATGGTAGTGAGAGGATCAGAGTGAAAGCAGAGGGTCCTAAGAATCTCTGGGTACAATCAGGCTGCCATGCACGGAAACTGAACTTGGCCTGTTACAACTTAAGATCGCTCATCGGTGAAGACAGGATACTAAAGCTGGAAAAGGATTTAGAAAATGTAAATTGGAATATCATTGGTTTGGCTGAACAAGAAGAAGAAATGAATCACTTATAAGTTTATCGAGGGGAAATCTGCTGTACACCAATGGAAACAGTGAAAGGAGTGAAGGTGGAGTTGGCTTTCCGGTCCATAAAGATATAAAAAACAACATCTTGGAATTCAAAAGTACATCACCAAGTGTGTCAAGACTACTACTCAGGATTTCTAAGAGGTATAAGCTAAAGGTTATAATGATTTATGCACCAACATCATGCCATGATGATGAAGAGGTTGAAGAAATGTACACCGAAATTGAGTCTTCTAGATGACTAGAAAACTCACTACACTATCATTATGGGGGACTTCAATGCTAAGGGTGGAAAGAGACAAAACAGCACAGAAAGAGGAACTATAGGAAATTTTGGAATTGATGAAAGAAATGAAAGAGGTGAAAGACTTGTGGAATTTGCAGAATCCAGAGGAATGTCAGTAATAAACACTTTTTTCAAGAAAATGGTGAACAGAAAGTGGACATGGAAGAGCCCAAATGGATTAACAACTAATGAAATCGACTCAATCCTCACTAACAGAAGATATATTGTGAATGATGTTACCGTCCTGAACAAGGTAAATGTTGGAAGTGATCACAGAATGGTAAGATGCACACTTGATAGACCAAAGGTCTATGAGATAACAGAAGAGGAGAAAAAGCAGTATGTACTGGAACTTAAGAACAAGTTTGAGCTTCTGCAGACTGTTCAGGACCAAGATATCAACAAGGAATATTACAACTTTCTGAAAGTGATAGAGCCCAAGAAACCTATAGGTAAAAAAGAAATCCAAAGAAGAAAAAATCAGTCAAGAAACACTTATCGTGATGAACCGAAGACAACAAATGAAGAGCAAGAAAAACACTGACAGGGAGAAAATTTAGTATACTGAGTTATGCAAAGCCATTAGAAAGAGACTCAGAGAGGACATAAGAAAATTTAACACAAGAAAAGTAGAACAAGCATTAAGGGAAAACAAAGAATTTAAATCAGCAGTCATGAGCAGTAATAAAGGAAGACAAATAATACTGAAACTGAAGAATAGCGATGGTGTACTCATGAATAGCAGAAAAGGCATAATTCAAATAGCAGAAGACTACTATAAAGAGTTATACAAGGAGCGAGGGAATGATTCCAGCAGTGGGGAAGATGGATTGCGAATTAAAATAAATAAATAAATAAATTTTCTGTTTATACTCCGGCACAACAACCAAGTCAGTAGAGTTTACAATGAATCGTCAATACAAATAATTTATCGTATTTAGTAGTCACGGGCTTGAACCCTGGTCCACTCAAGGAACGCATGTAATACACTCTCGCTCCTGACCACTGGGCTACGTCAGGCCTTAGTAACACATACAACAAACCTGGCATTAGTAGAGAGCAAGCTTATGCATCATCAGCCAAAAAAAAAAAAAAAAACCACTCCCATTTCACCCCTCCGTTCGTTCGAAATACCTGTCCAGCTGAGCCTTAAATTTATTTAGGCTATCAACTTCCACAAGGGATGGAAGTCTGTTCCACCAACCAACTACCCGCTGGCTAAAGGCAAATTTCTGCACAACTATCCTACATCTGTCTTTCCTCAATTTGAATTTATGCCCTCTCAGGTGATTATTTTGAGCAAGAGGAAGAATCTCATCCGCATTGAGCATGCTCAAACCATTGAAGGCTTTATACACCTCGATCAGATCACCTCGACGGTGCCTAGTCTCCAGACAGTGTAATTTGCAAAACTTAAGCCTTTGTTCATAAGAGAAACCCTTTGTTCCATTCACTAATCTTGTTGCCCTTCTCTGTACTCGTTCAAGCAGCTCTACATCCTTCTTGAGATGAGGCCTCCAGACCTGTATCTAGTACTCAAGGTGTGGCCTGACCATTGCCTTATACAAGGGGATAATCACCACCTCCTTATCCCTGCTTAGAAAAATTGCTGTATATCATTGACAAGACACCATGAGCTACTCTTGCAGACCTTCTGCACTGCTCAGAGAACTTCATACCTGCCTGCACAATTACCTCCAAGTTCTTTTCATTCTCTACCACTGTCAGTGTAGTACCACAGAGTTGATACATTGCTCTGGGGTTACTGTTTCCCATATGTAGTACTTTACATTTGTCAATGTTAAAACTTCATTTGCCACCTCTCAGCCCATCTGCTCAACCTTTCCAGATCCTGTTGCAGTAGCATAGCATCAGTAGTGTCCTTAATAACCCTGCCAACCTTTGTATCATCTGCAAACTTGGACATTAAGCTTGATATGCCATCATCAATATCATTTATAAATACAGAAAACAATAATGGACCCAACACTGAACCTTGAGGGACTCCACTAATAACATTAGTCCACGATGAGCAGTGTCCATTGATTACCACTCTCTGTCTTCTCCCCCTCAACCATTCCTTTATCCATAGCAGAAATTTGCCTCCAATGTCACACTGCTCCAATTTGTGCAGCAGTCTTCCATGTGCAACAGTATCAAAAGCCTTTCTAAGATACAAATACATAATATCAAAGTTATTCCCTGCATCCAGTTCTTTTGTGACTGTATCATAGTATCCAATCAAATTGGTCAGGCAAGACTTCCCCTAAACAAAACCATGCTGTGTCCGAGCTATAATTGAAGTCTTGTCTAGATGATCCTGCAATGCTTCTTTAACCAGTGCCTTCATTAATTTTCCTGGAACAGAAGTTAAACTTACAGGTCTATAATTACTTGTTCAACCTTTGATCCTATTTGTGAATTGGGGTCACATTTGCACATCTCCAGTCTATGGGTACCTCCCCTGAGTCCAAAGAAGCTCTCATAATTATGGCTAAGGGTTTGCTTACTTCCTTTGCTGCCTCCTTTAATATAACTGGAGAGATCCCATCCACCCCGGGTGCCTCAACAATTTCTCCTCCACTTTCCTCTCAGTTATTACAAAATCATCCAGCTCACTGCCAGAGTTTACTTCACCTCTGGCATTCCTCTTACTGAATAACTCCTTATGTGTTAATGTAGATGCAAAATACTCATTTAGTTTGTTAGCCACCTGAGCAGGATCTTCACCTGTTGAACCATAAATATCCAGTGGATCAATCTGATTCATCTCTTTCCTTCTAAAGTTTACATAGGTAAAGAACTCTTTTCTGTTTTTCTTTGCATCCTTTGCCACGGATTTCTCATAATCTGCCTTTGCCTGCCTAATCTCCTTTGTGACTTGGTTACAGACCAGCTTATATCTATCATTGATATAACTGATGATGATATAATTGATTATGTTGGTGACATCATCAGTGGGTCCCACTGTATAGAATTTAAATACTGTCTCAGACCATCGTAGTTGCCTTTATAAAAGCAAAACCCTTCCCTTTACCCCTGATGGTAGTTACCTCGTTGAGTAAATCCCACTTCAGCACACTGTGATCACTGCCACCTAGTGGTTCTTTTATCTGCAGATTCTTAATGCATGAAGAATCACTACTGATAATCAGATCAAGAGTATTACTCCCTCTAGTTGCCTCCCGAACATGCTGATGTAGAAAACAATCATCCAATAAATCCACAAAAGCCTTGCTAGTGTGTGAGTGACCAACCCACAAATTCCAGTCAATATCTAGGAAATTAAAATCCCCCATTATAAGACTCTCTGATTTACTGGCCCACTCTATTTCCCTGTACAGTTTCTTATTATACTCATTAAAGTTATTAGGCCTATAGCACACACCTACTCTCAATTTTGATCTCCCAATGCTTACGTCACACCAATCTGACTCGACACTGCACTGTCCAGCGATGTCGACTGGCTTCACTTCCTTGGATTTTATGTATTTCCTAACTAATAGCATAACCCCTCCTCCCTTCTTGTCCTGTCTAACCTTTCTATACACATTACACTCCCCAAATTCCAGTTCTGCATTCCTTATATCTGTGTGATATCTGCCTTTGATGAGACAATATCTGCCTTTGATGTTTTGAGCAATACCTCCAATTCATCAAATTTATTTACCAAACTCATAGCATTGGTGTACACGCAAGTATACATGCACCTGTTCCTATTCTTAGCTACCCTAACACAACCCATGTGTTTACTTGTACCGCAATGACTTCCAGAAGTCTCTGAAATATCCTGCATCTTGTTTTCCAGGCTGCTGCTCATTCCAATAGAAGCAGTGCAAGAATCACTTTCACCTCTGCCAGTGGCTACTGTTAATCTATTAGTCCTTGTATCCCCCCCCCAAGCTAGCAGTTTTCCAACCCACCTAAAACTGCCTCAATAGCATCAGATATCAATTGCACCCTTTCTATTCAAGTGTATCCCATCCCTGTAGAAGCAGTCTTTCCTGCTTCTACAGGGATGGGACACATCCCTGTAGAAGCAGAATTTTTTTCAGCCTGGTCTGTCTTTAAAAAGTACAGACCAGGCTGAAAAAATTCTACCCCTTGAGCATTGCACAACCTTTCCAGGGCCGAATTGATCAACAAGGCTCTCGTCATATACTCCCTCCTATCGTGTCTGGGCAGAATTGCAGACACTTTCAAATTCAACCCTAATTCACGGCTTTTTTTTTTCAATTTTACCTGATATCCTTCCTGATGAGGCAGAACATGTGTTGAAGAAAATGAAGAATCAGAAAGTTCCGGGGGAAGATGAAGTTACTGTAGAGCTGTTAAAATTGGGAGGAAGAGACATGACACAAAAACTGGCAAGACTCTTCACAAAATGCATAGAAAAGGTGTGGTGCCTAAGGAGTGGAATAATGCAATCACAGTTTTGTTGCATAAGAAAAGAGATTATCAGAAATTGGAAATTATAGACCAATTAGCTTGTTATCCACAAGGGTCATTACTAACATAGAAAGAATACTTGATGAGAATCAGCAGAAAGAGCAAGCTGGCTTTAGGACAGGATTCTCAACTATGGATCACCTTCATGTAATGTCAGAGCCTCTGTAGCCAGGTGGGAAGAAGCAGCAGTGCGTAGCACACGCTTCTTGAGGATGCGGAAAGGTCAGGGAATGACCACCGCATATCCTGGAGCAATATGGCCTTAGTTGCTAATGCTCCTAAAAATCAAATAACAAACGAACAACAAACGTAATGTCACAGCTAATGGACAAAGCAAATGAATATAAATCACCATTATGCCTGGCATTTGTGGATTATGAAAAGGCAAGGCATACATACCCCATATATTATGATTTTGAAGAAAATATATGAGAATGCTACCTCCTTTATTAGACTAGACAAAGACAGTAATATAAATTTAAAATTGAGAAAGAAGTTCGACAAGGAGACACAATATCTCCGAAGCTGTTTACTACTGCCCTTGAGGAAGCTTTCAGAAGATTAGACTGGTCGCAGAAAGGAGTCAATCTGAACGGAGAGTACCTAAACCATGTACAATTTGCAGATGACATTGTGGTCATAAGCCACGATCCCAAAGAATTAGAGGAAAATCTTAATCAGTTATGCACAGTTAGTAGGGATTTTGGACTAAAGATGAATATGGTTAAAACAAAAGTAATGATGAACAAGTATGCCATAGAAAGGGATATAATGATTGAAGGAGCAGTAATTGAAAAGGTGGAGTCATATACTTATCTGGGACAAGTCATTAGCTGTAATAATGATAAATGGATGGAAGTGAAGAGAAGAATAAATTTTGGATGGATAGCATTCAAGACATATAGTCACATACTGAGGAGCAATATCCAAATTTGTCTGAAATGTAAAATAATGAACCAATGTATACTCCCCACCATGACTTATGGAAGTGAAACTTGGGCACTCACCAAAAGAATGGAAGAGAAGCTGAGAACTACACAGTGAAGAATGGAACAAATTATATTGGGAATCAGACTGTTAGATAAGAAGAGAAACACATGGATTAGGCAGCAAACTCAAGTAAAGGACATTCTTATCAAAACTAAAGAACTAAAATGGTCTTGGGCAGGACACATAGCTCGAAGACATGATGACAGATGGACTAAGAAAATAAGAGAATGGTACCCAAGAGGAGCTAGAAGAAAACCTGGAAGACAAAGGCGGAGATGGATAGATGAAATTCATGAGTTTGTGGGTAGTAAATGGATGGCCATTGCACAAAACAGAAGGAACTGGAAAGTTGCTGGAGAGGCCTTCATCCTGCAGTGGATTGAAAATGGCTGATCATGATGATGAAGAATACAAATGAATGTCTCCAAGAGTAAGGATAAACAAGTTCCTGAAAAATTCTGTTAAAACATATTAGTAGAGTTTGTAAAGCAGTATCATTGAAGTGTTTTAACATAATATAAAATATACCATCAGGGCCAGCTGCACTGTTGGGTGGTCTATTAAGAGATTCTTTTAATTCAGATATTGTAAAAGGCTGATTATATGGAAGACAGGGAACGGTGTTGAAATTTAACTTCTGCCTTTCTGCTGCCTCTAATTCTTTCGAATGGGGCATCATATGAGTTTGCTGCTAAACTTTTGGCAAAAGCTTCCACAAAGACATTTGCTATATCTTTGGGGGGAAGACAGTTCTTGTCCATTACATATCAATATAGGGGAGGATGACAGTGTCTATTTGCCATTAAAATGTTGGATTTTCCTCCAGATTAATCTAGTATCGGTGTTCTTTGTGATAGTGGAAGCAAACTGTATCCAGGAATCTTTTTTGGCTTTTCTTCTTATTTGTCATGCTTTAGCTTTAAGTATCTTGTAATTTATAAGATTAATAGTAGTGGGATGCTTGCGGAAAATATTCCAAGCTTTATTCTTTTCTTTTTTTGCCCTATTACATTCATCATTCCACCAGTAGTTTTTGCGCCTGCGTGGATCCAGCATTGGCGAGTTTCCGGATATGGAGAGGTAGTTTGGAATTTACCAGTAATTGGAAGATGATCGCTGTTGTGGGGATTATCCAATACTGCCCAATGTATACTTGGGTACAGAGCCGGGGAGCAGATAGTTAGATCTATGGCAGAAGTGTTTCCTGTGGAAAAATGCACAAGTATGTGCACCAGTGTTCAGCAGAGTTAGATTGTGTGTGTCCAGTAATGTTTCTATTAGCTGCCCTCCTTTATCCGTATGAAGACTTCCCCATAGTGGGTGATGTCCATTAAAGTCATCATTCAAACATATAGCAGATGGTATCTGGGCAAGGAGCTCATCAAAGTCTCTGAGTACATATGTTTGGTTTGGTGAAAGATAAATAGAAACAAGAGATAAAATTATTCCAAGTTCTATTCTAACAGCAACAACTTCTAAATTAGTTTCTAAGGGTATTTGCCTAGACGGATTAGTAACGGATACTAACACCACGGGCTGCAGTTGCTGCATTCCTGCCATGCCTGTACAAAGTATATTTATATTTCTTTATTAGTTTTAGTGGTAGGATGATCCAGTTGCTTTTTAGAGGCAGTAGGCTTATGGTGATCTTTTTTGGGAAAGGAAGGAAGTCCAGTGTCCATGTCTTCTTCAACATAAATTGCTAATATAGGTTCTTCTTGTTGTGTAATCTATGTCCATTATTGCAATATTTGTTTTGTTCTTAGCAGATGATTCACTTTTCCCACCCTGGTCTCACTTTGGGACTTGATGTTGCTAGTAGAGTTGGATGGAAATGGGAGTATTACATATTTGATCTGTACTGTTTTACTTCACAGACGGCTGAGGAACTGAAAGCATAGCTCTAGCCCATTCAGCAAATGACTTGTCAGGTGGAAATGAGTCATTGGTTTGAGTTGCAATCGAGCGACATTTCTTTATAGCATTAGCATATGTACATGCTGGATTATCTTTCACTATTTGTCATCTGGCTTCTTGATAAGTCACTTATATTCGACTTTATATTTCTGTATTGTTTTTCCCAAGTTTCCATAAATCACAGTTTTTCGAATATGCAGTATGATCCCTCTTGCAATTTGGGCAAACTGGAGAGCTGGTACAATCTGAGCGTGTTCTTGGGAACCACATTTTGGGCATACATTGTTTCCTCGACATGTTGTCTGAGAGTGTCTGAATTTTTGGCACTTATAACAGCATATTGGATTTGGAATATAGGGGTGGATACAACAATTTAGATAACTAGTTTTAACAGTATTTGGTAAGTTTGAAAGTGAGTATTATACTATGGGTTGGAATGAGACTGCCATCCCTACGAGTCAGAATTCTCTTAGCTTGTACGACCTTTTGATCTTTCATTTCTTCTGTTACATTCAATAGATCACATTTAGAGATAACACCTTTGGAACTATAGGGTAGCCACTGAAAGACTGAAGGGTTTGAAAAAGTCATAACTTGTTCATTTTTAATCTTTTTATTTTATTTTTTTACAGGTTATAGAGCATCCCTTGGAGATTAAAATATGGCTATGTATGATGTCCAGCAACGAGTAAAACTCATTGGGTTTTTCTATTCCAGTGAAAGATCAATTATTGAAACTCAGAGAAAATACCGGCAACATTTTAAAGTCCTCCTAGCGATAACATGATTCGGAACCTAATTGTCCGGTTTGAAAGAACTGGATCAGTCAGCAATCTTCCAGGAAGAGGTCCTAAGCACACTGTGCGCACTGACGCAGCGGTGGAAGCTGTATGGCAGAGTGTCCTTGAGGATCCATCTGCCTCTACCCGTCGTCGCTCTGCTCAACTAGGCATCACCAGAACATCGCTTCCGAAGATTCTGAAAGGGTGGTCAATCTTTCAGTGGCCACATTTTAATCTCCACGGGATGCTCTATAACCTGTAAAAAAAAAAAATAAAAAAGATTAAAAATAAACAAGTTATGACTTTTTCAAACCCTTCAGTCTTTCAGTGGCCACCCTATATTTAGGGTTGTGTGGGGTGAGATTTTAACAGGAATTCCCCCAAAGGTTGTAAGCTTTAACAACAGTTCGGAATTTTAGGCTGTGTCGTTTCAACTAATAAATCCCCTGACTGTAACCTTTTGACCATTTTAGGTGATCCGGCGGCATATTTTAGGAATCTCTGTATCATAAACAGAGAGAGTTTACTCACTGGTTGACTAGATAATGAATGGATAATAAGACAGGTTGAATACTCTGTTTGGTCATTGTCTTTTTTTTAAGCACTTAATTTGCACATTACCTTGATCAGAATTGTACCGATTGTTGGTATTTATTTGAGTTCAAAGGCTCAAATGCTGGATAGTTTTCTTTATCCATGTCAGCTCCTTTTTTCCCTGGGGGGATTAACTTTTCCACCCAGGTTACCAGCCCTGCCATGGGGAGGCAGGAGCAGTGCCGCTTGTGACCATGTGTAGGAATTAGTACTATTAGTAAACAAAGAAAAAGTAAAGGAAAAGGTACTTTCCTTTTTCTGGCTCTCTTTATATACTTTTAAAAAGTAGAGCTAATTAATAAAAGGACTTATAAAACGAAGTAAAACAAGAAAAACTCAGTCGCTCTAGAAAAATCGCTCGATGAAGTCGCAGATCGCTTGGCCACAGAAACGCTTGGCACCAGGGGCCTACAATTACTATATGCTTTGGCCTTTATCACCCAAGACTTGTGTGCCTATTTTAGAAGCAGTCACACTAGCAAATGATTGAAAAAATTTGGGAAACGGGACAGTGGCCATCAGATTGGAAGAAATCAATTTTCATCCCCTTATCTAAAAAAATCGGAAAATTTGCTCAAATTACAGGACTATTAGCCTAATTTCTTAAGCTAGCAAGATTCTTCTTAAAATCATATTAAACAGAATCTCAAGAAAACCTGAAGAAGAAATGCCAAAAGAGCAAGCAGGTTTCAGAAGGGGTAGAGGAACCAGAGACCAGATCTTAAGCCTACAAATGATTATTTAAAAAATGCAAAGAATTCAATGTTTCAGTCGTTTTGTGTTTTATAGATTATGCAAAAGCATTTGATTGTGTTCAACATGAGAAACTATGGGAAATGATGACTATTATGAGTTTCCCAATCCACATAATTCAGCTGATTAAGTTACTGTACCAGGAACAAGAAGGAACTGTGAGAATGAACATGAGAAACACAAATTTTTTCACAAATGGCACAAATTTTTAACAAATGTCAGGAAGGGTTATATTTTGTCAACTCACCTTTTTAATCTTTATGCTGAAGATACCATGCGTGAAGCTTTGGAAGATTTAGAGACTGGCATCAAAATTCGAGGACTGAAGATAAACAACCTTCATTATGCAGATGATACTGTGCTAATTTGTAATTGTAAGGATCATCTTAAAGAAACTCTGAGGAGAGTATGTGAAGAAAGTAATAAAGGATTATATCTGAATGTGTGTAAAACTAAAATTTTGATGATTGGTGATAATCTCGGTTCCAGTAAAGTGAAGGTTAATGGGCAAGATATTGAAGAAGTTGATGAATTTGATTACTTAGGGTCAAGAATAAATAAAAATAGTGACTGCTAAAATGATGTAAAGAGATGACAGGCAATTGCTAAAAATTGATCGCTGATCTGATAAAATTATGGAGAGATCATAATCTGCCTCTAAAGACAAAACTGAGCATCACTGATTCGTTAATTTTTTCAGTTGCCACTTATGGATGTGAAGGATGGTATCCGAAAAGAATCGACAGGAAGAAAATTGTGGCATTTGAAATGTGGTGTTACAGGAGAATACTGCATATTTCGTACTTGGATCGAAGAACAAATGAGTGAGTATTGAATAAAACTGGCAGGCCTAAAATTCTTCTTCACAACATCAACAGAAGAAACTCAAGTTTTTTGGTTATATAGTAAGAAGGAAAAACTTTCTGTTGAAGAATATAATGGAAGGAAAACCCAATGGGAAGAGGTGCAGAGGAAGACCTGCAACTAGGTGGAAGGATGGGATCAGTGAACTTCTGGACATGACACTTTGTGATGCTGCTTGTATAGCTCACGATCAATGCAGTTGGAGGAATTTGTTGGTGGCCAAAACAGCTCCTCAGGGAGCTATGTGATGGAAGAGGAAGACACTAGCAAAGCTAGGGCCTGGACAGTCATAAGCAAGTTTTTCCCCTCTATCCTCGCTGTCAATTTCTCATTCTCTATCATTAGCTCCAGCATCTGTACTGAATTCCAGATTCCTCTGGAATTCAGTACAGATGTACTCAATTCCTCTACACTGAATTCCAGATTTGACTAACATCTATAATCATAGAAGAGGTAACATTTGCACCATCCTTCAAAACATCTAAAAGGTTATTTTTTAACACAAAGATGAAGTCCAATATCGAGGTATCAGCTGCAAGTTCATTACCACCTTGACTATTTACAGTGTTATTCAACTCTTCCTGAGTTGAATGCAACAGTGGGAACTCTTATCCTATTATATCAACAAATTTCTTGAATGTTTCCTGCAATTCGTTCAAGTTAGCCTTGAAAATTTCGGGGGCAACAGTCAAGTCATCCGGCATCGGTGACTAAGAAACATTATCATCTGACATTTTTTCTAAATTAGCAATATCAAACAGTATATCAGAACAAAATAATCCAATCCAATAAAGTGCAACTTAAAACCCAGATGAAAAACATGTATGACAATATAAAATCACAGCTATTTTGTGAATCTATATCTCTTAACCTAACAGGAAGTGGGCACTATAAAAATTCTGAAATATAAGTAATTTTATATGGTTACGAAACATATTAGGATCACTCTGGTGGGCCTTATGGTGGCTTCCAGCAAGTGGCAAAGTTCTACCCAAAAGTAGCCCAATTGGGCACTTGCAGGCAATATTAAGAAAACAGAAAAATCAATACTAAACCACTCTAAGCATAATCTAGGGCTCCAACCAAGGCCATATAATACATTACATCCATCCACTATTATATTGAATATACATACCGTCAGTTCTGCTATAACGCAGTACATGTGTTCCTAAAAATCTCCGCGTTGTGGCATTTCCCGCATTAAAAACAACAGGGCTTATGGGAAAAATTGGGATGGGGCAGAGCACTCAAAAAATGTTCAGTCTGGTAAAACATCTTAAATATGATAAACATCTTAAAGTTAATAAATAAATAAATATTACAGTAAATATAGCACTTTACCTTGACAAGATAAGAAGTTTGTTTGATTTATATTTCTATTCACTGACATTTTTTTTTTTTTTTTTGGATTGTAAAATTTAAAACAGAAAAAAATATAAGTAATGAATAACGACGAACACGGGGTGCACAAACTGCACAAGTACGATACGGAGTAACAAGTTTACAAAGCTTAAAAAATAGGAACAAAGAGAATATTCTGAAAATTTATTTATGTTTTTTATATGATTGAAGATTTCATGTTATTGCAAATGCAATAAGATCGAGTTTACTATAATTAGATTGCACTAACAGAAAAGCCCAATAAATCAGGAACTGCAAATTGTTTTTATTGTTTTATGGTAGTGACCTGCAGAAATGTGCTCCTCTGCTCATGCTATCCCACCTCATGAAATTTGTTTGAACAGAAAAATGTGAGCTCCTGAAAACATGAGCTGGCTTACAATATCACGTGTTATCTTGTGAATACAGCAAATGACAACAGCGTGTCTCCGACCGATACAACTACAGTAAATGGGAAATATAGCTCTTGCACATTCAACATTTTTTAAACTTCGAAAATTTGTATGTATTGCTGTGCAGGTCGCTACATTCAGCTTAGTGCTGGGTTTTGCATTCACCTGGTGTTACTTTCAGACAACATCGCACATGAGCCAATGCAAAAATCGCATTATACTCGCATTGTTCCCTAATATATCAATTGTGTTTGAGCAAATTCGCGTTGTGAAAATATGCATTATGGCAGAACTGACTGTACTAAAAACCAATACCTTGTGAATTGCTGAATATCTATGTTCTATGTTTCAACTAGGCAATATGGCGACTTCCAAGGATGTTTTCCCACCTACTTTAATCCATTAGCAGCCATGACAATTTATAGTAATGCAGTTATCTAAATATCAGTACACTGTACATGTATACTCCAATATATCTCCTCTCCAATATGAAAAATTAAAGGAGTGCTGACACTATCCAAGATGGCAGCCTACTGCAGTGATATCCTGAAAAATTTTTCCCACCACTATGCCATTTCTGTTTGAATGGTGGAAGAAGGCAAAATGTCTGAATATTTTCATGTCTTTGTATATTGAAAGGCAAGAGCTGAAAAACTGAAATAAATCCAAGCTAGCACAAAGAAGTAGTCAAAAAATGTCCCTTGGCTATGTGTAGCTGCCCAGCTGTCCAAAATGAAACTATTTTCCTTCCCAAATAAGTATTTTGGGAGGGCAAAATTAAAATTAATTAGATCAAAGCTGACAGTGAGGGAGACATAGGAAAAGCCATAGCCGCCATAACTGAAAAATACAAAGAATTCTGAAACAAAAGTCAGTTTTAGAAATTCATTTACATCAAGAGCTACACCCCAACTGTCAACTTGAAACTAAGCCATTTTACTCACCAACACTTCACAAACAAGATAATAACTTTCTTTTGACTGGGGGTGGCCAAGAACAGACAAAATAAACCGAATATCAGGGAGCTAACTTTTCAAGCTAAAGCACTGAACATGGGAGAGTCCACTGGGGGACATATGTATAGGCCTTGAACGAAAATAATTACTTAATTTTTTGCTGCACCGTTTTGGATCTTTGTTTCTTTGCTACCAGATCTCTCACTCTTTTCAGCAAGTGTAGCTAAGTTAGACAGCATTCAGTTTGTTTGTCGATTTTCACATATCATTTAATTCTGTTAATTGTTAAGGTAATAAAAATGTAAATTTGTGCTTTAAATCTTCATTTTTATAGCCTGTGGATAATATTCCTACGATTTTCACTTATTAGAATTGCCATTTAATAGAAGCAAAATTCAATTCGCAAACGTGATCACAATACCAGGCACTTACTGTAATTATTTTATGGCACCAGCATAAAAAATAAATAAATGCTGACTCGTTCGGATTATTGACATTTTGAATTATTGACGTTCAGATTTTTGACAATATACTGTAATGATAGAACAAAAATCAACTTACACGAGTATTTCACGGCTGTTTCTCTTGGACCACTACATCAGTAAAAATACAATAGCATAACAGGACTAATTTAATGTTTTTCATAAAACAAGGATGAATGTATGCATGAAATTAACAGAGAAAATTTACTATCATTTTAAATACTTTAGAGAAATATAAGTTAATAATTTAGGTGATTTTCAACATATCTTCTGCTTCTGAGGGTTTGAAAATGTATACAGTGAAAGCCTAGGCCTTAAGATGCAAAATGTAGCAAAATGTATTTTTTTATAATTAATTCAAAGGATATAACTTCCCTATAGGAATAATAATTTCTCATTTTCAATAATGATCAAACTTGGGCAAATTTATGTTAGTTCTTCCATCCACAAATTAAGTAATTTTCCATCTTCTCCATTGTTGTAACTTGCACTTTACTTACTTGTAATGTAGTTTCTAATATAGTTAGTTCTGCATTTGCCTTAATTTTGTGAGTTATATTGAAGACAGAGCACATTCTTTTAGGTGCAAGATGGAGGCTGCATGTACGTCCATTAAGCTTTCACCTGTTTTGTGCCTTTTCAAAATGTATAATTTGTATCAAGGCATATGATCATCTAGGCTTCTTGCCTTTAGTGCTAGCTGGTGATGTTGTTGAACTCATTTTCTCATTTACTCATTTTCTTTATTTCTATTTTGTAACTCTTTATGTTTTTAATTAAAATTAACAAGCACAATATCTTGTTTTTTTATGTTTTTCTTATTTTACGTTATGCATCGTATATGATAAACCATAACACATACATACGTTATAATAAAACTTATTGTAAGTTTTATTTGACAATAAAACCATTCGATGTTTAGTACATGTTTTAATGCTTTAAAATGGCTGCTAATGTATACAATACATATTGTAAAAGCTCAGGAATGCAAGATACACATAAAGAACAAAACAAATAATGAACAACATCTCGTAAACCGAGAGTTGCCTGTACTGTCGTACACAGCAAAATAATTACCTCCTTATCCATGCTGACAAAATTCCTGTATATCACCGACAATTCCAATGAGCTGTCCTAACATTTTCATTTTTTTTTTTTTTTTTTTCATTTTTATTAGCAAGCAGCCTGAGCTGTCCTAACAGCCCATCTTCACTGCTCAGAAAATTTCATGCCTGATTAGACAATTAGTTCTGGTTTGGTTTTATATGGTTAAACAGCAAGCACAAGCATTAGCGTTGTTAAAGCTAATTAATTTCAAATAATTTATAAAATATAAAACCTAATGCATAAAATATAAAACCTAATGCATAAAATATAAAACCTAATCTAGAATATCCAGAAATGAGGTAAGTAAAAAAATTTTACAAGTTTATCAGTTATAATGAAAAATATCATTATTGGCTTATAACTCTGCCTACAGTTTTAGCCAGCCTGTAGCCACATGAAATTATAGACGAGATATTAGCATTAGTTGCGGCATATGATACAGCATCAGCCGGAAAAAAAAATCTCCTTACCAATTCACCAATCCAGTCACTCCAAATGTTTGTCTAGTAGAGCCTTAAATTTATTTAAGCTATTAACTTCCACAACAACAGATGGAAGTCTGTTCCAGCAATCAACTACCCGGTGGCAAAAGGCAAATTTTCACACATCTATTCTACAGCTGTCGTTACTCAATTTGAATCTCTGCCCCTAAGGTTCATAATCTGAGTAAGCGGAAGAATCTCATTAGCATTGTGCCTGCACAAATAATTTAAAGCCTTATACACCTCAATCAGATCACATCACAGGTGCATAGTCTCCAGACTACAACTTGCAGAACCTAGGCCATTTTTTGGCAAGAGCACTCCTTTGTTCCTGTTACCATTCTGTTGCCCTTCTTTGTACTTGTTCTAGTAACTCTACATCCTTCCTAAAATTAGACTTCCAGACCTGTATTCAAGGTGTGGCCTGACCATTGCATATACAAAGGAATAATCACCTACTTGTCTCTGCTAGAAAAACTCCTATATATCATTGACAAGACTCCATGACCTGCTCCACAGCACTACTCAGAGAACTTCATATCTGACTGCATAATTACCCCCAGGTCTTTTTCATTCTCCACTTCCCTGAGTGTAGTACTGCACAGTTGGTACATTTTGCTTGGGTTACTGCAACCTATTTTCAGTACTTTGCATTGTCAATGTTAAACTTCAATTGCCACTTCTCAGCCCATCTGCCTAACTTTTCTAGATCCTGTTGCAGTAACATACTGTCATTAACAACCCTGCCAACTTTTGCATCATCTGAAAACTTCGACATTAAGCCTGATATACCTTCATTGATATCACCGCTAAATACACAAAACAAATGGGCCCAGCATCGAATCATGGAGGACTCCACTAATAACATTAAGGTGCACTATAACCCCGGCAGCAGCATCTTCATCATCATCCATTTCAATGCACTGCAGGATGAAGGCCTCTCCGGCAACTTTCCAGTTCCTTCTGTTTTGTGCAATGGCCATCCATTTACGACCCACAAACTCATGAATTTCATCTATCCATCTCCGCCGTTATCTTCCAAGTTTTTCTAGCTCCTCTTGGGTACCATTCTCTTATTTTCTTAGTCCATCTGTCATCATGCCTTCGAGCTATATGTCCTACCCAAGACCATTTTAGTTCTTTAGTTTTGATAGGAATATCCTTTACTTCAGTTTGCTGCCTAATCCATGTGTTTCTCTTCTTATCTAACAGTCTGATTCTCAATATAATTCATTCCATTCTTCGCTGTGTAGTTCTCAGCTTCTCTTCCATTCTTCTGGTGAGTGCCCAAGTTTCACTTCCATAAGTCATGGTGGGGAGTATACATTGGTTCATTATTTTACATTTCAGACAAATTTGGATATTGCTCCTCAGTATGTGACTATATGTCATGAATGCTATCCATCCAAAATTTATTCTTCTCTTCACTTCCAGCCATTTATCATTATTACAGCTAATGACTTTTCCCAGATAAGTATATGACTCCACCTTTTCAATTACTGCTCCTTCAATCATTAAGTCCCTTTCTGTGGCATACTTGTTCATCATTACTTTTGTTTTAGCCACATTCATCTTTAGTCCAAAATCCTTACTAACTGTTCATAACTGATTAAGATTTTCCTCTAATTCTTTGGGATCGTGGCTTATGACCACAATGTCATCTGCAAATCGTAAATGGTTTAGGTACTCTCCATTTACATTGACTCCTTTCTGCGACCAGTCTAATCTTCTCAAAGCTTCCTCAAGGGCAGTAGTAAACAACTTTGGAGATATTGTCTCTCCTCGTTGAACGCCTTTCTCAATTTTAAATTTGCTAATGTTTTTGTCTAGCCTAATAAAGGAGGTAGCGTCCTCATATATTTTCTTCAAAATCATAATATATGGGGTGACTATGACTTGTCTTTCCAGTGACCGAAACATTGCCTTATGCTGTACGGAATCAAATGCCTTTTCATAACCCACCAATGCCAGGCATAATGGTGTTTTATATTTATTTGCTTTTTCCATTAGCTGTTATATTACATGAAGGTGATCCATAGTTGAAAATCCTGTCCTAAAGCCAGCTTGCTCTTTTGGTCGATTCTCATGAAATATTCTTTCTAATCTGTTAGTAATGACCTTTGTGAACAACTTTTAGATGTGGGATAACAAGCTAATTGGTCTATAATTTCCAATTTCTGATTTATCTCCTTTCTTATGCAGCAAAACTATGATTGCACTATTCCACTCCTTAGGCCTTTTCTTTTGCATTTTGTGAAGAGTCTTGCCAGTTTTTGTGTCATGTCTCTTCCGCCCAATTTTAACAACTCATATGGCAGAGAAGAAAAATGCATGGGATCCATATAAATTAATGGGTGACATGGAAGCCTATGATAGATATAAGCTGGTCTGTAACCAAGTCACAAAGGAGATTAGGTAGGCAAAGGCAGATTATGAGAAATGCTTGGCAAAGGATACAAAGAAAAACAGAAGAGAGTTCTTTACCTATGTAAACTCTAGAAGGAAAGGGATGAATCAGATTGGTCCACTGGATATTGATGGTTCAACAGTTGAGGATCCTGCTCAGGTGGCTAACAAACTAAACGAGTATTTTGCATCTACATTCACACATGAGGAGTGAAGGAAGGGGAATGCCAAAGGTGAAGTAAACTCTGGCAGTGAGCTAGATGATTTTGTAATAATTGAGAGAAAAGTGGAGGAGAAATTGTTGAGGATAAACATAAAAAAAGGCACCTGGGGTGGATGGGGTCGATCCAGTTATATTAAAGGAGGCATCAAAGGAAGTAAGCAAACCTCTAGCCATAATTATGAGAGCTTCTTTGGACTTAGGGGAGGTACCCATAGACTGGAGATATGCAAATACGACCCCAATTCACAAAGGAGGATCAAAGGCTGACACAAGTAATTATAGACCTGTGAGTTTAATTTCTGTTCCAGGAAAATTAATGGAGGCACTGGTTAAAGAAGTACTGCAGGATCATCTAGACAAGATTTCAGTTATAGCTCGGACACCGCATGGTTTTGTTAAGGGAAGGTCTTGCCTGACCAATTTGATTGGATACTATGATGTAGTCACAAAAGAACTGGATGCAGGGAATAACTTTGATATCATATATTTGGATCTTAGAAAGGCTTTTGATACTGTTGCACATGGAAGACTGCTGCACAAATTGGAGCAGTGTGGCATTGGAGGCAAATTTCTGCTATGGATAAAGGGATGGTTGAGTGGGAGAAGACAAGAGAGTGGTAATCAATGGACACTGCTCTTTGTGGATTAATGTTATTAGTGGAGTCCTTCAGGGTTGGGTCCATTGTTTTTTCTGTATTTATAAATGATACTGATAATGATACAGGCTTAATGTCCAAGTTTGCAGACGATACAAAGGTTAGCAGGGTTGTTAATGACACTAATGACAGTACACTGTTGCAACAGGATCCAGAAAAGTTGAGCAGATGGGCTGAGAGGTGGCAAATGAAGTTTAACATTGACAAATGTAAAGTACTGCATATGGGAAACCGTAATCCCAGAGTAACGTATCAACTCAACTCTGTGGTACCACACTGACAGTGGTAGAGAATGAAAAGGACCTGGGGGTAATTGTGCAGGCAGGTATGAAGTTTTCTGAGCAGTGCAGATGGTCTGCATGAGAAGCTCATGGTGTCTTGTCAATGATGTACAGGAATTTTTCTAGCAGGGATAAGGAGGTGATTATCCCCTTGTATAAGGCAATGGTCAGACCACATCTTGAGTACTGTACACAGGTCTGGAAGCCTCATTTTAAGAAGGATGTAGAGCTGTTGGAACGAGTACAGAGAAGGGCAACAAGATTAGTGAATGTAACAAAGGGTTGCTCTTATGAAGAAAGGCTTAAGTTTTGCAAATTACAGTGTCTGGAGACTAGGCACCGGTGAGGTGAGGTGATCTGATAGAGGTGTATAAAGCCTTGAATGGTTTGAGCATGTTCAATGCCGATGGGATTCATCCTCTTTCTCAGAATAATCACCTGAGAGGACATAAATTCAGATCGAGGAAAGACAGATGTGCGGAAATTTGCCTTTAGCCAGTGGGTAGTTGGTTGGTGGAACAGACTTCCATCCTTTGTTGTGGAAGATGACAGCCTAAATAAATTTAAGGCTCTGCTGGACAGGTATTTTGAACGAAAGGAGTGGTGAAATGTTAGTGGGTTTTTTTTTTTTTGGCTGATGCTGCATAAGCTTGCTTTCTTGCATTATATGCCACTACTAATGCTAACTCTACAGTGACTTCATCTTCCCCCGGGGCTTTCTGATTCTTCATTTTCTTCAACTTCAACTGCTGGCATCATTCCCTTGCTCCTTGTATAATTCTCTATAGTAGTCTTCTGCTATTTGAATTATGACTTCTCTTCTATTTATAAGTACACCATCGCAATTCTTCAGTTTCAGTATCATTTGTCTTTCTGTTTTTCTGCTCATGGCTGCTGATTTAAGGCCTTTGTTTTCCCTTAATGCTTTTTTTTACTTTTATTGTGTTAAATCTTCTTATGTCCTCTCTGAGTCTCTTTCTAATGGCTTTGCATAACTCAGTATACTCAATTTTCTCCCTGTCAGTCTTTTTCTTGCTCTTCATTTGCCGTCTTCGGTTCATCATGACAAGTGTTTCTTGACTAAGTTTTTCTTCTTTAGATTTCTTTTTACCTATAGGTTTCTTGGGCTTTATCAAGTTGTAATATTCCTTGTCGATATCTTGGTCCTGAGTAGTCTACAGAAGCTCGAACTTGTTCTTAAGTTCCAATACATATTGCTTTTTCTCCTCTTCTGTTATCTCAAAGACCTTCATATTATTTATTCAAATCAGTTTTTTCCTTTCTTTTCTTACATCTATATCAAGTGTGCATCTTAACATTCTGTGATCACTTCCAACATTTACCTTTTTCAGGACGGTAACATCATTCACGATATATCTTCTGTTAGTGAGGATTAAGTCGGTTTTATTAGTTGTTAATCCATTTGGACTTGCCCATGTCCACTTCTTGTTCACCCTTTTCTTGAAAAAAGTATTCATTACTGACACTCCTTGAGATTCTGCAAATTCCACAAGTCTTTCAACCTCTTTCAATTCTTTCACCAATTCCAAAATTTCCTACAGTTCCCCTTTCTGCACTGTTTTGTCTCTTTCCAACCTTAGCATTGAAGTCCCCCATAATGATAGTGTAGTGGGTTTTCTGCTCATCTAGAAGACTCTCAATTTTGGTGTACATTTCTTCAACCTCTTCATCATCATGGCTCGATGTTGGTGCATAAATCATTATAACCTTTAGCTTGTAACTCTTAGAAATCCTGATTATTAGTCTTGACACGCTGGATGTACTTTTGAATTCCAAAATGTTGTTTTTTATATCTTTACAGACCAGAAAGCCAACTCCACCTTCCCTCCTTTCACTGTTTCCATTGGTGTACAGCATATTTCCACTTGATAAACTTATAAGTTATTCATTTCTTCATGTTGTTTCATCCAAAACGATGATATTTCAATTCACATTTTCTAATTCCTTTTCCAGCTCTAATATAGTGTCTTCACCGATGAGCAATTTTACATTGTAATGGGCCAAGTTCAGTTTCTGTGCATGGCAGCCTGGTTGTACCTAGAGATTCTTAGCACCCTCTGCTTCCACACTGATCTTCTTGCTGCCGTAAAGGGGGAGGGAGAGTGAGAGCCACTGGAGACTGAGGGTAATTTGTTTCGTCGTGCTGTCATGTGCTTGAGGGTTTGGTCTTTTCTTCTTCACGCTGACCAGGCATTTTAAAGAGAACCACTCTATACATTCGTTGCCACATATGTGACGTAACAGGGCTTACCATCGAGGTGTGCATGAGTGGATTTTAGGGAGGCAGGCCAACCGGACTTCTCCTAAATCTTCTGTAATAGAAAGATATTGGATCCATCAGTGTTTTAGACTGAGTGTCTGATAGCACGCAGAATACCTGTTCCCCTCTAAGCCCCCAGCAGCATATGCGCCCTTAAACCCCCATAACACACACTTGTTTGTTATTTGGTTTTCAGGAGCATTAGCAACTAAGGCCATATTGCTCCGGGAATATGCGGTAGTTATTCCCTGACCTTTCCGCATCCTCCGTATTTGGTGGTGACGGGCTGGAACGCCGGTCTAATCAAGAAGCGTGTGCACTGCTGCTCCTTCCCACCTGGCTACGGAGGCGCCCCATAACACACACTAATAACGTTAGTCCACAAAGAGCAATTTAGAGGGAATGGTGTGATTTTTTTTTTTTTTTGGCTGATGCTGCATAAGCTCATACATTTGCTTTCTTGCATCACATGCCACTACTACTACTACTACTACTAATGTTCATCAATTATCACTCCCTGTTGTGTCTCACTCAATCATCCCTTTATCCATTGTATCAATTTGCCCTTAATGCCATACCACTCCAATGTGTACAGCAGTCTTACACGTGCAACAGTACAAAAGCTTTCCTGAAATACAAGTATATGATACCAAAATTATTTTTAGCATCCAGTTCCTTTGTGACCACATCGTAGTATCCAATCAAATTGGTCAAACAAGACTCCCCCTTAACAAACCCATGCTGTGTCTGAACTATTACTACAGTGTTGTCTAGATGACCCTGCAAAGCTTCTTTAATCAGTGACTCCATTATTTTCCCCAGAACAGAAGTTAAACTTGCAGGTCTATAATTATTTGTGTCACCCTTTGAACTCCCTTTGTGAATTGGGGAAACATTTGCACATCTCCAGTCCATGGGGACTTCCGCTGAATCTAAGGATGTTCTCATAATTAGGGCTAAGGTTTGCTTACTTCCCTAGCTGCCTCCTTCAATATAACTGGATAGATTCCATCCACCCCAGGTGCCTTTTTTATGTTTATTTTAACAATTTCTCCTCCACTTTGCTCTTCGTTATTACAAAATAATTCAGCTCCCTGTTTTAGTAAACTTCTGTCCTCTTCTTTCTTACAGAATTCCTCATGTGTGAATGTAGATGCAAAATACTCATTCAGTTTGTGAGCTATCTGAGATGGATCATCAACAGTGGAACCATTGATATCAAGTGGATCAATCTGATTCTTCCCCTTCTTTCTGAAGTTTACATAAGTAAAGAACTCTTTGCTGTTTTTCTTTGCATCCTTTGCCAAAGATTTCTCGCAATCAGCCTTTGCTTACCTACCCTCCTTTGTGACTTGATTACAGACTAGTTATATCTACCATAGGCTTCTGTATCCTGATAATTTATAGGCATCCTACACATTTTTCTTCTCTGCCACAAACCTCATTAGTTCATCTGATATCCATTTAGCCCTAAATCTTGAACAATGTTTCTTAGTTGGTATGAAAAGCCTAGTAGCTTCCAAGATTAATTCTTTGAAGGCTTCCCATTTAGAATTTGCTGTTATTAACATCAGTTGATCCCACTGTATAGAATTTAAAAACTGTCCGAGACCACTGTAGTCACCTTTAAGAAAGCAAAAACCCTTCCCTTTATACTTGATGGTAGTTACATCTTTAAGTAAATCCCACATCAGCACACTGTGATCACTGTCACCTAGTGGTTCCTTTATCTGCAAATTCTTAATGCATAAATAATCACTGCTGATAATCAGCAGTGTCAACTTCACAGAACCAAATTCATATTATTATTATTATTAGCTGAGAGACAGAGAGAGAACAAGAGTCAGAAGTAGAAGGGAATCACCAAGAAAGAGAAGAATGATGATATTCACCTCAAGACCCTGGGTGTGTCAAGCTCATACTCACCAGATGTGAGCCCCTAGGGTAAAAATGCCAACTTCACAGAATATTTTTCCTCTGCACAACAGAAGTTTTTTGAATTTTTAACACAGATATTGTGTGAAAAAAAAATCTTGGAAAGCACTATGAATTACTCCAGAGGGATAGCACAGCTTGGTTTCCTGAAGTCAGAGAGAAATTCTGAACAAAAAAAAAAATTTAAAAACTCAACCGCTATAAGATGTGCAACAATGGGAACTATGAAATAACATGAACAGCTTAAGTTAATTTCCTTGGATCCGGGAGGAGCACCATTACAGGGCTTGTTGTACATGTTCAATGTTTCATAGAGAAACAATAGATCAGACTGTCCTTGAAGAATATGTAATTTACAGGATGAATGATCAGCATTATTGAAATGTGGGGGAAATTTTTACATCAATGGGGATATCAAATCTCATTCATGCCTACTATTTAATTATCACACAAAGTGTGGATATTAAATAAAGAGACTGCTGCAATGAAATATTTCGTATCTTAGAACTTATTCCTCTCAAATAATTGCTCTGGGCTTGCACACTGTTCTATACATTTCTTCCAAGCAGAGAAATATTTCTGGAAGTCATCTTCTGTAAGCCCCTTTAACACTTTGGTTGTTTTTTTTTTTTTGTGAATGTCTTCAATGGACTGAAAATGGGTTCCTTAAATGCACTTTTCAGTTCAGAGAAGAAAGTCAAAAGGGGCTAACTTTGGTGAGTACAGAGGAATTTTGTTTTTTGGCTAAAAATTGGCAAACAGAGAACACATATGCTGGAGCATTGTCTTGAGGGAGCATCCAACCATCCTTCCACAATTAAGATTTCTTCCTTTGAATATTCTGAGGCAGCCTTGTCAGAACTTTAGTGTAGTATATTTGATTGACAGTCTGATTTGGCAGGACATAATCATGCATAATAATTCCTTTAATATCAAAGAAAACAAAAAGCCTGGTTTTCATTTTTGATTTTTTTGGTCTGGGGAATTGTTTTATCTTCCATCACATTGACTGTTTTTCAGTTTCTGGATTGTACTGGAACAGCAACTTTCATCAAAAGCAATTACAGTACTCAAATTCTGAACTGCAATTTTTTTTCAAAACATCTTCACAAACTTGGAGTCTTCTCATTCTTTAATCTTCATTCAAAATTTTTGGCACCACCTTGACAGATGCTCTTCTCATGCCTAAATTTTCATTTAAAATTTGTCTGTTTCTTTGTCCATATTGAGGTTTTGCAGCAACCATTCTAATGTTTAAACAACAATTACTTACAATCAGTGTCCTTACCCAGTCCACATTTTAATCAGTTTTTATGGATACCAGATGGCCTGGTCATTCATTATCTTCTACATTCTTTCTTCCTTCTAAAAATCTTTTATGCCATTCAAACATGTGAGCTCTGAACGTAGTATCTTCCTCATAAACTTCACGTAACAACTCATTACTTTCAGTTGGCGTTTTCTTTAGTTTTGTTAAAAATCTGAGGTTGATTTGTTGTTCAATTCTTTTGGCTGACATTTTTCTGGCAAACTGCAAAAACACAAGGTAATGAAAACCTGCTGCAAAGAGAATGGGAATGTTGGAATGTGACTTGGCAGAAAACTAGGCAAAGGTTCCAGGTCAACTGCTGTGCCTTTATTTCACAGGTGGCACTTATGTGTAGTGGCTGCATACGCTGTCTTGTTATATAATAGCCATACATTGTATATTTAAGTTAGTAAAGCAATTACACCACAATTGGTATGTTATATTAATTTAAATAACTTTAATTAAAATGTGTAGAGGCTATTAATTTTGGAACTCTTTGGGTCCCACATCAGTAGTAATAACATGTTGTGGCTTGCACATATATTTCTGTTTTAATTAAAATTATCTAACTTCATGTGCCTAAACTAATGCAGTACGGTGCATTTTTTTTTTTTTTACAGTGATTATTCCTGCAAACTTCATGATGTTCTCCAGCTGCTGCAAAGCATATTTCAAATATTATAAATATACATTTAGAATATTTGAAATTATAATAAATATTTTCTTTTTATACAGAAATGAACTAGTACTTACTCTTGCTACTTGATCCAGTGAAAACATGTCTAAATCTCCAGAAACCACCCATTTTAATATGTATATGAATACTTCAGGAGGGAGAACAGATATGTGTGTCATCTAAAAAAAAATAATAATAAAATGAAATAGCACAAAAAATAATCAAAGATTTGCTACACTTTTCTATGAAAAAAGTTCTGATGATTGATGATGAAAAGGACACACTTCTATGTTAATTAAAGTAGGTCTATTTTTGGAAAAATACTTAACTGAAACTCAACATTTAGAGGCGAATCAAATGTTCTACAACTCTGCCCACATTCATCAGTAGATTACGTTACAGTAGAAAGTTTCGGATAAAAAGTGATATCTATATTGCTGCTGAAGTCCTACTCCAGAACTGTCAATGGTAATATGTATGTTTGCAGTATGCTGAATTGGCTGAAGAGGGGTGCTGCGGTAGCCTAGTGGATAGGGATTGGCTATGATATCCTGTTGGATATGGGAGCTGTTGACTACACTAGCATTGCAAGGGAGAGTCACTGAATGAGTGTGAGGAGAGCCCAAGAATATGTGGTGGGGCAAAGGGGAATTATGATTCTACCTCTGTTTCTGTCGATGTGGTAGACAGTGATTAGGGCTTCTTTGTAGTCTCAGGGTTTCTAATTATGTTCTCTGGTCGACATGCTGGGTTCTTGGATGAAGTGATCTCTCGAATGCTGTGAAAAAGCAATGTTAATGCTGCCTAGGTTCCCCAACATGGGGTGCAACTGTCATGCTCCATCACTGAGTGGAGCTTGTGATACAACTGGCCAATGTAGCAATTGCCACACTGTCAATCACCTTGGTAGATAGCATTTTTACTATCTAAGCAGAGTGGTGGACTTCTATTGATCTGTTTTCTTTTCTTTGTTCCAGTGTGGCAGACTTTAGTGTGTTTGTGTTTTTCCTTTGTTCCGGTTCGTTGTTGTTGTTTTTGGTTTTTAGGAGCATTAGCAACTAAGGCCATATTGCTCCGGGAATATGCGGTGGTCATTCCCTGACCTTTTTGCATCCTCCGTATTTGGTGGTGACGGGCTCGAACCCTGGCCTAATCAAGAAGCGTGTGCTATGCACTGCTGCTCCTTCCCACCTGGCTACGGAGGCGCCCTTTGTTCCAGTGTAACAGATTTTAGTGTGTAATGTCTCAGTGGGCAATTCTGATCACTTCATCTAGGATGGTAGGGACACCTGACATGAGTGCCGTTCTTCATTTCAGATCAACCCACCCACAACAGTGTGAAAGCAAAGAGCTGACTCTCAGGGTCCTCCATAACTGCAGCCTACCCACAGATGCAGAAATACAGAATACCAATTAACATAACACCTAACAATGAATATCCATATGGCTTTATCAACTGGATCATTAAGAAAACAGTTGAAAACACTGAAACAGATATTTCAGTAGTAAGTGTATACTTACCACTGAAACATCCATTCACCAAAAGCTTAACAGGGTATGCAGGGTCTGTCAAACGATTTCTATTGCTAATGGCCTGAGTATTATTATGTTAGAGCAATAGGAATATTTCAATATGATAAAAAAAAATTGTGTCTATCTTTAAAAAAGAGCTTTCATAATAGTCAGCTTTACTTCCTTTCTTTTACTAGAATAGTTATGTTTCAAAGGGAACTATAATTATGCTTGAAAGGGAAGTAGCATTTATTTATGATGAATTGCCATCACATATAAGAGAGGGATGTCATTATTATGGGGAAAAACCCATAATGCAAATTTTGTTTTCATTTGGCATAATACAGCAAAAAGGTAGGTACACATGCAGAGATGGACATTAAATGTGGCGTGTATTAATGGCTCTATGCTAAGGAGTTGTTGGCAGAAATTTTAATCTCAGTTATGCATTGGTTAATGAATCTGAACTATAGAACAACTGCACTAAACTACAGTTGAGGTGTAAATCCAGCAATTGCACCTTAACTACAGTTGAGGTGTAAATTCAACAATCCATTATCTAGCAATGTCCACTATCTAGCTATTTTCAGAAAATTTGTTGATATTTAGAATCCTTTGGCTAATAGGAAGTATGATAATTCCTAATAGCCTGATTCCAAATAGCATTAGAAAATCCTGTGACCTTGTTAGAAGATCACAGGATTGTCTAATGCTATTCACAAACAAAATTGGTAATTCACCGATCATTGAACTGTCAGCTGAGAACCATTTCTTAGGATGGGGATCACAATAAATATCAATAAAATATAACTATTAATGATCCTGTTCAGGTTGCTGACAAACTAAATAAACATTTTGAATCTACATTCATGCATGAAGAAGTTTTTAGGGCCGGAAACACCAGAAGTACAATGAATTATAACTGGGACTAAATGATTTGGTTATAACTGAAAAGAAAGAAGAAGAGAAACTGCTCAGGCTAAAAGAAAATAATGCATCTGAGGCTGATGGATTTATCCAGTCATATTAAAAGAAGCATCAAAATAAGGTAAGCAAACCCCTGGCCATAATTATGAGAGCATCTTTGGATTCGGGGGAAATTCTTACAGATTGGAAGTGTCCAAATGTGTCTCCTATTCTCAAGGCAGGATCAAAGGGCAACATGAGCAATTACAGACTGTAAGCTTGACAACTTCTGTTCCAGGGAAAATAATGGGTCAGTGGTTTTAAAGAAGTATTGTGGGATTATCTCAACAGGAATGAAATTATATGGAAATCTCACCAATCTGATTAGCTACATTGATGCAGTAACAAAGGAACCGGATGTAAACAATAATTTTGAGATCATATATTTAGATTCCAGTAAAACTTTTGACACTGTTATGCACAAAAGACTGCTGTACAGATTTGAGCAGTGTAGCATTAGAGGCAAGCTAGTACTATGGATAAAGGGATGGCTAAGTGTGAGAAGAGTGGTTATAAATGGTCTTCTTGGATTAATATTATTAGTGGAGTCCCTCAAGGTTCAGTTCTGAGTCCCTTATTGTTTTCAATATTTATTAATGGTACTGCTGAGCTTGTTGATGACACAAAGGTTAGCAGGGTGTTAAATGACATTAATCAGGGTACTCCAACAGGACTAGAGAAATTAAGCAGGCAGGTGTGGTAAATGAGACTTAACACTGATGAATACAAGGTGCTGCATAATGGGTAGCAGTAATTCCAGAATAACATATCAATTAGATGGCATGACAATCAAGGTGGCAGAGAAAGAAAGAGATATAGGGGTAATTGTGCAGTCTGACATGGAGTTCTCTGAGCAGTATAGATAGGCTGCAAGAACAGTTTATGGGGTTGTCAACAATAAACAAGAACTTTGCCAGAAGGGATAAGGAGGTAATTATTCCACTATATAAGGCAACGGTTAGGGTGCATCTTGAGTACTGCATACAGGCCTGGAAGCCTCATTTTAGGAAGAATGTGGATCTATTGAAACAGGTACAAGGAAGAGCAATGAGATTATTCACGAACGAAAAGAGGTACTTTTACCACAAAGACTTTGGTTCTGCAAATTGCACTGCTTGGAAACTAGTCACATGTAAGGAGACGTGATTGAAGTGTTAAGGCTTTAAATGGATTAAGTAAATGTAAAGACGATGCTATTCTAATTCTTTCTCAGAGAATACTAGCTGCAGGATAGATATGTGAAAATATGCTTTCAGCCAGAGAGTAATTGATTGTTGGAACTACCATCTGGTGTTGTGGAAGTGTGTAGTTTGAATAAATTTATGAAAGAATTTTATATATTATTGAGGGGATGGACAGATGAGGTGGGGTAGTGTTGTTTTTTCCTTTTTTTGGTGATAAGCTTGCTTCTTGCATCATTTGACTACTAAAATGATTTTCGTAAAATAAATTTAAGCTACAAATTACTTTTATTGAACTGACTTTAGGAGGTAGCAGGCTGAATGACTTCAAGAGATGAAAGGGTCCTTGGTGTATGTGTGGGGGGAAGGGCCCAACCACACAAAATTTGCATAACCACTGATGAGTTTTAAGCTATATCTATGCAGATATATTGAATGTACAGAGAACAATATATGAAAAAAAAAAAAAAAAAATTTTTTTTTTCATTTTTTTTTTCATCTCTGTACATACTACCATTGGTTCCTCTACTGCAGCACTATTTAATTACCAGTCCACAAGACCGATTCAATTATACTAATTGTAGTGGACTGCCAAAACCTACCCAGAGGGGCCCACTCAACACACTGAATAGCCTTGTTCGACTGCAGATTTTATTAATGAAATTTTTTAATTTATCAGTTAATACACATACAAGTATACAGCATACAATGCATCATGAGGTTTCATTAACCTTTCATAAATGCTCTAGTAAGGAACAATTATAAGAAAAAAATTTAAAAATCATGGACAGATAATCTGAAGTTTACTATATACATGTTCACATATTAAAATATCAAATAAAATTTTTAAATTTTAAATTCATATATTAAATTGTGATCTTAAACGTTCAATTTATTTGTATTCATCTGCATACTTTTCATTTATTTGATTATGTACCATATATGTAACTTAGGACTGTAAATTTAATATGATCTGAATTAAACACTGTACTATGTGTCATTTCTCAATTATGAAAAATTCAATTTCTATAGGGGATTTTTCTGTTTAAAACAATTTCTTCAGATGTCCCTTTTAAAAATATCTTAAGTGGGTTTCACTTTACATACAATATCAGTATATAAGAATTTAAACTTGCATTAATGCTATCATTCCATACCATTTTAAGATGTTTCTAATAAGTAATCATAAAACATAAATAGCAAGTAGTTCAAAAGTCGATCAGGTTGTTATGAGATTAGATATGTGAACTGTTTCAATGTTAACTGGTATATGAAGAATAGATTTTTGAATCATCAGTTTACAAGTGGTAATAATTAATTCAACACATCAACAGGAATAATCTTTAATAACTGTAAAAATGCAGGTGCTAACCCTAGAGCAGGCATGCTGTTAAAAGTCCACCCCTCCCCACAAATTTAAATATTAAAATATCTATTAGAATTACTAGTGTGAATTTTAATACTTGCCCAATAATACTGAATATTTTTAATAAGAAATGTATAGCTCTAAAATATCTGTTTGTATACAAAATGCACCATATACCCATATGTAATTTTCACAGAGTTTTTGTTTATGTTCTAATTTCATTCACTCTGTGACAATATACACTGGAATAATAAAAATCAGTATTCACATTAAAAAAAAAAAAAATTTGAAATATATTTTTTTTTTGTATAGCAAGCAATTTTTAAAGCTATTTCTTTTTATTAATTAATTTAGTATTGGTATTAGTAGTGGCAAATGACTCAGCAGAAGAAACTTACAGACCAGCTCTGCAAGCTTCTTTTATTGCATCCTTGAATTTATTCAAACCACCCACTTCACACAACAACAGATGGAAGTTTATTTCAATAATCAACTACCCACTAATTGAAAGCAAATTTCTGTACATCTGTCCTGCAACCAACCTTTCTCAATTTGAACGTATGTCTCCTTATGTGTATAGTCTCACAAGAGGAAGAAAACGCCATTAACAATGGGCTTACACAATCACCTCGCAGGTGCCTCGAGGAGATCTGATCGAGTACAGTTTGCTGAACTGAAGCCTTTCTTGGTAACAGCACCCTTTTGTTCCCTTCACCAATCTCACTGCCCATCTTTGAAACAATTTCAGTAGATCTACATCCTTCCTAAAATCATGCTTTCAGACCTGTATAAAGTATTCAAGATGCGGCCTAACCATGGCCTTGTACAAAGGGATAATCACCTCCTTATCCCTGTAATATATCATTGACAAAACCCCATAAGTTTGTCCTGGCAGCATGTCTGTAATGCTCAGAGAACTTCATATCTAACTGCACAATCACCACAAGGTCTTTTTTATTTCCCACTACTCTGAGAATAATACCACACAGTTGGTATTAAGCTGGGTATTAAAACTGCTACCCATATACAGTACCTTGCATTTGTCAATTTTAAACTTCGCCTGCCAATTCTCGGTCCATCGGTCTAATTTTTCTAGATCTCGTTCCAGTATCTTTGTTACCTTTGTTACTATCATTAACCACCATTCCAAATTTTGTATCATCTGAAAACTGAGACATTAAGTCTAACACCATCATTATCATTCATAAATATTGAAAACAACAATGGGCACAGCACCCAGGAGGACTCCACTAATAACATTACTCAATGCTATCAGTGGAGCAATGCCCACTGATAACCACTCTGTCTTCTTCTCCCACTCAATCATCCTTTTAAACAGCAGTAACCAGCCCTTAATGCCACATTCCTCCAGTTTGTAAAACAGTCTTTATGTGCAAAAGTTTCTAAAGCCTTCCCGAAATTAAAGTAAATAATATCAAAATTATTTTTTGCATCCAGTTCCTTTGTTACTGCATCATAGTATCCAACCAGATTGGTCTGACAGGAACATCCCTTAACAAATCCATGCTGTGACTGCACATTAATTACTTTGTTGTCTAGATAAGTGGTCTCCAAAGTAGGGTGCGTGTGAGATGATCCATGGGGTGATTTGGTAAGCAGAGCGAGCGATGCAATTTTTCCGTTTGGATCAACGTACCTATGTGAGGTGACTTTCTCTGCAATGACTATCATTAAAACCACGTTTAGAAATAAACTTAACTTGGAACCAGATCTTTGGGTAGCTGTGTCCCAAAATATGTAACCAAGATACACACCAATAATGAAAAATATTCAAGCACATTTTTCCCACTGAAAAATGCTGTTGATTTGATGTATACCACTTTGTACTTTAATTTCAATTTCAAATTTGTTTTGTATTTTTATGTCAAATTAGACTGTGATCTTTTCAAATTATATGTGATTTTATATATGTGATTCTAGATATAATGCATACTATGTAAATTATTAATAAATAAAACAAATAGTATTACATTACATTTACTACACTTGTTACATTAATGATTTCATATCATTTTGTGCTTGAACTTCAACTTAATTTTGTTTTGTATTTTTTTATTTGCGATCTTTTAAAATTATATGCGATTTCATAAATGTGATTTTAGATATAATGCCTTCCATGTAAACGATTTATAAATAAAAAAAAATATTACACTTTTAATTTTTTATTCCAGGGTGTGTGCTAGTCCTTTTAAGTAAAATAAGGGTGTGTGACCAAAAAGGTTTTGAGACCACTGGTCTAGATGGTCCTGCATTGCTTCTTTAACCAGTGACTCCATTATTTTCCCTGGAACAGACACCAATTTAACAAGTCTGTAATTACTCACATCACAGCATGGTGCCTTTTTACGTTTAACACCAAAAATTTTTCTTCCACTTTCCTTTCAGTTATCACAAAAAATCATCTCCCTCTCTTAGGTTTTGATAAATTACTGCCATCCCAATCCCTAAAGAATTCCTCATGTGTGAATGTAGATGCAAAATACCTATTGAGTTTGTCAGCAAACTGAGCAGGATCAACAACAGTTAAACAATTGACATCAATTGGCCCAATGTGATTCAACCCCTTTCTTCTACTGTTAATATATACACAGAAGTCTTTGGAGCTATTCTTTCCATTCTTTGACAGAGACTTATCATAATCTGCCTTGGCTTGCCTAATCTCCTTTGTGATTTGATTACACACTAGTTTATATCTACCTTAGGCTTTTGTAATTAAAAACCTAGTGATTATTTCCTTGAATTCTTCCCTTTTAGAATCTGCAGCTGGTAACATCATCAGTTGTTTCCACTACACAGAATTTAAAAACTGTCTGAGACCACTGTAATTACTACTACGAAAGCAAAAGCCTTTCTCTTTACCCTCAATAGTAGTTATGTCTTTAAGTAAATTCCATATCAGTAAACTGTGATCACTGCCACCAAGTGGATCTATTACCTGCAGATTCTTAATGCATTAAGAATGACTACTGACAACCAGATCAAGAGTACTGATTCCTCTTGTTGTCTCTCTAACATGTTGCTATAGAAAAGCCATCCAATAAATCAGGTTTGGGCCCATTGTTGTTTTCTGTATGTAGCCGAGTGGTCAGAAGCAGGAGTGCAGTGCACACGCTCTTTGAATAGACCGGGGTTCAAGCCCCTGACTGCTAAATATGATCAATTTGCCAACCTGCACTGGGCCAGTGTGGCAGATTATGGTCCATTTCCCTCAACATGAATTGCAGAGGAGGCATCCATCCTGCAGTGGGTTGATAATAGCTGCAGTTTACCTTTTTTTTTATTTTTTTTTTGATGTCCAAGTTTGCAGATGAGGGCAGAGTTGTTAATAACAGTAATGACAGTATGATACTGCAACAGGATGTAGAAAAGTTGGGCAGATGGGCTGAGAGGTGGCAACTGAAGTTTAACATTGACATTCAAAGTACTGCACATGGGTGGCAGTAACTCCAGAGTAATGTACCAACTGTGCTGTACTACACTCACGGTAGTACAGAATAAAATAGACCTGGGGGAGGGTAGTTATGAAGTTTTCCGAGCAATGCAGACAGGCTGCCAGAGTAGCTTGTGGGGTCTTGTCAATGATATACAAGAATTTTGCTAGCAGGGATAAGAGATACAAAGGGATAATCACCTTATACAAAGGTGATTATCCCTCTATATAAGGCAATGGTCAGGCCACACCTGAGTACTGCATAGAAGTCTGGAGGCCATATTTTAAGAAGGATCTAGAGCTGCTGGGACAAGTATAGAAAAGGGCAACAAGATTCATTAGGGGAACAAATAGGGTGTTCTTACCAAAAGAGGCTTAAGTTCTGCAAATTGCAGTGTCTAGAGACTAGATGATCTGATTGAGGTGTATAACACTTGGAATGGTGTATAACACAATGCTGATGGGATTCTTCCCCTTGCTCAGATTATGCACTTGAGGGGGCATAAATTTAAATTGAGGAAAGACTGTTGTAGAACAGAATGTATAGAAATTTTTGAACAAACCTTTGAAGCAAATGGATGGGCGAAATGGGACGGTTTTTTTTTTCTTGGCTGATGCTATATAAGCTTGCTTTCTTGCATCATATGCATCTACTAATGCTAAAGCTAAGTCTTGCTAATGTGCAAGTGACCACCACAAATTCCAGTCAATATGTGGAAAGTAAAAATCCCCCATTATAAGATATTCTGGTTTACTGGCCCACCCACTCTATTTTTCTGTGTAGTTGTTTGGCATACTCATCACAGTCATTAGGCCTATAGCACACTCCTACTCTTATATTTATTTTCCCAGTACTTATATCACACCAAACTGCCTGAACATTGCAATTTGCCACTCATTTCAACTGGATGCACTGCCTTAGATTTAATATGCTTGTTAACTAAAAGCATAACCCTCCCCTCCTGCTGTCCTTCCTGTATATATTATATTTCCCACATTCAAATTCAGCATCACTTATGTCTGAGTGACACCATGTCTCTGATATCCCTACATCTGCATTTTAAGACTTAATCAGTACTTCAAATTCATCAAATTTATTTACAAAGATACTAGCATTGATGTACATGCAAGTATACATGCATTTGTTCTTACTCTTGGTTACACTAAAATAGTCCATGTATTTAATTGTTCTATGGCACACTACAGCAGAGCTTGAAATCCCCCACACCTTGCTTTCCACGTTGTTACATGTTCTGATAAAAGCAATGCAAGAATCACTTTCACCTCTGCCTGCAGCTCTAGTTAATCTATTAGTCTATGTATTCCACAAGCTAGCAGTTTTCTGACCCTCCTTTCACTGCTTTGATAGCATCAGCAAATATTCTTGCACCCTTTCAAATTAAGTTTATCACATCCTTGTAAAAACCATCTCTCCTGTTAACAAGTGCAGACCATGTTGAGAAAAATTCTATTCCCTGAGCCTTGCATATTCTCTCCAGCACCAAATTGATTGACAAGGCTCTCAACATCTACTCCCTATTGCAGAAACTTTCAAATTCAATCCTAACTCATGAATTTTTCCCAACATTGCCCTGTACTTATTAAGTAAGTCCTGAAATCTCCTACTCTTAATATCATTAGTCCATCATGTACAACAATATCACCTTTTGTGCCCTTAAAAGATGATATCCACTTTACAATGTCATCTACTTTTGTTCTTGGCAGACATATCCTAGTCCTATTCCACAATATACAGGGGGGGGGGGTTGATTCAGCCTTTTGATAACAATTTTGACATTAATCCTGCTTGCGACATATGGCAGCAATGTAAATTTTTTTTCCCCACAGGCGCAGTCCCAAACCTTATGAACAGGTGTATCAGTCGCAGAAGTTGTTTTAATGTCAACATACCTTGGAAATTGGACCCATGATTGAAAGGTTACATAACTGCACTGCACGAAAAGTGCAGTCACTCGTTGTCGGTGAAAATCCAAAAGCCCAAAGAGCTATAGTGTCACGTGTGGGAACATCCCAGTCAATCCTTTGTAGCATAATCAACGAAAATTTGCAACTGGAGAAGAAGCACAAGGCCCTCATACACCACCTAGGAGCAAGGCACATTGCAGAGCCGCTTGTTTCTTTGTTTGTTATTTGGTTTTTAGGAGCATTAGCAACTAAGACCATATTGCTCCGGGATATGCGGTGGCCATTCCCTGACCTTTCCGCATCCTCCGTATTTGGTGGTGACGGGCTCGAACCCCGGTCTAATTAAGAAGCGTGTGCTACGCACTGTTGCTCCTTCCCACCTGGCTACGGAGGCGCCTTGCAGAGCCGCGGGGCAATGCTCGAAAACTCTACAAAAAATATCTGGCAGCTGAAAGGTGGAAATTCGTAGCAACATTGGACAAAGCATGGGTGTATCTCTCCTATTGCAATAAAATTCAAGCAATTTATTACCATCCACAGGGTGACAAGGCCTTTCCAACATGGGCGCATCAGTGGAACAAAAGTTTTGGCTGAGGTTTTATGGTTGTAGTCGGTTTTTGTTATAACGGCAAATTTGAGTTGCGTAGAGTCGCTAAAAACGTGAAAGTTAACTCAGTGTATTACTAGACTGAAGTTCTACAGCCGTTTTTTGAACGTGAAATACCCACATTGTACGGTTCTGAAGCTGAAAAGGTCTGGGTGCACCAGGATAAAGTGTCCAGCCACAGTCACGTTCCACCCATGCCTTTTTTGCGGAGAATGAAAGTGGTGACAGGTATTCGTTCAATCCCGCTCGAAGATATACCTGTTAAATCACCTGAAGCGGCACTCATGGAGTTTTGCGCATTTGGACTTTTGAAAAAAGCTCTCGGAAACCGCCGCCCCAGAACTGTTGAAGGTTTGCGGAAAGTCTGCCAGCAGGAATGTGACAAGATCAACTTGGCTGTTTTGCAGTTAGCTTTATTTCAATAGAAATTGCGATGCCATGCGATAGTCCATGAGAAGGGAAACCAAATAGAACACAACCGGTGGCAGCGGCACAGAATTTTGTAGTTTTAAAGGACTGTCAAAATTGTTATCAAAAGGCTGAATCAACCCTCCGTATTTCCCATTTCTCTGACAACAGAGTCACCAACAATAACTACCTCCTGTGGAACAAACAGATTCTGCCACGAGGATTACTGCTGTGTTGCCTGATGCACAAGTGTGAGCTGTGGTGTTGAGTTGGGCAGCTAAAAGCATTATGGGGGCCCATTTTAATTCCTTTGAGGGTATCTACCCTACTCTTCAAGCTCTCATAAACAATCATCAGAATGCTGAGCTGGTGCCTAATTTCTTCACACTCTCTGCACCAAACACATACAAAGACATCCCCTTGGCTGTATCATGTCCTGTTACAGATAGATTTACAAACATTGCACAAGTAGCACATATCATTAGGCAGTGATTCATAGGAGAATCACATCCTTCAGTTCTCCCCTGAGCCACAGTACTCCAGCAAAGCAAAGCAATGGACTATTTGGAGCCCATTGCTTTGATGCTCTAGCCAGGGACATGATTTCAGCTTAATTTGAACTTAATTTCACAATACTACACTAAGCTAATAATACCTAAATGCAATAATATGTATTACACTATCAAGTTTATGTTACATGTTACCTGTCAAGTTCACATTATCTTATGCTAATAAGTTTAGATTATACGTTATTCTATACTATTATGTTCGTAGTTTTATATTAGTTATAGCTTTACCAAAAGTAAAATTTCTTAGCTAAAAACAAAAAAAAAAAAAAGTGACAAATCGTGAGCTAATTATTTATCACAATTAAAACCCTACAATTCATTTAACTCCCTACAATCATTTTTTAATTAACTACAATTAATTCCTACAAATCATTTAACTTCCTGTTAAAGTTTAATAAACATCTGGCCCTCTCCCTCCTTGAATAACTCCTCATGTGCATCTACATTCACACATGAAGAGTTATTCAAGAAGAGGGCCAGATGTTTATCAAACTCTAATAGGGAATTAAATGATTTTGTAATGACTGAGAGCAAAGTGGAGGAGAAATCGTTGAAGTTAAACATAAGAAAGGTACCTGGGGCAGATGGGATCTATCCAGTTATATTAAAGAAGGTAACAAAGGAAGTAAGCAAACCTTTAGCCATAATTATGAGAGCATTAATGGACTCGGGGGGAAGTCCCTATCAACTGCAGATGTGAAAATGTATCTCCAATTCACAAAGGGGGGATCAAAGGTTGACACGATTAATAACAGGCCTGTTAGTTTAACTTCTGTACTAGGGAAATTACTGGAGGCATTGGTTGAAGAAGCACTGCAGGATCATCTAGACAAGAATTCAGTTATAGCTCAGACACAGCATAGGTTTGTTAAGGGGAAGTCTTGTCTGACCAGTTTGATTGGATACTATGATGCGGTCACAAAGAAACCAGATGCCAAGAATAATTTTGATATCATACACTTGGATTTCAGGAAAGCTTCTGACGTTGCACATGGAAGATTACTGTACAAATTGGAGCAGTATGGCATTAAGGGCAAGTTGCTACAATGGATAAAAGGATGGTTGAGTGGGAGAAGACGGAGAGTGGTAATCAATGGACACTGTTCTTCATGGACTAATGTTATAGGTGGAGTCTTCCAGAGTTCGGTATTGGGCCCATTGTTGTTTTGTATATTTATCAATAATACTGATGAAGGTATATCAAGCTTAATGTCAAAGTTTGCAGATGATACAAAGGTTGGCAGGGTTGTTAATAACAGTAATGACAATATGCTGCTGCAACAGGATCGGGAAAAGTTGGGCAGATGGGCTGAGAAGTGGCAACTGAAGTTTAATATTGACAAATGCAAAGTACTGCATATGGGTAGCAGAAATTCCAGAGAAATATACCAACTGGGTGGTGTTACACTCAGGGTAGTGGAGAATGAAAGAGACCCGGGGCAATTGTGCATTCAGATATGAAAGTTTCTGAGCAGTGCAGACAGGCAGCTAGAGTAGGTCATGGGGTCTTGTCAAGCAGGAGTAAGGAGGTGATTATCCCCTTGTATAAGGCAATGGTCAGGCCACACCTTGAGTACTGCGTACAGGTCTGGAAGCCTCATTTTAGGAAGGATGTAGAGTTGCTAAAACGAGTACAGAGAAGGGCAACAAGACTGGTGAAGGGAACAAAGGGGTTCTCTTATGAAGAAAGGCTTAAGTTCTGCAAATTGCAGCTTCTGGAGACTAAGGCATCTGCGATGTGATCTTTGAGGTGTATAAGGCTTTGAATGGTTTGAGCAGGCTCAATGCTGATGGAATTCTTCCTCTTGCTCAGATTACAAACCTGAGGGGGCATAGATTCAAACTAAGGAAAGACAATTGTAGAATAGATGTGCAGAAGTTGGCCTTTAGCCAGTGGGTAGTTGATTGTGAAACAGACTTCCATCTGTTGTTATGGAAGTTGATAGCTTAAATAAATTCAAGGCAAAACTAGACAAACATTTGGTACGAATGGATCAGTGAAATGGGAAGGGTTTTTTTTTTTTTTTTTTGGCTGATGCTGTATAAGCTTGCTTTCTTGCATTATGTACCTCTACTAATACTAATGCTAATTCCACTATCATGCACTAGCCTACTAGTTACACGCAATGATATTTTTACCAAATCACCATGCAAAAGCTGTATGAATATTAAATCATAACTTACAAAATCTCTAGCTAAATTTAAAAATAAGCTAACATACATGACTAAGACAAACTATTTAATGAACACAATTACTAAGTTAAATTAAGTCAAAAAGACAGAAAAAAATTTTCTGAAAAACTTATCTGTTTACAGGAGCTCAAAACTTAGTGTTAGAATAAAGAATATAATTTTTTTAAGTACAGCATTTTAAATTATTTCTTGTTGTACCTGCTGTATCTGCTACAGGGTTAAGCATCCTGTTATTATGTTTTGCATATTAATAAAAAAAAAAAAAAAACTGAGACAAAACTGATTTAACCTTTTGCTCATGTGCAGGAATACAAATATGGTTAATTTCAGTACTTTCTGAGAGTTTCTGGAATCTTTCAAGCAAATCATCCATATCCTCTTCAACCTCCTCAGAAGTATTAATAGTACTACAGATACACAAAAAAAAAGTTCGTTTTATATCACAAAATATAACCAGTATTATATATGAACAAAAAACAACAGTTCTGATTGTTTTTCAAATTGCCTACTAAGACAAGTGACTCAAAATTTATAATAATGATACACTTAAAACTATAACATTTCACCAATTAAATACAGCTGATTGTCTCCAGTTCAACCTCCAGGCTGAACCTATTCTGTAAATTTGCAGTTTTCAGAAGTTTTACCAAAAATTAAAAACATAAATGCTGGCCTTTTCATTTATTAGCACAGTATCAAATTATCAGATATAAAAATTGCAATATTGCATGAAACATTTTTTCTTTAATGACCACTAAAGTAACTTATTGAAATGCTGTACCTAAGTCATGTTTAAAGGCTCCACTATTATGAAAAAACTGGACAAAATCAAATTTATATGTCCTGCACCTTTTATAATACAGTGGATTCCAATTATTTGGGCCACCGGTTATCGGGGCAGCCGTTTATTTGGGACAAATCTTAAAGAACAGAACCCAACTGAGAAAATAGCCAGGGTTTATTTCACTTAATTGGGACAACATGCTGTTTAATCGGGGCAGGAGACCCCAGCACTGGAGATTACTCTATGATTGTCTCTGACCGTACTCTTGGTTCGGTCGGATTTCTGGAGGTCACAACCAAAAAACAATTAGCAGTCACCTGTTTATTGGACTTTTCTGTTAGTGCAATCTATCATAAATGGATAGTAAACTCGATCTTATTGAATTTGCGATAATATTGACAGCTGGAATTCTGTGGGTTACTATGGTGAAATGTGTTTACACTTCCATGAAATCTTCAATCATATAAAAAAATTAATTTTCAGAATCTTCTCTTCATTCCTATTTTTAAAGCTTTGTAACTTGTTACTCCGTTCTCACTTACGCATATCTTTTTACTGTTTTAAATTTTAACCCCTACCCACAAATGTCAGTGAACAGAAATATCAACTAGTTAATATGTACATATTACAGTATGTGTTAATTATTCCGATTATCATGTATATTCTTCCGATTTTCATGCATCATTTAATTTTTTAATTGGTAAGGCAATAAAGGGTAAATTTGTGCTTAATATATCTTTACTTTTATAGCCTGTGGATAATATTCCTCCTATTTTCGCTTATTAGAATTGCTGTTTAATAGAATTAAAATTCAATTCACAAACGTGATCACAATGACCGGCGCTTACTATACATCGTATAGTGAACAGTACTTTACTAAGGTGAGTCCATCGTAACATGATTTTATTGTACAGTGAATCAATTGTATTTTTAACTATTTACGTGAAACTTCACATAATTGGGGCAGCCGCCTTAATCGGGCCAAAATACACTAGTCCTGATGTGTCCCAAATAACCAGAATCAACTGTATTTATGTTGCAGAAAGTGCATTGGAGTCAAGATTTTCTTCACTCTTTCCACCAGCCTGCTGAACATGTTATGAACTTCAGACTTTAATTAGGCTTCAGCCAGAGTTTACACTGTTCCTATATGATGCAGCAAAATTTAAACCTCTTCTATTCCACACAACTAGCAAGTGCAGTAAAATATAGTATTATGACATGTAGTTCTTTGTATACGAATATATTATATATATGATTTATATTATATATTATGTAAGATTTACATGAATAAAAAGTTTATATTCATAATATATAATAAGATTCAAAATATATAATATAATATAATATGAATTTAATGCTTTTTATGAACTAAAAAAGCATTAAGTGAATATATATACGTATATTTATTTTGAGTTTAATGGATAATTGGATTAGTTCATGAAATCAAGTTGCAAAATCTTCTTAGGGGAACAAGAAGTATGTATTTGTTTAAAGTTCATCAAATGGATTTAGAGGAACTTATCCCCCCCATATAGCCCCTTAAAGAAAAGGATCAAGCATGTTGGCTGTGTGGTTGGGACTGTATGGTATTCTGGTAGGTAAATGAACAATCTGTGTGAGGTCATTAGTAATTGCAAAAACCTCAGCATCTCAAATAGCTAGGTCCATGTAACTAGAAACAGAAGCCAGCTGGAGTTGTGAACATTAAAATTACCAAGGAAAATTACCTCACTGTTAGGAAAGTTGGACTGGAGAAAGTCAAGTTTCAAAAAGAGGAAATCAAAGAGTTCCAAATGATTAGAGGAGTTGAGAGATTAATAGACGCAACAGATGAATTTAACAAATGGGGTAGAGAGATTTTTAATCTGGAGACAATGAAAAAGAGGAGATTCCAAATTACTGTCTGACAGAGAATATCAGAGTGGACATAGTATTAGTAATGGCCGCATGGTGTAAGAAAGCCTATGGCTTATGCTGCACCAGGCAAAAAAAAAAAAAAAAAACCCGAATAAAACAATGATAAAAAAAAAAATAATAATAATTAATAAAAGAAAAGGAAATTAAACCTATCATCCTATGCGTTACCCTCACCTGAAGGTACTATCCAGATGACCTTTGAATTCCCCCAAACTGTCAGCCTCTACCACCCATGTAGGCAACTTATTCCAGTAATTTATAACTCGCTGGCTAAAATAAAACTTCCTGCAGTCCAATCTAAACATTTCCCCCCAGTAACTTGAATTTATGTTCCCTAGTTCTAGCATTATTTATAATTTTGAAAATTTTGTCCTCATTCATTTTACTGATGCCTCTCAGAGCCTTAAACACCTCAATCAAATCTCATCTAAGGTGTCTAGTTTCCAAACTTTGCAACTTACATATTCGAAGTCTTTCTTCATAAGGACGCCCTTTTGCCGATCTCATCAGGCGAGTTACCCGTCTTTGCACCTTTTCAAGAAGCTCAATGTCTTTCTTTAGGTGCAGTCTCCATACTTGAATCAGTATTCCAAGTGTGGTCTAATAAAAGCCTTATATAATGGGATTATCACGACCCTATCTCTACTTTCAAAAGTTCGATAGATCATCGATAGGACACCATGGGCCTTCCTTGCAACCTGTTTAATATGCATAAGCATCATATTTGAAGCAAAAGGATTCATGCAATGAATAATTAGGACAACTGAGATAAGCAGGGATTGAATCAACCAATAAGTGATATTCTAACATAAAAAGTAAGTGGCACTTGGCAGACTGTAAGTGGAAATGGATATCACTGAGAGCACGTATATTTGTGAAATGAATGAGGAAGTGTTTGGGAGATTTAAATCTTTTCACAGATAAGTTTGTTCTATTAGTTTGACTATTTGTGATGTATTCAATAGTAAAAGTTGGGGGGGGGGACCATGTAGGAAGTAATGAAATTTTTGGATATGGCATACACAAAGCAAGAATATACCCAGCTCCTTTTTTGACAAAAATGTGGAACCAAAAATTCCCCATGCATATGCACTACTCAGACTCCCTCTAGTCACTATGTGGCAGAGTAGAGGCAGTGATATTACACACTAACTTTTCTGGATGCCTCCTAGAAAGTTACCAATAGGTTTGGTCTGGTGGACTATCTAGTGGCCAACCTGTGGACACTGTTCTAGAGCTGTACCTTCAAAATGTAAGGAAGACTGGACTTGCCATGATGCCTATCATAACCTCAAAAGACATCAATCATACTGCATGATGGAAGAGATGAGTGGGGATTCCCAGAGCTTTAAACTAAAGACTAAATGTGATGGCATTGCACCAGTTGATGAGAGTCATCTACCAACTAGTATTGACTGTTAACACAGAGGGGTGACATCAGAGGCGGATTTAACGGTGGGAGCACCGGGCGCATGCCCTGGGCCCCGACTTCTGAAGGGCCCACGCAAAACCCCAACAAATTAGTTGAACATATTAGTTCAAAACTTTGTGATTATTATTATGCTATTATTAATTATATTATACATATATTATATTCAAATTTTATTGGAAATAAAACATTAATAGTACATTCTATTTTTTATTTATTTAAAAAAAATGGTTAACATGTATTTTTATTTTCCCCCTCTCTCTCTTTTTTTAAGGGGCCCAATATTTTCTTCTGAGCCCGGGGCCTCAACAGACCTTAATCTGCTGCTCCTGGGTGACATTCCTCTGTGTGTAGGTGGACACCACACCTTGACCCTGTTTATGTTGGTTCACACCTGAGTGGTCACCTCCAGTTTTTACTAGGTGCCATATTACTATGAGTAAAGGTTTTGGATGACTAACAGTCCCGCCATTGTGAAGATGCTTGTCATAGAACGACTGGCCTTTGCCAAAATTCGGTCCACTTGACACAAGTACACCGAATATCAGTTTCATGAATATCATGAAATATTATGAATATCATGAATTTCATGAATATCAGTTTGATCAGCATTTTAAACACCCAGGAAGCAAGCCCCATCCTGTCATACCTGAGACAATGTCTGTGACAAGCCTCAGGGATCATATTTGCATATAGTGCAATATTTTTTGTAATCTCTGGCCTCTACTTCAAATATAAAAATGGTTCCACAGTTTCCACCTCAAATGTAAAAATGGCCCACATTTGAAAAAAAGATTGCAAAACAATGAAGCAGAGTACAGTAATAAGTGCATGGAAAAAGCTATGCCACTTTTTTAAAATTTTTAAAATTAAAAGAACTTTAAAAGAACTCATAAGAAACTTGAAAACAATGTACTTTCTTCCCAAAGGTTCTTCATTATAAAAATTAAAAATCAAAACAAATGAAGGAACTGAGTCCTAATGGTGGACTTTCTCAAGCATCATCAATCAGTCAAAATAGTGTAAATGCAAAGAGAGCTGCATGATTAGGTCCTGTTATGCACCTATAATGCATGAATTTGGAAATTTAATACAATTCAATTTTCACATTTGCAAAAAGTCTGCAGACAGCCTGAAAATAACTATATTTAGTGGTGAATTCTGCTGAAATCATTTAATAGTTAATGATTCATGTGTTGCAACTGGATTTTAACATTACTAGAATTTTGTATTAGTATTGGCAAATGATTCAAGGAAACAAGCTTATACAGCATTAGCCAAAAAAAAAAAAAAAATCTCACACCACCTGTCCAATGCCTCTAATTATTTGTCTAATTCTTCCTTACGGGACTCAATCAAATAAGGAAAGGTGGAGAGAGGGGTGTGCATGCTGGCTGAGTTCTGTTCTGAAGTAATTAGTATTAAAACTTGCTTGGTGGTAGCATGCTCTACTATTTGAAGTAGTAGCGAAACCTTATTTCATAGTGGTACTGTCAACATAACAAGCATTACAACCTGATTGGCACAGAATTAAATAAACTGCATTGTCATATGGTGTCACTAGTCATATGGTGCAAGGAAGTCCTCGGTGTTTGCTGCACCAGCCAAAAAAAAGAAATTGATAAATCACAAATTTGACTCCCTCCTCACATGGGTGTCTATCCAAATGAGCTTTGAATTTCCTCAAGCTGTCAGCCTAAACCACCTACAATCCAGTCTAAATCTCCCCCGCCATAATTTGAATTTATGGCCCATAGTTCTGAAATCACTTGTAACAGTGAAAATTTCACCCTTCATTTTATTTTCACCTCTTAAAGCCTGATACACCTCAATCAAATCTTCTCTAAGGCGTCTAGTTTCCAAGCTTTGCAGCCCACAAGGAAAATTCCCATCTTTGGACCCTTTCAGGAAGTAATGTCTTTTTTTAGGTGCAGCTGCCATAGCTGGACACCACTGTTGGAATCTTGCATGGTCTACCTAAACAAATACTTGTATTATTAAACTGTGACCCTATAATTAAACTGTGTAAATAAACAAGGGTGAAATTTTCACTGTTACAAGTTATTCCAGAACTATGGGCCATAAATCCAAATTATGGCAGAGGAAGATTTAGACTGGATTGTAGGAAGTTTTCTTTTGGCCAACAAGTTGTTAATTATTGTATTATTAAACTGTGAAAATTCCCATCTTTGGACCCTTTCAGGAAGATTGTCTTTTTTTAAGTGCAGTTGCCATAGCTGAACACCACTGTTGGCATCTTGCATGGTCTACCTGAAACAACACTTGTATTATTAAACTGTGAACCTAGTTTATTACATAAAGAAAAAAGTAGGATGATATTTGTGCAAAGAAAATATGTGTGAGATGACAGCTAATATGGAAAGCAGATGACTGTGATATGGAAGAATAACTTTAATATTTTCATAACAATGTTCCCATGAGTGAAGGTTCAAACTTGTTTTAACTACCATATTTTCCGGCTTATAAGATGCGTTTTTTTTCCGCAAAGAAATACTTGGAAAATCACCCTGTGTCTTATATGGTCAATGTCAGATTAGGCCTAAAGACTACAGGCAATGCATTTTCGATGACGCAGTGCCGGTAAACTGAGTTCTGAAAACTTCCCTTTGAAATTCACACCAATTTTACTTAAGATTTATCTGTTGAAATATATTTTTAACAATTATCAGTGGTTACAATCTATGGCAACAATACATACCAGTAATCTTTTTTTCGTGGAAAATTTGTTGAAATCTGTGTGATATGAATCTCACAATCAGACGTAAGTAAAAACTTGTTTCATTTTCCCATGTGTTTGTTTCCTCTAAAATATGATCTCGTGCTTTTATGGTATGGTGGGCTAATTAGACTGGATTGGGATTTTTAAATTCCAACCGTCTTTTACAAAGAGAAAGTGACGCTATTTGTCTTAGGGTGAGTTAGAATTTCTGTTACGTTACTTCTGTCAGCTTTTTTCAGAAACAAACATTTCATTATTGGTTGAACATTTACCCAAGCGTATACCATTATTTTGAGAAAAATATATTACCATATTTAATTTTATTATTATTATTTTCTCCAAAATATTATTTTTATTATTTTGGAGAAATATTTATTTTTTTATTTTTTTTTCCCAAAATATGTGGCCAAAACTAGGGTGCGTCTTGTATGCCTGTGTGTCTTATAAGCCGGAAAATACGGTAATATGGTGCTATAAATCAGCTGTACAATCATGGAACTAAATTCATCTGAAATGGATCTCTTCTGGGATGCAAGCAGTAGTGACGTGCAAAACACAGCCTTTCCTACTGAAATGCCAGCCCCACCTTCTCATGGTGCATCCTGTTTTTACAAACGGGGATATGGCGACCAAGTATTTATCCATCCTGCCCTACAACAGTAGTGTCTGCCTCCATGTCAGGAGCGGCTACAAACAGCATCTGTTCTCCATGTTAAGAGCGGCTGACATGGAGATATAAACAACATGCAGAAAGCAACGGGAAACCATTGCATTATTTTTCCCAAGGCAAGCAACCATGCAAAATACACAAAATCATACTTTGTTTACTGATCACGTGGCGGAAATCCCAAGATCCGGCAGGAGAACAAGCAAGGTTTCTCAGGTCGCCAGCCAGTGAAACAAACAGGAAATGAAAATTGGGACATGGAATGTACGAACTCTACTGAGATTGGGGAAGCTGGAAGAGGTGAAAAGGATGATGCAAGATAGGGAAGTGGACATCTTGGGCTTGTGTGAAACCCGATGGCAAGGTAATGATGATTTCCTCAGTGACGAGCACAGAATGATTTACAGTGGAGGGACAGAAACTGGATGAAATGGAGTTGGTATCCTAATCCAGAAAAACTGGGCAAAGAATGTTATGAATATCTACCATGTAGATAACAAACTACTGATGGTGAAATAAAAACATCACCGAGAAACATAGTAATTATCCAGGTGTACTTCCCGACATCTAACAGTGAGGACCAGGAAATAGAAGAGATGTATGAAAAATCAAGGATCTCTTGAAATTGACAAAGAATGGTGACAACGTTGTAATCATGGGAGACTTCAATGTCGTGGTTGGATTGCAATATGATAGAGTAGGAGTTGGGAAGTTTGGACTGGGAAACGAATAGCAGAGGCGACAGGCTGCTCGACTTCTGTGAACAATACGATATGGTGACAACCAATACCTTATTTGAAGTACCATAGAGAAGAAGGTACACCTGGAGAGCAAAGGTGATATACAATGCTATCAAATTGATTACATACTAGTCAAGACAAGATATCGCACCCAAATTAAGCCGAGCCACAGTTATCCTGGAGCTGAAGTTGACATTGACCACTGTCTAGTGATGGCAAAGTGCAATCTTAAATTTAAGAAATTCAAACGAATTGGAAGGATTAGCTGGAATTTGGATAAATTACAATATTATTATTATTAGCTATATGGTGCAAGGAAGCCTGAGGCTTATGCTGCAACAGCCAAAAAAAAATTCCCTAGTTACGCTGAGAGAGAGAGAGAGAGAGAGAGAGAGAGAGAGAGAGAGAGAGAGAGAGAGAGAGAGAGAGAGAGAGAAGTAGAAGGGAATCATCAAGAAAGAGAAGAATGATGATACCCAGCCCAGGACCCTGGGTGTGCCAAGCCCATACTCACCAGATGTGAGCCCCATGAACATGCTAAGAGGAATTACAAAGAGAAAACAAATGAAATCATAGCTAACATAGCAGAAGAGATCAACTGGGATTTGATAAAGCAAAGTATAATAAAAGTAACACAGGACACATTAGGAAGGAGGAGCTTTGGTCCAAGGAAACCATGGATCACGGAAGAAATACCAGAACTCATACCATGGAAGACATAACAAATATAGGAAAATATCCACAGAGGAAGGTCAGGAGACCTAGAGATAACCAAAGAATCTAATTACAACCAAATGTCAGGAAGCAAAACAAGACTGGATGAATAAAATGGCAGAAGACATTGACGAGGACTTGACAAAGGGAAGAACAGACAAAGCATATAGGAAGATTAAGTCATTACAATACAATCCCAAAATGAGGAGTATGATGATTAAAGACAAAGGGAACCTACTGATGGACCCAGAGGAAATTGGTGAGTGTTGGAAGGAATATCTAGACAAACTCTACTGTGGAGAAGAAACAATTGATGAGAACGACTATATTGAAACAGAAGACAAGGTGGAAGAGGATGCTAAAAGCCCAACAATTACAAGGAGTGAATTGGAGTTAGCATTAAGTCAATTAAGGAACAAGAAAGCAGCAGGACCAGACAATGTCCAGGCGGAGCAACTCAAGAATATGGGAGGAGACATGAAAGATAGGCTTTATCAAGTGATACAAAAATCTATGAAAGTGGTGAAATCCCAGATGACTTTAATAAAAGCATAACAATCACTCTACCAAAGAAAGGAAATGCTAATGAGATCAACTGGGATTTGATAAAGCATAGTATATTAAAAGTAACACAGGAGACATTAGGAAGGAGAAGCTTTGGTCCAAGGAAATCATGGATGGCAATTACAGGACTATAACCCCACTGTCCCATGCATCCAAAATCATCTTAATAGTAGTGAACAGGATCAAGAAAAGGATTGAAAAGGTCATTGATCAAGATCATTTGGCTTCAGAACTGGATGTGGGATGGGAGGTGCTTCTAGCAATGAGAACAATTCTTGAAAGAAGAATGGAAATGAATAGGAGAACATACATTGCTTTTGTTGATATACAAAAAGCCTTTGATAATGTAAATTGGAAGAAGTTGTTTAGAGTCATGAAAAACTTTGGCCTGGACTGGAGAGACAGAAGGTTTATCCTACATCTGTACAAGACACAACGTACTGAGATAGATATTAATGGCACCATAAAGGAAGCAAGGATCAGGAGAGATGTGAGGCAGGGTTGCTCTTTATCCCCATACCTTTTCAACATGTTCATTGAGGAATCCATAACAAAAATGAAGCAGGGAGCAAAGGGTATCAAGATTAATGGACGACATAGCATTATTAGCTGACTCATAGCAGGAGCTGTATAAGATGTTGGAAAGGCTACAAGATTCACATCTAAAGATAAATATACAAAAGACTAAAATACCTGTCGTCACCAAGAATGATGAACAACCTCAAACAAACATCAAAATGGGGGAACAACAAAGTGGAACAAGTGAAACAGTTTTGTTATTTGGGGAATTTCATTACCAGGACAACCGGTGCACTACAGAGATAAGAAGTAGAATCACCCTTGCCAAGCAAGCTTTCAGTAACAAGCAAAATATTCTAACCAGCAGACACATCGACAGGGAGACCAGGAAAAAGTTGGCCAAGTCATTCGTTTGGAGTGTGCTGCTGCATGGAAGTAAAACCTGGACATTATGCAAGCAAGATATCAAGAGAATGGAGGCTTTGGAGATGTGGGTCTGGAGGAGGATGTTGAGGATTAGCTGGACCAAATGATGATCCAATGAATCTGTCTTGAACGAGATGCAAGAAAAGCAGCAGCTACTCACGACTGCAGCAAAAAGACAATCCAAATTTTTAGGACACGCCCTAAGACATAACAAATTTTTAGTAGTTGTTGTTATTTGGTTTTTAGGAGCATTAGAAACTAAGGCCATATTGCTTCAGGGATCATTCCCTGACCTTTCCGCATCCTCTGAATTTGGTGGTCATGGGCTCGAACCCCAGTCTAATCAAGAAGCGTGTGAAATTTTTAGTGAATATCTCAGAAGGAAAAATACTGGGAAAGAAAAGAAGAAGACCAAGGAAGAAAATTCTGGAAAATCTAATGAGGAAAATGAACTTTAGGGGATATGAGGAAATGAAACGTTCAGCAGAAGACAGAGATGTATGGTTGCAGTGACAAGGCGAAGCCTTTAGAGTTTGATGATGATGATGGATTTCTCCTTGCATTTGAATCATTTATATCAATGATTATGCTTACAAAAGTCCACTATTAGGACACTTGGTTCCTTCACATTTTCACACGTTTGAATTTTTAATTTTTATAATGATGAACCTTTGGGAAGAAAGTGCACTTTTTTCCCAGGAGATTTGGAGTTTTTTAGTTGCTTCTAAGTTCTTTTAATTTCATGCCTTTTGGTTTATTTTATTTGAATCTCAACTTTCTAACACATTAAAGCCATATGGTTAGGAGGTAAGTTTCATACACAAGAAACTGGTAGATCAATCAATTCAAGTTAATGTGACCAGTGCTAAATTATACATTCCCATATTTATGGTAGGCAAAACTGCAACTGAAGTCACCTTAGAGTATTAAGATGCAACTCCTCAGGAAAAAACAAAACAAAAGCTAGACCCATAACATCATGTGATAATGTCAAAGCATACCAAGGAAATATTGAAATATTTTCTAACAATACTTTTTGAATGACGTTAGCTGTAGTTAGTCATAATTAGCTTTGTATTGTTAGAAAATATTGCAGTTTTAAGAACAATACAAATTTCAAGAAACAATCCATTATTCATAGTGGATAATTTTTTTTTCTTCTTTTGGGCACTAGTTTTCAAAGTTTATAACGCAGCTATCAATAGAAATATTTTCTTAAAATTCCCTTAGAAGATCAAATATACATCCAGGAAACGTCCTGTTCTGATATTGTTCTCTAAAAACAATTACAATAAAGCAAACTTTTTTTTTTTTTTATCAAATGTGCATTTGATCAGTTTTACACCAGTTTTTCCCATTTCCATGTGGCTTCCAACAATGAATTTCCTTAGTTTTGTGTTAATAGATACAATACACATTGAAGAAAAGAATACGGTCTTTTTTCTTTTTCAAAAACAATTGTTGCAGATTGTTTCTTATGGCAACAAACAGTTGCGTGCGTTTCTTTTCTTTTCTTTTTTTTTCTCTTCTTTGCCTTCTCAATAAAGCTTTAGAGGAACTGTCTCTCTCTGCTAAAAAAAAGGGCTTAAAAAATGCACATATGATGGTATATTTTTGTCTTTTGCATGAAAATCAATAGAAACTTCTGAAATTTTAAGTGGGAAAATTCAAGAAAACAGTTCTGGCTTCAGCTGTGTGGATAGAGTAAAAATTTTAGAATTGTTATATGGGGAGATATCTAACACAGAGGCCACAACCAGTGTTAAGTTGGCACCTACCAACTATCATATGGTAGTTGCCAAGCCATCAATATCTGAGTTGAAACATGAAAAGATTTGCTCTCAAATTTTTAACAGGAGATCAGATGGAAATGAGAACAGGTTTAAATCTCATTATGATCAAGGATTTCTAAAAAGAATGGTGACAGCAAATAAAATGCAATTTATAGCATGTAAACAAATCATAATCTTCTGAATGAAAGTTTCTGTTTCCCAGGGGAAAAAAAAAAAAAAAAGATTAACAAATCTAAAGGTGAAGTTATGTGAGAATTATTTTTTGTTTATTACTACAGAGCTTCCAGCTATTGACTTTCAAAAAGCTGAAGGTCAGGCATTTGTAAGCAGAGGAAAATGGGTGCAAAACAAGATTTTTCAATAAAAGCAGAAAGATTATCCTTTTAAGTCCAAACTGCAATAGAAATTAAATTTCACATGGAAAAATAAACTTTTTATATTAAAATGCAATCATAAAATTATTTACCAGTAGTTAGATCATATGTTTTTAAACATTAGCTTAAATTATAGAATTTAAGCTAATGTTTAAATCGGCCTTTACTGACATTAAAAGGTTCAACATTGGATCCTTCTAGTAAATTTTTCTTCAAATTTTCATACAAACTAATCATGTTTTCTTGAACTACCTAAAATTTAAGGAAATTCTATACTTTATACTGCCTTCTATAAAGATATTTAGCAACATTTAACAGTCAGTGGCTTTCTGTTTGAATATTCTTTTACATATCAACTGATTTTGACTGCTTCATAAAAAAACTACTGCTGCAGACTTCGTCCTCTTCAGAAATGTTGAGTCAAAGTTTTATTCATAACAATAGCTCTGTTGTCTAACTTGGCTGTCAGGAGCATTTCCAAAGCTTCACCAGAAAGGGAAAATCTGAACTCAGTTTTTGGTTTTCTAACCTGGCTGAGTATTTTCTCACATCAAACACTATGAGTAATTGTAAAAATTTCAAGAATGACTTGGAATAATTTATTATATTTCAAACTTCCTTGTGCACTTCTCAGTAACCTAACTCATGGTAATATATCCTTTGCTCACTGTTATCACAGACAATATTGTCTCCCCCACCATTTCACAAAGTCTATACTCAAATGACAACAGCATGCATTATCTCCCAACTACCAACATACAGTATATGGCCTCAACAACAGCCTCTGTTCTTCACAGTTGAGAAAATTCCAAGCCAAAAGCTCTTACGATTTTTATTTTCATTATCATTTCTATGAGTTCTCTATTGGTCAATCAATCTTTCTAGTTTTCAAATAGGTCTACTATGCCTTCATATCATACAACTCAAGATCCCTGGCAACATCTACTACGTTGTTTTTAACCTTCTCAATATTAGAGCCATGGAAGTCTTCAACAGAATTTTCCCAAAAATCTTTCTTTTTTTACACTCTACTCATCAATTTTTGTTGCATTTCCTGAAAGGCACTAACACATTATCAATGAAATGTTCAATATTGTATGCTTTCCAAAATTCTTTAAGGCTTGGCACATTCCCAACCACATTCATAGCCTTAATAGTTTGTTTGTTTTGTTTGGTTTGGTTTTTAGGAGCATTAGCAACTAAGGCCATATTCTCTGGGAAATGCGGTGGTCATTACCTGACCTTTCCGCATCTTCCGTATTTGGTGGTGACGGGCTCGAACTCCAGTCTAATCAAGAAGCGTGTGCTATGCACTGCTGCTCCTTCCCACCTGGCTACGGAAGCACCAGCCTTAATAGAATGAGAGAAAGACTTCCTGATGTAACATGCCTTGAAAGCTATTGTTACACCCTGGTCCATGGGTTGGATGAGAGAAGGATATTGGGGGGGGGGGGGAGCATAGATGACTTTTACATTGGCATTAAACTCATCAAGAGAAGTGGGGGTGTCCTGGTGTATTAGCCAATATCAAAAGATCTTTGTTGGAAATGTCACTGGCTGCACAATACTATTCAACTGCTGGACAAAAATAATCTGAAAACCATGTTTCAAAAATATTTCTAGTGATCCAAGCCTCCTTATTTGATTTCCATATGATTGATAACCTTGATTTAGCAAATACCTTAAGAGCTTTTGGGTTTTCTGAGTGACAGACTAACAGGGATTCAACTAAAAGTTGCCAAGAGCATTCCCTCCCTCCCTCCCACCCATCCATCTATCTTTTAAATTGAGGCATAGATTTTTTCTTTACAAGAAATAAAGTTCTCTCTGCCATTCTCTTCAAAAATAGACCACATTCATCGACTTAAATACATGTTGAGGGTGTTGCCTCCTACTTCAATAATGTTCAAAAGTGTCTCTTAAATTTTTTTGGCCCCCTCCACAACAGCATTGGTTGCTTCCCCAGGGTAGTAAATGTTATGTCACCTACAATACTTATAGAAGCTATCAAACCTGCCTTTACTGACATTAAAAGGTTCAACATTGGATCCTTCTAGTAAATTTTGTTTCAAATCTTCATACAAACTAATCATGTTTTCTTGAACTACCTAAAATTTAAGGAAATTCCATACTTTGTACTGTCTTCTATAAAGATATTTAGCAATATTTTCATCACAGTCATGACTGAAGATCTAGACCAGTTTAATTTGATTTCACTAGACATTGCTACTCGTACCTTGCCACATTCAAAGATTTTTTTTCTTATTCTTTACTGTGGTTCTGATGGTGAACCTCTCTAAATGAAACACTTTGCACAGATCAGTCTAGTGCTCTCCCAAATCATCTTTTTAAAATGTCCAATTTAGCTTCTAATGATAAGATTTTCCAATGGCTTTTCACCTTCTTTGTTAGTAGCACTTACTACTCACTTGATCATTTTGATGACATTTTAAAAATATGGCAGCAAAGTAATCTACATAGTAAACTAAAATCAATCAAGTGCACATAAAATGCTCAGAAACAATATGTGAACCAGAAGTGACTGGAAAACAAAACTAAACTGAAAACAGCACTGCACAGTCTCCCTGTTTTATGAGACCATATCACAATTCCTAAAGAGAAATTTGATAAACAAGGCTTCAGCTAAACTTCAGTTAATTGGAACCCCCATTCAGGTCATTCCCTTTCCTATATACACCACCAGGTGGGAGGATGTATAAGGTGAATGCAAAATGGTACGTGACTGCTTAGATATATATTTTGCCCCTTTATAGCACTGAATGACCCAAGCATTTTAATCCATGAACATGCAAACTGTACTGTGCCAATATAAACAGCTACAGAAAATTAACACAGGTGTAAATTACTTGTGGGCAGGAAAAAAAAAAACTTTTGGGGAATAAACAACAGTTTTAAAGTTTCTCCTTGTCATAAACTAGATATAATTTGCAGAACTTAGTTTGGTTGACAAATGTGTCAACCAAACTAAGCTTAGTTTGGTTCACAAATGTGTTCACCACAATCAATACATACTGACAGTGGTAAAAATAGACAGAATTAAAGTCAGAGTTTATGCTCATTTGTTACTGATTACTGAAAGCGCCACCTGCAGCGCTGTAGTGTAAACAGGAATGGCAACATACACTGAAGCAGAAAGGAATGGAAACATAAACCGAAGCAGAAAGAGCACAATGCATTTTTTTTTTTTTTTTTGGAGGGCAGAAACAGTTTATGGTGCAAATTAAGCATAAATTTCATACAAGATTTTGCAAAACTCCATCTAGCAGATATTCAATGTACAAGTTACAGACATCTGAAGGCCAGTAGGCCTACCATAAGTGAAGGAACAGTCCACACAAATCAATGTATCAGGCTAGCATAGAATTTCATGCACCACAGAAAAAAACATGCAGTGTTGTGTGAGTGGTTACATCTAAAGCTATACAAGTTGCAGTATGATTTTATATGCAAAATGGCAGAAGACAAAGAGTTACTTAAGCATTTTGCATTTAGTGATGATGGTACATCTCATGTCATAGGCAAGGTAAATACACAGATGTGGAAATAGGGAAATGAAAAACCCAGTATAGTTTGGAACATATCTGGGACAATACCAATGTTAACATGTTTTGTACTGCAAGTTACAGAAAGATGTGTGGCCCATTCTTCTTAGCAGAAAGAACAATCACCAGTACCATGTATTGAGACATGCTGGGGAATTATCTGATCCCACAAACTACTCAGAATGATCCTGGCAACAATGCACTCTTCTAACAATATGGTGCACCACCCCCATGACTTCCATAAGGATATTTGAGGTTGCCTGGATCTCCACTTTCCAGATTGATACGTAGAGTGCAGGTCCAAATCTGTGGCTAGCTGGCTTGCCAGACCTCATTCCATTGGACTTCTTTTTGTATGACTGTGTTAAGGACAATATGTGCAAGCCTCTTCCCTCCCTTTGCCTTGCCAACTGACATGAACAACTTCAAGAGAAGAATCACTGCAGCAACTGACAAAGTTAAACTAGCCATATTACAAGGCACCTGGCAAGAGGATGATTACGGTTTGGATGTGTACTGCATTACTGCTGGAAGTCATATCAAAATGTTGTAAGTGTTACTTTTGTGGCAACTTTGAGTTTGTATTAATCATCACCCAGTATAACATTTCTTTATGTAAACATAATAAGAGTTATAAGGTAACAAATGCAAGAAGCTACTTTTAATTTATAAAAATAGCTTCATGCCAGTGCTCAAATGAACTTAGCTTCAACAAGAAGCTAACAAGGTGGTGCATCCCCAACAAGAAACTAAGCTTCTTCTTCTAGAGTATGCTGAAGAAGAATGCTGATCTACTACTGCAATGAATTCGCTATACATTTGTTCAATCCAGTAACTTAACATAATCCTCCACAAGCAGACACCACTGTAGAAAGCAGTGGTTATGGCTGAATGGAGTTTCCTAACACACGCATGCATACATACAAAATAGGATATTACCACTGAGTCGTACTATCCTGGCACTAAACATTTTTTATCTGAAATATATGTAATATAATTTTTAAGATACCAAATTTTACAAAATTATGCATATTTTAAAAGCCTCAACATTACCTAACATAAAAATCCTTGACATTATGTGTTAAGTTTTTTTCAAGCTAGGTAACAACATTATCACATATCAGGTAACAACATTATCAAAAAGTGTTTTCAATATAAATAAATACACTTTATAAAATTTAAGAAAAGCAAAGAATCCATACTTTTATTATGGCATCACCATAATAAATTCTACAAATATTTTTCTTCCAAATTAAAAAAAACTACAAATCAACAACCTTATTAAGCCTTATAAATGCTTTTCCAACACTTATAAAGTGTTGCTAAAGCATTTATAATAATTCTTTGAATATTCATAATCATTTACAGAATAGGACATGATTCTAAGATGATGCCTTGAATTTCATTATCACAAATTCAAAATCCCAATTTTATATTATTATTATAATATAAAAAATTTAATGAAATGAACCCTTTCCTTACCTATCAAATTTAGTCTTTTCAGTTTCGACATCTGGAAAAAAAAAAGTTTCATTTCAAATCGCTTTGTTACACAAGTATAATAACACAAAATACACAATGTTTAAAATACAGTAGAGCATCAGTTATCAGGAATAATTAATGTCAGACCTCTTCCGGATAATCAAACGTAAGGTAAAATTAAATAAATTTTGTTATAATGTATTAAGGTAAAAGAAAAAGACTTTAAATAGTGTGAAAAAAAATTTATTTAATTAAAAATAATAATAATAATAACTTATACATAAAAATTTCCACATTTACATATGTATGTATATTCAGATAGGTATTTTATATGGAAAAAAATTTAAAGTAATTTTTTTAAAATAATGTTCAACCAATTTTTATTTTGTTTGTTCTGACCATTTTTTTTTGCTTCTAAATCTCTCAAGTTTCTTAATACTTAAATATCAATTTGATTATATTGCATTCTTCCTGGTTTTCTGCCCATTTCAGTGCTGTTTTTTTTGTTGACATTTTACCCAAAGAAAAATAATAAATTGCACAGTTTCAGGCTGATGCTATTCTTACCAAATCTGGAGCTAAACTAAACATAATATTAAATGGGGAGAACAAAACGTTATGGGATATTGGGTTCACGGAAGTGAATGACTAAACTCTATCACTCGTGGTTTCTGAGAAAACCCGTTAGTCCTAATCGAACATTTCACCAGATACATGACGTAAAAAAACAGATAGGAATTCTAGTAGAATAATAAACATTTGTCTCAAATACTACAATTAATAAAAGGAAAAGTAGATTGCTTGTGAAATAATTCACTAAATAAAGCATAAATTCTTATAGCTGGCACTGATCTACCACATACTTTGTGATACTTTTCAATGAGCTGAATTTCTGACAATATCATTTAATAGTATGTAGTGCCAGATTACCCAACAGGCATGTGCCTACGGGGCCCCTGTAGGCTGACTGAGAAGCATTATTGAAAGCAAAAAGAATACATAAAATAATAATTTTTCTTATTCTAAGGGACTGAAATATATTAATTAATACAATAATCTCTGCATGTAACTTCAAACATCTGATTTAATAGGTACAGTTCATTTGGTCCATGTACTATTCACCTGCTATCCATTTAATTTCTGTTCGTGGAAACCCTGGCTCCTGCTGATGTACAATACAAATTTGTTTCAACGTGGGTTACATCATAAGTTATACAACCACATAGCCCATGTGGAGGCGTGGCCACAGGCAATATTACCAACAGGCATCTGAGCCCTCCCCCCCTCCACTAACTAAGCATCAAAGTTTTGGTGGCCAGGGACTCAAAGGATCTTAATTCTCCACTTACAGTATTCTCCACTCTCACTTGAGATGGCAAAAAAGGTTATAATATTTACGATTAATCACAAGTAAAGCCTAAGCAGCTGGCTACCATAACTGCAGTGCTCTTACATTACTTTTAAATTTCCATAACTATGAAAGATAGAAGAAAGTCAATTACAAAGTGGTACAGCATCATTAATTTTATTATCTCTCTATACATTAAAAAAGTTTTCCTCCTAGTGATATTTATTTGAGCCAATGGGAGAAGAGGATGGGGCAATTACATCACTACAAATACACAGGTAAATAACTACATTGTTGTCTTCCATTGAAAGACAACTGTCTCGATAACATTCACCAACCTCGTGCATGTGCTTACTCTGTAATACATGACCACGCACAGCATAATTTGATGTTCCATTGTAATTTCAGCTGAAAAGGGACCTAATATAGTTTGTAAATATTTTTTAAACATTGTAGTCCTGCTCTTTCGGATGCAACAATATTCCTCAGCATTATGGAACCTGAAGCAAAAGGCCTTTTCCTAAGTGACCTACAGTGGCAGACAAAAAAACTGCATCACCTTAAATAAAAGTAAAATTTTTAGTGTAACGTATACGATATTGTTTGATTATGTTACATTTTGTTTGTCACAAATCAAAGATATTGCATCAGATAACACTTCCATTGCATCACACAGTAATTGCAAGGTAATGAATGCATCAGCCGTTTCTATAAATATGGCATTGGAAGGGTATACATGCTCATTAGTATCCCTTTTTTGTGGAGGCTCCATATGTTAAGTTTGCATGGCTCCATATGTTAAGTTGACACCAAGAAAAAAAGTGTAGCTGTCGCTCTGTCCCAGGAAGAGCTTTCTACGAGTTCTATCGCTGATAAAATAGGCTGCCACCAGTCAACAGTATCCTGGGTGCTGAAATTAAAGTGTGAAACTGGTGGTGTGAAGAGAAGACCTGGATCAGGCCATAAGGGAGTGACTACGCCTTCCCAAGGTCGATATTTGATACGGCTATGCCTTCATAATCACTATGCTAGTGTTCCTCATCTAAAACTGGACTTAAATGGCCTCTGGTGTTGACACAAGTGCACAAACTATCCAAAGACGGCTTTCGGAATGTGGTCTGCATGCCTATCAGCCAAAGAAGAAGCCTTTGTTGACCCAACAAATGAGGAAGAAGCAACTTGCTCGGGCTAAAACACGTTTCATGGACAAAAGAGCAATGGGACACCGTCATCTTTTCTGACAAATCGAAATTCAATCTGTATGGCTTGGTTGGGAAGCTATATGTCAGGAAACAAAAATAAGAGGCATACCATCCTGACTGCATAACACTGACTGTAAAGTTTCCTGTCGATCATATGGTCTGGGGATGCATAAAAAGCAAAGGGGGGGTAAATTAAGTTTATTAACGGAATGGTTACTGCAGAAACCTACACTACTATCTTGGAAGAGTGCCTGAAACCTGTTATTAGGGATCCCCACACAGATGCCCAAAACTGCATTTTTCAACAGGGATCAGCACCTTGCGACCCAGCAAAATTGGTAAGTTTTATGCTATTTAGATTTAATGATGAGTTTGTCTTCTTGTCTCACAAGGCTTAAAACATACTTACACCAATGTTTTCCCTCATTTTTCTCCCTTAAGGTGTAGTCATACCTCAGAAATGCTGGCATTACAGTGTTGGACTGGCCCAGCAACAGGGCAGATTTGAACCCAATTGAAAATTGCCGGTACATAATGTCATCTAAAATTGCTCAGAAGAAGCCAACAAGTAAGATTCAGCTGCAGGAGAGCATTGTTAGGGGGTGTGGTAACACAAAATTGAACAACCATATATCCAGAAGTTGATTAACTCTATGCCAGATCGTTGCAAGGCTATAATTGCAGCTCGAGGAGGAACAACAAAATATTGAGGACTTATTTTGCTGATTTACAGTACTGTTATGTTAACTTGTCATTTCAGTTTGTACATGTAAATGCAATAAAATGTGTTTGGTTGTCATGATTGCCATTTGAGAAGATATTTATGGTAATTAGGTATATCAGGTGGAGTCTTTTTATTGGATTTCATTCACAGAGATATATATCCCATCTAACAAATGCATTTTGAACATTTCTGCAACCCACAATGCAGCGCAAAACACATTATTTGCAAAATTCACAAGTGATGCAGTTTTTTTGTCTGCCACTGTATGTAAATGCAGGTAAATAATTACATACTGATATTTATTTCATCTTGAAAATGCTGTGCGGTGGGGTAGCCAATGAGAGAAGAGGGATCGGGTCATGTGGTACAAGTGGGCGGGGCAATTACATCACTAAAAATGCACAAGTAAATAATTACATAGGTAATTTCCTGATTAGATATCGATCATAGTGTTTGGCTAAGGTGCCACCTGTGGTTTCCCACATCTGTGCCATCAGTACCTTTGTGATGAATACAGAACCTCTGTAAAAGCCAGAAAAGTGTTGTGTGTAGTTTAGTGTTGAGTTCTGTTGTTTGTGCTGTTCTTGGCCGCAGGGCCCATAGTGAGACTCCATATTGCCTGCCACCACCACGGGAGGTGAGCCAGGCTGTTCCAGTACTCTGGCTGCTCTAAATCAGGGGTCGCCTAAGCTTCCTGACAAACAACAAAAGGGGGGGAAAAACATGAGTGAGGGAGACAGCTGAAGGAAGGTAATAAAAAGGGGAGAAAGAACATCATTGCATTTCAAAAGGTGTGTCTTTTAGTTAGAAAAGAATTGACTTAGTTAGAAAAGAATTGACTTATGCCATCATACTTCTACATTTTACATAGAAAAGCATGCTAGGTATGCAAGAAAAGCAAGCATACCTAGTTATTATTAAAAAAACATTATTTAAAGGAAGTTTTATTTAATGAATAAATGAGTAAACAGAATGGCAGAAGTGACATACATAACTTCCTTATCATTAACTACTTCATGATTATATAAAAAATATTTGCACACCCAAAAATTAAAATATCTATTACATTCATTATATATAATTACCAGATGTATAAAACCAAGGTCCACAGTGTCCATAAACTATCTTTTACACTGGCGTTCAAAATTTAAGGACTAGTTAGGTTTTCACCTGTAGCTTCTCATAGGAGTGGCCTGGATATGGGAAAAGCATACCAAAGGAACCTCGTGAGGTACAGAAATGATGAAGGAAACAACAACGGAAAACAAAACAGTACAGAGCGACTTTATTCAAAAATGGCAACAGCACTGGCTGCCAAATGATACAGCTGCATCACTGTCTAAGATGGAACAAAGGGAAGAGGTGGTCCTCAGTAGGAGATATGGCCACGCCTAATGTCGATGCAGGCTTTGCCCCACCTGTCCATACTTAAAACAATGTTGTTGATAAGTTCTTGTGGTAATATTGTCCATTTCCTTTGTCAGCAGCATCTTCGGCTGGTGAACATTTTCTGGTGGGTGTGGATGTGCCGCTAGGCGTCTCCCAAGAGCGTCCCATATGTGTTCGATGGGATTTGGATTGGTGGAATGGGCAGGTCAATCCATACGAACAATGTCCTCACTTTCCAAAAGCATATCAACAGCTGCAGTGCAATGGCACCTCGGAACAGACACACATGGGAAAGGATTACCTCAGTACAGTAGCGTGCACCAGTTACAGTGCCTCCTTCCAGTACCTGGAGTTGTGTACATCCATCCAAGATAACACCTCCCCAGACGAGAACACTTCGACCACCATATCGATCCCTTTCAGTGATGTTTGCGGGGTGGTACTGTGTACCAACCTCTTGCCAGATTAGCTCACATCCAGAAATGCTACTGAGACTGAATATACTCTCATCAGTAAAGAGTACCTTAAGTAAAGATTTTGTGGTTGTAACCTTTAGAAATAGTGTTGGTCCTTAAGTTTTGCACACCAGTGTATTTAATGGTGATCCAAAATCGCAAAAGGTATTTACAACCTTTTAATACACTGACAGGGTTGCTTAGAAGAGGGAAGATACTGTTGAATATTGGACCTGAATTTCTGGACTGATTTAGAAGTAAAAGATGGAATTACAGATGTCAATTCCAAAGAACAGTGTCCAGGGAAACACTGATAGAAAAGGCATGCAGCAGAAACAAAGTCTGGGTGACAGAATTAAGAAAGAGTTTGTAAGAAATAGGCCATTGTCATTAATTAACCTGACTGTCTTTTTCTGGATAGTGTCTAGGACCTTGAGAAAGATTTTGGAGGCACCACCCCAGATGTGAAAACAATATTCCGTGATATGGCAGATCTGAGGTTTGTACAGAGTCAACAGCTATTTAGAGGAAAATTAATGTAGAGAGCAAAAGAAAAACTAACTTTTTTTTACATTGGAAAGAAAGTAATATCTGTGACATGCTTATGCCAATAAGGATATGTGATCCTCTCTAGAAATCTGAATGTTATCAAAATTGAACATTCGCGCAACAGACCATTTTCTACAAGAAATAAGACAGAATTGAGTTTGAGATGGACTGAAGTTAGATTTTTTTCCCCTCCCACTGGAAAAATTACTTCGAATCAGCATTTTAGGAACTGGTTGTAGATATTTGAAAAGTTGAAGCTGTTTTTTGCAGAGGTTTCTCAAACTGAAAGGTGCAAAATAGTATTCTATCAACAGAAAAACTGTGGACAGGATTTTCAGTCAATGGAATAAGGCCATTAATATACAGAAGAAAAGAAGTAGGAGAAATATATTAAAACTTTAGTGCATTCTATCATTATATGCAAAATTATAAAACAGAGAGCTATCACCTGAAGTGAGTGATCAGAGGTCAAACTAGCTACTAAACTGCAAAAATCAGAAGGAAAAGCATAATGTTTCAGATTTTTCAGAAAGATGAAACTGTTAGTCTATTAGTTTGAAGATTTTTCAGAAGACCTTTCAGAAGAACATGATTAGTAACACTCAAGAGCAACTGCCATTTTCTCCAAACTTTTCCATAAAATTTGTCTTGAGAGGAGTAACGTATACTAAGGTATCACTGGGAAATTCAGTTTGATGGAATCCATAATGGCAATCATTAATTACATGGAAGGTTTCAACAAAGTGTAAGATTTGATAATTTACAGATTTTTTTCCTTACTATGAAAAAAGTAGACATATGTGCAAATGGAGGGTAACTGGAAAGGAGCAATTTGCGTGAATGAAAGAAAATGTAAAATGGTAACACAAAATAGAAGTAAGCTCTGAAGCACAGGTTTTAACCCTGAGTTAGGCATGCAAAAATTTGAAAAATAAGCAACAAATAATTCAAAACTGTTTAACTTTTTTGCCACCTTTATTTTCAATCTACTCTGAGCACAACTGTGAAAAATCCATGTTCTATATTAAAAACATATATTTTAAATTTTTTTAAAATTAAAACTTCATTTAGACCTGTTGGTAAGCAAATGCAAATTTAAAAATGCCCATTTCAATAAATGCTGTAATTATATACCAGCCTGTCAATAACAGGAGAGCTTGCTGCATGAAGAGTGTGCATCAACAGTAATTCCAAATGTGTATCAATGTCACAAAGTCAGAGAGCATTACTGAGTGTGCATTGATTAACACTGCAGTGGTAGCACCCCTAGTTGTAACAAAAATGGTAGAAATGACCTCACAGGTCTAAATTTTTCTTTTTCTTTTTAATTTCTAAAATGTTTATGGCCTTTTTGAATTCTGCTTGGAGTACACCAACATTTCATCTTTTCTTAATAGATTGGAATACTTACTTTACTCTCTGCACTTTAAGTTTTAATAAAATAAATTAAATATTTAAAATATGCTGTGTTTTTACACCTTTTATTTACAAAAACACAAAAAAATACTAATATTGGAAAAAATTAAAAAATACATTAGGGGCATAAAATATAGAGATGAAACTGTTAGTCTCTTCCATTTTCTAGTTTAAAAACTGTATATGAAAATTTTTAAATGTGTGCGTGTGCATATATTCTGCTTATGTGTATAAATAATAATTTAATTTTTTTTTTTTTAAATACAGTCCGGTTATTTGGAGCACATCGGGACTAGTGCATTTTGGCCCGATTAAGCGGCTGCCCCAATTATGTGCGTGAGCATATATTCTGCTTATGTGTATAAATAATAATTTAATATTTTTTTTTTAAATACAGTCCATTCCGGTTATTTGGGGCACATCGGGACTAGTGCATTTTGGCCCGATTAAGCGGCTGCCCCAATTATCCGAAGTTTCATATAAATAGTTAAAAATACAATGTACCCCCCTTTACAATTCATTCCCTGTACAATCAAATCACGTTACAACAAACTCAACATAGTAAAGTACCATTCACTATAAGATGTGCAGTAAGCACCAGTCATTGTGATCACGTTTGTGAATTGAATTTTAATTCAATTAAACAGCGATTCTAATTAGCGAAAATAGGAGGAATATTATCCACAGGCTATAAAAGCAAAGATATATTAAGCATAAATTTACCCTTTATTACCTTACCAATTAAAAAATTAAATGATACGTGAAAATCAGAAGATATACATGATAATCGGAATAATTAACACATACTGTAATATGTACATATTAACTAGTTGATATTTCTGTTCACTGACATTTGTGGGTAGGGGTTAAAATTTAAAACAGTAAAAAGATAAGCAATCAATAACAAAGAACACGGCACACACAAATTGCAAGTAACATAATACACGCAAGTGAGAACGGAGTAACGAGTTACAAAGCTTTAAAAATAGGAATGAAGAGAAGATCTGAAAATTAATTTTTTTTATATGATTGAAGATTTCATGGAAGTGTAAACACATTTCACCATAATAACCCACAGAATTCCAGCTGTCGGTGTTATCATATATTCAGTAAGATCGAGTTTACTGTCCGTTTATGATAACTTTCACTAACAGAAAAGCCCAATAAACAGGTGGCTGCTAATTGTTTTTATTGTTTTATGGATGTGACCTCCAGAATTTCGACCGAACCACGTGGTACCGTCGGAGAAAATCGTAGAGTAATCTCCAGTGCTGCGGTCTCCTGCCCCGATTAAATGGCAAGCTTTCCCAATTAAGCGAAGTAAACCCTGGCTATTTTCTCAATTAGTTTCCGTTTTTTAAGATTTGCACCAAATAAATGGTTGCCCCAATTAACCGGTGGCCCAAATAACTGGAATCGACTGTATATATATATATATTAGATAATATTATTTACTTCCATTTTCAAAAATTTTTTTCAAGATTTATTTCAAATATGGCAGGCACGAAGTGCATGAAACTGGAACGTTACTAATTCTTTATCCCGAGTGAATATCGCCTTTTGTGTTTTTGTAGTGCATGAAAAATATTATTGCATGTACAATAGATAGCGCAAGGTAATTTTTTGTCACAGTTTATTTTAAACATTTTATATATACATATACAGTCAGTCCTCGTATAACATGATAGTTGTGTTCCTAGAAAAAATCGTGCAATATAAACAACAGGCCCTAGGGAAAACATAGGGTTAGGTGCCGACCATCCAAGATTAGACACACATTTGTAACCAAAACATTACCAAACACAATAAATAATTGTAATAAAACACTTACAGTTGAAAAATGTAAAATTAATAATTTAATCATTTAAATTTAAATTCTTACCTTAAAAGTAAATGAAAACAGCTTGAGAAAGGGTTGAAGCAGCGTAATTATGGGGAAAGTAGCAGCAGGTTGTCATCATTATTGGAACTGGGAGGTGGAGGAGATGCCGATGAGGACCTTGAACGAAATGTGGTCACGCCAGAACAAGAGGGCTGTGGTTCATTTTCTGTTTCTTTCTTGGGTGTTTTCATAAAAAAGACATCAGTTTCTGTTGTTTTGCAATCTTCCTCCTTTCACAAAGCAGCTGCTTATATGGCTCCAAAGCAGACCGAATCGTATGAAGTGCTCTTCTGCTTCTTTCTGCATTATAATCATTATCTTCTAGCCATTGCATACTTTTCTCGAATGAATTTAAAACTGAAGATAACTCTGAAGTAGAAAGCGGTTTTATGGTGGCGTGCAGGCATTCAACTTCGTCATCTTTCTCATCTTCCACCTGCCCTCCAGCAACAAGTTGCTGCAGTTTTTCAGTTGAAAGTTCTTCTTCATGAGACTGAAGCAACTCTTCTAAATCATCTTCCTCCAATTCCTCAAAGCCAACCTACTTTGCGAGGGCAAACAATGTGCTTTTAATTTAGGAAGCTCATTTACAGGATCAAAGCCTTTAAAATCACTAATAAAATCTGGTAAAAGAGGCTGCCAAACACCAAGTAAGCATTCTTTTGTCACTTCGTTCCAAGCCTCCACAATTATGTAAATTGCATTCTTAATGTTGAATTGCTTCCAGAAGTCTTTAACTGTTGGTGCATTTTCGCCCTCTCTTTCTGCTATCAGCATCTTAAATGTCCGTCTTGTATAATAGTGCTTAAAAGCAGCAATTACTCCTTGGTCAAGTGGCTGGATAAGAGATGTTGTGTTAGGTGGTAAAAACAGGATTTTGATGTTTGTTGACAGTTCAGCAAGGGTTGGAGAGTGACTTGGTGCATTGCCCAAAATAATTAAAACCTTAAATTCCAAATTTTTCTTTTTGCAGTAGCTTCGAAACATCCTCTAACACATGTAGTAGGTCAGTGAAGATCTGCCCTGTCATCCACCCTCTTCTGCTGTTCCTAAAGTAAACACCCAGGGTAGTCCTTGCGATCCCTTTTAATGCTCATGGATTGGCTGCATGATAAACAATAACAGGCTTCAGTTTCAAGTCGCCACTTGCATTTGCTTCTAACATAACAGTAAACCTATCCTTAGCAGCCTTGAAGCCTGGAGCTCGTGCTTCCTCTCTTGAGATATATGTTCGTGATGGCATTTTTTCCAATACAGTCCGGTTTCATCAAAGTTGAAAATTTGGTCCAGTGTATAGCCCTCTTCCTCAATTAGTTTTTTCAGTATTGGCAGAAATGCCTTTGCTGCTCCTTCATCTGCACTCGTAGCTTCACCTGATAATTTCACATTATGGAAAGCGTGACGTTTCCTGAAATTATTGAACCAGCCACTACTGGCAGTAAAGGGAGGCACTTCTGGAGGGTTTTCAGCTTTATTTCCAAGGTCTTCAAATATTGCCAATGCCTTTGCTTTTATCGTAAGCAAACTTGTTCCTGATCTCTTCTTTGTTTGATCTTCTATTCAAACAGATAAAAGACGTTCCATCTCTTCCAGTTCTTTGTGTCTTGATCTAACTGATTTTGTTACACTTTGTGTTGTTCCTGCTATGAAAGTTTCTTTTATTTTTTCTGCATTCTTTCTAATTGTTCTCAGCATTCCCTCATTTAGGCCTGTAGCACGCACAATATCGCATCACAATTTCATATTTTGCTTTTCTTTTTCTCTCTGAAGTATTTTCACCAGAATGCTTCCTTTTCGCACTTTTTTCAAGTATTTCACTCATTTTTTTTAGAATAGGGCATAATTATAAAATGAACAAAAACGAGGAGGCAAGCTTGATATACATAAATGCACAGCAAACAAGTAGAAACTGAATAAACGATGCAATGCCCATGTACAAACTGAATAAATAATGGTAAAGGCAGAAACACACTATTCTCACATATTACATGCTTATGTTTTACTAAAGCACATTTCTGGAGGTCACTACCATAAAACAATAAAAACAATTTGCAGTTTCCGGTTTATTGGTCATTCCTGCTAGTGGAGTCTGTTATAAACGGGTAGTAAAAGTCAATCTAATTACATCTGCAATAATATCGATAGCTGGAATTCTGTGGATTTTTAAGTTATTATGTTAAATGTGTTTCCCCTTCCACGAAATCATAAAAACAAATTTTCAAAATCTTCTCTTCATTCCTACTGTGTTGTGTTCAGTTGGGGTGATTACGTCACGTTCGACTACCATTTCTTGTAAACACAAAGGCGAATCGTGCATAAGCAAATTACGTTCATGTTATATGCGACATTGTTCCCCTATTTATAAATCGTGTATGATCGAATTCGTGTAGTGCAAACACGTGTTATACGAGGACAGACTGTATGTATGTACACACACACACACACACACACACACACACTTATGAGCCAAAACATTATAACCACACCTGTCTCCACGAGTGAACACATCGTATATCACCTAGGAATGATGTCATTGATTGGCACAGTACAGTGTTGGCATGGGTAGTGTCTATCAGTTTGTCAGTACAAAGCCTGTGCAATGGAGAAAAAGGAAAGACCTGATGGAGTTTGAATGGGGAATGATTTGCAGAACTAGAAAGTTGGAGCCAGAATCTCAGCAACTGCAGGCATTGTTGGCTGCTTGAGGACCACCATAGTGAAGGTGTGGTGGGAATGGTCCAAAGAGGGGGAGACAACCACCCAACATGCTGGGAAAAGAAGACCACTACTAATTGACAGTAAATGTGAATAGCGGTTAGCACATGCTGTCCAGGACAACAGACGGTTCACAAGCTCTCAATTAATGGCAGACCACAAGTAGGATGCACAGAGAACACCATCCAGTGATTACCCCTGCAGACAGGTCTACAGAGTAGGCAACCTATTCATGAGCCCATGTTGACTGACCATCACTGACACCTCCACCTGCGGTGGGCACAGGACCAGAATTCCTGAACATTGGACAACTGGAAAAGAGTCACTTGGTCTGATGAATCAAGAGTCCAGCTCCATCACTTGGATGGTGTGCATTTGAGGGTGAGCAGGTGAACAGCTACAACCATACTGCATGGTTAGACAAAAACAGACTGGCAGCAGTGGTATCATGATTTGGGAGATGTTTTTATGAACATCACTGAGTTACTTCAGCATTGTTTCAGACAAAGTTTTGCCCTATGTAGTGACTGTGTATCTAGATGGCACTGAACTCTCTCAACAAGACAATGCCTTATGTCACAAGGTCTACATTGTGCAAGAATGATTCAAAGATCATGTCAAAGCATTTCATGTGCTACCCTGGCCAACAAATTTAGGATGCTGCATTCATAAGTCCATGCCACTGTCTTGCTTCATTGCTGAACTCTAGGAGGTCCCTCTGTCTAGTTTGTCCAGGATACCTGAACACACCTTCGGTGATCTCATGGGGTCAATGCCATTGAAGCCAGCTGCAAGTAGTTATCATGGAAAAAGGCAGCCCAGCATGCTATTAGGTAGGTGGTAATAATGTTTCAGCTTGTAAGTACAGATAGTTCCCGACTTGACGAGTTAATTAGTTCCTAGCATGCATGTAAAGTGAAAACTTGTAAAGGGGAAATTTATTTCCCATAGACATAATGTTAAAAATAGGGGTTACGTTATCAACAATGAAATTAGTTTGTTTAAACAATGATTGATTTATCCAAAGAAATGAAAACGTAACCTGTAAAATCAAGCAAATTATAATAATAGAGATATTATTTATGACTTATAAATTTTAAAGAATGTTTATTCTTAATTATCATCATCGACTAAATGCACACTCGTTTATCACTCATTATTGGCCCAACACTTGTTGGTTTGTTGCACAAGGAGTAGTCTTCTTCAGAAATGGTTCAAGAGGCGTTTATTTCCAAGAGGCATTTATTTCCAAGATAATCTTCTCTTTTCTTTATAAATTTCAATAGCATGCATAAGCATTTTTTAACGAAACACACAAATTGCAACTAACACAATTTGCACAGAGTAACAAGTTTACGAAGCTTAAAAAAAAAAAAGGAATGAAGAGAAGATTCTGAAAATTTATCTATGTTTTTTATACGATTGAAGATTTCAGTAAAGGGGAAACACATTTCACCAATGTTAAAAACCACTCAATTCCAGCTATAGGTATTTTCTCAAATGCAATAACATCAAGTTTACCACCTGTTTATAATTTCTTGCAGTAACGGAAAAGCCCAATAAACAAGAAAGTGCAAATTGTTTTTATTTTATGGTCATGAACTCCAGAAATGTGCTTTAGAAAAATATCACAAAGGTGTTCAAAATTGGTTCTTATAACAGAACATATGATAACGATGAAAGTGTAGTGAATTTTAATGATTTGAATTGGTAACTAATACAATTTACACTATAAAAACGACCTTTTAAAGAGTTCATCATCATCAGTCATTTTCAATCCACTGGAAAGTTGCCTCTCCAGCAACTTTCCAGTTCCTTCTGTTTTGAGCACTGGCCATCCATTTATTACCTACAAACTCATGAATTTCATCTATCCATCTCCGCCTTTGTCTTCCAGGTTTTCTTCTAGCTCCTCTTGGATACCATTCTGTTATTTTCTTAGTCCATCTGTCATCATGTCTTCGAGCTATGTGTCCTGCCCAAGACCATTTTAGTTCTTTAGTTTTGATAAGAATGTCCTTTACTTGAGTTTGCTGCCTAATCCGTGTGTTTCTCTTCTTATTCGTTCCATTCTTCGCTGTGTAGTTCTCAGCTTCTCTTTCATTCTTTTGGTGAGTGCCCAAGTTTCACTTCCATAAGTCATGGTGGGGAGTATACATTGTTTCATTATTTTACGTTTCAGACAAACTGAGATATTGCTCTTCAGTATGTGACTATATTTCCTGAATGCTATCCATCCAAAATTTATTCTTCTCTTGACTTCCAGCCATTTATCATTATTACAGCTAATAACTTGTCCCAGATAAGTATATGACTCCACCTTTTCAATTACTGCTCCTTCAATCATAATTTCCCTTTCTGTGGCATACTTGTTCATCATTACTTTTGTTTTAGCCATATTCATCTTTAGTCCAAAATCCTTACTAGCTGTGCATAACTGATTAAGATTTTCCTCTAATTCTTTGGGATCGTGGCTTATGACCACAATGTCATCTGCAAATCGTAAATGGTTTAGGTACTCTCCGTTCACATTGACTCCTTTCTGCGACCAGTCTAATCTTCTGAAAGCTTCCTCAAGGGCAGTAGTAAACAGCTTCGGAGATATTAAAGAGTTATATAGCAAAAATTTCAACTTCTGAGGTCGTGGAACGAATTAGCAAAAAACAATATGTTATTGGGTTCACATTATGATATTTTCACGATACGATGGTAATGGATTAATATCGTAAAGTGGGGTACACTGTATTGCATAGCTACACACGTGGTTTGAAATGAGGTATTTATGATTGTTTAACATTCATTTTTTGCAATTAATGTTCATATTTTCGAAAAAAAAAAACTCGTAAACCCGGGAACTCGTAAAGCGGGAACTGCCTGTATATGAATTAGTTAATTATAAATTTATATTTTACATCTAACTTCTTGCATTATCATATTTCCTTTATTTTTACCCTTCTTCAATGTTCATACACTGAGATTGAAGAGATCATCAAGAAATAATACATCTGTTGTGAAATATATAAATAAATAATAATAATAAAGGAGAGAAGAAAACACAGTATCTAACTTAGCAGAAAGAAATATCCAGCCATCTGAATAGAAATCACTGAAGCATGCAATGAAAAACCTTCAACCCACTCTAAAACAAGAACAGTTATAAAAAAGTTTGCAAAATCGACCCCCATGAATAAATCTCATCATTGGTGATGAGAGTGCACAATGTGAAGTTGAAGAATTTTGTGCTCCTGGTAAGAGAAGTTTTTTGAAACCTTTTGCTGTTTTATTGACCTAATTAACATATCAAATCGTATTCAACACATAGCTTTATAGTCCTAATCAAGTTTATTAATTTTAAAATTTAGCTAGAGATTTTCTACATTCTGACTTACTATAGGTAGAATCTTTGTACTGGTGATTTGGGGTGAATATCATATCTCGTAACTTATACTATGGTAGAGCAATTCCAGTGTTTTAATTGAGGTAAATAGGTACCTTGAAAGTTTGAATCAGGCATTAGTTAGATAATATTATTATCTATTATAATTAACTTATAACTTTACAAACATACAGGGTGTCCGGGCTAGAGGTATCCAAAAATAACAGCTTATAATGCGAAAACCACTCAATATATTTTCTCAAACGAAATCAACGTCGATAGGAAATCTCTCCAAGATTTGTTTCATCACACTGTCAAGGTCACTAGGGCATCAGTAGTCGCACACAGGCAAAAACGGCATAAGAATGGCTATTGCCTCAGTCATGGCATCAAAAATGGCATCGTCAGTCCATTTTTTTCATAGAGCCCACAGTGAGGGGGACACACTTACCTTGACATACTTCAGTTCTTTGCTGTTCCACAGATTCTCCCAGGTTTCAGCAAGATGGTGCTCCACCACACTTCCATTGAGATGTTACCACGTTTTTAAACAGCACTTTTCCTGGATGTTGGATCGGAAGAGGAGGCCCAACTGCCTCGCCACCTAGATCTCCAGATATGACTCCACTGGACTTTTTTGCATGTGGCTTAATTAAAGACTGTGTGTACCAGAGAAAAGTTCAGGATTTGGACGATTTGAAACAGCTTATCTTTGAAGCAGTTGCTCTAATAATGCCTCAGATGCTGGAAAACACTTGGCAAGAGCTTGAGTTTCGTTTTGACATCTGTTGAGCTACAAAAGGTGGCCACATTGAACTTTCCTAACTTTCATAAAAACTTGGTGAGTTACTCTGTATAATAACAAAAAAATTATTTTAATACACCTTATAGATGCTGAGATATATGTGTGTATTTTGGGATACCTCTAGCCCGGACACCTTGTAATATTATAGCACAATATATATAATTTAAACTTTATAGAGTAATACATATAACTTAAACTTGATAGCATATTACATATTATTGTTGCATCACTGGTGATTAGACTAGTATTATTATTGCATTTAAATATATTAGTTTAGAGTGGCAATCTTGATTATACTGAATTAAAAATGGAAATTATGCCCCAGACATGAGCAGCAAAGCAATGGTCTCAGTATAGCAGGAATGCTGTGGCTCGGGGGAGAATGGAAGAGGGCAATTCTACTACAAATGATGGCCTGATGAAATATGCTGACTCTGCAATGTTTGCTGACTTTCTGGAACAGGACATGATACAGCCAAGAGGCATGTCTTTGTGTGTTTGTGTTTGGTGCAGAGAGTGTGAAGAAATTATACATCAACTCATCATTCTTATGGGTGTTTATGAGAGCTTGAGAGTAAAGTGAATACCCTCAAAGGAATTAAAATGGAGAAAGGGGCCATCAAGCTCTCAGCTGCCCAACTCAATGCCAGAGCTCACACTTGAGCATCATGCAACACAGTGGCAACCCCCAAGGTAGAATGTGCTGGTCCCACAGGAGTTGGTTATTGTTGGTGAGTATATGGTTAGGAAATGGGAAATAACTGTGCAAAAAAGATAGGCGGAATAAGACCGGGGGTATGTCTGCCAGGGGCAAAAGTTCATGACATTGTACACCAGATATCATCTTTTAAGGACACAAAAAGGTGATATTGCTGTACACGTTAGGGCTAATGACATTAAGGGTAGGAATTCTATGGAATTACTTACCGAGTACAGATGAATATTGAAAAAGTCACAAGTTAGGGTTAAATTTGAATGTGTATGCAATTCTGCCAAGACACGATAGGAGTATAAGATAAGGGCCTTGTCAATCAATTTCACCCTGGAAAGGTTGTGCAAGGCTCATGGGAGAAGAATTCATCTCAGTGCACTCTGCACTTGTTAACAGCAGAGGCTGCTTGTACAGGGATGGGATACACTTAAATAGAAAGGATGCAAGAATATTTGCTGATGTTATCAAGGCAGTGTTAAGTGGGTCAGAAACTGCTAGCTTGGGGAGGGATACACAGATTAACAATAGCTGCAGCCAAAGGTAAAACTGATTGTTGCACTGCTTCTACCGGAATGCGCAGCAGCCTGGAAAGCAAGGTGCCAGGGATTTCAAGGCCTACTGTGAGTCATAATGGAACAAATAAATACATAGGCTGTGTTAGGCTAACTAACATAGCCTGTGTTAGGTTACAGAATATAAAGTTACCCCAGACTAAGATGTATCAGAATATAAATACTCTTCAATTGTGCAAGGATGGGGGCAGAGTCCTTGTATTTTAGACTCCTGGCTTAGCCACTGCTTAGTGAACTGTCCACACATCTGATTTGTTTCTCATTTTTTAAAATGCGAATTTCTTTTTATAGTTCACCTGTTTCATAAGTTGCTGAATATTGTTTACAATTGTAGCTTCTTTGTCATATGATAGGATTACACTTTTCCATGATATTCTACAGATACAACTTCAAATTCATCCAAAAATGCAGTACTACTCTTTATGTAAACTTCCCTGCTTAATAATAAAAAACTTTAAAAAAATAAAAAGCCAGAAAATGAAACTGATTTTGCTTGTTCCATACACAAGTGTATACACTGATTCATTGTGTGGTTTAGACCAATTTTCTTAAATATGTACACTTTGGTTTTGATTCCCATAGTAGTCCTTATAAAGCCTACATAGTGTACAAAATACATATCAGTTTTTACAGTACAATAACATGCATTTTTTCTTCCTTTTATGTTTTCTTTTCTTATGTGCCAACTCCAGTAAATTCACCACTGTCCCCAGATAAAGTTTTTAATTGTTATGACATAACTATTTTTCTTCATTCTTCTGAGGATATTATGTAGTTTTTGTAATTTTGACATATCAGGCATATATAGCAATATTTTATTAGTCTTTCCAGAGTTACATAAAAATCGACTTACGAAGTCCTGAAATGTATCTCTTACGTATGTCGGGGACAGACTGTATTAGGCTTTGAGGCCTTAAACATCTCATTCCATCCCCACGGAAGTTTCCCAACAGATCTCTTCCCAGGTAGTTTATAATGTAGTATCTATTTTAGGATTCTTTGTTTATCTATTCTCTGTATATGAACTGCTCATCTCCTCCTATAATTTTGTATGAGTTCAATTATTTGCGTTTCCTGTAGGTCTTCCATCATATCCTTATTTCTTTTTTTGTCAAGTCTGGTATAGCTAGCAGTTCTTCTCATGAATCACATCTCTGCAGCTGTTATTCTTAGTTCATCCTTCTTACACACAGTCAAAGCCCCACTTCGATACATAAGTAAAGGTTTGTCTAGTGTTTGTAAATTCTTATTCTTATGTTTCTGTATAAGTGAAGGTCTAAATACTTGATTTTTGATTCCTAGTTCTCTATTGTAATTTGTTATTCTGGAGTACATGTCTTTTTCTTCCATATATGTTAAGTGGCACCCAAGATATTTAAAACTATTTAATTGTTCTAGGATTTGGTTTTGTATGCAGATTTTTTTCTTTATGAGCTCTTTACCATGGGAAGCCATTACTTTAGTTTTTCCTAGTTGATACTGCCATGTTATATATTTTTTTGTGGGTAAGTTTAATTAATGGACTGAACGCTGTATACCATCCTCCATTAAAGAAGCCAAAAACACCCTTGTATATAATGCACTTAATTTTGTCATAAAACAATTTTCCATATTGCCAGTGTTTCAACTCATTGAAATTCCCTGCTGAGCAGTTTGGGTTATCCAGGTAAAATTATAACTAAAAACCCTAAATTACAATAAAAAGCCTTTACCTGAACTGGATCTTGAAGATGTATCAGAAATTCGAAACTCTATATCTGGCACTAGCTGAACAGCTCTTCGATATAAAGAAATTGCTGTGAAGTACAAGACACTCAAATTTAATTCATATAAAAATACAAAGTCATAGAAGTTCCTTTAAATAATATACAGAATAATATATAAAGAAATCTCTTATCAAGGTGATTACAAATGATATTCTAGTACAAGATATACTAATGAAGAAAAACCCAATTACCACTTCCTTTTGCATTGGATGCTAACTGCCTAGGCTCAAAAATGGCATCTTGAACAAAAAAGTGTTTTGTATATTCTTGTATAACACAACAAAATGTGATTAATGTTTGATGAGAATTTTTTAAATGAAAAATCTGACAAGTGGGTGCCAATGAGTTCTATGAGTGGTATTGAAATTTACTTATACTAAATGTCTACAAAGGCAAAAAACTCAACTGCTACTGCACAGAAGCAGGGTGTCCTACTACTTATGCAGCAACAGTTGGGCATGTAGTAGTAGTAGTGGCATGTGATGAGCTTATGCAGCATCAGCCAAATTAAAAAAAAAAAAAAAAATGCCACCATTCCCTCCAAATGCCTGTCCAGTTCCTCCTTAAATTTATTTAACCTATCAACTTCCACAACGACAGATGGAAGTTTGTTCCAGCAATTAACCACCCACTGGCTAAAGGCAAATCTCCGCACATCTATTCTACATCTGTCTTTTCTTAATTTGAATTTATACCCCCTTAGGTTCGTAATCTGAACAAGTGGAAGGATCCCATCAGAATTCAGCGTGCTCAACCCATTCAAGGCCTTATACACCTCAATCAGATCACCGTGCAGGTGCCTAGTCTCCAACCACTACAATTTGCAGAACTTAAGCCTCTCTTGGTAAGAGGATCCTTTCATTCCCCTCACCAATCTTGTTGCCCTTCTCTGTACATGCTCAAGCAAATCTACATCCTTCCTAAAATGAGGCACGTTCAGAGTTCCTCCCCACACTCTTCACAGTCCAAAAAAACTATGCATTTTACCTGTCATGAATTTAATTTACTTTATCCAACAGTGTAGCAAGATCTGAGAAACGTCTTGCTATCTGCTCTTATAAACTCCAAGTGTTACAACATATAACAGTGAATCATAAAATCAAATGTTATGAATTTTTCTATACAATAATGGACTCACCTGCTGGTTACAACACCTACCTGTAAAAAATTGCTTCAGTGATGAGGCAATGTTTCATCTCAGCGGAAAGATTATCAGGCATAACATTCGTATACGAAGAAATGAAAATACACCTTTCTGTGTGGTACAAAATAAATAATGTGTTTTGTACTGTCTATGGGACGTAGTAAAGATATCATGAAGTTTCAAAAGGAAATGACTGTAGAAGCTTGTGCATCAGGTGCTTCCACATCGGAAACAGCACATTGTATTGGTTGCTCATAGCCCACTGTGGTAAAGTGTACAAAGAATGGTGTTGAATGGGTCAAACCACCTCCCACCAACATAAATGTAAAGGATACACAGGATGGACATTATGGACATTCATAGTGAGAAAAGGGTGCAGTATGTTGTACGGGCTCAACAGCAGGTCACTGTGCAACAGTTAGAATAAAATGCAAGAAAAATATCCCAAATAGTGATGTGCCACACACACTCATACATCTGAGTGTGTGTGTCACACAGATGTATGGGATAACACAACAGATGACCCAAGACACCCCTCTCCTCACTGCTGATTATTGACAATGACAAATGCTGTAGTGCCAACAACACACTGGTTAGACACCAGAGGACTGGAAAAGAATGTGCTGGCTGGATGAGTCCAAATACCTGGTGCAACACACCAAAAGGAAGCCATCGTGTGTGGCATAAGCAACATGCTGACAGTTGTTATTTGTTTTTTAGGAGCATTAGCAACTAAGGCCATATTGCTCCGGGGATAATGCGGTGGTCATTCCCTGACCTTTTTGCATCCTCCATATTTGATGATCACGGGCTCGAACCCCGGTCTAATCAAGAAGCATGTGCTACGCACTGCTGCTCCTGCCCATGGAGGCGCCTCACATGCTGATAGATATCTCCATGTGTGACGCAAGAAACACGAGCCCATGGACCTATCGGACATGGTGCCCACTATCCAGGCAGGTGGTAGTGGTTGCTTAATATGAGGGCATATTTTGTTAGCAAGAATAAGGATCCCTGGTGTGTATGGACTGTTTCACTGGTGAGGTCTACTGGCAGCTCTTAGGAGACAATGTGCCTCGTTGCACTTTTTCTTCGACAGAATGAAACATGATCTTCCAAGACAATAATGCAGCATGTCATCAAGCACCCACTGTGCATGAGTGGTTCAAGGAATACAGCAAAGATATCACTAATCTTGATTGGCCTCCAAATTTGTGTGGCCTCAATCCAGTTGAACACCTGTGGGATGTTTTGGAATTGGAAGTGAGGTGTATGGACACCAAACCATCATCTATTCTGACACTGTGGAAAGACTTGCAGGCAGCACAGCTGCAGATCCCTTTAGATGTCTTCAGCCACATAGTGGATGTCAATGCCTAGGCAAATAGCAGCTGTTATCCATGCGAACAGTAGCCCAACACGGTATAAAGTAGGTGATCACAATTCAGTGATCACTGAGCATATATGCATGTACGCCTATTGTTTTTGCCCTACCCATCTGTCTGTCTGTCCGTATGTAACAGAGGGACTCATAGTGGATGGAATTTCGTGAAATTTTATATTTCAGCCTTTTAAAAATATTTGTCAAACCATTACAAATTTAATTAACATTGGACCAACAGAAATCTGGCAATTAATATTTCTTTTCTCTACAAATTATATGGAATAAAGAAATTCATAGATTAAATGTAGTTTTAATGCAGTATTGTTAGCTTTAGACAGTGTCTGTGCATGCCTCATGTGTATTGTTATGTAAGACTTGTGAATGTGGTGTTGCTTTTGAAGAGATACGTACAATTAGTACCCGACTTACGTTAAGCCTGAGTTACATAACTTTGGACTTACATAAATTTTTTTGTAAAATAATAAGAGAAGTTTACCTCAATATAGTATGTAGAACACTTCCGTATGATACTCTCCAGAAATTAAAACGAAAAAATCGAAAAACTTACATTAGAGTAACAAATAATTTAAAAAATAATTAAAAATCAATTTAACACAATAATCTGCAGCATAACTAGAATCTAGGTAAATAACTAGAGTTAACATTGCATTTTCTGCTTTAAAAATTCTGAAGGAATATTCAACAACATTGTTTGAGACAGGTGAACTATGTTTAAGCACTTCACAGAAATCCCACAATATTCAAGCCACAGGGACTCTGTCCTATCAGCTATTTCTTCAGGAGAATTACACTTGAGCCCTTCGTCTCTACATCCTTTCCTTCCTTTCTTTCTGGATTGTAGAGTCAGTTCAGTTTTATATGAGAGCGAAGTTTGTATAATATTTGTTACACATATCAGGTTATTGTAATAAAGTTTAAAATCACATTTCCTACCATTTTCAATGATTTCACGTCAAACTATCATCATGTATTGCATGCTTCATTCACATGTCATAAGGTGTGACAGCATCTCTTGTAACTTAACCCTGTGAAGTTCTTTATAGAAAATTTCATTTTGACCGTTATCATGGTGCCGCCTAAGAGAATAAATGAGAGAGTACAAGTAAATCTACCAAGAAAAGAAAAGCAATCGATTTGGATCACAAATTAATAAGAATGTATGAAAATGGTCGAACATTAACAAGTATTGCGCGGAATTTAGAACTGTCAGTGTACAATGACCACAATAATAAAGGACAAAGAATATGTGAAGTAGTGAAGGGATTAACACCAATGAAGCCAACTATAATGGGACTAATAAGCGAGATGGAAAAGTTACTTATTGTGTGGATGGAAGACCAGATCCAAAAACACATCCCCTTAAGCCTCCACCTCATCAAAGCAAAGGCTGGGGCCATTTTTGAAGATCTTAAGAAGAAGAAGAGCAATGATAGTGAAACCACCTTTGTTGCGAGTCATGGTTGGTTCGATAGGTTCTGTAAGAGAAGTGGATATCATAACATTGCCAAAAGTGGTAAAGCAGCAAGTGCAGATGGTGAGGCTGCCAAAAAATTCGAGAGCAAATTGGATGAGATTATAAGAACTGGTGTTATTTGCCGCAACAAATATTTAATATGTATAAGACTAGCCTTTGTTGGAAAAAAAATGCCTAGTAGGACATGTATTGCTATTGAAGAAAAGTCAATGTCTGGGCTTAAAGCTGTACACTTGTACTTCCTGTACGCTTCAGGCTTAAATCAAAAGCCTAGGCAACAATAACTGTTCAGAAAATGGTTTCTTAATGTGTTTGTCACTGAAGTTGAAAAATATTGCTTACAAATGTCAGTGCCTTTTAAAATATTAATGCTCCTTGACAATGCTCCCAGTCATCCTAAATATCTTGATCAGCAGTTCCCAAACTGGGGTCGATAGACCAGTTCCAGGGAATCCGCAAAATGACCCTCTGGAACTGGTCAAATTATTCATTCTATGTATAGCAAATTGATGATAAATAAAGTTATTATTATGTATTTATGTAAAAATTAAGAATAAAGTTCAGTTATTTTAAACATAAAACTATGAATTTTCTTTTCAGAAAACCCAGTGTTCATGCATATATATATATATACACACACAAACACACATACACATATATATAGGGGAATTTCTGGGAATTCAAAGCTTATTACATACAGAAATTTTCTGAGGCCGTAAATGCAACAGAGCAAGGGAAGATGGATCTACGGCAATTTTGGAAGATGATTAACATCCTCGATGGAATACGCAACATTTCGAGAGCCTGGAATGATGTGAGAACAACTTGTATATGCAGAGTTTGGAAAAAACTTCTAAAACATTCTGAGCTTAACAACGAAGGCTTCAACAAAAGATGAGATGATGTCTTCTGTTACCAAAGAAATTGTAAACTTAGCCCAGGCATTGCAGCTGGTCCTGGAGGACGAAGATGTGACAAGCTTGTGGATGAACGAGGTGAAGATTTAACAACAGAAAATCTAGCAAAGTTGAACGTGCAAAGAGTTGAAGAGCAAGGGAGAGCCAAATCCATTGAGGAATCGGAGCAACCCAAGAAGCAGTTTAAATTAAAGGAAATGGCAGAAGCATTTTGTAAAATTCAGGAGAGTCACTCTGTTTGTTGGAATGGATGAAAACACCAAACATTTGTTGAAAATAGAAAGAAAAGTTCAAGATTACTTATCAGCTTATCGCGAAATTTATGAAGAGAAAAAAAGCATACAAAACAGATGAAGATTGAAAAGTTCATATCACATACTACCTCCCTAACCTTTACTCAGCCTACAACACCCTGTGATTAACATGTCTTATTAATGCTTCAGGTTCATTTTAAGTTACCTTCAGTTCATCTCCTGAAGTGTGTAAACTTTGATTCATTGTGTGGTTTAGAACAATTTTCTTAAATATGTACACTTTGGTTTTAATTCCATAGTAGCCCTTATAAAGCCTACATGGCGTATGAAATAGATATCAGTTTTTACAGTACAGTAACACATTTTTTCTTCCTTTTATGTCTTCTTTTCTTATGTGCCACTCCAGCTACTTCATCGTTGTCCCCAGATAAAGTTTTTAATTGTTATGGTATATAATTATTTTTCTTCATTCTTCTGAGGATATTATGTGCTTTTTGTAATTTTGGCATATTGGAGATATAATAGCAATATTTTATTAGTCATTTCCAAGTTACATAAAAATTGACTTGTGTAAAAAATCCTAGCATGTATCTCTTACGTATGTCGGGGTCAGACTGTGTGTGTGTGTGTATATATAATGCTGGTTTATATATTAATATTACGTTTAGATGTCTTTTAATCCTTCTTTTGTGCATCGTTAATGCCATTGTTTTTGCTGTATTGGCCAAGTGAACATTATACGTGCCAGTATATATTTGTTTCTAATTGTTCGAATGTTACCTATTATTGGTGGTTTTTACATATAGGCATTAGTGTTCATACAATTCTGGTCATTAAGCTAGCCTTATTTAGGTCATCTTAAATCTGCATGGCCTATACATATTAGGTTTAGAAGTTTAATGCTTAATGATAATGAATTTTCATGATAAATTACTGATGAAAATTTTTTATCTGTAGCAAAAGTTAATTACTAATTATTATTAACAGTATACTTCTATCTTATTACTATCGTACTTTTTTACTATAATACATTTTTGCATTCCATCACATGGCCGTCAATCGCCTACTTCGTCGGGGGCTTTGAGTGGATTGACAGCCCTTTCGATGTAATGCCTCATACTTACTCGTTTCTGTTTGTACCTATCACAGTTTTGCTATTTTAAGTTCCTTTTCTTTTGTTTTGTTTAATTTCTAAAGTTCCTTCTATAATTTTAATTTTTAGATTTAAGTTTTTGAATTTTTTAAATATTGTTATCATATCTATTTATAGTATTAATTAGTTTTAATTTTTATTTTTTGCAATCTCTTCAGCAAACTGTGATAGAGTACACAAAGCCCTACGAGTAAGTATCCGATATTGTTAAATTCCTACTTACTTAATTAATGCTGTACTGCAGTGGAGGTCGTAGAACAGAAAGGGGGAATTTCCCGCCTTCTATTTGTTTTTATAGGTAGCAATCTTTATCGTGCAGTCGCACTAACGTTATCCTGTGTGTTGATGGTGCATTGGCCTCGGGCCCCAATTTTCATGCCAATGCCTGCGGTGGAGGTTTGCTGTTGGAACGATGATTTTCTGTAATCTTTATATGGGTTGCGTTAACAAAATTTTTTTTATGTGTATTTACATTATTTTTACATGCGTTTTTGTGCCTTACCTCGGACATTATATATGCCTGACGTAGCCCAGTGGTTAGGAGCGAGAGTGCATAGCACGCGTTCCTTGAGTGGACCGGAGTTCAAGCCCGTGACTACTAAATACGATAAATATTTGTATTGACAATTTATTGTAAGCTCTACTGACTTGGCTGTCGTGCCGGAGTATAAACAGAAAATTTATTTATTTATATATATATATATGAGAGAGAGAGAAGAGACTTAAAAGTATATGTGAAAAGAGTAACAAATATTACACAGCAGAAATTAAATTGAATGGCTAAGTTTGGAGAACATAAAACTATAGAATTTTATTAAGTGTTCTATAAAGTTATAATCTTAGCAATTAATTGATAAGGAGATAACTATATTTATTTTTCACTTCTATTAATCATAGAAAAAAGAAAAATAATAATTTAATTTAAGAAAAAATTTAAAATGCATCTGAAATATAATGCTCTGCATACATTAACTAACTTATTTTTCCTAGAAATAACATAGTTTTAGTATTAATATTATAATAGCTAAATGATACAAACAAATGAGCTTTTTCTGCATCTGCCAAAAAAAAATTTAAAAATCAGTCATTCATATTCCTGTTACAAAAACATGTTTGTTCGATTCCTCTTTGAACTTAATTATACATTCATTCCAATGAGCTCCGATATTGACATAGATCATGTTAATTATCTCCAACATATGATCACTGGAATGTTATAGATTACTGAAATGAATTGCCTGCATCAATGGTTGAGGTTGTTGTTGGTATAGGGCTTAACGACACAAGGGCTGCTGAGGCCAAATTGTGTCTGTTCATTGTTTATTTACAGGCAACATATAGTTATAGATGTTAAATTATATGCTACTGTACAAGTCAATATATTTTAGATACATAAAAAGTTCTATATTTGCTTCATTTACTATGAAATAAGATAAATTATGATAGCTGTTCAATGTGGAGAGAGATTGAAAAGTGTTAGAGTGGATGGTTGAATGTAAGGGACAATCAACCAGAAAATGACAGACCGTAAGTTGCGCTAGACAGGATGGTTGAGGTGAAATTAGCATAACAATACTAGCAATAAGATCCAGCCTTCTGTTACTTTCCAAAATTATGTATTTTCACCTACTGGGTTTTCTCTCTTTTGCTAATGAAAATATAGCTCCCTCATTCATTTTACTAATTCTAAGTTCTAAGCCATTCTTCACATGGACATCGATTAGTACCCCTCACCAATCTAGTTGCCCTTCTCTAAACTCTTTCTAGAAGTACTATATCTTTCTTCAAGTGTGGCCTTTGGACCTGAACACAATATTCTAAATGCAGTCCAACCATTGTCATATGCAAAAGGACAAGGACATCCTTTTCCCTACTTGAAAAGGTCCTGTATATTATAGACAAAAAACCATGCACCTTCCTAACAGCCTGTTTACACTTCATACAAAGTTTCATGCCTGACTGAATCTTCCCCCAAGTCTTTTTTATCCCAGACCACTTTTAACTCCACTTCCCCTCCCAGCTTATAAGTAACTCCTGGATTTCTGTTCCCTAGGTGCAAAACCTTACATTCAGAAGTGTTAAACTTCAGTTGCTATCTTTCAGACCATTTGTGCAATGGATCTGAGTCATTTTGTAACAAAATGACCTGCTTCTGGTTATTAACCACCCTTATAACCTTTAAATCATCAGCCAACTTTAACAAATTCCCCTGTACTCCCTTATCAATGTCATTAATAAAAAGAAGACAAAAAAAGTGGTTCCAACACTGATCCCTGAGGAACTCCACTTTTTAAACTGGTCCACCCTGAGGTATGCTCATTTATGACTAATATCTCTCTCTCTCTCTCTCTCTCTCTCTCTCTCTCTCTCTCTCTCTCTCTCTCTCTCTCCCTATGTTTTGGCTAGCCCTTGATCCAATGATGGATCTTGCCATTAATCCCAATTTGTTCCACTTTATATAATAGCCTTTCATGGGTAGCTGCATCAAAAGCTTTACTGAAGTCAAAGTTGTTTCTTGCATCCAACTGTTTTATGGACTTCATCATAATAAGAAACCACATTGGTCAGGCAAGACTTCTCCTTTATGAACCCATGCTGTGATTCATTAAGGATACCATTGAGATGGTCCTGTATTGTATCAGAGACTCCAAGTTTTTATCCACCATAGAAATCAAACTCACTGGTCCATGATTGCCCATTATGTCCTTTGCTCCTCCTTTGTGGATTGGGGAAATGTTAGCACAATTCTCTAATCCAGGGTGATCTTCCTGGACTTAATCATGATCACATTTTCATTCTCATCATGATTTCATTAATATTCTAAACAGGATAATGCACTCATATGTAGCCTTTTATAGTATAACAGGATATATACCTCCAGTACTGAGCCTTACCTTCACTCAGCTTCAATAGTTCCCCCTATATATTCTTCTCCAAGATGGATATATCACTTAATATACATATATCATTTAATTTATAGCAGCCTGTCTGCTTGTCACTGATCCCTTGTAGTTATAATTATCTTTCAACTGTAAAGATTGTTGAAAAGTAACTACAGTAATACCCCGACTTACGCGAACTCGGAGTTACGCGGTTCTTAATTTTTTAGTTTGGCAACGCTGCCGCCCACTATCTTCAAGGTCGTTTTTCATATGTTATCGATATACGGTGCGACGGCGGAGAATGAGAGCGAAAGATGAACAAAATTCAACTTTGCTGCTTTTATGTTTTTTATATCAGTGAAAGGGAAACACATTTCACCATAATAACGTAAAAACCAACACAATTCCAGCTATCGGTATAATCGCAAATGCAATCAGATCGAGTTTACTACCAGTTTATAACAGATTTCACTAGCAGAAACGCAACTGGATTTTTATTGTTTTATGGTAGTAACCCCTAGAAATGTGAGGTGTTAATAGTGTATCTCTGCCTTTATGGTGTTGTTTATTCAGTTGCTACATGCGCGCAGCTTTGTTTATGCGTATCAAGCGTGCCTCCTCGTTTTGTAATTGTGCTTTATTCCCTAAAAATGAGTAAAATACTTTTAATTAAAAAGGTGTGAAAAGGAAGCGTCCTGGTGAAGACACTGCAGATTCAGAGAGAAAAAGAAAAGCAATTATCGATAAACAGAGGCGGACTGGGTCAAAAATTCTTACCCGGGAAAATTTATAGTGGCCTCATACTATGGTTTATGGCCAAAATCACACCGGCCCACCGGGGTTTCCCCGGTAAGGCTTATGGCCAGTCCGCCTCTGTCGATAGAGAAAAAATATGAAATTGTGAAACGCTTTGAGCGAAATGAAAGACCATGTGATATTGCACGTGCTACAGGCCTAAATGAAGCAACGGCGAAAAGCACATGACAATTGCAAACTTGACAGGTTGAAAATTGAAAAGGGCTCAATTGTAAAGGGCTTAAAAATTTTAGAAAACAGACTCCAACGAAGAACGCGTTATAGCTACAAAGCAAGGAATAAAAAAATTATTAGCTTGCTACGAAGAAATTCTGCGTGAAAAAAAGAAAGCGGTGTGTCGTCAGACGAATTTGTTAGATTTTATGAAGCCATCGACATCGAAATAACTTTTTAATGTAAGTCATTTGTTTTTTTAATACATATTTTGTATTAATATGTATAAAGAACTGCAATTTTATTAATATTTTTCTTCTAAACTAGTGTTTTTGTTAGTCCTTGGTCCCAATTAAGTAAAATTTACATGTATTTATATGCAAAGTTGTACCCCGACTTACGCGAATTCGACTTACGCGATTTTCGTCGGACCCACCTATCGCGTAACTTCGGGGTATTACTGTATTCAATTCATCTCCCACTTTGACTGGGTGTTATATGACTTTTCCAGTTCGATCAAGTAAGGGATCTATATGATTCACTCTCTCCCTTTTTGTATTCATGTAAGAAAAGAACTCTTTGGCTCCATTTTTAGTTTTCTTTGTTAGTGATTTGATCTACTCAGCTTCCACCTGTCTTACTCCGCCAATTCGTTTTGTTACACTTATAATACTCATATATATCAGTATCTCACAATAGTCTGTAACTATCCCATGCTTTTTCCTTTAGCTCAATTAAACCCTTAACCTCTCTGGTCATCCATTTGGACTTCTTACTTTTGTGCAACTTCTGCACTGGAGCAAGTGTATTGGTAGCTTTCAGAATAAATCCTTTGAATACTTCCCAAAATGAATTCATATCTAGCAGCTTCTCTCTCCAATTAATAAAGCCTGGGAAATACCTCAATCCATTATAGTCCCCCTCACTTTAAATTAGTCTTCCCCTTTCACCATAGAAATCTCTTTGGATACTACTCATTAGTATTAACAGCAGCAAATGACACAAGAAAGCAGGCTTATACACTATCAACCAAAAAAAAATTCCCACATAACCTGCCCATCCCCTCTAATAGTTTGTCTATCTCTTTCAATTATTTATTCAAACTATCCAATTTTACATCACCAGATGGAAGTTTGTTCCAACAATCAAATACCTGTTGGTTGAACGCAAACTTCTGCACACCAGTCCTGCAACCATTATTCCTCAATTTGAATTTATGCCCCATCATGTGTGCAGTCTGAGCAAGAGGAAGGATTCCATCAGTATTGAACTTATTCAATCCATGCATCCTTAAACACCTCAATCAAATCTTTTCACAGGTGCCTGGTTTCCAGATGCTGCAATCAGAAGAAATGAAGCATTACCCGGTAAGAGAACCCTTTGCTGTTCTCACTAATCTTGTTGCTCTTCTCTGCACTTGTTGCAGTAGATCCACAATCTCCCTAAAATGAGGTCTTCAGACCTGTACGTATTACTCAATATGTGGATTAACCCTTGCTCTATACAAAAAGATAATCACCTCTTTATCCCTGCTGAAAAAATTTCTGTAAATCACTGACAAACCCCATGAGCTACTCTGGCAACTATACCCTGCCAACCTGTCGACACTGCTCAGAGAACTTCATATCTAACTGCACAATTATCCCTCGGTCTTTTTCAATCTCCACTACCATTTTGACATTGTGGTCACTAACCACTATTGGTTCCTGCACTGTCAAATTTTGGATGCAATAGAGGATATCCTCTTGAATCTGGGTAAAAAATCAAATAAATACAATCTTCTCCCACCTGTTAATAATTTGTTAATGCCTAACTTTAAATCAGAAATAGAACAACTTAGTGATAGGTTACTGGAACAGAGAGATATAACTATGTTAGGCGACTTTAATATGACTAAAGCAATTGATGGCACCAAAGTGAGCAAAATCAATGCTTGATCCTTCTGAGGAAGGTTCTTATATATCAGGGGTGGCCAACAAGTCAATCGTGGCTTTAATTCTGGTCGATCATGAAGAATTTTAAATATATATATAAAATAGATTAGTCAAAATTTAAATATTATTATTATGCACCTCACTACATACACTTATTAAAAATTAGTTGAACCAAATGACTACTCTTGCCGCCGCACAGCCACTAGGCTTGTCTAGTGAAAATTCACGCAGTTATGTTGTGGAGAGCATAGTGTGTGTGTCGAATTCTTATTTAGCTCACTTAATATTAATAATTGGACAGTACTTATACGTTAATGTAATACCCTTTGATTTAAAATGAATACTACGAAAAAGAATAAAACGTATCATTTTCATCAAGAGTGGGAACTACAATACTTTTTTTGTAATGATAAAAGAAAAATGTTGTTTGATTTGCAATGCTTCCATGACTGTACCCAAAAAAGGAAATTTAAAAAGGCACTTCACCAGACTCCTGGTAAATACCAATCGGATTTTCCACCTAATAGTGACCTTAGAAAAAATAAATTAAAAGAGCTTAATCCAGATTATTCGCACAACAAAATTTCTTCGTGACACCTAATTTACAATCTAGAGCAATAACTGTAGCATTATTTAAAGTGAGTCATTTCTTGCAAAAAAATGCAAACCATATTTTGATGGTCAATTTATCAAAGACGCATTTTTAGAAATAACAGATTATCTTTTTGAACATTTTAAGAACAAAAATGAAATTAAAAGTGCTCTTCAAGATCTGAAATTATCTCGAAATACTCTGATGCGACTCATCGTAAAAATGAGTAAAAATGTGAGCGAACAATGCGTGTTCATACTGCTAATTGTGTGTCCTTTTCTTTACAACTGGATGAATCTGCAGATGTCAGTGATACAGCTCAGTTGTTGGTTTTTATTCGTATAGTTTTCGATGATTCTGCCACCAAAGAACTGCTGGGTATGGTTTCGTTAAAAGAAAGAACTAGAGGTCTTGATATATTTAATGCATTCAAAAATATTATTGAAAAAATTAAATTACCACTATTTAAGCTCGTATCAATAACAACAGGTGAAGCTAAGGCAATGAGGGGGCATCTTAACAGATTTATCGCATTGTACCAAAAGGATGATGAATTCCCAGATTTTTTTGAGTTACCACTGTATCATTCAGCAACAAGTGGTAGCCAGCAAAAGATTAAATACTAAAAGTGTTATGGACATAACTTTGAAAATTGTGAATTCCATCAGACGACAATCTCTTCAAAAGGAGACTTTTCAAAATGCAACTCGATGAAAATGAACCAGATCTGACTAATTACACACAGATGTAAGGTGGCTGAGTTGGAGTAAGTTTCTACAGCACTTTAGAAAGTTGCTGAATGAAATAAAAAAATTTGTCGATCAAAGGGTAGATGATCATCAGCAGCTACAGGATACAGAGTGGTTGTGTGTTCTGACTTTTTTGCCATATTTTACCAGTAAATTAAGTGATATGAATTTGGAATTACAAAGAAAAAATAAAAATGTGGATGACATGATTAGTAGTATTTCTGCCTATAAATATCAATTTTTGGCATGGCTAGATCCCAAATAAAAAAAATCAATCATTTTGCAAATATGCAAGATCATTTGCAAAAATATCCTATTTTTGAATTTAATAGTGAGAAATATGTTTCTGAAATTTAGAAAATTGTGGATGATTTTGAAACCAGATTCAGTGATTTTAAAACAAATGAAGACATTGTTCAATATATTTCTTATCCATTTAATGTCGACTTAGTTACAAAACAAATTGCAGAAAAAATTGCTGCGATTTTTCACGTGGAGAAAATATTACTTGAAAATGAAATTATTACATTGCGAAATGATATCTTCCTAAAAGCCAGATCATCAGAAAAATACTTTTGGAAATATGTTTACCGAGAAAAGTACCCAAATGTAAAAAAATGCAGTGAACTTTTAATTTCATGTTTTGGTTCCACATATCTATGTAAATCGGCCTTTTCTTATTTGAAACAAAAAAAAGACGAAGAATTGCTCTACTCTTATGGACTTGCATACAGAAGATTCTTTACTGTTGGCCTTATTACAGTATATCCCTGATTTTGAAAGCTTGGCAGATGACATTAAGACACAAACTTCACATAAATGAAAAATTTAAATACGTATGAATTTAAAATAAGAATTCTGAATTGTATGTCATTTTAAAATTTATAAACAACATTTTTCAATATGTGTTGATTAACCTTTTAAACCATGTGCAATGAAATTCTTGAGACGGTAGATCGCGGCACATTTTGAAGAAAAAAAAGTCGATCGCATCACAAATTAAGTTGGCCACCCGTTATATATTCTTATCACTACAATTACAGCAACGGTGAAACATGGCTACCAGAAATGAAAATTATTTGGACCATATATGTATTTATAAATTTATATAATTCATATGTAGTACTTTCTGGTTCAAAGTTATAGTGCACTGTTCAAATCTGATCTCAACTCACTACCCTTCTCAATAAAAATGACATCCTCATTAAGCAGCGAAATTGAGGTTAAAAAAAAAGGTGTACTAAACTTCACACGAGTCAACTGGACAGAGCTTAATAAGTCATTAAAATCTTACAACTTGAATCCAACTGAGTAATACAGACATAGACTCTGCAGGTAATTGTTTCTATATAGCAAACAGTTCCCCACTGTCAGAACCGTGGAGTTCAGACCGTGCGGTCTCAACAATGAGCGCTCATGTCTGCTGTCTACAAACACCATACTTCTGGCAGCATGGAAACCATTACTTGGATTGGCATAAATTTAGATTTTGAGGTCTAAACTGTTTAATAAATATGGACCGATTATTTCTTTCGGTCCTATAGCTGGACTTTAGAGTTTAATTTTGGGGTCTAATAAAATTGGATATGGGGGGGGGGGATTATTCTCTACATTCCTTAAGTAGGACGTCCGACTTTAAAGGATTTAGAGTTTAAAGTCCTATAGCTGGACTTTAAACTCTAAAGTCCAGCTATCGGACCGAAAGAAATAATCGGTCCATATTTATTAAACAGTTTAGACCTCAAAATCTAAATTTATGCCAATCCAAGTAATGGTTTCCATGCTGCCAGAAGTATGGTGTTTGTAGACAGCAGACATGAGCGCTCATTGTTGAGACCGCACGGTCTGAACACTACGGTTCTGACAGTGGGGAAGATGTCCCACCTGCTTTACAAAATAGAGATCGCCATCCCCAAGAATTATTAGCGAGTTGGACTAGGAGAGTTGGAAAAGAAGCTTCCTATATCTAAAATAAAGGTAATCATTGTTGATTTATAATATAATAGAATATAGGAATTATTGAGCATTTAATAGCTCTTAATTATCAAATAGCAAACACTGCATCTCTTAGCTCCACCATTCCTAGCTTTGTTCAAAGAACTACAAAGTAACCTCACTGATTCTCAAAGGCACTAATAAACATACTAAAAAAAAGAAAAAATGGAATATTCAAGGGAAATATAAGAAAAGTGGAGCTTTCCTTATACAGGGTGTTTCAAAAATGATGGTCAATAATTTACACGTGAAAAGTACAAACTAAAATAAGCAAAAAAGTTCCAATGAACATCAAGCCACAAATGAACCATTTTGGAGATAATGCACATTTTCTATTAAGATCCGCCACTGACTATGGGAGCAATCTGGGAGGATAGTCTGTATTGCTGAGACCTTGTACACGCTGGATATGGTAGGGGTACAGTAACTGGCGATGTAAACTTTGCCACACACTGCCATGACTCAGTACACGCTCTTGCAGAGCAACCCTCCTTGTCAAAATGCCTGGATTTTATTCTATTCTTTCTAACACCCTTTACTCAACATCAGGTGTTATGCTTCTGGGCCTACCTGCTCGTACTCCATGTGTGAAGCACCCGTGTTCTCTAAAGCATTGATGTACCCTGATAAATGTGCGCCTGTTGGGCTGGTTTCGGCTGGGAAATGCTTCTTGGTACAAAAGTGCAGCCTCGAGTGCACTGCCGTTGGCTTTACTATACATGAAGTGCATGTCTGTATACTCTTCATTGCTGTAACCTCTTTCCATGTTGACTATTCTTTGACAAGTACTAGTATGCCTGCTGCTACATCTCAGAGCATTGAGAAAGGGGAAAGGGAGAGAATGAGCATAACCTAACCTAAACAAACAAGTTAGTGGTGGATCCCAATTCTGTACAGTTCACCTTGTCAGTGGTGGATCCCAACTCTGTACAGTTCACCTTGTCAGTGGTGGATCCCAACTAGAAATATGCAATATCTTGAAAACGATTCACTTAACAACCCATGTTTACTAGGCTTTTTTTGTATATTGTAGTCTGTACAGTTCACCTTTAAATTATTGACCATCACTTTTGAAACACCCTGTATAACTACTTCAACATTAAGAAGTAAAGGTAAAGTGCAGCCATTATCAACCCACTGCAGGATGGAAGCCTCCTCAACAATTCATGCTGAGGGAAATGGACCATAATCTGCCACGCTGGTCCAGTGCGGGTTGTCAGATCAACCGTATTCAGCAGTCAGGGGCTTGAACCCCGGTCTACTCAAAAAGCATGTGCTACTGCACTCCCACTCCTGACCACTCGGCTACATTAAGAAGTACAGTACAGCAACTTCTCAAACATGACTACCAGAGTGATTCAAAAACCAAAATACCTCTACAACCATCCAGAATATTCCCAAGAAGAGTGAATTAAGACCTACACAAATTAATTTTCTTAAACTTTGGGAGGATTTATAAGCACAAAAACAAAGGAAACACATTTGATGCTACAGCTCTGAGATACAAAGATGTTCTTTCAGACTTCAAAGCTAATTAAAATCTACTACTACTGCTGCTAGTAAATACCAGCTTTAGTTTGAGAAAGGACTTCTCAAAAGGCCCAGATGAACTTCCATTAATACTAAGGAAAAAATGTGGAAAAAACTTGGTTAAGCCACTACTTCATAAAATAAAACTATCCTTTTTAAGTGACATATACCCACTTACCCTTAAGCAGGTTTAAATCTCTCCAATAGAGAAGAAAGATGCCTCTACATTAGTTCATTAATCCCATAAGGCCTGTAATGACAATTACAGGCCTTACTGAATTCATTATCAAAAATAGTTCATTATGTTGATGGGGTAACTATTCAACTTCACAAGAATGAACTTATCAGATCATGCATATGGCTTTTCAAAGGACAGTCCTCATGCTCAGACTTAACTTTAATGACAGGAGTAAAGACATCACTGGACAAAGGGTTGAAAATAGACTCAATATTCTTTGATATAAGAAAAGCCTCTGACCTTCATACCCAGAGACTATTCAATAAGCAGTACTCTTATGGCCTTACAGGCAATGCGCGCGCACACACACACACACACACAGAGAGAGAGAGAGAGAGAGAGAGAGAGAGAGAGAGAGAGAGAGAGAGAGAGAGAGAGAGAGAGCAAGAGAGATTGCCAATTATCTACAAAGATCTCTACCTGTACTTTACAAAGATAGCACCTCAGAAAAGTTTGAACCTGAAGTGGGAGCAGGGCCATTCCTGGCTCCTTGGCCACCTGCGTGCAGCAAGTATTTGGCAGCCCTGTACATCATATTTTTAAAAGGTAAAAACTTTTCCAAAAAAATTTTAGTTTTTACTAGTAACATGAACACAATGACACAAATTTAAATAAAAATAAAATTTTTACTGAAACTGATACACAAAACTACATAATAATCCTATCCTATACATAATTCTTGAAGTGTCCTTCTGCCCATCTGTTCCCCGTTCTATTTTAAAAATCATTTGACTTAGAGAAATACAGTAACCTTAGTTTCTACTCACTAGGAGGTCCCAGAAAAACCATTCTCATTTTTGACCCCAGAAGAAAATAATGTTTACAAAATAATAAATGTGAAATTTGATTTTTCAACTTGCAGCATCATTTTCTTTTGCAGAATTAAATTACTATTTATTAACTAACTACAATGGGACATGCAACATTTTAAAGAAAATTACATAAATATTTCTATTTTTGTTGTTAAATTTTTAGTTTCGGCTCCAACTCCTTCACATTTGCAAAAGAAGTTGAAAGCTAGTCAGTCAAAAAAATAAGATTTTGGGTTAGCATTGCCTTGTAGACCAATGTCATATTGAAGTGTACTCGAGATCTTTGTTACTGCCTATGAAAAAGACTATAAAAATTGGCTTTAAGATTAGTAACAGAATAGGTTTTTTGGAATTCTGAGATGTTTATTCAGATTAGAACAACTTTCATAGTTAGAAATCTATTTAATAATATCTTTAAGCAGGGTCATTCGTATTGACTCTCTCTCTTACAAAAAATGCAGTTACAATCAAACTTAACGAAACATTTTCATTCATTTTGGATATACTATTGTTGTAATTTTTACAGATATTACATAATACATTTTTGTGCTGCTTAATGGGCATATTCATAATTCCTATGAAAATTAATTTTGATTAAAACGGTATTTGACAAAATTTTAATAATTTCCATGCGATGAACTTTGTATTCACTCTTAATATTCTAGGCTTTATTAAACAGGTAAACTTATGGAATTAAACACCAGTAAATTGTCGTCTGGCAACTCATAGTCAAATTAATTTTTTGCACATCTTGTTCTCAAAGAAGAAAGAAAAGAAAGTGTATAACTCTTGCACAATATCGAAAAATTGAACAATTTCAAAAGTGACTTTTACTGCATCATTGATTACTAAATTTAAAGTATGAAAATTATATGGTACAAAATAGACTATTTGCATCTTTGATAAGTTTTTGAAGGCCAATATATTTTCCACTCATATTGGAACCTTAACTGCTCGTGTTATTTAATTTTAAGTTATATTCTGAGAAAAAATCATTTAATACTAATGTACATAATCCCTTACCTGTTATGTCATTAATTTGATGAATCCCAATTTGTTCCCTTATTTCTACATCATTGCCAGAATATACAACAAAATGTATGATAAATGTTAATTGTTCAACATTGCTACTGTCAGGGGTACAATCTAGAATAATTGAGAAATACTTGTATTTTTGACTTTACCTAATATTTCTTTCCTTATTTTGTCAAAATTAAAGAAATAATTTCATTCTGAAATTTACTTCCCAGATAATGTGGCATACGGCTAATATTTTTTTTTTAATATTGGAAAGGTGATCTATTATGTACAGATCAAATTTAGCTAACATTTCAGTTGCTTTCAAAAAATTACCATTATTGGGAATGTACTTGAGGAACTGCGAAATGCAAGAAACTGGCCAGCAAAATATTGAACAGCAAAAATTTGTTTCAAAATTTCAGTTGACCGATTTTTCTCTAGTTCATACAAGCGACATTGTTCTTTATCTACAGTTGTTTGTTTTATTAACATGAACTTTATTGTAAAGTATTTATCGTAATTAGAAATATGAGTAGAAGATATTTCATGTTGTTGTAAATTAATACTACACTGGTATGCAAAATTTAAAGACCAGTCAGGTTTTCACCTATAGCTTCTCATGGGAGTGGGCCTGGATATGGGAAAAGCATACCAAAGGAACCTCGTGAGGTACAGAAATGATGAAGGAAACAACACTGACACAACAACGGAAAAAAAAATGGTACAGAGGGACTTTATTCAAAAATGGCAACATAGCACTGGCTGCCATGATACAGATGCATCACTGCCAAAGATATGGCAGTGATGCATCTGTATTAAAATGGTAAACTTATGGAATTAAACACCAGTAAAATGATTATGGAGCTTCAGGGTTCTATTCTCACTGCATACATTCTTCAATATGACAAGAGGAGTTCAATACATTTTCCTACTAATTATGTTTTCATAAATATCTTTCTAATTGTAAGCCATAATATAACTCTCAGAGAATAAAAATTCATATAATGAAGGTAGTTTACTATTTGTGGTTCCTATAGGTATGTGAGCTTGCATTTTAATTTAAAAAATATGACTTTTAAAGTAGGCAACAATAAACAATTTTAGCTTAGAATTTTGGAACAAAGGGAAGAGGTGGTCCTCAGTAGGAGATATGACCACCCCTAATGTCGATGCAGGCTTTGCATCGACATACTTAGAACAATGTTGAACAACTGTCCATACTTAGAACAATGTTGTTGATAAGTTCTTGTGGTAACATCATCCATTCCTCTGTCAGCGCCATCTTCAGCTGGTGAACATTTTCTGGTGGGTGTGGACGTGCCGCTAGGCATCTCCCCAGAGCGTCCCATATGTGTTTGATGGGATTTAGATCAGGGGGAACGGGCAGGCCAATCCATATGAACAATGTCCCCACTTTCTAAAAGCATATCAACAGCTGCAGTGCAATGGGGTGTGGCGTTATCATCCATAAACACGAACTCGAGGCCAATGACACCTCGGAACAGATGCACATGGGGAAGGATTACCTCAGTACAGTAGCGCGTGCACCAGTTACAGTACAGCCTTCCAATATCTGGAGTTGTATACATCCATCCAAGATAACGGCCTCCCCAGACGAGAACACCTCGACTGCCATATCAATCCCTTTCAGTGATGTTTGCGAGGTGATACCATGTGCCAACCTCTCACAAGATTAGCTGATGTCCAAAATCACTGCTGAGACTGAATCTACTCTCATCAGTAAAGAGTACCTTAAGTAAAGATTTTGTGGTTGCAACCTTTAGAAATAGTGTTGATCCTTAAGTTTTGCACACCAGTGTATCATGCTTCCAATCGGAGAAGCCAGTTGAACATAATTGAATATTTGCAGTTCCAAATATTTTACAACAAAAACAATATATACTATTTTCTGAAAGTGAATATATTAACCGGTCGTGATTTGCCTTTTCATTGTTTGCTAATCACACACAAGTATATAACATACACTTGAAAATCATCCTTTTTCATTCAAAGGAAATGAAACATTATTCAATTGTTTAAGTCCAATTTCCACCACCATATCTATCCACTTTCTTGATAAAATTTTGGGCCAACGACCAGGGTCCTTGATGGTTTCTATGGGAATGTTTTCATCCACTGGTTCTGATTTTTCACCTCTAATAGAAGCATAATTTTCTTGTTCCACTATAAGTTGTCATATTACTTTATCATCATCAGAAATTTGCTCCAATTCATCACCTTTTCCTGCATGTGCAATAGTTGTAGTACTTTTGCAATATTTTTTTTTTCTTGTTTTTTTGTTCCTTCTTGCTTTTCTGTTCTTGTTTTTTTTCTGCTCCACTTAATATTTTCCTCGGAAACATCTTACCTGGGTAATTAATCCAATAATTCTTTTAATGATTTTAAAAATTAATATTTAGTGTATTTTACTCTAAGATATTTGAGTAATTTTAACTGATTCTTATTTAATGGGTTAAAACACTTAAATTTATTATTTGCACTAATCACATAGAAATGCTTTTCTAAATGATAATATTCTGTCTTCTCATAAGGCATGTCTACGTGTCTCTTACTTTAGTCCCGATTGAATCCTCCCTCTTGCACAAACACAAGAGTACATTGTCCGCGACTTGGCACAACAATTAATTAATACAAATTCTGCACAAAGTATACATATAACAATCAACACAATCATACACAACATGAAAAACAAAGTAGTTAGGGCTCCTATTGATATAAAATGTATTCATAGAGGCTAGTGCTGGTTTTCAATTTTTACTGTATTTGCCACCTGCATGTTGATCACACGTTCCCTGTGCTTTTGAGCATCCCTGAGTGGGAATCCTGCATTTCTAGGACTTCTACTTTTCTTGACATACATAAACAACCTTCTAAAAGTGATAGATCTGAAAATTAGCATAAATATATTTGCTGATAACAAATAATATACAGAACTATAAGAAACAACATGGTCTGCATTCTCTTGAATGAAGCTTTACAAGTTATAGAATGGCTCCATAAAAACTGCCTGACAGTCAATGAAGAAAAATGTGAACTAATAAAGCTTTGCTAATGTACACAAAAAAAAAAAAAAATTTAATTTTTCCTACACCATCAATAAAAAACAGTCAAAAGGGTTAATTCCCAAAAAAATTTGGGGGTTGACTTCAAGGAAACTTCTTCCTTTGATTTACACATAACAAATGTGATAAGAGCAGACTATAAAAAAAAATTGAGTTTCTTAAAAAGAGTATCCAAAGATCTTCATAATATAGATATAGTGCTGCTATTTTACAAAATATGTTAGACCTATTCTAGAGTGGGCTTCCCAGGTCTATTCATCACACTCTGCTTACCAAATAACAGAAATAGAGAAAGTTAAAAAAAATTATGTTATTTGTCCTATCAGAGTCTTAACTATACTTCAAAATCCTACGATTGGTGTGAAATTTTTAAATTTACAGTGCAGAAGAAATAAAGCTGATCTCATATTCTTCAAAAATGAAAAGTTAAATGGTAAAAAAAAAAAAGTTTTTACTACCTAATCTCAGGAATCAACCTTCAATGCTCCTCAAAGAAATCTAAGGTCAGATCCAATCATGAAGGCCAAATATACACGATTTCTTCTTGTATGCCAAAATCAAAAGCAATTAGTTTCTATAGATACTATAACAGAACTGTGAGACTAGTCAACAAATTACCCTGGATATATCTGATCCCACCAAACCGCTCAAAAGAAAACTAAAATTAGTTGAAATGGATCAGTGAACTACATTAAAATAAATTAATATAATTGTAACATGAGAAACAGGAATATTTCTTATATTATAAATATATTTAAAATAATTAAATGCACAAGGCATAATACATTAAGAGTTTAATATCTATATAATATCAGTGTGTAGATACACCATAGACAACTCTTAAAAAACTACAAAGTAGTTGTTGTGGGCATCATTTGCTCTTTCTCATATTGTGCTCTGCCTTCACGACGAGTTGCCATGATATTGCACTACCTCAAATAAGTAACGCTTCCCTAATAGAGAAGACTACTGATGATAGGCCAATAGCCTTGAAACATGTCTGGGTGGTGGTACTCACTGAGAATAAGTAACAATAGTCTTCTCTATTAGGGAAGCGTTACTTATTTGAGGTAGTGCAATATCATGGCAACTCGTCGTGAAAGCAGAGCACAAAATGAGAAAGAGCAAATGATGCCCACAACAACTACCTTGTAGTTTTTTAAGAGTTGTCTATGGTGTATCTACACACCGATATTATATAGATATTAAACTCTTAATGTATTATGCCTTGTGCATTTAATTATTTTAAATATTGTCTTATACACCTTTTGGCATCTCTCATATTGTGTGATTATCTTCACAACTGGGTTAGCCGACCGGGCTAGCCGAGTGGGTAAAGTACCTGCCCGGCAACCCAAAGGTCGCGGGTTCGATTCCCGCCTCGGGCTTGGATCAAAGTACTGCAAAAACCTTGGGAGGTGCAATATGGCCACAGAAGCCGATGCGCCAACAACTACCAAATCAAAAAAAAAAAAAAAAAAAAAAAACAACTGGGTCGTCATGTCTGCAATACTAGGGTACCTGCCCACTCACTGATGATAGGCCAATAGCCTTGAAACATGTCTGGGTGGTGGTGGTGGTGGTGCTCACTGAGAATAAGTAACAATAGTCTTCTCTATTAGGGAAGCGTTACTTATTTGAGGTAGTGCAATATCATGGCAACTCGTCGTGAAGGCAGAGCACAATGTGAGAAAGAGCAAATGATGCCCACAACAACTACTTTGTAGTTTTTTAAGAGTTGTCTATGGTGTATCTACACACCGATATTATATATTATAAATATAAAAATTTCTTACAGAAATAGGTATATTTCTTATATTATGGTTATAACAGAAATAAGAAATAGGAATGTAATCCATACTGAATTTGTACAAATATGTAAATTTGTTTGATTATGTTGCATGTCAAATTATGTATTTAACTGTTCTTCAATGAATAAGGATTCTTTAACATTATTAAACAACAACAAATTTTCTAAAATTGGAAAGATCATTTGCAACAATCCTGTACACAAATACCATGACAGGTTAATAATTTACCTTCATATAATTTTCCAGCTTGTTCTGCATGGATACCACGGAGAAAATAATTGCGTGCCTGGAAAAAAAAAAGTGATAATTCAAAAACAGAACTTTTATCTTTTTAAAATAAAACAAAACTGAAACATAAGTGGTAGAAAAAAAAATTGCTTGTACATGCTTGTATATTGTATATACTTTTTAAAATATGCAGGATGAGTCACAAAGTACTGCAGGTAAACTGATTAGAGTTAAGCATGCACCATTTCTTTATAATTTCTTAACTATAAACTAAATTTGGTATAAACTGCAATTAAATAGGGTACCTCCAAGTTCTTTCAGATAATGAAGTACAAGGCGTGGGATGAATAAAAAAAATTTGAAATGGCACAAGGATAAATGATTATGCATTCTTAAAGCTCTAAAAGCAAGTAAATTTTACTACAATTTTGAATTTCCCTGTAATGTAACGTCCATCCCAGAGATGAATAATTATCACTCATGTTGAACCCTATTGAGCAATTAGACTTTACACCAGCCGGTATTTAAATAAACAAATTTCAATCCTGCAACTAAAACACTCTATTTACAATAAAATAAAATAAAATTACAAGCATATAGAATGAAATAAAATAAAATAAAATATAAAATAGTCTAAAACTGATGTGGTTTGATTTACAATAAAATATAAAATATAAAATAAAATATGATAAAAACGATAAAAACAGTAAAATAAAATAACGTAACAACTGTAGCTTTCGGAGACAGCATACGTCTGCTGTGTGGCACATCCTTAAATAGCAGATCCACGGCACTCGTCACATGATTCCTCAGGAATATGGTTGGAATTTCCCATTTATACCGGAACTGGGAATGGCTCGGGAGCGCACTAGCTGAAACCATTCATCTCGCCCAAGAACAACAGTTTCAAAGAGGGGATGTAAGCGTACACCCCTGTCTCTATTAATGGAATTGCTAGCTGTCCCAATACGTAAACTCTCAAGCTATTTACAGTCCCAGTACCCTTGTGTATGATCCGTGATGACAGCATCCTCCGGGGAAATAAAGTGTTTTAGTGTCATATTCTGAGGAACCATGTGACGAGTGCCGTGGATCTGCTATTTAAGGATGTGCCACACAGCAGAAGTATGCTGTTGGGAAAGGAGAACACTGTCTCCGAAAGCTACAGTTGTTACAGTATTTTAGTATTTTATTTTACTTTTTTTATCGCTTTTATCATCATATTTTATTTTATATTTCATATTTTATTGTAAATTAAACCACATCAGTTTTAAACTATTTTATATTTTATTTTATTTCATTCTATATGCTTGTAATTTTATTTTATTTTATTGTAAATAAAGTGTTTTAGTTGAAGGATTGAAATTTGTTTATTTAAATACCGGCTGGTGTAAAGTCTAATTGCTCAATATGAATTGTCCCAGCCTTGTAGGCCTATTTAGAGATAGGTTGAACCCTCACCCTACCCATACAACCAGTTCAGTTAAACCAATTGTCAAAAATATAACCAACTGCAACTAACTAATAAAAATTATTTAACAAAAATAACATAGTTCACAGCATTAAACCTATATGAAAATAATAGTAAATGGTAATTGGAAAAGTAGCATACAATTTTTTAAATTTGCAACATATTGAGGAACAAGGTTAAGCACATGTAGGAAAAGATTTTTCAGTTGCAGCAAACAATACATTTTTGATAAACATTTGCTGTTTTATTGACTAAATTTTCATATTAATTTATTTTCTGTAAGTAGCTTTATAGTCCTAGTCATGCTCCTTAGTTTATTTTGAAGTTAGCAAGAGATTATGCAGGTTACTTCTTAATATAGGTAGAACCTTTATCCATTCGAAACTTGCTGCCATTGTTATAGCATATTAGATCTTATGATATAGCATATCGCATATCTCGAACTTGATAGCATAATACATATCACTGCATTTAGAAATCTATTAGCTTAGTGTACTGTTGACAATTGATCAATTAAATTTATTAATCTTATTAACTTTAATTGTCAATCAATTAAAATTAATTTAAACATAAATCATGCCCCAGACCAGAGTGGCAAAACAATGGGCATAAACTAGTGGGAGTGCTGTGGTTTGGGGGAGAACCGAAGGGGATTCTCCAACGCATCACAGTCTAAAAAAAATGTATGCAGACCTTTCTGGAACAGGATGTGATCTAGCCAAGGATCTAGTCGTTGTGTGTGTGTGTGTGTGTGTGTGTGTGTGTGTGTGTGTGTGTGTGTGTGTGTGTGTGTGTGTGTGTGTGTGTGTGTGTGTGTGTGTGTGTTAGGTACAGAGAGTGTGAAGAAATTAGGTGCCAACTCAGCATTCTAATGGGCGTCTATGAGAGTTTGATGAGTAGGGCAGATGCCCTTGAAGGAGTTAAAAATGGGGCACCCATCCAGCACTCAGCTGCCCAACTCAATGCCAGAGCTCATTCTTGTGCATGCAACACAGCGGCAATCTTCAAGGCAAAATGCGCTGGTCCCACAGGAACTAGTTATTGTCGGTGACTCAATTGCCAGGGAAACAGGAAATATATTATGCAAAAAGAATAGGTGAAACAGGACCAAGGTATGTCTGACAGATGAAAAAGTTAATGACACTGTAGAGCAGATATCATCTTTTAAGGGCACAAAAGATGATAATGTCATATACATTGGCACTAATGACATTAAGAGTAGGAGATATGCAGACTTATTTAATAAGTACAGGTCAATGTTGAAAAAAAGTTGTGAGTTAGGGTTAAATTTGAAAGTGTCTGCAATTCTGCCTGGCCATGATAGGAAGGCGTATACGATGAGAGCTTTGACAATAAATTTAGCCCTGGAGAGAATGCGCAAAGCCCATCGGGTAAAATTTTTCTCAGTGTGGTCTGTGCTCGTTAACAGGACAGATTACTTCTACAGGAATGGGATACACTTAAAAATATAAAGGGTGCAAGAATATTTGCTGATGCTATTGAGGAATTTGAAATAATATATTTTGGGAGTTCCACACACTAATAGATTAACAATAGTCACAAGCAGAGGTGGAAGTGATTCTTGAACTGCTTCTATTGGAATGAGCAGCAGTCTGGGGGAACTCCACTGATAACATTAGTCCATGAAGAGCAGTGTTCTTTGATAAGAACTCTCGTTCTTCTCCCACTCAACCATCCCTTTATTCATAGCAGTAACTTGCCCTTAATGCTACACTATTTGAATTTGTACAGAAGTCCATTATACGCAACAGTAAAAAGTTTTCCTGAAATCCAAGTATATGATATCAAAATTATTCTTTTGCATCCAATTCCTTTGTTACTGCATCACAGTATCCAACCATATTGATCAGACATGATCGCTCCCTGACAAACCATAGCTAACTGAAGTATAACTGCATTCCCGTCTAGAGGGTCCTGCAATACTTCTTTAACCAGTGACTCCATTATTTTCCCTGGAACAGAAGTTAAACTAACAGGTCTATAATTACTTATGACAGTCTTTGAACCACTTTTGTGAATTGGGGACACATTTGCACATCTCCAGTCCATGGGGACTTCCCTGAATCCAAGGATGGATTCATAAATATGGCTAGGAGTTGCTTACCTCCTTTGCTGCCTCTCTTAATATATAATTGGATATATCCCATCCACCTCAGGTGCCTTCTTACATTTAACTTCATCAATTTCTCTTCCAATTTCCTCTCAGTTATTACAAAATCATTTAGCTGGTAGAACCTGATAAACTTCTGGCATCCATACCCCCTAAAGAATTTCTCATGTGTGAAGGTAGATACAAAATAGTTACTCTGCTGGACAGCCACCTGAGCAGGATCATCAATAGTTGAACCGCCTATATCAAGGGAAACTAAGTTATTAATCCCCTTCCTTCTAGTGTTTATATAAAAAAAAAGTATTTTCTATTTTTAGCATTAGCATTAGTAGAAGCATATGATGCAAGAAAGTAAACTTATGCAGCATCAGCTAAAAAAAAAAATATTCACTCCTCCATCTGTTCCAAATACATGTCCAGCTCAGCCTTAAATTTATTTAGGCTATCAACTTCCACAACAAAGGATGGAAGTCTGTTCCACCAACCAACTACCAGCTGGCTAAAGGCAAACTTTCACACATCTATCCTACATCTGTCTTTCCTGAATTTGAATTTATGCCCTCTCAGGTGATTATTCTAAGCAAGAGGAAGAATCCAGTCAGTATTGAGCATGCTCAAACCATTCAAGGCTTTATACACCTCAATCAGATCACCTCGCAGGTGCATAGTCTCCAGACACTGTAATTTGCAAAATTTAAGCCTTTCTTCATAAGAGCAACCCTTTGTTCCATTCACTAATCTTGTTGCCCTTCTCTGTACTCGTTCCAACAGCTCTACATCCTTCTTAAAATGAGACCTCCAGACCGGTATACAGTAAGGTGTGGCCTGACCATTTCCTTATACGAGGGAATAATTACCTCCTTATCCCTGCTAGAAACATTCCTGTACATCACTGACAAGAAATCATGAGCTACTCTTGCAGACCGTCTGCACTGCTCAGAAAACTTCATATCTGACTGCACAATTACCCCCAGGTCCTTTCCATTCTCTACCACCATCAGTGCGTACACGCAGTTGATATGTTATTCTGGGGTTACTGCTATTCCCCATAGCAGTACTTTACATTTGTCAATGTTAAACTTCAGTTGCCACCTCTCAGCCCATCTTTTCAACTTTTCTAGATCCTGTTGCAGCAGCATACTGTTATTAATGTCCTTAATAACCCTGCAAATCTCGTTATCATCTGATCATCTGCAAACTTGGACATTAAGCTTGATATACCATCATCAATATCATTTGTAAATACAGAAAACAACAACAGACCCAACACTGAACCCTGAGGGACTCCACTAATAACATTAGTCCACAATGAATAGTGTCCATTGATTATCACTCTCTGTCTTCTCCCACTCAACCATCCCTTTATCCTTAACAGCAATTTGCCTCCAATGCCACACTGCTCCAATTTGTTCAGCAGTCTTCCATGTGCAACAGTATCAAAAGCCTTTCTAAGATCCAAATATATGATATCAAAGTTATTCCCTGCATCCAGTTCCTTTGTGACCACATCATAGTATCAAATCAAATTGGTCAGGCAAGACTTTCCCCTAACAAAACCATGCTCTGTCCAAACTATAACTGAAGTCTTGTCTAGACGATCCTGCAGTGCTTCTTTAACCAGTGCCTCCATTAATTTTCCTGAAACAGAAGTTAAACTAACAGGTCTATAATTACTTGTGTCACCCTTTGACCCTCCTTTGTGAATTGTGGTCACATTTGCAGATCTCAAGTCCATGGGTAACTCCTCTGAGTCCAAGGAAGCTCTCATAATTATGGCTAAGGGTTAGCTTACTTCCTTTGCTGCCTCCTTTAATATAACTGGATAGATCCAATCCACCCCGGGTGCCTTTTTTATGTTTATCTTCAACGATTTCTCCTCCACTTTCCTCTCATTTATTACAAAATCATCTAGCTCACTGCCAGAGTTTAACTCACCTCTGGCATTCCCCTCCCTGAATAACTCCTCATGGGTGAATGTAGATGCAAAATACTCATTTAGTTTGTTAGCCACCTGAGCAGGATCATCAACAGCTGAATCATCAATATCCAGTGGACCAATCTGATTCATCCCTTTCCTTCTTGAGTTTACATAGGTAAAGAACTCTTTTCTGTTTTTCTTTGCATCCTTTGCCAAGGATTTCTCATAATCTGTCTTTGCCTGCCTAATCTCCTTTGTGACTTGGTTACCAACCAGCTTATATCTATCATAAGCTTCCATGTCACCCATTAATTTATATGTATCCCATGCATTTTTCTTCTCTGCCACATGTCTCTTTAGTTCATCTGACATCCATTTAGGCCTAAACCTAGATCAACATTTATTAGTTGGTATGTAAAGCCTAGTAGCTTCCAAGATTAATTCTTTGAATGCTTATCATTTTGAATTTGCTGTTGGTAACATCATCAGTATAGAATTTAAATACTGTCTCAGACCACCACAGTCACCTTTACCAAAGCAAAAACCCTTCCCTTTACCTCTAATGGTAGTTACCTCTTTGAGTAAATCCCACTTCAGCACAATGTGATCACTGCCACTTAGTGGTTCCTTTATCTACAGATTCTTAATGCATGAAGAATCACTACTGATAATCAGATCAAGAGTATTACTCCCTCTAGTTGCCTCCCGAACATGCTGATGTAGAAAACAATCATCCAATAAATCCACAAAAGCCTTGCTAGTGTGTGAGTGACCAACCCACAAATTCCAGTCAATATCTGGGAAATTAAAATACCCCATTATAAGACTCTCTGATTTACTGGCACACTCTATTTCCCTGTACAGTTTCTTATTATACTCATCAGAGTCATTAGGCCTATAACACACTCCTACTTTCAATTTTGATCTCCCAATGCTTATGTCACACCAAACTGACTCAACTCTACACTGTCCAGCAATGTTGACTGGCTTCACTTCCTTGGATTTTGTGTTTTGCAACTCCTTTTTGTACTCCCCAAATTCCAGTTCTGCATTCCTCATATCTGTGTGACACCACATCTCTGATATCCCAACAATATCTGCCTTTGATGTTTTGAGCAATACCTCAAATTCATCAAATTTATTTATCAAACTCCTAGCATTGGTGTACACGCAAGTATACATGCACCTGTTCTTTTTCTTAGCTACCCTAACACAACCCATGTGTTTACTTGTACCGCAATGACTCCCAGCAGTTTCTGAAATACCCTGCATCTTGTTTACCAGGCTGCTGCTCTTTTTCTTTGCATCCTTTGCCAAAGATTTCTCATAATCTGCCTTATTCCTAACATCCTTTATTACTTGATTGCAGACTAGTTTATATCGACCATATGCTTCTGTATCACCTTATAATTTATATGTGTTCCATGAATTTTTCTTCTCTGCAACGATTCTCAAAGTTTATCTGACATCCGTTTAGGTCTAAGTCTTGAACAGCATTTCTTAGTTGGTAAGAAAAGCTTTTTAGCCTGTACAATTATTTCCTTGAATACGTTCCCATTAGTGTTTTCTGATAGTAACATCATCTATTGGTTCCACTGTATGGAATTTAAAAACTGTCTAAGACCACTGCAGTCACCTTTACGAAAGCAAAAACCCTTCCCTTTACACTTGATGGTAGCTACATCTTTAGGGAAATTCCACATCAATACACTATGATCACTGCCACCTAGTGATTCTTAGTTTTTATCTGCAGACTTTTAATACATAAATAATCACTGCTGATAATCAGATCAAGAGTATTACTCTCCCCCCCCCCCCTTGTTTCCTCTCCAACATGCTTCTGAAGAAAACAGTCATCCAATAAATCCACAAAAGTCTTGCTAGTGTATGAGCAACCAACCCACAAGTTCCAGTTAATATCCGGAAAGTTAAAATCCCCCATTACAGGACATTCTGATTCATTGACCCACTCTATTTCTTCTGTACAGGTGATCGTTGTACTAATCAGAGTCATTAGGCCTATAACACACCCCCCTACTATCATTTTTGCTTTCCAGTGCTTATGTCACACCAAACTGACTCAACATTGCACTGGCTATCCATGCCAACTGGATGCGCTGCCTTAGATTTTATGTGCTTCTTAACTAGGAGCATAACCCCTTCCCCATTCTATCCTGTGTTCTTTCTGTGCACCTTGTACTCCCCATATTCTAATTCTGCATCCCTTATATCAGAATGACACCATGTCTCTCATATCCCCACAATGTCTGCATTTGATGACTTGACCATCACTTCAAATTCATCTAATTTATCTACTATGCTCCTAGCATTGTTGTACATGCAAGGCTACATGCACCTGTTCAATTTAGTTAACCATAACAGCCCATGTATTGACCTGTTTCATGATGAATCACAGCAGGCCTTGAAATCCTCAGCACCTTGCTTTCCAGGCTACTGCACATTCCAATAGAAACAATGCAAGAATCATTTTCATATCTGCCTGCAGCTATTGTTAATCTATTAGTCTGTGTATCCTTTCAAGTTTGCAGTTTACTGACCACCCACCTAACACTGTCTCAATAGCATCAGCAAATATTCTTGCACCCTTTCTATTTAAGTGTATCCCATCCCCGTAGAAGTGTTATTATTATTGTTCCTATATTATTTCTCTCTGATTGGGGGATTCCACTCCATGACGGGTACTGCTACCAAGTACACAGGATGGTTGTAATGTCTGGTGTTAATGTTGGTCTACGAACTCTCTGACTATCCTACAGGTGTTCAGCATTGCGACTTTCTGGAGTTCCTTGTAAGTGTTTTCTGGGAGACCTTGCTGCTAGGCTGATATGGTGCAAAAGACCCTACATAGGGTCTTTCGCACCATACAGGTGGTTGACATGATCGGGATGGTCATTACTTCTTGCATATACCACATCTCCTTGACCTCATGTCTCAGGTTTGTGTACTTCCTAATTTTTTCCTCATGGGTTTTCTGGACATTGCTAGTGTCGGGCACTGCTATGTCAATCAGGTAGGCAGCCTTTTCCATCTCGTCCAGTGTTATTATTATTATTATTATAATTTATTTCTCTGTTGAGGAGACACCCATTAGCTAAAATGGTGTGAGTTACATTCTAAGGTGTGAAGCCGACCCCATGAGCATGAAGTTACAAAGTCCATAGGACGTTCACCCTGGAAGGTTGAATATAAAGTTTTTAAATACAGGGTTATTCAAAATGAAGTCCGGGGTTTCAAACAATTCCTGTACACACATGAGAAAAAAATTCTGAAACCCCGGACTTCATTTTGAATAACCCTGTACATGTGTAATTATGATTTTATATTAGAATATTTAAAATTTTGACATCTTAGGTTGGCATTTAGAATAATGAGAAGATATAGTTAAAAGGGATCACAATTAAATGCAGTTTTGAGCTGAGTGGCTGTGTGCACTAAAGTTGCACGAGACGATAGAAGTCGGAAAAGACCTGCAACTTGTAGGTGTTGTCGTTACAGAGCTTTTCCAGTTCAATTCTTAGTTCATTGAAGAGTTCTATCATGTTTGCTGGAAAAACACGATTTAGGCTGTCCAGGTTTTTTATGTCGCTTTGAAGAGGATTTCTTGTTTCAGCATTCCTGGGGGCTTCTTGATGAGAGTGAAACAAGCCATCAATGCTGGGAGCGTCTAATCTTCCTGTTAGCAGTTGGGCTAATGTGAAAATGTTTCTTCTGTTAATTGTCTGTTTCCAGGGAGGAATACTGAGATTTGAAAGTAGAATGGCTCTAGAAATATTAAATGGGTGATTCGAGGTCCTGTTCAGCCGGTATTCAATACTGAGGAAAGCTTTCACGCTGCTCGGTGGGGCAGAGAACCAAATCTGTGAAGCATACAGTGGGATGGGAAGTATACATTTCAAGATATGCTTTTTAACAAGATCTGGGTTTCTAATGCCGATTAACTCCTGTTTGACAACCCAGAGCACTGCATATGTTTTTGCTTTGATGTAATCAGTGTTCGGAGAATGTTAGTCCCTCATCCCATTTTAGGCTAAGGTCTACGTGCATTTTAACCTTTTGAACTTCGCATCCGCTTACCAGCATAGAGATATTGTTCCTGCTCTTTTTCTTTGCAATTGTTATCTGGGAGGATTTGCTTGGGTTTAAATGTAGTCCAATACAGTCAAGATAATAGTCCAGTTCATTTATTGTGTTATTGACTTGTTGATTTGTTTGCTTCACTTGTAGATCTTTAGATTTGATGAAGAATTTCAGGTCATCAGCATAGGTAACAAAGTTGTCTTTATGGGATGCAAGGTGATCTAATCAAGGTGTTTAAGGCTTTGAATGGATTGAGCAAGCTCAATGCTGATGGCATTCTTCCTCTTGGTCAGACTACATACATGGGGGGAGGGGCATAATTCAAACTGAGGAAGGATGGTTGTAGGATAGATGTATGGGCATTTTCCTTCAGCCAATGGGTGAATGATTGTTGGAATACACTTTCATCTGTTGCAGAAGTGGGTAGTTTGAATAAATTCAAGGAAGAACTAGACAAATTATTGGAGGGATGGACAGATTTTGTAGGAAGGTTATTTTTTTTGGATGATACTGTATAAGCTTGCTTTCTTGCATTATATGCCACTACTAATACCAGTCTTCGCTTGCCATTAAAGCTCAAACAAAAAAAAAAATGAAATGTGCGGAATGTGAGGATCTATAATCCTATTTTTTTTTTAATCCTAAATTTCACAAAAAAAAAAAAAAAAAAAAAAAATGGAATGAATGAATTATGCAATAGCAAGAATTATGTTGTTTCTGAGATGTTAGGTTGCATTCTGACAAGACTGTATAATGCTGCACATAAAAAACAATAGAAGAAAATGTGTGTGTGTGTGTGTGTGTGTGTGTGAGGTGGCAGAGGTTCATCTGTTATGCTATGCATAGTTATCACAGATGAATTATTTGTATCTAGGAAGAGTAATGAATTGGAATTACATGTTTTCTTTTAATGTTAATGATTGCAGTACTGTAAAAATTCTTCTATTTTCAAACAACATCAATCATAAAAAAAATCCAATTTTTTTTTATTGCTGTTGTTTAAAAATAGAACACTTGCTACACTTTTTTTTTTTTTTTTTTTTTGAAAATAAATGGAATTGTTCAAATGAACATTGCTTGATTTGAAGAAATCTCATCTCAGATATTATTTATGTTATTTTTTGTCATGCCCAGGCCAAATCCTATTCAGGTTCATGAAAAGTAATTACAATGACTAGCAGATGCATAGTTATTAACTATTTTGAAGTTTTTCAGGTTAAGTGAAATTAAAAAATAAAACAATCTTTACCTGATCTTCTTTTTTTCTTTCAGCCTTTTCTCTTAATGCCATGTTGTTCCCACTTTCATCCAAAATATTTTTACTATTTGGAATAAACGTTTCCTCTCTACAAGGTGTGGGCTCTAATTCTCTTTGCCACTGCTGACGAAAATTGTTCAACTCTTCTTCAACGGCCAACAGAGAAATAGATGAGGATTCTTCATCTTGTGTTTCCCCAGCTTCCTCTTCTTCACTTCCTTCTCCACTCCTACAACCCTCCCCAGAAGAATTCCTGAGGTTCTCTCCATCTGCTTTAGGAAGAATTCCACTTGAATTCATGTGGACAGCTTTTTCCTGTACAGTGAACAAGAAAGAAATGCATAAAAAATTTAAACAAATAGTTTTCAATATGTTACAAATAAACTGAATATTCAAAACTGCTTTACTTAAGTCACACAAAGTGCAGTTCTACCAAAAAATACCATTAATTAGACCTATTGTGCATATCCAGCATAGTCTCTTTCTGTACATGGCTCCGAGCAAATTGGGTTTTCTCTTAGAGCACTGATCTCATATTGTCAAGGCAATTTGCAGTGATTTGTCATAGTACTGCTCTTCTCTAGATAAAAACTTCTCCAATGGAGAAGTATAATGCTATTTACTTAAAATGTATGTCACTACCCAGACCACAGTTCTGACCCTGAGTGGGATCTCCTTGATGGATAAGCACTGTGAACACTTTTACCGTGAGCGTGCTAGATGTTATTGGCTGCCATTAGTGTTGATCTGATTTTTGTGATTTTTTTTTATATTTTCAAAAGTGTTCTTTGACAATTTGTTTTCTGCTCATAATTACATTAACATTTGGTGTATATACTAGTAAATTCATCATCCTCCTAGGTCTTTATTTCTGTTCACACATATTTTTCGTATAACATCACTGCTGATGAGAAAAGCCTAATTTGCACATCATACAAGGTGGGTTCAAAAAAGATTTGTATACATCTAGAAGTAGTTGTGATAGAAAGATGAAATTTTTTTTTTGTTTGATACCTTGATTTCTCTGTAGCAACCACACAAATTTTGGTTTTGATCTGACAATTATTATTTTTTTTTTTGCGATGCTGAATGAAGTTTAGTGTCACAATGAACAAAGTGGAACACATCAGTGATTTGATTCCTGTTTCTGCAAGGAAAACACCCAAAACAATCCACAAAGAAATGGTCACTGCTTATGAGAAGACTGCCCAGGCTACAGCACTGTTACACACTGGTATAAACAATTCAAATGTGGAAGAACCTCAGTGCAGATGAAGAAATCCCAGTATGCCCAGCCACTGCTGTAACAGAAGAGAGTTCTGCAAAAATTGAGGCAATAATCCTTGAATATCAGCATCAAAGAACTAGCCGCAGAGCTCCAAATTAGTGCAGCATCTGTGGACAACATCATCCAGCAACAGCTGCACATGAGTGAAGTGTCTGCTAGATGGGTTCTCACACTTCTGACCCCTTACCAGAAGAAGGAAAGGGCACAATGTGCATACATGAAATGTTGTCAAAGTGCCGGGAAAAACAAGAAGTTTTTTTCATAGCTAGTCACCATGGATGAAACTTGAATTTACCATTATGATCCAGAAACTAAATAAATATCAAAATAATGGAAGCATGTAGAATCACCCGAAAGGCAAAAGTGCAACCAAGTACTGGAAAGGCAATGCTGTCAGTTTTTTGGTATCAGCATGGTGTAATACAAACACATTACCTTCAAAAGAGCTGTACTGTGACAGCAAAGTATTATTCCAAACTCCTCATAAAGCTACATGCTGCTATAAAAGAAAAAAATATGGGAAAAGCTGTCAAAAAGTGTGTGCCTGATCTATAATAATGCCTCTGCACATTACTTGCATACTATTAACTTTCAGTTTCTCATTAAGATCTATACAAAAGAATTCCTTCTTAGCCTTTGAACAAAAGGCTAAGAACCAATTCTTTTAACCTTTTGTCAGAAATTTCGTCAAGAAATTATATTTCTAATTTCCACACAAGGAAAAAAGTTGACCAAAGAAAAACTAATTTTGTGTTGGGGGTCCCTGAGGCTGTCCCAGACATTCTCTCAGGTATGTCAAGCTGGGAATCAAACACTGATGGAACTAATATTCAGGTGACACCTCAAGTCAAGTGGAATGAATTTCATCAAAGTCCAGTCAGTCTGTGTTAACCAGATCCCCTGTGCAACTTCACAACAGTGGGACTATTAGAAAACCCTGGGTATAACCCCATGTACAATGCCTGAAATACAACACTTAGTATACTGAAGGTGACCAATGTAAAGCAGTGGTTATGGTGTGGTGCACACACCACACAGACAATACTGGGTGGTAGATGACTCTCATCAAACAGTGAAATACCACCATGCTTATTGGAGGATTTAAGCGGTGGAACCCATATTTCATCACCAGAGCAAAGCTCCAGCAACAACCATCTCTTCCGTCATGCAGTATGATTGATATCGTTTGATGTTATGATGGACATCATGGCGAGATCCAATCTTCCTTACATTTCAATGGTATAACTCTAAAACGGTGTTCACAAACCAACTGGACCGAACATATTGGTAACTCTCTAGGAGGCTTCCAGATCAGCTAGTCTCCAAATAGTGACTGGAAGGAGGTGGAGTAATGTGTATGTGGGGCATTATCAAGGCTAGATTATGTCAAGGAATTGGAATATTCTTGCTGCGTACACCACATCCAAAAATTTCATTACTTCATACATGTCCTCCCTACCTTTTCTTACTACTGAATACATCATGATTGTCAAATTAACAGAACAAACTTATCTGCGAAAATATCTAAACCTCCCAAACGCTTATTTGTTCATTTCACAAAAATATGTGGTCTTGGTTCTAATCTCAACAATGTCCATTTCCACTTACAGTCTGCCAAACCCCACGTTCTTTTTCTGACAGAACCCCAGTTATCAGTTGATTCAACCACTGCCCATCTCAGTTGTCCTAATTATTTACTGTATGATTCCTTTCACTTCAAAAGTGGTACTTGTGCATATGTCCGTTCCGATATTCTCTGTGTCAGAGACTTGGTAATTTGGAATCTCCTCTTTTCAATCTTCTCTGGCTTAAAATCTCTCAACCCCATTGTGTCAAATTCATTTGTTGTCTCTACCGTTCTCCCAACTCCACTAATCACCCCTGTAGAAGCAGAGACTGCTTCTACAGGGATGGGATACACTTAAATAGAAAGGGTGCAAGAATATTTCCTGATGCTATCAAGGCAGCGTTAGGTGGGTTGGAAAACTGCTAACTTGGGGAGATACATGGACTAATAGATTAACTGTAGCCGCTGGCAGAGGTAAAAGTGATTCTTGCACTGCTTCTATTGGAATGAGCAGCAGCCTGGAAAACAAGGTGCAGGGGATTTCAGAAATAGCTGGGTGTCATTGTGGAACAAGCAAATACATGGGCTGTGTTAGGGTAGCTAAGAATAGGAATAGGTGCATGTACACTTGCGTGGACACCAATGCTAGGAGGTTGGTAAATAAATTTGATAAATTTGAGGTGTTGGTCACAACATCAAAAGCAGATATTGTTGGGATATCAGAGACATGGTGTCACACAGATATAAGGAATGGAGAAATGGAATTTGGGGAGTACAATGTGTACAGGGAGAATGGACAGGATAGGAAGAGAAGGGAGGAGAGGTTATGCTATTAGTTAAGAAACACAAAATCCAAGGAAGTACAGCCAGTCGACATGGGTGGACAAGAGCAGTGTTGAGTCAGTTTGGTGTGACATAAGCACTGGGAAAGCAAAATTGAGAGTAGGAGTGTGTTATAGGCCTAATGACTCTGATAAGTATAATAAACTACTGTACAGAAAAATGGAGTGAGCCAGTAAATTAGATTGTCTTATAATGTGGGATTTTAATTTTCCAGATATTGACTGGAATTTGTGGGTTGGTCCCTCACACACTAGCAAGGCTTTTGTGGATTTATTGGATGATCGTTTTCTACAGCATGTTTGGGAGGCAACTAGAGGGAGTAATACACTTGATTGATTATCAGTAGTGATTCTTCATGCATTAAAAATCTGCAGATAAAGGAACCACTAGGTGGCAGTGATCACAGTGTACTGAAGTGAGATTTACTCAACGAGGTAACTACCATCAGGGGTAGAGGGAAGAGTTTTTGCTTTTGTAAAGGTAACTACGGTGGTCTGAGACAGTTTTTAAATTCTATACAGTGGGACCAACTGATGATGTTACCAACAACAAATTCAAAATGGGAAGCATTCAAAGAATCCTTAGGGGCTCACATCTGGTGAGTATGGGTTTGGCACACCCAGGATCATGAGCTGGATATCATCATTCTTCTTTTTCTTGGCGATTCCCTTTTACTTTTGTGTGTGTCTCTCTCTCTCTCTCTCTCTCTCTCTCTCTTAGGGTAACTGGGGATTTTTTTTTTTTTTTTTTTTTTTGGCTGGTGCAGCATAAGCATTAGGCTTCCTTGCACCATATAGCTAATAATAATAATTAATCTTGGAAGATACTAGACTTTTCATACCAATTAAGAAATACTTTTCAAGGTTTAGGCCTAAATGGATGTCAGATGAACTAATAACATGTGGCAGAGAAGAAAAATGCATGGGATACATGTAAATTAATAGGTGACACAGAAGCCAATGATAGATACAATCTGGTTGTAACCAAATCACAAAGGAGGTTAGGCAGGTAAAGGCAGATTACGAGAGATATTTGGCAAAGGATGCAAAGAAAAGATAACAAAGAGTTCTTTACCTATGTAAACTCTAGAAGGAAGGGAATGAATCAGACTAGTCAACTTGATATTGATAGTTCAACTGTTGTGATCCTGCTCAGGTAGCTACCAAACTAAATGAGTATTTTGCATCTACATTCACATGAGGAGTTATTCAAGGAAGGGATTGCCAGAGGTGTATTAAACTCTTGCAGTGAGCTAGATGATTTTGTAATAACTGAGAGGAAAGTGGAGGAGAAATTAGAATTAGCATTAGTAGAGGCATATGACACAAGAAAGCAAGCTTATGCAGAATCAAAAAAAAAAAAAAAAAAAAAACTTCCGGTTCACCCCTCCGTTCGTTCGAAATACCTGTCCAGCTGAGCCTTAAATTTATGTAGGCTATCAACTTCCGCAACAAGAGATGGAAGTCCCTTGGATGGCTAAAGGCAAATTTCCGCACATCTATCCTACATCTGTCTTTCCTCAATTTGAATTTATGTCCTCTCAGGTGATTATTCTGAGCAAGAGGAAGAATCACATCAGCATTGAGCATGCTCAAACCATTTGTTGAAGATAAACATAAAAAAGGCACCCGGGGTGGATAGGATCTATCCAGTTATATTAAAGGAGACAGCAAAGGAAGTAAGCTAACCCTTAGCCATAATTATGAGAGCTTCCTTGGACTCAGAGGAGGTACCCATGGACTGGAGATCTGCAAATGTGACCACAATTCACAAAGGAGGATCAAAGGGCGACACAAATAATTATAGACCTGTTAGTTTAGCATTAGCATTAGCATTAGTAGAGGCATATGATGCAAGAAAGCAAGCTTATTCAGCATCAGCCAAAATAAAAGAAAAAAAAAAAAAAACAACCACTACTCCCATTTCACCCCTCAATTCGTTCGAAATACCTGTCCAGCTGAGCCTTAAATTTGTTTAGGCTATCAACTTCAACAACAAGCGATGGAAGTCTATTCCACAAACCAACTGCCCGCTGGCTAAAGGCGAATTTCCGCACATCTATCCGACATCCGTCCTTCCTCAATTTGAATTTATGCCCTCTCAGGGGATTATTCTGAGCAAGAGGAAGAATTCCATCGGCATTGAGCATGCTCAAGCCATTCAAAGCCTTGTACACCTCTATCAGATCACCTCGGCGATGCCTAGTCTCCAGGCTCTGTAATTTGCAAAACTTAAGCCTTTCTTCGTAAGAGCAACCCTTTGTTCCATTCACTAATCTTGTTGCCCTTCTCTGTACTCGTTCCAGCAGCTCTACATCCTTCTTGAAATGAGGCCTCCAGACCTGTATACAGTACTCAAGGTGTGGCCTGACCAATGCCTTATACAAGGGAATAATCACATCCCTGTCCCTGCTAGAAAAATTCCTGTATATCATTGACAAGACACCATGAGCTACTCTTGCAGCTCGTCTGCACTGCTCAGAGAACTTCATATCTGCCTGCACAATTACCCCCAGGTCCTTTTCATTCTCTACCACTGTCAGCGTAGTACCACAGAGTTGATAAGTTGATCTGGGGTTACTGTTTCCCATATGTAGTACTTTACATTTGTCAATGTTAAACTTCATTTGCCACCTCTCAGCCCATCTGCTCAACCTTTCCAGATCCTGTTGCAGCAGCATAGTATCAGTAGTGTCCTTAACAACCCTGCCAACCTTTGTATCGTCTGCAAACTTGGACATTAAGCCTGATACACCATCATCAATATCATTTATAAATACAGAAAACAACAATGGACCCAACACTGAACCCTGAGGAACTCCACTAATAACATTAGTCCACGTTGAGCAGTGTCCATTGATTACCACTCTCTGTCTTCTGCCACTCAACCATCCCTTTATCCATAGCAGCAATTTGCCTCGAATGCCACACTTCTCCAATTTGTGCAGCAGTCTTCCATGCGCAACAGTATCAAAAGCCTTTCTAAGATCCAAATATATAATATCAAAGTTTTTCCCTGCATCCAGTTCTTTTGTGACTACATCATAGTATCCAATCAAATTGGTCAGACAAGACCTGCCCTTAACAAACCCATGCTGTGTCTGAGCTATAACTGAATTCTTGTCCAGATGATCCTGCAGTGCTTCTTTAACCAGTGCCTCCATTAATTTTCCTGGAACCGAAGTTAAACTAACAGGTCTATAATTACTTGTGTCAGCCTTTGATCCTCCTTTGTGAATTGGGGTTACATTTACACATCTCCAGTCCATGGGTACTTCCCCTGAGTCCAAAGAAGCTCTCATAATTATGGCTAGGGGTTTGCTTACTTCCTTTGCTGCCTCCTTTAATATAACTGGATAGATCCCATCCACCCCGGGTGCCTTTTTTATGTTTATCCTCAACAATTTCTCCTCCACTTTCCTCTCAGTTATTAGAAAATCATCTAGCTCACTGCCAATGTTTACTTCACCTACGACATTCCCCTTCCTGAATAACTCCTCATGTGTGAATGTAGATGCAAAATACTCGTTTAGATTGTTAGCCACCTGAGCTGGATCCTCAACTGTTGAACCATCAACATCCAGTGGACCAATCTGATTCATCCCTTTCCTTCTTGAGTTTAAATAGGTAAAGAACTCTTTTCTGTTTTTCGTTGCATCCTTTGCCAAGGATTTCTCATAATCTGCCTTTGCCTGCCTAATCTCCTTTGTGACTTGGTTACAGACCAACTTATATCTATCATAGGCTTCCACGTCATCCATTAATTTGTATGTATCCCATGCATTTTTCTTCTCTGCCATATGTCTCATTAGTTCATCTGACAACCATTTAGGCCTGAACCTTGAACAATATTTCTTGGTTGGTATGTAAAGCCTGGTAGCTTCCAAGATTAGTTCCTTGAATGCTTCCCATTTTGAATTTGCTGTTGGTAACATCATCAGTTGGTCCCACTGTGTAGAATTTAAATACTGTCTCAGACCAGCATAGTCTCCTTTACGAAAGCAAAAACCCTTCCCTTTACCTCTGATGGTAGTTACCTCCTTGAGTAAATCTCACTTCAGCACACTGTGATCACTGCCACCCAGTGGTTCATTTATCTGCAGATTCCTAATGCATGAAGAATCACTACTGATAATCAGATCAAGAGTATTACTCCCTCTAGTTGCCTCCTGAACATGCTGGTGTAGAAAACAATCATCCAATAAATCCACAAAAGCCTTGCTAGTGTGAGAGTGACCAACCCACAAATTCCAGTCAATATCTGGGAAATTAAAATCCCCCATTATAAGACTCTCTGATTTACTGGCCCACTCTATTTCCCTGTACAGTATCTTATCATACTCATCAGAGTCATTAGGCCTATAGCACACTCCTACTCTCAATTTTGATTTACCTATGCTTATGTCACACCAAACTGACTCAACACTGCACTGTCCAGCGATGTCAACTGGCTTCACTTCCTTGGATTTTATGTGTTTTTTAACTAATAGCATAACCCCTCCTCCCTTCCTATCCTGTCTATCCTTTCTGTAGACGTTGTACTCCCCAAATTCTACTGTTGTTTTCTGTATTTACAAATGATATTGATGATGGTATATCAAGCTTAATGTCCAAGTTTGCAGATGATACGAAGATTTGCAGGGTTATTAAGGACATTAATAACAGTATGCAGTTTAACTTCTGTTCCAGGAAAATTAAGAGGCACTGGTTAAAGAAGCACTGCAGGATCGTCTAGACAAGACTTCAGTTATAGTTTGGACAGACCATGGTTTTGTTAGGGGAAAGTCTTGCCTGACCAATTTGATTTGATACTATGATGTGGTCACAAAGGAACTGGATGCAGGGAATAACTTTGATATCATATATTTGGATCTTAGAAAGGCTTTTGATACTGTTGCACATGGAAGACTGCTGAACAAATTGGAGCAGTGTGGCATTGGAGGCAAATTGCTGCTATGGATAAAGGGATGGTTGAGTGGGAGAAGACAGAGAGTAATAATCAATGGGCACTGTTCATTGTGGACTAATGTTATTAGTGGAGTCCCTCAGGGTTCAGTGTTGGGTCTACTGTTGTTTTCTGTATTTACAAATGATATTGATGATGGTATATCAAGCTTAATGTCCAAGTTTGCAGATGATACGAAGATTTGCAGGGTTATTAAGGACATTAATAACAGTATCTAGAACAACAGGATCTAGAAAAGTTGAAAAGATGGGCTGAGAGATGGCAACTGAAGTTTAACATTGACAAATGTAAAGTACTGCTATGGGAAATAGCAGTAACCCCAAATGTATCTCCCATACATAAGGGTGGCTCTAAAAGTGAAGTGGGAAATTATCGACCTGTCAGTCTGACTTCAGTAGTAGGGAAAATCATGGAGGCATTGATCAAGGGTGGAATTCAGGATCATTTGGATCGAATTGAAATTCTCAAGGATACTCAGCATGGTTTTGTAAAGGGAAAATCATGTTTAACAAATCTGGTTCGCTATTTCGAAAGGGTCACTCACGAGCTGGATTTAGGGAATAATTTCGACATTGTTTATTTAGATTTCAGCAAAGCTTTTGACTCAGTCCCACATGAGCGGTTGCTTTATAAGCTGGAACAGGTTGGAATCACTGGAAAAATCCTTAGATGGATAGAAGGATGGCTTCAGGGCAGGAGGCAGAGGGTTGTGATAAATGGCTATTCCTCAGATTGGGTTGATGTAAGAAGTGGGGTTCCCCAAGGATCAGTATTAGGACCACTGTTGTTTTTAATTTTCATAAACGACATTGATGAAGGGATAGAGGGCGTGATGTATAAATTTGCAGATGATGTTAAAATTGGTAGAGTAGTTAATGATCACTGTCAAGCTGAGCTTCTTCAGAGAGACCTAGATAGACTTCAAGAATGGTCAGAAAAATGGCAGCTGTGCTTTAATCCAACAAAGTGTAAGGTATTACACCTGGGAAACAGTAATCCCAAAATAACTTATTCACTTGGTGGAGTTCAACTAAACCCAGTACTGGAGGAAAGGGACTTGGGTGTTACGATACGGTCAGACATGAAATTCTCTGAGCATTGTAAACAGGTTGCAAGGAAGGCCCATGGTGTCCTATCGATGATCTATCGAACTTTTGCAAGTAGAGATAGGGACGTGATAATCCCATTATATAAGGCCTATGTTAGACCACACTTGGAATACTGTGTTCAAGTATGGAGACCGCACCTAAAGAAAGACATCGAGCTTCTTGAAAGGGTGCAAAGAAGGGTAACTCGCCTGGTGAGATCGGCAAAAGGGCATCCGTATGAAGAAAGACTTCGAATATGTGGGTTGCAGAGTTTGGAAACTAGACACCTTAGGGGAGATTTGATTGAGGTGTTTAAGGCTCTGAGAGGCATCAGTAAAATGAATGAGGACAAAATTTTCAAGATTATAAATGATGCTAGAACTAGGGGACATAAATTCAAGTTACGCGGGGAAATGTTTAGATTGGACTGCAGGAAGTTTTATTTTAGCCAGCGAGTTATAAATTACTGGAATAAGTTGCCTTCATGGGTGGTAGAGGCCGACAGTTTGGGGAAATTCAAAGGTCATCTGGATAGTACTTTCGGGTAAGGGAAGCGCATAGGATGATAGGATTAATTTCCTTTTTATTTAATTTTTAATTTCATTTTATTATTTTTATTTATTTATTAATTATTATTATTTATTTATTTATTTAATTTTTGTTTTTATCATTGTTTTGTTCGGATTTTTTTTTTTTTTTTTGGCTGGTGCAGCATAAGCCATAGGCTTTCTTGCACCATACGGCCGTTACTAATACTAATACTAATACTAATACTAATAACGTATCAACTGAGTGGTACTACACTGATGGTAGTAGAGAACGGAAAGGACTTTGATATCATACATTTGGATCTTAGAAAGGCTTTTGATACTGTTGCACATGGAAGACAGCTGCACAAATTGGAGCAGCGTGGTATTGGAGGCAAACTGCTGCTATGGATGAAGGGATGGTTGAGTGGAAGAGGACAGAGTGGTAATCAATGGACACTGCTATTTGTGGACTAATGTCATTAGTGGAGTCCCAAAGGATTCAGTATTGGGTCCACTGCTGTTTTCTGTATTTATTAATGATATTGATGATGGTATATCAGGCTTAATGTCTAAGTTTGGAGACAATATGAAGGTTGGCAGGGTTGTTAATGACACTAATGACAGTACGCAACTGCAACAGGATCTAGAAAAGTTGAGCAAATGGGCTGAGAGGTGGCAACTGAAGTTTAACATTGACAAATGTAAAGTACTGCCTATGGGTAGCAGTAACCCCAGAGTAACGTATCAACTGTGTGGTACTACACTGTCGGTGGTAGAGAACGAAAAGGACCTAGGGGGTAATTGTGCAGTCAGATATGAAGTTTTCTGAGCAGTGCAGATGGTCTGCAAGAGTAGCTCATGGTGTCTTGTCAATGATGTACAGGAATATTTCTAGCAGGGATAAGGAGGTAATTATTCCCTTGTATAAGGAAATTGTCAGGCCACACCTTGAGTACTGTATACAGGTCTGGAGGCCTCATTGAAGGATGTAGAGCTGTTGAAATGAATACAGAGTAGGACAACAAAATTAGTGAATGGAACAAAGGGTTGCTCTTACGAAGAAAGGCTTAAGTTTTGCAAATTACAGCATCTGGAGACTAGGCACCTGTAAGGTGATCTGATTGAGGTGTATAAGACCTTGAATGGTTTGAGCATGCTCAATGCTGATAGGATTCTTCCTCTCGCTCAGAATAATCTCCTGAGAGGACATAAATTCAAAGTGAGGAAAGACAGTTGTAGGATAGATGTGTGGAAGTTTGCTTTTAGCCAGCAGGTGGTTGATTGCTGGAACAAACTTCCATCTGTTGTTGTAAAAGTTAGCTTAAATAGGGTTTTTTTTTTCGGCTGATGCTGTATAACTGACTTTCATGCATCAAATGCCTTTACTAATGCTAATCACTTGGAACTCTATGACTTCTCTTTGAATCTTGACTTTTTCCTGTCCAACTTTCCTAACAGTGAGGTAATTTTCCCATGGTGATTTTAATGTTCACACTCCAGCTGGCTTCCAGTTTTCTAATCACAAGGACCCAGCTGGTCAAGATGCTAAGGCTTTTGCAATTATTAATGACCTTGCACAGAATGTTCATTTACCTATCAGAATATGACAGTCCCAACCACACAGCCAAATCTTTTTCTCATAAACAACTCTTCTAGGTACAGGGTTGAGGTGAGTGGACTTCTAGGCACCCCAGAACACAACTTGATGATAGTCCCTTCTCCAATGGAGCCTTTCTCTCACAGCCATTCTCAACCTTGTGTTGTCTGGCATTACAAGAATACAAAATGGGAGAATTTGCGAGATTAATTTTCTTATTTCCTTAGTTGGATTACGGTTTCAAAATTTCTGATGTTAATGTTTGCTCACATCGTGCCAGTGAAATTATTTTTGTAGGGATGAAATCCTTTACTCCACACTCCACCTTAAAATCTCTTCCTTATTTAAACCTTCTTTTTCAAATAACTGCAATAAGGCAGTTCAATATAAGAATTGCATTAGCTTGTATCCAAATCTCTAGGTCCATTTTCTGCCTACACCAAAGCTTGCAACAATTGTAGAGCAGTTATTAATCAGTCCAAATCAGATTTTGAACAGGATAAGAATAGAAAACTTGCTTTTTGTCCAAATAGTAGTCCTGCATTCTGGCCTCTGGCCAAGATTATTGGCCACCCACAACTTTTGCCCATCTCTATTTCCACCTCTGACCAAACCAGATGGTTCTATTGCCACTTCAGCCAAAGATAAATCTAACCTGCTAGCATCCTACTTTTCTTCTAACTCATGTATTCAAATCCACATGTTCCTAGAGAAATAAAATTTTGCATATGCAGCATTCTGGATATGGAAGATATAGCTGTTTTAGATCCAGCTGATGAAGACGTTCTGGAAAAACACAAAATCTGTTCAATTTGTCCATGTAAAAAAAAAAAAATGACAAAATACCTCTGTAATTCATGTAAGAAACCTATATGTCTTCAATATGCAAAAAGACTGTGCCTCTGATGCAGAGAAAATGTCTAAGAAAGCGTATATTTAGCATTTGTAATTATATTGTTAGTTTGTTCTTTATTTAGTGTTTTATGTATATAATACTTACTTACTTAGTCTTTTCTTAACATATTAAAAAAAACTTAATCCTTATATTTGTTCGTTTAGTTTTACTTTCTGCAAAATACGGTAGACATGCATTTCTTTTGTATTTCTAAGTAATAAATATTTTTTTTCTCAAAAATTGTGTATTTTTATACTTTTTGTGGATTTATATTATCATAAGTATATTATAAGTGTCCAAATAATTGAATTTCAAATAAAAACGAGTATGAAAAAATATTTTTGTTTCAAGGTAGTCTCACAGACAATACATCAGTAGCCGACCGGGCTAGCCGAGTGGGTAAAGTACCTGCCCGGCAACCCAAAGGTCGCGAGTTCGATTCCCGCCTCGGGCTTCGATCAGAGTACTGCAAAAACCTTGGGAGGTGCAATATGGCCACAGAAGCCGATGCGCCAACAACTACCAAATCAAAAAAAATAAATAAATAAAAAATACATCAGTACCTATGTCCTAATAATGTTTCAAGGTAGTCTCACAGACAATACATCAGTACCTATGTCCCAATAATTGTGTCAGTACTTAAGGGTTAATGAAAACTCCAAGCATGAGAGGTATTAAAACATAGAGTGCATAGTAGCATGCATGGATTGAAGGTTGAGAAGATGAAAGAAGGCACTTGCTGACATTAGACTTGAATTTCTGTAGACTGCAATTTACAGGAAATACAAATGAAAAGTTGTTTCCAGAAAATGATAGTTGAAGTAATAAATGAGGAAGAAGAAAAGCTGGTTCTAGGAGTTTGAAGTTGGACAGTAAAATGATGTTTATTGGTGGGTGGCGATTGAACTGGTTCTGAAGAGAGAGGGCAGGAATTATGGATGCCAACTCAGAAGAACAGTGCCCATGGAAATATCTATTGAAAAGGCATGAGGCAGAAACAGAAAGTCTCTGAGACAGAGGGTGGAGAGACTTTATAAGAGATGGGTCATTAATTGACCGAACCTTTGAATCAAGTCTAGAAGCCTGAGAGAGGATTTGGGAGCATTGCCCCAGATGAAGGAACAATATTCAATGGCAGGGCAGATGTGAGATCTGTACAGAGCGAACAGCTGTTTGGAAGAAAACTAATGCCAAGAGCAAAACAGAAAACCGGTTTTTTTAGATGCAGAGGAAGCAACATTGGTAGAGATTAGGGGTCAAGGAAATCCCTAATAGAGATATATGATCTTGTCTAGGAATCTCAGTGTTATTGAAGGTAAGCATAGAAGCAGAAGAACCCATTTTGTGAAATATAAGACAGGACTAAGTTTTAGAGGGATTGAAATCAACTAAGTTTTCTTTGTCCCAGTGGAGAATTACCTGGAGATCAGCATTAAAGGAATTGACAGTGGATATTCAAGAAGTTGAAGCTGTTTGCGCAAGGCAAGGTTTCTCAAATTGGAAGGTGGAATGCAATGTGCTATCATTAGCAAAACTATGGATAGAATGTCCAGTCAATGGAAGGTCATTGGAGAAAGAATTGAACCTTGGGGAACACCAGTATTAATGGAGAAATTAGAAGACAGCTGTTTACCATCACTCACAGTGAGCAGTCACAGAGAAAACTGGACATCCAATTACAAAAAACAGTTGGTAAACCATAAGATGGAAGCTTATTTAGAAGACCTTTATGCCAAACATGATCAAAAGTCTTGGAAACATCAAGAAGAAATGCTTGAGTTACAAACCTTTTCACTGAATTTATCCATAGATGGGTAACATAAGCCGATATATCACCAGTGGAGTGACATTAACAGAATCCATACTGACGATCATTAATCAGATGGAAGGATTGTAGACAGTTTAGGAGTTGGTGGTTAATGGATTTCTCCATTATTTCAGAAAGATTAGAAGTGCAATGGGATGATAATTGGTTGGGAGAGATTTGTCAACCCTTTTTTTAGAAAATGGCTGGATATGAGCAAGTTTCCAAGCAGAAGTGGAAACACTTGTGGAATAAGAAAGTGTAAAAAAGCAACACATAACAGGAGTAAGTTCAGGCAGAAGCTTTGAGAACAAGTGGAGAAACACCATCAGGACCTGGTGCTTTCTTGGGATCAAGACTTCGGAAAATTCTTCCAAGATCCTTTTGATGGAAGAACCAGGGGAGGCACTGAATGGAGCATACTGTGAATAGAAGGAGGTAGTTTACCAAGATCAGTAATACATAAGTCGGAAGAAAAGTATGATGCTAGCAAGTCAGCTTTATATTTAGCTGAGGTGGCAATAGACCCATCTGGTTCTCACAGAGGTGGGAATAGAGATGGGAAACAGTCGCTGCAAGAAACCAGAATGATCAATATGTTAATCTTGGATTAGTACTACCCATATGCAGTATCTTACGTTTGTCAATGTTAAACTGCAATTGCCATTTATCAGCCAATCCACCTAATTTTTGTAGATCTTTTTGCAGTAGTATTCATTGATTACTATCATTAACCACCCTGCCAACCTTTGCATCATCCGCAAACTTAGATATCACTATCACCAATAAATATAGAAAACAACAATGGGCCCATTGCTGATCCCTGTGAGTCTCCACTAATAACATTAGTCCACCTTTTGTATCATTTGCAAATTTAGATATTAAGTTTGCAGATAACAGGTTCTATCATCTCTATCACATGCAAACTTAGACATTAAGTGTCATATACTCTCATAAATAACATTAATAAGTACAGAAAACAACAATGGGCCAAGCAACAAAGTCTGTAAAACTCCACTAATAATATTAGTCCACGAAAAGCAGTTCTCCCATTCAAGAATCCTTTTATCTATTGCAGTAACTTTCCCTTAATGCCACACTGCTCCAACTTGTACAGCATTCTTTTATGTGCAACAGTATTAAAAGCTTTCCTGAAATCCAAGTACATGATATCAAAATTGTTTTGCATCGAGTTCCTCTGTTACTACTGCATCACAGTATCCAGTAAATTGGCCAGACAATATCACCCCTTAACAAATCCATACTGTGACTTCAATATAACTGAACTCCTGTCTAAATGAGATTGCATTACTTCTTTAATCAGTGGCTCCATTATTTTCCCAAGAAAAAGTCAAGCTAAAAGGTCTGTAATTAATCAGGTCCCCCAATTCACAAAGGGGATCATGTTACCCATGATCCCCTTTGTGAGTTTGGGATACATTTGAACATATCCAGTCCACAGGGATCTCTCTCCCTGTGGCAAATCATGGCAAAGGGTTTGCTTACCACCCTTAATATAATTAGATAGATCCAATCTACCTCAGGCACATTTTTTGTTTAGCTTTAAAAATTTTTATTCCATGTTCCTCTCAGTTATCACAAAATCATTTAGCTATCTGTTAGAATTTGATAAATGTCTGGTATCTCTACCCATAAAAAATTCCTCACGTGTGAATGTAGATGCAATGTACCTATTCAGTTTGTCACAAACTAAAGCAGGTTTATGAACAGTTAAAGGTGAACACTAATGTGTTCAGTTCTTTTTATAGTGTTTACATAAATAAAGAAGCCTTTGATGCTTTTCGTTGCATTCTTGGCATTTCGTGGCAAAAGAATGCAAAGAAATGATTAGAAATTATCCTAATCTTCCTTAGCTTGCCTAATGTCCTTTGTGACTTTATCGAAGACTAGTTTATATCTACTACAGGCTTTTGTATCAACTGATAATTTATATTCATTCTAGGTGTTCTTCTCTACCACTAATTTCATTAGTTCATCCGATATTCATTTAGGTCTAAGCCTTGAACAGTATTTTTTAGTTAGTATGAAAAGACTAATAACTTCTATAATTCCCTGATTGCTTCCCGTTTAGAATACGTTGTTGTTGGTAACATCATCAGTTGCTCCCACTGTATAGAATTTAAAAACTGAGACCATTGTAGTCACCTTTACAAAAGCCTTTCCCTTCATATGATAGTTACATGTTTAAGTGAATCTTAGATCAATACATTGTGATTGCTGCCCCTTGTGGTTCTTTTATCTGCTGATTCTTAGTGCATGAAGAATTACTACTGATAATCAGATCATGAGTACTGCTTTCTCCTTTTGCCTCTCTAACATGCTGCTGTAGAAAACAGTCATCCAATAAATGCACAAAAGTACAGCTAATGTGTGAGTGACCAACCATAAGTTCCAGTCAATAACTGGAGAGTTAAAATCCCTCATTATAAGATATTCTGCAAGACTGCAGCAATCATTCAAACACAACATGGATTTGGTAAGGGAAAGTCTTTGTCTGACAAATTTGATTGGATACTATGATCTGGTAACAAAGGAACTGGATGCAAAAAATAATTTTCATATCATATACTTGGATTTCAGGAAAGCTTTTGACACTGTTGCGCATGGAAGACTATTGTACAAATTGGAGCAGAATGGTATTAAAGGTAAGCTGCAACAATGGAAAAAAGGGTGGTTGAGTTGGAGAAGACAAAGGGTGGTAAACAATGAACGCTGCTCTTCGTGGCCTAATGCTATTAGTGGAGTTCCACAGGATTCGGTGTTGGGCCCACTGTTGTTTTGTATATTTATCAATGATACTGATGAAGGTATATTAGGCTTAGTGTCGAAGTTTGCAGATGATACAAAGGTTGGCAGGGTTGTTAATGACAGTAATGGTAGTGTGCTACTACAACAGGATCTAGAAAATTTGGGCAGATGGGCTGAGAAGTAGCAACTGAAGTTTAACCTTGACAAATGCAAAGTACTGCATATGGGTAGAAGTAACCTCAGAGGAACGTACCAACTGCATGGTACTACACTTAAGGAGGTAGAAAATGAAAAAGACATGGGAGTAATTGTGCAGTCAGATATGAAGTTTTCTGAGCAATGCACACAGGCTGCAAGAGTAAGTCATGGGGTTTTGTCAATGATATACAGGAATTTTGCTAGCATAGGTGATTATCCCTTTGTATAATGCAATGGTCAGGCCACACCTTGAGTGCTGTGTGCAGGTTTGGAGGCCTCATTTTAGGAAGGATGTAGATTTGCTTGAGCGTGTACAGAGAAGGGCAACAAGATTGGTGAGGGGAATGAAGGGATCCTCTTACCAAGAAAGGCTTAAATTCTGTAAATTGAAGTGGCTGGAGACTAGGCACCTGCGAGGTGATCTGATTGAGGTGTATAAGGCCTTGAATGGGTTGAGCACGCTGAATTCTGATGGGATTCTTCCACTTGCTCAAATTACAAACCTAAGGGGGCATAAATTCAAATTGAGAAAAGACAGTTGTAGAATAGATGTGCAGAAATTTGCCTTTAGCCAGTGGGTGGTTAATTGCTGGAACAAACTTCCATCTGTCGTTGTGGATATTGATAGCTTAAATAAATTCAAGAAGGAACTGGACAAACGTTTAGAGGGAATGGTTGTGTGTTTTTTTTTTTTTTTTTTTTTTGCTGATGCTACATAAGCTCATACGCTTGCTTTCTTGCATTACATGCCTCTAGTACTATTACTATTCTGATTTAGTGACCCATTCTGTTTCTCTATATATCTGATCATTATACTCATCACAATCATTAGGGCTATAACACACTCCTACTCTCATTTTTGTTTCCCCAGTACTTAGCATTAGTAGAGGCAGATTGCAACTGGCTGACAGCTAATGACAGAACACACTGGTAGGATCACAGCCACAGTCAGAAGACAGATTATTGAAATGTAAATTGGACTGGAAAGAACCATTACAGACCCTCATATAAAAATCCACATCCTGAAGGTCAAAATTGAAACCAAAGAAAAAGAATGAGAGAGCCAAAAACAATATACAGTGTCCTATGCCCAGATATTGAAGGGCACTCAACAAGCACCAAAGACAACCTAAACCACAAATTATGACTATGCAACAAAAGAGGGAGGAAAATATTGTAATAAAAAGACAGACAAAAAACACACCAGACTCCTGTGAAGCTATTAAGCAGGCAGTACCAAAAAACATGGAATTTCAATTTCAGACTATAAAAATCAAAGGAATAAGGAAAACAAGAACCACATGGTTGGTGATTGGAACAGCAACAAAAGATGATGCAGAAAGGATAAGAAACAACCCAGAAGTTGCAAATTTGCATCTCAAAACTGAGAAGCCAAAAACCAGAGGACCCAATATTCTCATTTTTGATATAGAAAAGACAAAAAGTAAGGAAGAAATAATGACGGAAGTTTATACCAAAAACCTCCAAGATTATATAACCCAGAGACCAATTTAATTCAGGATTCAGTTTAAAATACCTCACTAAATTCAAATCTGCAAATGGATAGTAGACTGGATAGCAATTGGTCTGGTCCTTGAGGTTGTCGCAGACATTCTCTCAGATATATCAGACAAACTGTGCATGCTATTGGGAGTCTAAAACACTGATGGAACTAATATTTGAGTGACGCTCAAATCAAGTGGACTCAATTTTGGCAAAGTCCAGACAGTCTGTGACAGCCAAATCCTCTGCTTGCACCTTCACGATGGTGAAGACTGTTAGTAATCCTGGATATAACCCCCATGTGCAAGCACACTCTGGGTGATCACCCAGGCGTGAACCAACGTAAGCAGGAGTCGAGGTGTGGCACCCACACCACATGGAGGAATGCCGCCCCTCTGTGTTACCAGGCAATACTAGGTGGTAGATGACTCTCATCAACTGGTGCAATACCACCGCTTTGCTTATTGGAGGCCTGAAGTGGTGGAACACATGTTTAGTCTCCAGAGCTAAGTTCCGGTCAACCCTTCCCATTCTCTTCCATCATGCAGTGTGATTGAAGTCTTTTGAGGCTATGATGAACACCAAAGGCAAGATCCAAACTTCCTTACATTTTGAGGGTACAGCTCTGAAATGGTATTTGCAGACTGGCCACTAATTTGTACGCCGGACTGAACCGATTGGTAACTCTATAGGAGGCTTCTGGATCAACTAGTGTATAATCTTGCTACCTCTACTCTGCCAGATAGTGATTGGAGGGAGTCCAAGTAGTGTGTATGCGGGACGGGCATTGTCGAGGGCACATTATGTCAAGTATCCTGGTATAATCTTACCATGTGTGAGCCATATCCAAAAATATCATTACTTCATACAGCATGTTCCCCCCCCCCCCAACTTTTTCATACTATTGGATACACCATGAATTGTCAAACTAATAGAGCAAACTTACCTGCAAAAAGTTCTAAACCTCGCAAACACTTCCTAGTTCATTTCACAAATATCTCAGTTCTAATCTGAATGTTCTCAGTTCTAATCTCCATTCTAACCATTTCCACTTACAGTCTGCCAAACCCCATGTACTTTTTGTGACAGAATCTCAGTTATCGGTTGATCCAACCACTGCTCATCTCAGTTGCCCAAATTTTTCGCTGTATTATTCTTTCACCTCAAAGGTGGTATTTGTGCATATGTCCGTTCCAATATTCCCAGTCAGAGACTTGGTAATTTGGAATCTCTTCTTTTCTATCTTCTCTGGCTTAAAATCTCTCTAACTCATTCTGTCAAATTCACCTGTTGTCTCTACAATTCTCCTAATTTCATTAATCACTTGGAGTTCTTTGCCTTCCTCTCTTTGCAACTTGACTTTCTCCAGTCCAACTTTCTAACAGTGAGGTAATTTTCCTTGGTGATTTTAATGTTCACAACTCCAGCTGGCTTCCATTTTCTAGTCAAACAGACCCAGCTGGTCAAGATGGTGAGGCTTTTGCAATTACTAATGACCTCGCACAGTTTGTTCATTTACCTACCAGAATACAGGTCAATTCTAACCATACAACCAACATGCTTGATCTTTTTCTCACAAACAACCCCTCTAAGTACATTATCGAAGTGAGTGGTCCTTTAGGCACCTCAGATCACAACTTAGTGATAGTCTCTTCTCCAATAGAGCCTTTATCTCATGGCTATTCCCAACCTCGTGTTGTTCGGCATTACAAGAATGCAAAATGGGATGACCTGCGAGATTTCTTTTCTTCTTTTCCTTGGTCGGATTACTTTTTCAAAACTTCTGATGTCAAAGTTTGCTCAGATCATGTCATTGAAATTATTCTTGTAGGAATGGAATCCTTTATTCCACACTCCACTTTAAAATCTCGTCCTTTATCTAAACCTTGGTCTTCCAATAAATGTGCTAAGGCTGTTCAAGAGAAGAATGTTAGCTATCATAATTGGCTTGTTTCCAATTCTTCAGTTTCATTTTCTACCTACACCAAAGCTCACAACAATTGTAAAACAGTTATTAATCAGTCCAAACTAGATTTTGAACAGGCTAAGAATAGAAAACTTGCTTCTTGCCCTGATGGTAGCTGAGCATTCTGGTCTCTTGCCAAAACTTTTGGGCAACTTTTGCCCATCTCTGTTTCCACCTCTATCAAAATCAGATGGTTCTATTGTCACTTCAGCCAAGGATAAAGCTGACCTGCTAGCATCCCATTTTACTTCCAACTCATGTATTAATGATTTTGATAAAACACCTCCCACTGTTCCCAACACACTCCATTGAATGCCTCCTGTGGTTTTCCATCAAAAGGATGTCAGAAGGATTTTGACGAATCTCGATGCTAACTTACATTAGCATCAAGATTCAAAGCTCCAGGTCCTGATGGTATTTCTCCACTTGTTCTCAAAACCTGTGCTCCTGTGTTCTTTGCCAACTTTTTTCACTTTCTTATTCCAACGGTGTTTTTTATTCTGTTTGGAAATTTGCTCATATCCAGCCAGTTCCTTAAAAAGGGTGACAAATCCCTCTCATCCAATTATTGTCCCATTGCAATTACTTTTACTCTTTCTAAAGTAATGGAAAAATCAATTAACCACCAACTCTCAAACTATCTAGAAACCTTCCGTCTGATAAAAGATCGCCAGTATGGATTCCATCAGTGTCGATCCAATGGTGATATTCTTGCTTATGTTACCCATTTATGGACAAATTCAATGGAAAAGTTCGGTGAAACACAAGCAGTTGCTCTTGACATCTCAAAGGATTTCAATCGTGTTTGGCGTAAAGGTCTTCCAAACAAACTTCCCTCTTATGGTTTGCCAACTGTTTTTTGCAACTAGTTATACAGTTTTCTCTCTGACCGCTCACCGAGGATGATGGTAGATGGCTCTCTGTCTTCTACACCTTCTCCACTAATGCTGGTTTCTCCCAAGGTTCAATTCTTTCCCCACACTCTTTTTCTCTTATATATTAATGACCTTCTTCCATTGACCAGAAATCCTATTCATAGTTTTACTGATGATAGCACATTGCATTCCACTTTCTTCGCCCTGCTCAATCAGCTTCAACTTCTTGAATATCCGCTACCAATTCCTTAAATGCTGATCTCCAGTGGGGCAAAGACAACTGAGTTGATTTCAATCCTTCTAAAACTCAGTCCTGTCTTATATCTTGCAAAAAGGATTCTTCTGCTCCTATGCTTATCTTTGGTGACACTCTGATTTCTAGGCAAGATGATATATCTGTTTTGGGGATTACCCTGACTTCTAATCTCTCTTGGCACAAGCACAATACAAATATTGCTTCCTCTGCATCTAAAAACCTTGGTTTTCTTTTTTGCTCTTGGCATTACTTTTCTTCCAAACAGCTGTTCACTCTGTACAAATCGCAAATCTGCTTTTCCATGGAATATTGTTCCTACATCTGGGGCAGCGTCTCCAAAACCTCTCAGGCTTCTATATTCCATTCAGAAGAGGGCAGGAGGTTAATTAATGACTCATCTATAACAGTCTCTCTCCACTCTCTGTCTCATAGACATACTGTTTCTGCTGCATGCCTTTTCTACAGATACTTCCATGGGCACTATTCTTCTGAACTGGATTCTACAATTCCTGCTCTCTCTTTCAAAATAGTCCAAACACATGCTGCCACCAGCCAACATCCATTTACTGTCCAACTTCAAACTCACAGAACCAACTTTTCATCTTCCTCATTTATTCATTCAACTGCTGTTTTCTGGAACAACCTTCCTTCACATGCATTTCCTGAAAATTACAGTCTACAGAAGTTCAAGTCTAATGTCAACAAATATCTTCTTTTGTCTTCTCAACCTCTTTCCACTCAAAATGTGGCAAATGGTGACAAAACAAATGAATATACACAGGATGGGGTCAGCCACAGGTATAGAGAACATTTCTCTATACTCAAATGTTACACGTGTATGAATTACAACCAATGTAGAAAGGTCTAAGAAGCAAAATGTGCAAATTGTATATCTGCTAGGCTGGCCTTCAACCATTCAGCAAGGGACTCCAAGTGCCCGATTTACATGAAGGCAGTAAAACAGCTCAAACAGAAGACTATTATGGATACTCTTCGTAATCCCCAATTACCAGGGTTTGAAATTCTTACAGTTAAACACCCAGCATAAATGCACAGCGGTAGACCAATGGCAAATAGTCATGGAAGAAAACCAAATAGACATAACAAGTATCCAAGAGCCCTACACCCATGGTGGCAGTATTTAGGGATACCACAGACTCATTGAGGCCACCACGGATATTACGTGAATGGCAATAGTAATTTGAAACGCAATTTAATTACAGTTACTAAGATCAATGTACCCCAATGGCAGAGTATGCAGAGATCTCATCCCCTCTGGGATCCTTCCACATTATATCAATGTATTGTAGACTAAAACATAGCCCCCCCCCCCTGTCCAATACCTTGAAACAGCTCTAAGCCAGTTTCCTGGCAAAAAATTGCTATATCAATGGATTCAAATTGTAGATCTCCTATATAGCACAGTGTTTTGTGTCTCATGGTACCAGAGGTTCCTCCCATCTCCACTCCTATATGGCACAGCCATACTCCAGATAAATCAGTAACCTTCAGTGGGCAGGAACTGGAAGACTTCCTAGCCACAACCTCACTATAAGTCCTAAACCAGCCACACAATCTACCAATCTACAGCAGTATATTGCATGAAAGTGTGATAGACATTACTATGGCAACACAAGCTATAGCACAAATTCATAAACTGGCATGTGCAATATGCCTGGTGTACTTCTCACCACCGTACTATTACCTTTCAGCTGGTGTGCTAACTCGATCAGACCCCCGTCCCCCTCCAATTATATGATATCAGATATAACATCAAAAAAGCTAACTGGCAGAGATACCAAGGAAACCCTTAGATCCCTCCTTTCTAGGATACTCCCAGGAGGGAATAATGAAATTCATCCAAATCAACAGGTCAATAAACCGACAGAAACCATTATCGGAGTTGCAGATACTTCTACAAGGAAGAAATAATCAAGATCATATGCAGTTCCCTGTGGTGCTCTGAGCTGGATATTCTCTGGCAAAGGGCTAACCAGGCTCGAAAACATTTCCAGAGATTCAGATCAAATTGACCACCAACAGAGGTAAATGCTAGAAGGGAAATTTACTGGAATTTAAGGAAACAGTATACAAGCCTTATAAGGCTGAAAAAGAAGGAATCGTGGTAAATGCTTGTTGATACCACTGGTAATTCCGACCCCATGGGGGTGTGGTTTTCCATACTGTTACTAACAAGCTGCCAAAAGGTGATACGGTAAACATCACAAACACCGAGGCTGGCCAGACTACCAATACCTGGAAGGCAACAGTTAGCAATATTCTTTATGCACTGTTTCCAGTAAATGACAATCCTCTTACACAAGACCAGTCCACTATATGCACTGAAACAACAGCTACCAAAATATGGAGACTGAGACCCTTTCACCCTGGAGGAACCATCCATAGCACTAGATAAAACCAAAAACAATAAATGTCCAGGTAATGATATCTCAACATTAATACTGAAGAATGCTTGTTGTATACCTTAATAAATGCTTGTTGATACCAACAGGTAAATGCTTGTTGATACCACTGGTAATTCCGACCCCATGGGGGTGTGGTTTTCCATACTGTTACTAACAAGCTGCCAAAAGGTGATACGGTAAACATCACAAACACCGAGGCTGGCCAGACTACCAATACCTGGAAGGCAACAGTTAGCAATATTCTTTATGCACTGTTTCCAGTAAATGACAATCCTCTTACAATCCTCTTACACAAGACCAGTCCACTATATGCACTGAAACACAACAGCTACCAAAATATGGAGACTGAGACCCTTTCACCCTGGAGGAACCATCCATAGCACTAGATAAAACCAAAAACAATAAATGTCCAGGTAATGATATCTCAATATTAATACTGAAGAATCACCAAGAGAAAAACCACCAACAGATCCATAATCATACAGGCTCATTGCCTTGTTGCCAGAATTTTTTTTTTTTTTTTTTTTGGGCAAGGTAATGGAAAGGCTGATACTATTCAGGTTATAGACTTACTATCCCAATGCCAATTTACAATCAAACAGTTTGGATTTAAACAGGGATGCTCCACAGAGGTTGCCATTGATTATTTGGTCAAAAGCACATAAGGCAGAAGAAATATATGTATTGACTATATCCATCGATTTTGCAGGTGCCTGGTGGCCCAGCATAATTTGCAGATTGCTATGTGCTGGAATACCACAAAATCTATACAAGCTTATACAAGACTATCTCAGGTCTATCACAGGTCTCAATCAGAACCACATATCAGTGCAGCACAAGACAAGTGGTAAAAGGATGACCCCAGGATTCAGTGACCGGTCCCTGTTTCTGGAACCAAGTACTGGATGAATTCCTGGGGATGGATATTAGCCCAACTGACAGGTTGCCTTTGCTGAAAACCTTGTCTTGTTCGTCAAGGCCAACATCCAAGCTGTTTTAGAACAGCATACCAATTTAGCAATCAATACCCTCCAGCAATGGGCAAATATACACAAACTAGCAATATCCAGCAGTAAAACAAAATCAGTTCTGTTGAAAGGTAACTTGAACAGATGACAACAGATTAAAATAGCAGATAAAACAATCAATAGCCCCAGTAACAGAAATATCTATCTATAATATTTGACAATAAATTAACTTCCTATCACCATCATGTGCACTTGGCCAAAAAGTCAGGAATTAAGCTGGAATGATTGCTAGGATCAGCCACACTGACTGGGGTTTATAAAGGAAGACAATCTCTTATTCATAAGGCAATCTTCCTCCCAGTTATTACCTATGGCACAGATATGTTACTACAGAGCAACTTTAGATAAGAATAAAAGAAAATTAGATTCCATACAGAGGATTATACTCTTAACCACCATGCTGCACTGCTTTGCAGGTCCTGGCACGAGCACCCACTGGATTCAGAAATAATTAAAGGAGGTCTCAACTATAAACTCAAAAATATAATTCCAATGAAATTAGGGAGGATCTTAGGGATTACCATAAACCTTGAAACTGATATAAAACAAGAAATAAAAAGAATATCAACCACACTCTACCAACAATGGCAGAGCAGGTGGGAAGAGATACCTAAAGGGGAAGTCACTAGGTGGTCCCTGTCTCAGGTAACCCTAGTTTCCCCAAACCACCCTCCTGGTTTGCTTCAGGACTATGTGCCACATTTTTGTTAACAGGGCATGGTTACCTGAATGCAAAGTTGTGCTAACTGGGTCTCACCAATGATCCTAAATGTACCTGTGGAGCTGATGAGGATTAGGCCCATGTCCTTTATGACTGTCCCAATTACCTGCCACAAGCTGTAAACTTATGCTCAAGGTTGGACCTATAAACCGTGGAAATGGGCAACTACTCATCTCTAATGAAACATTATATGACCTTTTCTGAGTGTGCTCAGAGTTTTTGAGACCAGGAGAAGCAACCATGTTATGACTACCCAGAGTGTGACACCCCCCCCCCACTTAAACCAGTATGCTTACCTTATCGCAACAAAGTGTTAGAGACTAAACGATGAGACTGCCTGTTAGAATGTATAAATTAAATACTGACATTTGTTAAAAGAAATTTCCATGTTTACCTGTATTAATGTGTATGGGTATTATTAATGTATAATTGTGTATATTTCATGGAATGAATGATTTCAGTTCTGGAGTATGAGAATGTTTTTATGTATCATAGTGCACGTTTTTGTTTTTTTTGTTACGTATGTATTCTATGAATGGTTGTGTATATGACAATCTTTGGAAGCACTCTACTGTCTATTCTATTTTGGTAGTTGTTGGCGCATCGGCTTCTGTGGCCATAATGCACCTCCCAAGGTTTTTGCAGTACTTTGATCAAAGCCCAAGGCGGGATTCAAACCCGCGACCTTTGGGTTGCTAGGCAGGTACTTTACCCACCCGGCTAGCCCGGTCGGCCACTCTATTGTGCCTGGATTGTTGGATATGATAATGAGTACTTGCCTGGGTGTTTCATTCTTAGAATATGTAAGATCATTGAGTGATAGTGTGCATGGCAGTCTAAGCTCTTTTGCAGCTCTCTGTCATGTCCATGTTGTCAGATGTGACAGAGAGTTCCAGCTTGTGAGATATGTAAGAACTATGAATGGCAACCTATGCTGGTTTGCGGCTCTCAATTGCATCCATGCTGTCAGATGCAACTGAGAGCTTGCATCAGTATGATTTGTAACACTCTTCTATATATAAATATATATGTTATATGTGTCCATAATTATTATATGTCTAACCATAAAATATAAGTTATCCATCTACTATTATTATCCTGAGGATATAAATTATAAATAAAAGTGGACACAAGAGTTTGAGTATATGAGCACAAATAGATCTAAAGATGATAATGTGTAAATATTTTTGGATGCCAGTGCTGGACCAAGTGATTTTCGGTGCCCCCTTTACTAAGGATATATATATATATTTTTTTTTTTTTTTTTTTCATGATTTGTAAAATTTGGTGCCCCTTAAAGAATGGTGCCCCGGGCAAGGGCCCTGCTAGCCTGTGCCTTAATCTGGCACTGTTGGGTACATGAGTGTCTGCTGTGCTATAGTGTGTGTGTGCGTGCGTGCACGTGTGTGAATGAGAATGTCTGTTAGTATGTATGCAAATATAGAAGTATATGTGTGCATAAGTATATATTTGAATGAATGTAGATATGTATGTTATGTATATGCCAATATGTGTGTCTTGTGCTGGATGGGAAATGAGTCCACTTAACCTACAAAAAAAAAAAAATTGTGTGCTGTTCTATTCAGGCTACTGTACTGTAACTTTAGTACTATATTGAGTAGGCTAAGTGTGTAAAAATGGGGAATGAATGAAGAGGTCCTATAGCCGACCGGGCTAGCCTGGTGGGTAAAGTGCCTGCCTGGCAACCCAAAGGTCGTGGGTTCGAATCCCGCCTCGGGCTTGGATCAAAGTACTGCAAAAATCTTGGGAGGTGCATTATGGCCACAGCAGCCGATGCGCCAACAACTACCAAAAAAAAGGAGGTCCTATAAGCTTGTTATACCCTGAATGTGTATATATATAAAAAAAACATTTTAAAAAAAATTTAAATTAGCTATTCCTACATGTCAAGTTGTATAAACATGGTGAATGTTAGGTCACCTGTATAAACCATGCGATGACTGAATGAATGTATATGATTAGTATAAAAAAAGTGGTGTCTTAGTAGTTGTTATATTTAGGTGACACCTGTGTCCTGCCTATCTGTATGATGATGAAAGTAAGATGATAAATGTGTAAGAGGGTGTTGTGTTATATGCCGTTTTTCCGTCTGACTCTACATATGCATATTTAAAAAAAAAAAAGGTGTAATTGTGCAAATGTAAGTATGACAGATGTGCAATCGGGCTGAGTACATGTAAAGTGTGTGTTGTCCTAACAAGTCCCCCAAATTATACTGCAGTGGGAACAGCCTACCAAGAATCCCCCCCAAACTCTGTCGTCATGTCCACCCTTCTGAGGCATGACATGAGAATTGCTATCAGCCTAGCCAGTGTGCTATTAATAACATAGCACTGCATGTCAACAGTGCGATCTCATCGACCCACATAGGGCACCCTGTCCCCATGACTTTAATTCCCTATGATTCCAGTCTCCCTTCTCCCACCTCCCATCCCAACCTTTTCACCTGGTGGATTCTATTGCCACAAATCTTTTTCTGCTCTTAACGGTCCCCCTCCCCCTGTGGAGATTGGCCCTTCCATACGGGTGCCTCTCTATCTCTTTAACTTCCTATTTCCAAGTAGAAAGTTTTCCTATCAACCACCTTTTTTATCTTCATCTATTCCTCTCTTCCTCATCTGTCCCCCCCCCCCCGACTACCTTTTTCACTTTCCAGAGTGTTTTTTTTTTTTTCTGGGGCCATCCCTGGCGAGTTCAAGCATCATCCAGGGTTTTCGCCCCCCCCCAAAACCTTTCTATTTCTGACTATACTTGCCCTGCCACCCTGGAGCAGAGGATGGGCATGGGTTCCCTTCAGAGGACACCTGCAGCTAATTGGCTGGAAGAACAACACACTATCTCTGGCCGTCACAGTTTGTATTGTGACACAGAGTATACAAATGCGGAGTTGGGCCCCCCCAGTACATAAACATTTAAAATAGCTCAGTAGTAATGTGTTGTAGCAGACTCAGTGTGTCTCGGACTATAAGTACATCAGATGATTTCAGTAAGAAAGATCATGCAGTTTCTTGTATTGCGCATGACTTGGATTATGCATTTCTTCTTGGAGGGTTCTTGTGCAGATGGACTTTGGACATTGTTGCCTACTTTTAAATGGTTATACCTCATTCTCTGTAAGATAATATAAATTGAATCTGTAATACTATATGTATGGTATTGTACAGTGAGGTTGCCGAATTTGGCAGGGACTGCTTGGTACAATAAAAAAATAAATAAATAAACCCTTTCTGTAACGAGTGCCCAATAGCAATCTGATAAACAATATGGACCTAAACCAGAAAAATCAACAGAGGATGCAATGGACCATTCAATGAATAAAGCTACTACCACCCAGGAAACTTCAGCATTAGTAGAGGCATATGATGCAAGAAAGCAAGCTTATTCAGCATCAGCCAAAAAAAAATAAATAAATAAAAAAATAAACACCACTCCCATTTCACCCCTCCATTTGTTCGAAATACCTGTCCAGCTCAGCCTTAAATTTGTTTAAGCTATCAACTTCCACAACAAGTGATGGAAGTCTGTTCCACAACCAACTACCCACTGGCTAAAGGCAAATTTCCGCACATCTATCCTACATCTTTCTTTCCTCAATTTGAATTTATGCCCTCTCAGGTGATTATTTTGAGCAAGAGGAAGTATCCCAATGACATTGAGCATGCTCAAACCATTCAAGGCCTTATACACCTCTATCCTTTCTTCGTAAGAGCAATCCTTTGTTCCATTCACTAACCTTGTTGCCCTTCTCTGTACTCGTTCCAACAGCTCTACATCCTTCTTAAAATGAGGCCTCCAGACCTGCATACAGTAAGGTGTGGCCTGACCATTTCCTTATACAAGGGAATAATTACCTATTTATCCCTGCTAGAAACATTCCTGTACATCATTGACAAGAAATCATGAGCTACCCATGCAGACCGTCTGCACTGCTCAGAAAACTTCATATCTGACTGCACAATTACCCCCAGGTCCTTTCCATTCTCTACCACCATCAGTGTAATACCACGCAGTTGATATGTTATTCTGGGGTTACTGCTATTCCCCATAGCAGTACTTTACATTTGTCAATGTTAAATTGACAAATGTAAAGTCCACCTCTCAGCCCATCTTTTCAACTTTCCTAGATCCTGTTGAAGCAGCATAGCATCAGTATTGTCCTTAACAACCCTGCCAACCTTTGTATCGTCTGCAAGCTTCGACATTAAGATTGATATACCATCATCAATATCATTTATAAATACAGAAAACAATAATGGACCCAACACTGAGCCCTGAGGGACTCCACTAATAACATTAGTCCACAACGAGCAGTGTCCACTGATTATCACTCTCTGTCTTCTCCCCCTGAACCATCCCTTTACCCATAGCAGCAATTTGCCTCCAATGCCACACTGCTCCAATTTGTGCAGCAGTCTTCCATGTGCAACAGTATCAAAAGCCTTTCTAAGATCCAAATATATAATATCAAAGTTATTCCCTGCATCCAGTTCTTTTGTGACTACATCATAGTATCAAATCAAATTGGTCAGGCAAGACCTTCCCTTAACAAAACCATGCTGTGTCTGAGCTATAACTGAATTCTTGTCTAGATGATCCTGCAGTGCTTCTTTAACCAGTGCCTCCATTAATTTTCCTGGAACAGAAGTTAAACTAACAGGTCTATAATTACTTGTGTCAGCCTTTGATCCTCCTTTGTGAATTGGGGTTACATTTGCACATCTCCAGTCTATGGGTACCTCCCCTGAGTCCAAAGAAGCTCTCATAATTATGGCTAGGGGTTTGCTTACTTCCTTTGCTGCCTCCTTTAATATAACAGGATAGATCCAATCCACCCCGGGTGCCTTTTTTAAGTTTATCTTCAACGATTTCTCCTCCACTTTCCTCTCAGTTATTACAAAATCATCTAGCTCACTGCCAGTGTTTACTTCACCTACAGCATTCCCCTTCCTGAATAACTCCTCATGTGTGAATGTAGATGCAAAATACTCATTTAGTTTATTAGCCACCTGAGCAGGATTCTCAACTGTTGAACCATCAATATCCAGTGGACCAATCTGATTCATCCCTTTCCTTCTTGAGTTTACATAGGTAAAGAACTCTTTTCTGTTTTTCTTTGCATCCTTTGACAAGGATTTCTCATAATCTGCCTTTGCCTGCCTAATCTCCTTTGTGACTTGGCTACAAACCAGCTTATATCTATCATAGGCTTCCATGTCACCCATTAATTTGTATGTATCCCATGCATTTTTCTTCTCTGCCATATGTCTCATTAGTTCATCTGATATCCATTTAGGCCTGAACCTTGAACAATATTTCTTATTTGGTATGTAAAGCCTGGTAGCTTCCAAGATAAGTTCTTTGAATGCTTCGCATTTCGAATTTGCTGTTGGTAACATCATTAGTTGGTCCCACTGTATAGAATTTAAATACTGTCTCAGACCATTGTAGTCACCTTAACGAAAGCAAAAACACTTCCCTTTACCTCTGATGGTAGTTACCTCCTTGAGTAAATCCCACTTCAGCACACTGTGATCACTGCCACCTAGTGGTTCCTTTATCTGCAGATTCTTAATGCATGAAGAATCACTACTGATAATCAGATCAAGAGTATTGCTCCCTCTAGTTGCCTTCCTAACATGCTGATGTAGAAAACAATCATCCAATAAATCCACAAAAGTCTTTCTAGTGTGTGAGTGACCAATCCACAAATTCCAGTCAATATCTGTAAAATTTACTTATTTACTCACAATCTGTATAGACTTCACAGGAGCTTCTTATGCATTATCGTGGTCAAGCAAACTTAGGTGACTTTGTCAGGATGGTAATAAATGTGTACAGAATTACCTCAGTGATCAGCAGGGTTTAGTTAAGACCAAATACCAATATTCAACTAGAAAGGTGACACGAGAATGCTCCCACCTTCCAGTGCTGGTCCCTGCTTCTGGAACCTAGTGCTGGATGAGTTTCTGAGGATGGATACTGGCCCAGTCAACAAGGTTACCTTTTCTGATGACCTTATTCTTCTAGTTAAAGCAAACACCACAGCTGTTCTTGAGCAACTTGCTAACTTTACATTATATACCCGACAGGAATGGGCAAACACCCATAAACTACAACCTAACACCAAATCCAAATCAATACTGTTTAATGGTAAACCTAATTAGATGCCCACAAATCAGAATTTCCCCTAGTCTCTCAGGGGAAAACAATTGCCCATGTACTGGAACGAAAATACCTAGGAATAATGCTTAGTCAGAAACTAACCTTTCACCCCCATCTTATGTATGTTGCCAGAAAAGTACAGAACTATACTGGTATGATCACAAGGATTGGTGCCAATTAAGGACTGAAAAGGAAGGCTCTTGCATTTATTTATAAGGCGATCTTCTTTCTTCCCAGTAATCACGTATGGTGCAGGCACCTGGTTTACAAGTGTAACTCTAATCAGAAACAGGGCAAAATTAGACACAATCCAGTGGATCATACTACTGTCCATCACAAGGACATGCTGTACTGTAAACACACCTGCTCTTCAGGTGTTAACTGGTAAACTCTCTCTAGATTTGGAAGTAATAAGAGGGGTTAATTACAGGCCTAAAAACCAAATACCTACAGATTCCTTGGGTATAACCCTAACGATTTCTCCTCCACTTTCCTCTCAGTTATTACAAAATCATCTAGCTCACTTAAAGTGTTTTTCTCTCTCTCTCTCTCTGTCTCTTTAAGTCACACAAATGTGACTTAAAGAGACAGAGAGAGAGAGAGAGAAAATTCTGGATACTGTCCAACTATGGCAGACCATATGGGATGAGACTACCAAATGGGAAGTCACTAGGAGGTTCCTTCCTTCCTCAGGTAGCCATAGTTTCCCCAAACCAACCCCCTACCCTGGTATGCCCCTAGTCTCTAAGCTAACTTCTTGCTCACAGAGTGTGGTTCCCTGAATGTAAAACTATGTCAACAAATTCCCTACAAGTGATTGCAGGTACCTTGCCTCTTGATTTACTAATATGCCATTGAGCCATGATTTATTGCTTAAAAAGAGGACTTAAAAAACTTCTACGTTTGGTGCAGAGAGTAATCCTATAAGTTGCTCTTATGAAAGAAAAAATAAACTTATGGAAAAAATTTATAGACATTTGGCAAGTGCATTGGAATTATGTCAGAAAGGACAAGTAACAAAATGTATATTATTGGATATTAATTTTGCCTTACTTGTGGTTTTATCCAACTACGACCTGCTCATATTTTCTTACTGGCCATGGGCCTTTCAAAACAAAGTTGTATGAATTGGAAATTGAAAAAAATCCTTACTATGTATGCAGTACAGAAGAAACCTGGTGGCACTTATTATTTTCCTGTTCCTCATATGGAGTCACTTATTATTTTCCTGTTCCTCATATGGAGTCACTTATTATTTTCCTGTTCCTCATATGGAGTCACTTATTATTTTCCTGTTCCTCATATGGAGTCACTTATTATTTTCCTGTTCCTCATATGGAGTCACTTATTATTTTCCTGTTCCTTATATGATCTTTTTGAACATTTAACAGATGTAACCAAAGAAAACTTCTATAAATTTTTGGAAAATATCAATTCTTTTAGAGCTCTACAGCAGTTCTCCATGAAAGTTTTTGAAAGAAAAAATCATTTGCAAGCTTCTACATAGCAGCTCATTTTTCAGTAAGACCTGTCAGTGTATAATTGTTAGCTGCTGTGGAACATTTCAAAACTGCTCACATATCAGTGTGGACCTTCCTTCAACTAAGGCACTAAATATATATAAATGCAAGTGATTAGATGTATATCTAATTGTGGAACTTGTTATCTTAACCCATCTTAGTGTAAGATCAGCTAAAGTGAAAATTTAATTGAAATTTTAATGTTGTTAGCCGTATATATGATGTGATTTAATTTAAACTTGTTTGCGTGTATATATACAAAAGGTACTAGGAAAGTTTTGCAATACAGCTTTGTTTATTTAATTTTTTCAAAGTAATTTCCTCTACATTCAATACACCTCTCCATCCTCCGAAACCAATCTTTAAACCAGTTCTGCCAAGTTTCACTAGGGAGTAAAGCACACTTGTTGTCCCAAGCCCGTAGAAGGTCCTCATCACTGGAAAACCGCCTCCCTTTTAGCTTCATTTTCACATGCAGGAACAGTGCAAAGTCGCAGGGAGCAAGGTCTGGATGTAGGGAGGGTGCTCGAGAAGTTTCAGTCCTGTCGTGGTCAAATATTCGGTGCAGGCTTTGGCGCGGTGAGCTGCAGCATTTTCATGATGGAGGTACCAGGTGTCCATTCTTGACTTTGGCCGCAGGTTCTTCATAGATCCAATGACTTTAGGCAGGCATTGTTCAGTATACCACTTAGCTGTGACTGTCTTCTGCGTGTTCAAAACGACACGTTCCACAATTCCACTCGATTTGAAAAATACAGCTATCATTTTCTTCTTTACAGATCGGGATTTTCTGACAATTACGGGTGTGTCGTCATCATCAAAGACCCAAACTTTGTTTTGAGCCTTGGTCGGCAGATCGTAATAGTACAGCCAAGTCTCGTCACCTGTCACGATGTTGTTCACATACCAAGATTGTCCCTTATCAAACTTTTTTAACATCTCCCGGCACCAAGTCACACGTCGTGTCATCTGCTCTTCAGTCAGTTGATGCGGCACCCAGAGAGAACAAAGTTTCTTCACGTGCAAATGATCTTGCAGAATCGAACGAATTGCTGGTGCATTTAGGCCCAAAGTATCCTCTATCTGTTGGTAGGTCACTCGCCTGTTTTCGTCAAGCATTTTCCTCACAGCAGTAACGTTTTCCTCCGTAACTGACGTTCGTGGCCTTCCCCGGCCTCTCAGAATCCTCCAGAGTGAAATTTCCCCTTTGGAATTCTCTATACCACCTGAATATCGTTGTACGATGTGGACAATCATCATCTAGTACAAGAGTCATTTCTTCTAAGCACTGGTCTATGGTTAAACCACGCACGAAATTATACCGCAAAACTGTCCTTATCTCATTTCGTGACCACGATGCCATCGCAAGCACTTTACACTCTCACTACTAATGAATAACTGAGCCCATCGACTTGGCGCGGCGGCTACTATGCACGTATGAACATGTCTCAACATGCAGCAACAAGCAGCTTCCTGTGATTCATTGTTGCGTCATATTGCAAAACTTTCCTAGTACCCTTTGTATATATAAAAATATTTTCAGTTATTATTACATCCTAATTTACTTTGTAGAATAATGCTGTACAACACTGTGCTGTGAAAATTATTGTTGTACAGATTGTACAGACTTGTGTAGTACTGTGTGTGTGTGTGTGTCCACTGATCTACAATTTTTTTTTTCATCCAGATGATGGCTGCTCCAATTTATCTTGCCAAAGGCAGAGGTTGTAGCAGTTTTTTTTTTTTTTTTTTCTCTCTCAGCATACAGATCTGAGCAATCTGTGTATGGAGATTTTAGCATCCACTGATTTAGCAGTACCTCCAGTGGATGCTTTTTAAGACAGGGATACAGGCACCGGGCAGCAGTTGTCCAGATGATGGCTGCTCCTTGATGGTGAAGAGGACAGACATCAACAACATATACTACAGGACCCACACTTATACATAGAAAAACCCACATTTCCACAACTCATCACGCCTGTTTTACAGAGGTTCTGTAATCCATCACAGAAATACTAGGAGGAGATGGACAATTAGTCTGGGGACCACCATGAATGGGAAATACATACATACATACATGACCCTATGACTTTATTTCCCTTTAACCTTCTACTGTTCCTCTTCACCTGCCATCCCTACTTTTCTCCTGGCCAGCCCCGCCACCCTAAACCTTTCCCTGTTCTTAACAGTCCCCCACTGAAGGGCTCCCCTACAGAGGTGCTCCTCTGTTCCCTTAACTTCCTGTTTCCTCGTGGACGTCTCCCTACCACCCAACTCCATTACCTTCAACCCACACTTGAACTATTACCCCTGCACTCCTTTTCCAATAAAAACTTAAGTTATTTCATGGATGATGCCAGGGTTCACCCTATGTGTTGCCCACTTGTTTGTGGTAAGGATGGGCAATGTGGGGACATTGGCTCTCCAAGGGACCCCATGGCTAAGTGGCCACTGGGCCGTTTTAATGCACAGGCACAGAGGGGCAGAGGCAAGGGGCCTCACTTGTTGATCTTAAATAATTTTTTAAGAGACCCTCTGTCCCATATGTTACGTTGCTGTCGAAAGCGCCACAAACACAGAACATAATGATACATGAATAATGTTTTTGGCTTTCTAAACTCATATGCTCATATGCAATGAAAAAACATTTTCAATGTATTTCCAAATATTGAAATTGCAATGAGAATTTTTTTGAGCATGATGGTGACAAATGCAGGAGGTGAATGTTCATTTTCAAAGTTAAAGTTTATAAAGAATGAATATAGAAATAATATGAACCAGTCACGTTTAAATCGCTTAAGTTTAATGGCAATAGAGAATGAGATTTTACAAAACATTGATTTTAATGATGTCATCCAAATGTTTGCCACTTTGAAATGTCAAAAACCACTTTTATAATTTTTGTAAAAAAATTATACCCAGAATATACATGGCCTCGTATTCCCGAGGCCATGTATATTCTGGGTATATTCTTACCATGTGTACACCCTATCAAAAATTTCATTACTGCATACAGCATGTTCCCCCCCCCCAACCACTTTTTCTTACTATTGAATACACCATGAATTTCAAACTAATAGAGTAAGTTTATCTGAGAAAAGATCTAAACCTCCCAGACACTTCCTAGTTCATTTTACAAATATATGTGGTCTCAATTCTAATCTCAACGATGCCCATTTCCACATGCAGTCTGTCAAACCCCATGTACTTTTTCTGACTGAATCTCAGTTATCGGTTGATTCAACCACTGCTCATCTCAGCTGACCAAATTATTCGCTGTATAATTCCTTTTACCTCAAAGGTGGTACTTGTGCATATGTCCGTTCGGATATTCCCTGTGTCAGAGACTTGGTAATTTGGAATCTCCTCTTTTCAATCTTCTCTGGCTTAAAATCTCTCAACCCCATTGTGTCAAATTCATTTGTTGTCTCTACCATTCTCCCAACTTCACTAATCGCTTGGAGCTCTTTGACTTCCTCTCTTTGCAACTTGACTTTCTCCAGTCTAACTTTCCTAACAGTGAGGTAATTTTCCTTGGTGATTTTAATGTTCACAATTCCAGCTCGCTTCCGCTTTCTAGTCACACTGACCCAGCTGGTAGAGATGCTGAAGCTTTTGCAATTACTAATGACCTGGCACAGATTGTTCATTTACCTAAAAGAATACCGGACAATCCTAACCATGCAGCCAACACGCTTGATCTTTTTCTCACAAACAACCCTTATAAGTACACGGTCGAAGTGAGTGGTCCTTTATGCACCTCAGACCACAACTTGGTGATTATCTCTTCTCCAATGGAGCCTTTATCTCATGGCTATTCCCAACCTCGTGTTGTTTGGCATTACAAGGATGCAAAATGGGATGACCTGTGAGATTTCTTTTCTTCTTTTCCTTGGTCAGATTACTTTTTCAAAACTTCTGATGTCAACATTTGCTCAGATCGTGTCAGTGAAATTATTCTGTAGGAATGGAATCCTTTATTCAACACTCCACTTTAAAATCTCTTCTTTTATCTAAACCTTGGTTTTCCAATAAATGTACTAAGACTGTTCAAGAGAAGAATGTTGCATATCGTAATTGTCTTGTTTCCAATTCTTCAGTTTCATTTTCTGCCTACACCAAAGCTCGCAACAATTGTAAAACAGTTATTAATCAGTCCAAACTAGATTTTGAACAGGCTAAGAGTAGAAAACTTGATTCTTGTCCTAATGGTAGCCAAGCATTCTGGTCTCTTGCCAGAGCTATTGGCCACAACATTTGTCCATTTCTGCTACCACCTCTGTCAACACCAGATAGTTCTGTTGTCACTAAACAAGGATAAAGCTGACCTGCTAGCATCCCATTTTTCTTCCAACTCATGTATTAATGATCTTGGTAAAACACCTCCCACCATTCTCAACACACTCCATTCAATGCCGCCTGTGGTCTTCTGTCAAAGGGATGTCATATCAGAAGGATTTTGACGAAACGTGATGCTCAGAAAGCTCCAAGGTCTGATGGTAATTTCTCCACTTGTTCTCAAAACCTGTGCTCCTGAACTTACTCCTGTTCTTTGCCACCTTTTTTCACTTTCTTATTCAAAACGTGTTTTTCCTTCTGCTTGGAAATTTGCTCATATCCAGCCAGTTCCTAAAAAGGGTGACAAATCCCTCCCATCCAATTATCGTCCCATTGCAATTACTTCTACTCTTTCTAAAGTAATGGAAAAATCAATTAATCGCCAACTCTTAAACTAGCTAGAAACCTTCCGTCTGATCAACAATTGCCAGTATGAATTCCGTCAGTGTCGATCCACTGATGATATTCTAGCTTATGTTACCAATTTAGGGACAAATTCAATGGAAAACTTCAGTGAAACACAAGCAGTTGCACTTGACATCTCAAAGGATTTCAATCGTGTTTGGGATAAAGGTCTTCCAAACAAGCTTCCATCTTATGGTTTGCCAACTGTTTTTTTTTTTTTTAATTGTTATCCAATTTTATTTCTGATCACTCATTGACGGTGATGGTAGATGGCTCTCTGTCTTCTAACTTCTCCACTAATGCTGGTGTCCCCCAATGTTCAGTTCTTTCCCCCACTCTTTTCCTATTGTATATTAATGACCTGATTCCACTGACTGGAAATCTTATCCATAGTCTTGCCGATGATAGCACCTTGCATTCCACTTTCCAGTTTGAGAAACCTTACCCTGCTCAATCAGCTTCAACTCCTCGAATATCTGCTACCAATTCCTTAAATGCCGATCTCCAGGTAATTCTCCAGCAAGGCAAAGACAACTTAGTTGATTTCAATCCTTCTAAAATTCAGTCTTGTCTTATATCTCGCAAAAAGGATTCTTCTGCTCCTATGCTTATCTTTGGTGACATTCCAATTTCTTGGCAAGACTATATATCTGTTTTGGGGATTACCCTGACTTCTAATATCTCTTGCCACAAGCACATTAAAAATATTGCTTCCTCTGCATCTAAAAACCTTGGTTTTCTCTTTTGCTCTCGGCGTTACTTTTCTTCCTAACAGCTGTTTACTCTGTACAAATCACAAACCCGCCCTACCATGGAATATTGTTCCCACATCTGGTGCGGTGCCCCCAAAACCCCTCTCTCACAGAACCAACTTTTCATCTTCCTCGTTTATTCATTCTACTGCCATTTCCTGAAAATTACAGTCTTCAGAAGTTCAAGTCTAATGTCAATAAATATCTTCTTTCATCTTCTCACCTCCAACCCAAGCATGGTACTAAGTACTATAGGTTCTAATACCTCTCGTGTTTGGGGTTTTCGTAAAAAAACAAAAAAGTATACATGCACCTGTTCTTATTCTTAGTTAACCTTTCTTGACAATCTCAGCAAGCTTTGAAATTAACCTCAGGGGCTCACATCTGGTGAGTATGGGCTTAGCACACCCTGGGTCCTGAGCTGGATAACATCATTCTTCTCTTTCTTGGTGATTCCCTTCTACTGTTGACACTCTCTCTCTCTCTCAGCGTAACTCAATATATATATATATTTTTTTTGGCTAGTGTAGCAAAAGCCTCAGGCTTCCTTGCACCATATGGCTAATAATAATAATAAATCCATGGTGCTTGCTTTTCAAGCTGATGCATGTTCCAATAGATGCAGCAAGAATCACTTATACCTCTGCTTGTGGCTGTTGTTAATCTATTAATCTGCGTATCCCCACAAACTAGTAGTTTCCCGACCCACCTAACACAACCTTGATAGCATTAGCAAATATTGCATCCTTATATTTAAGGGCATATCATCCTGGCTATAAATGCAAAAAGTAGTAGTGTTCTTTACTTATGTTAACAACAGAAGGAAAGAAATGAACCATATTGGTCTATATATATAAATGGCAAAACTGATAATTCTGTTACAATTGCTGACAAACTTAAATATTTTGCATCTGCATTCACATATAAAGGAGTATTTAGGAATGGGCAGGGCATAGCAGAAACATTCCAACTTATAACTGGCAGTAAAGTGACTTTGGGATAAATCAGAGGAAAGTAGAAGATAAATTTAGTAGAAGAAGACGACAAAAAATGTGAAAAAAAGTAGTAGAAGATAAAAAAGGAGTTTTAATTTCAAAATTAATTAAAATATGTTTTTAATATAAAAATTGCTTTTTTCATAGTTGTGTTCATAGTTGTGTTCAGAAAATAATCTTGCTGAGTTTAAAATTCTCATCAGCACAGGGAAATTTCAATTTTTTAAACCCCTGGTTATGAATTAGTAGTGGCAAATGATGCATGAAAGCATGCTTATACAGCATCAGAACAAAAAATAAAAAGTAAAAACACTTTTCATATCACCTGTGAATTCCCTCTAATAATATCTCTAGTTCTTCCTTGAATTTATTCCAACTACCTACTTCTACAAACACCAGATAGAACCTTCTTCCAACAATCAACTACATGTTGGAGGGAAAAAATTTCCACACATCAATCCTGCAATCATCCTTCCTCAATTTCTATCTGCTTTCTGAACAACAGAAAGGATGGCCTGAACATTTACCTTACTCAATCCATTCAACATCTTAAACATATTAATCAAATTGTGTAATCTCCAGAGACTCCAAATTGCAGAAATGAAGCCTTTCTTGATAACAGCAACGTTTTATTCTACACACTAATCTCACTGTTCTCTGCAGCCATTCAAACAGATCCATATCTTGCTCAAATGAGGCTTCAACATCTTTATGCAGTTCTCAAGATGTTGCCTAACTACTGCCTAATACAAAGGGAAAATCACCTCCTTTATCCGTTTTGGCAAAATTCACTCCATGACCTGTCCTGGCAGCCTAACTAAACTGCTGCTAAGAGAACTTCAGATCTGAGTGCACAATTAATCCAAGGTCCTTTCATTTTTTACTACCCTTGGTACCACACAGCTGGTACATTAATCTGAGATTACCATTACCCATGTTCCACGTACAGTAGCATACATTTGCCATTGTTAAAATTTAGTTGTTAGGCCATCTACCTAATTTTTCTACATCTTGTTGCAGCAGCATATTAATATTAACCACTCTGCCAACTCAGACATTAAGCCTCGTATGTCTTCAAAAATATCATTAATACAGAAAACAACAAACGGACTCACCACTGAACCAGAAGACTCTACTAACATTTGCCTAAGAGCAGTGCCCATTGATAACAACTGTCTTCTCTCACTCAACCATTATGCCAAACTACTATAATTTGCAAGCAGTCTTTTACGTGCAACAATGTCAAAGGCTTTCCTGAAATCCAAGTTGGTGTTATATGATATCAAATATATTTTTTTGCATCCAGTTCCTTTGTTACTGTATGATAGTATCCAATCAAATTGTCAAACAAGATTGACCCTTAAACAAATCCATGCTGTGACGGCAGTATAAGTGCACCCTTCTCTAGATGACCCTGCATTACTTCTTTAAACAGCAGCTCCATTATTTTCCCTGGAACAGAAGTTAAGCTAACAGGTTTGTAGTAATTACTTGTGTCACCCTTTGATCCGTTTGTGAATTAGGGCTACATCCCATTGGTGGACAGATCCCATAAACCTTAGGTGCCTTTTTCATATTTTGCTTTTAACAATTTCTCTCCTACTGTTCTCTCAGTTATCACAAAAATCATTTAGCTTGCTATTATAATTGGATAAATTTCTGCTATCCCCACCCCTAAAACATTCCTCATGTATGAATATAAGTGCAAAATACCTATTCAGCTTGTCAGCACCCAGAGCAGGATCATCAACAGCTTAAAACATTCGTGGCTACAGGACGAATATGATTCATCCCCTTCCTTCTGTTTATAAGTAAAGCTTTGCTGCTTTTCTTTGCTTTCTTTTGCCAGAGACCTCCCAGTCTTCCTTAGCTTGCCTAACTTTATTTGTGACTTGATTGCAAACTAGTTTATATATACTGTAGGAGTCTGTAATCACTTGATAATTTATATGCATCCCATGTTTTTTTCTCTGCCACTAGTTTCATCATCAGTTCATCTGACATCCATTTCGAGCTAAGCCTTGAATAGTATCTCTTAATATTATAAAAAGCCTAGCAGCTTCTACGATTACTTCCCTGAATCGTAATTTGTTGTTGGTAGCACCATCAATTGTTCTTACTCCACTGAACTTAAAATCTGTCTGAGACCACTGCAGTAAACTTCAAAGCAAAAGCCCTTACCCTTGACATAGTTACATCTTTAAGTAAACCCCACATCAATACACTGTAATCAATGCCACCTATAGTTCTTTTATCTGCAGATTCTTAATGCATGAAGAATCACTGCTGATAATCAGATCAAAATGGACTGCTTTCTCTTGTTAGCTCTCTAACACACTAGTGTAGAAAACAGTCATCCAATAAACCCACAAGTCTTGTATGTGCAAATTTCCAAACAAGTTCCAATCAATATCTGGAAAATTAAAGTTCTCCATTATAAAGACATTCTGATTTACTGGCCCTCTCCATTTGTCTGTACAACTCTTCATTATACTTGGCACTCATTAGGCCTATAACAAACTCCTATTCTCATTTTTGTTTTCCTTGTACTATATCACACCAAACTGACTCAACATTACACTGGCCATCCATGCCAACTGGATACACTTTCTTAGATTTTATGTGCTTCTTAACCAGAGGCATAACCCCCCCCTTCCAACATGTTCTTTCTGCACAATAAAATGGTATTAATATAACTTAAGAATAATATTGGCCTTTATCAGTACAGTGTCATCACATATTACACAGCAGAGTTACCATAATTTGTTCTGGGCAACAACACAATTTTTTTAAAAAAAAAGTCCTTTCTGTACAACTGCTGACATTGGTGCCCCAGAACAGTAAGATTATTAAATACAGTGGGATCCAGCTAACCCCATGGTTCGTTATGCCCTGGTGTGGGATTCACCATTGCTCTTCCACTCCAAGCCCTAGCTTGCCAGGGTAGAATTACACCAATGCAAGGATCTTCCTCCAGTATGGGATTATTTTTTTTCTATATGTTGAAATCCTTTCTAGGTCGACCTACTGGCATTACTGACACAAAGCTGATACTGGATCACTTCCTTCAGCCTGAATGCTAACTTCTGGCTGTGGAGGTAAGATAACTTGATGCCATGTAAATCAGCTCAGCATATTTAACTCTTCAAAGTACAGTGCTGAAAATCCTAATCCTGAGGGTAGATTACTGGCAGACACCAATTAAACCAGCTCAGCATGGGATAAGTTTACTCCCGCAAACCCTTTTCTTGAGGTAGGATTACTGCTGACACTGGGTACCTACCCAGGGTAGGACCCATATCAGTGTAACAGCTTGCTCAAGCTCTGAAAATGTCTTTAATGCAGATGGAACTTCTCTACCTTGACAGAGTGCTAAACCACTGACCATACTCTTTTAACTTCCTCTGTAGACAGGGCAGCTTCCCACAGTTAACCCCCCCCCCCCCGAATCCCTGCTACTGCTATAACCTGGAGGATGCCTCATTCTCTCATCTGCCACTATTTCCTTCACCTGCTCCTGCCAACTCTGTTACTATTGCCCTGCTTCTCCACCTTCTTTCTTCCCAGTTCTTTCCCCCCCTTAAGGGCTAGCCCTTAAGGGGGGAAAAAACCTTGCTCATCTGAGCTTTATGCATGTCAAACAGCCTGCCTCTTCATGGCAAGGATGAGAATACCATTCAGGAGCTCTCACCATGCTTTCTCTCATCGCTGACCCCCACTAAGAGGCCAATCATACAACACATTGTTTTAATACCCACCCTAATTACACACACTGACTGGTTCTATACAGTTCTATACAAACACATGACATATCGTGTGGAGTCGAAGGGGACTTCCAGCACTACCTCAGCTGACATACACTGGTGTGCAAACTTTAAGGACCAGTCAGGTTTCACCTGCAGCTTCTCATAGGAGTGGCCTGGATATGGGAAAAGCATACCAAAGGAACCTCGTGAGGTACAGAAATGATGAAGGAAACAACACCAACACAACAACGGAAACAAAATGGTACAGAGGGACTTTATTCAAAAATGGCAACATAGCACTGGCTGCCATGATACAGATGCATCATTGCCAAAGATGGAACAAAGAAAAGAGGTGGTCCTCAGTAGATATGGCCACCCCTAATGTCGATGCAGGCTTTGCACCACCTGTCCATACTTAGAACAATGTTGCTGATAAGTTCATGTGGTAACATCATCCATTCCTCTGTCAGTGCCTCTTCAGCTGGTGAACATTTTCTGGTGGGTATGGACATGCCACTAGGCGTCTCCCCAGAGTGTCCCATATGTGTTCAATGGGATTTATATCGAGGGGAATGGGCAGGCCAATCCATACGAACAATGTCCTCACTTTCCAAAAGCATATCAACAGCTGCTGTGCGATGGAGTGTGGCGTGCCATTATCATCCATAAACACAAACCCTCAAGGCCAATGGCACCTCGGAACAAACACACATGGGGAAGGATTACCTCAGTACAGTAGCGTGCACCTGTAACAGTACCACCTTCCAGTATCTGGAGTTCTGTACGTCCATCCAAGATGATGTCTCCCCAAACGAGAACACCTCGACTGCCATATCGATCTGTTTCAGTGATGTTTGCGAGGTGATACCATGTGCCAACCTCTCGCCAGATTAGCTGATGTCCAGAATCGGTGCTGAGACTGAATCTACTCTCATCAGTAAAGAGTACCTTACCCCATTGCGCTGATGTCCAGTCCTTGTGTTTGATGCACCACTGTAAATGGTGTCTCTGATGGGCAGGTGTTAGAGGGACACAGCGTACTGGCCGTCGGGCAAACAGTCCACCTTTGTGGAGTTGCCTGGCCACAGTAAACCACGATATCCTGCGTCCTGTGCAGCTGGTTTGCAATGGATCCCGCTGTCTGGTGTCGGTCCCTGTTGGCCTGTAGGAGTATATATAGAGTTAACCTTGGGCGTTGTTTTTCATGGAAGACCACCACTGGTCCTTCAAACAGCTGTACCTGTCATTCTGAAGGCTGACCACATACGTCAGACGATGCTATGGGCGATACCGAACTCTACAACCACATTCCTCGCACTTCGACCTTCCTCGAGCTTCCCAATTATTCGACCCCGGGTAAAGTCATCCAGATGTTGTCTACTGGCCATTTCGTTGTCTGTAGCACTGTATAAAACCAATCGAACATCTGTAACAATCGTGCACACCATTCGGTAATTTGCACATAACTGCTGAACTGCTGCTTTTATCTGTTTATGTTAGCCCTCTCAACACAATTCAAATTTTTGCATGTGCACCAGCTTTCAACTGAACGGCCACAGTTATGCAAATTGCCACAGGCTGTTTCGTTTAATTTTGTGGTTGTAACCTTTAGAAATAGTGTTGGTCCTTAAATTTTGCACACCAGTGTACAATACACATGGCACATCTGTATACACACTGTACTCTCCATATTCAAATTCTGGATCCCTTATGTCTCAGTGATGCCATGTCTCTAACATCCCTACACTCTCTGCATTTGATGACTTAACAAATTTATTCAGTATATGCCTAGCATTACTGTACACATGTACCTGTTTTTACTCTTATTAAAGCTAACACAGCTGATGTATTTGCTAGTTCCATGAAGACCAGAGCAAGCTTTGAAATCCCCAATACCTTGCTTTCAAGGCAGTTGCATGTTCTAATAGAAGCAGTAAAAGAATTGCTTACACCTCTGCCTATCGCTGCTGTTAAACTATTAGTCTATGATTCCCCCCAAGCTAGCAGTTTTCTAATCCACCAAACACTGCCGCGAGAACATCAGGTAATATTCTTGCACCCCATTATATTTAAGTGTATCCCATCCCTGTAAAAACAATCTCTCCTGTTAATAAACACAAACCACGTTGAGAAAAATCTACCCCACAAGCCTTGAACAGTGTCTCCAGAGATTTCACATTTCCCTGACAACAGATTCACTGACAACAGCTTAACTCCTGTGGGACTAGTGCATGCTGTGGAGGATCTCATTGTGTCGTGTGTTGCATGAGTACAGTCACCAGTGTTGTGCTGGGCAGCTGAGTTCTTGAAAAGTCGCTCTTTTTAATTTATTTAAGGACATCAACCCCATTCCTCACACCCACATACAGATCCATGAGAATACTGACTTGATGCCTAAGGTCCTCACATTCTCTACAATGAAAGCACACGGATATTCCAGCACTTGGCCATATCATGTACCACTACAGGTAATCTGCAAAAAGGCCACAATTAACAAAGTGAACATGGCCATGATTCATAGGAGAACCGCCACTGACAGTTCTCACCCATGCCAAAGCATTCCCGCTACATTCAGCTTTTCTTTTTTTTTGCTTTGCTGCTCTTGTTTGAGACATGATTACAGTCTAAATTTAATTTAAAATTAAAATTACTGAATTACCAGATTTTAAGTAGTATGAGCTACACTATTTTCCCGAATAACAGAACAGCCTTTCTAATTTCTTAGCTAAAATCAAAAGAATATGCAAACCTAATGTGATTAGAACCTTCAATCTACTTATTTATAAAATTAAAACAGTACAATTACTACTTTAATGCACAACACTACAAGTTATTAATTATGAGATGCAACATTCGTACTAAGTACGGTACTAAGTATATATACCTCTCGTGTTTGAGGTTTTCATAAAAAAAAAAAAAAAAACATTCATGCCAAAATCACCAATAACAAAGCCTCTATGAATATTAAGTCATAACTTACTAATCCTTAGCAAAATTTAAAAACAAGCTAAATAATGTGACGGACTATTAAAACCATTTACTGAACACAATTTAGTATGTTAAGTAAAAAAACAGCAAAATTAAAAAAAAAAAAAAAAAAAAAGCAAGCTTCTTAATTTACTAGCGCTATACAATGTATAACCAAATCTGCCATCAGCTTTTCATCCTGTTCCCCAACAGTGAAGATGTACAATTCCAAATAAAAGACAGAACACTGATGCTCCCAATAGTCCCTGCCTGTTCCCCATAGAAAACATAGTGAATTTGAAAATGCTGGTGAAGATGATACTACATCAAATAAAACAATTGTTTACAAAAGCAGAAATAAATGATCTGGTATGAGATTTGGATCTACCACAGAATTCGGCACACCCTCTTAGGCTTTAGATTGAATAAAGGAAACTAATGGTACTTGGCATCTTCTCAGTATAGGTACACAGAAAAAGAATACATCCACTTCTACTCCAAGGAGGAAATTTCGTGTCAGTACAGAACATCAATGCACTGAGTGTTGCAAATAATCCATCAAAATGGAGATTCTTAACTGCAAAAGAAATTCTGCTAAACAACAGGATTGTATTACCCTCAATTCTGGTCACCTATTTCTACAGCTAAAGGAAACTTCTAAAGTGAAATTCTTGTTAGAAAATATCTTGTTACTGCGAGATAATGAATGGATAATGATGTACTGATTTGAAAGTGCAACCCATATTTCTTACACAACAATTGAGTTACACAAATTCTCTTGGAAATGGGGCAGCATGGCTAAAGCTAATCACTGGATTAGATAAACATAGGCAAAAAAAAAAAAAATAAACAAATAATAATAATTTCATACCCAAAAGAAAAAAGTCACCAATGAGTCACCTGTCTCTTCAATCAAAAGGCTTCTCTCACTGCTAAATATAAAACTGGGACTAATGAAAAAAAGGTTAAGGTCAGATAAAAAGAGATGCTGTTTGTGGCATTATTTCAAGATTTCCTGTGATTACAGTGGTGTGTTTTAGTGATTTAGGGCACAGTGCATCATAAACCATACTGCACAATCGTATGCTCACATCCGATTTACATGTTGGGTGGGCTAAAAATACCTTTCTTGTGATAAGTGAGGCTGAAACTCCATGCTGGCACTTTCGGTGAAACTCAAATCAAAGAGCTGCTTCTATATGATAATTTCGCAACAAGAGTGCTGTGAAAAACTTTTTAGCCATTTATAAAGCACTACAAGAAGACTGTTAAAAACATGTTTACTACTTTCAAAAAAATAAACTTGCAACAAAAGTGCAAATGTCTGTTTTCTGCATAGCCACCTTTGAATACATTCCACAGAACCTTGATGTAGTGAACGAAGAGCAGAGCAAAAGTTTTCAATTATATGTCAAAACTATGGAAAAAAACATAGCAGGAATGAGATAATAATAACAGCCTACTGTTGGTGTTTGAAAAGAGAATCATAATGAGCACAGAGTTTCAAAAAAGCACAAATTTATTCATGCACAAAAAAGTTATGCTGAACCACTACATAAAGTATTGATTTAGTGAGATGACCGAGTACATGTGTATAAATTACCATTTGTTCTTAATTCGCTACTGAAAACCATTCAAAATACATACATTTTGCTATACGTACATGTGCGTTTTCATCTCTGTCAAATTAATATGACAGAGCAAAATCAGTTACACATTTGGAATTAGCAACTCAATTGTACAAATTCACCAATTTGCATTAAAAGATCGGATTTTTCTTCTAAAAATATACACCAATGTTATTTGTTGCTTAAAACCACCTACTGTATTGGTCTAAAACAGTTTCCATTTTGTTTTACTAGAAGCTATTTGGACAAATGCATACAAAATAACACTTTTAGAGTCAAATTATGCTTATTTATAAAATTCTTGAAAATTCTATAAAAAAACAAATTACAATGCCATTTTTATATCTACAGCATTTATCTTTATAGCAAGATAATCAAGTAGAATATGTTAGCTAAAAACTTTCTTAAAAATAGCTTTCATTCTGAAAAGTTCAGTAATAAGTTGTGAAAACAATCCCATTTCACTTTCCTATGATTTCAGAATATGATTCCATATGATCAGATGCATCAACTTGATAAGAGCAATCTGGCTTATATTTCCTTTTATTCATTTGCCTTTAAAAATACTGACAAAAGTATTTCTCAACAATGATCTTAAAAAAAAAAAAAAAAAAAAAAAGGAAACCAATACTCCTTATTTACATTTTAAAAAAGCTGAAAAACAACAAGAAATATGTTTTCCACTCACAATAATATGAAACAGCTTTCCATGTTCTGCTCAGAATGTTGTAAACTGCTGTATATGATAACACATCACTTGATAACACACTAAACAAGGTCAGAGCTCAAAATTTTTAATGTTATCTCTAATCTCTAATGTAAATAAGTGATAACCTTGGATTTCTTGAAAACTTCCATGGTTCAACACTTAACAAATGGATCTGATTTATTTAAACTACAGTTCCACTGTCTTCTACTATATGCTGAAACAAGAACAGCAGTAACTGTTGATTTGCCAAAAGTGGCAACTTTTAAAAGCACAATCCTGATCATAAAGGTGTATGCTCCAAATACACGTTCTGAAATAACTGCTTTTTTCATGATGCAGAAAGTATCTCACATGCCTCAAAATAGATGAAACGATGCCATATGCAATTTCACTGAAACTTGAATTTGCCAACTTATTAATCAACATTAGTCTAGTTAAACAAGACCAGAAGGTTCCTCAGAAAACTGAAAGATTCAGTTAACACATGTTGTGTTACTTATTTGGGTATCTGTTGGTCATGTGAGCTGCTTTTCAACAATGGTTTTTAACTCTTTTGTGCTATAAAACCACTCAATCTATTTATCCCAATCTCTCTATTTAAAAAATAAAAATGACCAGGTGCAACTAAGGTTTAAGGAAACATGAAAGAGATGGGCAATTTTTTTTTTTTTTGGTAAAGCAGGAATATATTTAAGTCAGTTAATGGGGTGTGGTACTAGAAGTTCATGATGCTAAACACATTTAAAACCAAAATTTTATTAAAAAGTTTTATTTGTTGAAACATACAGGCATAGGATTAACTTAAATACTACTAAGATATTTAAAGGACAGCATTATACATGTTCTTCAAGTACGTCATGACAAAGATGCAATGTCTTGGGTACAGACCTACAGACTGAAAAAGCAGCAAGAATTAAATACTCCAAAACATCTTAATTTAAGAAAGGTTCTCATAATTTATTCATACCTTATTTGGTGGTCACGTTTGGTTCTTGATACTCTGGAAAAATTGTGCTGATCGTTTTGAGCTTATTTCATGTTTTCTGTGAAAGTGGGTCTTGGGCAATTTAATTGTGGTTCTACAGGGAAGAAGAGTTTCTTCCCATGAACCAACTGATTTAAGCTAAGCATTCATTTACAAGGTAAGCAAGGAGCAAAAACTGATAAATTTAGGTTGCTATTTTATCTTAATACAAGTTTTTGAAAACATGTTTTTTTGTCATTTGCACATCAGAAATATCTGTATACAGTCAATTTTCTTAAAAAATAAATACCACTCTGCTGAATCAAAATCTTACAGTAATACAGAGTAGAAAAGAAGTCATTAAAATTATTCATATACATTCACATTCATAGAAGTTATAAGAACTAATATTGCAGAATTCTGAGAACATGGGCATTGGGAACACAAAATGTAAGATTAAATCCATATCATGCCACAAAAAAAAAAAAAAAAAAAGGCGCATGTGTACCCTGTATGCACAAAAGATGTTTTATTTGAAAACATCTTTGGTGACACTTACTAAATTTTGGTCCAACTATCACTATTCAGCCCATTGGCGAAAATGTGAAATGATGTCATTTTCGTCTCCTATTTTCGTTACCAATCGGTTTTACTTCAGTCTGAAATAATGATGTAACATTTTATGCTCATGCCCGCTACTTACTTTACCAAATCAACATTAGTGATTCGTTAGCGTCATTTAATTATGTCGTTAGCAGAAATAACGTAATCTGCACTATTTCCATTGCATTTTGGTGCCAAATTAGTTTTACTTCAGTCTGAAATTTAGCAGATGCCACCAAAGATGTTTTCATATCAAAAGTAATAATAAAAATACACAGCCCAATATTAGCTGTTTTGCTGGATTACCAGCTGCAGTTATTACAATGAAATTGTGAACTCCTCTGGTTATTTTAAAATGAATCTGAGTATAAATGTAAATTTATTTATAAATGCTTTTATGGAAGGTGTGGAAATTTTGGAGGTATTTTTGTATTTTTTTAATTTTAGAAGTATTCTGGTATCCCTGAGTAGCAGCTGTATGACATTTGCATTAGATGCACAGATAAAGGTTGAAAATAAAATTGCTTTTTCTAATATATTATACATACTAAAAATGTATTAGTGTTATCTTTCAAAACTTTTCATTTTAAAATTTTTTATGACATGCAACATATTAGTATTATCTTTCAAAACTAAAGGCAATGGATCATAAATTTAATCATATATCATTACTTTTCTTATTGAGAATGATCACCTATAACACTGATCATACCAAAGTATCTCTCATGCATTTTTGGTTTTTTGGACGGTATTTGATAATCCAGTTTTCCTTCAAGAAAAGCTTTAAATTTTTCCATTTCTCATATGATTTTAAATTATATTTTACATATTTAGAATTATTACAGTTCAAAGGTGTTTCTAATTTCAGACTGGCCTGTACAAACAATTATAGGAACTAGCATTTCTGTTATTAAGCTTTTTTTTTTTTTTTTTTGAACTGAGGTTGATGTTCAGAATTGCATCTATAACACTATCATAAAAATAAAACAATAATTAAAAATAAGTGGCATGAACCTACTGTATCACTTTTCATGATACAAAGGTCAAAATGCAAATAAAAAGGTCATATTGCATTATTTACAGAGAACTCTTTAACCTTGAATGTACAAGTTGATCATAATGTCCCAATTTAATTAAGTTTTAAAAATCTTTATTTGCACACAAAATTATTATTTCACATCCAAGAATGAACTTATACTATTTATGCTCTGTTTTTTATTTAATAAAGTTCTGCACCTGAAACTGAAGTAGTGGTGACACAATCTGTAATTTCAAAAAAGAATGTTCAACACACAGACTTTCACCATCCTGTATATAGCAATACTAACATAAATCTAACATGTTTTTAAATGTTTGATTTGCATTATAATGATGAACAATGGCAACATCTAATACTGAATACTGGTTTTAAAAACTAAATTAGGTTATTAAATGCCCTTATTATTGTTACATGTCATACAAAAACTTATTATTACATTTTCCCCGAAATGATATTAGTCTAAATATGGCATAATTTCATAATGTTGAATGACTGAAATTACTCTTTTGAGGCAGTTCAAAAGTGCTGTCTAGTGTTACTAGACAGAAGTTTCATATGGTGGCAATGAAGAATCCTGTGTGAAACAGATCTGATTTTCTTTACTAGGACAAACAGACAATTAACTTCAATAAAGGTGAATTATTCACATGGTCCTTGTCTTAAATGTTTCATACAGTACTAATAATCAGCAAACCATTTTCTGCAGGTTAATTTAATGTATTCTGTACAAATCATTTTGAAAGTTCAATGTGTAAGCATATACTCCTGTTTAAATCTCTTCAAAAAGTTAATGCAATTGTTGTACATGCTTTAATGCAATACTATTCGGTGATTCATGTTCAAGCCCTCAGAGCTGTTTAAGCTTCACAAGCTAAGACTTTTACAACCAACAACTCACTACTGTATGATGTATGAACGTACTGTGGTAAAAAATGGTCTTTGCAATGTACCATCTTTATTTTTTAATTTATTGATTCAACAGGAATAAACAATGCCTTGGTTATATCACTTGATCCTTGGAATGTAGTCAGTGTAGTAGCTGCAGTTACTCCCCATCGCTTTTAAATTTTAAAATAAGAAACATTATATATTTTCGCCCAACCATTCAAGAATACTTCTAAGCCTCTTCACTACCGGAATTTACGATTTAAAAGGATGATACACAATTAAACGGCAATACTTAATCAAAAACAAGGAATAAAATGATTTCTGAAAATTACGTGAGCATTCGCATGGGGTGAAATTCACCCCATGGTAAAAACAATCCATTTAAACGAAATGAGGAATCTGATACTGCATAACAAGAAGGGGGGGGGGCGCGGAGCGTAATTGAAAATGCTCTAAATCCCAAGCATGTTAAACACCCGTGTAGAAACTGCGCAGAAAATATGACGCGTGGGGGCGATTTTCACCCCAATGCGACTGCCCACGAATAAACTGCATTTGCAAATAAGTTGCTGCAGCATGCAATGGTCACATGAAATACCGAACAACGGATTGGACTTGAATTAAATTTGAAAAAAGATGAAACAATGTCATAGACTGAACTCAATACTAACCATTTCAAAAAGAATTAAAATATGTCTCAAACAATACACTCTCGATCAGAGTTAAAACGGATCACACAGGAGCAAAAACGTCGTGCCTTTAACACAGCCGCCATCTTAGTACAGTTCAGATATTAAAAAAAAAAAAAAAAAAATGAAAAACAACAATAAATCGGAGAGCTATAATTTCATCTTTACTCCGGTAGAGGAAGCCTTACTCTTTTGTTAAATCGTTCTTTCACTGAATTTTTAAGGTCGTCCACCGCTTTTAGTCAAAAAAGCAGGTTTACATTGCTGTTAATGGTGGTTGTTTTAATGTGATAGGCAGGTTAGCATTGGTAGAGGCATATGATGCAAGAAAGAAAGCTTATGCAGCATCAGCCAAAAAAAAACCACTCCCATTTCATCCCTCCGTTCGTTCGAAATACCTGTCCAGCTGAGCCTTAAATTTATTTAGGCTATCAACTTCCACAACAAGGGATGGAAGTCTGTTCACCGACCAACTACCCGCTGGCTAAAGGCAAATTTCCACACATCTATTCTACATCTATCTTTCCTCAAATTGAATTTATTCCCTCTCAGGCGATTATTCTGAGAAAGAGGAAGAATCCCATCGGCATTGGATATGCTCAAACCATTCAAGGCTTTATACACCTCGATCAGATCACCTCGCCAGTGCCTAGTCTCCAGACACTGTAATTTGCAAAACTTAAGCCTTTCTTCGTAAGAGTAACCCTTTGTTCCATTCACTAATCTTGTTGCTGTTCTCTGTACTCGTTCCAGCAGCTCTACATTCTTCTTGAAATGAGGCCTCCAGACCTGTATACAGTATTCAAGGTGTGGCCTGTCTGAATAATCACCTCCTTATCTCTACTAGAAAAATTCCTGTATATCATTGACAAGACACCATGAGCTATTCTTGCAGCCCATCTGCATTGCACAGAAAACTTCATATCTGCCTGCACAATTACCCCAGGTCCTTTTCATTCACTGTCAGTGTAGTACCACAGAGTTGATATGTTGCTCTGGGGTTGCTGTTTCCCATATGTAGTACTTTACATTTGTCAATGTTAAAACTTCATTTGCCACCTCTCAACCCATCTGCTCAACCTTTCCAGATCCTGTTGCAGCAGCATACCATCAGTAGTGTCCTTAACAACCCTGCCAACCTTCGTATTGTCTGCAAACTTGAACATTAAGCTTGATATACCATCATCAATATCATTTATAAATACAAAAAACAACAATGGACCCAACACCGAACCCTGTGGGACTCCACTAATAACATTAGTCCATGATGAGCAGTGTCCATTGATTACCACTCTCTGTCTTCTCCCACCCAACCATCCCTTTATCCATAGCAGCAATTTGCCTCCAATGCCACACTGTTCCAATTTGTGCAGCAGTCTTCCATGTGCAACAGTATCAAAAGTTAATAACCCAAGGGCTCGGAACAGACCGGAGCGCAGTGGAATACAGTTCCGATGCGAACGATAATCGTTCGCATCGGTAACATGTTATATATACTGTATATATAAAGTGATAAAGTAGTAGTTGTAGGAACTAGTAAAGGTATCATGGAGTTTCAAAAGGGCTGGATTGTGGGCGCTCGTGCATTCCCTGCTTTCGGATCAGAAACAGCTAGTCTTGTCAATTACTCACGGCCTAGTGTGGTTGGGGTGTAAAACGAATGGTGTCTAACAAATCAAATCGCATCCCACCCACAGATCCGTAAGCAAGGGGTGCAGTGGTTGTACAGTTTCAACAGCATGTCACTGTGCAACAGTTAGCATCGCAAATCAATATGGGGAATGCAAGGACAATATGTTAAATGATGATGCGCTGCACATTCAGATATATGGGATTCCGTAGCACACAACCCAAGAGACATCGCTCCTCACCTATCATCGTAGAAGACAACACATGCTTTGGTGTCAAAAACACGCTGGTCAGACACATTGTAGGACTAGAAACGAGCGTGCTGCTCAGGATCATCCAGTATGCACTAGAGTTAGTTAATTGACTGTATTGTCAGGGAACATGGAACATTGTCCCAAAAAGATAGGCGGAACAAGATCACGCTGCTAGGAACAAAACTGCCACTGAGAAAAACTGATAACATTGTAGAGCAGATATCATCTTTTAAGGGCATAAATGATATTGTTGTACATGTTGGCAATAATGACATTAACAGTAGACATCTACGGACTTATTTAACAAGTCAAGGGCAGTGTTGAAGAAATGTCGCGAATTACGGTTAAATTTAAAAGTGTTTGCAATGCTGTGCAGACACCATAGGAGGGAGTATATGATGAGAGCCTTGCCAATCAATTCGGCCCTGGAGGGATTCTGCAAGGCTCATCGAGTAGATTTCTGATTACCCTGGTCTGTGCTTGATAACAGGAGTGATTACTCTGACAAGAATGGAATACACTTAAATAGAAAGGGTGCAATATTATTTGCTGATGCTATCGAGGCAGTGTTAGGAGGGTCAGAAAGCTGTTAGCCAGGCGTGGATACACAGATTAATTGAATAACAATGGCCGCAGGCAATAGTGAAAATAATTCTTGAACTGCTTCTATTTGAATATGCAGCAGCCCAGAAAGTAAGATACAAGAGATTTCAAAGTCTGGTGTAAGTCACCACTCTAGGGGCTCACATCTGGTGGGTATGGGCTTGGCACCCCAGGGTCCTGAGCTGGATATCATTATTCTTCCTTCTCTCTCTCTCTCACGATAACTCGGAAATTTTTTTTCGCTGATGTAGCATAAGCCTCAGGTTTCCTTACACCATATGGTTAATAATGATAATAATAATCATGGAAGAAATAAATACATGGGCCATGTTAGTTTAACTAAGAGTAAGATCGGGTGAATGTCAATCAGTGCTAGGAGCATAGCAAATAAATTGGATAAATATGAAATGCTGGTTACATCAAACTTAGACTTTGTTCGGACATCAAAGACGTCGTGTCACTTTGATATAAGGAATCCAGAATTTTAATATGGGGAGTAAAATGTATACAGAAAGGATAAAGGGGCACAGCACTTGGGAGGGGAATGCATTTAGCAAGAAACCATAGAATCAAAGGCAGTGCAACGTTGAGTCAGTTTGGTGTGAAATCAGCAAAACGAAAAGCAAAAATGAGAATACGGGTGTGTTGTAGACTCTGATGAGTACAACGAACAGCGGTACAAATAAATAGAGTGGAGAAGTAAGTCAGAATGTCTAATAATTGGAAAATTTTAACTTTGCAGTTATTGACTAGAACTTGTGGTTTGGTTACTCACACCCTAGCACGATTTTTTTTTTTTTTGGATTTATTGGTTGGCTCTTTTCTACAGCAGCAGCATGCTAGAGATGCAAGAAGAAGAAGAATAATAGTAATAGAGGGAGATATACCATTGATCTAATTATCAGCGTGGTTATTTATGCATTAAGACTCTGCAGATAAAAGAACTACTTGGTGGCAGTGATTACAGTGTACTGATGTGAGATTTACTTAAAGGTGTAACTACTATTAAAGGTAAAGGGAAGTTTTTTTTTGTTTGTTGCTCCCAGACAGTTTTAAATTCTAGACAGTGAGACCAACTAATAATGTTACCAACAACAAATTCTAATTCGAATTTAGTAGTAAATTAATAAGAGGAGTTTACCTCAATATAGTACGTAGAACACTTCCGTATGATACCCTCCAGAAATTAAAACGGAAAAAACGAAAAAATCGACAACTTACATTAAAGTAAAATATAAATAATTAAATAATCAATTTAACACAATTCAAAATCAATTAAAAACAATTAAAATTCAAATTAACGCAATTAAAAGAATCTAACGTAAATATTCAAAACTATTTTCTTTATTGAAAATATTAAAAACGATTTTCGTTGAATATTTCGTTAGATTCTTTTAATTGCGTTAATTTGAATTTTAATTGTTTTTAATTGATTTTGAATTGTGTTAAATTGATTATTTAATTATTTATATTTTACTTTAATGTACCGGTAAGTTGTCAATTTTTTCGTTTTTTCCGTTTTAATTTCTGGAGGGTATCATACGGAAGTGTTCTACGTACTATATTGAGGTAAACTCCTCTTATTAATTTACTAATATTATTATCAACGTAGAACATATTGAGTATTACAGCTCTGATTCATACTATCTAATTCGAATTTAGAAATACTGTTCAAGGCTTAGACCTAAATGTATATCAGATAAAATAATGAGACTCCTAGCAGATAAGAAAAAATGCATGGGAGGCATATAAATTATCATGCGACAGAGAAGCCCATGAGACATAAAATCAAGTCGCAAAGGATGTTAGGCAAGCGAAGACAGATTAAAAGAAATCTTTGGCAAAACGATGCAAAGGAAAGCAGCGAGGATTTTTTGTTATGTAAACACTATAAGTAAGGGGATGAAATACATAGGTCCCCTTAATGTAATTCAACTACTGATGATCCTGCTTAGCTTGTTGACAAACTGAATGAATATTTTTCATCAAAATTCACGCGAGAAATTCTTTAGGGAAGTGTACAAATGTACTTAGCGTTTGGTACTCTTCTTTACAGAAGAGTACCAAACGCTAAGTGAGAGCTAAATGATTTTGTAACAACTGAGGGGAAATTGAAAAGAAAGTGTGGAAGTTAAACATAAGAAAGGCAACTGGGGTGGATGACATTTATCCAGTTCTTTGAAGGGGACGTCATCAAAGGAAATAAGCACATATCTACCCATAATTATGAGAGTATACTTGGATCGGACTGGAGATTGCGAATGTATCCCAAATTCACACAGGGAGATCAAAGAGTAACACGAGCAGTTAGACCTGTTAGTTTGACGTCTTTGCCAGGGAAAATAATGGAGTCAGCGTTAAAGAACTAAGGCAAGACAATTTAGACAACACTGCACTTACACTTCAGACACAGCATTGGTTTGTTAAGGGGGAAATCTTGTCTGACCAATTTAATTGGCTACTACGATGAGGTCACAAATAAACTGGATGCAAAAAGATAATTTTGATACCTTATACATGGATTTCAAGAAAGCTTCTGACACTGTTGCACATAAAAAACTGCTGTATAAATTAGAGCTGAGTGGCATTAAGGGCAGTTTCTGCTATGGATAAAGAGATGGTCAACCATCCCTTTATCCATAGCAGAATTTTCCCTCTCAAGCGGCGGGAGAAAACAGAGTGATAATCAATGGACACTGCTCTTCGTGAACTAATCTTATTAGTGCAGTTCCCCTGAGTCGTGTTCGGTCATTGTTGTTTTCTGTATTTTTCAATGATATTCGTGAAGGCATATAATGCTTAATGTCGAAGTTTGTTGATGAATGATGACAGTAATAATGGTATACTACTGCAATAGGATCTAGAAAATTTAGGCAGATGGGATGAGAAGTGGGAATTGAAATTTAATAATAACAAATGCAAAGTATTGTATATGGGTACCAGTAACCCCTAACATACCACCTTTGTGGTACTACACTCGGGTTATTGGAAAAAAAAAAAAAGAGATATAGTGGTAAGTGTGCAGTCAAATATGAAGTTCGCTGAGGAATATAGACAGGCTGCCAGGATAAATCATATGGTTTTGTCAATGACAAACAGGAATTTTTCTAACAGGGATAAGGAGGTGATTACCCATTGTATAAGGCAACGGTCAGGCCACATCTCAAGTACTGCATACACAAGTGGATGTCTCATTTTAGGATGTGGAGCTGCTGGAACGAGTACAGAGAAGGGCAACGAAATTGCTGAAATGAACAAAGGGGTGCTCTTACAAAGAAAGGCTTTAGTTCTACAAAATGGTGACGTGATCTGATTGAGGCGTTGAATGACTTGAATGGATAGACCAAGCTCAATGCTGATGGAATTTTTTTCCCTCGCTCAGATTTCACACATAAATTCAAACTGAGGAAGGATAGTTGCAAAATAGACAAAGAAGTTTGCCCTTAGGTAGTGGGTGTTTGATTTTAGAAGAAATTTCCATCTGTTGTGCAAGTTGATAGATTTTATAAATTCAAAGAAATAGAAAAGCTGTTCAAGGGAATGAATGGGTTAAATGGGAAGTGTTTTTTTTTTTTTTTTCTGGCTTATGCTGTATAAACTTACTTGCATCATTTGCCACTACTAATTCTAATACGTTGTGCAACACGCTGACGGAAGCCTTACTGTGTGGCGCAAGAAACAGAATCCGTGGTTCCATCGAGCATGTTGACTACTCTCCAGGCAAATGGCAGTGGTTGCTTAATATGGGGCATATTTTGCTAGCAACAACTAGGACTCCTTGTGCATATGGGCCAACGTTTGATACAACCGCGCTTAGGAGACCGTTTACATCCTGCCATGTCTTTTTTCTTTTCTTTTTTTGGATAGAAACCAGATCTTTCAAATGCTCTTTGTCCGCAGACTTGCACTGTGCACGAGTTGTTCGAAGTGAAGATATCACCCATCTTGATTTTCCTTCAAATTCCTGATATGGATGACTCTGACTTGGATGTTTCGCAACGGGAGGCGAGTTGTATGGACACACAGCCATCATCTATTCAGACACTGCTGAATAGATGATGGCTGTGTGTCCTGCAGGAATGCCTTGCAGGCAGCATAGTTACAGATCCCTAGGCGAATAGCGTCTTCTCGATGGGAACGGTGGCCCAACACTGTATTTAACAGGTGTGTATAATTAATTTCGAACATCTTCCACGTATTCTAAAACGATCACATATTTTCAACCGTTGAGCGCTCTATCTGTTCAGGAAAGTCTAGTGGTGTGGCAGTAACGCCACTGTTTACCGTACATACACCTAGTGGTGGCGAAATGAGAGGGTTATATCACTATGAACATTTTGTTTTATATGATGCAATTGTACTGCCACGTGTTAACGCTCGTAAAGAGTTAGCACGTGAAGGTGGCTAAGTTCCACACTGGAACTTACGAGCCCCCCTCCACAAAAAAAAAAAACAATTCTGGCTGCAAAGCTGTTGTTTCCCTCCCCCCCTGTCGTTTTTTGGAGCATATACACCAATAGTTTAAATTCCCTTTAGCTACAATATTTTTTTTTTTTTTTTCATTGTTAACATAGGATTTTATCTATTTTTGTATTGTGGTTCAGCTATTTTCAAATCACTACAGTTGCCAACACTGATGCTGATGTGATCGCCATTCTAGTTCCAGGCGTTACACAGTTTGGTCGTGCGTAATATTGACTTCAAAGTAATTCAGACTTTAGCTCTGTGGCTGTGCCCACCAGTCACATTATGTTTGAGTGTCATATTGGTTTTGTTCTGTGTATTATTTTCACACAAATTTCCATAAACAAGGCACAAAATGGTGTGCTCCCTGTCACAAATGATGCCCCTCCTCTCATTTTTTTTTTTTTTTTTTTATGGACCTGCCACTACTTCTGGGTAAGTGGTATTCCCAGGATTTTCTAAATTGGATCTAAATTGTTTGCTTCTCTTATAGTAGAAGAAAATGCCATAATTATGAGAGCACCCTTGGGTTTAGCAGAGATTGAGAGGTGCAAATTTCTCTTCCTATTCACAAAGTGGGAACAAAGTGAATAATTACACGCCTGTAAGTTTTCTTCTGTTCCAGGGAATATAGTGGAGTTAGTGGTTAAATAGGTATTGTAGAACCATCTTAACAGAAATGCACTTATACGGAAAAACCATAACATGAATTTTTATGAGATCTTGGCTGACTATCATAATTTTTTACTACATCATAGCTACTATGATGTAGTAACAAATGAACTGGATGAAAACCTTTTTTGCCTTCATAGACAGTACTTAGATTTCAGTAAAACTTTTGACACTGTTTCACATGAACGATTATACTATAAATTGGAGCAGGTGGCATAAGGGCAATACTGCTATGGATAAATGAATGGATGGTTGAGTAGAAGAAGACAGAGGATGGTTATAAATGTGCAATGCTCTTCTTGAACTAATGTCGTTAATGGAATGTCGTCATTGCAGGGACTCTTACTGTTTATATTATTTATTAATATATTAATATTTTTTTGCAGAAAAAAACAAATTTTGATTCTGTGATTAATGAGAGAAATCAAGGAAAATTACAGCGACAATACCTAAAGATATTATGCAGATTGGCTAGGAATTTGCAGTTGGAGTTTTAACATTGATAAAAGCAAGGTACTGCATATGGGCAGCAGTAATTACAGAATAACATCCCAAGAATCACATTTAATTTGGTGGAGAACGAAAGAAACCTAAAACTAATTACAATAGTACGAGGTCTTTCCTTAACTCTTTCCGATTCGCTTGGCTTGATATGAGAATTGAAGGCATGACGATTTTGATTTTTAATTAATAGCTATTTTAATTTGATTTAAATGACTATGCACGTGGGGTTGGTTCATATTATAATCATTCGCGATTGAGTGTTGAGAGAATCACAGTCGTACTGAAAAGATATGAGGTTTCCATTTATAATTTAAGATTATTATAATAATAGGACTTATTGGGCTTCATAGTCCCTTTTGATTCGGATTACTAATCATTTACGGGAGACTAATACACTGGTGTGCAAAACTTAAGGTCCAGTCAGGTTTTCACCTGTAGCTTCTCATAGGAGTGGCCTGGATATGGGAAAAGCATACCAAAGGAACCTCGTGAGGTACAGATATGATGAAGAAAATAACACCAACACAACAACGGAAACAAAACGGTACAGAAGGACTTTATTCAAAAATAGCAACATAGCACTGGCTGCCATGATACAGATGCATCACTACCAAAGATAGAACAAAGGGAAGAGGTTGTCTTCAGTAGTAGATATGGCCAACCCTAATGTCGATGCAGGCTTTGCACAGCCTGTTCATACTTAGAACAATGTTGCTGATAAGTTCTTGTGGTAACATCATCTATTCTTCTGTCAGTGCCTCTTCAGCTGGTGAACATTTTCTGGTGGGTGTGGACATGTCACTAGGCGTCTCCCCAGAGCATCCCTATGTGTTCGATGAAATTGGAATTGGTAGGAACGGGCAGGTCAATTCACACGAGCAATGTCCTCTTTCCAAAAGCTGCAGTGCGATGAGGTGTGGCGTTATCATCCATAAACACGAACTCGGGGGCCAATGGCTCCTCGGAACAGACGCACATGGGGAAGGACTACCTCAGTACAGTAGCGTGCACCGGTAACAGTACCACCTTCCAGTACCTGTAGTTGTGCACGTCAATCCAAGATGACGTCTCCCCAGACGAGAACACCTCGACCGCCATATAGTACTAGTGTCATGTGATGCAAGAAAGCAAGTGTATGAGCTTATGCAGCATCAGCCAAAAAAAAAAAAAATTACACCATTCCCTCCAAATGCCTGTCCAGTACCTCCTTAAATTTATTCAACCTATCAACTTCCACAACGACAGACGGAAGTTTGTTCCACCAATTAACCACCCGCTGGCTAAAGGCAAATTTCCGCACATCTATTCTACATCTTATCAATCGGGTTAGAGCGAAACCGTGTTGTAGAAGTATCGTATTATACGGGGGGGTTGCCTGTAATGATTTTAGTTTTCCTTAATTTCATGAGTGATATTAAAAAAAAAAGAAACAATTATATTGAATGCACGCATGTTTACGTTCTGTAATAACAAAATAATTTTTTTGTTTATACTCCGGAACGGCCACGTAGAACCAGAGGTGTTTACAAGATAGCGAAGACTAGATCATTGCTATTTTTGGGGGTCACGTGTACTGAAATCGTGGCCAACCCAGATGCGTATATTGTATCCTCGCGTTACTTACTCAGCAAGTGGTCTGTAAGGAAAGGAACTAAAATATGTTGTAAAAATATTTACTTGACATTTTATTAATATACCAAATAAGGGATCGGGAACGCGATGACTTTTTTTTTTCCCCATAATATGGCCCGCAAAGAAAACTAATGTGGATCTCTGCTACAAAACATCTCTTTATCAGCTGTCTCTCTCTCTCATTAACTGCTTTTATTCATTACTTTTATTTAATTGTATTTACAGGCTCAATATATTTTATTTATATGATGGTCGGAATAACAGTTTCAGCTTAGAAAGTCATATTTTATTTTCAGCTTTTAAGCCACCTTTTTTTTTATTTTTTTATTTTTGTCCACTTTTTTTTTTTTTTTTTTTTTAAACTCATTAACCTGGCTTGGTTTCCTTACCTGGATTAGCACTTTAGAATGTAGCTGCTTTAGGTCCTTATTTGAGTATTAAACTCAAATAGGGAAGCCGTAAAAACGTATGTAAATTAAAATTCGTATTCTCCTACATATTTATGAGGGTGTAAGATTAAAAGTTGGGCCACTACCTACACAAAGCCAATAATCTGAATTTCGGGGTTCTATTACAACAAAACTTGGTAGTCTTGCAGACACGCATTTAAAAACTTTATACGGCACGTACTTAACTAAACAAAAATTAATAATAAATAAAATATATATATATTACTTGTAATTACTTTTAGTATTTAAAAGTAATTACAATTTTCTAAATTTTACTTTAACCAGGGTCAATGGAAACATTTTTTAAAAAAAAATTATAGGAAGCCAACGAATACTGGGAAATTTTTGCATAGTTCAGCTACCATCCTTTCTCATATAAAAGGAGCATTATTTTTAATCAGTTTCATACAGATACAGGAATCCTTATTGGATGAGATTAGGGAACTCTACTCAAGAATCCTTATTGGATGAGATTAGGGAACTGACTTAAAAGATTTTAAATAGGGGTTATTCATTAGGTACCATTATGCAGATTAGTCAACAGGCGAAATATAAATTGGAGACAGGTACAACAAATGACAGGGCGGATCCAAACATTTTATTAAAGTTCCGTATATACCGCACTGGTATAGACAATTTATTAATATATTTAAGAACACTGAATAATTGTTGCACAACCCATGAGTATGCTCCATGCCGTCTTGAAACATAGGGCGTATGTAGTTCCTACCATGGAAGCTCACAATATTGTTTATAATATTTCTTGAGGTGGGTGCAATTCTGCTTATATTGACTCGACCCAAAATTTACTTTCGGTAAGGATACAGCAGCATGTGGCATCAGTTAGGGCAGATACGACAGGTGCCTCTGAGCTTGTGTTTCATGCAATCACTGATGGACATGTGTTCCTTTTTAATGTATCGAAAGTTCTTGATAAACAGCGGGAATATTTTAAATTATTAATTGCTGAAACATTAGAAATGAGATTGAATGTTGACTCTATTAATATACGCAGACCTTATAATATTTCGGATTCGTGGACGCTTACGCGCATGTATGAATAGCAATTCATAAATATAAATAATCATTTTTCAATTCTCAAAAACAATTTCAATTCTCATGGTGGCATGCGATGGTGGTTGGTTTTTTGGGGGTTGCTGGCCGCCGTCTTTACGATTCGCGTGGTGTGATATAAGAATTGAAGACATGATGATTTTAATTTTTAATTAATAGCTATTTTAATTTATGACTATGCACATGGGGTATGTTCATATTATAATCATTCGCGATTGAATGTTGAGAGAATCACAATCCTACTAAAAAGGTATGAGGTTTCCTCATAATTTAAGATAAATGATTACGTATACCCGTTTATGTATATGTAAATTATGTGTGTTCTGTAGTCGATTTGCCTGTTTGCTGGACGAAAAAACCCGTTTCTTGAGGGGGGAAGAACCTTGCTATCCTCACCTGAGACTGACTAACTCCAGGGGCTCACATCTGGTATGGGCTTTGGCACACCCAGGATCCTGAGCTGGATATCGTCAATTCTTCTCTTTCTTGGTGATTCCCTTCCACCTCTCTCTCAGGTTATCTCGGGAATTTTTTTTAGCTGGTGCAGCATAAGCCTCACGCTTCATTGCGCCATATAGCTAATAATAACTCAGCCACAGAGTGAAAAAGGTTATTAGCGTCATTGACGGGATTCGAAACCGTGCCTGCTTTTTCCATCTGGTGGGGGGGGGGGAGAGGATGGTGATGATACCACTGTGTTACTCGCACAGACAATCCGTGCGATAGCAGAAGTTGGTAGGAGTGGAAGGTTTTGATGATATGACTACTGAACCCCACACTCCGCGCCCATGGGCAGCACAGTTAGTAGAATCGCAGTCATCTCCAGACTGCGTGGAAAAGGCAGGCCGGACATTGGGCCCAGGGAAAAATGAGTCTTTCACAACATGGCTGAGTTAGTCAATCTCAGGCGAGGATAGCATGGTTTTTTTCTGAAGGAAATTCGGATTTTGCGTACAGAAAAATAGACCTGAGAACATGCCATTTGAACATACAGAGCAATATAGGCTTAGTTGCTGATGCCCCTAAAAAAAGTAAAGAATTACTGGTAGAAAAACAGGCTGACGAAGCAGATTTGATGGAAATGACGACAAATCAAATCAATTCAGATGATAGCACAGATGAAAATTCTGAACTTCCAAATGTTACACTAAAGAGTATAAGGAAGGGCATAAAGTTAGCCTACCATTTTTTTTAAATTCAGTTTCTTCGACTGAAAGGAGACCAAAGTTCAAAAGGGAGTTTCAAAAATGCTTAGTTCCATATGACAAAATTACAAAGATCTAGCAAGCAAAAGCAAACAAACACAGATTAATGATTTTTTAAAGAGAGCAGAAGATACACGAAATCGAAAATACGCCATTTCGTTAACAGTCAGCAGTTTTGTTAACGAAATGATGTATTTTTGTTAGCTCTTGGAACGTATCCCCTTTTCGTACTGGTTCTTAGTCCCATATAACAGTTTCGCACTAAACGAGATTTTATAGGAACCTAACTACTGTGTTATATGAGGGTTACCTGTACTTTATGTATAAATTATTGACTTAGGTTCAGATCTCTGGAGGTCCATGAAAAATGGTTCCATGTCCAGATGATGAATGCAGCCAATTGGCTGGCCCTGCTTTATGGAGTTGGAGAATTTTAATGATTAGTTAAACTAAAATTAATTGTAAATAATTTAAAAAATATATCCACGGCTATCACTCAAGACGTATTTCGATTATAAAGAAATATGACAGCTATGCAAAGATGAAAATAATTTACTTCATCCGCAAACCTAAGTTCTGTTTGACGTTGCCATTGTTACTGACAAATACAGGGTTTTTTTTTAAATATAATTCTCTTGGATGAGATGATTACTTTGCTCACAGTGCATTGTTTCATATGCTATAAATCGCTTTTAATGGGTATTTACACCGATGAACCAAAACACTATGACCACCCTACCTAATATGACGTTGGTCCTCCACGTGCAGCCAAAACAACTCGTACCCTCGAGGCAAGGATGCTACAAGATTTCTAAACGTGTCTTGTGGTGTCTGGTACCAACATGTAACCAGCAGATCCTTTAACTCCTGTAAGGTCTGTGGTTGAGGTGCCGCAGATCAGAGTTACTGTTCCAACACAAACTACAGATGCTCAATGGAACCGATGTCTAAGGAATTTGGAGAATTCCTTGGTTTGCAGAACATGAAGACTTCCAGGGTAAACCTGGAAGTCATGTTCTGCAAACCAGTCTCGAACGACCCGGGCAGTGTGCATTACCATGCTGAAAGACGGCACCACCAGAGGGGAAGACCTTTGCCACGAAAGGGTGTACCTGGTCGGCAATGATGTTTAGGTAGGTTGTAGAAGCCAGAGTGCCCAGCAATTGGATGACTGGACCCAGGGTATCCCAGCAGAACACCACTGGCTTGTTTTTGTCCCAGTGCATCCAGGTAAATGATGCACACATACCTGGCCTTCCACATGGTGAAACAGGAAACGTGATTATTGGACCAGACAACCTTCTTCCAATCACTCAAGGTCCAGTTTCAATGTTTGCGTGCCCATTGTAGGCGCTTAACCATGGTTAGCATGGGCACTCGCAGCTACACAGCCCCATTTTCAGCGGGGTTCGATGTACTGTGTGTTGTGACACATTACTGCCATCATCAGCATTCCAATTACTGGAAAGTTACGACACAGTCCCCCTTTTGTTGCCACATACCATCTGAGAGAACCTTTGCTCACCTTGAGTATCAATGAGCTGTGGTTGTCCAACACCTCGACAGCGGTTTGTGGGTTTTCCCTCCTTGGACCACTTTCAGTAGTTATTAACCACGGCTGACCTTGAGCATTCCACCATCCGTGCCATTTCGGATATGCTCAAACCCAGTCATCTGGCCATTACAATTTGGCCTTTGTCAAACTTTGCTTAAATCAGCTGCCATTCCCATTTGAACAAGAGTAACACTGATTAATGGAGATCAGTATCAGGTGTTTTTTATACTGTCCCCACCTGCACACGTGCCGTAGTTTACATGCAGTTACTTCAATTTGTATAATGACTCGCTGGTCATAATGTTTCGGCTAATTGGTGTATGTCTCCTGTGTATGTTCACAGATCACTCTGCATGTTGTGCAGGATGAAAAATCCAGAATAACTGATAGGGGTGCATTCTCCTTCAATCCCGCTAACTCTATGTTTAAAGCGGCCTCAATTTTTACATCCTCAGACTTGATTCGAACTAATATGGTGATCACCTTCCTAATCAAGTGAAAAAATGACAAACCCACTGTGCAATCACAAAAGATAGTAGCAAATATAATTACAACAATTGTTTTATTTTTACATATTTGAGATATACTTAGTTTTAAGTGTTAGAACAGTGGGTGGAAAGAAAGCAAGTTCACAAACAACAAAAAACAACTATGTACACGATCTGATGATTTGTCAGACAAATACAGTACCATGCCGAAGAAATTCCGTGAGTTAGGTCAGAATGTCAATGTGTCTGCAATTCTGCCCAGGTACAATAAGAGGGCTTATATGCTGAAAGCCTTGTGGATTAACTCATGGCTTGGATTGATGATATCGAAAATTTCACATGATTATTTAATGAAAAAACTTAGGCCTACAGGCAAGTAAGGCTTAACCTGGGGTTGATACCATATACCTATAATTTTAAGGGAGGCAGCAAGTGAATGCATTGAACTATTGAGGCTAATTATGAGAGCATCACTGGACTCAGGAGAGATTCCATTGGATTTGAAAAGTGCCAATGTATCTCCAATACATAATGACTGTTCTAAGAGTGCAGCGGGAAGTTACTGACCAGTCGGTCTAACTTCACTAGTAGGGAAAATCATGGAGGTAATGATCAAGGGTGGAATTCAGGATCATTTAAATAGAAATGGAATTCTGAAGGATACAAAACATGGTTTTGTAAAGGGAAGATCATATTTAACACATTACATTGTATCATATTATTTATTTAGATTTCAGCAAAGCATTTGACTCAGTCCCATATGAGCGGTTACTTTATAAGCTGGAACAGGTTGGAATCACAGGGAAAATCCTTAGATGGCTTCAGGAAAGGAGGCAGAGGGTTGTGATAAATGGCTATACCTCAGATTGGGTTAATGTAAGAAGTGGGGTTCCCCAAGGATCGGTATTGGGACCACTGTTTTTGATTTTCTTAAATGACATCGACGAAGGGATAGAGGGCGTGATATTTAAATTTGCAGATAATGTAAAGATTGACAGAATAGTTAATGATCACCGCCAAAGCAGAGCTTCTTCAGAGTGACCCAAATAGACTTTAGAGATGGTCAGAAAAGTTGCAGCTATGCTTTAATTCAGCAAAATGCAAGGTCTCACACCTGAGGAACACTAACCCCAAAATAACTTATACACTTGGTGGAGTTGAACTAAAGTCTGTAGTAGAAAAAAAAAAGGCTTGGAAGTTACAATACAGACATGTACACAGGTTGCAAGGAAGGCCCGTGGTGTCCTATCGATGATTTATTGAACAATTGCTAGTAGAGATAAGGGCATCATAATCCCATTATATAAGGCTATTGCTAGACCACATTTGGAATACCGTATTCAAGTATGGAGACTGCACCTAAAGACATTGTGCTCCTTGGAAGGGTCCAAAGACAGGTAATGCACCTGGTAAGATCGGCAAAAGGGCATCCATATGAGGAAAGACTTTGAATATGTGGGTTGCAGAGTTTGGAAACTAGGCACCTTAGAGGAGACTTGATTGAGGTATTTAAGGCTTTGAGAGGAATAAGGATGAAATTTTCAATTATGATTCTAGAACAACGGGCCATAATTTCAAGTTAGGGGGGGGGGGGAAGGAGACGTTTAGACTGGATTGCAGGAAGTTTTATTTTAGCCAGCGAGTTATAAATTACTGGAATAAGTTACCTACATCAGTGGTTGAGGCTGACAGTTTGGGGAAATTCAAAGGTCAGCTGGATAGCTACCTAAAGGAGGTGGGAAATGCATAGGTTATTTCATTTTCTTTTATTATTTATTAATTATTTATTTTATATACTATTTTACTTTTTTTCTTTGGCTGGTGCAGCATAAGCCTTAGGTTTCCTTGCACCATATGACCATTACTTATACTAATACATGATAAACCATGTAAACCTATGATCAAAACAAGAACAGTAATAAATTCAGTCTGTAGGTGTTGAAACACTTTACAACCACCATGCTGAAAATGAGGATAACAGTGCAGCACATTACCATTTACCTTATAAAGTACATTCTGATAAGGTGAGTGACACTGTGCTTGTAACATTATGTTATTCTTTTGTTGCATTTCCTCTTTCATTAGATTACACTCTAGGCAGCTCTAACTTGTGGAAATTTTAATTGTGGCCATGGAAAATATGGATTTATGTTGTATTTTTTTATCCAAGAAAATTCTAACTGTACTTTCAGCAGCAGCTACCCTAAGTGTCAGAGAAAAAAAAAAAGAAAAAAAAAAAAAGAAACAATGTGTAGGGTGTGGGTGTGGCAGCATCCTACACCTTGTTTATACTTTGGCTTTATTCACAGGTTAATTGTTAGATGGACAGCACATTCTTGTTATCTGTCTTTTAGTCACTTCATCCATACCATATTTAATGCTGTTAATGTTTACACCAGTAGAAGAGGTATTCAGAGAAGTGTCAAAATAAAGAGGCACTGAGAAGATTAATCAGTGTTATTGAACTTCAGAAAGGGCATGGTGTTAGACAAACAGCAGGATTTAAATGCATAGAAAAACAACACTTAAGGTATTCTATGATTGGGTTTACTGGTCATGTAGTGAAGGTGTGCTCATGGCTAATATTAATGGAATAGGTCTAGTTTTTTCATGCATTTACTGCCTCAAAGTTGCTTTTGAAAACATACACAGAGCAGCATAAGACTGCTAAGACATGTTAGATTTTACTCAGCTGTTCTTGGAAAAATAGTCTAAATGCCTGAATAAATTACAACACCAAGAAAACTGGTTAATGCTACACAGGCAGAAAATGAATGCATTTTCAGTACTATACAAGTCCAACAATGCAGAGAAGTTGGTCTCCCATAAAACTTCAAAATGTTTTGCCGATACTGGATGTTAAAACATTGATGCTAAAACACTTTGCCTATACACATTTTTGCTATACTTCCATCTAAATTATATTGATCTGGTTCAACCTATAGAACAAGAAATCACCAGGGATGTCACTGAAATGCTAATAGAAGAGAATTTATGAGAAATTTGTGAGTTTTAAGAAGGCTCTGAAAATGTCAAGGGAGAAAAAGTGATGAGGATGCAGTTCGGTGCACTGCATTTACTAGCTGTCATGCTCCTAGTCCAAAGACTATATGATAATATTTGGCAGAGGCATGCTCATAAGAAGATAATTATGATTTATCAGTTTAAGGTTATGTACGGGGGGGTTCAGCTAATGAATTATTAGATATGCCAAAGGATTGAGTAACAATGGCATACCTTAGAGATGTTGCAAAATGGATTAAGTGTGATAGCATGCCTGCATATTCAATTCTAGCTGAAATTAACACTATTGTGAACAGTGAGACTATAGTGAAAAGGGTGGTTTCAGACAAGGGGAAAAAAAAAAAAAAAAAACCTGATTACTACGCTGGCTAAGAATAGGGGAAACAGTCTTACCTGATCAGCTAACTCAAATTAACACAAAAAAATTAAAAGTTCTCCCTTAAAAGTGATAGTTGACCTACCATTATAATAGCATCGTGCATACATCTGATCCCTGCAAACTTTGTTTCAAAGCAATGAATGATTTAGTTTGGGGCACCTCTCTTTCTCTTCTATGGGCCACAAGGCATTCCAGGGCAGAAGAACCATTAACAAGGGTAAGCTGGTCATCAACTGTTAGTAAGTTGATGACCAACTTGACCAAAATTCTGAGACGGATTAAACAGAAAACACAAGGTTCAACCAATCTACACTACAAATTTCTTTAGTTAAAAGTACCCCTACATAAGTTGTATCCACACTTCACGGATTGTAAACAGCAATTAGCTAATGTCACTTGCAGTAACCCAAAATTTACCACAATATATATAAAATTATTTCATACTAAGCCTTCATATATTCTATTTTCATATGGCTTCTGTCTAATATTATAATAAATGAAATAAAAGCTTAAAATTTTAACTAAACCAGCATTTTATGAAAAACCTCAATAAAACTGTAATTCAATGTGATGTGCTGGAGTTCGTTTTCATTTAAGGAGCTATAGGAAAGACAAAGTTTAAAGCTCACTGCTGCAAATCAACATATATTTGTCCATGTTTTTGTTGTCCTCCAACATTGATAGCATCTTTCAATAGGACAATACATCATGCTACTGGATAAGATGTGCAAAGTGTAGAATGCAGAATAATTGAGTCTTCCCATTCTTCCTCTCTTGGTCCACCAATTTTCTAGATCCAACCCCACGGTGAGTATCAGTGGGATGATAACATTAAATGGGTTGTATGAAACATACAAGTTATATCATGTAGCTAATGGTAAATCTACATAATGAAATTAGCATTAGTAGAGGAATATGATGCAAGAAAGCAAGCTTATACAGCATCAGTCAAAAAAAAAAATCCCATTTCACCCATCCAAGTTCCTGCAGTTCTTCCTTGAATTTATTTAAGCTATCAACTTCCACAACAACAGATGGAAGTTTGTTCCAGCAATCAGCTGCCGGCTGGCTAAAAGCAAATTTTCGCACATCTATTCTACAACTATCTTTCCTCAATTTGCATTTATGCCCCCTCAAGCAAGTAATCTGAGCAGAGGGAAGAATCCCAACAAAGATTGAGCATTGGGCCTGCTCAAACCATTCAAGGCCTTATACACCTCAATCAGATCACCTCACAAGTGCCTAGTTTCTAGATGCAACAATTTGCAGAACTCAAGCCTTTCTAGCCTTTCTTGTTAAGAGCCCCACTTAGTTCCCCTCACCAATCTGTGAGGGGAACTAAGTGGGAACTAAGGGGAACCAATCTTGTTGCCCTTCTCTGTACTTGTTCAAGCAACTCTACATCCTTCCTGAAATGAGGCCTCCAGACCTGTACGCAGTACTCAAGGCATGGCCTGTCCTTATACAAAGGGATAATCACCTCCTTTTCCCTACTAGCAAAATTCCTGTATATTCCATAAGAACCCACGACCTGCTCTTGGCAGCCTGTCTGCATGGCTTAAAAACTTGATATCTGACTGCACAATTACCCACAGGTCTTTTTCATTCACCCCCATCCTGAGTTTAGTACCACACAGTTGGTACATTTCTCTGCAGTTACTGCTACCCATATGCAGTACTTTGCATTTGTCAATGTTAAACTTCAGTTACCACTTCTCAGCACATCTGCTCAACCTTTCTAGATCCTGTTGCAGAAGCATACTGTCATTACCAACCCTGCCAACCTTTGTATCATCTGCAAAACAACAATGGGCCCAACACTGGAGAACTCCACTAACAACATTAGTCCATGAAGAGCAGTGTCCATTGTTCATTCTAATATTTATAATAGGGAGGCACACTCATTTTTAAATTAAGGGTATAGGACGCAGTAGTCCTTAAAATGCCAAAATTCCAATTTTTGTAAGTTTTAAAATTGTGTTGAATGTTTCCATAAATAATGGGCAATACTCATTCTATTTCTAATGCAAAATATCAATTAAGTAACATTATACTGTAAAATTTATTTTTAAATGGCACTATCTATATTATTAAAACAAGTTTATATATATTTTTTAATCTTTTCCTCTGCGAGTCAGATGAAAATATATGGGCTTGTGGTAGTGAGGTTTCCACTACAGCCAGCTTTGCAGAGTAAATTCATTCATAGAATTTTTAAAAAATTATGAAAAAAAAAAACATACCAAAATGCTCTTAAATATTCATTTGTGGTTATTTTGATGTGAATGGCCAACAAGTGAAATTATTAATGAAAATCAAATCAGAAATAAAAAACAGGAAGGAAATAAAAAAAAAAAAAAAAACCTGTAAAAGAAAATTGGTCAAAAATTTGTGGTGGTTATTATTTATCATTTAGATAAATAAGAAGAAAAAATTAGTCAAGAAACACTTGTCATGATGAACCAAAGACGACAATGAAGAGCAAGAAAAACACTGACAGGGAGAAAATTGAGTATACTGAGTTATGCAAAGCCATTAGAAAGAGACTCAGAGAGGACATAAGAAGATTTAACACAATAAAAGTAAAAAAAGCATTAAGGGAAAACAAAGGATTTAAATCAGCAGCCATGAGCAGTAATACAGAAAGACAAATGATACTGAAACTGAAGAATAGCGATGGTGTACTTATAAACAGCAGAGAAGGCATAATTCAAATAGCAGAAGACTACTATAGAGAATTATACAAGGAGCGAGGGAATGATGCCAGCAGTGGGGAAGATGGATTGCAAAGTAGCAACACATACGACATACCCGATATTCTTCCTGATGAGGTAGAACATGCATTGAAGAAAATGAAGAATCGGAAAGCCCCGGGGGAAGATGAAGTTACTGTAGAGTTGTTAAAATTGGGAGGAAGAGACATAACACAAAAACTGGCAAGGCTCTTCACAAAGTGCATTAGAAAAGGTGTGATGCCTAAGCAGTGGAATAATGCAATCATAGTTTTGCTGCATAAGAAAGGAGATAAATCAGAAATTGGAAATTATAGACCAATTAGCTTGTTATCCCACATCTACAAGTTGTTCACAAGGGTCATTACTAACAGATTAGAAAGAATACTTGATGAGAATCAACCGAAAGAGCAAGCTGGCTTTAGGACAGGATTCTCAACTATGGATCACCTTCACGTAATATCACAGCTAATGGAGAAAGCAAATGAATATAAAACACCATTATGCCTGGCATTTGTGGATTATGGAAAGGCATTTGACTCCATACAGCATAAGGCAATGTTTCGGGCACTGGAAAGACAAGGCATAGATACTCCATATATTATGATTTTGAAGAAAATATATGAGAGTGCTACATCCTTTATTAGACTAGACAAAGACAGTAGCAAATTTAAAATCGAGAAAGGAGTTCGACAAGGAGACACAATATCTCTGAAGCTGTTTACTGCTACCCTTGAGGAAGCTTTCAGAAGATTAGACTGGTCGCAGAAAGGAGTCAATGTGAACGGAGAGTACCTAAACCATTTACGATTTGCAGATGACATTGTGGTCATAAGCCACGATCCCAAAGAATTAGAGGAAAATCTTAATCAGTTATGCACAGTTAGTAAGGATTTTGGACTAAAGATGAATATGGCTAAAACAAAAGTAATGATGAACAAGTATGCCACGGAAAGGGAAATAATGATTGAAGGAGCAGTAATTGAAAAGGTGGAGTCATATACTTATCTGGGACAAGTTATTAGCTGTAATAATGATAAATGGCTGGAAGTCAAGAGAAGAATAAATTTTGGATGGATAGCATTCAGGAAATATAGTCACATACTGAAGAGCAATATCCCAGTTTGTCTGAAACGTAAAATAATGAATCAATGTATACTCCCCACCATGACTTATGGAAGTGAAACTTGGGCACTCACCAAAAGAATGGAAGAGAAGCTAAGAACTACACAGAGAAGAATGGAACAAATTATATTGGGAATCAGACTGTTAGATAAGAAGAGAAACACATGAATTAGGCAGCAAACTCAAGTAAAGGACATTCTTATCAAAACTAAAGAACTAAAATGGTCTTGGGCAGGACACATAGCTCGAAGACATGATGACAGATGGACTAAGAAAATAACAGAATGGTACCCAAGAGGAGCTAAAAGAAAACCTGGAAGACAAAGGCGGAGATGGATAGATGAAATTCATGAGTTTTTGAGTAGTAAATGGATGGCCAGTGCTCAAAACAGAAGGAACTGGAAAGTTGCTGGAGAGGCCTTCATCCTGCAGTGGATTGAAAATGGCTGATGATGATGATGATGATTATTTATCATTTAATTCAATTTCCATACAAGAAAACTTTGGATTTTTAAAACTGAATTTTCAAATATCCTTTTATCTTAATGCTTCCTACTAATATATTTATAATGCGTAAAATAGGTATATTTTATTCTTAGTGGCATATTAGCATGTATGCATAAAGCATCTACTATCTTCACGAATTTCATTAAAATGAAACCAACAGAAATCCAGCAATTATTACTTTTTGTCCATCTGTTCATGACTCAATAACTCAATGCCCAGTGGATCAATTTTCGTGAAATTTTATACTTGGCTTTTTCAGAAAGATGTGTTAAGCCACCCCCAAATTTAACACTGAGCCAATAGAAATTAACCATTATTTCTTTGTCTGTATGCATATATCTTGACTCTCAATGGATGGATTTCCATGAAATTTTATATTTGGCTCTTCTAGAATGGCTTATTGAGCATTCCAAAATTTCATTAAAATCAAACCAACAGAAATCTGGAAATTATGATTTCTTCTTTTTTTTTTTTTTAACACAATATTACTAGACTTCAGATTATATGCAATTGCATATAACAAATATTACAAGCAATACTGCATATTCCTTAACTTGATCGGATTATTTTTAAAAATGTTGATCTCGGAACTATGTATTGTAATTAAATTAGTATTTCACTGAGCATGGGAAAATTTCTCAAATCAGTGTGAGAAATGCTTTAATGCTATTTTGATATTCATTCTCATGCTATTGACTACATCAGATGAAACGTTTTTGTTAAACCTGCCAAAAATTAAACCTGTTACAAAACTTTGTATGGAACTGTGGATTGCCAATCACGGAAAAGATTTTACCAAGGATGGCATTATTGTGTTCTGTGTTGTTTGCAGAAAGAACATTCCATTCAAGAAAAAATTCAAGGTTGATCAAACATGTGAAAACAGTATCGCACCTTATGGCAAAGCAAAGGAAATCTAAGAAAAAATTTCCAGAGCAGTCACTTTTAACTAAGCCATGTACTTCAAAAGAAGAGAAAAGTGATTTTTCAAAGGATTTGTGTCTCACTCTGGTAAGTAGTAATATCCCTTTCAATAAGTTAAACAGTTGTCTTCAAGCAATTTTTGAAAAATATTGTATAAAACAAAATATTCCAGATGAAACGACCTTGAAAAAGAATTTACCTTAACGTTAATTATGAAATTATTCAAGAAATTTATCAAGATATTAGATAAAACTACATTTGGATGTCTGTTAACAAAATGACAGATATTAGTGGCTGCTAAATACACATTTTATAAGTGGAAAATTAGACGTAGAACCGATGCATCCACATTTACCTGCTTGTAAGGTCCTTGAAAAGGTGAATAACTCTACAATAGCAAGATTTTGTAGTGATTCTTTGCAGTTATTATGGCCAGAATCAACTCACAGCAAAAGAGTCTGCATTTTTGTATGTGATGCTGCTTTGTATATGGTAAAAGCAGCTTTTGCATCACAAGTTTTCTGTCCAAATGTGATCCATGTTACTTACATAGTCCATGGCTTACATAGGTTGGCAGGATTAATTTTTGAGAATTCTGGTGAAATTAAACTTATTTTTAGTATAAAAAAATTTTGTCAAAGGCACTTTCGAGATTAGCAACGTACAGAAATATGCTACCTACTCTTTCTTTCTCATTTGATCCTGTTCTCACAAGATGGGGAACATGATTACAAGTAGCGTTGTTTAATGCTAAAAATTTTGATACTATAAAAGAATTTGTTGATTCATTGGATAGTATGCATTCAACAGCAAATGCTTTCTGATTCATTGGCAAAAAACATTTATTTTTCATCCAGACCCATTTCAGCTGGTTACGTAGTTGTATAATCAAACTTTATAATATAATCGTAGTACTATAAAGTATACTCGTATAATCAAACTGGGAGAAACATGGGGACTTTCTTTGAGTAGCACAATTGGAGAGATGGAAAATGCTGAAGTGCAAATTTCAACTGTGCCTGGAAGCATAGGAGAAGAAATAAGCAGAAAATACAAGAATGTTTTAGAAAAGAACTCAGAACTTTATACTTTAAGGAAAATAGATGAATTTATAAATGGGATAGGAAATTAACTTACATTTCAAGTAGAGGCTTCAAAAGCTCACATTTTTCAATACAGCCTAGTTACTTCTGTAGAAGTCGAAAGGCCATTCTCTGCATATAAAATGATCTTGAACGATAAGTATCACAAATTTACAATGGACCAGTTTGAGAAATATATTACTATGTATTGTAACAAAAATTATTCCAGGTATGAGTTTAAAAGGGGAAAACTTTAAAAAAAAAAAAGATGTTAAACCTTTCCATAAATGGTTTTTATTACTTTAACATGTTGAATACAAAGAAACTGTGGTTATCTATATACTGTATATTGCAGCTGAAGCATGGGATGTTATGTTTATTGCTACATGGTGACTGGAAGAATGAGTACGCCAGTTGTTTTCTGCAGTCAATTTGCTTGCTTGCTGGATGAAAAACCAGAGTTTCTGGGAGAAAAAGCCATGCAACCTTTGCCTAACTAGCTGAGCCATGGTATGAAAAGAGCCCATAAAAATTACTTGTCATTGATGGAATTTGAACTGAGCCCTTTTCCAACTAGTGTGGAGAGGGCAAGACAAATAGGCAATATCGTGGATGCACAGAAATTAAAAGTTCTTGGTTTGTGCATAAAAGTTGTTGCTTTTTTTTGTTATAAATATATAACAAAAAAATATATATTATTTGCTAACTTACCTGAAATACAATGCACTGTGTACAAATTTTTAATGTAGTCAAATGAATGAAAAGCTACAAGTAAAATGAATAATTACATCACAGTGGTGATTTAAAAAAAAAAAAAAAATTTACACGGGTAGGCACAGTTTCATACATTGTTCAGAAATCAGTTTTTTGGAAGAGAAGCAAGAAATAGTTTAAAAATTGTGCACTCAACAATGCAACAAATTATAACTTTATAAGCATACAATTATGATGTGCCAACAGTCATTTTTTGTTGTACTCTATTACTCAAATGGGCACGAGGTGTACTCTGTAGACCATTCGCTATTATCTTTTTGAAAAAAAAAAATCATGAATAAATCAATTTGAAATAAAGGTGATCATTTTGTTTTAATTTTTTATATTAAAAAGTTTTCAATAAAGTTGGTTGGCTCAAAGAAGTTATGAGTGGGTGCACGAGTATGCTGTGTACACCAGCAATGAGAGTATTGATTTTTTTTACCGTCTATAGTTATCCAATTCTAGAACAATGATGCGAATGAAAGTCAAGCTCTACTAAATTTTGATTAAAATTTACATGGTCACTGCTCTAAAAGATATTTTAATTTTAAAATAAATCTTACTTTTATTAATATTATTATTTTTTGCAGTGTGCAAAGACAACCAAACATACCTGCTTATTGGGTAAAATGTTAATATATATATATATAGAAACTTGAGTTTAAAAACAGGTGTTTGATGACAGACTATAGTTACTGATACCCAAAGATAATATTAGTGTTCACATTCACTGTAATTAATTTTAAAATTTATAATCAATAAGAAACTTTAATATTTAAGTTTTTAAACTTAAATATTAAATATAATAATAAAAATTAATTTTTTTATTAATAAAAATTTAATTTATATCATATCTGCATAAAAAAACCCTGTTCACTGTGGATCCTGATTATACCAAATGATGAAAAATCGAACTGAGTAAATAACAAAAAGAAAGAAAAAAGTCCACTATATAAAATCTACCATCAGATTTTAAAACATTCGAAGAAATTTATTCATTTAAGACAATACTTGGGACTTATTACTAGGATCGCATATGCGAAAATATAAGCAAGCGAATGCCTACAGAAGTAAGCTGATTATTTTAATGGTAAAATGTTTTGTCTTAAAGTACATTCTGTTTTTAATGCTCACACAAATTGCATATTTTTAAATATTTCACATGTCACACAAACAAATGAAGTCCTGTTCCCTGTCATCCTGCTACTCAAAAATTTGAGCATCTGGAAATGCAAACAGTGATTGATCTGTTAGGTGCAAATAAATATACACATACATATATATATACATATATATATATATATATATATATATATATATATATATACACACACACATATATATATATATATATATATATATACACACACACACATATATATACATACACCACATTTTATAGACAATAAGAATAAATCTTAAACTATGCATCAACATCCAGTGCAACACATACTGATAAAATTTCTGAAATTTTACAAAACACAAAGAATTAATATTTTTGGAAGGAAGAGTATGGTTTAAATGATACAGAGGTTAATATTTTTTATTTTGTGTTTGTGTTTTGATTATAAAAGGTATTTTTTAATATATATATATATATATATATATATATATATATATAGCAAGCAATGAAATATAACATCCTGTTGGCTAATGAACTCTTCTGTTACTTTAAAACATTAAGATTTTTCTACGATGTGCTTACTTTTTCGTAACATTTCTGAACCTAGTTCTATTTTTTTTTCATATTTAGAAAAAATGGTCAACTTAAATTATGAGCCATTATAATAGAAATACAAAATACATCTTTCACAGCACAAACAGTAAAAAATCAAGTTTTAGTTCAATCAAGTTTCACGATTCTTCAATGAGTACATGTGTATATGTATGTAATATGTGTGTGTGAATATATATAAATATACACACACACACACACACACACACACATACACACACACACATAAGAAAGACGTGAAAATGTTGCACAGAAATATAGGCTAGCACTCTAACTGGACTTTGAAGAAATAGTCGCCCACCCTTCAGATTTCTTCTTCTTAGCTATTCTGTTTCACTTCTAGTATTTTGAAAAGTCACTTTGGGCAGGTTCCAGTGGTTTCTGTACATAGACATTAATACCTATATACAAAAGCATTATAATGAAATTAGATAATTGTCCCATGAAATACTTTGGTCCATCACAATTAGTCTTTATGGACTTAAATTTACCTTGTCAATAGTCATATCTTGCTGTCCTAAATCTTAATAAAAAGATTGTCAATTATAACATTTCTTATGAAAATGGACGACTTCAGATGGAAGAGGAAAAATTAGCAGGACAAATATCACGAATTCCCTCCTCATGCAGCATTCCATGGACATTCCAGACACAGTAATATACAAGTATTGGTTTTTCCTAATAAGTTTTCTTCAGCTTCCAAGTAAACTATTGCAATTCTAACAAGGTAACTGATGAAGAACATAGCATGTAATATACACCTCAAACTTCCACTGTTGAACCAGAGGATCATAATAGAAAAGTTGCCATATAAAATATTATACAACATTAATAGTTTTATATTTTCTAATCTGTCAAAGGCATTTTTAAGAATACTCACATACACTTCAGTATACAGAAAAGTTGATAATTTCTTATGTAGAGGGGGAACCAGGTTATCCAAGAAATGACCAGCAACTATTAATAACAGCTGATTCTTCAAGGCCTCACAAAATTCAGTGCTTCTGAAATCAAAGTACAGCTCAAAAACTGAAATCACATTATGCCATTGGTTAAATACTGAAATCCATCATATAGTTTAGTGGTGAGTGAATGCATACTGGACTCTACCATACTATCTACCAACAGCTGCAGTTGTTCTTCAGTTAGCCCTAAATGAAAACGCTCTCGAAGAGCCCTTACAGCACTTGCCCCATTCTTAAAACAAGGTAACTGAGTACTGGCTTGCATAATTTCAACTAATGTAAGGATTCTCTCTTGATGCTTGCGAGCTGCAATAAGACCTTGAAGCATGAGGATCTTGAAATACTCAAACATGTCACTTCCTAATCCTCCCATCACCTGTAACAAAAATAAATTATCAACTTGGAACTTATTGCCATGAGTGAAAATTTTAAATATAACACAAGAAACAAGGTACTCAAACAAAAAAAAAATTTATTGGGCTTTACTGATTAAAAATTTGTTTTTGTTTGACTAAGTAATATAAAAAAAGGGGGGGAGGAGAAGAAAAAAGGTAGTAATACTTACAGCAGTACTACTACCTTGCGAGTATAATTTGTAAACTTAAAGTTTGAAATGCTCTAAATTTTCTGTGCAATTATGGATGATTAAATCATTTATACACGGTTACTTGGAAAAAGTGTTTAACCTTCACATTAATTTCAAACCCACATTATATCTATCTTATTGTTTTGCACATTGTGAAAATCAGCAACTATTTGCAATGCAGTTTCATCCACTTCCTTTTTTTCTAAAGGAATGTTTCCCAACTCCTCAAGATTTAATTTTCAGATACTTCACCTTAATTTTGATGTGGAAATTGAATTCAATCTAACTGATTTATAATGAAGAGGTCACTGCAGATTATCATACTTCTTGTTGGAAAAAGAAAGAAACAAACAAAGATGGCACTTTAACTGATTTTGTTGGCTCCAACGAAATTTTGCTGGCATTCTTGCAAGACCCTTGTCTTTCATGAAACTTTTGCACCTGCCTATGCATGTTTTTCATATCCATAATGCTGTTATAGGACAAACAACTGACATTTCTCAATGAATTTCAATAGAGTTTTTCCTATTAAATGCAAATATTGGATAATTACATATTTTTCACAATGACTGAAAACTACCATTTTAAGTATTACAAACATACTATGCTGTTTGGAGTACTGCAATTAATGTACTGCATTGTATCGTGCTACTACCTTTTGACAACATCCTAAACCTCTTAAAACAGTAATATACTTTGATTATATTTTTAAATTCAATTTTGTGAACTTATAACTTTAGCACACTTTGTATACATGTAAAAAAAAAAAAAAACCAGATGGCACTTATGACTTTCAGATCCTTTCATATTCCTATATAATTATTCAAACTATTTATTCAATTTCCTAAATCTGTGACATATTCACTGATGATTTTTTATATACCTGTTTTGGAGTATGCTAACTTGAATACATATATTGATATTTTCTAATCACAAAAAACAAACTTAATTGCTATTTTAGATAAGACCTGGTTATAGTTACATTTCAAATTTGGAACATGACTATATTTACTTAATGTAAATGCTTAACGTTTAATTTTAGCAGCCAGAGATGTAAAAACATTCCATGGTAAGAAGAAAACCTCATTATAAGCAGTCTTAACTTACTTTTAGATGAAATATTACAACAGCCATTTAATTTCATTGGCATATTTATTATACCTCCAAAAGATGGTGATTCTGAAGCTTCAGGTAAAAGAAAATGGCACAGAAAATTTACAAATTTCACCAAAACTACTTTGTGCAGCAGGTGCATTGACCATTATTCAGAATAATTCTGGTTAAAATAACAATAATGACTGTGAGATATGATGGGTGATGTAGTTAGACTAAAGAGGATAAGACAGTCCAACAAAAGTTGATATTTCATCAACAGTGATTACAAGACACAAAATTAGTGTAAGAGTGTACATAGCAAAAAAGGGAGGAGGTCAAACAGGCAACACCACAAACAGGAAATATACCCTAACAAAAAAAAAAGACGCATTGGACAATTTGAATTATTTTAGGAGAAAATTAAAATAATATATAAGAGAACAAACCATTCTGTATCAAAAAAAAAAAAAAAAAAAAAAAACGAACAGTTTTGAAATCAGCATGTGAGAAATTTAAAATTTTCCTTCAAAAACTGATTTCCGGTTGCAGGAATAAATCTTGCAGAGATGTGCTAGAGCACTGATGTGAATCCTCGAAACAATTATGATTCATTAGCCAAGCTGCGTCACAAATTTAGAGATATTATGAAAAATTAGTACTCTGTAGATAATGAAAAATGTGCAAAAATGACAAATTTCTCTAAAATCAAGCCTATGGTTTATAGACTCTGATCATCCAAAAAGAAAATTCTCTTTTCAGGTGATCACATAGTTCATAAATCATACATCCCAACTAGTGATGGGTATAACTGAATGATTAATAATCGATTATATGCAAATCATTCATTATGAAATTGAAAATAAAAACAATGACAATGGAGGAATCTGATATGTATCAAGTGTAAATATAAGGCTGCTACTACTTGGGCAATGGTTCCCACAAAACACACGAGATCATAAAATTACATGAATGTGATATAGTAATTGTAATATTCATAATAAAATTATATTAAACTTGGCATTAACAATTTCTTTAGTTTTTGCTTTTTTGATTATTAGGTTCAGGTGGATAAAGCATGTAGGTTTCAGTACACTGAGACACTAGTGCACTTGTCTCAGTGTAAGGAACCACAAGTTAGAAATCATCAGCAAAGCTGCGTTGGTATTTTTAGCATTTGATTATTACCATATTATATAAGGGGGAAAAAAATGTATCAGTACTCCTCTGACCGGTGCCAAGCAGCTGCTGATGAGATGGATGTCCATGTATATATAAATATAGTGCTAACTAATATGGAATAATAAAATAAAAGTGCAATTATGAGAAATCGATAGAATGAAAAAATTAGATTAAATAAATAAAAATAAAGAAAAATATCATAAACCATAAAAAAATATACTATCTTGGCAAGACGCCACATTGTGGCCATGGTTTATGGGCAAAGTATTTTGATGACTTGACAATTCAGTTTTATGGACTGAACAGTAATTTAGCATATGCTAATTTCAATACAGTTATTTTAGTAAACATTGCCATTTGGCTCAGTTTTATTAAAATAGTTCTACTGAAATATGAATTTTTGAATGAATTTGAATGAACGAAGGAAAGGGATAAATCAGATTGGACCACTTAACATAGATGGGTTGACTATTGATGATCATGCTCAGGTAGCTGATAAACTGAATGAGTATTTTGCATCTACATTCACATGAAGAGTTATTCAATGTGGGGAGTGCCAGAAGTTTATCAAACACTAACAGGGAACTAAGTGATTTTGTAATAACTGAGGGCAAAGTGGAGGAGAAATTGTTGAAGTTAAACATAAGGAAGGCACCTGGGGTAGTGGGATCTATCCGGTATATTAAAGGAGGCAGCAAAGGAAGTAAGCAAACCCTTAGCCATAATTATGAGAGCTTCCTTGGACTCATGGGAAGTCACCATGGACTGGAGGTGTGCAAATGTATCACCAATTCACAAAGGAGGTTCAAAAGGTGACACAAGTAACTACAGACCTGTTAGTTTAACTTGTGTTCCAGGGAAAATAATGCAATCACTGGTTAAAGAAGCATTGCAGGATCATCTAGACAAGACTGCTATAATAGTTAAGACACAGCATGGAGGTCTTGTCTGACCAATTTGATTGCTTACTATGATGTGGTCAAAAATAATTTTGATATCATAGCACTTGGATTTCAGGAAAGCTTTTGATACTGTTGCACAGGGAAGACTGCTGTACAAATTGGAGAGTTATGGCATCAAGGGTAAGCTGCTACAATGGATAAAGGGATGGTTGAGTGCGAGACAACAGAGTGGTAATCAATGGACACTGCTCTTCACAGACAAATGTTATTAGTGGAGTTCCCCGGGGTTCGGTGTTGGGCCCATTGTTGTTTTGTATATTTATCAATGATATTGATGAAGGTATATCAGGTTTAATGTCCAAGTTTGCAGATGATACAAAGGTTGGCAGGGTTGTTAACAACAGTAATGACAGTATGCTACTCCAATTGGATCTAGATAAGTTGGGAAAATGGGCTGAGAAGTGGCAACTGGAGTTTAACATTGACAAATGCAAAGTACTGCATATGGGTAGCAATAACCGAAGAGAAACATACCAACTTGGTGGTATTACACTCAGGGACATGGAAAGTGAAAAAAAAACCTGGGGGTAATTGTGCAGCCAAATATTACATTCGCTGAGCAGTGCAGACGGGCAGTCAGGGCAGGTCATGGAGTCTTGTCAATGATATATAGGAAATTTGCTAGCAGGGACAGGGAGGTGATAATCCTGTTATACAAGGCAATGGTCAGTCCACACCTACAGTACTGTGTAAAGGTCTGGAGGCCTCATTTTAGGAAGGATGTAGTGTTGCTAGAATGAGTACAAAGAAGGGCAACAAGATTGGTGAGGGGAACAAAGGGGTGCTCCTACCAAGAAAGGCTTAAGTTTTGCAAATTGCAGCACCTGGAGAGTAGGCATCTGCGAGGTGATCTGAATGAGGTGTATAAGGCCTTGAATGGGTTGAGCAAGCTGAATGCTATGGAATTCTTCGCCTTGCTCAGACTAAGAACCTGAGGGGGCACAGTTTCAAATTGAGGAAAGATATTTGTAGAATAGATGTGTGGAAATTTGCCTTCAGCCAGCGGGTAGTTGATTGGTGGAACAGACTTCCATCTTTTGTTGTGGAAGCTAATAGCCTAAATAAATTTAAGGCTGAGCAGGACAGGCATTTGGAACAAATGAAGGGATGAAATGGGAGGGTTCTTTTTTTTTTTTTTTTTTTTTTGGCTGATATTTGCATAACGTTGCTTTCTTGCATCATATGCCTCTACTAATGCTAATGCTAATAAATTAACAGGTAACTGTTAATTTATTAGCATTATTTCTACGCTGATCCAAGCCTGGTCGGCTTAAGAGGTAACATGGAAGCCCATGATAGATATAAGCTGGTGTGTAACCAAGTCACAAAAGAGGTTAGGCAGACAAAGGCAGATTACGAGAAATCTTTGGCAAAGGATGCAAAGAAAAACAGCAAAGAGTTCTTTACTTAAGTAAACTCTAGAAGGAAGGGGATGAATCAGATTGGTCCACTTGATATTGATGGTTCAACTGTTGATGATCCTTCTCAGGTAGCTAAGAAACTAAATGAATATTTTGCACCTACATTCACACATGAGGTGTTATTCAGGGAGGGGAATGCCAGAGGTGTATTAAACTCTGGCAGTAAGCTAGATGATTTTGTAATAACTGAGAGTAAAGTGGAGGAGAATTTGTTGAAGATAAACATAAGAAAGCACCTGGGGTGGATGGAATCTATCTAGTGTTGGTTCTTGCCGGAGACCATCTGGCAATCTGGTAACTAACAGGTCTGTAGTTACTTGTGTCACCTTTTGAACCTCCTTTGTGAATTGGTGATACATTTGCACACCTCCAGTCCATGGTGAAGGAGGGAGCAAAGGAAGTAAGCAAACCCTTAGCCATAATTATAAGAGCATTCATAGATTCAGTGTTGGTCCCAATGGACTGGAGATGTGCAAATGTATCCCTAATTCACAAATGGGGTTCAAAGGGTGACAAATAATTATAGACCTATTAGTTTAACTTCTGTTCCAAGGAAAATAATGGAGGCACTGGTTAAAGAAGCATTGCAGGATCATCTAGACAAGACCAGTTATAGTTTGTACACAGCATGGTTTTGTTAAGGGGAAGTCTTATCTGACCAATTTGATTGGATACTATGATGTAGTCACAAAAGAACTGGATGCAAAGAATAATTTTGATATCATATATTTGGATCTTAGAAAGGCTTTTGATACTGTTGCACATGGAAGATTGCTGCACAAATTGGAGCAGTGTGGCATTGGAGGCAAATTGCTTCTATGGATAAAGGGAATGTTGAGTGGGAGAAGACAGAGTGATAATCAATGGACACTGCTCTTCGTGAACTAATGATATTAGTGGAATCCCCCAAGTTTCAGTGTTGGGTCCATTGTTGTTTTGTGTATTCATCAATGATACTGAATATGGTAAATCAGCTTTAATGTCCAAGTTTGCAGATGATACGAAGGTCGGCAGGGTTGTTAATGACAGTACGCTGCTGCAACTGAAGTTTAACATTGACAAATGCAAAGTACTGCATATGGGAAGCACTAACCGCAGAGTAACGTATCAACTGTGTGGTACTACACTGACAGTGATAGAGTGAAAAGGGCCTGGGGGTAATTGTGCAGACAGATGTGAAGTTTTCTGAGCAGTGCAGACAGTCTGCAAGAGTAGCTCATGGTGTCTTGTCAATGATATACAGGAATTTTTCTAGCAGGGATAAAGAGGTGATTATCCCCTTGTATAAGGAAATGGTCACACCTTGAGTACTGTATACAAGTCTGGAAGCCTCATTTTAAGAAGGATTGTTATTTGGTTTTTAGGAGCATTAGCAACTAGGATGCGGAAAGGTCATTCCCTGACCTTTCCGCATCCTCCGTATTTGGTGGTGACGGGCTCGAACCCCGGTCTAATCAAGAAGCGTGTGCTATGCACTGCTGCTCCTTCCCACCTGGCTACGGAGGTGCCTCATTTTAATAAGGATGTAGAGCTGTTGGAACGAGTACAGAGAAGGGCAACAAGATTAGTGAATGGAACAAAGGGTTTCTCTTACGAAGAAAGGCTTAAGTTTTGCAAATTACAGTGTCTGGAGACTAGGCACCTGCCAGGTTATCTGAATGAGGTGTATAAAGCCTTGAATGGTCTGAGCATGCTCAATGCTGATGGGATTCTTCCTCATTCTCAGAATAATTGCCTGAGAGGGCATAAATTCAAATTGAGGAAAGACAATCGTAGGATAGATGTGCAGAGGTCTGCCTTTAGCCAGCGGGTAGTTGATTGCTGGAAAAAACTTCCACCTGTCATTATAGAAGTTGATAGCTTAAACAGATTCAAGGCAGAACTAGACAAACATTTGGAGTGAGTGGATGGGGGAAATGAGAAGGGTGTGCATGTTTGTTTTTTTTTGGCTAATGCTATATAAGCTTGCTTTCTTGCATCACGTGCCCTTGCTAATGCTAATGAGAATCAATTTTGAACACCTTTGTGATATTTTTCTAAAGCACATTTCTGGAGGTCACGACCATAAAACAATAAAGACAATTTGCAGTTTCCAGTTTATTGGGCTTTTCTGTTAGTGCAATCAATTATAAATGGGTAGAAAACTTTATGTTACTGCATTTGCAAAAGTACCAATAGCTGGAATTGTGTGGGTTTTTATGTTATTATGGTGAAACGTATTTCTCCTTCACTGCAATCTTCAATCATATGAAAAACATAATTAAGTTTTCAGAATCTTCTCTTCATTCCTTTTCTTTGTAAACTTGTTACTCTGTGCGTATCGTGTTAGTTGCAATTTGTGCATGCCATTAAAAAATGTTTATGCATGCTATCAAAAAATTTATAAAGAAAAGATAAGATCTTGGAAACAAATGCCTCTTGCAGAATTTCTGAAGACGACTCATTGTGCAACAAACCAATAATGAGTGCCAACCCAACAATGAGTGATCAACATTTAGTCGATAATGCAGAACAAACATTCTTTAACATTTGTAAGTTATAAATAATTTCTTTAAATTATAATTTTCTTGATTTTACAGGCTATGTTTTCATTTCTTTGGATAAATCAATCATTGTTTAAACAAACTAATTTCATTGTTGAGAACGTTAACTCCTGTTTTCAACATTTTCTATGGGAAACAAATTTCCGCTTTACGAGCGCATGCTAAGAACGAATTAACTCAAAGTTGCGAACTACCTGTACATCGTTATCAACTTCTACTGCCACTACCGATAACATGCACCATCTGTTTACCGAGAATGCAGGGAGAAATTGCGGTAGCAGGAAACAATTTTACACTGTAAGTTTTCCCTGGTTATCGTGTTGGCTTCCTCTACCTTCACTGGAAATTCATATAATGTGCCAGTCGTGAGTTTAACATGTCAAGGTCAACATCATGAAATATGTTGTTGTCTGAGGAAAACCATACAAGTTACAGCTTGTATAGAAGCTGTCAAGTGATTTCAAAACAAGAAAATGGAATTCTGTTAGTAAATTCTGCAATGATTACAGGTTTGCAATTATGCTGATATCTACTGCAGTGTACACATTTTCTGGTTGGTGAACTAAAACTTGAGGGCATCCTCATCACCTGAAAGTGGTTTCAGATTTGTATCATGTACTTTATCACACAATACTGTTTTAATTTTGTAAAGGAGGTTTGTCACACACCCTGCATAAGCAACCTTGTTCAGCACATGATACATCTTTATTTAGTACAGCTATACCTATTGCTGATTAAATACAACTGTGTCTTTCAGTGTTCAGAGGTTTGTGGACAACCTATATAAGAAACCTTGTTCCATATATGGTACATCATTACTTAGTGCAGCTATACCTATCTCTGATGAAAAATAGCTCAGTGTCTGTGTACTGTGGACACTGTTTTTCTGCATGTGCAAGTATATGATTATTATATTTTTTAAGTTCTAATAACACCAATTCAAACATAAATCAGGAATGTTTTGGCAGAAAGTTTCTGCCAAAGGTTTCAATTTCTTTGCATTGATCAAAGTGATCTGTATGTATTTTCACTCATAAAAAATCATAAAAAAAAATAAGTTTTCCTTTCTTGCCTGTGCATCTAAACAGGAAAGATTGCTTCAGCATCACTGCTATGAGAATTAATGGAATTATCCTGTTGCATGTTGTGTCATTATCTGTTCACAATGCTTTTACTGGTATATGTGACTGGAATGTCAATTCAAATAAATTTTTGACAGCCACCTCTTCAAGTTTCAATGATGATCTTTAGCACCAGAATTCAGCAATATTTTATCTTCCAGGAGATTGAACAATTCAAATTTATGCTTAGTCACACACAGATTAAATTATAATTCACTAGCTGAAAATGAATCTGCACTATTGACTGTTCATTGAGAAGAAGAGAAAAAAAAAAAAAAAAGGTTAAAAATAAGTTTTTCTTTTTTGGTTTAATAAGAAATATGAGAGTTACCTCAATATCCAAATAGGAGAATTTTTTTTCAATTTCTGGGATAAAATCAGATAAATTAAAATTACGTTAAATTAAAAACACCGAATTTGAATAAACAAATAACCTAAAATACCTCGATATGCTCATACTTCCCATACGTGAAACCTCCAAGCACCGGAACACGCTGACATCAACCAGCCTCAGACATCACATAACCCACACACTAAAGAAGACTGAGCACATTTCCGTCAAAAATAAACCTTATTTTAAAATGCTTAATCTTTTATTATTAAAACCCAAATCTCCTTCGAAGGGACCAAACTTTTCGTCTGCGAGATGTTTTTACCAGAAGGATAATAATACTGGCTTCACTTCACTCTAACGAGAGTGAATAGGTCTTTTCAATTTAAAATATATAGAAAAATGTAGGACTATTTTTACATTACGAAAGCTATCACCCCCTTTTCGTATAACACTGGTTTGCAGTGTATCTGGGGTTTGAGTAAAAGTATGTGGCAGTTATTTATGCATGTTTACTGATTACTAAACCAAAGTCTGTTTGTTTCTATCATGTAAAGATTTTTCACAATTCATTAACAAAATATTACCGAGGTATTATATGCAAATGTGTACATAACTATAGCTTCTGCAATGGTTTACAAGTTTTATACCCCTATATTTGTAATCAGTATCAAATATTTGCCTCAAATACAACAGATTGTGCATGTTTAACCTGTAACTACACACACTACAAGGTAGCCGACCGTGACCCAGGAAGGTAGATGGACCCCAATCCTGCTCTTTCAGCCCATCTGTGATTCCCAGAATTTTATTTTCCGAGTGGAGTCTGGGAGACTCCTGTGTGTAGTTACAGGTTAAACTTGTCTGAGCATGCACTCATTTGTTTGTACAGTCCACTCAACCACAGAGCCTATATAAGTGGCACATGCCTTATGCAGCCACAGTACTCCTGTAAAAACCGTCGTGAGATCTCATTGTGTGTTAGTTTTCTTTTAGTATGGCAACCAGAAAGTGTATAAACAGTCCTGACATATTTTGTTACATATATGGCTGTTTTGTTCCTGTAAAGCAGAGTCGAAATATTACCGATTTTGTAAAAAAAATCGTATTATGCATACTTTGACATAAAACTAGACGATCAGGATAAATCGTGGTCACCGCAAAAGTATGCCATACATCTTAGAAAATGGATGTCAAGGAAAAAAGGTGTGGTTGCCATTTGCTATTCCTATGGTGTGGCGCGAGCCAGTAAGCCATGCCGAATGTTACTTTTGTGTATGTGACGTTAAAAGTTACAATTCAAAAAATAAAAAGGACATCAAATATCCAGATCTACCGTCAGCCATAAGACCGGTTCCGCATGGACCTGATCTGCCTGTAAAACCTCCACCAGAAACTTTGGAGTCCACATCTTCTTCCACAGAAGCAGAAGCTAAAGAGGTTATTGAAGAGGAATGTTATCAACCAGAAAATATTTTAATGCCACAGCAATTCACACAAGTTGAACTGAACGATTTAGTAAGGGACTTAGGTCTTCCCAAGTATGCTGCTGAAATTCTGGGATCCAGACTTCAAGCGAAGAACTTACTTGCTCCAGGTACATCATTTTCCTGGTACAGAAATCATGAAAGGGAGTTTATACAGTATTTTTTCACAAGAAGGCCCTCTTGTATATTGCAGTGATATCGCTGGTTTAACAAGTGCCTTAGGAGTTCCATCATATGTTCCTAGTGAATGGAGATTATTTATAGACTCTTCTAAGACTAGTTTAAAAAGTGTTCTCTTGTATAATGGAGATGAGATAAGTACACATCTGTGCCAGTTGCTCATTCAGTCTACTTAAACTTTTTTTTTTTTTTTTGGTAGTTGTTGGCGCATAGGCTTCTGTGGCCATAATGCACCTCCCAAGGTTTTTGTAGTATTTTGATCCAAGCCCGAGGCGGGAATTGAGCCCGTGACCTTTGGGTTGCCAGGCAGGCACTTTACCCACCCGGCTAGCCCGGTCGGCTAAGGAACTTATGACAATCTAAAGTTGCTTCTGGAGAAAATTAAATATCAAGATCACGAATGGCAACTATGTGGAGACTTAAAAATGTTATGTATGTTGTTGGGGCAACAGGGTCGGTACACTAAAATGCCATGCTTTATTTGTGAATGGGATAGCAGAGCTAAAGTGCTGCATTGGACAAAGAAGCAATGGCCTCGAAGGCACAATCTTACACCGGGATCAAAAAATATTGTGCATCAAAGTTTTGTGAAGCAAGATAAAATACTTTTACCTCCACTGCATATCAAGTTAGGCATAATGAAGCAATTTTAGTTATTTATTTGTTCATTTTATTTATTTTTTTTTCCATAAGTATCGAATAAGGATGGCAACTGCTTTAAGTACCTTTGCAGTAAATTTTCCGGTTTATCTGACGCAAAACTTAAGGAGGGTATCTTCATTGGTCCCCAAATTAGAAAATTGGTTTTAGATGGTCAGTTTGAAACTACTATGAGTGATGTTGAAAGGGAAAATTGGATTGCTTTTAAAAATGTAATGGCAAACTTTTTAGGAAATCATAAATCACAGGATTATGAGAAAATCGTTCAAAATATGCTTGAAAAGCTTTGCAATTTAGGTTGCAATATGAGCAGCAAAATTCACTTTTTGCATGTCCATCTTGATTTCCCCCCCAAAAATCTTGCACAGATGAGTGAAGAGCAAGGGGAGAGATCCCATCAGGACATAAAGAAGGAAATGGAGCAGAGGTACCAGGGAAGGTGGAATACAAGCATGATGGCCGACTACTGCTGGTGTTTAAAAAGAGAGAATTGGCACTGTACATAAAAGAAAAACAATTAAATGTTCTTTTCAAACAAAGAGACAAAGGTCTGATTAACGAAAGTTTCAGAATTTTGATTAATACTCGTTAGTATTTATGTATTTTTTGATATATGAAAATGCAATCCTATCAATTTGTCATTACTAAATACAATAAAATTATATACATTCGTAAAAAACAATACTTTTTTATTTCTTAAATTGTGATGTAGCTGGATGTGATAGAAAAAAAAATCTAAGTCATATTTGAAATCACAGCAACATATTTCAGCAGTAGGACCTATTGAAATTCAAACCCCAGTGAACAAACTTAAATTTGTAAACTAGTGTAATCGGTCGGTTATTTTGAATCAGTTTATGAATGCCTATAAATATATAACTACCCAAGTTGATCTGTGGAATGAAATAAAAGGAAGTGACAAATCGTTTTTCAAATAGAGGTTATCCCCTAAACACCATAAATAATATTAAATTACAGGCTGTTAACAAAATAAAAAACACACCACACAATAATACAATTTCTAATAAATATTTTATTTCGCCAGTATTATTATCCTTCTGGTGAAAACATCTCACAGACGAAAAGTTTGGTCCCTTCGAAGGAGATTCAGGTTTTAATAATAAAACATTACACGTTTTAAAATAAGGTTTATTTTTGACGGAAATGTGCTCAGCCTTCTTTAGTACGTGGATTATCTGATGCCTGGGGCTGGTTGATGCTGGCATGTTCTAGTGCTTAGAGGGTTCATGTACGGGAAGTATGAGCATATCGAGGTATTTTAGGTTATTTGTTTATTCAAATTCGGTGCTTTTAATTTAATGTAATTTTAATTTATCTGATTTTATCCCGGAAATTGAAAAAAGAAGATCTATTTGGATATTGAAGTAACTCTCATATTTATTATTATAATTAAGAAAGGGAAGATAGATTGAGATTTTCATCTCTTAGTATTTTAGATTTTTTGTTTTAAATTGCCCTGCTAGCTATGCTACCATTTTTCTTTCTATACCACCTGTTTCCAGGGATTTTAACACTACACTCTCACTTTTCAGCAGAAGTACACCTTATGCAAAGTTCCTGGCAATGGCCTACAGGTTACAAAGAATGCTGCTGACACCAAATGTTATATAGCCTAGGTAAATGATATCAAATGTGGTGCTAATGCTAACAAGATGAATGTGTTAACATGTGCAAAAAAACTTAAACCTTTATGGTGTTAACATATCTATCTTACATTCAAATTATCTCATACACGATTAACAGAATTGTATTTTCTAATTCTAAACTTTACATTGAAAAGCACAAATTTCTGAAATGAAGTTAGTTCTGTTTTCAGTTTAGTGCTTTCATATTTAGATCTAACAGCAACAAACTGACTAGCATACAGAAATCATGCTGCCTTAACATCAGAGGCAAAGCTTCTTCACTTTACTTTTGATTACATTAGAAATGGACTGAAACTGGATCACAACTGGACATTAGCACTGAAAACAAAAATGACACTTCTAGACACTAGTGAAATCTACAAAGCAACAGGCTATTATTGCTCAATCTTGTACTGAGGCAAGGTTTTTATTATTACAAATCAGCATTATGTACTATAAAATACTCACATCAACAAATTCCTGGGTCAGTTTAAAAGGAGAATTTTCAAATCCCAAGTTTTTAGGTGATGAAGAGAGAATGAAACCAAAGTCTATGTGGATAATATGTCCTTCTCCATCCAGCAAAATATTTCCATTATGTCTAAAAATAAATAAATAATATATTAAAAAAATCACAAGTAAAATAACTGGCAGGATTATTAAATACTCGTGTGTGTGTGTGTGTACTAAATATTACATTTTATTGGACACTGCATTGTATTACAGAACAGATTTTCTTGCACTAATGTGTATGAAAGTCTATAAATGAGACCTAGAACTATCCAGAAGAAGAAAAGTTTTGAATATCATTATTTTTGGGAATAGAAATTTCTATTCCCAAAAATAATAATTTATGAAGGCTATAAACAGCCTGAAATATTTTTCAATAAAAAAATTCAAATCTAAAATAATTCTTACCTTGGAAAGAATTCATTAATTGGCATTGTTCTAAATTTTTGATTCAAACTTTTTCAAACTCGTTTTTATTACTGAGTTTAAAATTGAGTTCCAACTTATGAGTATTATAACAAGCCAGGTTAATTTAACATTTATAATTAAACCCACCTTCTTATTTAACAGACAAAAGAAACAACAGGAACATAAAATTATTCATCTTCTCTGTGCAGGTAATAGAACAAGAATCCATACCACACCTGTAAGGTTTTTTTTGGTAACAGGTTTGTTAAAGGGAGATCATACTTCACAAATATGATTAACTACTATGAGGATGTCACAAAGGAAAAGGATACAAGGAATAATTTTAATTTCAATATCATCTATTTATTCAATAAAGCCTCTAATACTGTGCCACATATACAATTGTTGGCATTAGGGAGAATGTTTATTGATGACAGTGATGTAGGAATTTCAAGTTTGATGTCTAAGTCTGCTGATAATACAAAGGTAAGCACAATGGTTAATGAGAGTAATCAGGATATGCTACTTCAACAAGGTCTAGATAAATTAAGCAGATGGGCTGTAAAACGGCAATTGAGATTTAAGAGTGATAAATGCAAGGTACAGCATTTGGGTAGAAGTAAACCCAGAACAGCATACCATTTTGGTGGAACCAAACTCAAAGTAGTAGAGTATGATAAAGATTTAGGAATAATTGTGGTCCAGCATGAAATTCTATCTCCCCCCCACACCCCATTCTCTCTGCAATGCAAACAAGCTGCTAGAACAGCTCATGAGGTTCTGTATCCATGAACTTTGCTAGCAAAAACAAAGAGATGATTATCCCACTGTATAAGGCACTGGTTAGACCATATCCAGAATATTGCATACAGGTTTGGAAACCTCATTTAGAAAGTACACAGATTTGTTGGAAAGGATGCAGAGACAATCAATAACATTAGCTGGGGAACACAAAATAATATTCTTACCAAGAAAGTCTGGAGTTCTGTATCTCTGGTAACTAGGCATCTGTGAGATGACCTAATTTTCAGAATGTTGAGAAATAAGATTTAATACCTTCAACATTCCAAAAATTTGTAAATTATGTTTGAAAAGTAAAAGTCTGGAATTTATAGCTAAAAGCAAAAACTTTTGGGCTGAGCTGCAAATCAGAATAAAACTCAATTTTATTGAAAATTTATTCTATGTACATAAACTAACCTCACAAGGGAGGGAAAAAAAAAGTGTACCAAGCTATAAACAAAAACAAATCATTGATGCTAAGAGCCCCGATGTGCCGAGAGAATCAAGCAGTTCATTTTATGTGCCTTTACTTTTACACAACTTGTATACACTAACTGCTCAAGAATGACTACCTATATTCATCAGATGCAGTGAACATGTTAAAGAGGTTAACGAAACTAAATATTGATGATATCTTTACCCTTTCTGAGATGAAACATACAAAGTAGCATACATTTAAATTGGAAAAGGATAACTGCAGAGCAGGTGCAGAAACTTGTATTCAGCTAAAGAGTAATCAATACTAACGTGGTTTCGACACAGAAATTTTTACCACAAATATCTGTTTATGATAAATAAATGGAATGCAGGCAATTCATTAAGAATTTGTCTACCTGATTTCTTCAAACCATAACACAGTGTCAGTAGTGAAATGAAGAGTGCCATAATACATGAGTATTAGATTATAAATATTCAACTTCCACATAAAACAAATGAAAGTAAATTTTGCACCTCCATACAGATTATACCCTCACAAAATATCTGAAATGTTGAATCTTAACTTCCTTTGGAAATATTCTTTTAATCAAGACAACAAAAAAATTATGTTAGACATTCATATTCACATTTTTATCTGCATAGCAAATAAAAATGTGGATATAAATTACTGATGCAGATCATTTGAACAGACAACTAACTACAGCAGTGCTTTTCAAACTATTTTGATGCTAATACATTATGTACAAGCCAAAAATAATGCAGTAGTACACAACTTTTTTTTTTTTTGTTTCGAGCCAAAAACATAGACAAGAGTAAGAGAGGGATGATGTGTGGTACTAATCACAAACTTACCTCAGGCTACCCAAAATCAACTCTATCAGTTACCTTTCAAAGAGAAAGAACATATTTAGCACTGACTGGCTGCTGAGTATGAAGCATGCAAATAAACAGATGTATAAATATAAATTTTTAATGTATTACTCAGTAATTGTACAAGTTATTTTAATCAATTATATCAATATATGCAATGAAAGGAATTAGTGCTGATATAATGCCAAAATCTTGGCAACACCCTTTGGGACACAACACATCAGCCCATGATATGCACTTTGGAATTCTTTGAAATACACACTCGCTTTCACCATAATGCTAAATCAATCCATTTTTAGCAATTGCTTATCATGAGGGTTCTTTTTTTTTTTTTTTTTTTTTTTAACTTGGCTTAATCTGCCCCGAATTAGGTCTAACTATATTTGTATATTTCCACAAAAGTTTACAAATACAACCAACAGTAGTTGTGTTGTATTGTCTTTCTGTCTACCAGTTTCCTCTGAATTTAAATTTTTAACCCATATTTCTTCAATTCTTCTGAAGTATTCTCCATTTCATCCTCCCCTTCAATGCCTTTCTCAAAATTCACAGTTGATTTGCAAGAATCATCTTTAGTTAAAGATGGCAGCAAGTCCACTTTTCTTTTTAAGCTCTAAGTTTGTTTTAAATCATCATGTATATACAGTCAGTCCTCGTATAACACGTGTTCACGCTACACAAATTCGATCATACAAGATTTATAAATAGGGGAACGATATCTTAAATAACATGAACCAAATTCGCTTATGCACAATTCGCCTTTGTGTTTACAAGAAATGGCAGCCGAACGCAGAATCACCCCCAACCGAACGCAACACGATGGGAATGAAGAGAAGATTCTGAAAATGTATTTATGTTTTTTATATCAGTGAAGGGGAAACACATTTCACCATAATAACGTAAAAACTCACACAATTCCAGCTATAGGTATAATCGCAAATGCAATTAGATCGAGTTTACTACCAGTTTATAACAGATTCCACTAGCAGAAACGCAAATGGAAATTGTTTTTATTGTTTTATGGTAGTAACCCCTAGAAATGTGCTTTAGTAAAATGTGAGGTGTTAATCTCTGCCTTTACGGTGTTGTTTATTCAGTAGCTACACTCGCGCAGCTTTGTTTATGTGTATCAAATGTGCCTCCTCGTTTTGTAATTGTGCTTTATTCTCTAAAAATGAGAAAAATACTTAAAAGATGTGAAAAGGAAGTGTCCTGGTGAAGACACTACAGATTCGGAGAGAAAAATAAAAGCAATATCGATAAACAGAGGCGGACTGGATCAAAAATTCTTACCCGGGAAAATTTATAGTGGCCTCATATTTTATGAGTTTATGGCCAAAATCACACTGGCCTACGGCCCACTGGGGTTTCCCCAGTAAGGCTTATGGCCAGTCCGCCTCTATCGATAGAGAAAAAAATATGAAATTGTGAAACGCTTTGAGCGAAATGAAAGACCATATTATATTGCACGTGCTACAGACCGAAATGAGGAAACGCTGAGAATTAGAAAGAATGCAGAGAAAATAAAAACAACTTTGATAGCAGGAACAATGCAAAGTGTAATTAAAATCCATTAGATTAAGACACAAAGAATTGGAAGAGATGGAACAACTGTCATCTGTTTGGATAGAAAATCAAACAAAAAACAAGTTTGCTTACGATAGAAGCAAAAGCATTAGCAACATTTTATTTACGTACCTAACCCTATTTTCCCCATAGGGCCTGTTGTTTATATTGCACGAGGATTTCTAGGAAAACAACTATCGTGTTATACAAGGACTGACTATACTGGAAAGGCCAGGTGCCTGATACCCTCTCAGCCCCTTTTAAACTGAGAAAATACATCAAGCCAGTCAAAAATATTGACAAACTGAAAAATTGACAAAATGTGTATGTACAATTCATACAAATCTGCACAAACTTATAAGAATACAGTCAGTCCTCGTATAATACGGCAGTAATATTCTTAGAAACCCTCGTGAAATGCAAAATCGTGCGATATAAATAACAGCCCTTATGAGAAAAATAGAGTTAGGTGCCAACCACCCAAGATGAACACATTTGTAACTAAAACATTACCTATATAATATCAGTGTAGAGTAAATTTGAACTACGTATGTAGTAAGATTGCTGGTATTGCACTACTTCAAATAAATAACGCTTCTCTAGTAGAGAAGACTACTGTTATTTCTACTAGAGAAGTGTTATTTATTTGAAGTAGTGCAATACCAGCAGTCTCGTTGTGAAGACACCCACAATATGAGATACAATTAAAACGATGCCTTTACACTACATACGTAGTTCAAATTTATGGGTAAACTATGGTGTATCTACACCAATATTATATAGTTAATACTAAACCCACAAGAAATTATGTCTTGTGCATTTCGTCTTCTAATACACTAAAACATTACCAAATGCAATAAATAATTGTAATAAAATACGTAAGTATTTTATTACAATTTTTATGTAATAAAATATTGCTAATGCTTTTATTGTAAGCAAACTTGTTCCTGATCTCTTCTTTGTTTGATCTTCTCTCTAATCAGATAACAAATGTTTCATTTCTTCCAATTCTTTGTGTCTTGATCTGTCTTTTGTTCCTGCTATAAAAGTTTCTTTTATTTTCTCTGCATTCTTTCTAATTGTTCTCAGTGGTTATGTTATGTTATTTTCTAACTTTGTCTGTCTAGCCGACATGTCAATCAATATATCGTTCTTGACTTCTACTGCCACTACTAATAACATGCACTGCGTGTTTACTGAGAATGCAACCTTTTCACACCATTAAAGTATTTTACTCATTTTTAGGGAATAAAGCACAATTACAGTATAAAAAGAACAAAAATGAGGAGGGCATGTTTGATACACACAAACAAAGCAGAGCGGAGCACATATAACAACTGAGTAAACAACGCAGTAAGTGCTGTGTTTAGCTGTTGTGATTCCACCACATTCGACTGCCATTTCTTGTAAATGCAAAGACGAATTGTGCATAAGTGAATTCGGTTTGTGTTATATGTGACATCGTTCCCTTATTTATAAATCTCGAATTAGTGTAGTGGAACGCATGTTATAAGAGGACTGACTGTACTTTGAATTTTCTTTCTAAATTTAACTTTTAGCACACCAGTAATGATAAAAATAAACTGCTGGAAAAAATTAGTAAATCAAATTCAGTAGATTTAAAGGCATCTGGATCCAAAAATTACAGCACACTGAATGCTTGCTCTCTCTCTCTCTCAAATACAGGTGGATGCAAACGTGTTAAAATGGGAAACGTTACAATTTTATTCTTAATTCTGACATTACATGGTATAATCTGATCAAAAGGCATCATTAGAAAAAACAGTTTGATCATATATATATATATATATATATATGTATGTATAGATATAAAAAAATAACAAACTACACAGCAAAATCGTGGGGTAGTAAGTGTGCAAATGGGGGGGGGGGAGAATAATTTTTCTGTAGAAAGTTACTATAGCAATGCCTGTTTTTTGATGTTCGTGGTGCCTCATCCAGATATCATCCTTCTGATCTATTCCCCAAAATGCCCAATTTTCTATATTTGTGGACCACTTCTGCCTTTAACTTACAAGATATCTTTGGGAACCCAGGGGCAGGTCCCACAAGAAGTAGGACTTATTAAATTCAAATGGATACAGAGACTTCATGTGGATTGGGTTCAGTGCATTGCATTCACCTTGCCTTAGTTTGTGTTCCTGTCTAATATTGCTTATTCTTAGGAGCACAAACACCCTCATAAGTGTCTATTTGCAGTACCATATTTTTTGTTCTGCCGAAGAACAAATTAGTCTGGCTTTAGATAAAGTTATGTTTTTTAGTGATTTACTAGTTTTTTTTTTTTTTTTTTTTTTGTTCTGTACTTCAATGTTATAAGTAATCTTTTTAATATTGTTCATATACACTATATTGCAAAAAGATACTATATCTGGACACCTCTGGGATTTGGAAAAAATGAGCCATACCTGCCATCCATGTGTTATTTACACTAAAAGTAAATCAACAAAAAACAGATGGATGAAACAGCTGAGGTTAGTAACTTGCAAAGGGGCGTCATCGGCGCCTCCGTAGCCAGGTGGGCAGGAGCAGCAGTGCGTAGCACACGCTTCTTGATTAGACTGGGGTTCGAGCCGGTGACACCAAATATGGAGGATGCGGAAAGGTCAGGGAATGGCCACCGCATATCCCCGGAGTAATATGGCCTTAGTTGCTAATGCTCCTAAAAACCAAATAACAAACAAACAACAGGGGAGTCATCTTAGGATGCCATATTAGCAATCAATTTTTTCATGCCATTGAAAGAAATTGAATATCCTACATCAATGGTGGCTGACATAGAAATGTCGTGGTGACGTTACAGTTGGGATATGTTCAAATAACCTATAGAACTGATGGGAGGGCATACAGAAGAGAGGAATGGAGATTCCATTCCACTCTTCTGGTGACAATGATGATAGATAGGGTGCTACAGGGCATCAGATTTTATGAAAGAGTTTCAGCACACAAACCAATCATCACAAATGTAATTGAGGGATACACACACACACACACTAGAAAGGGTTGCAGGAACAATGGAAAGCAGTGTTATGGAGTAACAAATCATGGTACATGATTTTCCAGTCTGATGGTTGTGTTTGGCAGATGCCCCCAGAGAACATTATTTACCAGTGGACTGTCCCAGCTGTGAAATCTGGCACAGGTGTTATCATTGTCCGTGGTTATTTCTGATCACGTGGTTATTTCTCATCACAGTGTTTCTTAGCTTTTGAAGATGTAATAATTACTGGAGCCAGATCTGGCCTATAAGGTGAGTGGTTTAATTCCTGGAACCTGCTACTGCTTTGTGAGAAATCTGTACAGGCAAGATATGTGTCAGTTTCCCTCTTCTCTGTTTCTTTATGGCAGATCAAATTTTTGAGAAAAGCAGCAAATGCATCTCCCATGGTGTATGTGTTTTTTATTTTATGTGGCGCATAGTCTTTCAAAAAGAATCCTTTTCAGTGCTAAAAAATAGCAGCCATAATCTTCCTGGTGGATGGGGCTGATCCTGAATTTTTTGAGCAGTGGTGAACCATGGTATTTCCATTGCATGGATTCCAAATTCCAGTGATGAGTATGTTTCATCATCAGTTACAAAACTGTTGTGGATCTGTATCATCACTAGTAAATTTACCTCATAAATCATGCAATGTTTCTGAAGATGTGTAAGCATTCTTGGCACTCGGCAAGAACTGACTTATGACTTCGCCGTGATCATGGAGGGTGGTCAGCACTGATCCCCCAGAAATATTATATTCTCTTGAATCATACACTTTTATTCTGCATAACCAGGTCTTCAATTCTTTTAGCACATCTAAGTTGTCACTTCTGTCGATTAACCCGAGAGGGATCATTTATGGAATCTCAACACCATTTAAACTGCTTAAATCAAAATTTTATCTGGTATTCAGAAGGGAGACAGTATCATCATAAACAGAGTTGACAAAAGAAGAGAATAGACCATAGCTTGGATCATTTCTGAAAAAAGTCGAAACATTGATGATGGCCTGATGTTCCAATATCATGCTTGCCAACAGTAAAATGGTTTCTCTCTGGCTCCACAACTGTACTCATGGTAACTTATAAAAAGCTATTTAAAAATGGAACAGTGTTAAAAAAAATGCTGGGAACAATATGGAAATGTATGCAGATATTATGATATTTTTTCTTCTTTGTTGTGCTACAGTATTTATGCTTTGTGTGCATAAGGCAATTTTAGAAGTTTAATAATTCATACAATTCAAAAAGTTGTCACATCAGAACCTTCACTTTTTTAAAATAAAATTTATCACAAAAACAATACACACCTTATTTTCCCGCGATCATGGTTACATATGGATGCCTAAGGTGTAGCCCAGGAATGTTCATCAACCCATGGCTCATTCCATCATATTGTGCAGACCATTACCATGCAGGCAACCTTCAAGTGTCAAGCATTCAGTTTAAAACCCAGCAGCATGTCATAAAATAGTTTCATACTGACTTCTGAAAACACCCATTTTTAATAATATTCGATTTTTCTATATTTCTTTTTCATGTTTTATGTATCTTCCTCAGAACTTACCAATATTATTATAACCATACAATAGGAATATTATTAGTATTATGTAATAATTGGTAAACTTTAATATTTAATTATTAAATGTAAAAAAAAATAATAAAATAAAGTAAATACAAACATAGATAAGAAAAATTAAATTCTATTTTGAAAAAGCATAATTAGTAGTAAGAAACTGGTTTTGTGGCCTTCAACATTTTGTGTTTTGGCCTAAAAAGGTTGGATGACCCTGGTGTAATCAAAGGTGAGAATATTATATTATAAGCAATGAAAGGAAGAAAAAAGTCATTTTATATAAGAAAAAGATGGCTTTGTTCACATAGGAACTTTGCCCAAACTAGCTGCTATGGTTATTTTTTGTAAGGGAAAAAAAAACAGGCAATCATGGCAAAGGAGGAGTCAAATCTGAAAGATGATTTTGTATGCAATTGTTCTTCTGAATCATTACGAAAGTTATGTTTATTTCTGGAGGAGTGAGTCTGAATTTTCAATTAAAAAGGCTGTTTAGTTTTCCAATAGCCATGTATGTAAACATTAAGGTAAATATGCACACAGTGAATCTGATGTAAATTTAATGTATGTGAATGAATGAAACCTCAACCCTTGTTTTTAAGATGGTAGTATCTTGGTGTTTAATTCAAAGCAGATTAGGAGGAATAGAGATACCACCACAGATCAAATAATGCAGTCAACCACAAATAGCTTTATAAATTAATGCTGGGTACAATTAGAGATGGTGTTCATGCAAGATCCAGTTTGCTTCCATTAAAGTTTTTTTTTTCCTTCCCCTTTTATGGTAACTTCAAATATAAAAGGTTATTAGAACTGTAAAACTCCTTGTTACATTATTGTTTTTCTCTAAGAGTTTCTAGTTTTAATTTGATTATCACCCTTTCATACTAAGTTTAAAATTAAATTGGCTTATTAATACCTTCAAAAGAATAAATAAATGTTTAGTCAACTCAAATTATGTGGAAATTGTATGTGAATTCTCTTAAGTTTGCTGCACAAATAATACTTCTTGCAATAATGATTTTAATCTCAAGGATCACTACTGGATAAGGAACTTGTTTCTTTCCTATTTTCTTTTCAATTCCAATTATTTCTGCTTTGCAAAAAAGTGAACTGAAATTGCTTACCTCTTGCCCTAACATTAACTTCATATACCTTCTGAAAATTACATTTATGGTATATTACCTTTACTCCATCTCATGGAAATTGAAGATGAGCTCCTAGTTAACAATGATCTGATTTCAATATCTGCACACCATTGCAAATCTGTTTTTTGCTAACTAAAATCTAAGCGTTACAAGACAAAATTATCTAATGAAATTTCGCACGCCTAAAAAATTACATACATTTCAACAGTAAATTACTCTAGTAACTGCTAACTGAATTAAACTCTAACTTCCTGCTAATCTACATACTTCCATTATCTACTCTGACACATTACTGTATTCTGAATCGAAAACAAGAATGAGGTAGCACCTCTTATTTTCTTTAAACACATCTATAGTTTCTGGATGTTAAGTTTAATTAACTGCATGTATAAATCTCTTCCATACATGTTCAGCAAACATTTTGTTTTTACTTAATGAAGCATAAGTTACAGAGTGTAAACTTGGGATTGCAAAAAAGGGAACATTCACAAAGTGAAAAAGTAATAATTTTAGAAGGAATATGAAAACGCGTAAGTACAAAATAATTCTGTTATTACCTTTCCCTTCCTTTTTTTTTGAACATTCTAACAGATCTTACACAGCAAAATTTAATTAGTATTAAATTAGTTTGTTTGGTTTTTAGGAGCATTAGCAACTAAGGCCATATTGCTCCGAGTATTAAATCAGTGAGCTTGTATGAGAGGGATCATTAATTAACCCGGCTGCTCTCTTTTTGACAGAGAGTGTAGAAGTTTTAAGAGGTTTTCGGAATGCCACCCCAAACATGGAAATGATATTCCGTGATAAGGCAATTTTGAGATTTGTGCAGAATTAGCAACTTTAGAAGAAAAGTAATATTTCTGATATGCTTATCTCAAGAAAGGGTGAAGATCAGAATTATCCCCAGTAAAGACAGGTGATCTTGTGTAAGCATCAAAATGTTGTTGAAGATGAATATGGGTGTGGCAGACTATTTTTGGAGAAATAAGATGACTGGATTTTAGGAAAGAATTTAACTAACTTTACACTCTCCTACTAGAAAATTAGATATTTGAGAAGTTGTAGCTGTTTAAGCAGAGCATAGTTTATCCAGCTGAAAAGTTGAATGTAGTTTGCTATCAGCAAACTATGGAGAGGAACTCTAGCACTAGTTTAAATCAGAAAACAGAGTTGTTCACCATCAAGCACAATATCTGAAATGAAATTGGTTACCGAACTGCAAAAATTAGAATTGCTAATAAGGCCTTAGCCAGTTTACATTTGATGGTGTTGGTGTCAAACACCATTGAAAGTCTTAGAAATGTAGAGTTACTACTTAAATTTCTCCCAGAGTCTTCATGAAAGTTGCCTATGGATGAGACACATCAGCCAGGATATCAATGCAATTGAACCCTCCATTAATCAGATGGAGGTTTCAAGATATTGCATGAATTGTTGTTGAGAGATTTTTATTTACTTTGGAAAGAGATAAGGCAATATAAAAAATAAAGGAAAACACTACAGCACAGGTTTTAAGATCAAGTGAAAAATGGCACCAAAGTCATTTTTAGGCAAAAATATTAGACAAAATTTAAATTTAGAACAGATAACTTCCAAATGATACACTATTACACCATGATCATTTGTCAATAGCACTACATTAAATTTAGCCAGTCCCTTGATCACATGCACTATTCCTCTTGATAATCAGAATATAAACATTCTGATAATTGAGAGAAATGCACTTGTTCAAGGGACTGGCAAAGTTTGAGAACACAATGGTAATACAAAGGTAACTGTAGTTACATTTCTGGAAGCAATTCACTGAAACACCCTTTTAAGTTATTTAAATAGTAATTTTATAGTTCTATGATACACATCTAGAGCTTACAAACTTTATAGTTATATCCTACAGGTGTTTTAACCCCTGCTACTCTCAAAGATAGATGTTATATTTTCTCCTCCTCTACTACCAATCATCATTCATCCACAATGGCTGTAACATCCATAAAAGGAGGCTAAAACAATAGTTTGGGATAAATGTAAGTTTATTTATAGTTTACAGATTAATTAAGCACATAAGGAAATACATAAACTAACCTGTCTTTTACTTGAATGAGGTAAGAAACCAAACAATAAGCTGCACAACTTTGGACAAAGTTTCTCTGTGCAGTCAAAAACTCTTCACAAGTAGGAGAGCCAAATTCTTGCAGAAAATACTCCAATAAAGACATTTTGCTATGCTTTTTTACCTGATGTAGAGACATTGTATTCAGAATTGGTTCAATCATTCCACTATCTGCAGAAGTCACTAAAATTCGATATGGACGAACCCAAAGAGGAATCCTTTCTTGCTGCCAGATTTTCTTAAAAAAAAAAAAAAATTGTAAATACAGGGACAAATAAAATCAAAATGCATAAAGATGTACAGCAAAAAAACTATTATTACATTAATTTAAAAATACTCTCCAAAGACAATAATATAGTTATCTCACCACCACCAACATCACCATATCTATAACTGCATCCTTGATTGCATCACCAGAACATCATCACCGCATATAATCTTTAGCTCTCAACTATTCATTTCAGTTCTATTTCCAATTATGGATTAAAAAAAAAAAAAAAAAAACCATTGCTATTCATTTCAGTTCTATTTCCAATTATGGATTAAAAAAAAAAAAAAAAAAAAACCATTGAATTCCACGTAAATTTTTGGGCAAAAACGATCAAGTTTATTGAAATTAAATGAAAAGTAAAAAAATTTGAAAAAAACACTGACTAACCCAGCCATTTTATATCAAAATCTTTATGGATAAAACTGTCAAGACTATAAGAATAAAGCATTTTAATGACATCAGTAGTTGCCAACAGTAATTAAGTGGTTGTTTCTGCATCCTTGATAAGATTATTCATCTAATTCAAATAATTATTTTAATTTAAAATAAAACGACAATGTTTATTATAATTAGTTCTTTAATAACTATAATAACTACCATTTAATTACTTCTACATCTGATGATGATAGCCACAAGGATTTCGAAACATCAAAAATAAATAGAATAGTTGGGACTACCAGAATTTTTTTTTTTTTTTGTAAAGTTTTTACTTTTCACCTAATTTTAGTAAAACCATCATTCTTGACCAAAAATTTGTGGCGTGCAGTGTTGTTTGATCTGTAACTAGGATTAGTTATTCCAATGAATGGCTTTCTCCCAAGAAATTAGATACGATTCAGTTCTTTATAAGCTTGGAGGCCTCAAACAATATACAGGTAGTTCTCGACTTTACAAGTTAATTTGTTCCTAGCACGCGCTCGTAAAGCGGAATTTATATCCCATAGACAATGTTAAAAACAGGGGTTACGTTATCAACAATGAAATAGTAGCTAATTAGTTTATGTTTAAACAATGCTTTATTTATCTAAAGAAATGAAAACAGCCTGTAAAATAAAGCAAATTATATTAATAGAGAAATTATTTACAACTTAAATGTTAAAGAATGTTTATTCTTCATCATTGACTAAATGCACACTCGCTGATCACTCATTATTGGCTCAGCACTCGGTTTGTTGCACAAGGAGTCGTCTTCTTCAGAAATGTTTCAAGAGGCATTTGTTTCCAAGATAATCTTCTCTTTTCTTTATAAATTTCATGATTGCATGCATAAGCATTTTTTAACAACACACACAGATTGCAACTAACATGATTTGCACGGAGTAACAAGTTTACGAAGCTAAAAAAAAAAAAAAAAAGGAATGAAGAGAAGATTCCGAAAATTTATTTATGTTTTTTATGTGATTGAAAATTTCAGTAAAGGGGAAACACATTTCACCATAATAACACACAACTCCAGCTATCAGTGTTTTCTCAAATGCAATAACATTGAGTTTACTACCCGTTTATAACTGCTTTCAGTAACGGAAAAGCCCAATAAACCGGAAAGTACAAATTGTTTTTATTGTTTTATGGTAGTGACCTCCAGAAATGCGCTTTAGAAAAATATCACAAAGCTGTTCAAAATTGGTTCTTATTACATGATAACGATGAAAGTGTAGAGCATTTTAGTGATTTGAATTGGTAACTAATACAATTTACAAACCATCATTACAGCCTTTTATATGGCCTTAAGGTCATGCTCATGACCTTAAAAATGATATTTTAGAAAGATAATAGCTTATTTATACAGTGAAAATTTCAACTTCTGAGACTTTGAAACGAATTACCAAAAACAATGTGTTATTAGGTTCACATTACGATATTTTCACGATACGATTGTGTCTCTGGAACAGATTAATATCGTAAAGCTGGGTACATTGTATTGTATAGCTACGCACATGGTTTGAAATGTGATATTTATGAATGTTTAACGTTTATTTTTTGCAATTAATGTTCATATTTTCAATTTTGTTGATAATTTGGGGGGGGGGGGAACTCGTAAAGTGAGAACTGCCTGTATTGGGGAATTGCCCCCCCCCCCCCCCAGTTCTCCTCCGAGCTACAACACTCCTGCTACACCGTGCCCATTTCTTTTCTGCTCTAGTCTATGGGGTGATATTGAAATTAACAATAAAAATTAATAAGATTAATAAATTTAATTAATTAATTATCAATACTACACTATCTAATAGATTCCTAAATGCAGTGATACGTATTACACTATCTAGTTTTATGTTAGAGGTACCTATTTACCACAATTCAAAATTTGAATTCCCTACCACTCACTCTAAACGAAAACAATGGCTGCAAGATTTGAATGAAACAACGGTTTTACGTTGATTAGATCTCACTGCTTCTGAATTTGGGATTCAGCCTAATACACTTCAACTTATCTAGAAAACAAGGAAATCTAAAACATGGACAAGTCATTTAAGCATGACTTATTAATGAAAAGGCTGAAACTTAGATAAAGGTTTTAACAACAAAGGATTTAAAGGATGTCTAGGAAATTTCTAGAAATGACACATCTCATTTTTCAAAACATTCATGGAGAAAGTTCAAATGTCAATGTCATGGCTGTAAAGAATGCGCAAAAAATTTATCTGAAATTACAAAAGATTATAGTCTTAATGATATATTCAATGAAGATGGAGAATGGTTTGTTTTATATGCATTTTCCAGACAAAACAAAAATTTTAAACAATGTGGGTATATAAATCTGTTTATATTTTTTAATACAGTATAATGTAGACCTTAAATATTCTTTTAGCAGCATGGCATACAGATATATCAAGAACTGGAAATTGGTCAAATAATGAGCACTTCAGCCAGCATGGGGTGTAATCTGGCTTTAATTTCTTAAAGAATTACAGATTATTCTCAAATATTTTGTGGTACTTCCTTTAACACTTCTTCAGTCACTGCAAAAATAACAGAACCGGTAAATCATGGTGACCTGATTTACAAAAAGTTGCTAATTTTATTACACATTCCTTATTTGTTACCAAATAACTATTAGCAAACATCAGGTAAAGATTAAATTTGAACAGTTTTAAATAATTTTAAATTAATTATTAATTTAGATAAGATTACTAATTAAATTAACATTAAATGAATGGATAACTACTAATACTTACACTCTTGTAATGCTGACATTACGACACTATCAGCCTCACATACCAATACAGTGGAGTTCATTATATTTATCTGTTCTGTACTGTACTGTACTCTTAAACTAAGAATGTTGCAGATTTTTCATATTCAGAAAATGGCCCTGCTGTCTACACTTGGCTGTCAGAAGCATTCAAAGCTTCACCATAAAGAGATTTGAACTCAATTTTTGTTTTTCTAACCTGTCTGAATATTCTCTCACAATTAATACTGTATTGAGGAATTGTTAAAATGCCAAGAATGGCTGAAAAAAGTTTATATATTTAGTATCAGCAAATGATACAAAGGAGCAAGCTTATACAGCATCAGCAAAATAAAAGGGAAAAAAAAAAAATAAAAAACACCCAACGAAACACACTTCTCGTACCACCTGTCCAACTCACCTAATAATGTCTAGTTCTTCCGTAAATTTATTCAAACTACCCACTTCTGCAGCACCAGATGGAAGTCTGTTCCAACAATCAAATACCCACTCACACTGAAAGCAAATTTTTATCCTGCAGCCATCATTCATCAAATCAAATTTGTCTCCTCATGTCTGTTGTCTGACTAAGGGAACAGATGTTATTAGCTTTCAGCTTACTTGATCCATCAAATGCCTTATACACCCCAATCAAATCTTGCAAGTGCCTAGTTTCCAGACAATTTGCAGAAATGAAGCTTTTTTTGGTAAGCATACCATCTTGTTAGCATTAGCAGAGGCATATGATGCAAGAAAGCAAGCCTATAACAGCATCAACAAAAAAAAAAAAAAAAAAAAACCCTTCCCATTTCACTCATCCATTCCAAAAGTTTGTGTAGTTCTGCCTTGAATTTATTTACGCTGTCAACTTCCACAAAGACAGATGGAAGCTTGTTCCAGCAATCAACCACCCGCTGGTTAAAAGAAAATTTCCACACATCTAGTCTGCAACTGTCTTTCCTCAATTTGAATTTATGCCCCCTGAGGTGCACAATCTGAGCAAGAGGAAGAATCCCATAAGCATTGAGCTTGCTTAAACCATTCAAGGATTTATACATCTCATTCAGATCACCTTGCAGGTGCCTAGGCTCTAGACACTGCAATTTGCAGAACTTAAGCCTTTCTTGGTGAGAGAAACCCTTTGTTCCACTCACAGATCTCGTTTCGTTGCCCTCCTCTGTACTCAATTCCAGCAGCTCTACATCCTTCCTAAAATGAGGCCTCCAGAGCTGTATGCAGTACTCAAGATGTGGCCTGATATACCTTGTTCCTCTTCACTAATCTCATTGCTCTTCTCTGCAACCATTTAAACAGATCGACATCCTTCCTAAAATGTGGCACAACCATTGCCAGATACAATGGTACAATCAGTTACTTATCCCCGCTGTCAAAATGTCTGTAAATCATTGAGAAAACCCCATGAGCTGTCTTGGCAGCTTGTCTGCACTGTTCACTATCCCACTATCTCCTGTTGTACCACATACTGGTATATGGGATTACAGCAACCCATATGCAGCCTTGCATTTGTGAATGTTAAATTTCAGTTGTCACTGCTCAGCCTAACTACTTCAAGTTACTTTGTTATTGCTTCATAGAATCCAATCAGATTGATCAGATAAGTTTGCCCTTTAACAAACCCATGCTGTAACTGCCAATAACTCCATTCCTGTCCTGATGGTTCTGCATTGCTTCTTTAATCAGTGATGCCATTATTTTCCCTGGAACAGAAGTTAAGCTAACAGGTCTATAATTACTCATGTCACTCTTTGAACCACCTTTGTGAATTGGGGACACATATGTACATCTCCAGTCCATGGGGACTTCCCTGAATCCAAGGACACATTCATAAATATGGCTAAAGGTTTGTTGGCCCTTTTGCTGCCTCTCTCAATATACTGGATAGATCCCATCCACCCCAAGTGCCTTATTTATTTAAATTTATCTTCAATTTCTCTTCCATTTTCTTCTCAGTTATCACAAAATCATTTAGCTCCCTGTACACTGATATGCTTCAGGCATCCCCATCCCTAAAAAATTGCTCGTGGGCAAACATAGATAAAAAATATCTAATCAGTTTTTCACTAACCTGAGGGGATCATCAACTATCCATTAATATCTAGTGGACCAGTGTGATTCATCCCTTTCCTTCTAATGTTTACAGAAGTAAAGGAGTCTTTGCATTCTTTGCCAGAAAGTTTTTGTAATTTGTCATAGCTTGCCTAACCCACTTTATTACTTAATTGCAGACTAGTTTATATCTACTGCAGGTTTCTATATCTCCTGATAATTTATAAGCATACCATGAATTTTTCTTTTCTGCTACTAGTTTTATGAGGTTATCTGACACCTGTTTAGGTCTAAACCTTGAACGGTATCTCTTGGTATAAAAAGCCCAGTAGCTTTTCTGATTAACTCCCTGAATGTTTTGCATTCAGAATTTAAAAACTGTCTGAGATCACTGCAGTCATCTTTACAAAAGCCAAAGTCTTCTTTTTTGCTCATGATGGTAATTACTTCTTTAAGTAAATCCCATATCAATATACTGTGTTCACTGCTGATAATAAGATCTAGAGCACTGCTAAATTCTCTTGTTGCATCTTTGATATGCAAGCATAGAAAAGTCATCTAATAAACCCACAAAAAAAGTCTTAGTACTGTGAGAGTTACCAACCCACAAGTTCCAGTCAATGATCAGGAAATTTTAAATTTCCACTGTAGGTCTCACTGTTAGTGTGTAAGTAAGCAATAATAATATTAATCAATTTCCTGCCATGAATTTAATTTTATCATCCTTAAATATTATAGACAAGTGGCAGCAACTGAATTACCTATATTTTCTGTTCTTAAAAATTGTGTGGAATAATATATGCATCCAAATTATTAAGCCTGACTTTCACTAAAACTTGAACTAAAGCAATTCTTGTTAAAATGCACGTCTTGGAAAATTTTTCCTGTGTTCGAGTTTCTTCTGGTTGAAAACCAAATTGTACTAAAAATCTGCTGGTTTCCAATTTTTAAAAGTTATCAGGTATGCATTTAACTTAGTTTTGTTTTGATTTCTAATATAAAAATTTAATCTACTTGTCTGTTTTATAAATTTAGAACTATTGAATTTAACAAAATTTACCTGAAGTGTTACCAACAATTGATAGGCCATTAACTCTTGTCTCAGATCATCCCCACATTTAATTATTGCAGCTAATAATTTCCAATTAGGAAGATGACCATAAGGAGATGACTCTCTAACTCTATTAACTTTTTCATCCCATGGTTCTTTTAAGGCTGCAGCTGAAGGATCTTCTGGATCTCTCTATAAAAAAAACCACTTAAGAATGGTAAATCTGTAACTCAATAATTGCTTACTTGGCTTTTTATTTCTAATATAAATGAATGACTTTCCAAAAAAACCTATTTAATATAGAAATAAAAGTAATATCAAAATTCAAAGCATTTCATTAAAAAATATTAAGAGGAATGAACATCAGCTACACACAACACTCAAAAAGAAAATATCTTTACAATGAAAGGTCTGGAGGACCATGTTAACAAGAAAGTTTTTAGATAAATGATAACTAGCTACATTAATATCTAAAGCAGGGGTGGCTAAGCTTAGTAAACTTGAGATCTGCACAAGATAACCTTTGAAGGACCGAGAGCTGCATAGGGTCATCATTAAAGGGTTGAGAATTCCATATGTAACTTTTATTAAATTTACATATGGACTTCTGAGTGAAAATAAAGAACCACGTTCAATATTCATGTTTTGACCACTTTCTTTCATTATCACATACACAGGTGAGACAGCAGTTCAGGCTGACTAAATATTCAGGAGGTGGAACTAGTTAATTTCTTTCAAGAAGATCTTTTTGATGTTAGCGTTAGTAGAAGCATACGATGCAAGAAAGCAAGTTTATGCAGCATCAGCCAAAAAAAAAAAAAAAAAAAACCCCTCCCATTTCACTTCTCCATTTGTTACCCTCTGGCTAAAGGCAAATTTCCACACATCTATTCTACAACTATCTTTCTTCAATTTGAAACTGTGCCCCTTCAGGTTCTTAGTATGAGCAAGAGGAAGAATCCCATCAGCATTCAGCTTGATCAACCCATTCAAGGCCTTATACACCTCAATCAGATCACCTCGCAGGTGCCTACTCTCCAGGTGCTGCAATTTTCAGACCTTAAGCCTTTCTTGGTAAGAGCACCCCTCTGTTCCCCTCACTAATCTTGTTGCCCTTCTTTGTACTCATTCTAGCAACTCTACATCCTTCCTAAAATGAGGCCTCCAGACCTATACACAATACTCTAGGTGTGGCCTGACAATTGCCTTGTATAACGGGATAATCATCTCCTTGTCCCTGCTAGCAAAATTCCTATATATCATTAACAAGACTCCATGCCCTGCCCTGGCAGCCCGTCTGCACTGCTTAGCAAACTTCATATTTGATTGCACAATTACCCCCAAGTCTTTTCCATTTTTGAAGTGCATACACAGTTGGTATGTTTCTCTTTGGTTATTGCTACCCATATGTAGTACTTCCCATTTGTCAATGTTAAACTTCGGTTGCCACTTCTCAGCCCATTTTCCCAACTTATCTAGATCCAGTTGGAGTAGCATACTGTCTTTACTGTTGTTAACAACCCTGCCAACCTTTGTATCATCTGCAAACTTGGACATTAAACCTGATATACCTTCATCAATATCATTGATAAATATACAAAATAACAATGGGCCCAACACCAAACCCCGGGGAACTCCACTAATAACATTTGTCCATGAAGAGCAGTGTCCATTGATTACCACTCTCTGTCGTCTCCCACTCAACCATCCCTTTATCCATTGTAGCAACTTACCCTTAATGCCATACCTCTCCAATTTGTACAGCAGTCTTCCATGTGCATCATTAGCATCACTGTCCAAGAATATTGCAAGAATGACAGCTACTTGTGCCTGTGGGGTGAAAATATTTTGGTATATTTGTTCATGCAAGTGAGTCTAGAAGGATTGGCTTTATGACGAGTAAAATGTTATGGCGTGAGCATAGTGAAGGACTTTCTGCTCTTTAGAGATAAGCACAAGTGACATTTATGCATATTTGGGGGAAAGCCAATATGAAATTTTTTTCTTGGTACTGGAAGATGCTGTGTGTCAAATATAGTATTCTCACTAGATGTACTGTACTTTCTTTGAATATTTATATTCTGTTCACTCATTTTCTATATCACTTTTCATGGCTTAGCGATTCACCAAAGTCAGGACTGTGCTTTCTTATTGGTTGTTAGTGTTAAGGTCTACAGCCAATCATTTCGGACTTCTGGGTTGAGGGTTTATCAAAACACTACGTCTGTCTTTCACTCACTGGAGTGCCTTGTAGCTTCCCATCAGCAGCCGAATTTCTCTTCTATTCTTTTCCAGTCATTTTCACTTATTTTTCTACATTAGACAGCCTTCATTTTATTTAATTTATTCTCTCTAAATTTTCATATTAGTTTGTTACAGCTTCTGTTAATGAAGGAAACACACTATCTCATTGACTTTGCAGAATATTCACTTCTGAAATTTTCTGTAGTTTTTCATTTCTGGAAATACTAAACCTCCAAAGAAACACACCGTTTCACTGGTTTTGATGTTTCCTTTTTTTATTTCAAAATTTTAAATTATATTTCCTGTTTAGCCAGCAGTAACAAGAATAGTCATCATATCATCTCTGAAAAGGGCTATTATGGTCTTACATCATTTTTGCTTTCTTTTAGGTATGCCAGTAAAGTCAAGTATTTCCTGAAGATTTACATGGAAAGTGTCTATTTGGTTGGAAAAGATTACACTTTTCTGGATACTTGAGGTCTCATACCAAGCTAGTGCTGTTACTATTAGCTTGTAGAATACTGCTGTCCCATGTGTTTTATTTTTTGATCTGTCAAAATATAGCTAGGTATAATCAGAACAATACAGCCTAATGCAGAGAAGTTGGTTTTATTGGTTTATATATATATATATATATATATATATATATATATATATATATATATATATATATATATATCTAACTATTTCAACACCTGAATTGAAATGTAACCCTGTTCTGTTATTTTAAATGTTGCAATGGGTTCAACACATCCTACTAACAGGGATTTAATATTCACATTAGTGTTTGTTATGGTTCCAATTCTTCTATATGCTGTTTGGCTGCTTGTTTATATTCATTACATCTATTCACAGTTTTGACACGAAGTTTATAATGATGATGGTCCAGCAAGATCTGAAAGAGCTGTAACACTGATGCCTTGAGTTTTTAATGAATGGATTCACTCCCTTGGTGATGTTATTTGATCAAAATCAATATCAGTAATTTTAGATCAACTTAGGTATAATGTGTGCAATAAGCCCAAGCCTTTCACTGTCAACAGAGGAAACGCAACTTCGACACAATAGCAAGACATAAAAATATAACACAGCTTGGCTTTTATTTTTATCAAACTATTTTAACAACTGCATTTAAAAGTAACCACATACCTTTATTTACACTGAAAGGACAAAATTCATAGGATACCTGGTTCCTGAGCAACACATTGCTGTCACCACTCTTGCTAGTGGACGAACCCACCGCTTGGCAAGTATATAGGTATACTGCATCATTGCATTCACTTAGATGGTCGATTTGATGTCAGTATGGATAAACATCATTTGTTAACCAACTTTGAAAGAGGGATGATGGATGCATGAATCACTCTATTGCAGTGGTACAGAAATTACACTATTTCCGTTTGACAGTATGAAGAGTGTATCAGGAATACTCCATTTCCGGAATAATATTTCATTGTGGGCAGAGAAAGGTGGTGGATGAACGTGGTATCGACGTCTGTCTCGCATTTTTTTAGCCAACCGGAGAGTGACGGTGGCACAAATCACTGCCAACTTCAACAAGGGAGGTGCCAGAAACATCTCCACCAAGACCATCAGGCATCATTAGCCACAATAGGTTATAGGAGACGCCGACTCCCAAGCGTTCCATTGCTAACACCATGACACGGGATTCTACACCTCAACTAGGCAAAAGTACATTGGCACTGGACCTCGGATAAATGGAGACTGGTCTCCTGGTTCGATGAGTCCCATTTCCAGTTATTTCGAGCAGACAGGAGGGTGTGTAACTGGCAGAAACTGCACGAAGCTATGTACCCATCATGTCAACAAGGAACTGTTCAGGCAGATGGACAGTCGGTAATGGTCTGGGGCATGTTCAACTGGCACACGTTGGGACCTCTGGTATGTCTAGACGCATTTCTGAACAGTCCAGGTTACATGTCCATCCTTGCAGACCATCTGCATCCCTTGATGATCATCGTGCACCCACAGGGCAATGGACTCTTCCAGCAGGACAAATGCACCTTCCCACAGAGCCGTGGTGACTAGAACATGATTCGAAGAGCATTCCACAGATTTTACCACCACCGTGGAATGGCCTCCCCGTTCATGGACATGAACCCTGTATAGCATCTTTGGGATGCTGTGGAAAGGTTCATTCAAGCTTTGGATCCTCCAACCAGGAATGTGACGAAATTATAGACAGCGGTGCAACAAGCATAGATGGAAATATCTGTGTACTCAATGCCTCGCTGTGTGACTGCCCTTATCCGGGCGAAAGGTGAGCCTTCCTGTTACTGGGTAGGTATTCCATGATTTCTGTCCACTCAGTCAGGTCACTGTTGAAAAAAAGCCGTGAATTAGGGTTGAACTTGAAAGTGTCTGCAATTCTGCCCAGACACGATAGGAGGGAGTATATGATGAGAGCCTTGTCGATCAATTCGGCCCTGGAGGGATTGTGCAAGGCTCAAGGGGTAGAATTTTTTTCAGCCTGGACTGTACTTGTTAACAGGAGAGATTGCTTCTACAGGGATGGGATACACTTAAATAGAAAGGGTGCAAGAATTTTTGCTGATGCTGTCGAGGCAGTGTTAGGTGGGTCGGAAAACTGCTAGTTGGGGGGGATACAAGGACTAATAGATTAACAGTAGCCAGTGGCAGAGGTGGAAGTGATTCTTGCACTGCTTCTATTGAAATGAGCAGAAGTCTGAAAAACAGGATGCAGGATATTTCAGAGACTGCTGGTAGTCATTGCGGTACAAGTAAACACATGGGTTGTGTTAGGGTAGCTAAGAATAGAAACAGGTGCATGTATACCTGCGTGTACACCAATGCTAGGAGTTTGGTAAATAAATTTGATGAATTTGAGGTATTGCTCAAAACATCAAAGGCAGATATTGTTGGGATATCAGAGACGTGGTGTCACACAGATATAAGTAATGCGGAACTGGAATTTGGGGAATACAATGTGTATAGAAAGGATAGACAGGACAGGAGGGGAGGAGGGGTTATGCTATTAATTAAGAAACACATAAAGTCCAAGGAAGTGAAGCCAGTCGACATCGATGGACAGGGCAGCGTCGAGTCAGTTTGGTGTGACATAAGCATAGGGAAATCAAAATTGAGAGTAGGAGTGTGCTATAGGCCTAATGACTCTGATGAGTATAATAAGATATTGTACAGGGAAATAGAGTGGGCCAGTAAATCAGAGAGTCTTATAATGGGGGACTTTAATTTCCCAGATATTGACTGGAATTTGTGGGTTGGTCACTCGCACACTAGCAAGGCTTTTGTGGATTTATTGGATGATTGTTTTCTACATCAGCATGTTCGTGAGGCAAAGAGAGGGAGCAATACTCTTGATCTGATTATCAGTAGTGATTCCTCATGCATTAAGAACCTGCAGATAAATGAACCACTAGGTGGCAGTGATCACAGTGTGTTGAAGTGGGATTTACTCAAGGAGGTAACTACCATCAGAGGTAAAGGGAAGGGTTTTTGTTTTCGTAAAGGCGACTATGATGGTCTGAGACAGTATTTAAATTCTATACAGTGGGACCAACTGATGATGTTACCAACAGCAAACTCAAAATGGGAAGCATTCAAGGAACTAATCTTGGAGGCTACCAGGCTTTACATACCAACTAAGAAATATTGTTCAAGGTTTAGGCCTAAATGGTTGTCAGATGAACTAATGAGACATGTGGCAGAGAAGAAAAATGCATGGGATACATACAAATTAATGGGTGACATGGAAGCCTATGATAGATATAAGTTGGTCTGTAACCAAGTCACAAAGGAGATTAGGCAGGCAAAGGCAGACTATGAAAAATCCTTGGCAAAGGATGCAAAGAAAAACAGAAAAGAGTTCTTTACATACTTGAACTCGAAAAGGAAAGGGATGAATCAGATTGGTCCACTGGATATTGATGGTTCAACAGTTGAGGATCCTGCTCAGGTGGCTAACAATCTAAACGAGTATTTTGCATCTACATTCACGCATGAGGAGTTATTCAGGAAGGAGAATGATGTAGGTAAAGTAAACATTGGCAGTGAGCTGGATGATTTTGTAATAACTGAGAGGAAAGTGGAGGAGAGATTGTTGGGGATAAACATAAAAAAGGCACCTGGGGTGGATGGGATCTATCCAGTTATATTAAAGGAGGCAGCAAAGGAAGTAAGCAAACCCTTAGCCATAATTATGAGAGCTTCCTTGGACTCAGGGGAGGTACCTATGGACTGGAGATGTGCAAATGTGACCCCAATTCACAAAGGAGGTTCAAAGGCTGACACAAGTAATTATAGACCTGTTAGTTTAACTTCTGTTCCAGGTAAATTAATGGAGGCACTGGTTAAAGAAGCACTGCAGGATCATCTAGACAAGAATTCAGTTATAGCTCAGACGCAGCATGGTTTTGTTAAGGGCAGGTCTTGCCTGACCAATTTGATTGGATACTATGATGTAGTCACAAAAGAACTGGATGCAGGGAATAACTTTGATATTATATATTTGGATCTTAGAAAGGCTTTTGATACTGTTGCACATGGAAGACTGCTGCACAAATTGGAGCAGTGTGGCATTGGAGGCAAATTGCTGCTATGGATAAGGGGATGGTTGAGTGGCAGAAGACAGAGAGTGGTAATCAATGGACACTGCTCAACGTGGACTAATGTTATTAGTGGAGTTCCTCAAGGTTCAGTGTTGGGTCCGTTGTTGTTTTCGGTGTTTATGAATGATATTGATGATGGGATATCAAGTTTAATGTCCAAGTTTGCAGATGATACAAAGGTTGGCAGGGTCGTTAAGGACAATACTGACGCTATGCTGCTGCAACAGGATCTGGACAGGTTGAACAGATGGGCTGAGAGGTGGCAAATGAGGTTTAACATCGACAAATGTAAAGTGCTGCATATGGGAAACAGTAACCCCAGAGCAACGTATCAACTCTGCGGTACTACACTGACAGTGGTGGAGAATGAAAAGGACCTGGGGGTAATTGTGCAGGCAGATATGAAGTTCTCTGAGCAGTGCAGACGAGCTGCAAGAGTAGCTCATGGTGTCTTGTCAATGATATACAGGAATTTTTCTAGCAGGGATAAGGAGGTGATTATTCCATTGTATAAGGCAATGGTAAGGCCACATCTTGAGTACTGTATACAGGTCTGGAGGCCTCATTTCAAGAAGGATGTAGAGCTGCTGGAACGGGTACAGAGAAGGGCAACAAGATTAGTAAATGGAACAAAGGGTTGCTCTTACGAAGAAAGGCTTAAGTTTTGCAAATTACAGAGTCTGGAGACTAGGCACCGGCGAGGTGATCTGATAGAGGTGTATAAGGCTTTGAATGGTTTGAGCATGCTCAATGCCAATGGGATTCTTCATCTTTCTCAGAATAATCACCTCAGAGGGCATAAATTCAAATTGAGGAAGGACGGATGTCGGATAGATGTGCGGAAATTTGCCTTTGGCCAGCGGGTGGTTGGTTGGTGGAACCGACTTCCATCACTGGTTGTTGAAGTTGATAGCCTAAACAAATTTAAAGCTCAACTGGACAGGTATTTCGAACGAACGGAGGGGTGAAATGAGAGTGGGTTTTTTTTTTTTTTTTTGTTTTTTTTGGCTGATGCTGAATAAGCTTGCTTTCTTGCATCATATGCCTCTGCTAATGCTAATGCTAATGCTAATATGCTAAAAGTTGAGTCATACTCCGACAGTAGTAAGGTACTGAAGGAAACATGGGACAATTTGCTACTTTGCCAAGTGTGATGTCTGGTTCAGTTCATTTCAGTAAAGAGTCATCTGAGTCACATACTCAAAGAATAGTTTTAGTATAGCATCTTCCACTGTGAAGTGAAAAGAATTGTCCAATTTGGGTATTTGGGCAACAACTTGATATATGCAGTTGAACAAACTTTTATTTATTATTTTTTATTTTCAATGCTGCCTTCTGATATGACGTGATGGTGCTGGTTCATGTGTTTCAGTGAACAAACTGCAAAATTGTTAAGGTGCAGAAAGCTCCCAAGGCAATATCGATCACTCTGTGATTAATAAGACCAAGCCACCTCAGCAAATTGAGTCTAGTAGAATTGTACTCTGTAATCAAGATTAGACTCCACAAGTGCTCTACACAGTTTCAGTAAGGTAAGACAGTCTAATTTCCATTTGGTCCCCGATAATGTTTATCTTCATTTGATAACATATTCTCAGTTGTTTTATGTGCTCCAAGAATATACGTTTATGACCAAAGATGAGTCCTAGAAAGCAGGTAACCCCTGCACTTGGACAATATGAATTCATTATATGATTTATATTATAAAAGATTAAAAAGTAAAATTTTTTATGCAAAAGCATCTGGTGGAGAGCTATAGACAAGCAGTATTGGATGAGGATGATCACATAAAGCTAAATGCATGTTTGTTATAAGTATATACACTTGTTATTCGCAGATTCAAAACCACTTCTCACTGTCCAGTTCATGTTCCAGGTGCTTGCCACTCATGTTGTCTCAAAATTATTGTAAATAGATCAATGTTAAGCATTAGGACAAGCAAACCACATGGGACTGGTAGAAAAATTCCAACATAAAGAAGGAAATTAAGCTGGAATGAAGTCTATCCATTTTGTATGAAGGGTTTATGTGAGTGAGTGGAGTTGTGTAGGGCTCTGCTGATTATGAAGATGATATACCCAATTTAAGTGAAGATATCAACCAAATGGCAATTATAACAAAGATCAAAAGAATTGCAGATGACATACAGGAGCTTCCCTGGCACTTCCTTTCAGTTAACTCTCAGTTAGTATTAGAAGATGTTTGCTAACCCCCATCGCTAAAAACTTCCCATTTTTCCATAAATAATTCAGTTCTGCAATAAAGGTATCAAATTCTTATGGGAGTATGGAAAAATAATCCCATAAGAAGTGGAGATAGACAAATGTCTTTTCAATTGGTAAAGGCAACTTTCTGAATGGTGATATAGTTAACTACAGACTTCAAAGTTCGACTTCTGTCTCAGAGAAAATTATGGAGTTCCAAGTTTAGAATGTAGTATGGGATCATCTTAACAGGAACAGAATTATAGGGAAATCACAGAATAATTTTAATGAAGGAGTTCATATCTAACTAATTCCATAAGCTACCATGAAATTGCCATAAAAGAATTGGATGCAAAGAATCAGTCTGATCATTTATTTATACTTCAGCAAGACTTAATTTTAAGACTTTCAGCAAGATTTATACTTCAGCAACACAATGCCATATGAATAAATTTTGTATGACTGAAGTAACATGCATTAGAGATAAGTTACCACTCTTTTTATTAATGGCTACTACTACTCTTTAGACTAAATTTGGGCCAGTCACACAGGGGACCCCCTTGTTTTTTCTGACTGTTAATAGTAATCGTGGCATGTGATGCAAGGAAGCAAGCGTATGAGCTTACGTAGCATCAGCCAAAAAAAAAAATTCACACAACCATTCCCTTTAAATGTTTGTCCAGTTCCTTCTTAAATTTATTTAACCCATCAAACTTCCACAACGACAGATGGTGTAGGTATTTCAAATTTAGTGTCTATGTTTGCTGATAACAAAGATTATTAAATCTAAACTTATTAATTATTTATTTCTTTATTTATTTGATAAAACATAATGTGTGCACACAAGTTTGAAATTTCAGGCACTTAATGGTTCTCTAAACAAAAAAATGGAAGTGACTAATAGTTTCATGTTTATAATATTTTCTTTTATTTTTGCAGATTCATAATATTTTATTTCATTGTAAAGAACTTGCAAAACATTTTTAAATTTACATATTTTTCATTAAAAAATAAAACTATGAATGGATTTCAGTACTTATAATGTGATCCATTCATAGTTTTAGTAAAAGCTCAAATATGGTTGTACTTAAGCAGAATTTAAAAAAAAAATTAATATTGTTTTTCTAAAATAAAAAACAAAGTTGAGCAACTGTCAGATAATGCATGACTGTTTTTGTTATGATCACGGGCTACTAGGTTAAGCAGGGAGAGATTCTGCTGATCTAGTATGGAATTTATTATCTGTCCTATTTTACCCATACAGACATATGTCAAAAATGGGTAGTGTCCATTAAAGTCACCTAATAAACAGAATAGAGTAAGTATTTGTGCTACAGGTTCTTCAAGATAGTTTGAAGAGTGATCTGTTGGAAGAGAAAGTCGGGATTGTTGAGTGCACTAGAATTGCCTCACCTGTGTGTGTGTAGAGGGGGTTTGGTTTTCTGTTTCTTTTATATATTGTATAGTTTTTGATCTGAGGATTCACCTGCAGAGTTAAATTTGTCTCTTGTAAGCGATAGCTATGAGATCATATCAGGAGATCAAATCATAGATGCCACAACTGTTGCTGCGCAATTCCACTGTGAGTGATTAGTTGAATTACAGTAAACTCTTTAAAACTGGCAATAGCTGGTATTTAAAATTTTTCCAGAGGTATATGTAGTGGTTGGGCACTTTGAAGAAGCACATTTCAATGAATATTATATAATGAATACTAAAAACAGAACTTATTTACACCTGTAAACATTTATGACTAAAATATAGCACTAGTGGTTAAAATGTAAATAAACAAGATTTACAGCAATGTTGTCATGTATTGTAATGTTAATTTTAAATGCATAATAATTTTTTTATATAAATAATTTTGCACTGGAGGATAAAAGGAAAAAAAAAAACAGATTATTCTTCTTACATGACATTTAGATTTTAATAATGTACTGTGGGGAAATAACAATTACCATGTTTTTTTTTTTTTTTTTTTTTTAACTATCATTATAACTATAGCAGACATATGTCAAAAAGAAAAACAGCAGGTGGCTCAAGGTCGTTAACTAGGCTTCTCTTTTGTAATGATAAAACATTGAGACTAGGTTACCATTTTTCTGCTCATATTCTTTTTTGCTTATGTCTTTCTTTAGTGGAAACCAGAGTAGGTGACCTTGATTTGCCTGTTATTTTTCTCCCTAAGAAGCTATGACTAATTCTAATGGCAGAAAAAAACCATGGTAACCAAGTCTATTGTTTGTATGTGTCAGTACACTACTCTTTATGGAGATTAACCATAGATTTAATCAAGCATATATTTCTCCAGTTGTAGCCACATTGGGCGTTTTCAATTTCTCTTTGCTCTCAGTTGTCCTAAAGTGATATCAAGGTGGTAAGTAGCTTATGCAACTGCTGAATAGTTGCATAGCCACATAGCTGCAGTGTGCAAGAGCTTACATTAAGTTACAAAGTTTGCTGAATAAGAGATATCAATAAAAGAGAGAAATTCAAATTTATAATATAACTAAAGCTATATGTCCTCAGAGAAATAAGATGCTTACAGGACTATCTTGTCCTTTCATCTGTTTTTGCAGCCAGCATGATTTAAACTTCACTGATAATGGAATGGTTTTAAACTTCACAGCAGAACAAACTTGTCTATGTGACAAGCTGCTGTAGTATAGCACTGGTATGCCATTTGTAACATCTTATGAGATTTGGAATAAATGGAGAAACAGCAATTTAAGTAACCTGCTTTGACTGAGGCACACAAACTTGCTGCACTTCAGGTTAAAACGATGTTAAGAATTGGGAGCTACTACTTCTTGGGACCACAATTGGTTCATTCAGTTAACTTCTTTAGAATGATTTCAGAGTGGCATGTGGAGTGACTTTAGTTGGGAATCCACTTAAGAAGGCTTCAATAATTGTTTTGAATGTCTAGGTGGTGCCTATCAGTAAACCCAACACTGGAGTTTTCTTTTTTAAATCAACAGATCAGTTTTAACTTTCTTGGGATAAAAAAAAAAGGTCACAATCAGTTTGATGTCATTACACCGAGACTTGATAGCTTAAGCCATATAGTAATTAAAGTACATTTTTCACTCCTTTTGGACCAGAAGAGGAGGGCCCACCCCTGGGTGGGCCCCCTGTGATTAACAGAAGTAAAAAGTAATATAGTTAACTTCTTAAATAATTACTAAGATTAAAACTTTATAGAGCACTAATAAAACTAGTTTTACATTCTCTAAATTTAGCCATTCGATTTAATTACAACTGTATTTATTACTTTTCTCCCACATACTTTTCTTGTCTATACCCCCTGCATGCAATATCACATTCTTGAGGTTTACATAACAAATTAGGCAAAGTGTGTACAGACCGTCTAAAAGCTAATGATAATTCATTAAAACTAGAATTCCATTTTTTCCCAAAGAAATTATAATGAAATTTAGGATGGCTCAACAAATATTTCTAAAATAATTAAATAAGAAATTTCATGAAAATCAAGTCACTGGAGATTTCAGTTGTTACATGTTGACGGACAAATGTGGGAAGACAATAGGTGCATTATGTTTATGTGCCTAAAAATAAAGTTTTTTTTGTGTCTGCTTACAATTCCAATTCATAAATACCAGAGCTTAAGAAAACTGAACTGGAAACTGTTTTCACAGGGTGAAAAACTTATCAAAAATACAGATAACCCATATTTTTGATAAGTGCCAAGCATTTTTGTCACCAGTGTTGCCTATAAACTATAAACATTTGAAACATATGTACTATAAACATTTGAAATATATCGATTTATCCAATCAAAGTAAATCATCACACAGACAGAAATGCTGTTATCCCTTCATTGTGTGCCAGAAATATTTTGTGATTTTTAAACTGCATATAAAAACCAGATAAAATATTTTGGTCACTTTAATTTCTTTTGAATATTACAATTGCATCCTAAACATCACCAGGTTCACTGTTCTAAAAGTCACATATAAAACTATTCTTGTCAACCAGGATATATGTAGTATTGAAGGCATGAAGGGATTGTATTTTTATGTCCTTTTAAGATTCTCATGATATTTAATTGACTCAAATGTAGATTGCAGGAACACCTTGTTGACTTTCTGGTAATTGGTTATATGTTACAACACCACTCAATGTTCTTTTTGATAACTTAAGCCGGTACTAATCATAGAAGTGGATTATTGCTAGATGCATTGGTTTTTCTGTCCTATTTCAAATGTTCCCATATACTCTGAATCTCTTTAACATTTTCATACGTCCAGTACCATTTCAGAATGCACTTCCTTTCTTCAAATGCTAGTTGATTATTCTCAATATTCTCCATACAACCATATTTTCAATATTTAATTGCCTATTCTCTATTCAATTACCATATTCTCCATATTCAATTACCATATTCTCTATATTCAATAACCATATTCTCCATATTCAATCACCAATTAATCTTCAACACAATGAAAACTAATTAAAAACCAGTTAAAATGAACTGTTTATGAAAATTCTGGGTACAAAATATGGCTATTTAAAGTGTTTATATGTAATTTTGACTTGCCCTGTAATTCAATGCACTTGGCAAACAACTAGCAGCTTTCTCAAACCTTTCAATAGTTTACAGAAGCCACCAGTGGTATCCCACAGTATGAACATGCTAATTAACCAAACTGCTTAATGAAATATTTTTGAATTTATACACACCTTTAGAGTAGTTTTAGGTATACTAAGGCTTTCTGAAAGACGGCGTCTAATATCTCCTGCAGCTACAAATGTTGGTTCTCTGCTGTCTGCACTGGTTCCACTGTCTTGGGAAACCTGAGATAAGGCATCTCTATCATGATGTTTCTCACAAGCCATATACTAGAAATAACAAATATGTTCATTTTAATGAATAAGGTTAAATCTAGAGATATTTGCAAACTACACAGTTTATACTAGTTGTCAAATGAGTATGAACTGTGTGATTTTTATATCAGGACATTTGAAATTCTTGTAGAATTTCAAATGTCCTGATGTAAAAATCTCAGTGTACAAAGGAAGGAAAATACAAGTAACCCAATTTTTAAGATAGTATCAACTGTAGTATCAAAAAAAAAAAAAAAAAAAAAAAAATGGTGCAAAGCAAAGAAAATCACAAACTTTGTAGTTTACAGCTCAACAAGATCAATCAGAAATGGTCAAAATAATTCTTCACTAACCACAGCATATATGTTGCAAATATCCTCATGATACTATTTGAGAAATGCCTTGGGGAGGAGAAACTAATTCAGTAAGAAATTTAGTAAAACTGGACAGCAATATTTCACGATGAGTTACTAAGTAAGATAATGTAATAGTTTTCTATCTGATGTATTTTTATGAATTCAATTCACTTAATTAGATACAATACCTAAGGGTGAGTTCTATGTTCCCTTATATTTACTTTGCATTATTATGCAAACTTTTTACATATGTCGCTACAGTGGCCTAGTCATCTGGCACCTATTTGAAAAGGTCTGAGTTTGGTCTTAGACCAGAGGAATTATTAATGGCACTTATTTGGGTTTGAGTTAGCCAGTCTCAAGCAGAAGTGTGGGATTTTTCCCTTTGAATTATTCCTGGGTTTTGTCCCCTCCACAAAGGAAAAATGCCTTGAATACTACAGAGCTATACACACAGGAATGGAAGGCAATAGGAGAGAACTACATATAACTTTAATAAAATGTTCAGGGTTTGTTTGTTGTTTGGTTTTTAGGAGCATTAGCAACTAAGGCCATATTGCTCCGGGATATGCGATGGTCATTCCCTGATCTTTCCGCATCCTCCATATTTGGTGGTGACGGGCTCGAACCCCGGTCTAATCAAGAAGCGTGTGCTATGCACTGCTGCTCCTTCCCACCTGGCTACGGAGGCGCCTAAAATGTTCAGGGAGAATACTTATCACCATCATGGCAGAATACTACTTAAGGGAAAAATAGCAGTTTAATTCTCTCGAACATGCAACCTTTCCAGATATTGCCACATCAGAAAATATTATTGTGGAAGAGGATGTAATAATCCATCATATCTAGAAAAATGCCATTTCCAACAACAAGAAAAAAAAAAATAATAAAAATAATAATAATAAAAAATATATATATATATATAAAACAATAAATTAGAATAAGAATTTAAAAAAAAATAATAAATAAATAATGCCAGCAGCATGGCAAGACAAGATTGTTTTTTTTTCGCTCGTCTTGCCATGCTGCTGGCATTATTATTTTTTTTTTAAATTCTTATTCTAATTTATTGTTATATTTCAAGCATCATGTAGAGGAATATGCTTTTTGCTGCCTCTGATGTTTGCTTTACCTTTTTATTATGAAAAATTCAGTTTCCAACTATTTCAAATGTTATTCAAATATATATATACACAGGTAGCCCTCAGTTTCTGATGGGTTTCTGCTCCTGAAGGAACTGTTGCAAAAAAAAAAAAAAAAACTGTGTAAAATGAACCTAATTATATAATGTAAGTCAATAAGTTATGTTCCAGGCCCCTATCAAAACTGACATAAGTAATATAATATTATTATATTTAAAGCTCTGAAATGAGTGCTATGAATGCAAAAACAGCTTTTTTATGAATAAAAATCAATTAAATGTAATATAATATAAAATAACCAAATTAAATTTTGTACATTAACTTTGATATGTTTGAAGCCCAGACCAGACCAAAAGTTTTTGTAAGTGCCAGTGTTTAAGGCCCCTACATTGATCTTTTTTGACACTGGCATAATGCAGATTTTACTTCTCTGATGAAGTCCCTGGTTGAGGATCTTCCTATTTTTTGAAGAAAGCATGCAGTGTTGACTGTCAAGATTTCCTCTTTCTTTCTCTCTTTGAAAATCTCAGAATAAGGGCTAATGGATACAATTATGCTCCTTTTCACTTTCTCACTTCACTCCCAGTCATGGTCAATCTCACAGAGCTCATCAGTGAGGGGGGGGGGTCTCCATGGCTGAAAGGATGCACTATAGATTGCTTGTATTCATAGATTTTAGAGGAGACTCATCTTTTTCTTTTCCTTCTTCTTCTGTTGGCTTAGTTCTTTAACCAATTCTTCCAAGTCTTTACTGGAAAACTGCTGTCCATGGCTATCCAACAGCTCTGTTACATCTTCAGCTGTAGCCTCATTCAATCCAGCCCTTGCACCAGCCTGCTAACGTCTTCAACAATGTTCTCCACTGGCTCTAATCCTGTGAAGCTGTGCATAAACTGTGGGCGAAGTTTGCACCACACTCCATTCACACAGTTCACTGACAATTCCTCGCAATCTGCGTTGATGTTATTAATGCCCTTTAAAATGTCGAATTAGCACCAATAATCCTTGATAGTTTTGTCTGACCTGTCCCAAACTCTTACCATTTCCATGAAGGTTTGGCAGAAGTAATAGGTTTTAAAGATTGCTATTACCCCAAAGCCCTCCTGTTCCATTTTCAGTAGACTGGCAACGTGGCTTTTTTAGGCTCTTGAGAGCACATGGTGCCTATGAATGGTACATCAATATTGGTTTTAATTTTAAAAGTGCCAGAGCATTTGCACACAGCAGAAGCATTAGCCTGTCTTCTGCAGCCTTGAAACCTGGTGCAGACTGCTCTTCATGGGCAATGAAGGTTTGTGATAGTGACTTCTTCCAATAAAACCTGGTCTCATCAACATTAAAAATGAGATCAGGAGGATAATTCCCCTCCTCTATAATGGCTTGAAACTCTGCAGAAAATGCTACAGCTGTCTCAGCATCTGCATTTGCCACTTAATTTCACACAGCGGCACTTACTTCAAGATTTAAATCGCATGAACCATCCCTGCTACCCAAAAATGTCTCATCACCACTTTTTTTCTTTGAGATCTTCAAAAATTGACTTTACCTTATCAATAATAACAGCTTGAGTCAACAGAATATTTTTCTTTATTTAAGTCATCCACCCACAATGACAATAATTTCTTCATTTTACTAAAAGTTTACTTCTGCTATAATTTACCTGCATCGCACTTACTGTCGTAGCATGTTGCATTGATGTTTTATTTCATCTACATTTTTCATTATGGTACTCACAGTCGATGGAGGCAATTCCATACTTCTACACATATTAGGACGTGTTTGACCACCTTCCATTCTATGAATTACTTACCTCCATCTTTTGATAGATCTACGTGACTTTTTAGCAACATTTTCACATTCACTTAGCTTTACTGCACTTCTCTTACTAGACATGGATACTCTTATTTTATTAATTTAATCAATTTTTTATTCCCAGCCCGGCTAAAGGGTGAGGGGTTGGCGTCAGGAAGGGCAGCCGGCTGTAAAAATTGCATGCCAAAACAATAAAAACACTGATCCCATATAATAATGGGAAAAAGGCGAGGACAAAAAAAAAAAACAACAATTTTTAATTAAAACTCACAAACTGACACTGTAGAATAGTGACCTAACAATAGTAACCCAATGAGCAAACTGAGTGTTCCTCTCCTCTTATTTCTGGTCACCTCATCCCTGATTGGCTTAGATGGTAGATGGGGATAGCTCTCATCTCTGATTGACTGTGCTGTTTCTTTACATCATATCCAGTATTTATAGCTGCTCATTTTTGAAATCTTTTTTAGTTTTTGATATTTTTGGCCTTCTGGTTTCAAAACCACTGTTATTGTGAATCGTCGGTAAACAAACCGTCGAAAACCGAGGGCTACCTGTATATGGGTTACCTTATACGAGGGCTACACGAGGGTACACGTGTACACGAGTAACATGAGAGTTACACAAGGGCTACCTTATACAGGTAGCCCTCGTGTAACTAGAAGTGACAATTTGAAATGTGCTTACTGTTAATGAGAAACTTGGTACAACCTGCATTTCATTACTTCACTATGTTCAGTTTGATGCTAGTGGTGGAGATTCTTAACTCACTCTGCTAGTATTCAGCATTAAATCAGTCTCTGGGTTTTTCAGTACTTCATTTTTGAAAAGAGATGCACATTTCTTTGCAGTGACTGCTTAGTTTTGTCTCTTTCAGGGTGATAATGTTCCCAATCACACTACTTGCATTTTCTGCAAATAAGTAGAGGAAAAGGTTTCATCTTCCAACACTCTCAAAAAAATGTTTACATACAATTCTCTGTCCTAGAAGTTAAGGGAAATTATGAGAAACAGTCTGGAAAATTACTGCTCTGTAGCTTGATTAGTTCTGTCTAGTTTTTACATACAATGACTTAAAGTCTACCTCAAAAGGACGAGACAATCATGTGAAAAGATGCTTCATATTTTCTGAGGTTTTAGTTTGTACTGCTGTGAGTTATTTATTTAGTAAATTCACATATCTAAGACCATATCATATTTCTTCAAGTGTGTTCAAGAGGCAATCTGCATGTCGTGCAGACTGAAAAATCCAGCATAACCTATAGGGAGAAACCCTACTCTTTCCAACTGAGATTAGCTATGATTTAAAACTAGAGAGATAAGGTTAGATCTGGTTCAAAACTCTGATTGTAAAATTTCAACTATCGTTGCATACTTTGCTTGATTCAAATCTAAGGGACTGATTGTTTCATTCAGAATATGAGAATAACACTGTTTCTTACCTCTCACCAGTTGTGATTTGCCCACATAAAAGCCTCAACATAGATAACCACATTATGGTGCGCAAGTATATAGTGCCATTTTCATAATACACCACTGCAGAAATATAACACCTACTAATTTTGTAGTGAGCTTAAAAATGGGATGATTTTATACATTGAAAATATGTCCAATTTATTGTTGGTTAATTAATTTAAAATACACACATGAATAGTGAAGACCCAAAAAAAAACATAAAGATCAAACACAAAAATAGTGAATGCAGGGACAAAATTTTGCAATAAGTATAAATTAGCCTGTAATCTAGATATTCAGGAGGTAAGGCATATTATAGCATATTGAGAAGTCAATGGTCAAGAGCAAAGAATTCTTTGTTTATATGAGCACTAGAAGGGAAGGAATGAACCATATTGGTCAACTTGATATTAACTGCAAAGTATCAAAGATTCTGTACAGATTACTGATAAGCTGAATAAATGTTACACTTATGGGAGGTGTCACATGGGAAGTTTTTAGAGATCAGATACCATAAATCCATCTACTGCTGATTGGAAATTAAACTATTTTGTGATAACCAAGAAAGTGGAATAAAAATTGTTGAAGCTAAAAGTAAATAGGGCACTTTGAGGCTGACCTTGGTCAAACATTTAGCTATAATAACAAGTGCATCCTTGGACTGAGGGGAAGTATTATGCAAATACTGCTTCTGTTCATAAAGGTGATTTAAAGGACAAAGTCGGTAATTATCTATTAGTGTAACTTCATTGGGAGTTAAAGTAATATCATACCTTGCCAAACTGATCAGCTGCTACAAAGGAACCAGATGTAAGGAATAACTTTGACTTCATTTACTTAGATTTCAGTAAAGCTTTTGATGCTCCCACAAGAATAAACATTGTATAAATTGCAGTAATGTGGTAATAGGTGCAAGTTAATACAATAAATAAAGGGACAGCTAATTGGTAGGGGGGGGAGAGAGAGAGAGAGAGAGAGAGAGAGAGAGAGAGAGAGAGAGAGAGAGAGAGAGAGAGAGAGAGAGAGAGAGAGAGAGAGGTTATAAACAGCCACTGCTCTTCATTGACTAACATTATGAGTGGGTCTGACAGGGTCCAACACTGTCCTTTCGGTATTTCAGACTTAACGGCTCTAGGTTTGTTGACAATACAAGGTATACAAGGCAGTTAATGAAATTAATCATGGTATATAAATTCGATAAAATCGAGACAAACTATTCAGACACATTGAAAAATGGCAAATGAGATATGACTTGACAAATGCAATATAATAGATTTGGGTAGCAGTAATTCCAACATAACATACTACTTTGGATAGCACCAAATTAAGATTAATTACTCATTTAAGATGCTTAAAATGTCATTTAGATTAACTTTATTTGTATTATTTTAATTTAGTTTGGGAAAATAATATTTATGAGGATTTATCATAGGATCACTCGCAACTTCGCTTCTCCTAACCCTATTTTTTCCATAGTTTTAATATTTCTTAAGTTTTGTCAGTTGTAGCAAGATTTATTTTACAATAAACAAGAAACTAATTTTGAAAATTGGAGGAGGAAAAGGCAAAAGAGAGAGAGAGATTGTAACTGTTGACCTTAGTTCTACAATACTGGCTTACAAATACTAAAATTGATGAATTTCTGTGGAATTCAGATCTAGAATTTGATAAAACCAAAACATGTAATATATAAATAGATACAGAGAATACTTAATACTGTTGCATCAAAAAGCAACAATGGGTCTTATTTAAATATTTTTATGATTTTCTTCTGGAAATTTAAAAATTCTGACTGGATTTTTGATAATAGTTTTATTCTAGTGATGAGCAATAAAGTCAAATTAAGAACATTAATATTTTAAAATATTAAATTACAAAATTCATGAAAAACAAACTTTAAAAAACCTGCCTTTTTCACTACTGAAATTCACAAGATGCAGCAACCTCACCAGACGATAACAATAAGAAATTATCTGTGCACTTAGAAAATTTAACATAATTAAAAAGGAACAAAAAGATAAAGTAAATATAAAATGAAAGGAAGCCTGTTGGGAACAAACAGCATTAAAATATTTTTTAATATCTCCAACCAATGAAATATACAAGGGGAAAGATAAAAATAACATTTACCCATAAAAAATGATAAAAGCTATTGAATGAAAATTGATTAAAAATAAAGTAAAAGCAAGGTCAAAACATGGTAAAAAGAGAAATAAACAGTAGCTTTTGGCAACACTATACTAAGTAAATTGATGAATGAAGCAGTGTGAAGCTTTTCTTAAGTGGTCCAAACTACCTATGATTACAAGAAAAAAATGTCCCCATACAGTCTTCTTATCAATGAAAGAAAATTTAACACATGAACATTGAGGGTGCCAGAGGAATATGCAGACCAATATCTTTCTTCTTGTGGTGGAGTGGTTTATAAATAACATTGAGCTGGGGGTCAAAAGCAGCAATTGAATGAGCAGAGTAGCTCTGCCTGCAACATGGAAAGTTAACATAGCTAGCTGAAAGGGAAGAGGGGGATATTATTTCTTCATCTTTCTCTACTCCCTCTTTTTCCTGCACTGTACCAATTCCTGCAGTTCTTTTACACTGTCCCTGTCAACTTTTTTAAACCCAACTGTTTTCAGTCTTTTCCACTCACTGACAAAAATGCTTTAACACATCTAGTTTAGATTCTAAAATTAATACTTTTCCTTCTTTCCTTGTCCAGGAAAACCTACAATATTTCCAATTCAAACTGAGATGAGTAAGAAAGCTTTTAATCAAAAATGAACAACGTAGTTGTATCACAATAAAGTGGCACATCAAAACAAAGTGACAGAGTTAAGAATAACAATGCGCTGATTATGTTATGGGTGAACTATTGCATATGTAAACAGTTCCAATAGTTCCACTGACTGTCAAGTGAGTTGGCATCAATAAAGTTTGGTTAGACAAGGACTTATTGTATTTATAATAAACACAAATATGAATATGAATGCATTTTTATGCTTATTCGAATGCATAATATATTTCTTTATAAATAAACCCACAGTGTCAAAATAAAATTTAATAGAAGATTGAACTGAAAATGTACAGAGCTTTGTCTGAAAGGAAAAAGGATATTCTATACACATTAAAATTCATACCTGAATGGATATAGCATCATATTCTTCTGTCCAGCATTCTGCATCATCATCCATACTAGGATAAATAGAAAAATTAACACATCCCAAGTCTTGCTGACCAAAATATTCAGGCAGGTTTTCTTCGGAACGAGTCTGGCGCAGAGTATTTATTATTTTAGGTGGAACAGCTGCAGTTTGTATATCTTCTGCTTCTACTACTTCTACATAAATGAGGTATGGTGCCTAATAAAAATAATATACTTATAAAGTAATTTACCTATTTTTAAATTAAATGTTTTTGCATGTACAGCTGAAATTTACTGACTGTATAAAAACATCTTAGGAATTAGGTTTTTTTTTTTTTTTGTTGTTGTTAACTTGTGGCAATTTCAACCGCTTTTGCCACAGACTCAAAGTCCTTCTCTAATTTTGAGAATCATTGTCTTCTACCACAAAAGTCAAAAGAAAAATTTGTGACAATTTTATCAAGCATAATTTTTAATTAGTTTTTAATTTTGTTATGAACCAATCATCATGGTGCTGCAACCACAAGGGCTGTTATGTGTTAAGTTAGTCTGATACTATAAGAATCTGAAGTAACTGTGAGCATCAGAAGTAGGAAAACATTACTTATAAGATGCACAGCACTGCACTAGCTCCCCTCCCCCACATATCCATTTTCCAATTTTACAGAGCTATTTAGAGATGTAGAAAGAAAACATTTCACTGCATGCATTAACAAGGAATTTATTAAAATTTCTGATATCTAAAACATTAACACTTTGGTATAAGTTTAAAATACCATAAAAGTTTGTAGCCCTTAAGATTTTTATCAGTGGTAAAATGGCTGAATTTAAAGGATATTTAGTGTATTTTGGTAATTTTACTACAGGCAGAGATCAATAAGAAATTGTAACATATGGTCTTTTAAGTTTAAATTTATATACCAAAGCGTTAATGTTTTGGATATTAAAAAAATTTTATAATAAAGTGATTTGTTTGTCTCTTTCTACATCCAATACTCCCATGTGATTGATAGCAACACCCTTCAATTCTCACATTACATTTGCTGAGTAAATTTCCATGAGGGTCTCTGTCACTGGCTATGCTGTTATGTTCCATTCAAGCTGATATAAGCATGACACAATCCCAGAGTCTCTGACCCAAGGAATCACTTATCTGAAGGCTAAGGACGAAGACACCACAGGTGAAGAACAGACCAATCACCTGTCTCCCAACAATGTACAAGATAATGACCAACTGCATAACCAAGAAGACATCAGACCACATGGAGAGACAGAACATCATGGCTGAGCAGCAGATGGGATGTATGCAGATGAGCAAAGGATGTGTGGAGCAAATCACCACTGGCACAGCAATTATGGAGCAAGCCTACAAGAAGCACTGCAACCTGTAAATGACCTACACTGACTACTGCAAGGCCTTCAACTCTGTGGTAGCTGGCTGTTAGAGACACCAAAGATCTACAAAGTCAACACGACACTGACACACTTCCTAGAAGCAAGCAAGGTGAAATTGAAAGACCACCATCAAGGTTGAGAACATCACCATCAGACCAATCACTATTAGAAGAGGAATCGACCAGGGAGATGTCCAGCACACACTGTGGTTCTGTCTAGCACTCACAACACACTGTCCACCATGCTCAACAACAGCAAGTATGGATATATCCTAAAAGAGAAGGAAGAACCTGTACACCCTACCTCTCACCTGATGTTCACTGATGACATCAAACTGTGCCGCAACCAATAATCAACTCCAACAGCTACTCCAGATAACCAAAGTGTTTGGCACTGACATATGGATGCAATTTGGCCTGGACAAATGCAAGACCCATGAATTACACCAGTGGAATCCAGTCAGCTGAAACTGCCAGCCAGATGAAGACAAGAGAAGAGATGGAAGCCATGACAGAGGAAGAGACCTACAAATATCTGGGGATGATCCAAGCTCAGCAGTTAGAACACAAGGCCCGCCTAGCTGAGAAATACCATCAGAGACTGAAGAGCCTGCTAAAATCAAAGCTGAATAGCAGGAACATAGTCAGAGCCATAAACACCTATGCAGACCCAGTATTAACATATTCCAGGATCACAGATTGCACCAACACCAAGCTGGAGGAGATTATGAGATTGACTAGGATAATGATGACCAAGAGCTGCCAACAGCAACTGCAGTTGGCCATCAAGACAATAACCATAGCCTAGAAAGAAGAAGGAAGGGATTTAACTGGCTTCATTAAACAAGAGGTGACTAAGAACCTGAAGATTACTTCGAGGAGAACATAGTGCCAATCTACCAAGCCATAAGAAAGATAAACAGCATATACCATTCAACCTTAACAAGGACTTACACTGACAAAATATAGGCAAAGAAGGCACTACAATGACCTCCAGCAAGACTAAGTAGATAAGATGGGTTCCAATGCATGGCTGACGAGTGGGAGGCTCTTCTCTGAGATAGAAGGATTCATGCTGCCCCTAGAGACCAGGTAATCGACACCAACACAATCAACACTAAATGAAATAATCTCCGAGGATCCCAGAGTGACAGACAACGCCACCTGGCCAACGAAACAATCCAGCACATCACTGCAGGATGCATGGAAATCACTCAGATGGAGTACATTCACAGACACAATCAGGCTGCCAGGATAATACAAATAGAAGCTATCACAAAAATACTATTTAATCAAAGAAAGTGTACCGTGTTACAAGTAAGAACTTCAGGCTGTACTAGAGACACCTACTCACAAATTATACTGCGATCATGCCATAATAACAGAAGATGATGATCTTGCATAACAGACCAGATATAACCCTCATTGACAAGACAGAAATGGCTACCTACCTGCCTGACTGACATAATGGTGCCCAATACTAGAAAGCTCCAGAAAACCTATGATGAAAAGATCAGAAAATACCCAGACCTCAGACAGAAAGTCAAAGAAATGTGGTTTATGGAATAGGTAATGGCTATCCTGATTGCTGTGTCAACCACTAGCATGGTGCCAAAGAGCCTCCATAAGAATCTAGCAGCAATAGGCCTCCCAGAGAATACCTACATGGAACTCTAGAAAGTCACAAGCCTGAACACCTGCAGGACAGTAAGAGAGTTCCTAGACCAATAATAATAATTACAAGACACAAACCAACCACCCCATGTATTTGGTAGCAGTACATGTCCAGGGGCAGAAAAAGTCCCATATAAAGGATAAAAAGTTTTATAATAATAAATAAGCAAGCTGTACATGGGGTGATCATTTACTTTTCAGACTGGTGCGAGGTTTTATGTTTACTGTGCAAACTTTTCATAACTGCCCACATATTTCTCAATACTTGAAAACTTATATTCATGACTTACTCCACTGAGCACTCAGATGAAAAAAATGTATATACAGGGCATACATAACATGTGGGACCCACTTCAAGGATGGATTTAGGACCCAAAAACAATAAAAAAAAGTTTACATAAACATAGGTCTGATTTGCCTTGTTTCCGAGTTATAACTATTTTTGTGTTCAATCAACTATCTGCTTACATTTACAGGAGATTCTCAAAGTGACCAACACACGCCTGAATACAAGTCTGCAAATGCCTCATATCAGACCTCCTCACCCAATCAAAAGTTCCACGTGTCTGTCGGATTTGCTGTTCTGGTACTGATGGGTCTACCACCATCTGAAACTCATTTTCTAAATGAACTAGTACATTCATGTATTCTCTGAAAGGTCTTCTTATTTGGCATATGACGATTAGGGAAGTTTTCTGCATCGTATCTAGCAAGTCTATACACGAGATGCATGTCAGCTATCTCTCAATTTAAATAAGCCTCCATTATCGCATTAAATGCACAGTACCAAAATGTTAATAACTAGCTCCGAATGTAGTACCCTTGTTAAGAGAACTAACTGAAATCACTCAAAGAATACTACGGGACCTTGTTTACATAACTACAGCAAGGCATCTATGAGTTATTGAGCATTGTTTGTAAACAGTTGAATGTAACTAACTATGCTAACGCAGTTTATGGAAATAATTGCAAGAACACAAAAATAGCTGTAACTTGAACTTTATTTATTTATTGTTTTTTTAGGTCCTAAATCCATCTTTGAAGTGGGTCCCATGTGTTATGATACAGCCTATATATCGAGGGTTTAGTGTCAGACATTAACTACAAAATCATTTTGTAGTAAACGTTTTTGTAATTAACCAAGAAAAAGTCATTTGACATTTTCTTGGTTTATCTGAAATGTGCTTATAGTCCAAGTTAACTTGTAAACTACTAGAGAAATACATTTCTATGACATGATATGCATAGTTATTTGTATAAAGTTGAACTAAAGTTGTCTCAAAACAAAAATGCAATTTTGTGGTTAATGTTGTCTGACACTAAGCCCTCAATATATTTGCATATTTGCAAAAAAGGTTTAAGCACCAACCTGTCATAATACATCACATTTTTCCTAGTCCCTTGAACTGTTTGCTTAGTACAAGTTTTACGGTAAAAAAGTGAATATTAGAGAAAGTGCAATGAATGGTAGTTAAGGAGGTCAACAGTTGAGATTCACTTAGAAAAGTGGAATTTGGAAGAACTGTAAATAGATATGGGCCTTGCTGACATTAGAAATGAAATCACAATTCTGATGGAAAATTAATGAAAGATGCTAGAAAACTTATTACATTATTTCAATTCATTCTTCATAAATCTAAGCCTTCTCTCTCTCTCTCTGCGTGTGTGTGTGTGTGTGTGTGTGTGTGTGTGTGCGTGTGTGTGCGCGTGCGCGCGCGTGTGAGAGAGAGAGAGAGAGAGACTTTTTTTTTTTTTTTTTTTTTTTTGTTTGTAGTTGTTGGCGCATCAGCTTCTGTGGCCATAATGCACCTCCCAAGGTTTTTTGCAGTACTTTTGATCCCAGCCCAAGGCGGGATTCGAACCCGCGACCTTTGGGTTGCCAGGCAGGCACTTTACCCACCCGGCTAGCCCGGTCGGCATGAGAGACTCCTAAAACATAAGTACAGGTACAAATCTGCAAACCTTGGAAGTTGTTAATCAAGGGATTTTCCAGTTTTTGGGTAATAAATTTTAGTGTAACTAAGCATGAATTATCAAAAATAAGTTCGTATAGCCTACCACAGTATAAAGTAAATTATGAGAATGTAGCATAATAAAGCTTTAAAGTTAGGTTGAAGTAACAATAGACAATTGTTATCAAAACATTCTAGGGAATTTCAAAATTAATTATAAAATGTTATTTGGCGATTTAAAGTTATGAAAAGCATAAGGAATTCCTCATGGCCTCATGGTTTTTTTTTTTTTTTTTTTTTTTGTCCAGCAAAGTTTAAACTGCTAAGTAAATACACTGATATTAATGCAAAACAACAAAAATTTCATTTCCACGAGGAACTAGTTAGCCCTTTAATAGCAGACTAATCTCTTGACAATGCCATTTAATTAGAGCAGTGCAGGACCAAGTTAACTCATGGTAAGACAAAGTTTGTTCTATTGTGAAAATTAATGCCATTGCATTTATTAGGTTATTTAAACTCTGCTATTTGAAAAAACAAAATCAAAAAGTCCTTGTACTCTGCAATTTTTTAGAATACAGACAGTTCTCGCTTTATGAGTTCCCAGGTTTACAAGTTTTTTTTTTTTTTTCCAAGTATCAACAAAATCGAAAATATGAACATCAATTGCAAAAAATGAATGTTAAACATTCATAAATACCGCATTTCAAACCACGTGCATAGCTATACAATACAGCGTACCCTGATTACGGTATTAATCTGTTATCATTGTATCGTGAAAATATCATAATGTGAACCCAATAACACATTGTTTTTTTGGTAATTCATTCCACGACCTCGGAAGTTCAAATTTTCGCTATATAACTCCCTAAAAGGTTGTTTTTATAGTGTAAATTGTATTAGTTACCAATTCAAATCATTAAAACCACTACACTTTCATCGTCATCATATATTATAAGAACCAATTTTGAACAACTTTGTGATATTTTTCTAAAGCACTTTTCTGGAAGTCACACCATATAACAATGAAAACAATTTGCACTTCCTGGTTTATTGGGCTTTTCTGTTACTGTAATCAATTATAAATGGGTAGTAAACCTGATGTTATTGCATTTGGGAAAATACCGATAGCGGAATTGTGGGTTTTTACATTATTATGGTGAAATGTGTTTGCCCTTTACTGAAATCTTCAATTGTATAAAAAAACATAAATAAATTTTCAGAATGTTACTCCGTGCAAATCGTGTTAATTGTAATTTGTGCATTCCGTTAAAAACGTATGCATGCTATTGAAATTTATAAAGAAAAGAGAAGATTATCTTGGAAATAAACACCTCTTGAAGCATTTCTGAAGAAGACTACTCCTTGTGCAACAAACCAACGAGTGCTGAGCCAATAATGAGTGATCAACGAGCGTGCATTTAGTTGTTAATGAAGAATAAACATTCTTTAACATTTGTAATTCATAAATAATTTCTCTATTATTATAATTTGCTTGATTTTACAGGCTATGTTTTCATTTGTTTAGATAAATCAATCATTGTTTAAACAAACTAATTTCATCGTTGATAACACAACCCCTAATTTTAACATTGTCTATGGGAAATAAATTCCTGCTTTACGAGCATGCGCTAGGAACGAATTAACTCAAAGTCGAGAACTACCTGTATTCTCTATAGACATGGTGGCCAGCAACCACACAGTAGTCATAAATTTAGTTCTCTTTCCACTATGTATTCGAAATAGTTTGTATAACAACATAAATTAAAACTATGCATGAATTGAACTCTGAAGGCATATAACAATTTGAAGTTTCAGTTTGAAAAAATAATACATAACAGCCTTTAACTATATAACCGTAAGCATGCACAGTACAAGCGATGTCATTATACAATGACATCGCTTGTACTGGTGGTGAAATTGTTACTTTAATACTCATTTCAATGCTTACTTTATCCTTGGAATTGAGGACTACAGCTGCCTGTGGCGGGACTCGCACTACAAGATGAGGAAGCATTATGGAATGGATAGGTAACCACACCCTGGCAGGCAAATTCAAGTTTAACATGGATAACTCTGCTTGAAGACGTTGGGCTAATAAACAGTAAAAACTGATACATTGAACTGTTGTGTATATTCTCATTTGGATTTTATTATACAGCAGCTCTCGTATATTAACTTATACTAGGGCAAACCAAACTTGAGCTTGTAGCATCTACGGCAAGGCATATATTTCTTTTAATGATATAGTTCTTATATAACTTAGCATCGTATTGATTTCAAATACAATTTGACACAAAATTTTAATGAAAAATAATGGCATACTGTAAATACCAGGTATGGCTTTCTTTAATAATTCTTTTATTCATATATCATATAGTTTTTTTAAGTTCTGTGCTATCAATTACCTACCAGTCAGGCAACAGCATTTTTGTTAGTACAGGAAGTCCTAGTTGTTCATCAGTTACATTCCTGGAACTGCAACAAATAACGAAACAGCAAGCGGAGCTAATCAACCTCTGTATACAATGACTTGCATATGATTTGCACAAAAGATATGCTCTGGGGAAGAGGGGTATATTTTATGTCTGTGTGCAGAAAGCACAGATTTCTTTTTAAGATCACATTTATCACTTTTAATAAAGAATAAAAAATAGGAAAATAATCGGCAGCTTAATCCTCTCCTCACTCCATGTACTTCTTAAACTCTCTCTCACACAATTCAGGTTCTTGAGTCAGCAACTGTTTTTCTCCTTACCATAAACTTCATGCAGCATAGAATATAAACAAACAAGTCTAGTTTATTTCTGCATGGACTCAGATACTGCAGCCATATTTTGCTTAAAGGAAGATTATTTTTGTTTTATTTGCTTTTATTTCTCTTTGTAAAGTTCTTTATAATAGGAAATGACATTTAAAGCAATCACTCCGTCCATGACTAGCATCAAAAGCACCTTCATTTGCACTTTTGCCAAATTCATGATTTGCACGAATATGTAGCCTTCGTTAGAAAAGTTATAAATTTCAATAATAGTTTCTTACAGTTATTGAAATTAATATTGAAGTTAAGTATTAAAAAAGTGAAGATATTTTTAATTTTTTTATATTATTCTTGAAAATATTTAAAAATAATTAAAGTAACATTAAATTTTCAATGAAATTTATAATAAATCCTCAATAAATACACAAAACAAAGTGATTTAACAGCAATATGACCTGATGCTAGCTATCATGGACCATGGTGTGCACATGACTTTTATTGCTTTCACACACAAGGTTGACAGGTTTTAACATAAGTTCTGCTTAGGTCATTTATAATGAGTACATATGAAACAAGATTAGGGCTACAAGTAAACAAGGAAAAATCTCACATTTGTAATGAGTATGGTAATTGCAAGTTTCGTAGAAATAACAAGAAAAAAAAAGTGACTGTCATTAGCGCAAGGTTAATTATCCTTATATGAATAATAGGCAAAACATTAGCATTCCAAACTCTTTTAGCCACTGTCAGTAAACCAGCATAATATGGGTACTCTTTAGTGACCATGGGGATTTGGGAAACTAGACCACTACTGCAACATATAGCTCAGCTTTCTTTATTTTTGCTTGATATTGGGAGCTGATTGTGTAACAAATATCAGATTGGCATAGAAAAGTACTCAAATGGAACAAACTCCTGAATTAATCTACAAGCACATACACCTGTATGTGGGTTAAAATCTATTAATTTTTATCTGAAAAAGAACATGTAATTTTCAGCATGTTTTTCTGGTCATGTAATCAGTAGGCCCTCCTGCTCATGCCAGACATCATGTAGCTTTGCTGTAGCTTCATGAAACAGCACTTCTGTGTCAATCCAATTCCTATTAGGATATGACTGGACAGTTAACTGATAACCAAACACCAACATTCATGTCACTCCTGATCATGATGCACAGATACTATCATTCAAATTGTACCTCATATAACTACTTTTTTCTTTTTCTTTTTTTTAGCCCAAAAGTGTGCTGGTAATTGCTTCAGCAACTTCTTTGGCATGTTTTTCTTAACTGTGACAAAAATGATAAGCCTGTAATTAAACCCAAAAGTGGAGCACAGCAAATGTTTACTACTGGTGCAAGAGGATACCCCCATATTTCGAAAAAAAAGTTTAAACTTTACTCAATCTTCAATTACAGTCTTCTCATTTCCAATTTCAACCATAGCCACTTAGGCTATTGTTCAAAATTTGAAAACTAGAAGCCTACAATCAAGGAATGTATGCACAACAAAATTGCTTGAGCAATTACAGACAAATTTTAATATGACAAACAGATTGAATAACAGCAGCCATCAGTCATTAATAGCAATGATTGATAGAGACACATACAATGAAACCAACTTTAACAGACACCTCTCTAAAAGAGAGAGGACTCTTATTGTGGATACTCACGATTACGTCACGGCCAGAAGTATTAAAAATTAAATGTCAGATGACTTCTCCAAAACTGGTAATCCCACAGTCACTTTAATGGGCCCTTATTGGTCAACAGGCATTTGCAATGAGAGCAAGTAAAGGTCAGGGTCATTACAGTAATGCTAATTAAACTTGCGATGGCCCCATGACTTGCAAATTGTGCCATCTGCATCACAGGCACAACAAAAGCATCAGTACACTCATTAATACTAGTAAGAAATGTTTAAAAAAATTAATTTGGGCTATCCGATACAGTTCCATTGTTGTGCCTCACTTAACAAGGCAATAAAATTGCTGAACTGAAAAATGTTGTAATTAAAAAAAAAAAAAAAAAAAAAGACTGCAACAGACAATTTTAACCAATAAACCATGAGAATTTTCTGCATCGACAAACCTCCTTTAAAAAACTAAACCATTGTGTGAAAGTACACAATACAAATCTGAAACTACCCAGGTGATGAAGGATATCTTCAGGTTTTTTTTTACTAACCAGAAATTTGCACTCTGGCAAATTTACCAACCCCAAGAAGGGTATTGCACACTTTGGTTCACTAAACTGCAGTCTGCCACCACTTTCAAACACGATTTAAAATAGGCTATTAAATAGTCCCATAATTATGCAATGGTAATGAAAATTCATAAAGGAAGCCTGTTTGTGCAATCATCCTGGTAGAGGTGGTGACCAAACAAGTCAGTGGAGCTGCTTTGAGGATTTTTTGTACAAAGCCCAAAGAAATGTCACAGTCAACAACCGTTGTTGTTGTTGTTATTATTTAGTTTTTAGGAGCATTAGCAACTAAGGCCATATTGCCCCGGGGATATGCAGTGGTCATGGGCTCGAACCCCGGGCTAATCAAGAAGCATGTGCTAAGCACTGCTGCTTCTGCCCACCTGGCTACGGAGGTGCCAGGACTGCTGGGAATTATCATGGAACTTGTAAATACACAGGCTGTGTTAGGGTAACCAAGAATAAGAACAGGCGCATGTATACCTACTATACCTACTATTTAATTACTATACTCCTAACATGTATGCTAGGAGTATAGTAATTAAATTGATGAATTTGAAGTCTGATCAAGACATCAAAGGCAGATACTGTTGGGATATCAGACGTGTCACACAGATATAAGGAATGCAGAATTGGAATTTGGGGGGCACAATGTGTACAGAGAGGATAGGAAGGGAGGAGGGGTTATGCTGTTAGTTAAGAAACACAAAATCTAAGGAAGTGCATACAGCTAACATGGGAGGACAGCGCAATGTTGACTAATGACTCTGAGGAGTACACCGAACAACTGTACAGAAAAATAGTGGGCCAATAAATCAAAATTTCTTATAATGGGGGATTTTCACTTCCTGATATTGACTGGAACTTTTGGATTGGTAACTCGCACACTAGCAGTATTTTGTGGATTTACTGGATGACTTGTTTTCTACAGCAGCATGTTCGAGAAGCAACCAGAGGGAGTAATATTCTTGGTCTGATTATGCAGTGATTATTTATGCATTAAGAATCTGCAGATAAAGGAACCACTTGGTGGCAGTGATCAAGTGTACTGATGTGGGATTTACTTAAAAATGTTAGGTTAAAGGGAAGGATTTTTGTATTTGTAAAGGTGACAACAGTGGTCTCAGACAGTTTTTAAATTCTATACAATGGGACCAACTGATGATTTTACCAACAGCAAATTCAAAATGGGAAGCATTCAAGGAATTAATCTTAGAAGCTACTCGGCTTTTCATGCAAACTAAGAAATACCGTTCAAGGTTTAGGCCTAAGTGGATATTAGATGAACTATTGAGACTCGTGGCAGAGACTCTAGAAGGAAGGGATGAATCAGATTGGTCCATTTGATATCAATGGTTCAACTGTTGATCATCCTGCTCAGGTAGCTAACACACTGAATGGGTATTTTTCATCTACATTCACATGTGAGGAATTCTGTAGGGAAGTGGAGGCAAGATGCTTATTAAACTCTAATAAGGAGTTAAATGATTTTGAAATAACTGGGAGCAAAGTGGAGGAGAAAGAAGTTAAACATAAGAAAGACACCTCAGGTAGATGGGATCTATCCAGTTATATTAAAGGAGGCAGCAAAGATAGTAAGCAAACCATTAGCCATAATTATTATGACAGTTTCCTTGAACTCAAGGGAGGTCCACAGATTATAGATGTGCAAATGTATCCCCAATTCACAAAGGGGGATCAAAGGGTGACAAGAGTAATTACAGACCTGTTAGTTTTAACTTCTGTTCTGGGAAAAACAATAGTCACTGGTTAACGAAGCATTGCAAGATCATCTTGACAAGATGGCAGTAATAATTCAGACACAGCATGGATTTGTTGAGGGGAAGTCTTGTCTGACCAACATGATTGGATACTATGATGTGGTCACAAAGGAACTGGATGCAAAAATAATTTTGATATTGCATATTTGGATTTCAGGAAAGCTTTTGATACTGTTGCACATGGAAGACTATTGCACAAATTGCAGCAGTATGGCATTAAGAGCAGATTGCAGCTATGGATAAGGGGATGGTTGAGTGGGAGAAGACAGAGAGAGGCAATCAATGGCCGCTGCTCTTCACAGACTAATGTTATTAGTGGCATCCTCAAAGGTTTGGTGTTGGGCCCATTATTGTTTTCTATATTTATCAATAATGCAGACGAAGGTATATCAGGCTTAATGTCCAAGTCTGCAGATGATACAAAAGTTGGCAGGTTTGTTAATGAGAGTAATGACAGTATGCTACTGAAACTGGATCTAGAAAAGTTGGGCAGATGGGCTAAGAGGTGACTACTAAAGTTTGAACATTGGCAAATGCAAATTGCTGCATATGGGTAGCAGTAACCCCAGAGTGACGTACCAGCACTCAGTACAACACTCAGGGTAGTGGACAATGAAAAAAGATCTGGGGGGTAATTGTGCAGTTGGATATGAAGTTTTCTGAGACATGCAGACAGGTGCCAGAGCAGCTCATGGGTTCTTGTTAATGATATGCAGGAATTTTGCTAGTATTGAAAAGGAGGTGATTATCCCTTTGTATAAGGCAATGGTCAGCCCACACCACATCTTGAGTACTGTATACAGGTCTGAGCACCTCATTTTAGGAAGAATGTAGAGTTGCTAGAACTAGTACAGAGAAGGGCAAAGAGATTGGTGAGGGGAACAAGGGGTTGCTCTTACCAAGAAAAGCTTAAGTTCTAAAAATTGCAGTGTCTGAAGACTAGGCACCTCCAAGGTGATTTGGTTGAGGTGTATTAGGCCTGGAATGGTTTGAGCAGACTCAATGCTGATGGGATTCTTCCTCTTGCTCAGATTACGCACCTGAGGGGGCATAAATTCAAATTGAAGAAAGACAGTTATAGAATATATGTGCGGAAATTTTCCTTTAGCCAGTGGGTGGTTGATTGCGGGAAAAAATTTCCACTTGTCATTGTGAAAGTTGATAGCTTATATAAATTCAAGCAAGAACTGGACAAACTTTGGTGTGAATGGATGGGTGAAATGGGAAGGGGTTTTTTTTTTGCCGATGCTGTCTAAGCTTTCTTTCTTGCACCATATGCCTCTACTAATGCTAGGTAGCTACATACAAACAAAGTTTGTTTGGGTGTAAATATTTTTCCTTGGAATACTGGTCAAAATTTTCCTGTGCATTACATTGGTTGTGAGCTAAATTTTTAAGAAAGAAATTTCTTGCTGTTTGTTGCAGGGCTGTACAAAGAAAAAAAAAAAGGGCTGTAAAAAGAGAAGGGTTCATTTTGACCCATTAAGGTGAAGCGGATGTATCCTATTACATTAAAAAAAATCAGTGTGAACAAAAATTATGAATACAAACTAAAACTACTGCACAATTTAATTATCCATAATGAAAATGATCAAAACAATGTCATTTATATTAATTTTTACTAAAAGTTAATTAATTGAAATACATATGTACAATGATAATCAATAAAAAACTAAGTAAGCAACCAGTTACAGCGAATTTCATTTTTCTGAATTATTGAAACTGGCTACAGTGACCTATGCAAAGCAGACAATTCTTCTGGTCCAATGGTGTCTGCTTTAGATAGGTTTCACAGCATAATGAAGTTTGATCACAAATGTGTTCATTCATATGACTGCATGACTTTGAGTAATATCAATAACATACTGCTTTTGAAAGAAAAGCTAGTAATGATTTCTATGGATGGGTGCATATTACCAAAAACTGCCTTTGAAAAGTGGTATACTAGTTATAGTGAGTAATGGATTCAGTGAACATTTATCGTCAATCCCTTTAATTTCTTTATAACTGAGTTCAACTATATTCAGTCGGTTAAAGGAAAATCTGGGTAAATTTTATAATGAAATCATTGTACTAGTTTAAGATTTAACAGTTGCCTCAGCTGCAATTATAAAAAAATAAAGATTGAAATACAGCAAAAGCAAAATTTTTTTCAACCTCTAGGAAGAGGTGATGGGTGGGACAGCACAACTCTTAAGAACAATGAGAATAAGGAATTCTTGTTATCACCACTATGGTTTCCTTCTGCATCTCTGGGAGCTATAGTCTGAATGCATGCTGCTGCCTCTACAGATTCATGTTAGGTTTGCCCAAGTACAGTAATACATTATTTTTTAAATTATCTTCAAATGAATCACCACTATTCTTTATATTGTGAATTATTTATTACATCATTTGCATTTATAAAAATACAACAAAAACAAAAACAACAAAAAAAAAAAAAATCAATCTACATTTTCTTAAGTTTTGAAACTCAAAAAACAGTTTGAAAGTCTTAACAGTTTGAAATTAAGGGGGTTCTTGTATATTAAACAAAAAAAAAAAAAAAAAAAAAGAGTTAAAAGATTTAAGTTAAGCCCAATATGTAAATATCTTAAAAGGCAAAAACTCAGGCATATCTAACACAAAGGACAAATGACTAAGCCAAATCCATAATTTTTCACCATCTTTATTTTTTTTTGAAATTAACTTTATGGTGCTTACCCATGGACCTTTGCAACAAGGGGTGAAGGGCTAGCCTAGCTCAACCCACTGGTTTGCAGTGATTGGACGATCTATTCCTGTGCATAACTTCATTTCTTGATTTTAAACCAGCACCAAAGGAAGGGATCTGCAACTATTTCTCCCCTTTGGCACTGGTTTAAAATTGGGAAAGATTTTCTCCCTTTTGGTGCTGGTTTTACAATATATGAAGATTTCAGATTATTCCATTTGTATGAAGATTTTAAATTAGAATTATTCAGTAATGTGTTGATAACTGAAGGACAACTTAATGATTTTGTATCTGATATGTTAGATATGTTAAATTTAGTGCTTTTCAAAGATATTGCAATGAGGTATTTAGTAAAAAGAAACAGTTTTTGCATGCAGCTAGGCACTAGTTGTTGTTGTTATTTGTTTTTTTTGGAGCATTAGCAACTAAGGCCATATTGCTCCGGGATATGCGGTGGTCATTCCCTGACCTTTCCGCATCCTCCGTATTTGGTGGTGACAGGCTCGAACCCCAGTCTAATCAAGAAGCGTGTGCTAACGCACCGCTGCTCCTTTCCACCTGGCTACGGAGGCCTAGGCACTAGTATTTTTAGTTATATATATATATATCCCATGATTTGGGTGGGGTTTTTTTTGCTAGTACTCAGGATTGGGCACTCCGGGTACAGGTGCTGCCATCCACTGGATGCAGGACATTGTGCAGCTACTGGACTAAGGCCAAACTCCAGGTGCCAATGGATGGACACCAGGTATCAGTTGTCCTGGTGGCATAGAGGCCTGACATACACACACTACAGTACACACTTATACTATGTCACACCTATTTTACAGAATTTCTGTATTTCTTTACAGAGATATTAGGTGGAAATAGGCATATGCTTGGGAGCCACCATAGACAGGGAACACATACACAATGAGCCATTAGGGAATGTGCTCTCGATTCAGGTCTGAGGAGAGAATAATCAAGTGCAGAGTGCTCTGGTTCAAAAAGACTATTTTATCAGGGATGGCCTATTGTTATAGACACGGATAATTTTTTTTTTCTTTTTTTTTTTATAAATAAAGATATGTGGACTAGAACCAGGATATGTATTTAGAAATTAAACCTGATTATGTTGCAAACAGGTTGTCAGTTTTAAGGGAAATAGAGATGACATTTTAATTCAAGTGAGAACTAATAGCACTAACTGTAAAGGACTATGCTGAAAAAACACCGTGGGTTAGGCGAGACTTAAGGGACTCTGCAAGGCTTCAGTCTAGCCCATCCCGGTAGATGGAATAAATCTACTTTGTAAAGATGGAATACATTTAAACAAAGGCAGTGAAAGGGCCTTTGCCAAATATCACTGAGGGGGGTGCCTCAAAGCATTCAGGGAAACTACTAGTTAGAGGGGCTAGAAATAATATGAACATATTTATCTGATGATATGGGTCAAAAGATGTTTGCATATATCAGGAGGTCTTATGATGCCTCAAAAGACCACAACCCTTCAAATAATGGGAAGGTATGCTCAGGGCAGCAATGTCTTAAATAAATGGGAATTTAATGACAGCGCAACAAGCTTACACAACTTCAAAGGATAAATTAGAATAGTAAAAACAACACAAGAACATTCAATCTGATATATGCCTAAAGAAATGTCAGCAATAAAAAGAATAAAGTTTGAACTCCTGGTTAGGACAACCAATGCTGACATAATGAGTGCTAACAAGAAACTTGGTGTCACCCATAAATATGGTTGATGAATTTCGCTTTGTCTGTGAAATGAATTTAAAAAAGACATTCAAGATAGGAGGGGTGAAATTATTGTATTTTTTATCAAAACAGGCTAGGCATAACAAAAGCATTCCCAGGATTGGAACTAATGCATGCCAACACAGAATCTGTGTGCGAGGTAGTTGGAAGCAAAGAGAAAATGAAGGTTACAGCATGATACAAACTGCACAATATGAATACCTTCTTACGAATGATTTCAATTTGTCCTTTACTGGTTAAAGCAAGTGGGGGGGGGAACTCATGGGGATACAAAATAAGCATTAGAAAAAGTACCAGGGACTATAGATATGAGCTAAATATTATAGCAGAAATCCTTGGAGAGCAGACTATGTCTATCTGTTGGTATTAGGTGTATTGAAGTTCATCAAGATTAGAGTTTTCACCTAGAATTTATGATAGTCAGAGAATCTGGCTGATGTACATGGAGGTGGAAGGCTGTTTGTCACACCACTTGAAATGGACATTCCATAAGTAAATGTGTCACAGAAGTAGACATCGGCAGTGCAGACAGTCTAGCAGTTCATCTTTTTTAAGTAGCTACAAATGTGTGTCCACTATGTATTCTTGCTAGAATGATTTCTTCGTGTCAATTCATTCGAAAACCTGATTTCCACTGCTATATCCTGTTTTATTTGACTGTACCAGACTTGCACCCACTGATTCAAATATGCCTGTTTAATGACAAATTTATAGTCAGTACAGCCACCCCTTGACTTATGTAAATTCGACTTTACATAAGTTTTTGCTGGCCGGTGCAAACTTTAAAAAAACCATGGAAACGTATTTTGCATCACGTAGGAATAAATGGAGGCATCGTGAAAATATCGTAATGGGAACCCAATAACACATTGTTTTTTTTTTGGTAATTTGTTCCAAGACCTCAGAAGTTGAAATTTTCGCTATATAAATAAGCTATTTACCTCTCTAAAAGGTCACATTTCTGGAGTTCACTACCATAAAACAATAAAAACAATTTGCACATTCCGATTTACTGGGCGTTTCTGTTAGTGCATCTAATTATAAACGGGTAGTAAACTCAAATCTTACTGCATTTGCAATAATCCCGATAACTGGAATTGTGTGGGTTTTTACATTATTATGGTAAAATATGTTCCCCCTTCACTGAAATCTTCAATAATATAAAAAACATTTTCAGAATCTTTTGTAATCTGAGCAAGCGGAAGAATCCCATCAGAATTCAGCGGGCTCAACTCATTCAAGGCCTTATACACCTCAATCAGATCACCTCATAGGTGTCTAAGTCTCCAGCCACTGCAATTTGCAAAATTTAGGCCTCTCTTGTTAAGAGGACCCCCTTCGTTCCCCTCACCAATCTTTGTTGCTTTACATGAGGAATGATGCTCTTCCCGTCATATTGCTTATAGAGTGTCTTGTAATCAGTCGACAGTGAGTAGATTTCTTTCCAAACTCAAGAATACTGGTTCTGATGATAACAAAAAAGGAACCGGACACAAACAAGTCTCTACGCCAAAATAGGACTGGGTTTTGAACCACTTAAACCTTAAAACTGTAAAGCTTCTTCATCTGAGCTGAAAAGAGAATGGGAAGAACATACAGCAGTGGCAGCAAGTGCAGTAACAGTCAGAAGACACCACTTCAAAAATTGACTTGTAGCCCTTTGTTCTAAGAAGCCCTCCTCACACACAAAATGAAACAGGCCCGATTAATTTGGTTTAAGGAGCATGTCAAATGGACCTCGGGAGCAGTGGAAGTCAATTATTTTCTCGGATGAGAAGAAATTCAACCTGCATGGCTCTGATGGGAGACAAACGATTCACCGTAGACGGGGCGAAGAATACCATCCAGACTGTATGGTGTCTACAATGAAATTCCCTAACAGCCAAATGATATAGGGGTGCATTTCATATTGCAGAGTAGGTCACCTGCAGTTTATAAAAGGTTCCGTAAATTCCAATGGATACCTGGCTATATTGGAAGGCAAACCATTACAGACCATTTCAACCTGCCAAGTAACTGCATCTTTCAGGAAGACTCTGCTCCTTTTCATCGGGCAAAAGGTGTAAGTAGGCACTTCTGTTGTTACTTTAGCTTCATTTCTGCATTAGAGGTTCAACAGTAATGTGTTTACATTTGTTACAGGTGAAAAAAATTCTTCCAATGGTATGTTCTTCCAAAATACCACTGGAAGAACGGTCCATTACAACTGTTAGCTGGCCAGGAAACAAATCAGAACTGAATCCTATAGAGAACTGTTGGCATCGTGTGGAATCTGCAGTTGCCAGAAAGAAACCTAAGACCCTTTGTGAACTTCAGGAAGCCATAATTCGTGTTTGGAACCACAAACTATCAGTTGATTTTCTTCAGAAATTGATCTTTTCAGTGCCTTAATGGTGTGCTGCTGTCATCAGGGCCAGAGGTGGTTCAACTAAATATTAGTTTGCACCTGGTGAACTTTTCATTTTGTTTTCCATTTAAAATGATAAACTGAAAGTAAATTGGGGGCTTCTGATAACATTTCAGCCATAATTGTCATGTTTACCAAAACTGTTGTATAAAGGTTACATATGCTCATTCTGGAATATTTTGAGAGCACCTGCCAAATATTACTTAGCTTTGCCTTAACTATTAATAAATATCTTTTGTTTATATTTCTATTTGTGATGCTAGTCATTAAGGCAACATACCATTGTGAAAAAGAGTCAGAAATGTCAAATTCCTAGGTGATGCACTTTCTTTGAACACCAGTGTATTTATTATGATATTGATGAAGTATATCAGGCTTAGTGTCGAAGTTTGCAGATGTACAAAGGTTGGCAGGGTTGTTAATGAGAGTAATGGCAGTGTGTTACTGCAACAGGATCAAGAAAATTTGGCAGATGGGCTGAGAAGTGGCAACTGAAATTTAACACTGACAAATGCAAAGTACTGCATGTGGGTAGAAGTAACCCCAGAGAAACGTACCGACTGTGTGGTACTACACTTAAGGTGGTAGAAAATGAAGACCTGGGAGTAATTCTGCATTCAGATATGAAGTTTACTGAGCAATGCAGACAGGCTGCCAGAGCAGGTCATGGGGTTTTGTCAATGATACACAGGAATTTTGCTGGAAGGGAAAAGGAGGTGATTATCCCTTTGTATAAGGCAATGGTCCGGCCACACCTTGAGTACTGCATATAGGTCTGGAGGTCTCATTTTAGGATGTAGATTTGCTTGAGCGTGTATAGAGAAGGGCAAGAAGATTGGTGAAGGGAACGAAGGGGTCCTCTTACCAAGAGAGGCTTAAGTTCTGCAAATTACAGCGGCCGGAGACTAGGCACCTGCGAGGTGATCCGACTGAGGTGTATAAGATCTTGAATGGGTAGAGCACGCTGAATTCTTATGGGATTCTTCCGCTTGCTCAGATTACAAACCTAAGGGGACATAAATTCAACTTGAGGAAAGACAGCTGTAGAATAGATGTGTAGAAATTTGCCTTTAGCCAGTGGGTGGTTAATTGCTGGAACCAATTTCCATCTTTTTTTTTCGTATTTTGGTAGTTGTTGGCACATCAGCTTCTGTGGCCATAATGCACCTCCCAAGGTTTTTGCAGTACTTTGATCCAAGCCCGAGGCGGGATTTGAACCCGTGACCTTTGGGTTGCCTGGCAGACACTTTACCCACGTGGCTAGCCCGGTCGGCCATCTGTCGTGGAAGTATTAGTATTAGCAATGGCCACATGGGGCAAGGAAGCCTATGGCTTATGCTGCACAGCCAAAAAAATAAAATATATAAATAAATAATAAAAATAATTAAATAACAAATAAAATAAATAAAATAAAATAAAAAATAAATAATTAAATAACAAATAAAATAAATAAAATAAAATAAAAAAATAATAAGAAGAAAAAAAATTTAAAAAATAATAATAATCATTAATAAATAAGAGAAAAGGAAATGGACAACATAAGCATTTCCCTCCTCCCATAGGTAATTATCCAGCTGACCTTTGAATTTCCCCAAACTGTCAACCTCTACCACCCATGTAAGTAATGATTAATGATTCATCTCTAACAGAGTGTCTCCACTCGCTTTCTCATAGACGCACTGTTTCTGCTGCATGCCTCTTCTACAGATACTTCCATGGGCACTGTTCTTCTGAATTGGCTTCTATAGTTCCCGCTCTCTCTTTCAAAACAGTCCGAACACGTGCAGCCACCAGCCAACATCCATTTACTGTCCAACTTCAAACCCACAGAACCAACTTTTCATCTTCCTCATTTATTCATTCAACTGCCGTTTTCTGGAACAACCTTCCTTCATACGTATTTCCTGAAAATTACAATCTACAGAAGTTCAAGTCCAATGTCAACAAATATCTTCTTTCGTCTTCTCAACCTCCAACCCAAGCACGGTACTAAGTACTATAGGTTCTAATACCTCTCGTGTTTGGGGTTCACATAAAAAAAAAAAAAAAAGCAGGATGAGGATTTCTGTGAACTTAACATTTTATTTGTATAGATTTTTAGAGAGCTTATAGATTATGCAGAAAATTTCTGCAAGCAGCATGCCAAATTTCTAGTCACACTGTTCAGAAGATTCCATCACCACTTGTACTTATTTCTATATATGTATTGTATATTTTCATACGGTATGTGAATAGAATCCATTTCTAACTTTTTATCTTGTAAAACGAGCTATTCCAGTAACTTATTCCAGTAATTTATAACTCGCTGGCTCAAATAAAACTTCCTGCAATCTAGTCTAAACATCTCCCCCTGTAACTTGAAATTATGGTCCCTAGTTTTAGAATCATTTATAACCGTGAAAATTTCATCCTCATTCATTTTGCTTATGCCTCTCACAGCTTTAAACACCTCAATCAAGTCTCCTCTAAAGTGCCTAATTTCCAAGCTCTACAACCTACATATTTGAAATCTTTCCTCGTATGGACACCCTTTTGCCAATTTCACCAGGCGAGTTATCCATCTCTGGGCCCTTTCAAGAAGAACAATGTCATTCTTTAGGTGCGGTCTCCATACCTGAACACAGTATCCAAGTGTGGTCTAACAATAGTCTTATACAACGGGATTATGACATCCTTATCTCTACCAATTGTTTGATACATCATCGATAGGACACCATGGGCCTTCCTTGCAACCTGTCTACAGTGCTCAGAGAGTTTAAAGTCTGACTGTATCATAACATCCAAGTCCCTTTCCTCCACAACCGGCTTTAGTTCAACTCCGCAAAGTGTATAAGTTATTTTGGGGTTACTGATCCCCAGGCGCATTACCGTACACTTTTCTGGATTAAAGCATAGCTGCCATTTTTCTAACCATCCCTGAAGTTTATCTAGATCATTCTGAAGATCTAGATAAACTTCAGAATGAAGATCATTCTGAAGATCGGCAAATTTAGACATCTAGGGTGGACGATGAAGAGAGAGGGGTAGCAGTAGTTAAAGGCAAAGGAATGGGATATAACTTCAGGAAAGGAAATTACGATGGCTTAAGGTGCTACATGGCCTCTGTTAACTCTGACATGTTGATACAAATAACAATCATCTAATTGATTTAAAAATTGTTCCCCGTGTGGAGTTTCCCTCCATGATTTCATTGATGTCATTTATGAAAATCCAAAACAACAATGGTCCTAATACTGATCCTTGGGTAACCCCACTTCTTACATCAACCCAATCTGAGGAATAACCATTCATCACAACCCTCTGCCTCCAGCCCTGAAGCCATCCATCTAAGGATTTTCCCTGTGATTCCAATCTGTTCCAGCTTATAAAGTACCCACCCATGTGGGACTGAGTCAAATGCTTTGCTGAAATCCAAATAAACAATGTCGAAATTATTCCCAAAGTCCAGCTCTTGAGTGACCCTGTTAAAATAGCTAACCAGATTAGTTAAACATGATTTTCCCTTTACAAAACCATGCAGAGTATCCTTCAGAATTCCATCTCTATCTAAATGATCCTGAATTCCAACTCTGATCATTGTCTCCATGATTTTCCCTACTACTGAAGTTAGACTAACCAGCCGGTAATTTCCCACTTCACTCTTAGAACCACCGTTATGTATTGGAGATATATTGGCACTTTTCCAAACTAATGGAATCACTCCCGAGTTCAGTGATGCTCGCATAATTAGCCTCAATGGTTCAATGCACTCACTTGCCGCCTCCATTAAGATCATAGGGTATATGCCATCAACCCCAGGAGCCTTATGGCCTGTACACTCAAAAGTTTTTTTATTAAATAAACATGTGAAATTTCAACACCATTCATTACATTTTTTTCAACTACATTCCCAAAATTTATCTTTGATATAAAGGGTTTTTCTTTTGTAAATATCAATGCAAAGCAACTCTTGGGTTCATTGCAACTTCAGTAGGGGTATCTAATACTCATCCACATCTATTACATAAGGGTCCAATCTGGTTTGTGCTTCTCTTCTTTACATTTATATATGTGAAGAATTTCTTATCCCCCACCCCCTTTGCACTTTTTGCCAGCAATTTCTCATAATCTGCCTTTGCCAGCCTAGCCTTTTCAGTGACACTATTACAGATCAATTTGTAGCTGTTATATGCTTCTGTACTTTTTATTGCTCTGTAATCTTTCCATGCCGTCTTTTTCTGCTCAAGTAATCTGGCAACTTCATTATTCATCTAATTGGAATCCTCCTCGTGGAGTATTTTTTTAATGGTATATACGCATTCAAGGCTTCTGGTGATTAATGTTTTAAAGGTATACCATAGTTCAATTGTATTCACTTTCTGTGAGATATCTACCCAGTTAACAGAGGCCATGTAGCACCTTAAGCCATCGTAATTTCCTTTCCTGAAGTTATATCCCATTCCTTTGCCTTTAACTACTGCTACCTCTTTCTTCATCGTCCACCATAGAACTCCATGATCACTTCCTGCTACTGGTTCCTGTACTGTCAGTCCTATTATGTCATCTGGTTCATGGGTGATGATGAGGTCTAGAGTATTCTTTTCAATAGTACTTTCTCTGACATGTTGATACAAATAACAATCATCTAATTGATTTAAAAATTGTTCCCCATGTGAAGTTTCCCTTGCAGTTGATAGCTTAAATAAATTCAAGGAGGAACTGGACAAACGTTTAGAGGAATGATTGTGTGACTTTTTTTTTTGGCTGATGCTACATAAGCTCATACACTTGCTTTCTTGCATCACATGCCTCTATTACTATTATTCCTATTTACTTATTACAATGATGAAGGGAAAGTGACCAACGGAAAGTGCAAGTGCTGGTAATGCTAGGGGAATGAAACAACACAAAATTGATTTAGAAATTAAGATGATTAATTAAGAAGTACGAAGCAGGACAAAGTTTGTCATCTATTGCACGGAATTAGGTCTCGCTGCTTCAACAGTGAATACTATTTTAAGGGGCAGTGTGCATATAAAAGAACATGTTAAAGGATCAACGTATTTCCCACCGGGGCCAATCCGTCCCAACAGTGATCACAAAACAGCGTTCAGATGCTATATCGAAGATGGAAAAGCTATTAATAATATGGATAGAAAATCAGATTCAGAAGCAAGTGCCCCTTAATCTAATGGCCATTCAAGCAAGAAGTATTTATGAAGATAACGATAAGTATGGCAAACCCCAAGCCAAGTTCGTGGAAAGCAATGGGTGGTTTAATGGGTTCAAACATAACGCTGGTGTCCAAAACATTAAAGTATGCAGTGAAGTCTCTAGTGCCGATTCTGCAGCTGCAGAGAAATTTTGTGATGTGTTGGAAAACCCCCCTTCTAAATCTACACAGTCCTCAACTTCCATAGCGGTGTGCTTAATTCTGGCAACGATGCTCGAAAAGTAAAACTTGCTGAAGTTATGTCTGTCCCCTCCCTTTTTTTGTAATTTTATAATTTTGAAATTTTTGCAATTTTGTACACTTTTGTAATTTTTCCTGTGAATGAGATAAAAAACTGAATAATTTCTATTTACATTTTTGTCGGACATTTCTTTTTTGCTTCTATCAAATTCAGCGTGCATAGTTATGAGTGCTGAATTTCCCTAAATGCTTATTTAGGGAAATTCCGACTTACGTAGCATTCCACGGAACACAACACTTACATTAATCGGGGAGTGGCTGTATATAGAATTTGACAGGGTAGAAAATGCAAACTTGTTAGACATTTTGCTGCCCAATCAGAACTTTCATTTCCTAGGATACCCAAATGCCAGGGTATCCAGCAGAATAACTTTCTTTGTCTTTCAGTCTCATTAGCTGAGCTTGAATTTAACATATTGGATGTACGGGTGTGTGTTTTCATCAAAGGAAATTTGTTACAGTCATTGAGTAGGTAAATACCAGATGTTACAGAAAAAGGGATTTCTCAACGTATACCAAGGCTATAATATGGCAAATAACCCAGCTGAGTAGCTGATGTATTGATTTGGGAGATAGTTGCATTTAACTGGACCACTGCAGCACCTATCTGAGTATCGGTTTCAGAGCCATCTGTGTATATTTGGGATTGGTGAGAAAACTGTTAAATATGCTGCATGAACCTGTTTAATGTTAAAGTTTTCCAGGATATTTTTCCCCTGCTATTGAAAATAACTATTGAAATTTGGTATAAAAGTTTACCATGGTGGATTTGTAACAGTACTCTGGGATATATTATCAAAGCTTAAGCCATATTTTGGAACTAGTTCTTGCAGTCATATGCCAACTGGTTCATATGCAGTGGTTTGTTTCTGTATAGATTTTCCTATTACAGATTAAAAAACTATTCTCAAATAGGGTAATTAGGCAGGCTTCAGATTTTCAAGGCATAGTTTAAAAGTACATTTGTCTCTGGAGATTTAGCAATGGTTTATAGGCTTCTGCATATAAACTTTCTGCAGATGATGTTCAATATGCACCTAGGGAAATTTGTAAACTACCATGATGTGTACAGCCATGGCTTTTTACACTTTGTCTACAAGTGCTGCACACAGGAATTCCATAGTCCAGTCTGGATCTCATCAAGATACGGTATAAGTGAAATGGCATATAGCAATCGGCATCCTATGTTATTGTAGAGACATCTGATATGCACCAAGGAGTTAAGTTTTCTACCAAAAATAAGACCAAAGAAAGGAATACTAGTAGAGAGAGAGTTATCTAGTGATTTGTCAACTTTAATTTTTGATCTGGATGGATACTATGCTTTTTACAAAAGTGTAGTTTACTATATAATATCAGTGTAGATACACCATAGTTTACCCATAAATTTAACCTACTTATGAAGTGTAAAGGCATTTTAATTGTATCTCATATTCTGGTTACCTTCACGACGAGATATCAAGTACTGCACTAATTTGAATAAATAACACTTCTCTAGTAGAGAAGACTACTATTATTAATTCTCAGTGGATACCACCACCCACGTGGCACTGTTTCAAAGCTAGTTTGGCTCCGCCCCATCATCGGTGGGTATGCAGGTACCCTAGTAATCTAAACATGCCATCGCAGTTGCGAAGTAATTCCACAATATGAGAAATGCCAAATGGTGAATGAATAATAATGTACAGGGCGAAATGCACAAGACATAATTCATATGGGTTTGAGTAAGTAGTGCAATAACTGGATCTCATTGTGAGGGCAACCACAATATGAGATACAATTAAAACAATGCCTTACACTACATACATAATTTAAATTTATGGGTAAACTATGGTATATCTACACTGATATTATACAGTAAATTACCAAACCCATATGAAATTATGCCTTGTGCATTTCACCTTTTACAAAAGTGTAGTGTACAGCTGTTGTGTTTTGCTGTAATATTCTATATCAATTGTTTTCAGTCCATAATTTTATTTTATTTATTGCACCTTGATCAGATGCATGTTTTGGGAATGACATCAGATATCAACTTCATCTGCATAGGGGTACATTTCGACTGTGTCAGTATGTCTTCTGTTATGGAATTAATTCTGACTGCAAATAAAGCTGAGTTAACAGCCAAGCCTTGAGAGCCTACTTCTTCGTGGACACATATTTGTGATAAGGTTTCTGATGTATCACCTGGAAGGTTCAATGACTGAGAATATAATCAGTAACACTGTGATGAGACATTATATGACTCAACTATTCAGCAAACCTACAAAAATATAATTATTTATTTCTTATTATTGTTTATACAGTCATATTTATGTAACTTTTTGAATATATCTATATCCTTAATATTTCATTAGTTATTTTTTGATTATAAATTGTTTCAGGTAAGATCCTGTAAATAACTGAAACACATTCATTGTCATGCCTCGAAAGTGTACAAATCACCGAAAAACAAATTATGCTATGTGTATGGCTTTTTCATAACTAAATCACAACGGTGCACAATCATGACAAATATTCAAAAAACATTTTGCCAGTTATATATTTTGGTTGTCTTCTAGATAATCAGAATAAGGCGTGAATAACACACATTATTTGTACCACAATTATTTGTTCAAATGGATTATATGATTACTTGAACGTAAGGAAAAAGTTTATACTGTTTGCCAAACCCATGACATAAAGGGAGCCAAAAGCAACAATGACCACTGTTAATTTTGTAATGTGAATTTAATCAGATCTTCAGCAAAGAATAAGCACAGGATTCTTCTTCCGAACCGAATTCAGCAAAGATACCAATTCTTCACGATGACAGTATGCCAATGTTGGTACCTACACAGCATGGACTATATTTATTAAAAGATGACATGGAATACAATGAACACAATGTGTGGAGACCTCAGAACTTCAGCTGATGCCAAGTAAAAATCAGATAAAAAGACATCAGAGCTAGGGCTGTTTACTCAAGATTAGTTGGAGGCATGTGATGCAAGAAAGCAAGTGTATGGGCTAATGTAGTATCAGCCAAAAAAAAAAACACAAACAATTTCACACATCCATTCCCTCTAAAACTTTGTCCAGTTTCTCCTTGAATCTATTTAAGATATCAACTTCCACAATGACAGATGGAACTTTGTTCGAGCAATTAACCACCTGCTGGCTAAACGCAAATTTCTGCAAATCTATTCTACAAATGTCTTTCCTCAATTTGAATTCATGCCCCGTCAGGTTCGTAATCTGAGAAAGCAGAAGAATCCTATCAGAATTCAGCATGCTCAACCCATTCAAGGCCTTATACACCTCAATAAGATCACCTCGCAGGTGATCTTATTGAGGGTCCAGTCACTGCAATTTGCAGAACTTGAGCCTTCCTTTCTTGGTAAGAGGACCCCTTCGTTCCACTCACCAATCTTGTTGCCCTTCTCTATACACACTCAAGCAAATCTACATTCTTCCTAAAATGAGGCCTCCAGACCTGTACGCAGTACTCAAGGCGTGGCCTGAACATTGCCTTATTCAAAAGGATAATCACCTCCTTTTCGCTACTAGCAAAATTCCTGTATATCATTGACAATACCCCATGACCTGCTCTGGCACCTGTCTGCACTGCTCAGAAAACTTCATATCTGATTGCACAATTACTGTCGGGTCTTTTTCATTCTCCACTACCCTTAGTACCATACAGTTGGTATATTTCTCTGGGGTTACTGCTATCCATATGCAGTACTTTGCATTTGTCAATGTTAAACTTCAGTTGCCATACTTCACAGCCCATCTGCCCGACTTTTCTAGATCCTGTTGCAGTAGCATACTGTCATTACTGTTATTAACAACCCTGCCAACCTTTGTATCATCTGCAAACTTCAACATTAAGCCTGATATACCTTCATCAATATCACTGATAAATATATAAAAAAGCAATGGGCCCAACACCAAACCCTGGGGGCCTCCACTAATAATATTAGTCCACGAAGAGCAGTGTCCACCGATTACCACACTCTGCCTTCTCCCACTCAACCATCCATTTATCCATACCAGCAACTTTCCCTTAATGCCACACTGCTCCAATTTATACAGCACTCTTATGTGCAAAGGTATCAAAAGCTTTACTGAAATTCAAGTACAGTTGTGCACCCATATCCACTGATTCAGTTACCTGCAGTTAACCATGGAAAAAATTGAAAAAACTTAATACATACTACTCGCATGTCCAATACGATGCTTCCCTTTATTTTTCACAATGTCAATTTTAAATCGAATAGCTTCCCTTTATTTTTTACGATGTTGCATATGGTTTGGTCACCAACATTATAATGGTTCTTTAGAGATTTAAATGATGCATCGTTTTCAAACATTTGAATAATTTCAAGTTTTTGTTTAATTTGAAAGCACAAATCTTGCATTTGCCCATCATTTTCGCAATTTCTAAACAAACAAACAAAAAAAAAAAAATCCAACATCCCAGACATAAATAATGAAACAAAATTTGTCCTTTTGCGATGCGACGGAACACGCACAACAATCGACGTGATGCACTAAATCAAACTAAATAATTGGTTGCTTTTTTTTTTTTTGTTTTGTTTGAGCGGTAGGTGTGAAGACAGCTGTGGTTGCAAGATAATAGGTACACTAATCTCCCAATGACAACTTATAACCCAGGTTCTTGTCACTTATTTACGACTTGCAAAATATCTGTTTATACCTACTCTAGTTATTACTTGAATTTTATGATTTCTGGGGTGGGTTTTTTTATTTTTTTATTTTTTGGAGTCTTGAAGTGTTGTGGTGCTATTTACTCCATAAACAGATTTTCTTGTGGTACTGGGTTTGAAGACCATACATTCCTTTTATTTAAGCCTGTTAGATCAACACAATACAAACTAAGGCCAATGAGAATTGCAAATGGATTGGCATGTGCACATTTCTCAGTTGCTTTTGGTCGTTATAACGAGATATCAGTAATCTTTTGCTATTACTGCCCACAGACACTGTCTTTCTTGGGATTCCAGGTTCTTGTATCCTGTAACTGTTTCCATGACTTCTAGATGATACTTTCAGACACATTAAAAAATCTCATAACTGCCACATGGGATTGGCCCATCTCCAATTTACGGCTTCCTCAACACTGCCAGTTATTCAGATGGTACCTCCCTACAATGCTGTACAGTCCAGTAAAAGAAAAGCAGTCCAGGTGTATTCTTTCCAACCTAGCAGGAATAAGAGCGAAAAATGCCAATTAAGCCTATTTCTAGAAGTACAAATGTTGTATATCACAGACTTTTTTTATACCTATTTTTATATATATTTCTGAAAGAGCAAAAGAATTTGTTTCTCCAGTTTTACATGTTTCAAACAGTAGGCTATATTTAACTTCCTTAACTTCTGCACTTATTCTGTGCAAAAGTTAAAAAGGTTAACTTCTATGGAATGATTTCATTCCACTGGAATAACTCCCCTCACCCTTGAGCCAATGCAACTAAGGCTATGTGAGGCATCACTGTATTCTGTTTGTAAAATATTGCATGTATTCTACAGTGTCTGTTTTACAGAATTAAAAAACCAAGTTAGAGAGAGGGAGAGAGAGAGAGAGAGAGAGAGAACAGACAATTCTTAGCCTGGACTGACTAAAAGACAGCCAAAAGAATCAATAAACTGATATTTATTTCAAAATAGAACTATGTCTAATGCCCTTTACAACAGAACTGCATTTGTACACATAAGGGTTCTTATTGAAGAAATTTGAAATTTATTACTTACTCTTCAATTCTTTTGTTGGGACGGCTTGAAGACGAAGACCGATTGATATTAAGGCTCTTACAAATTCTTCTTCTGCTGCAAGCCGAGGAGCCTATGAGATTTCCACAAATAAATCTTATACCATTTCAGATAAGAATCTTATACCACTTCAAATAAGTATACATTAACAACACATGGTAATTAATCATACAAAATAATGAAATATAAACAAATTTAATTTAATTTAAAATCAGACCATCAAGGTTAGGTAAAATGGTTACCTAACCTTGGTTAGGTAACGTAACCAATAATGGTTAAGTAAAAGTGGCTATCTATATAATAATGAAAATGCTACCAATATATTTCAAAAACCCTTAAAAACTGAAAATGAACAAAAGGCTCTACTGTTATATGTTTACAGAGATCAGTAAGCCTTGATACAGTTTGTTTCAAGTATGATCCTGTATGATCACACATGGAAAATCAGAGTAGGTGAGTGTTTTAGGCCTAATGACTCTGATAAGTATAATGAATAATTGCCAGAGAAATAAAAAAAGTGGGCCAGTAAATCAGAATGTCTTCTAATGGAGGATTTTAACTAGAGATATTGACTGGAACTTGTGGATTCGTCACTCGCACACTAGCAAGACTTTTGTGGAATTATTGGATGACTGTTTTCTACAGCATGTTTGAGAGGCAACCAGGGGGAGTAATACTCTAGATCTGATTATCAGTAGTGATTATTCACGCATTAAGAATTTGCAGATAAAGGAACCACTCAACAGCGATCACAGTGCACTGATGCGGATTTTACTTAAAGTAGTAGTAAAGGGAAGGGTTTTTGATTTCGTAAAGGTGACTACAGTGGTTTCAGACAGTTTTAAATTCTATACAGTGGGATCAACTGATGATGTTACCAATGGTGAATTCTAAATGGGAAGCCTTTAGGGACTTAATCTTGGAGGCTACAAGCCTTTACATACCAACTAAGAAATACTGTTCAAGGTTTCAAGTCTTATATGGACGTCAGATGAATTAATGAGATTCGTGACAGAGAAGACAAATGAGGGATGCATATATATTATCAGGTGACACAGAAGCCTATGGCAGATATAAGCTAGTCTGTAATCAAATCACAAAGGAGGTTAGGCAGGCAAAGGCAGATTATGAGAAATCTTTGTCAAAGGATGCAAAGAAAAACAGCAAAGTGTTCTTTACTAATGTAAAGTCTAGGAGGAAAGGGATGAATCAGATTGGTCCACGTAACATAGATGGTTTAATTAACTGAATGAGTATTTTGCATCTACATTCACACATGAGGAGTTATCCAAGGAGGGGAATACCAGAAGTTTTTCAAACTAACAGGGAGCTAATTGATTTTGTAAAAATTGAGAGTAAAAATTGGAGGAGAAATTGTTGAAGTAAAACATACAGAAGGCACCTGGAGCAGATGGGATCTATCCAGTTATATTAAAGGAGGCAGCAAAGGAAGTAAGCAAACCCTTAGCCAAAATTATGAGAGCTTCCTTGGATTCAGAGGAGGTGTGCAAATGTATCCCCAATTCACAAAGGGGGTTCTCATCAAAAGGTGACAAGTAACTATAGACCTGTTAGTTTAACTTGTGTTCTGGGGAAAACAATGGAGTCACTGGTTAAAAAAAAACATTGCAGGACTATCTAGACAAGACTGCGATAATAGTTAACACAGAGCATGGGTTTGTTAAAGGGAGGTCTTGTCTGATCAATTTGATTGGATACTATAATGTGGTCACAAAGGAAGTGAAAGCAAATAATAATTTTGATATCATATACTTGGATTTCAGGAAAGCTTTTGATACATGTTGCGCATGGAATACTGCTATACAAATTGGAATGGTATTGCATTAAGGGCAAGTTGCTACAATGAATAAAGGGATTGGTGAGTGGGAAATGACAGAGAGAGTGGTAATCAATGGACAATGCTTTTCATGGACTAATGTTATTAGTGGAGTTCCCCACGGTTTGGTGCTGAGCCCATTGTTGTTTTGTGCATTCATCAGTGATACTGTCGAAGGTATATCAGGCTTAGTGTCGAAATTTGTAGATGGTAGCAACGATCTAGATAAGTTTGGCAAATGGACAAAGAAGTGGCAACTGAAGTTTAACGTTTACAAATCAAATCAAAGTACTGCATATGGGTGGCAGTAACCCAAAAGACACGTACCAACTGTGTGGTATTACAATCAGGGAAGTGGAGAATGAAAAAGGCCAGGCGGTAACTGTGCAGTCATATCTAAAGTTTGCTGAACAGTGCAGACAAGCTGCCAAGGCAGGTCTTGTCAATGTGGAGTCTTGTCAATGATACATACGAATTTTGCTAGCAGGGACAAGGAGGTGATTATGCTGTTGCACAAGGCATATTGTACATTGTACAAGGTCAGGCCACACCTTGAGTACTGTGTGCAGGTCTGGAGTCCTCATTTTAGGAAGGATGTAGAGTTGCTAGAACGAGTACAAAGAAGGACAACAAGATTGGTGAGGGGAACAAAGGAGTGCTCTTACCAAGTTCTGCAAACTAGTCTGGAGACTAGGCACCTGCAAGATGATCTGATTGAGGTGTATAAGGCCTTGAGCAAGCTCAATGCTGATAGGAAGGATTCTTCCTCTTGCTCTGATTACAAACCTGAGGGACCATAGATTCAAATTGAGGAAAGACAGTTGTGGAATAGATGTGCGGAAATTTGCCTTTAGCCAGCGGGTATTTGATTGCCGGAGCAAACTTCCATCGCTGGTTGTGGAAGTTGATAGTTTGAATACATTTAAGGCTGAGCTAGATAGGCATTTGGAGTGGTTGGATGGGTGAAATGGGAGGTGGTGTTTTTTTTTTTTTTTTTGGCTGATAAACTTGCTTTCTTGCATTGTATGCCTGTTTGTCTCAATGTATCAGTTGCTATCTAATGAGAGAACGAAAAGTCTCAGGATGATCTCACAGTGGTATCTCATAGGTTCCACTTTGCAAGTCTCATTAGATGAACTGATGACACTTGTAGCAGAGAAGAAAAAGGCATGGGATGTATGTAAGTTATTAGGTGTTATAGAAGCCTTTGGCAGATATAAACTAGTCTATAATCAAGTCATAGAGAAGGTTAGGCAAATCAAAGCAGATTATGAGACTGCCAAAGGATGCAAAGAAAGGCAGCAAAGACTTCTATGCTTATATTAACAATGTTTAAGTAAGACTAAATGCAGCTGGGCATAATATTTTTAAGAGTTATTTATCTATATAATATCGGTGTAAAAATGCCATAGACAACTCTTAAACCAACTCTTATATCAGACAACTCTTATATCATTTCAACTGTATCTCATATTGTGCTCATCCTTCACAACGAGGTACCATGTATTGCACTGCCTCGAATAAGTAACGCTTCACTAACAGAGAAGACTATTGTTACTCAGTGGGCATCACCAACCAGATGGAATTCAAGGCTTGTTGGCCTTTCATTGGTGGGCAGGCAGGCACCCTGGTATTGCAAACACGACAACCCAGTTGTGAAGATAATCCCACAATATGAGAGATGCCAACAGGTGTATGTGATAATGTTTAAGTAAGACTAAATGAAGCTGGGCATAATATTTTTAAGAGTTATATTTATCTATATAAATATAACTTTATATTTATCTATATAAAAATAACTTTATATAGATATACAGGGTGCCTGCCCACCCACTGATGAAAGGCCAACAAGGCCTTGAAATGGTGGTGTCTGGGTGGTGGTGCCCACTGAGAATAAGTAACAGTAGTCTTCTCTATTAGTGAAGCATTACTTAATCGTGACAGTGCAATACATGGTAACTTGTTGTGAAGGATTAGCACCATATGAGATACAGTTGAAATGATTCCCATTACACTACTATCGTAGTTTTCCTTTAAGAGTTGTCTATGATGTTTTTACACTGATATTATATAGTTACATTAACAATAGAATGAAGGATTTGAACCATAGTGGGCCACTCAATGGCAATGGTTTAACTGGTGATGACCTTGCTCAGGCTACAGACAAATTAAATAGATATTTTGCATCTACATTCACAAATGAGGAATTCTTTATGAAAGAGGATGCCAAATGTTTATCAAACTTTAATAGTGAACTAAATGATTTTGTGATAACTGAAAGGAAAGTGGAAGACAAAATTGTTGAAGCCAAACATGAAAAAAAGCATCTAGTGTGGATGGGATCTATCCAATTATATTAAGGAAGGCAGCAAATGAGGTAAGCAAACAGTTATCCATAATAATTATGAGAGCATTCTTGGATTCAGGGGAGATCCTATGGACTGGAGATGTGCAAATGTATCACCAATTCACAAAGGGTGATACGAGTAATTACAGACCTGTTAGCTTAATGTTTGTTCCATGGAAAATAATGAAGTCATTGGTTAAAGAAGTAATGCAGGATCATCTAGACAGGAATGCAATTATACTGTAGTCACCATATGGATTTTTAAAGAGTGGTCTTGTCTGACCAATCTGATTGGATACAATGATTAACATTAGTTGAGGCACACGATGCAAGAAAGCAAGCTTATACATAATCAGCCAAAAAAAAAAAAAAAAAAAACCTTCCCATTTCACCCATCCAGCCACTCCAAATGTATGTCTAGTTCAGCTTTAAATTTATTTAAGCTATCAACTTCCACAACAACAGATGGAAATCTGTTAAGCAATCAACTACCATCTGACTAAAGGGAAACTTTCGTACACCTATTCTACAACTGTCTTTCATCAATTTGAATCTATGTACCCTCAGTTTCGTAATCTGAGTAAGCGAAAGAATCCCATCAGCACTGAGCCTGCTCAAGCCGTTAAAGGCCTTATACACCTCAATCAGATCACCTCACAGGCGCCTAGTCTGCAGACACTGTAAATTTGCAGAACTTAAGCCTTTTTTGGTAAGAACACCCCTTTGTTCCTCTCACTAATCTTGTTGCCCTTCTTTGTACTACTCTAGCAACTCTACATCCTTCCTAAAATGAGGCCTCCAGACCAGTATGCAGTACTCTTTGACAATGCAGTAACAAAGGTACTGGATGCAAAAAATAATTTTGACATCATATACTTAGATTTCAGAAAAGCTTTTAATACTGTTGTACATAAAGACTGTTATACAAATTGAGGCAGTGTGACATTAAGAGTTAGTTGCTGCCATGGATGAAAGGATGGTTATTAATGGGCACTGCACTTCGTGGACTAATGTTATTAGTGGAATCTCACAGGGTCCAATGCTGTGCCCAATGCTGTTTTCTATATTTAATGATATAGATGAAGGTATATCACAAATCTCTAGGTCTGCAGATGATACAAAGGTTGGTTAGGGTAGTTAACCACAGTAATCAGGGTATGCTATTGCAACTAGATCTAGACAAATTAGGCAGATGGACTGAGAAGTGGCAACTGAAGTTTAATATGACAAATGCAAGGTACTTCATATGGGGAGCAGTAATCCCAGATTAACATACCAATTTGTATGGTACTGCACTTAGGGAAGTGGAAAATGAAAAAGAAATAATAATTGCCAGTATATTTGCCCAATTTTAAAGAAATTTGGGATGGCTTGAGAAATACTTATAAAAGGGCCAAATATAAAATTTCCTGAAAATCCATCTACTGGGAGTTGAGATGTTACATGTGGGTGGATGGACATGGTGAAGACAATAGGCACATATGTATGTGAATGCACCTAAGCAGGGTGATAAAAAGCCAATTTCTAAAAAAGGGGGCAAAAAATATTACTTATAGACTTGCAGTTTCTACTAGGATGCTACCTGATCTTGATTACTTTAATGTCTTGGGGATCCTGCTAATACCAGTCCATTCTGAATAAAGAAAGATGATACTTCCCACTCCACATTTTCATAATATTGAATGGATCATCAGAAAGAGCTGTCCTGCTTGTGGATACATTTCCTTTTTTATCGAGATGGGGGCATTTTTTTTTCCCTCTTTTTTTGCATTTAGGTTCGGTCTTTATATCAGCCCCTGAGAGAACAAGGTTTCAGTTGCCCATCTTGCTTTTTTCAGACTTTTTTTTTTTTTTTTGTCTCTAGGTTACTGGCCCAACAATGTGAAGGCAAGAGCAAAAAATGAACATTGTGTAAAGTGTGTCATATATATATATATATATATATATATATATACACACACACACACACACACAGTATTTATCAAATTTTTCATTTAAATGTTCCACATATCCTTCTTATAGTACATTAAATCTGAATAATTATTTAATCAGTGAGAGGTTTTTATAATGACTACATAACTAGCTGAAAATAAGTCAATGATATTCCAATTTTGTCCCAAGAAACTATTACCATTATGAACACAATATTTTTTTTTATTTTTATAGTTCCTATAGTTTGGGCCAGCTGTTGTCCTGGGGTAACCTACACAGACCTGTTGTGTGGTAAGAGCATCTGTAATAAATCAATTACGAAGCTGGGATGTTCACTGGTCCCCAGAACCGCAGGGGTGTACAAAGGGAAATTCGTTAAAACTGCAATATTAACTTCTAAATTTGTTAATCTAGAAATTAACTTCTAAATTAACTTTTCACATCAGAAATGTGTCCATCCCCCCCCCCAAGCAACCACATAAGAATTTACACTAATTGCTTAACTTTATGCCTCTTTTGACCTTGCACCTAATGCAGATGTCACACCTTTTTCCTAATTTTGTTCAGTTCAACTGACATTGACTTTTTAAGAAAAACAAAATACAATAGTCACAAAATTTTTATATTTTTCATTTAAATTAATTCTTTTATTTAATTATGTATTAATTTACTTTTAATCTGCACGCTAATTTTCTTAAGTAATAAACATTGGTCTAATGAAAAATGAATCTGACTTCATAAATTTTAATTCCATATAATTTAGAAGTTTTTAAAATAAGTGAATTCAATACCTGGCAGTGACAATGGACTCTTTGTCCTCTGAGATCATTACAGATTCCTTCACAGCTGTCAAAACAATTGCAACCATTATCAAAGGCATGCCCAGATGTCAAATCTCCAAGTGCATATTTGATGGATGGACCACCTGAACTAACTGAACGCCTCATCCCAGAACTTCCAGGAGCAATTCCTAAAAGGAAAGGATGAGATGTCTACGCTGATCTTTGATATTGTGAATATTAAAATAAAATATTAAAACAGAATTAAAATAAAAAAATTTGTGAAGTCCCTTATGCCATTATTTTTAATTACAAGTAATTGTACCATGAGAAGTGGTGGACAAAAGGTAACAACTATCTATTGTATAATAAAAAAAAGTAACACAATAAGAAGCAAATTTTTAGGAGAAAAAGGAAAAAAAAATTAGTTATTAGGTTTCATGCCTAATTTGTATATATTTTTGTGTACAAAATTATAATGACTAAATTAAGTACAGGTGTTACTCATCAATTACAACTCTCCCCAGTCATGCTTTATTTAATATGGATGTAGTTCGAGAGAAGGGGGGTAAAGCAATTTGTAATTTTTATTATTATAATCAACATTTGTCAATAAAAAACTTGTTAAAATTACCATACTTTCCTTAAACACAGCAAATGTTGAAGCTAAACATAAATAATGTACCTGGGGTGGGATCTATCCAATTATTTTAGGAGAGGCAACAAAACAGGTCAGCAAACCTCTAGTCATAACTATGGGAACATCCAAGGATTCAGGGGAGGTCCCTATGGACTGGTGATGTGGAAATGTAGCCACAATTCATGAAAGAGGATACAAGAGTGAAGTGAGTAAAGACAGTCCTGTAAGCTTCACTTCTGTTCCAGGAAAAACAATGGAATTGCCCGTTAAAGAAGTAATATAGGATCATCTAGACAGAAATGCAATTATACTGCAGTTGCAACATGGATTTGTTAAGGAGCAATCTTTTAACCAATATGATTAAATACTATAGTGCAGTAACAAAAGAACTGGATGCAGAAAATTATTTTGACATCGTATGCTTAGATTACAGAAAAGATTTTGATATTTTTGTACAAAAAACTGCTGTACAAATTGGATCTGTGTGGTATTATGGGCAAGTTAATGCCATGGATAAAAGATAGTTGCGTGGGAGAAGACAGGATAGTTATCAATGGGTGCTTCTCTTCTTGGATTAATGTTATTAGTGAAGTTTACCAGGGTTCATTGCTGGCACCATTGTTGTTCTCAATATTAATTAATGATACTAATGAAGACATTAGGCCTAATATATAAGTTTGCAGATGATACAAAGGTTGGCAGTGTGGTTAATGACAGCAGTAAGGGTAAGTTACTGCAACAAGAACTAGAAAAATTAGCAGAAGGGGTGAGAAGTGGCAAATAAAGTTTAAGATTGACAAATGCAACGTACTGAATATAAGTAGCATTAATCCTAGAATAACATACCAGCTGTGATACTACATTGAGGGTACTACACTGAGTGGTATTTGTGGAATGCAAAAAAGACCTAGGATAATTGTGTAGTTCGACAAAGTTCTCTGAACAGCACAGACAGGCTGTTAGGCCATTCCATGGGATTTTGTCAATGATATACATGAATTTTGCAATAGGGATATAGACATGCTTATCCTGTTGCACGACGCTATGGTTAGTACTGCAGGCAGGCCTGCAAACATCTCTTTTAAGAAAGGATGTGGAACTTTTGGAATGCAGAGAAGAGTGAGATTAGTGAACAGAAAAAAAGAAAAAAAAATGCTTCAGTTCTGAATTGCATTGTCTGGAAACTACTCCTGTGAGGAGATCTGATTGAGGTGTTTAAAGCTTTGAATGAACTGGGTGAGCTCAATGCTGATGGAATACTTCCTCTTCTCAGATTACACACATGAGGAGGCATAAATTCAAATTTAAGAAGGATGGTTGCACAACAGATGTGCAAAAATTTGTTTTCAGCCAGGCAGTAGTTGATTGTTGGAACAAATTTCCAACTGCATTGCAGAAGTGGCTAGTTTAAATAACTTCCTTGCTTTCCTGCATCATTTTCCAACACTAACTACTTTTAATATACTGTATACATTATAAAATAGAAATTAAAATGCTATATAATTTTTAAAAAATATACAGCTTGCCATTAAAACTGCCCCACTTGAGAAAGAATTACCTCAACCTTTCATGCATAACTGAATTTGCCGTGAAATATATGGATATAAACAATTTATATGTCATGTTAATCAGTGAAGTTGAATGTCATTCATATTTGTTACCAGCCTGAAGAAGGAATCTGAAAGTACTATAAAAACATTGTAAAACACACCGACTGGGCTAGCCAAGTGGGTAAAGTGCCTGCCTGGCAACCCAAAGGTGGCAGGTTCGAATCCCGCCTCAGGCTTGGATCAGAGTAAAATGCAAAAACTTTGCGAGGTGCATTATGGCCACAGAAGCCGATGTGCCAACAACAAAAAAAAAAAAAAAAAAAAAAATGTAAAACATGTCACTGTTTTGTTAGCAGGCAAACAAAACAATGAGCAAATGAATGCCTAAGAGTGTGCAACACTTTATAAAATAAATTGTTGTAAAAATTATTTTAAAAAATATGTAGGGTAGCAGTTAGAATTGCAATGATATCCACTTACCACTACAGATGAGATTTAGATTATAAATTCAATAATCTAAATCTCATCTTTTCTCTTTTTGCTCAAAATCTCCTTACCATATTCTGTTAAATTCAACTGCTGCTTCTATTGCTCTTCAAATTCTGAAAATCACACAGATATGTATTTTTTTTTTTTCTTGAAACCCAACTTTCTCCAGTTTAACTTTCCTAAAAATGAAGATATTTTCTTGGTCACATTAATGTTCATATTCCAGGTGGTAGAGGTGTGAGAGTTTTCATTATTATTAATAACTTTGAACAAACAAACAACTTACCAATTTCCTACTATACCTGGGTGAAAACTAACAAAAGCTTGAAGAATCACTGGTTATGCATATACCCATATAAATCAAAAAACCCATATAAATCAAAACTTTTCATATAACTTGGCTTTATGTTGGTGTCAAATACAATTTCTAGCATAAAATGTTATTAAAAATTAATGAAGTGGCGTAGATAATAGATGTGAATGAACCTAGCAGTTCTTTTATTATCCAACATAATTGATTATCTGTTAATCAAGTGAAGCTGCCCTTATTATTACGTAAAATTTTATTACAATGTATATCATTTTACAAAAATATTTTTAGGCCCTGGCCAACTTCTATTATTGATAGTGCTTTATAAGTTTTGTTCAAACTAAATAGTTTCAACAATAAATTCAGTACAACAAATTATTTTAAAACCCATCTATGCCTAAAATACAAAGGGTACTAGGAAAGTTTTGCAATATGACGCAACAATGAATCACAGGAAACTGCTTGTTGCTGCATGTTGAGACATGTTCATACGTGCATAGTAGCCACCACGCCAAGTCGATGGGCTCAGTTATTCATTAGTAGTGAGAGTGTAAAGTGCTTGCGATGGCACCGTGGTCACAAAATGAGATAAGGACAGTTTTGCGGTATAATTTCGTGCGTGGGTTAACCATAGACCAGTGCTTAGAAGAAATGACTCTTGCACTAGATGATGATTGTCCACATCGTACAATGATATTCAGGTGGTATAGAGAATTCCAAAGGGGAAATTTCACTCTGGAGGATTCTGAGAGGCCGGGAAGGCCACGAACATCAGTTACGGAGGAAAACGTTACTGCTGTGAGGAAAATGCTTGACGAAAACAGGCGAGTGACCTACCAACAGATAGAGGATACTTTGGGCTTAAATGCACCAGCAATTCGTTCGATTCTGCAAGATCATTTGCACGTGAAGAAACTTTGTTCTCTCTGGGTGCCGCATCAACTGACTGAAGAGCAGATGACACGACGTGTGACTTGGTGCCGGGAGATGTTAAAAAAGTTTGATAAGGGACAATCTCGGTATGTGAACAACATCGTGACAGGTGACGAGACTTGGCTGTACTATTACGATCTGCCGACCAAGGCTCAAAACAAAGTTCGGGTCTTTGATGATGACGACACACCCGTAATTGTCAGAAAATCCCGATCTGTAAAGAAGAAAATGATAGCTGTATTTTTCAAATCGAGTGGAATTGTGGAACGTGTCGTTTTGGACACGCAGAAGACAGTCACAGCTAAGTGGTATACTGAACAATGCCTGCCTAAAGTCATTGGATCTATGAAGAACCTGCGGCCAAAGTCAAGAATGGACACCTGGTACCTCCATCACGAAAATGCTCCAGCTCACCGCGCCAAAGCCTGCACCGAATATTTGACCACGACAGGACTGAAACTTCGAGCACCCTCCCTACAGTCCAGACCTTGCTCCCTGCGACTTTGCACTGTTCCCGCATGTGAAAATGAAGCTAAAAGGGAGGCGGTTTTTCAGTGATGAGGACCTTCTACGGGCTTGGGACAACGAGTGTACTTTACTCCCTAGTGAAACTTGGCAGAACTGGTTTAAAGATTGGTTTCGGAGGATGAAGAGGTGTATTGAATGTAGAGGAAATTACTTTGAAAAAATTAAATAAACAAAGCTGTATTGCAAAACTTTCCTAGTACCCTTTGTATACTGATTTACAATGAAAAGAAAATTTTATTGGAAAATTATGAATGATACTGCGTAGTCATATTGTAAATATGGTTATGAATGCATTCAATTTGGATCTTGGGTGAGGGCTTAAAAATATGATGTAAAAGAATTCATTATCACACCCTTCACTACAATTTCTTCCTTTTTGAATGATTTTTTACACTGCATTTACAACTGCTTTTAAGTTGAATTTTTGGATTAATGCAAAGAAAATAAAAAGTTATTCATTGAAAACAAAACCAACATATTTTATATGTGAAAAATAATAAGTTAATTTACTGCAATGTATTTCTTATAAAAAACAAGCTTTCAAAAGAATACTGTCAGAAGAAAATATTTTTACTTTTGTAAAAATATTTTCTTCTGAGAGTATTCTTTTGAAAGTCAAATTTTATGTGTTGGAATTTTCTAATAATTTGCTACGTAAGTCAAATTTTATGTGTTGGAATTTTCCTAAAAAAGCATTTAGGGAAATTCTTCACTTACAACTATCTGCGTTGAATTTGACAGAAGCAAAAAAGAAATGTCAACAAACATGTAAATACAATTATTTATTCAATGTTTTTATCTCATGCACAGGAAAAATTACAAAAGTGTACAAAATTACAAAAATTTCAAAATTATAAAATTACAAAAAGAGAGAGGATACAGGCATACTTGTCAGCAAGTTTCACCTTTCGAGCATCGTTGCCAGAATTAACTGTTTGTTTGTTTGTTATTTGGTTTTTAGGAGCATTAGCAACTAAAGTCATATTGCTCCGGGGATATGCGGTGGTCATTCTATGACCTTTCTGCATCCTCCATATTTGGTGGTCATGGGCCCAAACCGCAGTCTAATCAAGAAGCGTGTGCTATGCACTGCTGCTCCTGCCCACCTGGATATGGAGGCACCCCCAGAATTAACTCTCCAGCTGATAAGCATGCCGCTACAGAAGTTGAGGGCTGTGTAGATTTAGAAGGGGGTTTATTCCAACACATCACAAAATTTCCCTACAGATGCAGATTTGGCACTGGCAACTTCATTGCATACTTAATGTTTTGGAAACCTAGCATGATGCTTGAACCTATTAAACCATCCATTGCTTGCCACGAACTTGGCTTGGGTTTTGCCGTACTTATTGTTATCTTCATAAATACTTCTTGTTTGAATGGCTGTTAGGTTCGGGGCACTTGCTTCTGAATCTGATTTTCCATCCATATTATTAATAGCTTTTCCATCTTCGATATAGCACCTGAACGCTGTTTTGTGATCACTGTTGGGGCGGACTGGCCCCATTGTGAAATATGTTGATCCTTTAACATGTTCTTTTATACGCGCCCTGTCCCTTAAAATAGTATTCACTGTTGAAGCAGTGAGATCTAATTCTGTGCAACTGAATAGATGACAAACTTTGTCCTGCTTCGTACTTCTTAATTAATCATCTTCATTTCTAAATCAATTTTGTTTCGTTTTGTTTCCTAGTACTTTCCTTAGCATTTTCCTAGCACTTTTGGTCGCTTTCCCTTCACCATTGTAATAAGTAAATAGGAATGAAAAGAAGATTCTGAAAATTTATTTATGTTTTTTATATAATTGAAGATTTCAGTGAAGGGGAACTCATTTCACCATAATACCATAATATAAAAAACCACAGAATTCCAGTTATCAGTATTATCGCAAATGCAATAAAATCAAGTTTACTACCCGTTTATAATATATTGCGCTTATATTATATTAGTTTATAACAGAAAAGTCCAATAAACAGGAAAGAGCAAATTGTTTTTATTATTTCATGCAGCATCTGGAGACTAGGCACCTGCAAGGTGATCTAATAGAGGTGTATAAGGCCTTGAATTGTTTGAGTGACCTCTAGAAATGTGTTTAGAAAAATATCACAAAGGTGTTCAAAATTGATTCTTATAACCAGTGGTGTATTGGGGCCAGAATGCACCGGGACTTTTTTCTAAATGTCATAATAGAAAATAATTAAATTTATACACCTAATATGAAACAATGGCATAATCAAAGGGGAGGGAGAAATAATATCTATTTTACCCATTGCTACTAATAATAAATATTAATAATAATCTTTAAAATTAATAGATTTCTTTAAATATTTATTTAAAAACAAAAATATAAAATTTGCAATTAAACTTGAACGTTTCTTACTAAAGAAAAATGTGTTAGATAAAGAGATCTAACAATGGCAAGTTTGTTTTATTAAACGGTCCACCATTAGAATTATGGAATCCAAATTTTTATGTCCAAACTTAGTTGTGGTTTCATCTTTCTGCTGTTGACCAAACAACAAACAAAAAGGGCAGTCACACAAGAATATTAATCGATCTTGTATGGGAGTTTCTAAGATTCTTCTGAACAGTATTTTTTATATTATTTTGGAGTTTTTGTTTTCATTTTTTTTTTTCTTTTCTGATTTTTTAATATTTGTCTTTGTTTTTTACTTTTGAAATTTTTATTTAATAGTTATAAATAAATACTGAACAATGGATTCCATCAAAAATCGACAATTATAAGCGATTTGTTGGTTTAATATGCTTCATAGCAAAGAAGCATATTCCCAGAGGATTTAGGAAAGAATACATTCCTGGTTGGAACAGAAGATGTGATGAGCTATATGAAGAATACCAACTTATTGCATTGATTAGATTCTGCTAGGAAAGAGAAATGGAACATAATGACAGCAGGTATGAATTTCCAACACACAAGTAGAAAAGCATCAACACTTCTGAGGAAACTCGGAAGTAGTACTCCCAAACATATTAATAAGAGCTCAGAAGTATCCCCAGGAAAAGTAGCCAATAGAATTGTCAGCATATCCAAGAGACCAACTGATACCAATAAAGATGAAGTCAAAAAACTCAAGAAGGAGCTAAGAACCAGATTATCCTCGGCTGAACCAACCTCCCAATTCTCAGGAGAATTTACAGTTGCAGAGATTTCAACAGCCCTGAAGGAAATAAAACCAGGCAAGGCAGCCGGAGTGGATGGAATATATCCAGAGTTCCTGAAACACTGTGGTCCAAGAGCTCGGGACTGGCTAGTTAAATTCTTTAATGACATCTTGCAGAATGGTAGGCTCCCACTCTTGTTCAAGAGAACCAAAATAGTTGCCATTCTAAAGCCTCGGACAAGTGGATCTTACCCTGAAGATTATTGTCCAATCGCACTTTTAAATATATGTTACAAATTAATTGAAAGAATGGTTTACAATAGAATCTCAACTACAATCTTCCAACACATACCAATTGAACAAGCCGGATTCCGACCAAGCCAAAGCTGCTGTGATCAGGTACTGGCACTTACTAGCCACATCGAGAATGGATTTCAAGATAAGAAGACGACCATTGCAGTCTTTGTGGACTTGACATCAGCTTATGACACTGTATGGCGACAAGGAATGATTCTGAAATTTTTGAAGATTATTCCTTGTAAGACCCTTGCGATCCTACTTAACAATATGCTATGCAATAGAGTGTTCGAAGTACATTTAAACGGCAGAGCGATTAAAAGCCTTATATATTAAATGATGGTTTACCACAGGGATCAGTTCTTGCTCCATTATTATTTAATATCTATACTTCCAGCAACTGCTTCTAGGAAATTCATGTACGCAGATGACATAGCTCTGACTGCCCAGTCTACTGACTTCAAAACAGCCCAAATTGTACTTACAAAGGATCTTCATAACCTGAATAAATATTTTCATACATGGCGACTTAAACCTAACTTAAATAAAACTGAAGTTAGCTGCTTTCATCTGGATAAGTGGAATATAAAGGCCAATGACTGAAATACAACCCCTGCCCAAAATATCTGGGAATCACAATGGACCGAACACTGACGTATAAACAACACCTTTGTAATATTGCAGCAAAGATGAAAACTAGGAATAACATCTTGCACAAATTCAGTGGAACAGGCTGGGAAGCAAACGCAATGGTGCTACGAACATCAGCCCTTGCCTTAGTCTACCCAGTTGCAGAATACTGCTGTCCCGTATGGCTTAATAGTGCACACACTGTAAAAGTCGATACCCAACTAAATGACACAATGAGGACAATATCAGGCGCCATTAAATCGACACCTTTAAAATGGTTACCAGTGTTATCTAACATCCATCCCTCTCATATAAGAAGAGAAACATCTTTGCTGAAAGAATGGAAAAAATGTCACAGAAATCCTCAATTGCTCAAAGCAGAGACATTGAAATCCAGGAACCCCCCATGGAAGCTAGGTGAGAAACTTATTAAGTCACATTTTAATGCTGATCAGACCTGGCGTAAAGAATGGACCACTTCAAACCCCGACCACCTGTGTTTAGTGAATGATCCATGCAGAGCTGTACCTGGTTTCAACTTACCAAGAAAGGAATGGACATACCTGAATAGAATCTGAACAAGCCACGGAAGATGCAAGTTCTGGCTGCACAAGTGGGGAAAAACTGAAAACCCCATTCTGTGACTGTGACAATGTGCCTCAGACTATCCAGCATGTCGGCTTGGAGTGCCCAAAGAGGAGATTTGAAGGACCCATTCACGATCTACATATTGTTACTAATGATGCTATCATCTGGCTGAATAAACTGGACATTACATTTTAATTCATCAAAATGTTATCTATAATTTTCTCTGTAAATATTGTTTTTAGGCTTATTGTAATTAATTTATATTTTTTTATATTGTCTGTTACAAATATTCTAATCTTTGACTTATTTATTTTTGCAAATGAAAAAAGCATAGATAACTATTTGTAGTTAATTGACAAGCGTTCCGGTACTATTTTTTTTAGCAATACACCTCTGCTTATAACGGAACATATGATAAGAATGAAAGTGTAGTGCAATTTCCATTATAAAAATGAACTTTTAGAGAGATAAATAGCTTAGTTATATGGCAAAATTTTCAACTTGCGGTCTTATTATTATTAGCCGTATGGTGCAAGGAAGCCTGAGGCTTATGCTGTACCAGCCAAAAAAAAATTCGAGTTACCCTGAGACAGAGAAGTAGAAAGGAATCACCAAGAAAGAGAAGAATGATGATATCCAGCTCAGGACCCTGGGTGTGCCAAGCCAATACTCACTAGATGTGAGCCCCTGGGGTGACTTGAAACGAATTACCAAAAAATAAAAAAATAAAAAACACACACAATGTGTTATTGGGTTCAACATTACGATATTTTCACAATACCTCCATTTATTCCTACAGGATGCAAAATACGTTTCCACGATTTTTTTAAGTTGGTACAGGCCAGCAAAAAACTTGCATAAAGTCGAATTTCCATAAGTCACTTTGCTTATTGGAGGCTGGAAGTGGTGGAACCCATGTTTAGTCTCCAGACCTAAGTTCCGGTCAACCCTTTCCCATCTCTTCCATCATGCAGTATGACTGATGACTTTTGAGGTTATGATGATCATCATGGTGAGATCCAATCTTCCTTACATTTCAAGGGTACAGATCTAAAATGGTATTCGCAGGCCGGCCACTAGTTAGTACATCGAACCGAACTTATTGGTAATTCTTTAGGTGGCTTCCGGATCAGCTAGTATATAATCTTGCTACCTATACTGTGCCAGATAGTGATTGGAGGGAGTCAGACTAGTGTGTATGGGGGGGGGGCATTCCGAAGACTCTCATCAACCGGTGTAATACCACTGCTTTGCTTATTGAAAGCTTGAAGTGGTAGAACCCATATTTAGTCTCCAGAGCTAAGTTCCGGTCAACCCCACCCCATCTCTTACATCATGCAGTACAACTGATGACTTTTGAAGTTATGATGAATATCATGGCGAGATCCAATCTTCCTTACATTTTGAGAGTACAGCTCTAAAATGCTGTTCGCAGGCTGGCAGCAAGTTAGTACACTGGACCAAACCTATTGGTAACTCTTTAGGAGGCTTCTGGATCAGCTAGTGTATAATCTTGCTACTTCTACTATGCCAGATATTGATTGGAGGGAGTGCGGTTAGTGTGTATGCGGGGGGCCACTGTCGGGTCCACGTTATGTCAAGGATCCGGGTATATACTCATCATGTCTATGCCATATACAATCATTGCTTCATACAGCATGTCTGCTCCCACTTTTTCTTACTATTAAATACACCATGAATTGTCAATCTAATAGAGTAAGCTTATCTGCGAAAAGATCTAAACCTCCCAAAGACTTCCTAGTTCATTTCACAGATATACGTGGTCTCAGTTCCAATCTCAATGATGTCCATTTCCACTTGCAGTCTGCCAAACCCCATGTACTTTTTCTGACAGAATCTCAGTTATCGGTTGAATCAAACACTGCTCATCTCAGTTGCCCAAATTATTCGCTGTATAATTCCTTTTGCCTCAAAGGTGGTACTTGTGCATATGTCCATTCCGATATTCCCTGTCTGAGACTTGACAATTTGGAATCTACTCTCTTTAATCTTCTCTGGCTTAAAATCTCTTTACCCCATTGTGTCACATTCATCTGTTGTCTCTACTGTTCTCTCAACTTCACTAATCACTTGGAGCTCTTTGACTTCCTCTCTTTGCAACTTGACTTTCTCCAGTCTAACTTCCCTAACAGTGAGGTAATTTTCCTTGGTGATTTTAATGTTCACAATTCCAGCTGGCTTCAGTTTTCTAGTCACACCGACCCAACTGGTAGAGACGATGCTGAAGCTTTTGCAATTACTAATGACCTTGCACAGATTGTTCATTTACTTACAAGAATACCGGATAATCCTAAGCATGCAACCAACACACTTGATCTTTTTCTCACAAACAACTCTTCTAAGTACACCGTTGAAGTGAGTGGTCCTTTAGGCACCTCAGATCACAACTTGGTGATTGTCTCTTCTCCAATGGAGACTTTATCTCATGGCTATTCCCAACCTCGTATTGTTTGGCATTACAAGAATGCAAAATGGGATGACCTGCGAGATTTGTTTTCTTCTTTTCTTTGGTCGGATTACAGTTTTAAAACTTCTGATGTCAACGTTTGCTCAGATCGCGTCAGTGAAATTATTCTTGTAGGAATGGAATCCTTTATTCCACACTCCACTTTTAAAATCTCATCCTTTATCTAAACCTTGGTTTTCCAATAAATGTACTAAGGCTGTCCAAGAAAAGAATGTTGCATATCGTAATTGGCTTGTTTCAAATCCTCAGTTTCATTTTCTGTCTACACCAAAGCTCGCAACAATTGTAAAACAATTATTAATCAGTCCAAACTAGATTTTGAACAGGCCAAGAGTAGAAAACTTGCTTCTTGCCCTAATGGTAGCCAAGCATTCTGGTCTCTTGCCAAAGCTACTGGGCACAACTTTTGCCCATCTCTGCTCCCACCTCTATCAAAACCAGTTGGTTCTGTTGTTACTTCATCCAAGGATAAAGCTGACCTGCTAGCATCCCATTTTTCTTCCAACTCCTGTATTAATGATCTTGGTAAAACACCTCCCACCATTCCCAACACGCTCCATTCAATGCCTCCTGTGGTCTTCCGTCAAAAGGATGTCAGAAGGATTTTGACGAATCTTGATGCTAAGAAAGCTCCAGGTGCTGATGGTATGTCTCCACTTGTTCTCAAAACCTGTGCTCCTGATCTTACTCCTGTTCTTTGCCACCTTTTTTCACTTTCTTATTCCAAAGGCTTTCTAGACATTCCAGAAATTAAAACAAAAAAATCGAAAACTTACATCAGAGTAAAAAATAAATAATTAAAAACCAATTTAACACAATTAAAAATCAATTTAACACAATTAAAAATCAATTTAACACAATTAAAAATTATCTAACGAAAATATTCAAAACGATTTTCCTTCCTGAAGCTGACAATGCTTTGACCCTATGTCGTGATCACAGGAATGAAAATTACCAAATAGGGTTAAACCTGAAACTTAAATGGTTATTATTTGTCTTTGCGCATGCGCGTAAAGGTCCACGTAGCGGAGATCAAATATGGCTGCCGAACATTAACAGAATTCTCGTGTAATTTAATTTCTATGGTTTCTGCAATTAATAGTTGCGTATAATTATGTTGAACATTAAGTATTTTGGCCTCATTAAATAAAAAAGTATCTGTTTCGTTAATGGCATGAAAGGCTAATTCTGACGCTGCTGAACAAGAAGCATGAACTTAGGCTTCATGTTGATTTACACGAATATTCAGAGAAAATCGCGTTGAACCTTGGTAAGACGAGTCACAATCACCGCAAGAAATGTATACCAGATCATTAATTTGTGTTGCGAACACGGAAAGAACCAAGCGATTGTTCAGTATAGTGTGTAATTTCCATATTGGCCTGGCCACAATTTTAAATTCAGTATCTTTAACGAATCTATTAAGCTGCTTGTGCCACTGTTCAACCTATGGGACAGAAATAAAGTATTTTTTGATATTACTATTGTTGGTTGATATTACATTAAATCAACGCTAATACTCGGGCCCAAAGTTACAATATTTCTTTTCTAAAATATTGCCTTCAAAATAACATCGTTCCGAAGTTTGCCAGGGTTAATTTAAATCAAAAAATTTCAGGCATAAAACAACTAACACTGGCCACATCGCGTAATATTGTTAAGCTTGCCTTAAAACCTCGATATTCGAATAAACAAAAATACCTTTCCCAGGTTAGGAAGCTTCACGATAAATTAAAAAATTATCTACATCCAAACGATTGGTCTGTATTGAATACCTCCGTAGATTTGCAACGGGAAGCACAGGCCTCAGAAATAAAAAACAGACATGTTAATAAATTGCAAACATTATCGGATAGGTCAAGACACCTTCATGCGAATTCTAACACATTGTCACGGGCTTGCGACCAAGTACATACGAGTTGGGTGACAACCCCCGTCCCCAAGACACCCAACGTACTACCACAGAATACGTCAGCTAGTTCACAAACACCCCCTCACCCAGTATTCAACGAACCGACATATCAAGAGGTTACAAATCTTTCCTCATGTATGCTATTGCAGGACTAGATTTCACTTTTATCCAAAGGACTAAATTATCATTTACCACCTCAAAAACTACCTAAAAAACAATGCGTAATTGATATTGAATTTGGACTTCGTAATGTTCCACAAAAACATTTATTTATTCAACAAGTTAACCGAGTAGTGAATAACATAAAAGAAACGCGACTTCCTAAATTGAATACACATGACAGTTCAGCTTTACGAGAACTTTGGGGAAATAAGGACATTATTATACAGAGAGCAGATAAAGGAGATATAGTGGTAATACTAGATAAACCTGATTATATTAATAAGTTAGATTCAGTTGTTTCAGATACCTCCACTTATCTTGAAGTAAACCTGGCACTGTTTACCAATTTGGTCAATCAATACAATAAAACGTTAACCACATATCGAAAAAACGACTACATTACTATGGCCCAGTTAAAGGAATTGAAGGCCAGAACATTACAAGATTCCTGCACTTTTCGGTCAGGTAAAATTACACAAGACTGGATTTCCTATTCGACCTATTGTTTCCTACAGGAACTCGGCATTTTCATCCTTAGCCACACATGTATATAGCATTATAAAACCATTTAGACAGGTAATACAATTTGGGATTAAGAATATGATACATTATTTAATAATCTTAAGGCTGTAGACTTGGCGACAATGACAATTTATTCTCACTAGATGTTACCTCGTTATATACGAATGTAAACACTGAATACATATTAGATATTATTTGGGATATGTTAAATAAAAACTAGATACCGATTAATTATACAAAGCTACCTATTAAGGAAAATTTTCACTTAATTAAACTGTTAGTTGATGCCAACTATATCACCTTTCAAGACAAGGTGTACAAACAAATTTTTGGATTCCCAATGGGTTTGAGCCTGAATGGCTTAATGTCAGAGATCTATCTCTCAACGATTGAGCATATGCATTTGACACCTTTTCGACCCCTTATCACATACTATGGGAGGTATTTAGACGATGTTCTAGTTATTACTGATAGTAGTACTATCCAAGGCATTTTACATTTGTCTAATAATATTCATTCTAGACTCAAATTTACATTTGAAAGGGAGGATACGGATACAAGGTCATTAAACTTTCTAAATTTCATGCTTACTCGGGACTCGAATAAAATAAACCGAATTAGGGTACAGGCTAAGGATAGGATACAAAATACTACACCAACCAACAACAGTAATATCAAAAAATACTTTATTTCTGTACCATAGGTTGAAGTGGCACAAACAGCTTAATAGATTCTTTAAAGATACCAAATTTAAAATTGTGGCCAGGCCAATACGGAAATTACACACTATACTGAAAAATCGTTCGGTTCTTTCCGCGTTCGCAACACGTATTAATCATCTGGTATACAACATTTCTTGCGGTGATTGCGACTCATCTTACCAAGGTTCGGCACGATTTTCTCTGAATATTCATGTAAATCAACATGAAGCCTTAGTTCATGCTTCTCGTTCAGCAGCATCAGAATTAGCCTTTCATGCCAATAACGAAAAACACTTTTTATTTAACGAGGCCAAAATACTTAATGTTCAACGTAATTATATGCGAATGTTAACTGCAGAAACCGTAGAAACTAAATCACATGAGAATTCTGTTAATGTTCGGCAGCCATATTTGATCTCCGTTGCTTGGACCTTTATGTGCATGCGCGAAGATAAATAATCACAATTTAAGTTTCAGGTTCAACCATATTCGGTAATTTTCATTCCTGTGATCACGACATACAGTCGAAAAGCGTTGTCAGCTTCAGGAAGGAAAATCATTTTGAATTTTTTCTTTAGATTCTTTTTTAATTTTTAATTGCGTTAAATTGATTTTTAATTGTGTTAAATTGGTTTTTAACTATTTTTTACTCTATGTAAGTTTTCGATTTTTTTGTTTTAATTTCTGGAGAGTATCATACAGAAGTGTTCTACATACTATATTGAGGTAAACTCCTCTTATTATTTTACAAATATTAATATCAACGTAGAACATATTGAGTATTACAGCTCTGATTCATACTATCTAGTTATCCATTTATCGATAAATTCAATGGAAAAGTTCAGGGAAACACAAGCAGTTGCTCTTGACATCTCAAAGGCTTTCGATCGTGTTTGGCATAAAGGTCTCCTAAACAAGATTCCATCTTATGGTTTGCCAACTGTTTTTTTGTAATTGGTTATCCAGTTTTCTCTCTGATCACTCACTGAGGGTAATGGTAGATGGCTCTCTGTCTTCTAACTTTTCGACTAATGCTGGTATCCCCCAAGGTTCAGTTCTTTTCCCCACTCTTTTCCTCTTGAATATTAATGATCTTCTTCAACTGACTGGAAATCCTATCCATAATTTTGCCGATGATAGCACATTGCATTCCACTTTCCATTTTGAGAAACCATGCACTGCTCAATCAGCTTAAACTTCTCGAATATCCACTACCAATTCTTTAAATGCCGATCTCTAGGTAATTCTTCAGTGGGGCAAAGACAACTTAGTTAATTTCAATCCTTCTAAAACTCAGCCTTGTCTTATAGCTCGCAAAAAGGATTCTTCTGCTCCTATACTTATCTTTGGTGACACTCCAATTTTTAGACAAAATGATATCCCTTTTGGGGATTACCCTGACTTCTAATCTCTCTCTCTTGGCACAAGCACATTACAAATATTGCTTCCTCTGCATCTAAAAAACTTGGTTTTCTCTTTCGATCTCGGCATTACTTTTCTTCCAAACAGCTGTTCACTCTGTACAAATCGCAATTCCGCCCTACCATAGAATATTGTTCCCACAGGGGCAGTGCCCCCCCAAGACCTCTCTCAGGCTTCTAGATTCCATTCAGAAGACGGCAGTTAGGTTAATTAATGACTCCTTTCTAACAGAGTCTCTTCACTCGCTGTCTCGTAGACGTACTGTTTCTGCTGCATGCCTTTTCTACAGATACTTCCATGGTCACTGTTCTTCTGAATTGGCTTCTATAATTCCCACTCTCTCATTCAAAAGAGTCCGAACACGTGCCGCTGCTAGCCACCATCCAATTTCAAACTCACAGAACCAACTTTTCATCTTTCTCGTTTATTCATTCAACTGCCTTTTTCTGGAACAACCTTCCTTCATACGTATTTCCTGAAAATTACAGTCTACAGAAGTTCAAGTCTGATGTCAAAAAATATCTTCTTTCGCTTCTCAACCTCCAACCCAAGCACGGTACCAAGTACTATAAGTTCTAATACTTCTCGTGTTTGGGGTTTTCGTAAAAAAAAAAAAAAAAAAGTCAAGTTTTATGGAAGTCAGGGAGTGGCTGTATATATTTGCCATTTTATTTATTTATTACTGATTTTAAAGTTGCTATTTAAGTAAAATGAAGCAGATATTACTTATATCTGCTCGAACATTAATATTTGGACACCCCATCCACTGATAGTTGGTCGTCTTACCCAAGCACTACATATCAAACTATAAATATATTTGTAGACCTTAGAAGAGACATCAGTACAATTGTAAATGCAGGATTCTGTGATCAAGGAAGCTAACTGACTTCCGGTGTGGAATGACAATAGGGTGTCACATAAGCAATCGGTCTGTATATGACTGGTGATGTGATCTTCAAATAGAGGACTGGTGCTGAAACTGTCATGAAACAACCCAGAAAACCCCCAAAGCTGACAAACGTGACAGAAGAGCCCTGGAAAGATGCTCAGAATGCAGGTCAATGTTGTTGCAGCAAAATGCATGCCCTCGGTGAGACAACTGGGGGAGGCAGTGTGCAAGAGGCTGCATGATATGAATTTCCACCACTGTGCAGTCATTCACATGCCACTAATCACCCTGACTAATGCCAGATGTTGTCTAGCTTGATGTAAGACCCACCATTTTTGGACCATAGACCAACAGAGAGCTATGTTTTGGAGTGATGAGGCATGGTACATGGGCTACCAGTCTGAAGGTTGTGCCTGGGTATGGCAAATGCCAAGAGAAAGCCACCTGATGGACATCATCATCCTGACAATGAAGATCTGAGGCTGTTTTTCATGGTCTGGACTGGGATGATTAATTGTTTTGGACAAAACTATGAATGCAGAGGTCCATCTAGATGCCCTGGACAATAATGTCATGTTATGGCAGCATGATGGGGAAGATCAATGCTGCTGGCATTGTGACAGACTGGTTTGAGAAAATGGGCATCAAAAAATTGGATTGGCTAGCCCAGAGCCCTAATCTCAATCCTACAGAGAACCTCTGAGATGAATTTCATCATCAGGTGCATGTGAAGAGTGCCCAAAATGCACAGTTAAACTGGTTGTTACTTTGAAGGCTGAATAGCAGAAAACATCACAGGATATTCACAAAACTGTTGAATGGTGTTCCATGGAGACTAGAGGTTGTCATAAAGGTGAGAGGGGAAAGGTTTCAGCATTGTAACTATGCAGGTGTCTAGATATCAATGGTAGTGCAGTGTGTGCGTATAGAGTAAACTCTCATTATAAAACTTAGTGCTGTTTGGGGCTGGTCCCTTTGAAAGCACTATAATGGGAATTTACTGTATTAGAAAAGTACATTTATTTATACAAATAAGGATTCTTTTGAAATAATTTTCAGATATTCATTAGAATTAATTTGTTTGAGTGCTGTGACAAGTATGGTAATTGATTTACCGAAATTGGCATAGTGCACTGTGGTGAATTCCAACTGGGTCATGAAACATGTTGCACTTTGTCAAAGAAACACTGGAGAAGTCTCATATAATGGAACAAATTAAAATAAAAAACTAATAGTAATAAATAAACAAACAAAGAAAAGAACTTTAAAATAGGTTGTTGCAGTTCATGATGATATGCATAATTTGCTTGCTACAGTATAAGACATGCATTAACTAGTATCATTAATTTGGAAGACTGAGAATGTAGTTCCAACTAAAGCTAAATATCTATTAAAATTCCTCTGTTTTTCAGTAGTGTAATGCATTATGCCATTCTAGTCACTTTAATATTATGAAAATTTCATCTTTTAATCTTACTACCACCCCTCCCTCCAAGTGCCGCATACACCTCAAATCAGATGCACTTTAAGATCTGTAACCTACAGATTCAAAACCTCTCCTCATATGGATGGCTGCGCTGTTGCTTATACGGAACAAATTAAAATAAAAAACTAATAGTAATAAATAAACAAACAAAGAAAAGAACTTTAAAATAGGTTGTTGCAGTTCATGATGATATGCATAATTTGCTTGCTACAGTATAAGACATGCATTAACTAGTATCATTAATTTGGAAGACTGAGAATGTAGTTCCAACTAAAGCTAAATATCTATTAAAATTCCTCTGTTTTTCAGTAGTGTAATGCATTATGCCATTCTAGTCACTTTAATATTATGAAAATTTCATCTTTTAATCTTACTACCAACCCCTCCCTCCAAGTGCCGCATACACCTCAAATCAGATGCACTTTAAGATCTGTAACCTACAGATTCAAAACCTCTCCTCATATGGATGGCTGCGCTGTTGCCAATCTTTGGCTCTTTTCAAGAAGCTCTGTCTTCTTTCAAATATTCTGAGTGAAGAACAATGCATTTTGCACTTAGAATAGTTTTTTTTTTTTTTTTAAATGAAAATCTTAAACAAGAGAGGTATTAGAACCTATAGTACTTAGTACTGTGCATGAGTTGGAGGTTGAGAAGATGAAAGAAAATATTTCTTGACATTAGGCTTGAACTTCTGTAGACTGTAATTTTCAGGAAATACATATGAAGCAAGGTTGTTCCAGAAAACGACAGTTGAATGAATAAATGAGGAGGATGAAAAGTTGGGTCTGAGTTTGAAGTTGGACATAAATGGATGTTTGCTGGTGGCAGCACATGTTCGGATTGTTTTGAAAGAGAGAGTGGAAATTATAGAAGCCAATTCAGAAGAACAGTGCAAGTGAAAGTATCTGTAGAAAAGGCATGCAACAGAAATCAAACGTCTAAGAGACAGGGTGGAGAGACTCTGTTAGAGATGAATCATTAATTAACCTTACTGCACTCTTCTGAATGAAATCTCGAAGCCTGAGAGAGGTTTTGGGGTCACCTCCCCAGATGTGGGCACAATATTCCATGGCAGAGTGGATTTGCGATTTGTACACAGTGAACAGCTGTTTGGAAGAAAAGTAATGCTGAGAGCGAAAGAGAAAACCTATTGTTTTTTACATGCAGAGGAAGCAATATTTGTAATGTGCTTGTGCCAAGAGATGTTAGATGTCAGGGTAATCCCAAAAGAGATATATAATCTTGCCTAGAAATAAGAGTGTCACCAAAGATAAGCATAGGAGCACATGAATCCTTTTTGTGAGATATAAGATAGGATTGAGTTATAGAAGGATTGAAATCAACGAAGTTGTCTTTGCCCCACTGGCAATTGGCACTTAAGGAATTGGTAGCGGATATTCGAGAAGTTGAAGCTGATTGAGCATGGCAAGGTTTCTTAAACTGGAAAGTTGAATGCAATGTGCTATCATCGGCAAAACTATGGATAGGATTTCCAGTCAATGGAAGAAGGTCATTATTATACAAGAAGAAAAGAGTGGGGGAAAGAACTGAACCTTGGGGTTCACCAGCATTAGTGGAGAAGTTAGAAGACAGAGCCATCTATCATCACCCTCAGTGAGTGATCAGAGAGAAAACTCAATACCAATTACAAAAAACAGTTGGCAAACCATAAGATGGAAGCTTGTTTAGAAGATCTTTACGCCAAACACGATTGAAAACCCTTAAGATGTCAAGAGCAACTGCTTATGTTTCACCGAACTATTCCATTGAATTTGTCCATAAATGGGTAACGTAGCTAGAATATCACTAGTGGATCAACACTGATGGAATCCATACTGGCAATTGTTGATCAGACGAAAGGTTTCAAGTATTTTAAGAGTTGGCGGTTAATTGATTTCTCCATTACTTTAGAAAGAGTAGAAGTAATTGCAATGGGACGATAATTGGACGGGAGGGATTTGTCACCCTTTTTAGGAATTGGCTGGATATGAGCAAATTTCCAAGCAGAAGGAAAAACACTTTGTAATAAGAAATTCAAAAAAGGAAGCAAAGAACAAGAGTAAGTTCAGGAGTGCAGTTTTTGAGAACAAGTGGAGAAGTACCAATATCCTTCTGACATCCTTTTGATGGAAGACCACAGGATGATCTTTTAGAATGGAGCACTGAATGGAGCGTGCTGGGAATGGTGGGAGGTGTTTTACCAAGATCATTAATACATATTTTGGAAGAAAAATGGGATGCTAGCAGGTCAGCTTTATCCTTGGCTGAAGTGACAATAGAACCATCTGGTTTTGACAGAGGTGGGAGCAGAAATGGGCAAAAGTTGCAGCAATAGCTTGGCAAGAGACCAGAATGCCCCGCAACCATTAGAGCAAAAAGCAAGTTTTCTACTCTTAGCCAGTTCGAAATCTAGTTTGAACTGATTAATAACTGCTTTACAATTGTTGAGAGCTTGATGTAGGCAGAAAATGAAACTGAAGAATTGGAAACAAGCCAATTATGATATGCAACGTTCTTCCCTTGAACAGCCTTAGCACATTCATTGTAAAACCAAAAGGGGCTCACATCGGTGAGTATGGGCTTGGCACACCCAGGGTCCTGAGCTGGATATCATCATTCTTCTTTTTCTTGGTGATTCCCTTTTACTTCTGACCCTTGTTCTCTCTCTCTCTCTCTCTCTCTCTCCCCCCCCCAGGGTTAAAAAAAATTTTTTTTTTTTGGCTGGTGCAGTATAAGCCTCAGGCTTCCTTGCACCATATGGCTAATGATAATAATAATAAAGGACGAGATTTTAAGGTGGAGTGTGGAATAAAGGATTCCATTCCTACAAGAATAATTTCACTGACACGATCTGAGCAAACATTGGCATCAGAAGTTTTGATACAGTAATCCAACAAGGAAAGGAAAAGAAATCTCGCAGGTCATCCCATTTTGTTTTCTTGTAATGATAAACAATACGAGGTTGGGAACAGCCATGAGATAAAGGGTCCATTGGAGAAGAGAGACAATCACCAAGTTGTGATCTGGGGTGCCTAAAGGACCACTCACTTCGACCGTGTACTTGGAAGGGTTGTTTGTGAGAAAAAGATCAAGAGAGTATGGTTAGGATTGTTCGGTATCCTTTTAGTTAAATGAACAATCTGTGCAAGGTCATTAGTAACTGCAAAAGCCTCAGCATCTCGACCAGCTGGGTCGGTGTGACTAGAAAACGGAAGCCAGCTGAGAACAGTAGACACAACAGATGAATTTCACACAATGAGGTAGAGAGATTTTAAGCCAGAGAAGATCGAAAAGAGGAGATTCCAATTTATCAAGTCTCAGACAGGGAATATTGGAACGGACATATGCACAAGTACCACCTTTGACACGAAAGGAATCATACAGTGAATAATTTGGGCACTACTCATCTCAGTCGAATCAACTGATAACTGAGATTCTGTCAGAAAAAGTACAAGGGGTTTGGCAGACTGCAAGTGGAAATGGACAACATTGAGATTGGAATTGAGACCACGTATATTTGTGAAATGAACTAGGAAGTGTTTGGGAGGTTTCGTTCTTTTTGCAGATAAGCTTACTCTATTAGTTTCACAATTCATGGTGTATGTATTCAATAGTAAGAAAAGGTGGGGGAGACATGCTGTATGAAGTAATGAAATATTTGGATATGGCATACACACAGTAAGAATATATCCAGATCCTTGACATAATGTGGCCTCGACAATGCCCCCCCCCCGCAATAAAGTACAGCATCACAACCACCTTATACAGTGGAATTATGACCTCCCATCTCTACAAGCAATTCTTTGATAAATCAATGATGGACACCATGGGTCTTTCTTATCATAATTTATAATGCACAGAAAAGTTTAGTGTCTTCATGTATGTGACCTCCAAAATCCCTCTTCTACTATCTTAACTCATCCTCTCACTGTAAAACCTTGCTATCTGCAGCATTAAAATATAGTTTCCACTTATCTGAATGCGTTCCTGAAGGATCTGCTGCTTGACCACTGCCACTAACTATTCCATCAATCTTAATATCATCTGCAAACTTCGGCATAATTCCCTGTATCCCTTCATCAATGTTATTTAAGAAAATCAGAAACAGGAGCAGTTAAAGTGCTTATCCCTGATGGATCCCACTTCTAACTCTAGCCCACTCCAAAAAGAAACCATCATAGTCTCAGTCCTCTTATGCAGGACTAAGTCAAATGCTGTGCTAAAGTACAAATAAACATTATCAAAGTTATTTCTTGCATCCAATTCATGAGCGACACTGTCGTAATACAAGGCAAGTCAATTTGTGTAACCCAAATATTTGTAATTTATTTATTTAGCTATTTGGTTTTTTTAGGAGCATTAGCAACTAAGGCCATATTGCTCCGGGATATGCTGTGGTCATTCCCTGACCTTTCTGCATCCTCCGTATCTGGTGGTCACGGGCGCGAACCCCGGTCTAATCAAGAAGCGTGTGCTACACACTGCTGCTCCTTCCCACCTGGCTACGGAGGCGCCAAATATTTGTAATAAAACGCATTAATTCTTTTATGCAATCAAGTAATCAGAATAACTATAATGATAAAGATAATAATGATTAAAATATTTAAAATATGTTGCAAATGTTTGCCATCTTCTTGAATGCATGCATGAACTCTTTTTATCATATACTATTAATACCTTTTGTTTGAATTTCACTCTATATACAGGCTTTCAGATCCTACAATGTGTAGGGATTATTTTTAAACTCTTTTAACAAACCCCACAAATAACAATCTGGAGATGTTAAATCATACCAACTTGGAGCCACAAATTTCTAGAACTAAGGTGATCATCAAAAAAGCCTCTCAACGTTGCCGTGTACCAAGTCTTGCTTAAACTCACAATAACATTCTTTATTGTTGATTAGCACAATAAACTGGTACATTAAATCCTGGTATATCTTTCTATTAACTGTGAGAACAACTTGGGAAACATATACCAGAAGAGAGGTCCAATCACTTGGTGACAAATGCCATGCTATCATATGGAGTAAATGTCATTACTCCATATGATATCTTGCTGTTTTTAACTATTGACATAACCATTCAAGTAGAACCAAGCTTCATCATCATCTTGTATATGCCCAAATGAAACTTCAAGCCTATACTACCAAATGACAGAAGTAAGCTGGAACTTTGTTCTCTAAACCAAAAACATTGTTTTACACTTCATTCCTCTACTGCTTAGTGTCTGACATTCATCATTCTGCTGGGTGATGAAAATTCTACACTGCAATCTTTACTTATACTTGCTCCCATCTGGATATATCACCTCCAGTAGATATTTATACTACTTACTGAGTCTTTAATGAAGGGATATATTCAGGGTCTAACAGCAAGAAGGCACAGGCATTCAATTTAGTGTTTGTGGAACAACCAGACAGTTAAAATTCTGTACAAATCATATGTGGGCCTTAATAATAAGAGCGTGGTTCAAGGTTTTACTTATTATTATTTATTTATTATTATTTTTTTTTTTTACAAAAAACCTATACATAACAGTTGTTGTTGTTGGATTTATTGGTGAAAGGGCTACTATGGCCAAAATGCACCTATTACAGTCTCATTTGGTACAGGTTTGGTATATTAAGCAAGAGGATTCAGATCAGATGATATTTGTTTATCATTCTCAAGAAGGTAAAAATTATACATAACAGAATCATAAAACTTATGCTTTTTCAAGATACTGTCCCTTTGCAATGACACATTTTTGCCATCACCATGGTGAGGCACTGATGGCAGTAGCATAGGAGTAAGAATACTGTTTAGCCAATTCAAAATTCTTTGTTTCATAAATATGTCCATCATGAGACACCAGTTGCTGTAGAAAAGTGTAACAATTTAAACAAGTTCAGATGTTCAGCAGAAACGGTAACACATACCTGGTGGTCAAAAATCAGGATCTTTGGGATCTACTTTTGCAACTTTTCTGAATAAGCATTCATTAATAATTACCTCTACCTTCCAATACTTGTGAATGCTTTCTATGCAATATCAAACACTGTAATTCATCTGTTTTCTAAAATGAGCTCCTCAATGAATGTTCACATTTGTAGCAGCTGTCAGCTACACATGAGCATCCAGTATGTTAGAAACTTCTTTGCAGTCTTTGAAAACCTTGTTGCACCAATCATACACATTTGCAAATGACACTGTTTCTTCTCCATACTGTGAACTTAACCTGCAGAATACTTTTGCTGTTCTTATTTTCTCTTTTAACAGAAATTTTATTATACAGCACTGTTATAAACTCAGAGTGGCAGATTCTGATGCCATTTGTACTACTTCTTATATGAATGCATGGAAGATATGGCTGTGTCAGGAACCAAGATCATCGTTCCCACCACCTGCCACAGAAAGTTTAAAACAAAACTCCGTATATTGCTTGATAATGAGAAATGAATTGATAATGAATTCAAAAGATGAGAGTAATAACATATATACCTGTAGCATCTGATAAAGATCTCTGATGAGTCTTTTTAGAAGGCGACAAAACAGGACTATTTGGAAGGGGTCCTACATGTGAAGGTCCACGTGGCCTAAAAATATGGTAGAAAAATTTTTTTTTTTTTTTTTTTTTAACTATCTATCATATATATAAATTACAAAACAGCAAAGCTTTTTTTTTTTTTACCTCACTTCATTACTAATTATGAAACATTACATTTCTTTAAGGTGGCTTAAGACATCACATCTCATTTATGGAATTTCTTCAAAACTAACAGAATGAATACATACATACATACATACATACATAAATAGTTTGCTCATAATATCAGCAAAATGTCTCTGAAGAATTTCAATATACCTCTAATAATAATTCATGAAGCGTTATGATTATTTTATTCTGAAACTAATTTGTTTCCTTCTAAATTTATATTTTCTAGATTTTGTACTAGCCTGCTGAATGAAACCTATCATTTCTTTATGATATTTTAGAAATAGTCTAGATTTCCCAAATTCGGCTAGTATTTATGAAGCATTTGTGAATAAAGAATAATGCCTCGATATTTATTGCAAAGAAACTTTTTCCTTTTTAATGATAATCCTAAACAAAGATTCCTAGAATTTGTAGTACTTTAGTATCATGGAAGGTTGGGAAACCACAACACTTACCAATGTAGAAAGTTTAATTTATTATATAGTTAACCTTTGATTATCCAAATAAGAGATAAACTGAAATCATATTTATATATGAGTTAATTTTTTAAATATTTCTGATCATAAATTTACCATTACTTTTTTACTATACTGTGAATCATCCACACCCATCACAGATCAAGCAATACATTGAAGTGCATTTCATAAAAACAATGTCAAAAACACTTTAGTTGTTTAAATTAACTGATTTCACTCTGATCACCTTTGCAATTTTTCAGTACACATTGCAAAGGAACTTTATGGTATTTATATGAATATGATTAAAGAGGCCTGTGTGCTCTCTGGATTCATTATCATTGTGTGACACAGAGCGAAATGGAAGACAATAAATAATGACAAGTTTAATACTAATTGTAAAATGCACATATATTAAATACATACAAAAGTTTTCGGTTATTATGGTAACCTTCATCAGTCAAACTGACAGTTAAGTGTGGAACATGAGGGCGTGTACTGCCAGTCGTGTATATGAAACTGCGTAATGCAATAGTTAATTGTTTGATGTTGAAGCCTGTGGTTGTGATGTATGTGAATGTTGCCAACATTTGTCATTCATCAAAATGGTTGCTTCAATAATAGGGTGGACACGACATTCACTGCTTCTGTTTGGTTTGGTTTGGGGTTTATTGGCGCATTAGCAACTAAGACTATAATGCGCCAAATCCAGGTCATGTATAAAAAATTAAAATATTCAGTGACCTAATTAGTTAGGCCACCATGTCGAGATATAACATAGATATTAAAGGTATAAAAGTAAAAAATATATCAGCAAAGGAATAACAATTCAATTTTAAATACGGGTAAAAAGGCTTACAGATTTTAAAAAGCTAAAAACAGCAGACACATTGTCATTGTCAGATAAAATCTGACTGAGTGTATAAGGCTCAGTCAGATGACTAAATTCGGTAAAATAAAAGTCACGTTCATGTCTAAAACGTGGACACTCGGTTAAAATGTGACGTATACTTAAATAGGTGTCACAATTCTCACACATAGGACAGTCATCTGCCCTCAGCAGAAATGCATGTGTAAGATGACTGTGTCCTATGCGGCGGCGAGCTAGAACAACTTCCTCTCTGCGACTCCTGCGCAGACTATACTGCCAATGTCGGATTACAGGCTTTATCTGATAAAGCTTGTTTGTGACTTGATCATGCCAAGAATGTTGCCATTGGGACAGTAATTTAGCCTGTATTAGCTGCCTGTAGTCTGTATAGGGGACTAACAGGCAATAAGTGCTGTGGGGGTTCTGGTGACCTGGCCGCAGCATCTGCCAGTTCATTTCCCACGATCCCAATGTGGCTTGGAATCCAGCAGAAACAAATGTCGAAAGAGCACTCAGACAGAGAGTGTAGCATCTGCTGAATCCGGGTCACAAATGGATGAGGATTATACCTCATACTAGATAAAGCCTGCAGTACTTAGAGAGTCAGTGTACACCATACACCTTTGATACCTGTGGGTGTTAATGTGGTACAAGGCTAACTCTATAGCAAACAACTCGGCTGTATATATGCTGCATTGTTGGGGAATCTTTCCAGATATAGAGCGACCTGGAAAGATAGCAGCAGATCCAACAGACAACTCCGACTTCGAGCCATCAGTGAAGACAGGCAAGCAGTTGGAATATTCGGCACGGTGGGCAGCGTAGAGTTGGTGGTAGACAGAAGGTGGAGTTACTGACTTATCCCAGTTTTTAAGGGAGAAGTCACATGATGGTAAGCGAGCATGCCAGGGTGGAAGTGGTTGCCTTGGTGACCGGGCAACATTGTCTACCATGATGTCGAGCTCTCTGAGCAGCTCTTGGACACGGATACCAAAAGGCCGGTTGGCAGTCTGACGAGTGTTATATAGGTTTTCCCACCGTGGCTTGAAAACGGATGTCCACGTAAGGCTGTCTGGCAGGGATTTTAATTTAAAAGTATATTTTAAAGACAATTGCTTTCGTCGAAATGACAGTGGTGGTTCAGTTGCTTCAACATATAAACTCTGGACAGGGGATGTTCTAAATGCTCCAGTAGCAATGCGGATGGCTTGGTGGTGAACTGGGTCCAGCCACCTAAGTACGCTATTTCTAGCCGATGCGTACACTTCGGACCCATAGTCTAGTTTAGATCGGACAAGTGCACGATAGAGGCCGAGTAGAGTGGAGCGGTCTGCTCCCCATTTATTGGAGGAAATAGAGCGTAGGAGATTCAACCCTCTTGTGCACTTTGTCTGCAGTTGACGAATATAAGGTAAAAATGTCAACTTCTTGTTGAAAATGAGCCCCAAGAATTTTGTCTCGGGTGCTACTGAAATGATGTCTTGTCCGAGTTTAAGTTCTGGTTCAGGGTGAAGGTTCCGTTTGCGACAAAAGTGTACGCAGACAGTCTTCTGTGGCGAGAACCTAACCCATTAGTCATTGCCCAAGAGTTGATGTGGTCTATGGCATGCTGCAATTGCCTTTCAATGACCCTCATATTGCATGACTGCAAAAAGATGCTAAAATCATCTACAAAGAGGGCACTGTTTACGATTGGAGGAAGTTGTTCAGTTATAGAGTTAACTTTGATAGCAAAAAGTGTAACGCTTAAAACTGATCCTTGTGGAACTCCCTCTTCTTGGCAGAATGGCCAGGAGACAGTGGTTCCTACACGAACTTGGAAAGACCGGTCTGTAAGGAAGTTTTTAATAAAGAGGGCAATGTCTCCTCGAAGACCAAAGTTATATATGTCTTTTAAAATTCCATATCTCCAAGCCGTGTCGTACGCTTTTTCCATATCAAAGAAAACAGACACCTGGTGCTCACGTTTCAGGACAGTATCACGTATAGATGTTTCCAAGCGGATTAAATGGTCAAGTGTTGACCTGTTCCTTCGGAAGCTACACTGTATTCTGGAAAGAAGGTCGTTAGCTTCTAAATACCACAAAAGACGAGCATTGACCATTCTTTCCAGAATCTTGCACAAGCAGCTCGTCAGAGCGATAGGACGATAATTTTTTGGTATTTTTGGATCCTTTCCAGGTTTCGGAAAGGGAAGGACGGTTGCCATATGCCATGAGTCCGGAAATGTCTCTTCAATATATATTCTATTATAGAGACAGAGCAAATGATCCACAGATTCAGATGAAAGGTGTTTTATCATCTCATAATGGATGTCGTCTGGCCCAACAGCACTCGCCTTGGATAGCGAGAGTGCTGCTTTCAGCTCCCATTGTGTAAAGGGCTGATTGTATTCCTCGCGATTGTTAGAGGACAGCTTCAGGTGATGCTTTTCTGATCGTTGTTTGTGTGCGAGGAACTCTGGGGGGTACGATGTTTCTGAAGACACTTTAGCAAATGTCTCCCCAAGAGTATTAGCAATTGCAGTTAGATCTGCAATTGTACATCCATTATGTTCCAGGATCGATGAAGGATGTGAGGTGTATTTGCCCTTCATTTTCCGAACTTTGTCCCAGATGGCTTTGGGATTGGCAGCCCGTGTAAGGGAAGATGAAAATTTGATCCAAGATTCCTTTTGGCTCTGACGTCTAATGTACCGTGCTTTGGCGCGTGCACGTTTAAAGGCTATTAAATTATCTGTCGTGGGGTAACGACGAAATATTCCCCATGCTTTGTTTTGAGCCTTCCTAGCTGTTGTGCATTCTCCATTCCACCGTGGTTTTGGAAAACGTGGAAAGCGGGATGATGTCCTTGATATTGCAACTGTTGCTGCCTGGACTATACTTTCTGTGATATGTTTTACTGACTCATTGATTGGCTCCTGGCCGACTATAATGGTATTGAACGTTGCCAGATGACGAAAGGCATTCCAGTCGGCGTGATCGATCTTCCAACGTGGGATCCTTGACTGGTGACATTGTCTCCCATTTGAAATGGTGGATAACACGGGGAAGTGATCACTGCCATAAACGTTTTCTTCGACCTCCCATGTACTCAGAGGCAGGAGGGAAGGGGAGCAGATGGCAAGATCAATGGCAGTAAATGAACGGGTAGCCGAGTGAAAAAAGGTGTTAGATCCCACATTTAGAAGGGCCAGATCGTTGTTTTCAAGCAATCGCTCGATAATCCGACCTCTTCTGTTGATGTCAGAACTACCCCACAGCGGATTATGTCCATTGAAATCCCCCAATAATAGAAAAGGGGGTGGCAGTTGCTTAATGAGATCATCAAGGTCTGCCTGGGCGGTGTCGTTCCCAGGTGGCAAATAAATGGAGCAAACAGTTAAAAGGAACCCAACTGTAAGACGAACTGCTACAGCCTCCAGATTAGTGGTGAGAAGCACAACTTGAAAGGGGTTATGGTTACCCACAAGGAGAGCGACTCCTCCGTGGGCAGGTCCATCCCCAGCTCTGTCTCTGCGAATAACTGAGCAGTTTCGTAAGTAAGGGTCCTCGTTTGCCTTTAAATACGTCTCCTGTAAGCAAAAGCAAGTTGGTTCATGCTTACTCAGGAGAGCCTTGATGTCATCTCTATTTCTACGAAATCCACGGCAATTCCATTGGAGAAATTTAAATGTACCCATTATTTTGATTTACTGGGTCCGTCTGGTGGCTTCTGAAGGGCTGAGGGCTTCATTTTCTCAGTCCTGGGTTTATCTCTCTTTGGAAAGACTGGACGTTGGCCTATATCCATTTCTTCTTCATCTTTCGCAAAGAGTTCCAGGACAGGGTCGTCCTGTACCTCCTTATTTTCGACATCCATTGTCTCTTGAATTGTAGATGCCTGTTCCCCTTTCTTCTTGGTTTCTTTAGTACTCTGTTTTGGAGGTGGTGGAGCACTAGGAGGTACGGATATAGCAGTGGCGGCTGACTGTGATTTTTGGGTGGGCTTTTCGGAACTTAATAAATAGCGCGCAATGGGGGTAAAAAACTCCCTTGGTGGAATACTCATATCAGTCTGAGTACCAATGGAACTTTTCCCAGAAGCTTTCTGGGCATATGAGGGCTTGGCGCTATTTATAGGTTGGATGCGTCTTCTGGCCTCCTGATAGGAGATGTTTAGCTCTGTTTTTAGTTTCTGAATTTCCTTCTCCTCTTTCCACCGCTGGCATGCTCGAGAGTATGCAGGGTGTTCCCCTTGGCAGTTTGTACAACTTGGCTTAGAAGCTAAACATTCCTTGCTCTCGTGGTCTTTAGCACCACAGCGAGCACAGGCGGGGTTGCCACGACAAGCTGTTTGAGAGTGGCCATACTTTTGGCATTTAAAACACTTCAGTGGGTTGGGGATATAAACTCTCACTGGGCAGTTTAAATAGCCTGCTTTTATGGAACTTGGAGGCCGTGGGGTGTTAAACGTTACGATGAGAACTCGGGTAGGGACGAGATTCCCATCCTTCCGCATCGATATTCTTTTAACAGCCGTCACTCCTTGGTCTTTAAGTTCAGAGCAGATCTCTTCTTCAGAAACATGAAGAAGATCCCACTCTGATATGACACCGCGTGAGAAATTCAAGGTTTTATGGAGAGTAACGATGATCGGTAATCCCCCTAACGATGTCGCTTTCAGTAGTTGCTGTGCATGTTTTTGGCTTGCAGCCTCAACTAAAATGTCTCCAGAACGTAGCCTTTTGACAGATTTTGGAGATCCTGTCAACCCTTCTAAACCTTTCTGGATGAAAAAGGGTGACATTTTCCCGAGTGCCTGCTCTCCGGTGGAATGGAGAATGAGGAAAAGCGGTGTCACAAATGGTGATGTATCCTCAGTTCTGGCTCTTTTTGCACAAGTGTTTTCTGTGGTTTCATCTCGATTAGGTAGGGGCCTTGTTGGGGCCCCAGAAGAAATAGAATTTGAATTACTCATAAGAGTAAAGAAAAAGTGTCTGATGCCTAAGTACCTCACCCACCACGGAGCCCTACGAGGGGATGCCCACTCGTGAACTAGCAGGTACTGCGTACACGAATGGGACGCCGAGTTCGCTTAGAACACCATACCCACGTTTCCAATAAGTCTTTATCCCGTCCCAGGACCAAAGGGAGGGAGACTTATTGGAACGCAGTTGACCCTAGCAGTATAAAACCACCCGCCGATTGATCCCAGTTGGGCCGGTCCGGGACCACCAGTCTTGTCGAAGCAGGGGCCAAAGTGGTGTATTAAGGCTGGGCCCCTCAACCACCAGGATCCCCCTTTCCGCTTCCATGGGTCGCGGCTGCACACGCCGGATTCCAAAGATGTAACCCTGGAACCAAGGTATGGGCGTTAGATCCTAGTGATGCTAGTCTGGAAGTCCAGCAGCGTCACTGGGAGGTCCCCTCACCTCGACGTGGGCACCATGTACAGGCGCCCACGTCGAGGGGTTCACTGCTTCTGTTGACTGAGGGTATTAGAGCAGGCAATGTTCAACAACTGTAACCAGGCACGTCGTTTAAGGCAGATCTTAAAAAAAAAAAAAAAAGTTTATGCAGTCAGTTCTGCTATAATGCACATTTTTGCAACACGAATTTGTTCCAACGCGACTGATATATTTGGGAACAATGCGACTATAACGCAATTTCCACATTGGCTCGTGCAATTTCATCTGCGAGTAATACCAGGTGAATGTAAAACCCAGCACCAAGCTGAACGTAACGACCTGCGCAGCAATACATACAAGTTTATGAAGCTCAAAAAATATCAAATGCCAAATGTGTGAGAGCTATATTTCCCATTTACTGTAATTGTATTGGTTGTAGACACTGTTATTAAACTTATCATTCATTGTATTCACAAGTTTTTCTGTTCAAACAGAAATTTTGTGAGGCAGGATAGCACATTTCTGGAGGTCACTACCATAAAACGATAAAAACAATTTGCAGTTCCTGGTTTATTGGGCTTTTCTGTTAGTGCAGTCTAATTATAAACGGGTAGCAAACTCGATCTTATTGCATTTGCAATAATACCGACTGCTGAAATTCTATGGGTTTTTACGTAATGGTGAGATGTGTTTCCCCTTCCTTTTCAATCATATAAAAACAAATTTTCAGAATCTTCTCTTTTGTGCATGCTGTGTTTGACATTATTGATTGCTCATATTTTTTTACTGTTTTAAATTTTACAATCCAAAAAAAAAAAAAAAAAAAAAAATCAATCTCAGTGAACAGAAATATCAATCAAACAAACTTCATATTTTGTCAAGGTAAAGTGCTATATTTACTATAATATTTATTTATTTATTAAAAATTTAAGATGTTTAAACCTATGTCAGCAATATTATTGGGTTTCTAACTTTTTTTTACCTGTTTTACTTACCAGACAGCATTTTTTGAGTGCTCTGCCCTATCCCTATTGTTCCCATAAGTCCTGTTGTTTTTAATGTGCGAAATACCATAACAAGGAGATTTTTAGGAACACATGTACCACGTTATAGCAGAACTGACTGTACTCCATTACAGCAAAGGACTAGAAGGGTTCCCAGCTTTCCACAAACCACACCAGCATTATCTCACAATGTGATTTTTACAGTGTCCATATACATTACTCCAGCACTAGGGAGGGCCAACGCTAATTTTGACCAATAACTTAATATTAGACAGCTGAATACTATGTTTAAAAAGTGCAATATCATTAAGTTTTCATATGTTGCATGGAACATATCTACTGTAGTGTTCTGTGCACCACTCATTCATCAGATCTGGTAGAATCTGATGAATGCAGCAACTGCAATTAAAAGTCACATTTTGGTTTCTTCCACTATCTTCTGGAAACAGGGCTACGTTAACATGGAAGCCTAACAGTGGATGTATCCAGGTCCAGGTGTCAATATGCACACCCTCAAGAATATCAAAAATGAACACCAAGATATACAATGTTTGGAGGGTTGTGACATTTTCCTATTAGTATCCAGGCATACAAAAAATTTGGCACAGCCCTATCTAGAGAAGCCATTATTTTGCTTTCAAGGAAACCAGTGACAAACTTTTTGGAACACTGTGTAACACAAATGTTTTATTATTATAAGCATCTTGCCCTGGTAGAACACATCTGAGACAAACAACAGCTTTGTTGGCAATATCACAACAGCCTCACATTAATATTTACAAAATTCAACCTTGTGCACAGCCAATAGTATAAGAAATTATTCAAAGAAACTTAAATTTCTCTCTTTTTTTTTTTATTTGCTAGTTTTGGCAAACAACTTTTTGGTACAGTCAGGATTTGAATTTTTTTTAGCTATTGTCAGTGTCAATAAATATTTTGTTTAATTTAGTAATTATTTATGATTTTAGGTCAGATAACATCACTTCTGTCTATATAGTTGACACAATTTTTCCCATTTTAACATTACAATACTTTTGACTCAGAGTCTCTTCCTCTTAATATAAGGCTTTCACTAGTTTCACTAAGGATGCATTTAAACATTTTAACACATCCTGTTTAACAACATTCTTCATTACTATATTTTTTTCCATTGTTATTTATCATATTATGTTTCACACAACAAGCATTCCACTACAGTTTTAACCCTTTTGGGGATACTCCCTCAACATGTGCGGACCCAAAGCAGCTAAGGGATGACCGTGGAGTGAATTTCTTCATGAAATTTTGAAAATTACTACAAATAAAAACTTTGTACATAAATGATTTTAAATATGAACTCTACAAAGCCATCCATAAGAATTTAAATGCATTCACTTGTTTTTTCAACATGTGTTTACTTGACACTAGTTTTTGGTGGTTTATACAGAGGGTGTCAATATCCTTTACTTGACACTAGTTTTTGGTGGTTTATACAGAGGGTGTCAATATCCTTTACTTGACACTAGTTTTTGGTGGTTTATACAGAGGGTGTCAATATCCTTTACTTGACACTAGTTTTTGGTGGTTTATATAGAGGGTGTCAATATCCTTTACGTGACACTAGTTTTTGGTGGTTTATACAGAGGGTGTCAATATCCTTTGCATTAGTAGTGGCAAATGATGCAAAAAAGCAAGCTTATACAGCATCAGCCAAAAAAAAAAAAAAAAAACCACCACGACTACTCCAATTTTACCTATTCATTCCAGCCAATAGTTTATTTAGTTCTTCTCTGAATTTATTTAAGCTATCAACCACTCTTCCCTTCCCACACTTCTCAAGCTATCTTCCTGCTCCTATTCTTATTGGTGTTTTACAGAATTTTCTAAAATCCCCCTACGTGTCACCACCTGGATAGTAATCCCTGGCGTGCCTCCTCGTGGCCAAGGTTGAGAGTCAGGGGACCAGGTATCCCTGGCTGCAAAGTCACCAGGTGCCGGCACTCAACACAACAACGCACCTACGTATATACACTTGCCGACCTTGACCTTTTGCCTTTTCAGATGCTACAGCGGCATACAGGAGAAACTCTGGAGATGCAATAAAAACAAACACACCTTAACCTTGACCCACTATCTAAATGTAAACTTCTGCACATTTATTCTGCAACTGTCCTTCCTCAACTTGAATTTCTACCCCCTCATGGCGGAAAGTGCAAGTGCTAGGAAAGGGAAAAAATTGATTTAGAAATGAAGATGATTAATTAAGAAGTACGAAGCAGGACAAAGTTTGTCAACTGTTGCATGGAATTAGGTCTCACTGCTTCAACGGTGAATACTATTTTAAGGAAGAGTGCATTTATAAAAGAACATGTAATAATAATAGAGGCATGTGATGCAAGAAAGCAAATGTATGAGCTTATGTAGCATCAGCCAAAAAAAAAAATAAATTCACATAACCATTCCTTATAAATGTTTGTCCAGTTCCTCCTTGAATTTATTCAAGCTATCAACTTCCATGACAGATGGAAGTTTGTTCCAGTTGCTTTTTTTTTTTTTTTTTTTTGGGTTTTTTTTTTTTTTTTTAAGGAGCATTAGCAACTAAGGCCATATTGCTCCGAGGATATGTGGTGGTCATTTCCTGACCCTTCCGCATGCCTCTTCAGGGGCAAGTTTGGGAGTCAGGGGACCATATGTCCCTGGCTGCAAAGTCACCAGGTGCTGGCACTCAACACAACACACCTACATATACTTGCCGGCCTTGGCCTTTTCAGATGCTACAGCAGCAAAGTCCACAACATTAAGATTGTCAAACTGCTATATAATTGCAATAAAAATAATTTTCCAAATCTCTGCACTTTTACTATTGAAATAAATTGCCAAGCATAACACATCCTTCAAAAATTATATCAACTTTTATTTTTTAAACAGGAATATCTACTATTCAAATACAACAGATTATGAGTAACTGCTCACTATTTACACTAATGTACATATATTATGAACCAATCAGTGGTGGGTTCATTGTCTAACCTGGGTAGATAATGAGCTAACATAATGATATCTGAAGGAGAAAGTTTGGTTGGAGTGTTATAGACTTGGTAAAAAAAAACAAAAAAAAAAAAAAAAAACTATATTTCACAAGGTGACCTAATCTGGAATACCTCCAGGTAAGATTTAAAGTACTGCTTTGCATATGAATTTTTTTTTAAGTAATACAAATCACACTATAGTACTAACTCCTAATGTTTACCAGCATACATTATCAAATATTTTTCAATAAAGTAAATTTTTAAAAATATTTTATTACCATATTAAAGATATGAGTAATGAAGATCAAAAATAAGGTTCCAGTTTAATATTCAGTTGGTTGGTTTATTTATTAGTAAATTCCCTTCCTAATGATGTTTTTTTTTTTTTTTTTTAATTTAAACCTATCATTTATATCACTTTCAGTTTTTCAATTCAGTTCAACTTTTCTGTCAGAAGAACCAAACAATAGTTAGTGGAAATAAAAAAACATAAACATAAATAATAATAATAAAAAAAAAAAAAAAAAACTTACACCTGCATTTGATCACCTATATCCAGAGAATTAAAAACCAACATGCAAATGTTTAATTTTTGAACTAGTAGTGCAATGAACATTAAAATGTTCATTACATTTCTGGTTCAAAAATGTAATGAACATGAAAATGTTCATTACACTACTGGTTCAACTGTTATTATGGCACTTATATCCTGATTTAAAATGTCAATTAATCATTTGCACAAAAGCATCAATTACTAAATTTTGTATTTAAAAATTAACTCATTAAATTCTGGTTAATATCATAAACTTGATTCCTGGTTGAGATTGTTTGAATGATATGATTTATCTTTGTAGTTCAAAACTAAAGACCATATCATGAACAAACATATATTTGAGAACAATTTTGATAATGTATATGAGGCGCTACCCAAAGGTTCCCGAAATGTATTTATAAAATAAATTAGACTCACCATGGGTCTTATTCGCCATCATCACCTTCGAAGTAGTCTCCTTGAGAGCTTAAACACAGATTCCAGTGCTTCTCCCATGATCTGAATGCATCCTGAAAGTCCTTCTTCGTTATAGTGTTCAACACTGCCTGCAATTTGGTTTGGATATTTTCTGCACCAGTGGTGTCTAACCTTTTTCCGTACAGGGGCCATATTCAAAGTTAGGTTTGTTTTACAGGCCGCACAGAGCGATTCGAGAAAAAATAATGTTAACATTTTCCATATATTGTTATATGTAAAAGGAATTTCTATTTTCAAGTTACCGTTTTTTTATATATAATGGAAATTCCCAACTGTTCCCAACTGTATAATGGAAATTCCCAACAACAATACACAATAACATTTACTGTTATGTGCTACATATCTATGTCTGATTTATTTTTTAGATTTTATTAAAATTATAAAAATATGACTTACTTTTTTTTTTAATACCTTATTTTTGCTTTTAAACACTCACTTTAGAAAATTTAAAACCTGAAAAGGATCACTGCTTTTCAATATTAAGGCAAATAAATAAATAAAATGATACACGTAAAATTTAAAAATATTCGAAAATGTTATTAAGTACAATACACAATAACATTTACTGAACCCCATTGGCGGTCCCAAGCCCGGATGAGAAAGGAGGAGGGGAGGAGCATACCTCATGTAAAAAAAACCCGGGCTCAGCAGGCTCCAGCTGACCATACCTGGGATGGGGCCCTGCCTGGGTTACAGGTGAAGATGGAGGATCTATCTTCAGCAACAATGGAAGTCTGTCACTCTTCCAAGATACTGGTCCCATCTAAATTATGGACTATGCAGCAGAGGAATGGCAAGCCAGCTGCATTATCTGTCTTAAACCTTATGGATCTCAATCATTGTAAGATAAACAGTCATGCTACCGCATCCAGGGTAACCAACACGGCTGTTCTTATACCATGGAGAACAGCTGTGAAGAAAGCTATATGGTCAGCCAAAATTCAAATGTATCTCTCAACACTAAACGTAAGATTGCTTTACAAGCCTGGGAAAATTTATTTATTTATTTTTTATGGTTAGTTGTGGCGCATCGGCTTCTGTGGCCATAATGCACCTCCCAAAGTTTTGCATTTACTCTGATCCAAGATCAAGGCAAGATTCAAACCCACGACCTTTGGATTGCCAGGCAGGCACTTTACCCACCCAGCTAGCCCGGTCGGCGCCCGGGAAAATAAAATTGGTAGAAGAATTGAAAAAGATCAAATGGGACATCGTAGGAATATCAGACACATTGGACAGAAGGAACACTGGATATGACAGAAGGAAGAATATTTTACTCAGGGAGAAAAGCGAACATACATAGAGGAGTCGTCGCTTTCATAGTAAAGAAATATCTATTAAATTCAATAATAGAAATTCACCCACACAGATCAAGAATGATAAGTTTAAGAATAAAAGGTAAAGAAAAAGGAATCTTGATAAAAATAATCCAGGTATATGCCCCAGACTCCTCACATGATGATACAGAGACAGCTGCCTTCTATTCTAGAAGGTAGGGGATGAATCAGATTGGTCCACTTGATATCGATGGGTCAACTGTTGATGATCCTGCTCAGGTAGCTAACAAACTAAATGAATATTTTGCATCGACATTCACACATTATGAGTTATTTAGCGAGAGGAAAGCCAGAGGTGTATTCAACTCTAGCAGTAAGCTAGAGAATCTTGTAATAACTGAGAGTAAAGTGGAGGAGAAATTGTTGAAGATAAACACAAGAAAGGCAACCGGGGTGGATGGGATCTATCCAGTTATATTAAAGGAGGCAGCAGAGGAAGTAAGCAAACCCTTATCCATATTTATGAGAGCTTCCTTGGACTCAGGGGAGGTGCCCACAGACTGGAGATGTGCAAATGTGACCCCAATTCACAAAGGAGGATCAAAGGCTGACACAAGTAATTATAGACCTGTGAGTTTAACTTCTGTTCCAGGAAAATTAATGGAGGCACTAGTTAAAGAAGCACTGCAGGATCATTTAGACAAGACTTCAGTTATAGCTCGGACACAGCATGGTTTTGTTAAGGGGAAGTCTTGCCTAACCAATTTGATTGGATACTATGATGCAGTCACAAAGGAACTGGATGCAGGGAATAACTTTGATATTATATACTTGGATCTTAGAAAGGCTTTTGATACTGTTGCACATGGAAGGCTGCCGCGCAAATTAGAGCAGTGTGACATTGGAGGCAAATTGCTGCTGTGGATAAAGGGGTGGCTGAGGGGGGAGAAGACAGAGTGGTAATCAATGGACACTGCTCGTCGGGGACTAACGTTATTAGCGGAGTCCCTCAGGGCTCAGTGTTGGGTCCATTATTGTTTTCTGTATTTATAAATGATATTGATGATGGTATATCAAGCTTAATGTCGAAGCTTGCAGACGATACCAAGGTAGGCAGGGTTGTCAAGGACACTACTGACACTATGCTGCTGCAACAGGATCTGGAAAGGTTGAGCAGATGGGCTGAGAGGTGGAAAATGAAGTTTAACATTGACAAATGTATATGAGAAATGTATATGTTTCTACAGATGAGAAACAGCAACCCCAGAGCAACGTATCAACTCTGTGGTACTACACTGACAGTGGTAGAGAATGAAAGGGACCTGGGGGGTGGTTGTGCAGGCAAATATGAAGTTCTCTGAGCAGTGCAGACAGGCTGCAAGAGTAGCTCATGGAGTATTGTCAATGATATACAGGAATTTTTCTAGCAGGGATAAGGACGTGATTATTCCCTTGTATAAGGCAATGGTCAGGCCACACCTAGAGTACTGTATACAGGTCTGGAGGCCTCATTTCAAGAAGGATGTAGAGCTGCTGGAACGAGTACAGAGAAGGGCAACAAGATTAGTGAATGGAACAAAGGGGTGCTCTTACGAAGAAAGGCTTAAGTTTTGCAAATTACAGTGTCTGGAGACTAGGCACCAGTGAGGTGATCTGATAGGTGTATAAAGCCTTGAATGGTTTGAGCATGCTCAATGCTGATGGGATTCTTCCTCTCGCTCAGAATAATCACCTGAGAGGGCATAAATTCAAATTGAGGAAAGACAGATGTAGGATAGATGTGTGGAAATTTGCCTTTAGCCAGCGGGTAGTTGGTTGGTGGAACAGACTTCCATCCCTTGTCGTGGAAGTTGATAGCCTAAATAAGTTTAAGGCTCAGCTGGACAGGTATTTTGAACGAACAGAGGGGTGAAGTGGAAGTGGTTTTTTTTTTTTTTTTTGGCTGATGCTGCATAAGCTTGCTTTCTTGCATCAAATGCCTCTACTAATGCTATTCAGACCTACAAGAAACCATAGATAACACAAACAAAAAAGATATTTTAATAAATGGGAGACTTTAATGCAAAAGTTGGAGGCTTTTCAATAGATTTCAGTGACGTATTAGGAAAGTTCAGGATAGAAAATAGAAATGAGCGAGAAGAAGAACTCTTGAATTTCTGCAAAGAAAATAAACTATTCATCACCAACGCACAGATCTCAACATAAGTATACATGGACATCACCAGATGGAAATACAAAAAATTGTATTGACTACATTTTAATAAATAACAACTGGAAATCATCCATTCAAAATGTTAAAACTCTTAGAAGTACATATTTTGACACTGACCATGAACTGCTAGCAGCAAATTAAATGGAAATTTAAAAATATGAAGCCAAAGAACAACAGAGCAACATTAAATATATCACGATTTGAAGAAGACAAAATAAAGGAAATTTATGGGAAAACACTACAAGAAAAATTAAAAGATATAAACTATTCATTATCTGTGGAAAATATATGGGAGAAAACTAAACAAATGACTAAAGATGCAGCCTTAGAAACTTTGGGAACAAAACCAAAACCAAATGATCCTTGGATTACAGCAGAAATTTTACATGTAGGGAGGAAAAAAGACGAATGAAAAACCTCCTAAACAAAGAAAATAGTCAAGAAAAAAGGCAAAAATATAAAACCTTAAAAAACAAACTAGACAACCTATGTAAAGCTGCTAAAAGGAAATGGTTGGAAGACAAAGCAAAGCAGTGCAAAGAGGCAAATAAACGCCACGACTCTAAAACAACTTACCGGGTCATAAAGGAACTCTCTAAAGCATACATCCTGAAAATATGACGATGAAAAATAAAAATAGAAAGAATATTACCAAACCCTGCTCAAAGGGGAAGGAAAAAACGCTCTTGCCTTAGATAATAGAAGAGATAAAGCACCCTCGATAACAAAAGAAGAAGTTCAGAAAGCAATTAGCCAAATGAAGAATGACAAGGCACCCAGAAATTATGGTATCCAAGCAGAACTATGGAAATTCGAAGGCGATGCAATGTTAAAACACCTCGCACAATTGTTTAATCTAATTTTATTTATAGGTGATATACCAAAAGGCTGGAAAAGTTGAATAATAGTACCTATACACAAAAAAAGGAGATAAAGAAAATTGTCAGAATTATAGATCCATTACCCTTTTAAACCATATATATAAAATATTTATAAGGATCTTACAAAATAGAATACTTAAAACATATGAAGAAACAATAGAGGAAGAACAAGCAGGATTCAGAAAAGACAGATCAACAATAGACCAAATATTCACCCTAAACATCATTAAAAAGTAAGAGATTACCTCAATCTTTTTTGTGGAATGTTTCCAGTCAATTCTCTCTCATATGTGATGAATAAAATAAGACGAAAAAGTGAAAAAACGAATTAATGAATTCCCTCACTCATAGAGATACAACCAAATCTGATGCGCAACGGAATCGAAAGTCGACAGCCCCAACTCAACCCCGAAACACATCAAACCACCGCAGCAAGACCATGAGTGCGAGTAGACATTGTGTCATAATAAATAGTTAAAACTGGTTCCAATAATAAATAATTAAAATCACTAATTAAAAACACTATTAAAAAGATTAAACACTTAAAATTAAACGGAGTAAAAGTTACGATTTAGATGAATACTCAAATTAAACGAAATGCACAGCTGTTTCCCTTCCTTAAGCAGACCACACTTTTCAGTTGATCACCGTGCTCACAGGATGGGAATATTGCAAAGTGTTTGTGTGTGTATTTGACTCTGAAATATAGAGAGATTATTTATATGGGCATGTGCCAAAAAGACCAGAAATCCGAAATTAGATAAGGCCGTCGCACATTGATAGAATTTTCGTGTAGTTTCATTTCAAGCATTTCAGTAATCAATCATTTTATGTAATTCTGTTGTATATTTAAAATTACCACTTCATTGAATAGGAATATGTGACCATCACTGACCGCATGAAAGGCCAGCTCTGACGCGTTTGCGCACGACGTGTGGATGGAAGTAGCATGTTGCTTGACACGTAACTGTAACATGCAGCGAGTGGAACCCTTGTACAATGAATCACACTGACTACACGAAATCTTGTACACAAGATCATTTACCTGTGCCGAGCAAGAAGAAAGAATTGTGTGATTTTTTAATATATTATAGAGTTTCTGCATGGGTCTGGATATTATTTTGAATTCAGTATTTCTAAAGAGTTTATTAAGCTGCCTGTACCATTGTTCAACGTACGGTATGGAAATAAAGTGTGTTTTATTGGTATTATTAATGGGTGTCATATTTGCTGTTTAATTTTAAGCCTGTAACCTGATTTGATTTATAACAGAGTGAGGATAGCCCTCTATTTAAAAACCTATCGGTTAGTGTAACAATTTCTAAGTGTTTAGTAAAACATTCAAAGCCCTGTAGCTCTGAATTTTTTACTAAACGTCATTGCAGAAAAATATTGGAATAAGAAGAAACCTCTTTATTTGTGCTTCATCGATTTCAAGCAGGCATTTGACTCTGTAAACAGAGAAAATCTAATGAAGCAACTACAAAAAATCCCACTTGATCATGAAATAATCATGTTTATAAAAAATTTCTACAAAAATACAAGAGCGATAGTAAAATTCTACAACCTTAAAACAGAGAAATTTGAAATAGAGAAAGGAGTCATGCAGGGATGCCCTTTATCTCCATATCTATTCAATATCTACCTAGAACTAATGAAATCAATTGAAAAAAAAAAGAGGCACAATAATAAATGGAAAAAATATAAACCACATAAAATATGCAGATGATATTTTAATTTTAACAGAAACCAAAGAACAGATAAAAGAAATATTAACAAACATCGATAAAGCAAGCAACAATTATGGAATTAATATTAATAAAACCAAAGTAGTGCAAATTGTAAAAAACATAGAAGACATAAAAGACATACAAAAATCAACAAATAGAACAAGTACAAAAATTTGTATACCTGGGCTCTCTAATAACCGGAAACCTAAGTAATATTGACCAAATTAATCACAGACTGAACATCGGATGGACAAACATGAACAAACTCAAAAACATATGGAAGAGCAATAAAATCTCATCATACCCACAGCAACTTATGGATCAGAGAATTGGAAAATAAATAAGAAAGAAAGGCAAAATATAATTTCATTTGAAATGAGATGTCTAAGGAAAATCAATAAAACAAATTGGAGAGAACATAAAACTAATGAACAAGTAAGGAGAGATTTAAATTTTGAACACAGAATAATAGAGCAGATCTACAAAAAACAACTTCAGTGGTTTGGACTTGTGAACCGGATGAAACAACACAGACTGTCTAATGTAGTACTGACAGGAAGAAATGGAGATAAGAGACCACCAGGAAGACCCAAAAGAGAATGGTTCCGATGTCTAAAGGAAAACACAGGCTTTCAGAGTTATCAACAAATGATGCAAGATTCAAGAGATTGACAACAATAGAGGACGATATCTATATAGGGACTCAACCCGTGCCAAATGGAAGAGTAGAATGATGATGAATAATGATAATGATGATGAACATCTGTTATTCTGTTTCCTTTTAAATATTTATTTGATTTCATGTGAGAAAAATTTGCTCGCAAACGTACGTTGATTCGAACAAAATAGCCATTTTCATGGGATCTTTTTTATTAGCAGAAAATCTTCAGATAAGAGAGCCTTGTAGAATTCAAGTAGTTTATTTTCACAGTCCATATACTTATTTTTGAACCATGTTTTGGCTTGAAGATCATAATTTCAAGTTGAAATCTGGGATTATAGTTTTCAACCATAGAAATAAATGGATCTTCAAACAAGCTTATGTCTTTTTCATGGGATCTTACATCAGCAAACCAACTTTCAAACTTGTCAAAAAGTAATTGTAATAACAAGAGGCAACGATTCTTTGGAAATGTTTCTCTTTTAGCTGGGTACAACATTCAAAGTGAACTAAATTGCCTTGCTCAATTTGGGATTTAAATAATAACTCATTCTGAAATGATTTGATGTCAACATACAAATCAGAGACCAATTTTCCATTCCCTTGTAGTTTTAAATTAAGAGCATTTAAATGTCTATAAGAATTGCAAGATCAAACAGCCACTCCATATTTGATAGTTGTTTTGTTGGTTTCCCTTTTCCTGTCATAAAAATATCAATCACTTTGCCACGACTAAGCCATCTCACTGCACTATGTAAAATTACATCTTCGTATTCAGCTTCAATTTCTAAAAGAAACTTTGAAGCTTGATTTGGATTTTATTGGTGCAAAAGCTACTAGGGCTATGGTGTGCCACAACCATGCCATAAAAAATACAAATGAATAAAAGATATTGTAACCTTCAGAAAGGTAAATACATAAAATGCAATAAAGCATAACGACTAAAAATAAATGCTCAACACTATATATATTGGTAAATATTAGTAGTTTGTAAAAATTTAAAAACATCTGACACGTGGTCATTGTCTGATAACTGTTGAAGCATACTGTGATTAAGGTCATGTGATCCTATAAAATTTACAGTTGAAATAACCACATTCATAACATGCTGGAGATCTAAGGTTTTCCCACAAAGAGCTTTTTAATGTACAATGCAGTGAATTTCAGTCAGAGGTTCAGCTCCGATAATTATCATTTTCTTGGTTATTCCACCCATATGCCCAATGTTTTTACCAATCATGTTTTTTGCACGTCAGTTGTGACTCCTACCAAGTTTTGAATATTTAACACTAACTTTCAAATGGATTGGTAAAAATTTTAAAAAAGATTTTCACCTGTAGCTGTTCCGTGCATACTCTGTAGATCAGCTAAATCTTTAACCGGTACAAAATTATCATAATTCCACGTATGAAGATAATGAGTTTGGCTGTGTAATTTACATCAGTATTGTCATCAAGTGCAACACTAAAATATTTCTTTTCTTTTATGTTTCCAAAATTTGTTCGAACAAATTCTTTCCAATATCTTCTACTCTTCGCATGATTGTTTGTCGGGACAAACTAATGTCTTGTATCATTATTTGTTTCTCCGGACAAATTTCTTCCGCAATTTTTAATAAACAATGTTTAACAAATTCACCATTACTGAATGGTTTACTTTCAAAAGTGATCACATGTGCAACTTAATAACTGGCACTTACAGATAAATTTCTTGACTTCAGTGTGTTTTGTTGTTTTCTTAATTCGTTTTGTAACTTTGAACACTTTTCTTTTTGCAACAAAATTTATGCTTGGAATCACAGTGTTGTTTTAAATTATATTCTTTAAAAATTGACACATATCCTTACACACTGCTTTTTCATTGTATTCAATGAAAAAATAGCCTTCAGTCCATCTTTGATTAAAAACACGACACTACAAATCGACTTCCCTCTTTCGGAACATTTTTAAAGGATGATTTTTTAATTCGAACAAATTAATAATAATTCAATACAATGAACAAGCTATTTCAAAATAGCAGAATTTCACAATATGAAAAGACTGATATGTACATAACTGTATTTAGCGTACAGAATTATGACTGCACTGGACTACATGTACGCATTTGATATAGTCGAGATTGACGCTCGCATGCCTGTACACGCAGTGGTGTGACTCTAAAATGCTGCTTTAGTCCCCTTTCACGCAGGTCATATACAAATTATCCATGGGCCGGATATGGCCCATGGGGGCCGTAGGTTGGACACCACTGCTCTACACTGTCAAATCTTCGACCCTTCAGCTTGATTTTCATTCTTAGGAAGAGAAAGAAGTTGCGGGGAATGTCTGGCAAATAAGGGGGTGGGGACAATTGTCATGTTGTAGGATGCCAAAAATTGTGTCACGGTGAGAGATATGTGGACCAACATGCTGCCATGATGAAGGACCCAGTTCTTTGTGCGCCACTTCTCTGGACCTTTTTCTCCTGACGGTTTCTCTTAACTGCCTCAGGACGTCAGAATAGAACTTTGTACTGATGGTCTGGGCAGAAGGGATGAATTCCTTATGGATAATTCCGTCGATGTGCAAAAAACAGATCAGCATAGACTTCACATTGCTCCTCACTCGTTGGGCTTTCTTTGGTCAGGGAGAAGATGGGCTCTTCCACTGGGATGATTGGTTTCTGGGTTATACCCAACTCTTGTCACCAGTGACGACCACAGAAAGGAAGTTTTGATCTCTCCTGGCCCATTTTTGAAGATCTCTGCTAACTTCCATGTGATGCTGCGTTTGGCCTTCACTCAGTAACCGTGGCACGAACTTGGCCGCAATCCTTCTCATGTTCAATTCATCTGACAAAATCTGCTGACACATGCTGTATGATAGTCCTATAATGCCATAAATTTCGTGGATGGGTGCCTGCAGTCTTCACGGATCACAGCCCAAACTTTTGCGACATTTTCTGGGGTGGTACTCGATGATGGACACCCAGAACGATCATCGTCATCAACTGACATTCAACCATTTTTAAAATGGTTAAACCAGTAATAGGTCTGCATCTTGCCTAAAGCACTGCCACCAAAAGCTTGTTTCAACTTCTTATAGGTTTCTGCTGCTGTTTCATTAAGAAGGAAACAAAACTTAATGCAAGCACGTTGCTCTCTCACAACAGCCATCGCAACAATCACAAATTACACGAAACACATCACCAAAGAACTGCACATAAATATTCAATGACTCTATCCAGCCTGACGCCACATGGTACACCGATTCACAAAGGATGCGTGTAGTGTTACCTAGTGCCACAAGTCCGTACTAGACAGTTCCCACGCAACATTCAAATTTTGGGAACATTTGGGTAGCACCTCGTAATAGATTACCAAGTTTGAGCTGGCTTTGCAATTGGGAGCACATCATGACATGTAGGATGTAAGTGGCAATCTAGAGTAAAGAACTAGATGGGATTAAAATAAGAAACACAATATGATATTAAAGCCACTAGTAACAGAGAATTCACTGTATATCAATTAAACTCTCATTAAACTTAATTTTACCTTATTTCTTCTGACAGAATAAGACTTTTAAGTCTAGATCCCTGAGATTTTCGACGAGATGGAGCACTACTATCAGCACAAAAGGCTGCAAGCAACCATGCTAACTGGAGAGAAAACTCAACACTGCTTCGACACCTAAATCAAATGAAAATGCACATGAAGTACTCAAAAATAAAAAAGAAAAAAAATTTTAGTAGTTATTAACACAGCACAGACATTAAATATATATATTAGTAAATATCTATTTAATGTCTAATTACAATTGTTTGTTTGTTTGTTTGTTTTGTTTGGATTTTTTGGCGCATTAGCAACTAAGGCTATAATGCACCAAGACTAGGTAATATTTAAAAAATTTAAATTTAAACTCTCGGTGACCTAATTAGTAAGGCCACCGTGTCCAGATATATAATAACAAAGATATAAGAAATAAATCAATAAAGACGTAACAATAACATGAATTAAATACAATTAAAAACTTTTATTGATTTAAAATAGCTAAAAACAGCAGACACGTTGTCACTGTCGGATAAAATCTGACTGAGTGTATAAGGCTCAGTCAGATGATTAAAAGCGGTAAAACGGGCGCTGCTAAAATCTGGACAGTCAATTAAAAGATGTCTGATCGTTAAAATAGTGCCACAGGACACACACACACATAGGAGGGTCATCAGCCCTCAGCAAAAACGAATGAGTTAAATGACTGTGTCCTATGCGGGTCCGGGCGAGAACAACTTCCTCCTTACGATTCCTGCGCAGACTAGACAGCCACGGTTCAATTACAGGCTTTATATGATATAATTTATTCACAGTCTGTCTATTCCACGAATCCTGCCATTGGGGGTGTATCTTCTCGTGTATTATTTGCCTGTAGTCTGTATAGGGGACTGACAGGCAGCAGTTACTATTGGGAATTGCTGATTTCGCTGCGGCGTCAGCCAAATCATTTCCCGTAATCCCAATGTGGCTGGGAATCCAACAGAAGCGGATATCATATTCACATCCACGGAGGAAGTGAATCTTCTGCTGAATACTAGACAGAACTGGATGAGGATTATATCTTACAGTTATTAAAGCCTGTAACACGCTGAGAGAGTCAGAATATAAAATGAACCGTTGGTATTGGCATTTACTGATGTGATCCAAAGCTAACTCAATAGCGTGCAGCTCTGCAGTAAATATGCTGCATTCAGAGGGAATCTGCTCCGATGTAGTGCTGTCTGTAAAGACAGCAGCAGATCCCACATATGACTCTGACTTCAAACCGTCTGTGTAAACTGGCGCGAAGTCAGAATGTTCAGCTCGGTGTGCTGAATAAAGCTGCAGGTAGACTGATGATGGAGTGTCCGACTTTACCCAATTTCTAAGGGATAAGTCACATGCTGGGAGATGAGCATGCCAGGGTGGAAAGGGTTGCTTTGGTGTTTGGGCAACCTTGTCTACCTTGATATTAAATTCATTGAGTAGCTCTTGGAGACGAATACCAAAAGGACGATTGGCAGTCTTACGGGTATTGTACAAGTTTTCCCATCGTGGTTCAAAAACGAATGGCCACGTTAGATGGTCTGGCAGGGATTTCAGTTTTAAAGCGTACTTTAAAGACAACTGCTTACATCGAAGCGATAATGGTGGTTCGTTTGCTTCAACGTATAAACTCTGGACAGGGGATGTTCGAAATGCTCCAGTAGCGATACGTAGAGCCTGATGATGGACAGGGTCCAGCCATCGAAGGGCACTGTCTCTGGCTGAAGAATGTACTTGGGACCCATAATCTAATTTGGATCGCACAAGTGCACGGTAAAGCCGTAGAAGGGTGCATCGGTCTGCACCCCAAGATAAAGAGGAAAGCGAGCGGAGCATATTAAGGCCTCTTGTGCACTTTGTGCGGAGTTGACGAATATGATCCAAAAAGGTCAGTTTTTTATCGAATATGAGTCCCAAGAATTTTGTGTTCGCTGCTACTGGAATAGCATTTTGTCCGAGCCTTAATTCAGGTTCAGGATGAAGATTACGCTTCCGACAAAAGTGTATGTAAATGGTCTTCTCCGGCGAGAACCTGAAGCCATTAGCAAGTGCCCAGGAATTCAGACTATCAATGGCTTTCTGCAGTTGTCTTTCAATAACTCTCATGTTGCACGACTGACAAAAAATGCTAAAGTCATCAACATAGAGGGCACTGTTTACAGTTGGAGGAAGTTGTTCTGTGATGGAATTTATTTTGATGGCAAAAAGTGTGACACTTAATACTGATCCTTGTGGTACTCCCTCCTCTTGGCTAAAGGAGCGAGAGAGTGAGGATCCCACACGAACTTGGAACGATCGATTGGCTAAAAAGTTTTAAATAAAAAATGGGAGATGCCCTCTAAGGCCTAGGCTATGTAAATCTTTTAAAATGCCAAATCTCCAAGTTGTGTCATACGCTTTTTCCATGTCAAAGAACACCGACACCAAGGGTTCACGTTTTAGGAAAGCATCCCGGATGGATGCTTCCAATCTAATAAGATGGTCCAAAGTGGACCGGTTCCTCCAGAAGCCGCACTGGATATTCGAGAGAAGGTAATTTGATTCGAGATACCATATTAAACGAGAATTAACCATTTTCTCCAGGATTTTGCACAGACAGCTAGTCAGAGCAATAGGATGATAATTGGTGGTGGTGACTTTTGGATCCTTTCCTGGCTTAGGAAAGGCAAGAACGATTGCATTTCGCCAGGAGTCCGGAAACTGCCCTTCAGTAAAGATTCTGTTATACAGAAGGAGCAGACAATCCATAGATTTTGGTGAAAGATGTTTAATCATTTCATAATGGATGCCATCTGGTCCAACTGCACTTGCTTTGGAAAGAGTGAGGGCTCTTTTCAGTTCCTCTATAGTGAATGCCCCGTTGAAGGGATAGAGGCCCTGGGATTTAAAATTAAGTGCCTGTTTTTCGATTTTATATTTCAGGACCAGGAACTCTGGGGAATACGAAGATGTTGCAGAGATGTTAGAGAATGTTTCCCCAAGAGAATTGGCTACTGCAGCTGGATCTGCAATAGCGCATCCATTATAATCTAGGATTGAAGGGTGGGATGTATATTTTCCCTTCATTTTCCGGATTTTATCCCAGACTACCTTAGAGTTGGTAGACTGGTTAATAGATTATGTAAAACGGATCCACGATTCCTTTTGACTTTGACGACGGATGTAGTGTGCTTTGGCTCGTGCACGTTTGAAGGCTATAAGGTTGTTCGTGGTAGGATATCGGCGAAATATCCCCCACGCTTTGTTTTGAGCCTTTTTTGCTGCTGTGCATTGTGAATTCCACCTAGGTTTGGGAAATGGTGGAAACCGGGCAGATGTTTTTGGGACAGAATTAGCAGCTGCTTGGACAATGATTTCTGTGATGTACTTTACTGCGTCACTGATCGGCTCCCGACTGACTGTACTGAGGTCGAAATTTTCCTGATGTTGGAAGGCATTCCAGTCACCGTGATCAAACTTCCACCGTGGTAACCTAAAAGGAAGACATGGTCTCTCACTGTGTAACAAGGTTATCACAGGGAAGTGATCACTTCCGTATGGATTCTCCTCCACTTCCCAAGTGAGTGAAGAGAGTAGAGAAGGGGAGCAGACAGAGAGATCAATGGCAGAAAAAGTACGGGTAGGCATGTGGAAGAAGGTGTTTGTTCCAGTATTTAGAAGGGAAAGGTCATTGTCATTGAGCATACGCTCTATGACTCGTCCCCTTCCGTTGATGTTAGCACTACCCTACAGGGTGTTATGTCCATTCATATCCCCGAGAAGTAAGTAAGGGGGAGGCAACTGCGTTAGAAGATCATCAAGGTCTTCCTGGGAGATGTCAGTCCCAGGTGGCAAATAGATAGAGCAGACCGTTAATAAAAATCCCACCGCAAGGCGAATTGCAACAGCTTCTATGCTAGTTGTAATTAGCAAGGGCTGCACTGGGGTCTGGTTACCCACAAGGATAGCCACTACCCCATGGGCACAGCCATCCGCAATTCTATCCTTTCGAAAAATCGTGATGTTGTGCATGGTGGGATCATCATTTGCCTTTAGATATGTCTCCTGCAAGCAAAAGCAAACTGGCTCGTGCTTTTGCAGGAGAGCCTTGATGTCATCAATATTTCGCCGGAATCCACGACAATTCCATTGTAGGAATTTAGCCATTATTTTGGCTTGGTGGGTCCATCAGGCGGCTTCCGAGGTGCTGAGGGATTACTTTTATCAGTCTTGGATTTATCTTTTTTGGGGAAGAATGAACGCTGTCCCGTGTCCATTTCCTCCTCCGCAAAGAGTTCCAAGACTGAATATTCGTGTACCTCCTTCTGCTCGACATCCATCTTTTCTTGGGTGCTAGGGGGGACTTCCCCTTTCTTATTCTTTTCTTTCAAAATTACCTTTGTTACTTGTGGAGCATTAGGAGGTACCGATATAGGCGTGGCAGCTGATTGGTCCTTCTGTGCAGGTTTTTGAGAACTTAAGAGATAACGCGCGATGGGAGTGAAAGACTCCTTTGGAGGATGGTCATGTCCGTCTGAGTTCCGACGGAACATCTCCCTGCTACCTTCTGGACGTAGGTAGGTTTGTTGATATTCAGGGGTTTGACCGATTTCCTTGCCTCCTGGTATGATATATTTAGCTCTGCCTACAGCCGTTGAATTTCTTTTTCTTCTTTCCATCTCTGGCATGCTCTTGAGTAGGCCGGGTGTTCGCCTTCACAGTTAATACAGGTGGGTTTTGCGGCTGAACATGCTGTTGTTTCGTGGTCCTTTGCACAGCATCGAGCGCATGCAAGGACTCCACGGCAGGCCATTTGAGAATGTCCATACTTCTGGCATTTAAAACACCGTAAAGGGTTCGGAACGTATGGACGCACTGAGCAACTGATGTATCCAGCTTTAATCTTGTCAGGAGGTTTAGGAGAGTTAAAAGTCAGGATAACGCTCCTGGTTTTAACAATTTTTCCATCCCTTCGCGCAGTAATTCTCTTGACGGCAGTAACTCCCTGTGGTTTTAATTCGGAGCAGATTTCCTCCTCGGTTACGTCGAGAAGGTCCCACTCCGAAATGACACCTCTCGATGAATTGAGTGTTCTGTGTGGTGTCACTGTTATGGGTATTCCTCCGATTGATGTTACACGGAGTAGATGTTCAGACTGCCTGTCATTATTTGTTTCAATCAAGAGGTCCCCAGAACGGAGCCTCTTAACTGACTTGGGTGAACCTGCTAACCCATCCAACCCTTTTTGTATAAAAAAAGGGTGACATTTTACCAATCGGTGTTTCATTCGTGGAATGCATAATAAGAACCTTGGGACAGGCCCTGATGGTAGTTCGGTTCGCTGCCTCCTTGTAGCAATAATGCTATCTGTCTCTCCGTCTCTGTTTTCAGATAGGGACCGGGTTGGGGCCCCTGAAGGAATATATTTATCAGGATTCATGAAGTTTTGAAGTGGTTCAGTGCCCGGGCTCCCCACCCACCACAGAGCCCAAAGGGACGGCCACTACCCGGCATGCAATAAATGCGCTCGGGAGTGGGACGCCAGGGCTACCCAGACTATACCCGCACCGCCGCCAGCCTGAATCCTGTCCCTCGGACCATGAGGGTAGGGGCGTGGCATTGACACGGTTGACCCTCGCGGGTGAGCCTACTAGCCGATTGATCCTAGCCGGGCCTTCCAGGACCACCCGTCTTGTCGAAGCAGGGGCCAAAGTGGTGTATTGAAGCTGGGCCCCTCAACCACCAGGATCCCCCTTTCCGAATTTCCACGGGTCGCAGTGCACGGCAAACACGCCGGATTCCATTGATGTAAGCCTGGAACCTGGGCTGTGGGCGTTGGATCCCAGTGATGCCAGTCTGGAAGTCCAGCAGTGTCACTGGGAGGTCCCCTCACCACGTACAGGTGCCCACGTCGAGGGGTATAATCACAAAACAAAGGGATAAAGAGAGATTGACTTTTTTTCCTTCTTTTTCATTTGTCCCATCTTTTAAGATGTTAGCAGCAGTTTTTTTATGAAACAAATTTTACAGTTCCAATTGCCACTATCATACCACATGCAGACAATGTAACAATAAAGTTTGCATGTGGGCATGGCTACAACAAGTAGTTAAGGCAGCATTCTAACAACATCCAAAGTGATTATATATTTTTCATTAGCAATGAAAAATGTGGCTATAACAAGCAGTTACAGCAACTTCCTAACAATATCCAAAATTAATATACTTTTTGAATTTAGTAATGATGGTATGTACTTTCACTGCTGATTTAGAGTACTACCATTAATATCACAAGATTTTCTGAGGACAGGAAGTAGAAAACTAAATCACTATAATTTTAAATGCAAGCAGGAAGGAGCACAATAGATAAAAAATCCTTAGAATAAATAACAATTTATTACTATGGGCAGTTCAACAATCATCACATATATCTAGGTTGTAACTGCAGAAAGGTTACAGCCTGCCTTTGTGTCAGTATTCAGAATAGCACTACAATTCCACCCAGAAACATGCCAAGGGCTCAAATGCCTTCAAGTTCATCTGAGTCACTGAAGTATGGAACTGAGACAAATATCATTCTACTGGGAGGATTTAAAAAGCAGGAATGTGTAACAAGAAACTTTGGATGGACCTGTAATACACAATCAAAGACTCCTGCACTGCTGGAAACTTCCAGTATAACATTAGGAAGGTCAACACTAAGAATCATTATCTGAGACTGAATATACAGACTATGGGGAAGGATGGCAATTTATATGTGCTTAGAAAAATGCTAATAAGATAAACCATGAAATATTTGTCATTTAAGAAATTAAACAACATAATTCTGATTCGATCATAATCCTTTACGCCCAAATAACTAATATTGTAAATATCAAATAAAATTTACAATTGCAATTGTGTGTGTGTGTGTGTGTGTGTGTGTGTGTGTGTGTGTGTGTGTGTGTGTGTGTGTGTGTGTGTGTGTGTGTGTGTGTGTGTGTGTACATACAGTAAGCGCCGGTTATAGTGATCACATCTGCAAATTGACTTTTGATTCTAATAAGCACAAAATCGACAAATATTATCCAAAGACTATAAAAATAAAGATGTAAAGCACAAATCTGCACTTTATAAAGAAAAGTTTATTACCAATTAAATGATGCATGAAAATCAGAAGAATATTATCCATAGGTTAGCAAAATAAATTGATACTTATGTAACTTAATTAATATATATTAATTAAACAACACTTTGTAATATGATTATAAATTTTAAATAGTCACTTATTTTAGATTGCTTTAAATTATCACTACAAAGTCTATTTATAGATTTTTCAATATTGTATAACAGTCTATATTCACAATCACTTGCACCAGTTTCTAGCTATGCTCTCCTCAGGACAGCTATAGCTGTTCTGTTAAAGCTGTAGTAACTACCCATTTATAATAGATTATACAAACAAAAAGACCCAATAAACTGAAAACTGCAAATTATTTTTAGTTTTATGGTTGTGACCTCTAGAAATGTGCTTTAGAAAAATATCACAGAGGCATTCAAAACTGATTCTTAGAACCGAAGATGTAGTAATAGTAGTAGAGGCATGTGATGCAAGAAAGCAAGTGTATGAGCTTATGCAGCTTCAGCCACAAAAAAAAAAAAACTCACCATTCCCTCCGAATACCTGTCCAGTTCCTCCTTAAATTTATTCAACTTATCAACTTCCACAACAACAGATGGAAGTTTGTTCCAGCAATTAACCACCCGCTGGGTAAAGGCAAATTTCTGCACATTTATTCTACATCTGTCTTTTCTTAATTTGAATTTATGCCCCCTTAGGTTCATAATCTGAACAAGTGGAAGGATCCCATCAGAATTCAGCGTGCTCAACCCATTCAAGGCCTTATACACCTCAATCAGATCACCGCACAGGTGCCTAGTCTCCAGCCACTGCAATTTGCAGAACTTAAGCCTCTCTTGGTAAGAGGATCCCTTCATTTCCCTCACCAATCTTGTTGCCCTTCTCTGTACATGCTCAAGCAAATCGACATCCTTCCTAAAATGAGGCCTCCAGACCTGTATGCAGTACTCAAGGAGTGGCCTGACCATTGCCTTATACAGAGGGACAATCACCTCCTTTTCCCTGCTAGCAAAATTCCTATATATCATTGACAAAACCCCATGACCTGCCCTGGCAGCCTGTCTGCATTGCTCAGAAAACTTCATATCTGACTGCACAATTACTCCAGGGTCTTTTTCATTTTCAACCACCTTAAGTGTAGTACCACACGGTACTTTTCTCTCGAGTTACTTCTACCCATATGCAGTACTTTGCATTTGTCAAAAGTTAAACTTCAGTTGCCACTTCTTAGCCCATCTGCCCAAATTATCTAGATCCTGTTGCAGTAGCACACTGCCATTACTGTCATTAACAACCCTGCCAACCTTTGTATCATCTGCAAACTTCGACACTAAACCTGATATGCCTTCATCAATATCACTGATAAATATACAAAACAAACAGTGGTCCCAACACCGAACCCTGTGGGACTCCACTAATAACATTAGTCCACGAAGAGCAGCACCCACTGATTACCACCCTCTGTCTTCTCCCACTTAACCATCCTTTTATCCTTTATAGCAACTTACCCTTAATACCATTCTGCTCCAATTTGTACAACAGTCTTCCATGCGCATTTCAGGAAAGCTTTTGACACTGTCAAAAGCTTTCCTGAAATCTAAATATATGATATCAAAATTATTTTTTGCATCCAGTTCCTTTGTAACCAAATCATAATAACCAATCAAATTTGTCAGACAAGACTTTCCCTTAACAAACCCATGCTGTGTCTCAATTATTGCTGCAAGATGTCTAGATGATCCTGGAATGCATCTTTAACCACTGACTCCATTATTTTACCCGGAACAGAAGTTAAACTAACTGGTCTGTAATTACTCATGCCACTCTTCGATCCCCCTTTGTGAATTGGGGATACATTTGCACATCTCCAGTCCGTGGGGACTTGACCCGAGTCCAAGGATGCTCTCATAATTATGGCCAAGGGTTTGCTTAGTTGCTTTGCCGCCTCCTTTAATAAAACTGGATAGATCCCATCCACCCGAGGTGCTTTTCTTATGTTTAACTTCAACAATTTCTCCTCCACTTTGCTCTCAGTTATTACAAAATCATTAAGTACCCTGCTACAATTTGATAACTTTCTGCCATTTTTAAACCTTAATAATTCCTCATGTGTGAATGTAGATGCAAAATACTCATTCAGTTTGTTTGCTATCTGAGCAGTATCATCAACAGTCGAACCATCGATGTCAAGTGGATCAATCAGATTCATCCCCTTCCTTTTAGAGTATACATAAGTAAAGAAATCCTTGCTGTTTTTCTTAGCATCTTTTGCCAAGGAATTCTCGAATCTGCCTTCGCCTGCCTAATCTCCTTTGTGACCTGATTACAGACTAGCTTATATCTGCCATAGGCTTCTGAGTCGCTTGATAATTTATATGCATCCCATGCATTTTTCTTCTCTGTCATGAGGCTCATTAGTTCATTTGATAACCATTTACGCCTAAACCTTGAACAATATTTCTTAATAGGTATGAAACTTTTTGTAGTATCCACGATAAATTCCTTGAATGCTTCCCACTTAGAATTTACTGTAGGTAACATCGTCAATTGATCCCACTGTACAGAATTTAAAAACTGTCTGAGACCACTGTACTCACCTTTACGGAAGCAAAAACCCTTTCCTTTACCCCTGATGGTAATTAAATCTTTTAAGTAAATCCCACATCAGTACACTGTGATCACTGCCACCTAGTGGTTCCTCTATCTGCAAATTCTTAATACACGAATGATCACTGCTGATAACCAGATCAAGAGTATTACTCTCTCTTGTTGCCTCTTGAACATGCTGCTGCAGAAAACAATCATCCAATAAATCCACAAAAGTCTGACTAGTGTGTGAGTGACCAACCCACAAGTTCCAGTCAATATCTGGGAAGTTAAAATCCCCCATTATAAGACATTCTGATTTACTAGCCCACTCTATTTTTCTGTAAAACTGTTCATTGTACTCATTCGAGTCATTAGGCCTATAATACACTCCTACTCTTATTTTTGCTTTCACAGTGCTTATGTCATACCAAACTGACTCAACAGTGCACTGTTCATCTATATCAACTGGGTGCACTTCTTTTGATTTTATGTTTTTCTTAATTAACAGCATAACACCGCCTCCCTTCCTATCCTGTCTATCCTTTCTGTACACATTGTACTCCCCAAATTCCAGTTCTGCATTCCTTATATCTGGGTGACACCACATCTCTGCTATCCCAACAATATCCGCCTTTGATGTCTTGACCAACACTTCAAATTCATCAAATTTATTTACTATACTTCTAGCATTGGTATACATGCAAGCATACATGCACCTATTCCTATTCCTGGTTACCATAACACATCCCATATACCCAACTATTTCACGATGACTGCCACCGTCCCTGAAACCCCCAACACCCCTCACTCCAGGTCACTACTTATTTTAATAGAAGTTGTGCAAGAATCACCTTCACCTCTGCTTGTGGCTACTGTTAAACTATCAGTCCTTGTATCCCCCGAAGTTAGCAGTTTTCTGACCCACCTAACACTGCCTCGATAGCATCGGCAAATATTTTTGCCGATGCTATCGATGTGATTCTAATAGATGATAAAAGTGTAGTGTATTTTATTGATTTGAACTGGTTCTTTGGAATTTGATTCTCTAAAGCGGCTGATTCTAATAACCAGTGATCACTATAACCAGCACTTACTGTATATATGTATATATACAACTCTCAAAAAAGGAATTGTAATACAGTCTCAATTTAAGAAACTAAATGGAATGCAAGCTTTCATACATAGGATAACAGTTGCTATGGGTGGGGAAATTAACAATTACAGTGGGAATTGATTATCCTAACTGAGGATCAACTAGTTTGGATAATAAATTGTCTAATAATTAAAAAAGTAAACAACTGATTTGCTTTTTACTTTGAGCAGACTGTGGTCTTGAAACAATTCTTCCACAAAAAATTTGCAATACTTTGTTAATTACAGTGGTACCTTGGATTACGAGTAACTTGGTCTGCGAGTGTTTTGCAAGACGAGCAAAAATTTTTAATAAATTTTAACTTGATAAACGAGCGAGGTCTTGCAATACGAGTACAGTCAGTCCTCGTATAACACGTGTTTACACTACACGAATTCGATCATACACGATTTATAAATAGAGGAACGATATCTTATATAACACGAACCGAATTCGCTTATGCACGATTCGCCTTTGTGTTTACAAGAAATGGCAGTCGAACGCAGAATCACCCCAAATGAACGCAACACGATGGGAATGAAGAGAAGATTCCGAAAATGTATTTATGTGTTTTATATCAGTGAAGGGGAAACACATTTCACCATAATAACGTTAAAACCAACACAATTCCAGCTATCGGTATACAGTAATCGCAAATGCAATTTGCGATTACTGTATACCGATTAATCTGTTATAAACTGGTTTACTACCAGTTTATAACAGATTCCACTAGCAGAAACGCAACTGGAAATTGTTTTTATTGTTTTATTGTAGTAACCCCTTGAAATGTGCTTTAGGAAAATGTGAGGTGTTAATAGTGTATCTCTGCCTTTATGGTGTTGTTTATTCAGTTGCTACACGGGCGCAGCTTTGTTTATGTGTATCAAGGGTGCCTCCTCATTTTGTAATTGTGCTTTATTTCCTAAAAATTGCCTACCGAGCGTCACGTGATCACGTGCTGCTCGGGATTGTGGTTAATCGTCTCGCATGTTCGGTCTCAGTCGGCATACCTCATTCGTATACAGTCAACATTGTAGTGAACATTCGTGCTAGCGTTGTGACCACGTGTATGTGCGTAAAGCAATTTTTTTTTTTTTTTTTGTGTTCAAATTTAGTGACTGTTATTTATTAACTGTACACTACGAAAATGGCCCCAATGAAGAAGAGGGTTGAAAAGGAAGGCGGTAAGAAGAAGGAGATGATTACGGTAGAAATTAAGAAGGAAATCATCGAGAAGCACGAACAAGGTATGAAAGTGGCCGCCATCGCAAGATTTTATAAGAAGTCTACGTCAACAATTTGCACCATATTAAAGAAGAAAGAAGAACTAAGGGGACTAGATGTAGCAAAAGGAGTCACGAGAATATCAAAGCAACGGCCACGTATTCTGGAAGATGTTGAAAAGTTGCTTTTGGTGTGGATAAATGAGAAGCAACTAGCAGGTGATACTGTGACCGAGAACTTGATCTGTGAGAAGGGAAAGGCCTTGTACGCCGACCTCGTCAGTAAACAGCCAGGTACGTCTTCAGAAAACGAAGAAGGCTTCAAGGCGAGCAGGGGATGGTTTGATAACTTTAAGAGGAGAAGTGGCATCCATAGTGTTGTGAGGCACGGAGAGGCTGCGAGTTCGGACGCTAAGGCAGCTGAGGCGTTCGTTGCCGAGTTCCAGAAGCTCATGGTTTCCGAGTGTTACCTGCCGCAGCAAGTTTTTAATTGCGATGAAACGGGGCTTTTTTGGAAAAAGATGCCAAAGAGGACCTACATTACAGCAGAAGAGAATGCAATGCTCGGTCACAAGCCCATGAAAGACCGTCTCACCCTCTTGCTGTGCGCTAATGCAAGCGGTGATTTCAAAGTCAAGCCCCTGCTCGTGTATCATTCTGAGAATCCACGAGCCTTCAAGAAATGCAAGGTGCAGAAGAGCCAGTTAAATGTTATGTGGAGGTCCAACAGCAAGGCTTGGGTCACCCGTATCTTGTTCGTTGAGTGGATCAATGAGGTCTTCGGTCCTGCAGTGAAGAAATACCTTTTAGAAAAAAAACTGCCACTCAAAGTCTTGCTGGTTATGGATAATGCTCCTGCTCATCCTCCAGACCTTGAGAACGACTTACTGGAAGAATTCGAATTCATTAAGGTCCAGTTCCTTCCTCCCAACACCACTCCATTACTCCAGCCCATGGATCAGCAAGTCATTTCAAACTTTAAAAAGCTTTACATCAAGGCACTATTTCAGCGATGCTTCGAGGTGACCGAAGAAACTAACCTTACCCTCCGAGAGTTTTGGAAAAATCATTTCCACATCGTAAATTGCCTCAAAATCATCGATAAAGCCTGGGATGGGGTCACCAAGAGAACCCTCAATTCTGCTTGGAAAAAACTGTGGTCTGATTGCGTTGAGGGGTTTGCTCATGAACAGGAGCTGCCAGTTGTCGATGAAATTGTGTCCTTGGGGACGACCATGGGACTGGAGGTGAATAACGACGACATTCAAGAGCTGGTGGAGGAATATGACCAGGAGTTTACCACCGACGAACTGATGGATCTGCATCGCGAGCAACAGCAAGGAGTGATGGAGGAGATCTCGTCTGAGGAGGAGGAGAAAAAAATGGAGAAATCCTTCTCTTCAAATGAGATTAGGGAGGTGTGTAAAATGTGGGAAACAGTGCAAAATTTTGTAGAAAAACACCACCCGAATAAGGCTGTGGCAGTGCAAGCGATGAATCTGTTTAACGACAATGCAATGTCATATTTCCGCGAAATCCTCAAAAGGAGGCAAAAGCAAGTGTCATTGGAGAGGTTCTTTGTTAAAGTCGCACAAAAAGAAAAAGGCAACAGATAGTAGTGATTCCGTTAGTGACAGTGAAAGTCGTTCTACCCAATAATTAATAAATTCGATTGCTTTTAAAAATATAAAAAGGTATGTATGTATTTTGTATTAATCATTTTTACAGTATGTGAATATTTTTGAGTTTTGGAACAAATCATCTGAGTTTCCATTATTTCTTATGGGGAAATTCGCTTTGATATACGAGTGCTTTGGATTACGAGCACGTTTCCGGAACGAATTATGCTCGCAAACCAAGGTACCACTGTATACTGGATGTTGCAAAAACAAAGATTTTTATCTACACTTGCCACTGAATGAATGATGGATGTGTTAGAATACATATGAAACTCAGGAAAAACAAACAAGAAAATGTGCAACTGAGTTGAAGGGCAGCCAGCATTCATGAGTAACAACTGATACAGTGTGCATCTCTGTCAGTCAATCATTTGGCTGAATCACATAACTTGTGGCTGCCATCTAAGTTCAAGAAATAGATATTGGCAAACTTTAAGAGGCGCCTTTAATAGTTCCAAATATAAACTGGAATCCCTTCAAAAGTGAATTCCTCTCCCCGCCCTTTCCACTGTTTGGTTTTCAAGCTTGGAAATTTAATAAAAATTTAAGTTTTCTTGAATAAAATGAATTGAAAATTTAGTAAAAGAAATAATTTTGATTTAAAAAAAAAAACCTAAGCTCATGTACAAACAATTAATTTTTACCATTTTAAAAATGTCAACCACAATCAAAAGGGACAGCCGGCATTCAGCAGCATAAGCAACATCACTGTGGGTGTATCTCTCTCTCTGTTATGGACTCTGGTTTACTAGTTCTGACTAACTATCCATATTTAAAAACTTCCCAAACAAAACAATTTATAGGTATTTCTCGACTTTACGAGTTAATTCGTTCCTAGCGTGTGCACGTAAAGCAAAAACTCGTAAAGCTGGAATTTATTTCCCCATAGACATACGGTTAAAAATAGGGATTACGTTCTCAACAATGAAATTAGTTAGCTAATTAGTTTATGTTTAAACTGATTAATTTATCCAAAGAAATGAAAACGTAGCCTGTAAAATCAAGCAAATGATAATAACAAATAAATTATTTACGACTTACAAATGTTAAAGAATGTTTATTCTTCATCATCGTCGTCGACTAAATGCACACTCGTTGATCACTAATTATTGGCTCAGCACTTGCTGGTTTGTTGCACAAGGAGTCGTCTTCTTCAGAAATGCTTCAAGAGGCATTTGTTTCCAAGATAATGTTCTCTTTTCTTTATAAATTTCACGATTGCATGGATAAGCATTTTTTAATGGCACACATAAATTGCAACTAACCCGATTCGCATGGAGAAACGCATTTACGAAGCTTAAAAAAAAACAAAGGAATGAAGAGAAGATTCTGAAAATTTATTTGTTTTTTATACAATTGAAGATTTCAGTAAAGGGTGAAAAACATTTCACTTTAATAACATAAAAAACCACACAATTCCAGCTATCGGTATTTTTGCAAATGCAAGAAGATTGAATTTACTACCCGTTTATAATTGATTGCAGTAACAGAAAAGCCCAATAACCCAGAAAGTGCAAATTGTTTTTATTTGCACTTTCTGGAAATTTTAAAATGTCATTTTTAAGATATAAATAGCTTAGTTATACAGCGAAAATTTAAACTTCCGAGATCTTGAAACCAATTACCAAAAAACAATGTGTTAGTGGGTTCACATTACGATATTTTAACATACGATGGTGTCTCTGGAACTGATTAATATCTTAAAGCGGGATACACTGTATTGTATAGCTATGCACGTGGTTTGGAATCCGGTATTTATGGATGTTTATCATTATTTTTTGCGATTAATGTTCATATTTTAGATTTTGTTGACACCTGATACTTGAGGGGAAAAAAACTCTTAAACCAGGGAACTCGTAAAGCGAGAACTGCCTGTACATAACACAATTAAAAAAAATAAAAATAAAATTTTTTAAACAGTTTCCTATATGTATTTTGTGTGCCGAATTCAATTCTGACATTGGTTATTTAGTACCAATATTTTGGTAGCAATTGTCGGTATTGTTTTCATGACATTTATACGTATTAGCAGTGACAAATGATGCAAGAAAGAATCAGCAAAAAAAACCATTACACCTCCCAATTCACCTATACATTCTCTTCAACAGTTTGTCTAGTTCTTCCTTGAATTTATTTAAACTATAAATTCCACGATTACAGATGGAATTTGTTCCAACAATCAAGAACCCACTGGCTAAAGGCAAACTTCCACACATCTAGTCTGCAACCGTCATTTCTCAATTTGAATTTATGACCCCTAGTGTGTGTGTGTGTGTGGTCTGAGCAAGAGGGAGAATCCCATCAGCAATGAGCTTGCTCAATCTATTCAAAGCCTTAAACACCTCAATCAGATCATCTTGCGAGTGCCTAATCTACAGATGCTGCAATTTGCAGAACTTAAGCCTTTCTTAGTAAGAGCATCCCCTTTGTTCACCCTACCAATCTTGTTGCCCTTCTTTGTACTTGTTCCAATAGTTCCACATCCTTCCTAAAATGTGGCCTCTGGACCTGTATGCAGCACTCAAGATGTGGATTGACCATTGCTGTATACAATAGGATAATCACTTTCTTATCCCTGCTAGCAGAATTCCTGTATATCATTGACAAAACCACATGAGCTATCCTGGAAGCCTCCTGCATTGCTCAGAGAATTTCATATATGACAGCACAATTACCTCTATGTCTTTTTCATTTTCAACTACCCTGAGTGTAGTACCACACAGTTGGTACATTATTCTGGGGTTATGATAAATGCAAACATTGATAAATGCAAAATACTGCAACCCAGTTGCAGTATTTTGCATTTATCAATGTTAAATTTCAACTGCCATGTCTCAGCCCATCTGCCTAGCTTTTCTAGATCCTATTGCAATAGAATACTGTCATTAACCACCCTGCCAACCTTTGTATCATCTGCAAACTTGGACATTAAGCCTGATATGCCTTCATCAATATTATTGATAAATATAGAAAACAGCAATGGGCCAAACACCGAACCCTGGGGGACTTTACTAATAACATTAGTCCATGAAGAGCAATGTCCATCAACTGCCACTCTGTCTTCCCCCACTCAACCATCCCTTTATCCATAGCAGCAACTTTCCTTTAATACCACATTGTTCCAATTTGTACAGCAGTTTTTTATCTGTGTATCAGTATCAAAAACTTGATGAAATCCAAATATATGATATCAATTTTATTTTTGCATCCAGTTCCTTTGTGGCCACAACCTAATAACCAATCAAACTGGTCAAACAAGATTATCCCCTTAACAAACCCATGCTGTGTCTGAACTATATCTGCATTCTTGTCTGGATGATCCTGTATTGCTTCTTTAACCAGTGACTCCATTATTTTCCCCAAAACAGGAGTTAAAATAACAGGTCTGTAATTACTCATTTCAGCCTTTGTGAATTGGGGATACATTCAAATATCTCCACTCTGCAGCACTGGGAAAACCCCCTGGTGCAGCTAGTCAAATTACACTATACACCTTCCTATCATGTCAGAGCAGAATTGTAGATATTTTCAAATTTAACACTAACAACTTTTTTTCAACATTGCTCTGTAATTGTTAAGTAAGTATGCAGATCTACTCTTAATATCATTAGTGCCAACGAGGTGCATTATGGCCATAGAAGCTGATGCGCTTCTATGGCCAAAGAAAAGACAAAAGACCTAAGTGTGTACCAATACTGCAGTACAGCCACTCCCCGACTTACGTAAGGGTTGCGTTCCGTGGAACTCTACGTAAATCGAAATTTTCCTAAATGCTTATGCAGCACTCGCAAATTTGATTGAAGCAAAAAAATATATAAATCTTCGACAAACATGTAAACAGAATTATTTATTCCATTTTTTTATCTGATGTGCAGGAAAAATTACAGAAGTGTACAAAATTATAAAATTACAAAAAAGAGAGAGGAGACAGGCATAATGTCAGCAAGTTTTACCTTTTGAGCATTGTTGCCAGAATTAACTTACCAATGATAGTAGCCATATTATTAGCCGAATCAAGAATTTTTTGGAATGCTTCCTCTGTTCTATTTTGTTTAAACACACCCCATCCATTGGTAGGGATGTATCTCCATACTATTTTGATTCATACACAGAAGTACTGATGAAAAAGTTCAAAGAAGAGCAGAAAGGAGGTATAAAAGTAGGAGGGGAGAAGATAAGCACAATAAGATTTGAGATGACTATATATTAATTGCTAATAATGAAGAATTATAGAGCTCCTTGGACATCTTGAAGAGCACAATAAAGATTACAGTATGAAGATTAATAGCAATAGAACCAAGGTAATATTAATTTCAGAGGCCATAAAGAAGAATCAATATTACTGGGTCCATTGTTGTTTTGTATGTTTATCAATGATATTGATCAAAGCATATCAAGCTTAATGTCAAAGTTTGCAGATGATACAGGGTTGTTAGCAACAGTAATGACAGTATGCTGCTGCAACAGGATCTGGAAAAGTTGGGCAGATGGGCTGAGAAGTGGCAACTGAAGTTTAACATTGACAATGCAAAGTACTGCATATGGATAGCAGTAACCCCAAAGAAATGTGCTAATTGGGTGGTGTTACACTCAGGGTAGTGGAGAATGAAAGAGACCTGGGGGTAATTGTGCAGTTAGATATGACTGCACAATCAAATCAGTCAGTTATGACTGTTTTCTGACAGTGCAGACAGGCTGCCAGAGTAGGTCATGGGGTCTTGTCAATGATATACAGGACTTTTGGTAGCAGGAATAAGGAGGTGATTTGTATAAGGCAATGGTCAAGTCACACCTTGAGTACTACGTACAGGTCTGGAAGCCTCATTTTAGGAAGGATGTAGAGTTGCTAGAACAAGTACAGAGAAGGGCAACAAGACTGGTGAGAGGAAACAAAGAGGTTCTCTTACGAAGAAAGGCTTAAGTTCTGCAAATTGCAGCGTCTGGAGACTAGGCACCTGTGAGGTGATCTGATTGAGGTGTATAAGGTATTGAATGGTTTGAGTAGGCTCAATGCTGGTGGGATTCTTCTGCTTGCTCAGATTACGAACCTGGTGGGGCATAAATTCAAATTGAGGAAAGACATTTGTAGAATAGATTTGTGGAAACTTGCCTTTAGTCAGTGGGTGGTTAGTTGCTGGAACAAACTTCCATCTGTTGTTGTGGAAGTTGATAGCTTAAATAAATTCAAGGAAGAAATGGAATAACATTGGAACAGGTTGACAAGGTATTTGGGAAGCATAATAACAGAAAATAGAAAAGGCCTGGAAGAAATAAAAACAAGAATTGCAACAAGCAAAGAGGCATTTAGTAATAGAAAAGAACTATTGAGAAGAAATGTCACGAAGGAATTAAGAAAGCAAATGGTAAAAACATTAATATGGACTGTTACACTATATGGCTTCGAGACATGGACACTGGTAAAGAGGAGATTAGATGCCTAGAAGCTTTCGAGAAGTGGGTGTGGAGGAGAACGGGACCGGTGAAATGGGTGGGCAGAGTGAGTAATGAGATTTTTGAGGAAAGTAGAAAAGAGAACATTAGTAAAGAATTAAGGAGTCAAAATAACTTTATAGATGTATTGAGAAGAGAAAGCATGTAGAGGAAAGGGACTGAGGGGTAGTATGCGAAAAGAACTGTTGGGAGAATGAGAATTGGAATGATGGATTGGATTGTAAGAGGAAATTGTGCAGAAATTAAAAGTATAGAACAAGATAGACGCATGGTGTCAATGGAGCCCTTAACCTGCCTGAGGGCAGAAAACTTGAAGGTTTTGTAATTGCAAAATATAAATATGAAACACAGATCCAGATTAACGTGTCTGCAATTTTATGTACAGTACTGTATTTATTTCAAATGAATTATTTGCCTGCTGTGTTGAATACTGGAAACGATGGAAGTCGTGCTGTTTATCTGATTGGTTAAAACCAATCAGATGACCAGCACGACTTCTGGGTATGTATTAGTGTTAGTTGTCTGACGGCAACAGGGGTTTCCCTCATCTCTGCAGCAACTTCTGGGTATGTGGGATAGGTGGTTAGATAGGTTTTAAAACACTAAATTGCAGAATGGTAATCTATTTGGCCCTTAATTCGTGCTTAGCAGAATTAAGTGAATTGAATTGAATCAATTGCCTCAAGGCTAGAGGTGCAAACAATACGTTCCCAGTAGTGTCTCGTAATCCATTTGTTATATGGAAATTTTCTTCATTCTACTGAAACTATTATAAATATAATTACCAAGGGAAATTTAAAAAAAAATTGCTAAATAAGAATTTTCTCTACAAAGACGTTCGTTAAACAGAGTTATACTGGCATATTTGTATATACCAAAATATTTTCGCCACCCGTAAGCGACTCTTACCTCGCCTACCCACTTGCTACGCCCCTGCACATGCCAGTAGCGTGCAAGCACTCCTCTACTTATGTACAAATGACTTATGTACAACTCGCAGATACGTACAAAGCTGTTGCTATGTTTGGTTATAAGATTCAATTTTGAACGCCTCTGTGATATTTTTCCAAAGCAGATTTCTGGAGGTCACCACCATAAAACAATAAAAACAATTTGCAGTTTCCTGTTTATTGGGCTTTTCTGTTAGTGCATCTATGAAAAACAGGCAGTAAACTCGATCTCATTGCATTTGCGATGATACCGATAGATGGAATTCAGTGGAAATTTACGTTATTATGGTGAAATGTGCTTCCCCTTCACTGAAATCTTCAATCATATAAAAAACATAAATAAATTTTCAGAATCTTCTCTTCATTCCTATTTTTTTGAGCTTCATAAATTTATTACTCCATATCTCACTTGTGCATATTGCGTTAGTTGCAATTTGTACATTCCGTGTTCTTTGTTATTGATTGCTTATTTTCTTACTGTTTTAAACTTTACAACCAAAAAAAACTGTCAGAGAACAGAAATATCAATTAGCCACACTATTAATTAAGCTATGTATAAGCGTAAATTTATTTTTATTTTGCTAACCTGAAGGAAATATTCTTCCAATTTGCACGCATCATTTAATTTTGTTTTGTTAATTGGAGGAAGTAAAATATATATCTGTGCTCTATATCTTTACTTTTATAGCCTGTGTATAATATTTCTCATATTTTCGCTCATTAGAATAGCAGTTTAATACAATTAAAATTCAGTTTGCAAACGTGATCACAATAACCGGCACTTATTGCATATCATGTAGTGAACAGTATTTTATTTTGGAGAGTCCATCATAAAGTGATTTGATTGTAGATTAAATTAAATTACATATCATATTTAGATTAAATTAGTTTTGAATAAATACTGTACTCTACATTATTATTCATTGTATGTTTTTTCAGCCTCATTTAACTCAGTTACAAATCGTAAAATGCTGTACATGAAGTTTGTTGGGGGTTATAATCTGGGTGTGTTGTACTGTAATCTACAAGACCGAATTGGACTTACGTACATAAAAAATAACTGATTAAGTACATAAGTCGAGGAGTGCCTATACATTCAATTTCATAATATTGTTTCCTATTTGATTAGCAGGTTAATTAACAACTTGCTTAATCAGAAAACAGTAGTAATGGAAGTATGTGATGGAAGTAAAAAAGCTTATGTAGCAATCAGCCAAAAAAAAAAAAAAAAAACCCCAATTTCACACATCCATAAAAGTTTCTCCAATTCCTCTTTGAATTTAAGCTATCAACCTCACAACGACAGATGGAAGTTTGTTCCAGCAATTAGCCACCTGCTGGCTAAAGGCAAATTTCCGCACATCTGTTGTACAACTATCTTTGCTCAATTTGAATTTAAGCCTCCTCAGGTTTGTAATCTGGGTAAGAGGAAGAATCCCATCAGAATTCAGCATGCTCAACCTATTCAAGGCCTTATACACCTCAATCAGATCACCTCGCAGGTGCATAGTATCCAGCCGCTGCAATTCGCAGAACTTAAGCATTTCTTGGTAAAAGGACCCCTTCGTTCCCCTCACCAATCTTGTTGCCTTTCACTGTACACACTAAAGCAACTCTACATCCTTCCTAAAATGAGGTCTCCTGACCTGTATGCAGTATATCAAGGCATGGCCTGACCTGACCACTGCCTTATACAAAGGGATAATCACTAGCAAAATTCTTGTATATCGCTGACAATACTCCATGACCTGTTCTGGCAGCTTGTCTGCATTGCTCAGAAAACTTCACATCTGATTGCACCATTAACTCCCAGATCTTTTTCATTTTCTACCACCCTAAGTGTAGTACCACACGGTTGATACATTTCTCTGGGGTTATTTCTACCCATATGCAGTACTTTGCATATGGGTAGAAGTAACCCCACATATTACGTTATAATGTTAAACTTCAGTTTCCACTTTTCAGCTCATCTGCCCAAATTTTCAAGATGATGTTGCAGTAGCACACTGCCATTACTGTCATTAACCACCTTGTCAACCTTTGTATTATCTACAAACTTCAACATTAAGCCTGATATACCTTCATCAATATCATTGATAAACATACAAAACAACAGTGGGTCCAAAACCAAATCCTGGGGGACTCCATTAATAACATTAGTCCACAAAGAGCAGCATCCATTTAGTAACACTCTGTCTTCTCCAATTCAACCAACCATCTTTTATCCATCGTAGCAACTTACCCTTAATACCATACTGCTCCAATTTGTACAGTAGTCTTCCATGCACAAATGTCAAAAGCATTCCAGAAATCCAAGTATATGATATCAAAATTATTTTTTGCGTCCAGTTCCTTTGTGACCACATCATAGTATCCAATCAAATTTGTCAGACAAGACTTTCCCTTAACAAACGCATACTATGTCTAAATTATTACTGCAGCCTTGTCTAGATGATCCTGTAATGCATCTTTAACCAATGATTCCATTATTTTCCCAAATAATAATAACTACTATTATTTGACTAACAACAGAATTGTTAATCAAATGACTAACAGATTAGTTTTTATTATTCAGCATGGTCCTGCTGATGCACTAATATGCCTAAAAAGAAGGATACAAAAAAATATCTCCAACATTATTTTTTTTAGATATTTTAAGAATGTCATTTATGTGATTTAAGAATGGTCAATTACTGTTAGAATTTTATATCTAACTCTTCCAGAAAGTTTTATTAGTATAAGTTTAATTCATCAAAGTATCCCAGGGGCTCAACTTCTGGTGACCCTGAGTGGGTCACTATAAGTTTAATTCATCAAAGTATCCCAGGGGCTCAACTTCTGGTGACCCTGAGTGGGCTTGGCACACTCAGGGTCCTGAGCTGGATATCATCGTTCTTCTCTCTCTCCAGGGTAATTCAGAAATTTTTTTTAGGTTTTGCAGCATACGCCTCAGGCTTCCTTGCACCATATGGTTAATAATAATCTGTCATTGTGGAAGTTGATAGTTTAAATAAATTCAAGGAAGAACTGGACAAACTTGGGGAGAAAATGGCTAGGTGAATAGGAATTTTTTTTTGGTTTGTTTGTTTGCTTAGGAGTTTTATGGCACTTTTTTTTTTTTTTTTTTTTGCTGATGCTGTATAAGCTAGCTTTCTTGCATCACATGCCACTACTAAAGCTAAGCGCAGAATATAAATTGTAAATATAGTTAGCTGTTTTACATATTTGCTGTAATTCATTCTTTCTTCAATACCCTCTAATGCTTCCATACCAGCACTATTTGAATTAGAATCTGATTTGCCATATAACAGATTGCTTGTGTAGACTCTTTTTCTTTGAAGGGGAAGGAACTTCAACTAGCTACATAGAGAGGTCTCACAGAGGATAAGATGCCAAACTAAGCTGATAAACACTGCCATTCTAAATATGCCACAATTCTAAAAAAGGTCTTTGAAAAGTTCTGAAACTGTACTTGCTATTTTGAATTGTAACTATTTGGAACACATTTTTCCAAATAGTGGCATTCATATGTTCCACTCCTTGCAACATTTGTTTCATTAGTTTCTCAAAACACGTACAACACTATTTTTCTACATTCTCTTCAGTGTAGTGACCATCGTTTTTTTTTTTTTCAAACCTTCAGTAACTATTGATGAATCTTAAAACCATTTGTACTATTATCATATGCCATCTAGCATTATTCTGAAACAGAAACTATGGCTTACTCAACATCTTTGGCTTTTATCTCAACTATACCATTGAAGTGATACCATACTGTCTGTTTATAATTATCATTAGGTTACAAGGGAATCAGTATTGCAAAATGATGTCTTTAATAAAATGGTCGGCATAACCTTTCCTGCAGAAGAAGTAAAAAATTATTCTGGTGAAGAGGAATTTTTGTTTTCCAATACATACCTACTATTTTGATTCTGGATCATAATGTTTAATCAATAATTCCTTGCATATAATGGAGGATACAAAACCTTAATCCTGTTCCACTTTTGCAACATGTTACTGAAACACACAGAGAGAGAGAGAGAGAGAGAGAGAGAGAGAGAGAGAGCGAGAGAGAGCGAGAGCGAGAGAATGTGATGAACCGTCTCCAAAGACACATTCAGATGATTCTTGCAATGTCAAAAACTACTCCACATATTCTACAACAGAAACTATCATGACTGCTTGGCCTGCCACTCACGGTTTATTCTTGACCATTACCTTGCCATCCTTAAAATGCCAGTTCATTCAAATATGGTTGTCCTACTTTATGCATCAAGTATATAAGCTTCTGGATGTTTCCCTGAGCACCTTTCCCAGGTTAAAACAAAATTTGGTCACACATCAGTAAATTTTTTTCTTTTTTTGTTAGTTGTTGGCGCATCGGCTTCTGTGGCAATAATGCACCTCCCAAAGTTTTTGCATTTACTCTGATCCAAGCCCGAGGCAGATTCGAACCCGCAACCTTTGGGTTGCCAGGCAGGCACTTTACCCGACCAGCTAGCCCGGTTGGCATCAGTACATTAAATCATACAAAATACCCTTTGTATTTTCCCTTGATAAAATGTACTTCAAATGCAGTTAATTAAAATATTCTTATCAAATAACTAGTTGCAAGCTCCCTTAACTAGTGTGGTTGTGCCAGAATACAGAACATTTATTTATTTATTTATTTATTTCTATGCAAATATCAATAACTAAGTTTAATGGTGACCTCTATTCTACTAACTCAGTAAACCTTTCACTGTTAGGTGAGAAGCCTTCTACCTCAATGCAGTCTCTTACAGTGCCTTAAACTATGTTAGAGATACAAAGGTTGGCAGGGTTGTCAAGGACACTACTGACACTATGCTGCTGCAACAGGATCTGGAAAGGTTGAGCAGATGGGCTGAGAGGTGGCAAATGAAGTTTAACATTGACAAATGTAAAGTACTACACATGGGAAACAGCAACCCCAGAGCAACGTATCAACTCTGTGGTACTACACTGACAGTGGTAGAGAATGAAAGGGACTTGGGAGTGGTTGTGCAGGCAGATATGAAGTTCTCTGAGCAGTGCAGATGGGCTGCAAGAGTAGCTCATGGAGTATTGTCAATGATATACAGGAATTTTTCCAGCAGGGATAAGGAGGTGATTATTCCATTGTATAAGGCAATGGTCAGGCCACACCTAGAGTACTGTATACAGGTCTGGAGGCCTCATTTCAAGAAGGATGTAGAGCTGCTGATGTAGGAACGAGTACAGAGAAGGGCAACAAGATTAGTGAATGGAACAAAGGGGTGCTCTTACGAAGAAAGGCTTAAGTTTTGCAAATTACAGTGTCTGGAGACTAGGCACCAGCGAGGTGATCTGATAGAGGTGTATAAAGCCTTGAATGGTTTAAGCATGCTCAATGCTGATGGGATTCTTCCTCTAGCTCAGAAAAATCACCTGAGAGGGCATAAATTCAAATTGAGGAAAGACAGATGTAGGATAGACGTGCGGAAATTTGCCTTTAGCCAGCGGGTGGTTGGTTGGTGGAACAGACTTCAATCCCTTGTGGTGGAGGTTGATAGCCTAAATAAGTTTAAGGCTCAGCTGGACAGGTATTTTGAACGAACTGAGGGGTGAAGTGGAAGTGGGTTTTTTTTTTTTTTTTTTTTTGGCTGATGCTGCATAAGCTTGCTTTCTTGCATCAAATGCCTCTACTAATGCTAAAATGCTAATGCTAATACTCAAAAGGTACCAATGAATGCTTTAATTTGAAATTGCTGTTTTTGTGGAATTTGAAACTCTACACATGGTATACTGCTTTTATGAATTAGAATATTAATTCTATAGATTCACTTTTTCTGAAGTAGACTAAAGAATTAAGTTCAAACTGTCCCTATGCTTACTATTAATAATTTCCTAGATTTGGTTAGCAGTCAATACTTATATTTTTATTTTCAAGGTAAATATTCCCATTTTTTTTTGGTTTCAATCATAATATGCAAAGGAATCATGCTAATTAAGCTGAAGTAATTAATTTCATTATATGCACAATATGGTGCACAAGAATGAGTGCAATCCATGTTTCTTAGTCACATATTTTTATCGAACATTCCTGTCTCTGATTTTCCTTCTACTTCACCAAACATAGAACTCTCAAACCACAATGTTCAAATTAGTAGGCTGAATGCTGTGAACTCTATACCGTTAGTAGTGCTGTGTTTTACTGGTACTTGGCTTTGATTTGGCATTAATGGTTTAATCAGTTGATAAATGCACAAACAGTTATATACATTATGTGTATGCATTAAAAGTGATCATTAAAAGTGATCTACGATGCATTTAGAGCTAAAGCCTCAAGCTGCGAGCAAATTTAGACAATAGGATTCTTATTCAGAATTCTATTTATTCAGAAATGGCTATGTATTAATGATGCTATTGCACTTAATATATACTTAAGTGATCTGCTTGTTATTTGACCACATGCCTCTGACTTTGAGTTAAATATGAAAGTTTAAGATAAATATATTATTGGATCTTGCATTTAATAGTTCAAAGCTAACAGAAATTTTGGTGACCTTTAACAAGGAAGCAATTAATTCCAGCTGTTGAAGAAGAAAATAAATTAAATTAAGCTATGCTATTATATTGTGTAACATAACCTTTAAATGAGAATTCAGTGCTCATGCTGACAAAAGTTTTCCTGTTGGAAAGGAAAATTATTGTATGTAATCTTTAAATGGGAATACAGTGCTCATGTTGACATGCTGTCAGCTGCAAGATTATCTAACTTTTGTTTCTGTAATTGAATGAAACAAAATGAGGGTTATCTATGTTAGCCATAGAGTAATTTGTAATGACCACCTAAACAGTACTAAGAGAAGTTAACTGCTTAAACGCTCAACTTCATCTGAGAATTTCAGCATAACAAAAACTTACAAAAGTTCAAAGTGATAAATTACTAAAGTAACTAAAGTTATTTAGTAATTTATCACTTTGTTAAGAACAGCTCATTATTTATTTGCACTTGGGACATTTGTACATCAAAACACAGTGCTTGGTGTTTGTAAACCTGTTTCATTTGGGAACTTATTGGCCAGCCATACAAAAGTTTCTTTTTAGGTAAAAGAACTTTTACTTCATAAATACTCTTATCTTGATTACAAAAGCGAAGGGCTCAGAGACGTGTGTGAGACTAATTAAAAGCTATTCCCAAGAAGCATACTGCTGTTCCTATTATTAGTTGTCTAATGAAAACACATGTCTTTAAGAAGAGGAATTGTTCATATGAAAAATTTAGAATTTTCTTTTCTTTATACTCCTCTAGTTTCTAGTTTCCACTCATTAAAATAAAATTTTAGAGAAAAAAAGGTTACAAGAGGTTTGACATACAAAAGTTTATATTTTTTGAAAACATTACAGTTATAATAATTTATAAATAACTGAAAAAATTTAGTTCTACCAAATTTATTTATTTAACAATGTATGATTTAAATGCACATTAAACAGAAATTAAAATTCATTACCTGTGGACCAGATAAGGATGAATAGCCTCAGCAACATCTGTATGATGGACATAAAGGCTTACTAACTGAGGCAAATAAAAATCTACCTCCTTGTCACCAAATCCAAACATGCGATTCCCTAAAAAACAATAATTTTAGTTTAATGTACATACTTTTTAAATATTTATGATTGATGCAGGTATTCTATATTTCATTAGTAATCACAACAACTAACAACCTGAAATGCAACTGTGGTTAACTGTCATAAGCAAATTCCACTCACCTTAAGTCGATTTCTAACCTTTCTCTTCTAATTATAATGCTCACATGATTTAAGTTCTTCAAGTTTTAATCAACACTTCAGCATGGGTGGTCCCATTGTTTATTTATTTATTATTTTTTTTTTGGGAGGGGGTGATAATGCAGTGTTCCAGAAATCATTAAGCTTTAATCATCAAGTAGCAGTAAAAAAAATTCACATTATTCTGATTATTGGGAATATAGCTCCTTTAGCCTCTGACTCTGATCACCCCAATCACCAACGTTTTACCATTTAAAAGAATGAAAAGTAAAATTAAACATGTTATTCCACACACTTAAACATGGATTGTGACTGCCAGCTGCCTGTCAACTTTTAACCCTCTCAGAACTTGCATACCACCTTCAAATAATCATATCAAACATGCTATAACAGGTTTAATTTTCCTGTCTCCAGCAGATTACAATATATTTCAGGTAACATTTTGAATATAACTTATATATTTTTATAAATGAGAATACAGAATACTGTGTAGTTATTTTCTATTTCTATGTGGTGTTCTGGGTCCTTTAGTCATGAAATAAATTCAGAGAACAGTAGAAAAATTCTGAAAATTTTACTTGAGTAGATTTTTCAGCAAGCAATCTATACAACACAGCAGCACAGACATCAAAGCTAGTATGAATGCATTATGAAATAATTCTAATGAAAAACTCCTTGGAAACAACTGATTTCCCCAAGAAACACAGATACCAGAGAACAATCAGAAATATTATCTGGTATATAATATATCAAGAGTTAGTTAATGTACCCACTGTGTCACACTTCAGGATTTTTGGTTATCAAATACCTTTATCCCAGGGGTTAAGAATTTTTACACTACTCAAGAAGTGTACCTAAAACCTTGCCACATATTTGTGTGATGGTTGGATTTTCGTAGTTTTTTGGGGAGGAAAAAATCTATCACATCAATTTTGATAGGTTAACCTGTACAAATATTCTAAATAATTCTTAACATTTTGATGAACAGGTTCACAGCTACTCTTCCAAATTTATGAAATTTTTTAAATATTTCTTTTATTGAAGAAATGAGGGACTATGGAGTTGGACTAACAAAACATTCTGAAAATGATGTTTCAATCCAGCTTTTCCTACTTGAGTAATACCTGTATGTATTTCATTAACTACACTTTAAAATATATCAAATATAATAAAGGTTTCATGACAAAAAGGAATAATCCAACAAGGTCTGTAACATTGCTTGTCAAATCATTTCATGTTCCTTCTTTTTACTAGGTTCAAAGTTAAAACAATTTGTTAGTATTCCAGGGAAACAGTGACACCTAAATAAACATACTTTCAGGTTAAATAAATAAAACATATGTATAAAACTTAAATAATAAAACATATGTATAAGATCTACAGAATAAGATAATTGAACTGTACATAAGTACTCATTCTTCATTTCGATTAGTCGTTTCAATACATTCCCCCTTGATAACCATTGAATTTCACTGTGTAATAGAAGATGTTCATAATCGCTTCCTAATTCTTTGCATAAAGCAGTAAAGATTCTGGAATTCAAGGAACAGGCTTTTATATAGTTAACAAATTTGACATATTCTTGAATAGCTGTATTCAAAACCAAAGGCATTATAATTATTGATTAATTTAAAAAATTCTTTAGCCGTTGTAGGGGTTTTTCAAAACAAAAAATCTTCACTGACAGTGTCCTTAAAACCTCACAAAGCACATTTAATTGGCATTATCTCTTATGTCTGTACTTTCATCCACTTGTAAAGAAAAAACTGACAGCTTTGAATACGCTTTATGGAGTTTCTTCAATATTATTTGCCATTTCCATAATTCTAAGCTTCACCGTATTATCGATAAGGAGAGTAAATGCAGCTGATTTTTTCATTTTATAAAGGCGAGATGTAAAAATTACATCTTGCCTTTTAGTATGGGGAGTATTAACTTTTCACCAATAGTATGAGGGTATCCTGTCTCGGCTAATTAGTTTTGCAACTTCATATGAAGCCATAACAAAGTCTTCATTACATCTCAGGGAAACCGTCTTTACAAAACTTTTTCTAGATGAAATAGATTCATTTTTCTTATTAAAGAAAAATTCCTTTGGCTTATTTGTGTATTCTGAATGCACACAATCTAAGTGCAGTTTCGACGGTTTCATGAATTCATTTGACGTTTCAAAACAAATAATGCACAATGGCATATGGTTATCGCAGATGAAACCAAATTTTAAATAATCTTTATAATACTGCCTTGTCCAAGAGGTTTTGGATTTCTTTTCCACACTGCCAGTCTGCCCATTGCCAAGGAGGGTTTATTAATATTATTTCCATTATCTCTACTTGTAATAGGCAGCACATCACTTGACTTGTTAGGTGGACACTTCTTCAGCCACTTATCCTTATTAAAAATGACAGGATGTTTGTAAAAATATTTATTTTTAAAAAATGTATAATACTATGTATTAAATTTATCACTTCACAGGCAACAGTGACGAAAAGGAATAAGACAACAACAGGCACGTACACTCCGCTTGTCGGATTCTCACTGACTACAGCATGGTTTGTAAGTTAGAGATAGCACAGGCCACAGAGTAGTAACCTATCTTACTACTCTGTAGCACAGGCAGTCCATCACCTCAGACACAAGATGTATGCATGCATGCTAATTACATGGCATAATAAAATTGATGAGCACATCAGCCACTTTATTTTTTTTAGATATAAATTCAATAAATTATAAAAGCGTTAAATTTATTTTTAGTATAACTGGGTATTTGGTATTTTATTACATTTTCATTTTTTCGGGAAATCTTCTTATACTTTTATTTAGGTATATTTCACATAAGTTTTTCGCAGGCTGGTATTTTCTCTTTGTGGACCGGTACCAGGCCGCAGACTACACTTTGAGAAACCAAAGTGTAGTCCCAAATTCACTGGAACTACACTTCGGTTTCCCAAAGTGCAGAAGAATTCTTCCGTATGGAAGAATTGTCTCAATGAATCCTATGCATTTAAGCCCTATTTGACACAATAATGAATCACATATCATTGTCCAATCTATATATCCAACATGATACTTGCTTCAAAACGGTTGTCAATGAAGTGGCTAAAAACACTCTCATCATGCAACACTAGCTCGACAAGTACTGGTATGCACACAGCCCCTGCTTAGTAGCGATCAGGGACAGCACCTCTAGCGGCAGTTACGGAAAGTAAAGAATCAAATGATCACCTCTCATATAATCAGATAGATTCCATCTACCTCAGGTGCCTTTATGTTTAAGTTCAACAATTTCTCTTCCACTTTCCTCTCAGTTATCACAAAATCATTCAGTACCTGTTAAAGTCTGATAAATTTCTGGCATTCCTCCCCCCCTCCCTAAAGAATTCTTCATGCATGAATGTGGATAAATACCAATTTAGCCTGTCAGCAACCTGAGCAGGATCATCAAAAGTTAAACCACCGACATCAAGTGGAGCAATGTGATTCAACCCTTCCTTCTACTCTTAATAGAAATAAAGTCTTTGCTGCTTTTCTTGGTATTGTTTGCAAGAGACTTATAGTAATAGTATTTGCCACATAGTGCAAGGAAGCCACGGACTTTTGCTGCACTGGAAAAAAAAAAAAAAATGAGAAGTAGATAACAAAATACAAATTATATGATTCCTTCCTCACACAGGTAACAGTTGACCTTTGAATTTATTCAAACTGTCAGCCTCAACTACATGCAAGGACAACTTGTTCCAGCAATCAATGACTTGCTACCTAAAAGAAAACTTTCTACAATTTAATCTAAACCTTAGCCCCTGTAATTTGAATTTATGACCCCAAGTTCTGGAATTCTTTAGTAACAGTGAGAATTCCACCTTCATTCATTTTACTAATCCCTCTCAGTCTTATAAACCTCAAATCAGATCAACTCTGAGGTGCTTAGTTTCCAAGCTCTGTAGATCACATAATCAGAGTCTTTCCTCATACGGCTGTCCTGCCAATCTCACCAATTGACTTTCCCATCTTTGGACCCTTTCAAGAAGCTCAATGCCTTTTTTCAGATGAGGTCTCCATGCTTGAACACAGTATTCCAAATGTTGTCTTACAATTGCCTTATACAGTGGGATTATGATCTCCCTATCTCCAGTCTTTCCTGGCTGCCTGTTTACACTGTTCACTAAATTTCATATCTGCCCGTATTGTAACTCCCAGATCCCTTTCCTCCTCCACTGTTTTTAATTCAACCCCACCAAGTGTATAACTGATTTCTGGGTTGCTATTCTTCAAGTGTAAGACCTTGCATTTGGCAGCTAAGCATTAAAGCATAGCTGCCGCTTCTCTGACTATCTTTGAAGTCTGTTCAAGTCATCCTGAATCTGATTTTGTTATTTGGTCATGAGCTATGTGATATTTATGTTCATTAATTCTTTCGAACAATAACTCTACTGGTTTGTCCAACGTATGATTTTTGGCAGTCTTTGCATTGTAAATTATATACAGGGTGCTTGGTGGCAAGAGTACCAAAAAAGAGCAAAAAAAAAAAAGTCTGAAAAAAAAAAAAAAAAAAAAAGAATCCCTTCTAACATAATCTTGAACTCACCCACACAACTAAGATGCTCACAGAGGTCAGGTGGCACACAGCTCTCCAATCCAACAACATCCAAATCCTCACTCTTGCCCCAAACACCCTAAACCCCAGTGACAAACTTACCCAAGTCCAACCCCAGGAGACCCCAACCAGAGTTCTAACTCCAAACCCTCCCACAGTCCAAGGGAGGGTGTGGAGTTAATTGACTTATTAATAAGTCAATTAACTTTGGAAACTATTAGAAAACTATTCAAAACCGTGCAAATACCCAATTCTCCTCCTGATGGCTGCCAACCAAATCAAGACCAAACCCCAACAAACAAGAAACGTAATCAAATTTGCATGTAATGTGTAATCAAATTAACGGGTAACAATATGTATTCAAAATCAACAATCCTATGCAAATCGTATCACTACAATTCACCAATTCTACTGCCTTTACAGTCACTGAAGGAAGTACTACAAAGCGTCCAAGAAAAATCTACAATTCTCCAAGAAATTAAAGGCAGGTTTAATTGCTCATTATTTAACCAAGTTCCAATCCTAGAATAAAAACAATATGATACTATTGCACACCCAAGGCAGCAGAGAAAAATGAAGACCTGTGGGTTACTGTACGGTCAGATATAAAATTCTCTGAGTAGTGCAGAGATGCTACAAGGACAGCTCATGCGATTCTATTGATGATATACATGAATTTTGCTAGCAAGAACAAGGATATAATTATCTTGTTGTAAAAAGCAATGGTTAAGCCACTCTCACTTGAGGAAGAATGCGAATCTGTTGAAATGGGTACCACACAATGAGTAACAAGATTAGTCAGGAGTACAAAGTGTACTCTAACTATGAAAGACAAGAGTTCTGAAACTGCATCATCTGGACACTAGGCACCTGCGAGGAGACCTGACTGAAGTGTATAAGGCTTTAAAATGGATCGCGTAAACTAAATGCTGTTTGCATCCTTACTTTCGTGAACACACATAAGGACACAAGTTTAAATTGAAAAAGGATGGTGTAGGATAGGTGAGTGAAAATTTGCTTTAAGCCAAAGAGTCATTGATTGTTGGGACAAGCTTCATCAGTATCATTAATAGTGATAACAGTAAGGAGTCCAGCACTAAAACTTACAGGAATCCACTAACATTAGTCTAAGAAGAGTGTTCCCATTCATAACCACTTTGCCTTCTGCCACTGACTTACTGCTTAATCCATTGCAGTAACTTGTTCCCAATACAAAACTGCTTTAATTTGCATAACAGTCCTTCTTGTGGAAGTCAACAGGTTTACTGAAATCTATGTATAAGTGAAATTGTTTATTTATTTTTATTTTTTTTGCATCCAGTTCACAGCAAAAGCCTGTGGCTTCCTTGCACTCTGTGGTTATTACTATTACATTTCAGGCACATCAGCAAATAGACATGATTTATAAAGGGGAAAAAAGGGGGAGGGGGGGGGGGGGCAGAAGGGCCAAAAAGCAACAACTTTTTTGTATGAACCAAAGTCATTTCATTTTTGCACACATTTCTCTAATCAGCTGTTTTTGTTATTTGGTTTTTAGGAGCATTAGCAACTAAGGCCATATTGCTCCAGGGATATGCGGTGGTCATTCCCTGACTTTTCCGCATCCTCTGTATTTGGTGGTCACGGGTTCGATTGTTGTTGGGATTGTTGTTGTTATTTGGTTTTTAGGAGCATTAGCAACTAAGGCCATATTGCTCCGGTGATATGTGGTTGTCATTCCCTGACCTTTCCACATCCTCCGTATTTGGTGATCACGGGCTTGAACACCGGTCTAAGCAAGAAGCGTGTGCTATGCACTGCTGCTCCTGCCCACCTGGCTACGGAGGTGGCCTTTGTTGTTGGGGTTTAAAGTGCAATGGCTACTTAGGCCATATTGCACTTATGGAAGTGGTGCATACCGCCTGCGTTTGTTGATTTAGAAGCAGTTAAAAACGGTTATACAATCCTATTCATTTTAGGAAGGAGAAGAATTCTGCGAGATTTGATTTTTCGTCTATGATATGGCTAAGTGACAAAGGTTCCTTTAAATTTGACAGAGAACTGAAAGACATTAGTGGAGCATTATTATATAGAGTACAGTCCAGAAGTATGTGTTTGACTGTGAGTGGTGTATGACAATGACTACACTGGGGAGGATCATTTCCTGACAAAAGAAACAGATGGGTTAAATGAGTATGGCCGATTCTGGCTAGAATTACTACTTCTTGTCTGTTTGCTATGGAGCTAGAAGCCCATAATTTTGGTAAAGGTTTTATTTGAAGTAGTTTATTATGAAATTGCGTTTGCCACTGAAGAGTCCATTGATCTTTACATATTCTTTGTATATTCATTTTATAATCTGTGATGGGTACTAGCGAATTCGTTGGGGCTGAGCTGGATGGATTTTTGGCAGCATCATTTGCAATTTCATTCCCTGGTATTCCGGTATGGCCTGGGATCCAGCAGAAGATAACCTTTTGCTGATGCTCTCTAAGACGCATCAACTGTGTTTTGATGAGCTTTAATAACGGGTGAGTAGGCGGGGAATTGTTTTGCAATGCTAATACGGAACCTTGCGAGTCTGCGTATATTATGCTCTTTTGAATTGACATATGGAAGACATTTTCTAATGCAAGCTTTATGGCATATAATTCAGTTGTGTAGCTACTGCACTCTGTCAGAAGAGATAGAGAAATTATGTTATCAGGGAGTACGATTGCTGCACCCGATCCACTCTCAGACTTCGATCCATCTGTATATATTTTAGCGAAGTCAGGAAAATGCTGAGTGTGTTCAATGTGTAGCTGTTGGATGGTAAAGTCTGATAGAGTGTTTTTACCACACTAGTGCAAATAATTGTCACAATATGGCATGATGACAGACCACGGAGGGTGGGGATCTATAGAATCTTGCAAGATTTTATCGAAGTGTATATCCCAATCTTCTGTTAGATGTTTTAGCCTAATACCAGCAGGCCAAACTGTCTGTGGTTTGTTTCTATACAGGGTCATATACAGCGGATCATAAAGTATTGACCAAGTAGGATGGGTTACCTGGCTATGGATCTTGACTGCATAGTTTAACAGCAACATCTTTCTCCTAATATTTAGGAGGTTCGTGGGCTTCAATATATAAACTTTGCACTGGAGATGTTCTGAACACACCTAATGCTGTTCTAAGAGCTGAATGTTGAATAGGGTTGAGGCGAGTAAAACACTCTCCCTAGCAGAATCGAAAACAGGTGCCCGTAGTCCAGGCGTGATCTAATTATGGTTCTGTATAGGTGAAGCAGGCTGTAACGATCTGCTCCCCATGTTGTCGCTGATAAAACTCTAAGTATGTTCAGTTTCTTTTGACAATTTGTCCGGAGATATTCAACGTGTTTTTGGAAGTTTAACTTGCTGTCGAAAAATAATCCTAGTAGACGAATACAATTAGCTATGGGAAAAGGATAGTTATTCAAGTGGAGCTCGGGCTCAGGATGCATATTGTGTCTGTTACAGAAGTGAATGGCAGCAGATTTCTGGCTAGACAATCTATAACCATTTTGTGTCACCCATGTCAGGATGCGATTAATTGATATTTGTTGCTGGCGTTCAATATAATGCGTGTTTTGAGAATGACAGGATATTGAGAGATCATCTGCGAAAAGGTACGAATCTACAGTTTTCGGAACGAGTTCAATTATATGGTTCATTCTCATTGCAAACAAAGTGGCACTGAGAACCAACCCTTGCAGAATTCCTTCTTCTTGGGTAAAGATCTTAGAGAGGGTTCCCCGGTAACGAACTTGAAAGGATCTCCGATGAAGAAAAATTTTAATAAAGTATGGTAAATTACCTCTCAAGCCAAGAGAATGCAGATCATTTAAGAGGCCGAAGCGCCATGTAGTGTCAAAGGCTTTCTCAACGTCAAGACAGACCATGACGAGATGTTCCTTCTTGATGAAAGCATTTCTAATGTTTGTCTCTGTTTTGATCATGAGATCCAATGAAGATCGATTTTTCCAGAATCCAAATTGGTTGTTGTTAATCAAGTTTTGGGACTCCAGGAACCAAGTGAGGTGGCGATGTAACATTTTCTCGAGGGTTTTGCTTAGACAGCTAGTAAGGGATATCGGTCTGTAATTTTCTGGAACAGAATTATCTTTACCGAGCTTTGCAATTGCTATTACATAAGAATGATGCCAGGAACTTGGGAAGGTATGTTCGGAAAAAATTCGATTGAAAAATACGAGCAGTATGGAGAGTGATCTCTGATCCAAATTTCGGAGCATTACATAGTATATCCCATCTGGGCCAGCAGCACTGTTTCTTGAGTTGTTAAAGGATTGTTGCAGCTCAAGAGTGGTAAATGGTTTATTTACCATGAAAATGGTAAATTTTCATGGTAAATAAACCATGAAATAAACCATTTTCAAGCAGAATTTTCAGTGAAATTTAGTCTGGATTTCTCTGCAACCGTTTTAAGTTTTTGAAATGTTTGATCATAGGTGGTAGAAGAGGACAACTGAGAAAATACGATCCCCAGTGCATTTGATATTTCTGTAGGAGTAGTAAGCTCCTGTCCATTCCAGTTCAGTAGTGGGGTGGATAAAGAAGGGAATTTACTGTTTAAACATTTTATTTTTCTCCAGATTAATCTGATATCGGCATTTTTATTTACTGATGAGGAAAATTTAATCCAATTTTCTTTTTTCGCTTTACGCATGATGTAACGAGCTTTTGCTCTAAGACGTTTATAACTAATAAGATTGGAGGTGGTTGGGTGTTTGCGGAAAAGGTTTCACGCTTTGTTTTTCTCTTTTTTCGCATGGTTACAGTCTTCATTCCACCAGTAATTTTGTTTTTCATCTATTTCTTAACTTGATATTGAGGAATGGTAGCGGATGTGGCTGTCAGAATTTGATTTGTGATGTGCTCAGTAACACTGTCGATGGAACAGGACTGAATAATGTAGTTGTCAAATGATATGTGCGTTCTGTATTTTGTCCAATCAGCTCTTGAAAATTTCCATTTAATTGGATTTTCTGTTGGGAAGGAACAGGATGTTTGAATTTTGCAGATTATCGGATAATGGTCACTGCTATAAGGATCACTTAGATTGGATAACTCTATACTTGGAAAGAGGATTGGGGAACAAATGGAAAGGTCTATTGCAGATGTTGAACCTGTAGGGAGATGAATATACGTGGGAGTGCCAGTATTTAGTAAAGTTAAATTCAGCCTGTCTATCAACATTTCAATAAGTTTCCCTCGTCTGTCTGATATAGGGGAACCCCATATTGGATGGTGGACATTAAAGTCTCCTAGTATACAAAATGGAGATGGTAGCTGCAAAACAAGATCTTTGATTTCCTGAATAGTATATTGATGATTTGGCGGAAGATAGATTGAAACCAGTGTCAGTTTAATACCATTTACAACACGAGTGGCAACAGCTTCTAAGGGAGTTTGTAAATGGAAGCGTCTGGAGGGGATGCTTGAATCCACGAGTATTGCTACTCCTCTGTGAGCACTGTTAGGGCCAGCTCTGTCTTGTCTGAACTTGGTATAATTTTTGATTTTGATTGGGATCTGAGGTGTCAAATTCGTTTCCTGCAAGCACATTGCAAGAGGTCTGTAGTGGTGAATTAATTCATAGATATCATCGATGTTACTGCGAAGGCCTCTACAGTTCCATTGGATGATCTTTTCCATTATTTGGATTTGTAAGAGGGAGATGAATCTGACTGTTTTTTATAAATGGGTTGTTTGTGACGATTTGGCTTAGGTTTTTCTTTTCTGGGAAAGTTGGGCTTGTTGAATCATTGTTACCTTCCATTTCATCCTCTGCATGTAATTCAAGAAGGTCTTGGGTGATCATATCATCGGTATCCATCCTTGTTGAAGGTGGTTGAGTAACCCCGACAGGATCCGATTTTTGCAGTTTTTCTGCTACTTTACCGTGGGTTATGATTTGGGTTGGAACTGTGAGAGGTGTATTCATACTTTGATCTACTGTGTTTGGCTCTGATGTAGGCTGGGTCAATAGAACTGATCGAGCCCAGTCTTCGATTGATTTATCTGGAGAGAGTGCCACTTCCGTCTGACATGCTACTGATTGGTGAGAGTGGATAGCTGAGGCATAAGAGCTATTTGGCATGATTAGTTTAATTTGTTTCCTAGCTTCTTGATAGGAGACTATTTTCGGTCTTATATTTTTGTATTTTTTTGCCTATCTTCCAGAGATCACATTCTTTAGAGTATGCTGGATGGCTTCCCCTGCAATTAGGCCACTGTGGAGTTTGTGCTTTGGATTCTGACTGGGTATGAGTTGTGGAGCCACAGTTTGGACATGTTGAAATGCCACGGCATGCTGTCTGGGAGTGACCAAATTTCTGGCATTTGTAGCATCTTAGGGGATTTGGGATAAAGGGTCGAACACAGCAATTTAAGTAACCTGCTTTGACTGATGCTGGTAGATTCGGTGTATTGAAAGTTAGAATTACGTTACGTGTTGGGACTAAGGTACCATCTTTTCGTATCATGATTCTTTTTGCTTGAGTTACATTTTGTGTCTTTAGTTCCTGTACTATTTCTTTTTCAGAAACATTCAGTAGATCCCACTCAGTAATCACTCCCTTGGACAAATTCAGGGTGTTATGTGGAGTGACTTGTATTGGAATTCCACTTAAAGTGGTGAGTTTTAATAGTTGTTCAGAGTGTCTTGGGAGAGAAGTCTCTATTAGCAAGTCCCCGGATTAGAGACGTTTCACCATTTTTGGTGATGCTGCTGAATGTTCCAGGCATCGTTGTATGATGAAAGGGGAGAGCATGCTAACAGGCTCTGCCAACTGAGAATGGATAATCAGGAAGGCTGGTGATTCCTGTCTGCCTGCATCTTTTTTCATTCTCTCTGAGGTAGAGAAGTCATGGTCGGTTTCATGATTTTCATATTGAGCACTCTTGGGCTCTAGACGTGGAAATTCATTGGTTTCCATTACTGCTCCTTTTAGCCCCGAGGGTTGATTTATCCCCCAGGTTACCAGCCCTGCCACGTGGAGGCAGGAGCAGTGCCACCAGTGACCAAGCGATAGGTTAGTGGTTAGCGTGTTAGAAAAGTAGTTATATATATACAAAATAAAGTTGTCTTTTCTTTCTTATAGGAGGCTTCCTTCTTTATTTACAAAGAGCCAGAAAATAAATAACTTTGAAAGTAAAGCGCTTTCAAATTCACTTTGTAAATCGCTAGATCACTCGCTTGGCACTCGGGGCCCACGGGCTCGAACCCCGGTCTAATCAAGAAGCGTGTGCCATGCACTGCTGCTCCTGCTCACTTGGCTACAGAGGTGCCTCTCTAATCAGTAATTGGTAACAAACAGTACTCAATGCTTCAGCTACAATATATGGTATATGGATAGCCTACATGACATGAATGAAAAACAAATAATTAATTAAATAAAAATTTAAATTATATTAAATTAATTAAAAATAAATAATAAAATAAATTAATCAATAAAATAATTAATTGCCAGATTTCAATGAGTGATTTTAATAAAACTTGGGAAGGGCTCAACAAATTGTTCTAAAAGAACCAAATATAAAATTTCATGAAAATCCACCTGCTGAGAATTGAGTTATTATATGCAGATGGATAAAGAAATAATAACTGTTATATTTCTATTGGGCAATTTTAATGAAGCTTGGGATGGTTCAATAGGGGGTAGAGTTATTACAAGTGGCTGAATGGACAAAGAAATAATAATTGCCAGATTTCTATTGGTCCAATTTTATTTAAATTTGGGATGACTCAAATTTTTCTAAAACTTAAATATAAACAATTTTAGGAACATCCACCCAGTAAAAGTTGAGCTAATACATATACACAAATAGACACAGTGAAAACAATAGGCTTTATGATGCATATGTGCTAACATACCTAATAACATTAGTTGTTTCTGATGATACAAAGGTTGAAAAGAATGGCAAACAATATTACCATGCTCCTAACACTGCAGGTAGAAGTACAATACTGGGAAATTGATCTTTGAATAACTAAATCTAAAATTTGAAGGTTGACTTTTTTGGTGAATATAACATACTAAAATTGAATTAAAGGTATGTGCTTAGGATTAGAAAGAATGAATTACTAACAATATATTCACAATCTATTAACCAGAATTTTACACAAATATACAGCACTGCTCACTTTTTAAACCCCATGAATTTGTTCATCTTTTCTCATCAGATGAAAAGAGTTCATAGAATTCTTTGGGAGTTACATTTTGATTTACACTAAGTTCTCAAAAAATAAACCTTCAAGTTTGTCAACCACTTATAGCAAACACTTCTATAACATTAAACTCCAGTTCAAATCATCTCATGCTTTCTGTATAATTTTTCTAGATTTTGCTGCAGTAGCATACCTCTATTACTGTCATTAACCACCCTGCCAACCTCTGTATCATCTGCAAATTTTGACATTAAGCCTGATATATCCTCATCAATATCATAAACAAAGAAAACGTTATCACTAATAACATGTCCATTGAAAATAAGTCTGTCTTCTTGCAGTCAACCATTCCTTTATCCAGTGTTCACCCCAAGACCTATCGAATGGCGCACTGCCCAGTAAATCTAACTGACAATTGGAGGAAGTTGTTCTGTGATGGAATTTATTTTGATGGTGAAAAGTGTTGTTGTTATTTGGTTTTTAGGAGCATTAGCCACTAAGGCCATACTGCTCCGGGGATGTGCGGTGGTCATTCCCTGACCTTTCCGTATTCTCCATATTTGAGGTGAAAAGCGTAACACTTAATACTGACCCTTGTGGTACTCCCTCCTCTTGGTAAAAGGAACGAGAGAGTGAGGATCCCACACAAACTTGGAAAGACCAGTTGGCTAAAAGGTTTTTAATAAAAATAGGGAGATGCCTCTAAGACCGAGGCTATGCAAATCTTTTAAGATGCCGAATCTCCAAGTTGTGTCATATGCTAGTCTCCGGTGCCTTGCCAGTGCCTAGTCTCTATGACTAGGCACTGGCGAGGTGATCTGATAGAGGTGTATAAAGCCTTGAATGGTTTGAGCATGCTGAATGCCGATGGGATTCTTCCTCTTGCTCAGAATAATCACCTGAGAGGGCATAAATTCAAATTAAGGAAAGACAGATGTAGGATAGATGTGCAGAAATTTGCCTTTAGCCAGCAGGTAGTTGGTTGGTGGAACAGACTTCCATCCCTTGTTGTGGAAGTTGATAGCCTAAATAAATTTAAGGCTCAGCTGGACAGGTATTTCGAACAAATGGAGGGGTGAAGTGGAAGGTTTTTTTTTTTTTTTTTGCTGATGCTGCATAAGCTTGCTTTCTTGCATCATATGCCTCTACTAATGCTAATGCTTTCTCCACGTCAAAGAATACCGACACCAAACGTTCCCTTTTTAGGAAAGCATCCCTAATGGATGTTTCCAGTCTAATTAAATGATCAAGAGTTGATCTGTGTTTTCGGAAGCCGCACTGGATGCTGGAGTCATTTGATTCTAGATACCATATTAACCATTCTCTCCATGATTTTGCATAGACAGCTAGTCAGAGCAGAGTGATAGGACGGTAATTAGTAGGGAATTTAGGATCCTTTCATGGCTTGATAAAGACAAGAACGATTGCCTTGAGCCAGGCATCCGGAAACTGCTCTTCAACAAAGATTCTGTTAAATAGAAGGAGCAGGTGATCCATAGATTCTGGTGGAAGAATGTATGCTTAATAATTTCATAATGGATGCCGGCCATCTGATCCAATAGCACTTGCCTTAGAAACAATAAGAGCTCTTTTCAATTCCTGTACAGTAAATGGCCGGCTATAGGGATAAAGACCCTTTGATGTGAAATTAAGTGCCTGTTTTTTGATATTATGTTTCAAGACCAGAAACTCTGGGAAGAGGAAGATGTCGCAGAGATGTTCGAAAATGTTATCCCAAGAGTATTGTCTATTGCAGTTGGCTCCGCAATAGTGCATCCATTATATCCTAGGATCAATGAAGGGTGAAATGTATATTTTCCCTTCATTTTCCAGATTTTAGCCTAGACCATCTTAGTGCTGGTGGACTGGTAAATAGATGATGTAAAATGGATCCATGATTCCTTTTGGCTCAGACGGCGAATGTAACGTGCTTTGGCTTGGGCCTGTTTAAAGACTATTAGACTGACCATGGTACGATATCTGCGGAATATCCCCCAGGCTCTGTTTTGAGTCTTTTTTGCTGCTGTGCACTGTGAATTCCACCATGGTTTGGAAAAGGTGGAAACCGGGTAGATAAATGTTTTCGGAATGGCACTGGCAGCTACTTGAACAATACTTTCTGTGATGTACATGACTGCATCATTAATAGGCTCCTGACTGACTGACTGCATTAAGGTCAAACTTTGCCTGATGTTGGAAGGCATTCAAGTCAGCCTGATTGGTCTTCCACCGTAGTAACCTAGAAGGAAGACACTGTCTCCCACTGTGTAAACAGGTTATCACAGGGAAGTGATCACTTCTGTATGGGTTCTCCTCCACTTCCCAAGTAAGTGAAGGGAGTAGAGAAGGGGGAGCAGATAGAAAGATCAATGGCAGAAAATGTATGGATAGGCATGTGGAAGAAAGTGTTTGTTCCCACATTTAGAAGAGAGAGAGGTCATTGTCATTTAGCATATGCTCGATGACTCGTCCCCTTCTATTGTTGCTAGCACTACCCCACAGGGTTATGTCCATTAAAATCCCCAAGAAGTAAGAAAGGGGGAGGCAACTGCATTACAAGATCATCAAGATCTTCCTGGGAGATGTCAGTCCCAGGTGGCAAATATATAGAGCAGATGGTTAACAAAAACCCACTATAAGACAAATTGCAACAGCCTCTATGCTAGTTGTAAGTAGCACATGCTGAACTGGGGTCTGGTTGCCCACAAGGATAGCTACTCCTCCATGATCAGGACTACCCGCAATTCTGTCCTTACGAAAAATCATGATGTTACAATTTTTAGTCAGGGTCATCATTTGCCTTTAGGTAAGTCTCCTGTAAGCAAAAGCAAACTGGCTCGTGCTTTTGCAGGAGGGCCTCAAGTATTTTGCATAAAGTATTTTGCCGGAATCCAAAACAATTCCACTGTAGGAATTTAGCCATTATTTTGGATTGGTGGGTCCATCAGATGGCTTCCGAGGTGCTGAGGGCTTACGCTTATCAGTCTTGGATTTATCTTTTTTGGGGAAGTATGGACACTGTCCCGTGTTCATTTCCTCTTCCGCAAAGAGTTACAAGACTGATTCTTCTGGTACCTCCTTATCCTCTACATCCAATGTTTCTGGTATTACGGGTGGCTCTTCCGATCTTTTTGGCTTTTCTTTACCACTTGGTTTTGGTAGTGGCAGAACGCTAGGAGGTAGATTTCGGAGTGGCAGCTGACTGTGTTTTTTAGGTGGGCTTTTGTAAATGCAATAAATAGCGAGTAATTGGAGTGAATGACTCTTGTGATGGTACAGTTATCTCAGTTTGTGTACCGATAGTGCACTTAGCAGAAACCTTCTGGGTGCATGAAGGTTTCCCGCTATTTATTGGTGGAATATATTTTCTGGCTCTGGGTAGGAGATATTGAGCTCCGTTTTTAATTTTTGGATTTCTTTTTCATCCTTCCAACGCTGGCATGCTCTAGAGCAGGCAGGGTGCTCTCCTTGGCAATTGACACAGACCGGTTTTAAAGCTGAACATTCCCTGCTCTCGTAGTCTTTAGCGCCACATCGACCACAGGCAGAGTTACCATGACAAGCTGTTTGTGAGTGGCTGTATTTTTGGCATCTAAAACACCTCAGTGGGTTTGGAATGTAAATCCTCACTGTGCAGTTTAGATAGCCTGCCTTGATGGAACTTGGAGGCCGTGGGGTGTTTAATATGAGGATTAGAACTCGGGTAGGGACGAGATTCCCATCCTTTCGTATTGATATTCTCTTGACAGCTGTCACTCCTTGGTCTTTCAATTCAGAGCAGATCTCTTCTTCAGAGACATGAAGAAGGTCCCACTCTTATATGACACCTCAAGAAGAATTTAGAGTTCTGTGGGGGATTACGGTGATAGGTATTCCCCCCCTATGGATGTAGAATTCAGGATTTTTTCCTCTTGTTTTGCACTTGAAGCTTCAACCGGAAAGTTGCCAGAATATAGTCGTTTAACTGATTTTGGTGATCCAGCCAACCCTTCTAATCCTTTCTGGATAAAGAATGGTGACATCTTCCCAAATGACTGCTCTCCGGTGGAATAGAGAATGAGGAAGAGTGGTGTCACTGATGGTGGTGTGTCCTCAGTTCTGGCTCTTTTTATGGAGGTGTTTTCCGTGCTATCATTTCAATTAGGTTGGGGGCCTTGTTGGGGCCCCAGAAAAAATAAGATTTAAATTACTCATAGGAGTATAGTAAAAATTTCAGATGCCCTAAGTACCTCGCTCACTACGGAGCCCTACGAGGGGGACACCAAGTTTGCTCAGGAGCATCATACCCACGCTTCCAATAAGCCTTAATCCCATCCTAGGACCAAAGGGAGGGTGACTTATTGGAATGCAGTTGACCCTAGTAGTAAGAACCACCCGACGACTGATCGCAGTCAGGCCAGTCTGAGACCACCTGTCTTGTCAAAGCAGAGGCTGAAGTGGTGTATTAAGGCCCCTCAACCACCAGGATCCCCCTTTCAGAGTTTCCACGGGTGGCAGTGCACAGCTGCACACGCCGGATTCCAATAATGTAACCCTGGAACCACGGTATGAACGTTGGATCCCAGTGATGCTAATCTGGAAGACCAGCAGCATCACTGGGAGGTTCCCTCACCCCTTACAGGTGCTCACATGGAGGGGAGATTTAAGAATGACACACTACGGTGAAACTTCCCTTTAACGGACAGCCATGGAGAACGAAAATTTGTCCGTTAAAGAGAAGTGTCCGCTAACAAGAAGTCTGAGGGAGAAAAAAACAGAAAGAAAAATCGTTAAACTTTTAATGTAAAATTAAATTAAAATATATACAGATTTTGAACAATATTTTTGTAAATAATAAACAATTACATACACAAGAGATAAAGAAAAATCGTTAAACGTTTAATGTAAAATTAAATTAAATTATATACAGATTTTGCACAATATTTTTCTAAATAATATACATACAATTGTGTTATGCATATTATGACTTTATCTTAAGAAAAATACATACAGTAATCACTTATTTTCTTCTGCACCTTCTTCCGGCTGATAATTTTGATTTCAACATTTGTTTGGAGTGAAGAAACCATCGAAAGTCCTTCAGTATCTTCTTCAGCGCCGAAAAACATTTTTAAACGATTGATTTGTATGAGCGCTTCTTCTATTTTCATCGGTGGTTCGTCGTTAATATGTTCTTCGATAGAATGACCTCGTTCCATTTCTTCATCCTCATGAGGAACTTCTTGAAAAATATCGATGATAACGTCGTTGATATCTAGAGCACCATCTTCTGCGGTGAGGTTCGAGTCTATATCTTTGTAGCCAGGGTCACTTGTAGCGGAAGTATCGTACATTATCAATAGATGTTGAAGTTCTTGTTCTTCTTGGTGCTCCACATTCCTCTTCACAACTTCAATTTTTGCGTTTGAGAAGCCAGACTTTACAAAACAATTTGTTTTCTAATTGCGTTTCCTGAAGAGGAAATCCACTGAATTGCATCTAGGATGCTGAGTTTCTTTTCAAGGTCACTCGCACATGTTACATCGTTCATGTTTGCAATGAGATGTCTTAAAACACGTTTTCTGTAGTGAAGTTTAGAATTTTTTATTATCCCTTGATCCAAGGGCTGACACTTTGTAGATGTGTTTGGTGGCAGAAAAACGATTTGAATGTTGGACAATTCAATGTGTGGGTGAGATGCAGCATTATCCATGAAAAGAATAATTTTTCTGATTTGACGAATCATGTTTTGGTCAAAGTGACTTATCCATTCGCTCATGATATCTCGTGTCATCCACGCTTTTTTTTTATTAGACTTCCAGTCAACATTCAAAAGATTCAACTTTATGTCCTTGAAACAACGAGGATTTTGTGGTTTTCCTATAACAAGAGGTTGTTCAAAGTCTCCCAGCATATTTGTACACAATAGTAGTCAAGCGTTCCTTAGAAATTTTTCTGCACTGGGACTTTTCCTTTTTTAGACTCATTGTTTTTTCAGGAAGAGCTTTAAAAAACAACCCTGTTTCGTCACAGCTGTAAATATCCTTAGCTTCAAAATCACCACATAAATCTTCCAATTTGACGGTCCACTCTGTTACAACCCCAGTATCAACAGATCCACCTTCACCACTTACGGTTTTCCAAGAAATTTTATGCAGAGTTTTGAACTTGTCTAGCCATCCCACAGAAGCTTTGAACTCATTTAATCCCATAGATTTCATAACCTCCAAAGCCTTTTCCCTAATAATAGGCCCATTAATGGGAATTTTTTTAGCACGTGCGCGACAAACCCACTCAGGCGTAACACTGTCAATTTGAAGTCCAACAGTTTTCGGGAATGATTTTTGAACCCAATCATTTCCGTGTTGCCAAAATTGTTTGAGCAGTTCATTTTTTTCCCTTTAGGATGTCGCTTACCTGCATCTTCCCGATTTTGAATTTTGCAGCGAGATTGCGAACACTACTTTTTTGCCGATCATACGCATTAATGAGTTAGACTTTATCTTTTAACGTTAAATGTTTACGAGAACACATTGTGCGTTTTCTAATTGCGTTTCCTGAAGAGGAAACGCAATTAGAAAACGCACAATGTGTTCTGATTCCATAACACGACAGACACTGAACAAAACTGAAAACTCAAACTCAAAAGACGAAAGGCCGACAAAATCCCCCCCCCCCCCCTGCACACACCGAATTCATCAGAAGTTTTACACGCGCCTTAAAATTCTTGAAAAAGGGTTTAGAACCGTGACATAAACTTTGATAAAATTCAGAGAATCGGAAATAGAAAATAAACACAGGATTGAGGCAATACGTGGAAGAAACATTCCTAGAAAAAGGGCCGTGAGCTCGCATGCTGTCCGTTATGGGGAGATCAAATTAAGTGCTAATCTAAACGAAACAGTGCAGATAACCTGTCCGTGTCCGTTACAGAGAATGTCCACTAGACAGAAGCTGAAAACACGTTAAAACCAACAGAGGAGAGTTGGGGAATTTGAAAATGTCCGTTGTAGAGAGATGTCCGTTAAAGAGAGGTGTCCGTTAGGAGAAGTTTCACTGTACTAGAATTCATGATTTGCAATTATAAAAAATTTGCTACTGGCTCAAGATAGTGTTTTTATGAAGCATCTCACCTAACTCCCTATGCAGCTCATAACCATGATATATTATTATTGTTAACCTAAACACTATGAAAGGTTCTGAACTCTGCAATCCAATGGGCATAAGTTTAAAAATTAAGACCCTGATTTTTAAAGTTTGATTTATCAAACTTTAAAAATCAGGGACAGACCAGCTGTTGGCCCTGACAGCTCACAACATTTTTTTTTTTTTTTGCAGTAGCAACTAACAAATGCCATGGTTCCACTGCCAATCATTGCCTAGGCACCTGCACCAGTCTGCCCCGTATTTAAATATATGAAAAGGCAACTATACTACAACTTTTTAAAATTCAACAAAACAGAAAGCTTTCTAAAAATGTGCACCACAGTTTTTCTCTAGAATACAAGGAGAGGTGAAAGTTTCATTCCATCAGCACAATGCACACTGACTTGGTTGCTGTTGAATCCAATATGAGAGACTTTGATTCAAATATAACTAATTATAGCAAAATATGTAATCAAATAATAGAATTGCAAAACAACTTTATCATTAACAATGTAGACAATCCCCAATAATTTTGCTATTTGCCTCATTATCTAACTCTTAAGCAAGAAACAGAAAACAGCAGCACTTTTACCAGAATCAATACCAATGGTTTTGTAGGGGTGTAAAAAACTCAGATTTATATAAGCAGCTTAAGACCAGGATTGACACCGTAAAACTACCATATCTATACTTTACTGGAAACAAATCATACTACTGAAAAACCAAATTAAACATCTTTGAAAATTATCAAAATGCCATAACACCAATCTTTATGTACAATGAGGTCTTCTTTTTGAATGTCCAAAGTCAACAATTTGTCATATATGGGTTAAAGATATTTGAGATTCCTATTCTATAAGTAACAGAGTGTGAGCTGTGTTATAATCTGAGTAATAACTACTTAACCAGTGGCCATTAAGTCCGCCTGAATTACAGCAAGTTGTGTTTTTAACTTTTCTACCCTCCTCTTTGTGACCTCTACTGGTATGGGACCAGTTTTGCGCACACAAAACTGGTCCCATACCAGTAGAGCTGGTTTCTTGAGAAGGCCACCATGACCATGCTCTTTCAAGCCATAGTTTGACTTTGTCTTCATCCATCCACCCCCCTTAGGACAAAACATGGACAAAAATACCTGGTGGAATTTTTCACTTTTGACAGTTTTTCCTCTAGAATACGAGAGGTGAAAGTTTCATTCCATCAGCACAGCAAGCCAAAACAGCACCATCAGCACAATTTCACGGCCTAATATCTTCACAGTTATTGATTTTGTACCTTTGACATCCACACTTCTATTTGAAGGTACATCAAATGTTAAAAGGTACTTTATCCATATTACCAATTTGGCCAAGCTCATTGTGCCTCCTACCATTAATTATAAATCTGTGAAATTCCAGGATTTGGTTTTCACATTGTTGTGTCGTGTCCTTATAGTTAAGCCGTTTAGCTTCATAAATATATAACACCAACTTGCACCAAAATCATCAGACCTATGCTGCTACCCTGACTTTGGCCTCAGAAATGACTGTTTTTGTTGACACAGATATACCACAGTTCCTCTGTTCCATTACCCATTAATAGTAGGAAGTCCTGCCCATTTTGTTGTTGGTCAATGAAGGTTATGCTTGCTTTTGATTGTCATACTGAGTTTATTCTTGTTTCCATTAATCTTAAATCATCTTCTTTGTTGGTAGTGGCCCAAAATGTCTTTCTGCAGGCTCTGTTTCCATGTCCCTTTGATGACTTGTAATTTGTAGCCAATTATGTAAGCAAGCCATTTCTTTGTTGATGCCATCATAATAGGGTACTGTAATATGAAATTTATGGTAAAGTTGATTAAGCTTGCATATGCACAGTGGCTATGGCTATACCATGAAAATATTCATTACAAAAACACCATAAAAATATTCATTATGGTATCTGAACAGATCCAGTAAGGTTTTCCCCCAAAGGTCAAATTTAGTAGTGATTTATTTAAACGTTTTTAACATTTTAGCAAGTTTCATAAAATTACTGGTAATTTGGTAAAAACTCTAAAATCATCAGCAAGACATGTCATACAACATGTTTGTTTTTGATAGCTGTGAACATCACCTTATAAGAGACGGTGTCATTTTCCGAGATAGATTTTTGGAAAAAAAGTGCATCTCATACAGTGGGAAATATGGCAATTCCATACTGTCATTTTTCTGAAAGTTACTTTGTACACAAAAAGCTTCAATAACACTTTGCTTTTTGATACAGGAATCATCTAAGTGACTAGAAACGATTGGTTGAAGCATATAATGAAAATATGCTTTAATATTTGAATGGCACAATAACTGAATGGTGCATGCACTGCCAAGATATATGTGATATAACAGAGGATGGTGCAAGATGTGGGAGACCTCACATACCAACAAATTTTAAATAAAAAATGAAGATATGCCATATATTCAAGTATATAACTGAACTTTTGAAGGTCCATAACTTATGTCCTAAACCATCAGTTGATGGTTTAAAAGGTAAGTTAATACTGAACATAAAACTCAGACCTTAAATTCCTAATGAGATCTAAAATACAGCATATTCTGACATAAGTAAACCGTTCATCAATCCATGTGTGAACAAAAATTCCAGCTGGAAACTTTATTTTCAGTATTCTTTTTCCTTCTGAAAATAATCAGAAGTTTTAAAACAAAAATACAGTTTACTAAACTGAAGATCAGCATGAAGATGAAAAGAATCTTCCCCAAGTCAGATCACGGTACTGCAGACGTTGAATTATTGTAGTGTGAAACTGAACTTGCAGTAAAGGAAAGATGATAGTAGGATTATGTAATAGGCCAAACATCTCTAAGGAGAATGACAAAAATCTCTTTAGGTAATCTGAATCGGCTAGCAAGCACAACTGTCTCATTAAGGACAACTTCAACCTACTTCTTATAGACTAGAACACATGAACTGGAAATACACTTATGGTAAGGTTTTTGAACAAACTAAATGACTGCTAGTTATCCAAGAATGTTCAAGATTGTGCAAGAGGCTCTAATATCCTAGATCTAGTTCTCACTAAGGAACCTAACTGTATCAAAAACTTGACAGTGGGGGAACCAACAGAAGGCAGTGACCACAACACCAAAAAAAGGATTGCATCTAAAAAAATCTACGTAGTAAAAACTAAAGGCAAAATATTTGATTTCAAGAGAAGAAACTATGATGGAATGAGATCTTTCTTGGGCTCAATTAACTGGACGTCAGTCCAGTTAACTGAGTATTGAGTAAATTCTGTATGGTACTGGATTCAAATATACTATGGGAAAAAAATTCAAGGGATTTATCTTCCAAGCCATTTACAAATGCATTTCTATCAGTAGATAAATTCCATAAACATAATATGCCAAATGGATGACAAGTGAGGTTAAGAGTCTGACTGAGCAAAAGAAGCAAGCATGCGACAATTACAGACAATCATGTGATTCCCGTATGAGCATTAAGCAAATATGTGAGAAATATAATGAAATGTCTTTTTCACATATTCTCTGGCAATGACAAGATAAGACAGGTAAAAGCTGATTATGAAAAAAGCATTAGCAAAGAGCTAAGAATGGGGATAAGGAATTCTCACATGTGAATATGAGAAAGAAAAGAGTAAATACAATATTTACCTTAATTATTTGCACTAGAAGGTCTATAGAAAGCCCAGCAGAAATGGCAGATGAGTTAAACTGAACTGAATATTTACAGTTAAAACTAAGCTTGAAACTCTGGGGGAATGTTAAAGTATCAAACTGCTGTAAAATAAGTGATATAATGATATCGAGTATTTGTCAGAAAATGCTACTGAGATGAAAAATGGGCAAGGCTCCAGAGAAAGGGGGCATGTGTTCAGTTGTAATTAAAAAGGCTACATATAAACTGTTGAGAATGTTAATGAGAACATCAACGAACATAGGGAAGATTCCCTTGAAGTGTGAGATGGTTCTCCAGTGCATTTGAGAAGTGCCATTGTTTCCCCCAATCTACAAAACTGGTGCCAAAGAGGAGGTAGCTAACTATAGACCAGTAGGCTTGACTTCTGTGGTAGGAGACCATGAAGTCTATAGTTAAGGATGCCATTTAGGACCATCATGAAAAGAATGACATCTTCGACAGATACCAGCATGTGTTTGTTAAGGTGAAGTCTTGCTTAACCATTCTGGTAAATTACTATGACATGGTCATTAGGTAATTCATTAAGCAGTTGGATGCAAGTAATAATTTTAACATTATTTATTATTAGCCATATGGTGCAAGGAAGCCTGAGGCTTACGCTGCACCAGCCAAAAAAAAATTCCCACATTACCCTGTGTGCGTGTGTGTGTGTGTGTGTGTGTGAGAGAGAGAGAGAGAGAGAGAGAGAGAGAGAGAGAGAGAGAGAGAGAGAGAGAGAGAGAGAGAGAGACGTAGAAGGGAATTACCAAGAAAGCAAGAAAGATGATACCCAGCTCAGGACCCTGGGTTTGCTAAGCCCATACTCACCAGATATGAGCCCCTGAGGTATGAGTGTATCAAACCATTGAAAATACACTCATTAAACAAAACACTGGCTACAAGAGTACTGGTGTGAGGTCGAAGAATTTTGAGCTTGTGGGAACGGATAAGTTATTTGAAAATTTTTACTGTATTTGTATTTGACTAATAGTTTAATAGATTTAAGCATGTTTATTAGCTTATTTTTAAATGTAGCTAGTGGGTTTGTAAATTATGATTTATTATTTGTACCACTATTGTACTGTTGTTGGAATATTGTAAATAATGCCCAGCTTAGATCGCAAAAGTGGGAGAGCTGGGAATTTCTTTAATCTCCTTATCACTTGCATTAAATGCAGTGATAAGGAGATTAAAGAAAAGGATTAAGGGTTACAGAGCTAAAGGTACAAAGACTATTAAGAACTATTATGAGAAGCATTAAAGGCTATTAAAGTAAGAGTTATTCGATTAATATTTTATTTTTTTAAAAATACTCTTTTTGCATTCTGATAAGAGGTTATCTATATATTAATAGTGTATATTTAATTATAAAGGAAAATAGAATACTTTTCAAACAATGTATCAACAGATGAATTAACATACCTATATATGTTTGGACACCAGGTTCTTTAGAATTGAAAAGGTAGGTTATGGCAATATACATATCAAAAAGTTTTGACTCAAATAAGCGTAACAGCCATGATTCCTTGGGTGGAGGCTTAGGAAACATCACGATAGCTGATCTTTGGTTTGATTCTACAGAACTACTATCACCACCAGCTTGAAGATCAGAATTTTTGTTCTGTTTATTTTGTTCCACATTCATACAAAATGTTGGTGTATTACATACATCTGATTCCACTGAAATCACATTTTGACCTTTCTTACAGTTGTGTAAAACACCAGTAGCAGAAGGTGGGATTAGGAACTCATTCCTAAGGCCTGAGAATTCACTTGTCATTACTTTGTTACAGCGTTCACCATCGTCAGAATTAAAAATTCCACTATCATCAGAAGCTAAACTAGTACGATCTGTATCTCTAACACTTCCAGGTACGACGGCACAACCATTAGATGTATTTTGAATACATGGCACAGATTTTTCGATAGAAAAGTCACTTGGAATGTAGGATGAGACAATGTCAACAGACTGTGGGTTTACAGGTACTCTGCTTGTTTCTGGAATCTGTTGCAACACAGAATCTAAGCTGCGGTTACGGTGGTGAGTATGGATATTTGACTGGTGTGTCCTAAAATCCAAGCTATAATTGCGCTGGTGTGAAGTATTTGTTGGCTGCCTTCGTACCAGAGATCCTCTAATGTAACCATGGATTCCAACATCGAGAGTAAGTCGTAAGCGCTTAGATAAATCACCATCTTTAATATTATCCTCTGCCATGATGTGGCACTCAGAAAGCTAACAAATGTACATTCTTCCATCACAGATAAGTCCAACGATTCATGACCTTAAAAGAAAGGCATTTTCATTAAATTTATATATCCAAGCATTTAAGTTTGTTAATATAATTTAATAATTAAAACATTTTTTATAAACATATTTCAAGTAAATTTTACCTTAAAGTTAACATAAAAAAAAAAAAAAGCAATGCTTTTAGTTCTTCAGTAGTGTGTACATTCAGGGAGATAATAAATGCGTTATGAAAGCTAAGTCATAACTTTCATTTTTATTTCCAAACATAGTAAATACAATGAAATTCACATAAATTATATACAATAACTTTTCAGGCTACATATATCAGTGTTTTTCAACCTATGGGTTGTAAGCCATTCGCAGTTTGTATGCGAATGGCTTGCAACCCATTCGCATGCAATTTGGCTGGTGCTGTACAAGGTGGATTATAGCTCGTTGCAATATGAAATTCCGGAAGACATTTAAGGCACTTCTGGTATTTAGTGTTTGTTTTACAAGCTTCCAAATGATAAAATTTGGAAGTGTGCGTGCGTGTGTTTTCTTTTGGCTGGTGCTGTACAAGTCTTGCTTCCTTGCATCATATTGTCAATACTAATACTAATTAGTTAATGTTCATAGTGAATTACATTTCAGGCATGTTAGCAAATGGTAATAAAACAATATACAGGGTGATTCACTACAGGTGCGACAAACTTGCAGGAGGTGTAGGGGGCACAAAGACGAATCGGAATCACATAGCACTGCAGGGTCCGAAATGCCTTCATCATGCAGTAGAGGACGTTGAGCGGGAGGTCGAATGAACAGCGATCCAGCTGGAAGTCAGCATTTGCGAACCGTTTCTGTTGAAGAAACTAAATAGCAAAAGTCCTCCGGAGTGGATAATCCGCAGGCTCCAATGATTGGATGCCTTGCAGATGGTATGAACTCATTTGGTTTGTTGATAGTATCCTCCATACAGTGGATTGGGAAATACCCAATCATTGGTCTATCGCTCGAGTACTCGTACTCGGATTGCCTTCTGCAAGATGTAGGACATTCTCTTCATTGTCTGGCGTCCTCGTCGGTCGCTCTCGATTCATAGTACCTCTCGTGAAACAACCAGTCTCACGTAACCTTCTGTGCACACGTGCGAAAATCGTATGATGAGGAGCATGCCTGTGTGGGACACATTCCTGGTACAAGCGCAGAGCGGTGCTCCCATTACAGTCCGCAGCTCCATACGCGAGGTGCATGTCGGCCAGTTCAACGTTTGAATACTCGTCCATCCTACTGCCTCGGGAACCGGTTCGCAAATGCTGACGACCAGCAGGATCGCTGTTCACGCGACCTCCAGTTCAACGTCCTCTACCGCATGACGAAGGCATTTCGGACCTTGCAATGCTATGTGATTCCGATTCGTCTTTGTGCCCCCTACACCTCCTGCAAGTTTGTCGCACTGGTAGTTAATCACCCTGTATATATAACCCCAGGGACTCACATCTGGTGAGTATGGGCTTGTCACACCCAGGGTCCTGAGCTGGATATCATCATTCTTCTCTTTCTTGGTGATTCCCTTCTATTTCTGACTCTCTCTTTCTCTCTCTCTCAGGGTAATTCAGAAATTTTTTTTTGCTGGTGCGGCATAAGCCTCAGGCTTCCTTGCACCATATGGCTAATAATAATAATAATATATATATAAAAAACGATCCAAAACAATATGCATAAACCACAAGAATTCCATTTCTGTGCATCTTCTGCTCTACTGCTCATCCATTTCTCTTATTAGCACATTGCAACAAACAATACCCAACCATTCCTAACACGCTCTATTTAAGGCCTCCTGTGGTCTTCAATCAAAAGGATGTCAGAAGGATTTTGACGAATCTGGATGCTAATAAAACTCCAGGTCCTGATGGTATTTCTCCACTTGTTCTCCTGAACTTAATCCTGTTCTTTGCCGCTTTTTTTTTTTTTTTTCACTTTCGTATTCCAAAGGTCTTTTTCCTTCTGCTCGGAAATTTGCTCATATCCAGCCAGTAACTAAAAAGGGTGACAAATCCCTCCCATCCAATCATCCTTCCATTGCAATTACTTCTACTCTTTCTAAAGTAATGGAAAAATCAATTAACCACCAACTCTTAAACTACTTAGAATCCTTCCGTCTGATCAACGATTGCCAGTATGAATTCTGTTAGTGTCGATCCACTGGTGATATTCTGGCTTATGTTACACATTTATGGACAAATTCAATGGAAAAATTCGGTGAAACACAAGCAGTTGTTCTTGATCTCTCAAAGGCTTTCGATCGTATTTGGCATAAAGGTCTTCTAAACAGGTCTTCTAAACAAGCTTCCATCTTATGGATTGGCAAGATTAGGTGGTAGTTGACCCTCATTAACCGGTGAAATACCACCACTTTGCTTATCGGAGGCTTGAAGTGGTAAAACCCATGTTTAGTCTCTAAAGCAAAGTTTCTGGCATCCCCCTCCCCCCATACTTCTCCTTCAACCCATGCACAGAACTAAGTACTATAGGTTTTGACACCTTTCGTGTTTGGGGTTTTCATTAAAAAAAAAATTTTTTTTTTTGTAATTGGTTATCCAGTTTTCTCTCTGACCGCAATGGTAGATGGCTCGGTCTTCTAACTTCTCCACTAATGCTGGTGCCCCCCCCAATGTTCAGTTCTTTCCCCCACTCTTTTCCTCTTGTATATTAATGACCTTCCATTGACCGGAAATGCTATCCATAGTTTTGCCGATGATAGCACATTGCATTCCACTTTCCAGTTTCTGCACCGGAGTAGCTAATCAGATTGATCAGGCAAGATCTCCCTTTAACAAATCCATACTGCAACTGCACCATAAACAGCATTTCTTTAAAGATGCTCCTGCAGTATTTCTTTAACCATTAACTCCATTATTTTTCCTAGCACAGAAATCAAGCTTACAGGTAGGTCTGCAACTACTCACCTTACCCTTTGATCAGCTTTAATGAATAGAAGTTATTTGTACATCTCCACTCTGTAGGGCTCACCCTCTGAATCCATGGATGTTCTCATTTATGGTTGGTTTGCTTACCTCTTTTGCTGCTTCTTTTAAAATAACTGACTATTCCATAAAACCAGGTACCTCATTTACTTTTAACTCCAACAATTTCTCTTCCACTTTCCTCAGTTATCTCAAAATCTTTTTTTTTTTTTTTTTAATGAAAACCCCAAACAAGAGAGGTATTAGAACCTGTAGTACTTAGTACCGTGCTTGGTTTGGAGGTTGAGAAGACGAAAGAAGATATTTGTTGACATTAGATTTGAACTTCTGTAGACCGCAATTTTCGGGAAATACGTATGAAGGACGGTTGTTCCAGAAAACAGCAGTTGAATGAATAAATGAGGAAGATGAAAAGTTGGCTCTGTGAGTTTGAAGCTGGACAGTAAATAGATGTTGGCTGGTGGTGGCACATGTTCGGACTGTTTTGAAAGAGAGCAGGAATTACAGAAGCCAATTCAGAAGAACAGTGCATATGGAAGTATCTGTAGAAAAGACATGCAGCAGAAACAGTACATCTATGAAACCGTAAGTGGAGAGACTCTGTTAGAGAGGAGTCATTAATTAACGTAATGCCCTCTTCTGAATGGAATCTAGAAGCCTGAGAGAGGTTTTGGGGTCACCACCCCAGTTGTGGGAATAATATTCCATGGTAGGGCAGATTTGCAATTTGTACACAGTAAACAGCTGTTTGGAAGAAAAGTAATGCCGAGAGTGAAAGAGAAAACCAAGTTTTTTAGATGCAGAGGAAGCAATATTTGTAATGTGCTTCTGCCAGGAGAAATTAGAAGTCAGGGCAAACCCCAAAAGAGATATATCATTTTGCCCAGAAATCGGAGTGCTACCAAAGATAAGCATAGGAGCAGAAGAATCCTTTTTGCGAGGTGGCTGAGTTTAAGAAGGATTGAAATAAACTAAGTTGTCTTTGCCCCACTGGAGAATTACATAGAGATTGGCATTTAAAGAATTGGCAGTGGATATTCGAGAAGGTGAAGCTGATTGAGCAGGGCAAGGTTTCTCAAAATGGAAAGTTAAATGCAATGTACTATCATTGGCAAAACTATGGATAGGATTTCCAGTCAATGCAAGAAGGTCATTAATATACAAGAGGAAAAGAGTGGGGGAAAGAAGTGAACCTTGGGGGACACCAGCATTACTGGAGAAGTTAGAAGACAGAGAGCCATCTACCATCACCCGTCAGAGAGAAATCTGATAACCAATTACAAAAAGCTGTTGGCAAACCATAAGATGGAAGCTTATTTAGAAGACCTTTATGCCAAACACGATCGAAAGCCTTTGAGATATCAAGAGCAACTGTTTATGTTTCCAGTGGATCGACACTGACAGAATCCATACTGGCAATCAGACGGAAGGTTTCTAGGTAGTTTAAGAGTTGGCGGTTAATTGATTTCTCCATTACTTTATAAAGAGTAGAAGTAATTGCAATTTGACGATAATTGGATGGGAGGGATCTGTCACCCTTTTTAGGAACTGGCTGGATATAAGCAAATTTTCAAGCAGAAGGAAAAACACCTTTGGAATAAGAAAGTGAAAAAGGCAGCAAACAAGAGGAGTAATTTCAGGAGCACAGGTTTTGAGAACAAGTGGAGAAATAACATCAGGACCTGGAGCTTTCTTAGCATCAAGATTCGTCAAAGTCCTTCTGACATCCTTTTGACAGAAGACCACAGGAGGCATTGAATGGAGTGAGTTGGGAATCGGTGAGAGGTGTTTTACCAAGATCATTAATACAGGAGTTGAAAGAAAAATTGGATGTCAGCAGCTCACCTTTATCCTTGGCTGAAGTGACAACAGAACCATCTGGTTTTGAAGGAGGTGGGAGCAGAGATGGGCAAACGTTTCAGCCAATAGCTTTGACAAGAGACCAGAATGCTCGGCTACCATTAGGGCAAGAAGCAAGTTTTCTACTCTTAGCCTGTTCAAACTCTAGTTTGAACTGATTAATAACTGCTTTACAATTGTTGCGAGCTTTGGTGTAGACAGAAAATGAAGGACTGGAAACAAGCCAATTACGATATGCAACGTTCTTCTCTTGAACAACCTTAGCACATTTATTGGAAAACCAAGGTTTAGATAAAGGACGACATTTTAAAGTTGAGTATGGAATAAAGGATTCCATTCTTACAAGAATAATTTCACTGACACGATCTGAGGAAACGTTGACATCAGAAGTTTTGAAACAGTAATCTGACTAAGGAAAAGAAATCCCGCAGATCATTCCATTTTGCATTCTTGTAATGATAAACAATACGAGGTTGGGAATAGCTATGAGATAAAGGCTCCATTGGAGAAGAGAGACAATCAAAGTTGTGATCTGAGGTGCCTAAAGAACCACTCACTTCAACTGTGTACTTAGAAGGGTTGTTTGTGAGAAAAAGATCAAATAAGTTGGCTGTATGGTTAGGATTGTCTGATCTTCTTGTAGGTAAATGAACAATCTGTGTAAGGTCATTAGTAATTGCAAAAGCCTCAGCATCTCGACCAGCTGGGTCGGCGTGACAAGAAAACGGAAGCCATCTGAAGTTGTGAACATTAAAATCACCAAGGAAAATTACCTCACTGTTAGGAAAGTTGGACTGGAGAAAGTCAAGTTGCAAAGAGCTCCAAGTGATTAGTGGAGTTGGGAGAACAGTAGAGACAACAGATGAATTTGACACAATGAGGTAGAGAGATTTTAAGCCAGAGAAGAACGAAAAGAGGAGATTCCAAATTACCAAGTCTCTGACAGGTAATATTGGTATGGACATATGCTCAAGTACCACCTTTGATGCAAAAGGAATTATACAGCGAATAATTTGGGCAACTGAGATGAGCAGTAGTTGAATCAACTGATAACTGAGATTCTGTCAGAAAAAGTACATAGGGTTTGGCAAAGTGGAAATGGAAATCGTTGAAATTAGAATTTCAACAAATTTCAATGAGACCACGTATATTTGTAAAATGAACTAGGAAGTGTTTGGGAGGTTTAGATCTTTTCGCAGATAAGCTTACTATATTAGTTTGACAATTCATGGTGTATGTATTCAATAGTAAGAAAAAGTGGGGGAGACATGCTGTATGAAGTAATGAAATTTTTGGATATGGCATACACATAGTACGAATATACCCAGATTCTTGACATAACGTGGACCCGACAGTGGCCCCCCGCATACACACTAACCGCACTCCCTCCAATCACTATCTGGCATAGTAGAAGTAGCAAGATTATACACTAGCTGATCCAGAAGCCTCCTAAAGAGTTACCAATAGGTTTGGTCCAGTGTACTAACTTGCTGCCAGCCTGCGAACACCATTTTAGAGTTGTACTCTCAAAATGTAAGGAAGATTGGATCTCACCATGATATTCATCATAACTTCAAAAGTCATCAGTCGTACTGCATGATGTAAGAGATGGGGTGAGGTTGACCGGAACTTAGCTCTGGAGACTAAATATGGGTTCCACCACTTCAAGTCTTCAATAAGCAAAGCGGTGGTATTACACCGGTTGATGAGAGTCATCTACCACCTAGTAAGTAAAGTGCAGCCATTATCAACCCACTGCAGGATAGAAGCCTCCTCAACAATTCATGCTGAGGGAAATGGACCATAATCTGCCTTATGGTCCACGCTGCTCCAGTGCGGGTTGGCAGATTGACCGTATTCAGCAGTCAGGGGCTTGAACCCCGGTCTACTCAAAGAGCATGTGCTACTGCACTCCCGCTCCTGCCCACTCGGCTACGGAGGCCGTCTGGTAACACAGAGGGGCAGCATTCCTCCACATGGTGTGGGTGCCACACCTCGATCCCTGCTTACGTTGGTTCACACCTGGGTGGTCCCAGTGTGTTTGTGCATGGAGGTTATACCCAGGATTACTAACAGTCCCACCATCGTGAAGGAGCAAGCAAAGGATATGGTTGTCACAGACTGTCTAGACTTTGCCGAAATTGGATATACTTGACTTGAATGTCACCTGAATATCAGTTCCATCAGACTTTTTTTTTTTAGACGCCCAGGTAGCAAGTACAGCTTGTCTGGCATATCTGAGAGAATGTCTGTGACAACCTCAAGGACATTTAGTTCCCAGTTAGAATTTTTTTTTTTTTTTTTTATGAAAAAGAAAAAAGAATTTGGTATACTTCTGGTATCCTCATCCTTAAAAACATCTCACACATGAATGCAGATGCAAAATATTTATTTAGTTCATCAGCAACCTGTACAGTATCATAAACAGTAATACCATTCATATCCAAAGGACCAATGTGGCTCGTGCCTTTCCTTCTGGTATTAACATAAGCAAAAAATCCCTTGCAACTTTTCTTTGTACTCTTAGTCATGGACTTCTCATTATCTGCATAATACATACCTAATCCCTGGTACAACCTGATTACAGAATATTTTTATACTGACTTGTTTCCCTTAATAATTTATAACCAATGCTTTTTTAGGCACATTAGCTTATAAACATAATGCACCTATTGTTGTCCCAAATTTGTCCATTAGCATTTAACAACTCCCACAGGGTGGTTTTTCATGAAATTTTATATTTGGGCTTTTTAAAAAAAATTTGTAAAGCCATTCTAATTTCATTAAAATCTGTCCGATAGATATCAAGCAATTATTATTTTTCTCCATCCTCATATAATAACTCTACTCACAGGGAAAAGATTTTCATGAAATTTTACATTTTTCTATGCTAGAATGATTGGTCAAGCATTCCCAAATTTCATTAAAATCAGACTAACAGAAACCTAGCAATTATTTCATACATATCAGCCAGATTAGACTATCCGCATAAATAAGTATCCATTTATGTACTGGACAGCCGAGGCCAAAGGAGTTTACAATTTCATTGTAACTTTTATTGCAGCCAACATAAAAACACAGCAGCTAACAATGGGCTGTAGAGTTTTTGTGACAGCATACAGGCTTGATCTCACAATGTGCAAATTTGTGTCAGCAAATACTGGCTGTAGACCCCAGCCCACAGCAGCCCTTTACTGTATATTTAGCCAAAGCACTATATATTTATGCTTCTTGCTATACAATGGTTGGAGGGATAAATAGGCAATGCGGCAAATGTGCAGAAACAATTTTTTCAACTTGCATAAGTCATTGCTTTTTGTTCATTTTTATTATTTTACTTTGAAAAATCATCATTTATTATTATTTGCTAAAAAACTTGAAACGTAATGCACTGCATACCTTAACTACCTGGTTTCTTCTCTGTCATTACTCATCGGCTATCATTTAATTCACCAAAATTTTACATTCAACATTACAAGTGTAGTAAAATTTAAGAAGCATCAAGGATGTTTTCAAGCCCCTCTCTCTCTCTCTCTCTCTCTCTCTGCTGTTAGCATGGTGTATAACTCTAGGAAAAAAAAACTTTATTTAAACCCTTGTTCGGAGAAAATTTTTGCAATTTGCATATTTGTTACTAGGAAGATTGTCACCTCTTCCAGCATTTCAAGATTCTCCCAAAATTAATTCAGTGGTTCTCTCTCAGCTTCCAGTAGCATTTGTCTGAGAGGCCAAAACCTACCAGAATCTTGTAATATGGAAATTCTGTTTTTTGTTTTTTTTATGCAGGGAAACTGAAAATGTTTGCTTTTATTGATATGAGAGGGAAATTTGAACTACCTAGCCATACCATCTTGACGACAACTCATAATTTGTATTCCTTCCTACACAGGTGTTCACAGTTAACCCATAATCCATTTTTATTAATCAGTTAAGGGTCACACATGCACTCAAAAAGCTACCCCATCTATAATCTTAAAAATTACCAGAAATAATTCAAAATTGTTCATTTTTTCAATGTCAGCTTTATTTTGAAACTAATACGAATATAACTGTAAAAATTCCATTTTTTATAACAAAAACTTATTTTTTTAATTATTATTTTTAACAATACGAAATTTTTAGAAATCTTCAAGTACCGTGTTAATAGACTAGAAAGAATAGCGAAAGCTTAAAAAGCGGTACTCACCTTGAAATTAATCTGCGACGGTTTACTTAGGTAGCGTGGTTAATGTTTAAGTTGAATGGTTAAATTGAAAACTTAAAAGGGAGGGAAGTAGGTAAAAGTTGACTGAGTTAAATGGGCGCAAGGAAACAGAAGTGTACACATCCAATCCTTGGTTGTCATCGAAATAAAAGAAAGAAGAATAATTAAAAAAAACTATGTAAGTGAATCTGGTGAAGCCAATAGTCTTTACGAGGACTTTCGTTAGTTAAAGAACGTCTTCAGTTGGCAATGTGTGGGGAGAGAACGCGCATGGTATTTTAAGAATAAAAAATTATACTCTCGTGATGCCTTTTTTGACATGTGGGAACTTTAATCTCGAGAGGTTCCAAATTGGGGAAAGATTGAAGGGGAGTTTAGAATTTAGAATTTTGAGTTTAGAGTGGTGCTTGTACCATTCGATAACTAGAGCTTCATATTGAAGTATTCTGTAGCTGGATTTTAGTTTAATGATGGAAATGGCAGAATCGATGAGCGTGTTGTGGTTGTGAGTCTGGGCATGAGTTGTAAGTTCTGTGACAGATTGGTTAGACGTGAGACTATGGAAATGATAGTATGCACGGGCGTTGGATGTTTTTGATGAGCCAAATTTGGTAGTGGTACTTCCGATATAACATGTGTTGCAGTTTGGTTGACAATTAATGAGGTATATAATATTATTAAGGTCGTTTGTAGAATATTTGTATGTGCCTTTATAGTTCTTTATAGTGTCTTTGTGTGTTCCACCTACAACAAATTAGGATCCTTCTTCAGCACCTATAAAGACACATACAAATATTCTACAAACGACCTTAATAATATTATATACCTCATTAATTGTTAATTAATATACCTCAGAAAACACTTTTGTTGAACAATACTGTGTGTTTCAGCTGGATGGACCAAGTACAACATGCCCTTTTTGGTACCCTTCAATTGGGTACTAAAAAGTGAAAAACAGTTTTTAGAAGGAATTCACAGCGAGATCATACTGTTTTGTCAAATGCTTTTATTTGTGTAATAAATGATTATTAGGTTCTCGTGCATGATTACTAGTACTTTTTATCAGTATAAAGTTCTTCACCCAGCAGTGGTGGGAGGGCACCTCACAGGTGCCCTTCAAAAATAACATTCCAGAAATAACTGTAATCAATGATTAAAATTCTAAACTTTTTTCCTACCTTCCTAAATCAAGTCAAACCTTTACTGATATAGTTTCCGAAGTGATTATCTGATGGGTTTTGTACAAAAACTGGGCATAAGGACCTGTTAAGTGGCCTATCACTAATTTTGCAACCATTTGGATTTTTGCTTGAAAAATGTACTGGAAAGGCAGCGGTGCAGTATTTGTTTAAAGTTTCGGGTTATGTGTTTACTTATTTATCTAAACATAAGAAAGGCACCTGGAATAGATGAATTCCCAGATTTTTTGAGTTACCACTATACCATCCACCAGCAAGTGTTGGCTAGAAAAAGATTAAATACTAAAAGTGTTATGGACATAGTTTTCGAAATCGTGAATTCCATTAGAGGACAATCTCTTCAAAGGAGACTTTTCAAAATGCAACTTGATGAAAATGAACCAGATCTTATATTACACACACGTGAGGTGGCTGAGTCGGAGTAAGTTTCTACAGAGATTTTGAAATTTGCTGAATGAAATTAAAAATTTTGTTGATCAAAGGGAAAATGATTATCAGTAGCTACAAGATGGCTTTTTTGGAGAGATTTTACCAGTAAATTAGGTGATCTGAATTTGGAATTACAAGGAAAAAATAAAAATGTGAGTGACATGATTAGTAGTATTTCTGCATATAAATATCAATTTTTGGCAATGGATAAGGAAAAAAAAAATCATTTTGCAAATACGCAAGATCATTTGCAAAAATATTCTGATTTTGAATTTAATAGTGAGAAATATGTTTCTGAAATTGAAAGTTGTGGATGATTTTGAAACCAGATTCAGTGATTTTAAAACAATTGAAGACATTGTTCGATATATTTCGATATATTTCTTATCCATTTAATGTCGACTTAGATATGAAACAAAAGGCAGAAAAAAAAAAATCACTGAGATTTTTCACATGGAGAAAATATTACTTGAAAATGAAATTATTACATTGCAAAATGATATCTTCCTAAAAGCCAGATCATCAGAAAAAGACTTCTGGAAATATGTTTGCCAAGAAAAGTACCCAAATGTAAAAAATATGCAGTGAACTTTAAATTCCTGTTTTGGTTACACATATTTATGTGAATCGGCCTTTCCGTATTTGAAACAAAGAAAGAATTGCTCTACTCTTACGGACTTGCATACAGAAGATTCTTTACAGCTGGTCTTATCACAGTATATCCCCGATTTGGATATGCTGTGCAGGCATTTGGAGGGAATGGTGTGATTTTTTTTTTTTTTTTTTGGCTGATGCTGCATAAGCTCATACATTTGCTTTCTTGCATCACATCACCATCATCATCATCAGCCATTTTCAATCCACTGCAGGATGAAGGCCTCTCCAGCAACTTTCCAGTTCCTTCTGTTTTGAGCACTGGCCATCCATTTACTACTCAAAAACTCATGAATTTCATCTATCCATCTCCGCCTTTGTCGTCCACGTTTTCTTCTAGCTCCTCTTGGGTACCATTCTGTTATTTTCTTAGTCCATCTGTCATCATGTCTTCGAGCTATGTGTCCTGCCCAAGACCATTTTAGTTCTTTAGTTTTGATAAGAATGTCCTTTACTTGAGTTTGCTGCCTAATCCATGTGTTTCTCTTCTTATCTAACAGTCTGATTCCCAATATAATTCGTTCCATTCTTCGCTGTGTAGTTCTTAGCTTCTCTTCCATTCTTTTGGTGAGTGCCCAAGTTTCACTTCCATAAGTCATGGTGGGGAGTATACATTGATTCATTATTTTACGTTTCAGACAAACTGGGATATTGCTCTTCAGTATGTGACTATATTTCCTGAATGCTATCCATCCAAAATTTATTCTTCTCTTGACTTCCAGCCATTTATCATTATTACAGCTAATAACTTGTCCCAGATAAGTATATGACTCCACCTTTTCAATTACTGCTCCTTCAATCATTATTTCCCTTTCCGTGGCATACTTGTTCATCATTACTTTTGTTTTAGCCATATTCATCTTTAGTCCAAAATCTTTACTAACTGTGCATAACTGATTAAGATTTTCTTCTAATTCTTTGGGATCGTGGCTTATGACCACAATGTCATCTGCAAATCGTAAATGGTTTAGGCTCTCCGTTCACATTGATTCCTTTCTGCGACCAGTCTAATCTTCTGAAAGCTTCCTCAAGGGCAGCAGTAAACAGCTTCGGAGATATTGTGTCTCCTTGTCGAACTCCTTTCTCGATTTTAAATTTGCTACTGTCTTTGTCTAGTCTAATAAAGGAGGTAGCTCTCTCATATATTTTCTTCAAAATTATAATATATGGAGTATCTATGCCTTGTCTTTCCAGTGCCCGAAACATTGCCTTATGTTGTATGGAGTCAAATGCCTTTTCATAATCCACAAATGCCAGGCATAATGGTGTTTTATATTCATTTGCTTTCTCCATTAGCTGTGATATTACGTGAAGGTGATCCATAGTTGAGAATCCTGTCCTAAAGCCAGCTTGCTCTTTCGGTTGATTCTCATCAAGTATTCTTTCTAATCTGTTAGTAATGACCCTTGTGAACAACTTGTAGATATGGGATAACAAGCTAATTGGTCTATAATTTCCAATTTATCTCCTTTCTTATGCAGCAAAACTATGATTGCATTATTCCACTGCTTAGGCATCACACCTTTTCTAATGCACTTTGTGAAGAGCCTTGCCAGTTTTTGTGTTATGTCTCTTCCTCCCAATTTTAACAACTCTACAGTAACTTCATCTTCCCCCGGGGCTTTCCGATTCTTCATTTTCTTCAATGCATGTTCTACCTCATCAGGAAGAATATCGGGTATGTCGTATGTTTTGCTACTTTGCAATCCATGTTCCTCACTGCTGGTATCATTCCCTCGCTCCTTGTATAATTCTCTATAGTAGTCTTCTGCTATTTGAATTATGCCTTCTCTGCTGTTTATAAGTACACCATCGCTATTCTTCAGTTTCAGTATCATTTGTCTTTCTGTATTACTGCTCATGGCTGCTGATTTAAATCCTTTGTTTTCCCTTAATGCTTGTTCTACTTTTCTTGTGTTAAATCTTCTTATGTCCTCTCTGAGTCTCTTTCTAATGGCTTTGCATAACTCAGTATACTCAATTTTCTCCCTGTCAGTGTTTTTCTTGCTCTTCATTTGTCGTCTTTGGTTCGTTTGTTTTGTTATTTGGTTTTTAGGAGCATTAGCAACTAAGGCCATATTGCTCTGGAATATGCGGTGGTCATTCCCTGACCTTTCCGCATCCTCCGTATTTGGTGGGGACGGGCTCGAACCCCGGTCTAATCAAGAAGCGTATGCTACGCACTGCTGCTCCTTTTCACCTGGCTACGGAGGCGCCTTGTCTTTGGTTCATCATGACAAGTGTTTCTTGACTAATATTTTCTTCTTTGGATTTCTGTTTCCCTATAGGTTTCTTGGGCTTTATCACTTTCAGAAAGTTGTAATATTCCTCGTCGATATCTTGGTCCTGAGCAGTCTGCAGAAGCTCAAACCTGTTCTTAAGTTCCAGTACATACTGCTTTTTCTCCTCCTCTGTTATTTCAAAGACCTTTGTATTATTTACTCGAGTCAGTTTTTTCCTTTCCTTTCCTACATCTTACCATTCTGTGATCACTTCCAACATTTACCTTATTCAGGACGGTAACATCATTCACAATATATCTTCTGTTAGTGAGGATGAAGTCGAGTTCATTAGTTGTTAATCCATTTGGACTCTTCCATGTCCACTTTCTGTTTACCCTTTTCTTGAAAAAAGTGTTCATTACTGACAGTCCTTGAGATTCTGCAAATTCCACAAGTCTTTCACCTCTTTTATTTCTTTCACCAATTCCAAAATTTCCTATAGTTCCTCTTTCTGCACTGTTTTGCCTTTTTCCAACCTTAGCATTGAAGTCCCCCATAATAATAGTGTAGTGGGTTTTCTGCTCATCTAGAAGACTCTCAATTTCAGCGTACATTTCTTCAACCTCTTCATCATCATGGCTCGATGTTGGTGCATAAATCATTATAATCTTTAGCTTGTACCTCTTTGAAATCTTGAATATTAGTCTTGACACCCTTGGTGATGTACTTTTGAATTCCAAAATGTTGTTTTTAAAATCTTTATGGACCAGAAACCCAACTCCACCTTCACTCCTTTCACTGTTTCCATTGGTGTACAGCAGATTTCCATTTGATAAACTTATAAGTGATTCATTTCTTCTTCTTGTTTCAGCCAAACCGATGATATTCCAATTCACATTTTCTAATTCCTTTTCCAGCTCTAATATCCTCTAATATCTTGCATCACATGCCACTACTACTACTATTTTGAAAGCTTGGCAGATGACAGGAAGACACAAACTTCGCATAAATTAAAATTTTAAATACATATGAATTTAAAATAAGAATTCTGAATCATATTTAGTTTTAAAATTTATAAACAACATTTTTCAATATGTGTTGATTAACTTTTTTAACCATATGCAATGAAATTCTTGAGATGGTAGAGCACGGCACATTTTGAAGAAAAAAAGTAGATTGCATCACAAATTAAGTTGGCCACCCCTGTTATATGCCATTCATATGCAAGTTAGCCTGGGGTACATGGGTTGAAGGAGAGGGGGAAGCGAACCGATATCATAACTAAACTCACTTCCTTGTATAAATGTTTTTGGATAATTATCATATTTTGAAATATTATTATTAAAATAAATGACCATGGATTTGTGGTTGAAAAAAAGAGCTTTAAAACGAGAAGCAAGTACTTCTAGTATTGCAACTGTGGTCAATAAAAATGAACACAATATTTTCACACTTCAAAGTGAGGATGAACGATTCCAGCCGTTTGTTCCCCAAAAATCCGAAGTGAAAAAACAGGAACCAACTAATAAAAGACCAAAACGAAAGTATGATGACAGTTATTTGAATTTCAGCTTTACATGCATTGGAAATAAAGATGCTCCTGGTGCATAGTGTGTCATATGTAATAAAATATTAGCAAATAGTTCTTTGGCTACCGCTAAACTTGTGTTTCGTAAGTGTTCTATAAATATATTGCAAGATGAAAAGTGTTCCATAAATATATTGAAAGATAAAAGGTGTTAAATAAATATATTGTGAAATGAAGTGTTCCGTAACTAAAACTTTGGGAAACGCTGGTTTAACTTCTGTTCCAGGAAAAATAATGGTGTCACTGGTTAAAAAAGTAATGCAAGATCATCTAGACAAGGCTGAAATTATACTCCAGACACAGCATGAGTTTGTTAAGGGGAAATCTTGTCTGATCAATTTGATCAGATACTACGATATGGTCACTAAGGAGCTGGTTGCAAAAAATAATTCTGATGTCATATACTTGGATTTCAGGAAAGCTTTTGATACTGTTGCACATAAAAGACTGCAGTACAATTTGGAGCAGTGCGGCATTAAGGGAAAGTTGCCACTACGGATAAATGGATGGTTGAATTAGAAAAGACAGAGTGGTAATCAATAGCCAATGCTCTTTGCAGACTAATGTTATTGGTGGAGTTCCCCAGGGTGTTGGGCCCACTGTGTTTTTCTATATTTATCAATGAAGGTATATCAGGCTTAATGTCCACGTTTGTGCATCATACAAAGGTTGGCAGGATTGTTAATAATAGTAATGACAGTATGCTACTGCAACAGGTTCTAGAAAAGTTAGGCAGATGGGCTGAGAAAAGGCAACAACTGAAGTTTAACAGACAAATGCAAAGTGCTGAAATAGGTAGCAGTCATGTACCAACTATGTGATACTACACTCAGGACAGTGGAAAATGAAAAAGACATGGGAGGGGGGGGGGGGATAATTGTGTAGTCAGATATGAAGTTCTCTGAGGAGTGCAGACAGGCTGCCAGGATATCCTAATTCAGTTTTTTCAATTATATACAGAATTTTGCTAGCACAGATAAGGAGGTAATTATATCATTGTATAAAGCAATGGTCAGGCCACATCTTGAGAACAGCATACAGTTCTGGAGGCCTCATTTTAGGAACAATGTAGAGCTAGTTAGTTAGTTATTTGGTTTTTAGGAGCATTAGCAACTAAGGCTATATTGCTCCGGGATATGTGGTGGTCATTTCCTGACCTTTCTGCATCCTCCGTATTTGGTGGTGATGGGCTCGAACCCCAGTCTAATCAAGAAGCATGTGCTATGCACTGCTGCTCCTTCCCACCTGGCTATGGAGGCGCCCGATGTAGAGCTGCTGGAATGTGTACAAAGAAGGGCAAAGGCTTTAGTTCTGCAAATTGCATCATGTCTTGACTAGGCACCTGCAAGGTGATTTATCTGAGGCATTTAAGGCTTTGAATGGATTGAGCAAGCTCAATGCTGATTGGATCCTTCATCTTCTTCAAACTATGCATCTGAGTGAGGCACAAATTCAAATTGAGGATGGAGAGTTGCAGAATAAATGTAGGGAAGTTTGCCTTTAGTCAAGGGTGGGGTTGATTGCTGGAACAAACTTCCATTTGTTGTCGTGAAAGTTGATAGCTTAAATAAATTAAAGGAAGCTAAACCAAACTATTGGATAGGTGAAATGTTTTTTTCGACTAATGTCGCATAAGCTTGCCTTCTTCATCATTTGCCACTACTAATGCTTATTTCGATATTTGAAATAAACATCAAAAGTCAGAAAATGTTTTTTTTTTTTTTTTAAATGAAATCCCCAGCATGAAAGGTATTAGTACCTATACTACTTAGTGCCATGCACGGGCTGAAGGTTGAGAGATACTCGTTGACATTAGACTTGAACTTCTGTAGATTATAATTTTCAGGAAATATATCGTCCTCAGACAAGCTGAGGACGAGGTTGCCGGTGCGGACGTGCCTTTCTGCTGCTCTTGAACAGAGAAGTTTTTTCTGATTTATTTTCTGCTTTATTAGTTTAAATTGACATATTAACTTATTTTCTAGAGTAGCTTTATATTCCTATTACGGTACTTAAGTTTAAAGTAACTTAGATAGAGATTTTGTAGGTATTACTTAGTATCGGAAAGGGTATCAAATACACGTGTTTACTGTTCGTAAATATCCGCATTTGTTACGGGAAAATTAATCAGTAAAATCTATTAATCTTGTCGAACTTCATTGGCAATTAAATTGTACTTTTAACTATACATATAACCACTTAGGTTACGTAACATAAATAATTAGTAAAAATAAATAATTAATACATAACTTGATACGGAAGTTATATAAAGGGATTTCGTAGATAACACACGTTACTGAAACAAATATTTCGTAGATAACACTCGTTACTGAAACATAAATATTCCGTAGATAACACTCGTTACTGAAACATAAATATAGTGTTATAACTGTGTTTGGATACAAGTTTAGGATTTAATTTTGTACAGAAATTGAAATTTTATTGAAAGTAAATCTAAATCATGGCTCAAACCAGAGCAGCAAAGCAAAAGGCTCAAGCTAATGGGAATGCTGTGGCCCAGGGGAGAACTGAGGGGGGCAGTTGTCCTCTGAATCACAGCCTTTTAAGATTCACTATTTGCTTGATGTTTGCGGAGCAGTCAAGTATGGGACATGATACTGCCATGGGGGATGTCTTTGTATGTGTGCGATGCAAGGAGTGTAGGAGATCAGGCGACAACTCAGCGTTGTTATGGGCCTATATGAGAGCTTGAAGGACAGGGTGGATGCCCTCGAAGGATTACAAGTGAGGGGCCCATCAAGCTCTCAGCTGCCCACACCAATGCCAGAGCTTGCACTTGGTCATCGTGCAACACAGCGGCAACCCCCAAGGCAGAATGCGCTGGTCCCAAAGGAACTAGTAGTTGTTGGTGACTCTATTGTCAGGGAAACGGGAAACGTGCTTTGTAAAAAGGATAGGTGGAACAGGACCAGGGTATGTCTGCCAGGGGCAAAAGTTGATGACGTTGTGCGGATATCATCTTTTAAGGGCACAAAAGGTGATATATTTGTACACGTTGGCACTAATGATATTAAGAGTAGGAGACCGGCGGAATTACTTGACAAGTACAGGTCACTGATGAAAAAAAGCCATGAATTAGGGTGAAATTGAAAGTGTCTGCAATTCTGCCCAGACACGATAGGAGGGAGTATATGATGAGAGCCCTGTCAATCAATTCGGCCCTGGAAAGATTGTGCAGGGCTCAAGGGGTAAAATTTTTTTCAGCCTGGTCTGTACTTGTTAACAGGAGAGACTGCTTCTACAGGGATGGGATACACTTAAATAGAAAGGGTGCAAGAATGTTTGCTGATGCTATCGAGGCAGTGTCAGTTGGGTCGGAAAACTGCTAGATTGGGGGGGGATACAAGGACTAATAGATTAACAGTAGCCACTGGCAGAGGTGAAAGAGATTCTTGCACTGCTTCTATTAGAATGAGCAGAAGCCTGGAAAATAAGATGCAGGATATTTCAGAGACTGCTGGGAATCATTGGGGTACAAGTAAACACATGGGTTGTGTTAGGGTAGCTAAGAAAAAGAACAGGTGCATGTATACTTGCGTGTACACCAATGCTAGGAGTTTAGTAAATAAATTTGATGAATTTGAGGTATTGCTCAAAACATCAAAGGCAGATATTGTGGGGATTTCAGAGACGTGGTGTCACACAGATATAAGGAAGGCGGAATTTGGGGAGTACAATGTCTACAGAAAGGATAGACAGGATAGGAAGGGAGGGAAGCATTCAAAGAACTTATCTTGGAAGCTACTAGGCTTTACATACCAACTAAGAAATATTGTTCAAGGTTTAGGCCTAAATGGATGTCAGATGAACTAATGAGGCATATGGCAGAGAAGAAAAATGCATGGGATACATACAAATTAACACGTGACACAGACGCCTATGATAGATACAAGTTGATCTGTAACCAAGTTACAAAGGAGGTTAGGCAGGCGAAGGCAGATTACGAGAGATCCTTGGCAAGGGATGCGAAGAAAAACAGCAAAGAGTTCTTTACTTATGTAAACTCTAGAAGGAAGGGGATGAATCAGATTGGTCCACTTGACATCGATGGGTCAACTGTTGATGACCCTGCTCAGGTAGCTAACAAACTAAATGAATATTTTGCATCGACATTCACACATGAGGAGTTATTCAGCGAGGGGAATGCCAGAGGTGTATTCAACTCTAGCAGTAAGCTAGAGAATCTTGTAATAACTGAGAGCAAAGTGGAGGAGAAATTGTTGAAGATAAACACAAGAAAGGCACCTGGGGTGGATGGGATCTATCCAGTTATATTAAAGGAGGCAGCAAAGGAAGTAAGCAAACCCTTAGCCATAATTATGAGAGCTTCCTTGGACTCAGGGGAGGTACCCACGGAGTGGAGATGTGCAAATGTGATCCCAATTCACAAAGGAGGATCAAAGGCTGACACAAGTAATTATAGACCTGTGAGTTTAACTTCTGTTCCCGGAAAATTAATGGAGGCACTGGTTAAAGAAGCACTGCAGGATCATCTAGACAAGACTTCAGTTATAGCTCAGACACAGCATGGTTTTGTTAAGGGTAAGGCTTGCCTGACCAATTTGATTGGATACTATGATGCAGTCACAAAAGAACTGGATGCAGGGAATAACTTTGATATTATATACTTGGATCTTAGAAAGGCTTTTGATACTGTTGCACATGGAAGACTGCTGCACAAATTGGAGCAGTGTGGCATTGGAGGCAAATTGCTGCTATGGATAAAGGGGTGGTTGAGGGGGAGAAGACAGAGATAGGTAATCAATGGACACTGCTCATCGTGGACTAATGTTATTAGTGGAGTCCCTCAGGGTTCAGTATTGGGTCCTTTATTGTTTTCTGTATTTATAAATGATATTGATGATGGTATATCAGGCTTAATATCCAAGTCTGCAGACGATACGAAGGTTGGCAGGGTTGTCAAGGACACTACTGACACTATGCTACTGCAACAGGATTTGGAAAGGTTGAGCAGATGGGCTGAGAGGTGGCAAATTAAGTTTAACATTGACAAATGTAAAGTACTACATATGGGAAACAGCAACCCCAGAGCAACGTATCAACTCTGTGGTACTACACTGACAGTGGTAGAGAATGAAAGGGACCTGGGAGTGGTTGTGCAGGCAGATATGAAGTTCTCTGAGCAGTGCAGACGGGCTGCAAGAGTAGCTCATGGTGTATTGTCAATGATATATAGGAATTTTTCTAGCAGGGATAAGGAGGTGATTATTCCCTTGTATAAAGCAATGGTCAGGCCACACCTAGAGTACTGTATACAGGCCTGGAGGCCTCATTTCAAGAAGGATGTAGAGCTGCTGGAACGAGTACAGAGAAGGGCAACTAGATTGGTGAATGGGACAAAGGGGTGCTCTTACGAAGAAAGGCTTAAGTTTTGCGAATTACAGTGTCTGGAAACTAGGCACCAGCGAGGTGATCTGATAGAGGTGTACAAAGCCTTGAATGGTTTGAGCATGCTCAATGCTGATGGGATTCTTCCTCTTGCTCAGAATAATCACCTGAGAGGGCATAAATTCAAATTGAGGAAAGACAGATGTAGGATAGATGTTCGGAAATTTGCCTTTAGCCAGCGGGTGATTGGTAGGTGGAACAGACTTCCATCCCTTGTCGTGGAAGTTGATAGCCTAAATAAGTTTAAGGCTCAGCTGGACAGGTATTTCGAACGAACAGAGGGGTGAAGTGGAAGTGGTTATTTTTATTTATGTTACTTTCTTTTTTTTTTTTTTTTTTGGCTGATGCTGCATAAGCTTGCTTTCTTGCATCAAATGCCTCTACTAATGCTAATGCTAATATACGAAGGTTGCTCTAGAAAACAGAAGTTGAATGAATAAATGAGGAAGAAGAAAAAACATTGGTTCTCTGGGTTTGAAGTTGGTCAGTAAAAGGATGTTGACTGGTTGTGGCATGTGTTCAGACTGCTTTGGAAGAGAGAGGGGGGGGATTATAGAAGCTAATTCAGAAGAACAGTGCCCATATCAGTATCCATAGAAAAGGCATGTAGCAGAAACAGAAAATCTATGAAACAGATGTGGAGAGATTTTATTGGAGATGGGTCATTAATTAGCCTAACTATTCTCCTTTGAATGGAATCCACAAGCCTGAGAGAGGTTTTGGGGACTGCCCTTGATGTGGGAACAATATTCCACGGTACAGCAGATTTGTGATTTGTACAGAGCAGATGTTTGGCAGAAAAGCAACACTGATAGCAAAAGAGAATATGCAGTTCTTTTAGATGCAAAATAAGCAATATTTATGATGTGCTTATGCCAAGAGAGATTAGAAGTCAGGGTAATCCCTAATAGAGATATACAATCTTGTCTAGAAACTCATCGTTCATCGAAAATAAACAAAGGAAATCTTTTTTGCGAGACGTAAGACTGAGTTTTAGAAGGATTGAAATTAACTGTTATCTATGTCCCACTGGAGAATTACCTGGAGATTAGCATTTAAGGAATTGGTAATGGATATTCGAGAAGTTGAAACTGTTTCTGCAGGGCAAGGTTTCTCGAACTGGAAGGGGAAATGCAATGTGCTATCATCAGCAAAACTACGAATAGGATTTCCAGTAAACGGAAGGTCATTAATACACAAGAGATTGGGAGAACGTACATAACATTGGGGAACACCAGCATTAGTGGAGAAGTTAGAAGACAGAGCACTATCTATCACCCATAGTAAGCACTCAGAGAAAAAACTGGATACCAAATTACAAAAAAACATTTGGAAAACCATAAGATGGAAGTTTACACAGGGAGACCTTTATGCCAAACACAATCAAAAGCCTTTGAAATTATAAGAGCTGCCTGAGTGGTGTCACCAAACTTTTTCCATTGAAATCGTCCACAGATAGGTAACACAAGCCAGTATATCACCAGTGGATCAACACTGATGGAATCCATATTGGCAATCAGATGGAAAGTTTCTAGATAGTTCAGGAGTTGCGGTGGTTAATAGATTTCTCCATTACTTAAGAAAGAGTAAAAGTAAGTGTAATGGGAATAATTGAATGAAAGGGATTTGTCACCTGTTTTTAGGAACTGGCTGGATATGAGCAAATTTCCATGGGAAAACACCAGTGGAATAAGATGTAAAAAGGTGACACATTGAACAGGGGTAAGCTCAGAGCACAGGTTTTGAGAACAAGTGGAGAAATACCATCAGGACCTATATAATCTGGAGCACTCTTAGCATTCAAATTGTTCAAAATCCTTCTGACGTCCTTTAGAAGAAGACCACCAAAGGCATTTAAAGGAATATATTAGGCATGGGGGAGGTGGTTTACCAAAATCATCATACATGAGTTAGAAACATTGTATGCTAAAAGGTCAGATTTATCTTTAGCCAAGGTGGCAATAGAACCCCGGTTTTAACAGAGGTGGAAACAGAGATGAGAAAAGTTGCAGCTAATAGCTTTGGCAAGGGACTAGAATGCTCAACTAACAAGAAGCAAGTTTTCTACTCTTGGCCTGTTCAAAATCTAGTTTGGACTGATAACGGCTTTACAACTGTTGCAAGCTTTTGTGTAGACACAAAATGAATCAGGGGATTTCAATGCAAGCTAATTCTGATATGCAACATTCATAGCTTGAACAGCTTTAGCATATTTATCACAAACTCGCAGATCATTCCATTTTGTATTCTTGTAATGTCAAGCAACACAAGGTTAAGAATAGAAACGAGAAAAAGGCCCCATTGAAGAAGAGACCATTACCAAGTTTTGATCAGAGATGCCTAGAGTACAACACACACACATAAAAAGTGTACTTAGAAGGGTTGTTTTTGAAGGATTGAAATAGATCAAGTGTTTATTGTGTGATTAGGATTTTCTGGTATTCTAGTAGGTAAATGAACAATCTGTGTGAGGTTAATAGTAACTGCAAAAACCCCTGCATCTTGACAAGCTGAGTCTGTGTGACTAGAAAATTGAAGCCAGCTGGAATTATGAACATTAAAATCACCAAGTAAAATTTAACACGAAAGGTATCAAAACCTATAGTACTTAGTACCGTGCATGGGTTGAAGGAGAAGTTGGGGGGGGGGGCGGAAACTTTGCTCTACAGACTGAACATGGGTTTCACCACTTCAAGCCTCCAATAAGCAAAGTGGTGGTATTTCACCGGTTGATGAAAGTCATCTACCACCTACTAAAATTACCTCACTGTCAGTTGTTGTTATTGTTGTTATTTGGTTTTTAGGAGCATTAGCAACTAAGGCCATATTGCTCCGGGATATGCGGTGGTCATTCCCTGACCTTTCTGCATCCTCCATATTTGGTGGTGACGGGCTTGAACCCCGGTCTAATCAAGGAGCATGTGCTACGCACTGCTGTTTCTTCCCACCTGGCTACGGAGGCGCCCCTCACTGTCAGAAAAACTGGACTGGAGAAAATCAAGTTTCAAATTAAAGGAAGTCAAACAGTTCTAAGTGATTAGTTGAGTTGGAAGAATGATAATGGCAAGAAATTAATTTGATGGAACAGGTAGAGAGATTTTAAGCCAGAGAAGATCAAAAAGAGGAGATTCAAAATTGCCGAGTCTCTGACACATAATATCAGAGTTCACAAGTACCACCTCTGAAGCAAATAATTTGGACAACTGAGATGAGCAGAGTTTGAATCAACTGATAATTGGGATTCTGTCAGAAAAAGGTATGTGGGTGTTTGCCATGCTGTAAGTGGAAATGGACATCATTGAGATTGGAACTGAGACCACATGTATTTGTGAAATGAATGAGGAAGTGTTTGGGCAGTTTAGATCTTTTTTGCAGATAAATCTGTTTTGTTAGTTTGACTATTCTGTATTCAGTAATAAGAGAAGGTAGGGAGGGGATGTTGTAAAAAGTAATAAGTTTTTGGATATAGCACACACACTGCAAGAATATATCCATTTCCTTGTCGTAATGTGGCTTTGACAGTGCCTCCCACATACACACTACTTGGACTCCTTCCAGTCACTATCTGGCAGAGCAGAGGCAGCAAGATTATACAGCAGCTGATATGGAAACCTCCTAGAGAGTTACCAATAGGTTCGATCCAGTGGACTATCTAGCAGCTACCCTGATAACACCATTTTAGAGCTGTACCCTCAAAATGTAAGGAAGATTGGATGTCTATCATAACCTCAAAAGACATCAATCATACTGCCTGATGGAAGAGATGAGGGCAAGGGAGGTTGCCAGAGCTTTGCTCTGGAGACTAAACATGAGTTCCACCACTTCAAGCTTCCAATAAGCAAAGTGATAATATTGCACTGGTCATCAACCATCTAGTTTAAGTAATATTTAAGTAATAGTACTGAAGTTAAGTAATAGTATTGAATATACTTGATGTTTTTTTAATACTGAAGTTGATTGCTTAAATAAATTTAAGGTTGAACTAGACAAACATTTGGAGGGTCCGGATGGGTGAAATGGGAAGTTTTTTTTTTTTTTTTTGGCTATATAAACTTGCTTTCTTGCATCATATGCCTCAACTAATGCAGGAGACCCTTGGTTTATGCAGGGGTTGGGTTCCTGGAGATGCCAGCATATATCAAATTGTCATAAATTTTATAAGAGTAAAAAAGCTGAGACTCACTTTTATAAAATAATGCAAAATTTTAATATTTAATTTAATGTAAACATTATATACATGCATTGAAATTACATTTATTCTGTAATAAAATATAATTAAGTAGGCATTACTGACGAGGGGCAGGCCCTGGTTTTGGATCATCTACTGTCTTTGGATCAGTTTGAGGCTCAAGATTTTTTTTTTTTTTTTTTTTTAAATAAGAAAGGAGGGTTGTTTGCATTGCTTGATGCCTCCTCTCCTGCAGAACACTGTAGTAAAGCTGCAACATTGCATTGATTCCTCTCAGCTGGCCTGCTAACACCATTTTAGAGCTGTACCCTAGAAATGTAAGGAAGATATCTAATAGAACAAGTCCATTCCCAGTAAGGATCAATGTTGCTTAACATCTGCAGGTACTTATCAATCCCAGCCAGAATTTCTTTCAAGTAATGGGTTTTTATAGACTGTAAAACAGACTCTTCTTGTTCTTGTTACTGCTGTCCCAAAGTCGACTGTTCCGCTAAATCTTTCAATTCTTCATTTGCAAGAGGCTGAGAATGGCTCTCCAACAACTCAGTTACATCATCAGGCAAAGCCCTACCTGCTGATCAATTGCAGTGATTTCATTTGCAATCTACAGCACCCCCTCAAATCCCCTGAAATCATATAGTATACACTCAGGCCATACTTTCTGGCTCACTCCATTCATACAAGTTAATGTGACCTTTTTCCAAGCAGCATCAATGTTGTTGATACCTTTCAGGATATTATAGTACCTCCGATATTCTTTGTCAGATGTGTTGCAGGTGTCCATTTCCTGTAATATCTCCCTAAATGTCTGCTGAAGATAGTAGGCTTTAAAATTTGATAGGACTTCCTGGTCCACTGGTTGTAAAAGGGAGGTGGTATTTTGCAGCAGATACTGAAACTTCATATCTGTCCATATCTCGCCAATGTTTAATGGATGTCAGGCATTGTCCAAAAACAGCAGTACCTGCCCTCCTTGGATAATTATTTTCATTACGGAAGCAATGTACCATTGGACAAAAATATCTGTATACCAGTTTGTGAAGACATATCATTTCACCCAAGTCCTTCTGTTTGAAGTCCAAATGATTGGTAAATTTGCTTTAATGAGCCCCTTCATCACCCTCGGTGTTTCAGAGTGATGAACGAGCAATGGCTTCCATTTTACAGTTCCTGAAGCCATTTTCTTCCAATAAAGGTTGGTCTTATCCATGTTGAAAACAAGATCGGTGGATTTCACCCTTCCTCAATGAGTAGCTTGAAGTGCTCAGGATATGTCCCTAATGCTTCTTCATCAGCACTGGCAGTCTCACCTGTTAATTTTATATTTGTAAATTTGAATTCGCTGCTTAAAATTAGCGAAACAGTCTTTGCTCAATATGAAAGTTTCATTGTCACCTTCCTTTTCTTTTATGCATTAAACAAACTCTTTACTTTATCACAAATAACACTGTGTGAGAGGAATGTTTCTTTCATTTAACACGTCAACCCACAATGAGAGTAACTTCCATTTTTCCGATCACAGGACCATGAGTATCTAAGGGTTGTAGCAGTTTCCATTCTTACAGTTTCCACTGTCTTTAATTTTATCAGCATTTTTCATGACTGTTGTTATGGCAGAAGAGGATAATATGTAGCTCCCTATAAACAGAAGGATATGACTGCCCACCCTCCATTCTTCTAGTATTATAGGTTTGCATGGTCTTTTTCGCCACATTTTCACTGATGAAACAGGAATCCATCCCACTGACAGATTCCTGTTTCATCAACAGTTTCAATTCTTGAAAGAAGTTCTTGTAGATCTACATTTTGACACTGTTGCACATGGAAGATTATTGTACAAATTGGAGCAGAATGGTATTAAGGGTAAGTTGCTACAATGGATAAAAGGATGGCTGAGTGGGAGAAGACAGAGGGTGGTAATCAATGGGTGCTGCTCTTGGTGGACTAATGTTATTAGTGGAATCCCACGGGGTTTCGGAGTTAGGCCCACTGTTGTTTCGTATATTTATCAATGATATTGATGAAGGTATATCAGGCTTAGTGTCAAAGTTTGCAGATGATACAAAGGTTGGCAGGGTTGTTAATGACAGTGTGCTACTGCAACAGGATATAGAAAATTTGGGCAGATGGGCTGAGAAGTGGCAACTGAAGTTTAACATTGACAAATGCAAAGTACTGCATATGGGTAGAAGTAACACGAGAGAAAAGTACCAACTGTGTGGTACTACACTTAAGATGGTAGAAAATGAAAAAGACCTGGGAGTAATTGTGCAGTCAGATATGAAGTTTTCTGAGCAATGCAGACAGGCTGCCAGGGCAGCCTGTCTGCATGACAAAACCATGGGGTTTTGTCAATGATATATAGGAATTTTGCTAGCAGGGAAAAGGAGGTGATTGTCCCTCTGTATAAGGCAATGGTCAGGCCACGCCTTGAGTACTGCATACAGGTCTGGAGGCCTCATTTTAGGAAGGATGTCGATTTGCTTGAGCGTGTACAGAGAAGGACAAGGTTGGTGAGGGGAATGAAGGGATCCTCTTACCAAGAGAAGCTTAAGTTCTGCAAATTGCAGCGGCTGGAGACTAGGCACCTGCGAGGTGATCTGACTGAGGTGTATAAGGCCTTGAATGGGTTGAGCACGCTGAATTCTGATGAAATTCTTCCACTTGTTCAGATTATGAACCTAAGGGGGCATAAATTCAAATTTAGGAAAGACAGATGTAGAATAGATGTGCGAAAATTTGTCTTTAGCCAGTGGGTGGTTAATTGCTGGAACAAACTTCCATCTGTCGTGGAAGTTGATAGGTTAAATAAATTTAAGGAGAAACTGGACAAACATTTAGAGGGTTTAAACACTTATGCTGCATAAGCTCATACACTTGCTTTCTTGCATCACATGCCACTACTACTACTACTACATAATGCAAGTATAAATTTTCCTCACAAATTTGAGCCCTGCATTGTTTCTAAAGAGGTTCTTCAGTAAAAGAACAAAGAAAAGTTTGAATATTTAATGTAATTTTACTAATACAATAAATAGTAGAATCTCATTAAATCAAAGTTTGAGGGACCTAAAGTTTCATGCTTTGTAATAACAAGGTTTATAATAAAAATGTCTGCTAAAATTGTCAAACTTCAGCAATTTTTGTGCATATATCTAACAATAAAATAAAATAAAAATAACACCAAAAGCCTTGTCTAAATATATGATTAGTATCACAAAATAATAAAAGAATTACAGTCTTAATATTAAAGGAAACATACAAACCAATTAACTCTTTAATCTAAATGAAATATAATTTTTTCTGCACAGTTTTTGTCTTATATGCATTCTTTTGTCTTATAGTGAAGACATCAAATGCAATAGTTGTTTCTTTATCAATGTCACTGCAGGCCAATACATTCTCTATTATGTTTAATGCATTTTGGGATTTTTTTTTTTTTTTTTTTTTAAAGAAGGTAAAAAAAAAAAAAAACATTTTGCTTGGTACCCAGCAGTTCTTCTGGTGTTGTCAATGCTCTTAGCAACTTCATCATCAAAATTAAACTCTTCAAATTCACCAACAAAATCCATATGCTGCTTCAAAGTCCTCCATTCTTCAAAACTGCTATCACTTTTGTTTTCTGGACCATGTTTTTTGATGATATTCTCTCCAAAGCCACCCTTTATGAAACAGTTGATTATAAAACTTGATATGATACTGTCCCAAACAATATTTTGGTTAGCATCCAAGACATTTCACTTTGGTTGCAAATTGTTCCTTCCATTTTGCATATCATGTATTTTATGAAGTGGGTCCTATATACTCTTTTAGAGTTATAAATAATGCCTTGATCGTGGTTGCATAAAACTGGTGGTACTGGGAGGTAAAACCAATAGACATATATTTGCCACCTTAAATGCCCCAGCAGAATGTGCAGTGCAACAACTAGAACTATCAAAATGTTCTTTTTTTTCTGAAGCCATTCTTCTGTTCACTCTCAATACCAAAGGCTGAAAAATTTTGACCATCAGCCAAGCACTTGGATTGGCCTCAAATTCACAAAGAAGTTGATCAACTCCTTTAAAACATCTTAGTTTAAAAAATTTACCAACCAGAAGTTGTCACTGTACTACAGCATAACAGAATATGATTCTCTGTTTACTTAGTTTTCTACTATTACAAGAAGCTCCTTGAACAGCATATTGTTTGGCAACAAATTATAAAATAATTTGCCTTCTCACTAAGATTAAAAATAATCTTTGCCTCATTTTTAAAGAATGAAAATACATACAGAACCATACAGAACACAACTAGTCTGTGGCCTTTGTCCACTGATCCAGACTCACCACAAACATTTCACAAAACTAAGTTATTCCTGTCCTAAAATCTTTGAAGGCAGCCATTGCTGCATTTGGAGTTCCATGTTGTTGAAATAATCAGCATTTCCTTGAAAAATTGGACCCGATACCGGCAAATCAGATGCATCCATTTGTTGGTACCAAAAAAAGTTTTGTCCGAGCTCCTCATGTTTTGCACCATTAATTCATTTGCTGTTTCTTACCATCACTCCAGTGCCACGCACTTCAAAGTTTTTTCCCAATTTTTCAGTATCGTAGAAAGAGTAGGTAAAAGTAATGTTGTATTATTTTGCAATGTCTATTTTCATCCTAGCAACCTTTCATATAATTTTCATATTGCCTAATTCTCTCCATTTACACTTTGTTGCTAGATGAGGTTATATTAATATAAACATTGAATTAATTTAACACAAGCTCCAAAAAAGATAGCTCAGATTCTTTTAAAAATGGCACAAAAAACAGATTGTAACAAAAGACTCTTTGAACCCAAGTGTAACAATTGCAACTGACCTGCAATTGATGTTTTTTAGAATGTAATTACTTTGTAGCTGCAATAAAATGGCTTTGGTCACATAGTAGTTAATTAACAAGTCTGTGCTATCTTCTGGGAAACACAGATCTAGGTGATCACATGCATGCATGCTGATCATAGGGCAATAATAGAACAATTGTAGTGAGCTTTGTGTTAACCATACAAATTAATTGTTTATTTCTCATGGGATAAAAACAGACTTGTAATATATATTAACTGAATTTTGTAATAAACAAATAAGTTTATATAAAAACTATCCTTTTGCAGGGGAACAATGTATGTGCTTTGTACAAAGGAAAATTTTGTATAAATTTAGTTTTTTTTGTATTAATGAGGTTCTACTGCAGTATAATCTAATTCAGAATACATAGAACAGTATTAAAGAAGAAAAAGGAGAGTGTACAGTGTAGCCTGACTAATTTTTAAATTATGTATGTACTGTAATGACTATATACAGGTGGTATATAAGTACAGTACCTATGTGTATGTAGTTAGATACATATCTTAAGGGCTAACCGTGGACTGGGAAATTAGTTTTAGACTTTAAAATAATTTGCAAAAATGTGCTATTTCAGTGGCAGAACAGGTTTTAAAAGAGAATTATGAAGCCTGGTGACAGCAGTTAATTCACTTTCACAGTTAGGCTGCACTTGAAGAAAAACCTGTAAAAGTTCCAATCCTTGAGCATCCTTCAACAAAACTTCTTGCTCAGCCACAGTAGTTTCCTCTTCTTCACCACAAATTTCAGATTCCATTACAAGTTCCTCTTCACTCGTTTCGTGCATATCCTGAAACATACACTGTCCACATCCACTTGTGTAGCCTTCAAACATGTTTCCTTCAAGTTTAAGCAATGATTCACATCTTCAAACATTTCTTAACTATTATCAGATTGTTCTCCATGAGAGGAAGGAAGCTTTATTCATTGCATCATTCAAGGTGACAAATTCAGCATGTTTAAAAAGCAGTTGACAATCCATTTTTCTGTCAACCCCATCAAATGCTGAAACACAAAAATACACTGCTTACAGCATGTTGATTTCACATTATGTTTTGATTTTGAGACAGCACAATATTGTTTAGCATCCTTCAATAGTTTTTTTAAAGCACTGCATTACAACTTGATCAAGTGAGTACAGAACTGATGTCATCAGCAGGCAGGTTGCCAGCTGCCAACGACCACACTGCCAAATGATGGCTTATATGCACCAGTGATCACACATAGGCCAGTCACTTTGCAATGAGGGATGGTGGTCCACAAACAGCAAAATTTTTCTATTTTCCCTGCTCATCGTGCAATCTAAGTCTCTGATCCATTCTTCATAGATTCTTAAGGGCATCCAAGCCTTTTGGTTTGCTGATACATAGTAGGCAATTTCATCAAATCTTTTAAAGCACTGGAGCTTCTGGACTTTCCCAATGATTAAAAGGAAGAATCTCTGTATCAGACATGTTTGCCACTAGGAAAATGGTAATCTGTTGCTTTGCCTATTTTCAATGTAAGCACTTACATTACATGGTAACATCTTAAGAAAAAAAAAAAAAAAAAAAAATTCATCGACACTGAAGATGTCATTCTGATCATATATGTCAACAAAACCCATTTTTTTTTACATGGTTCTCCTTCTATTCCTTCATAGTTTCAGTGTTGACAGCTACACTTTCACCACACTGTTTTGAAAGATAGCCCATGGGTCTTAAATTAGGATACTTTGCCTTTCATGCTCTGATCTTAGATTGTGCAGCAGACCTCTCTAAGCATTAGATCTTTTTTTTGTTTTACCTTTCAGAATGGTGAACACTGTACTCTTAGGAATCACTAAATGGTTTAGCGATGTCAGTCTTAGAATCTACACCTGTAAAATCTTAATTTTGTCTCAATCCACAAAGCTCCCTGCTTCGTAGGAGACAATATCGATAAACATACAATCTATACACAACATACATACTACATAATGAAATGAACTTCTAGCCCAAGTTAATTTGATTATGCCAACTAATGTGAGAAATTCACAATGAATGTGTGGGACATCACTAATGAGTGATTTCTCAGTCAGACTGCAAGCTCATCATTAGTCTTTTGTTTTGAAATGCGAATATTGTAATAAAAAAGTAAAAAAAACAGCGGAAAAATTTTGGATCATAATAGTGAATTTGTTTATCTATATAAAATATAAATAAATATTATAATCATTATAATTAATGTAAAATAGTATTTATTTGAAATCAGCTGGAACCTACCACGAATGTTAAGAGGGAATCACTATAAAGAGCTTTGACTGTATTACATTCTCTTGCAATCATAGACATTTTAATATAACTGTCCTACACCAGGTCTTCAATTTTTTGCCAAATTATTGGAGTTGTCACTTCTGTTGTCTCAAGCAGGGGGATCATCTACAAATTCTCAATCCCATTTAAAATGTTTATGCCAAAATTTTATCTGGTATTGGGAAAGAAAGCATCACCATATACAACTTTCAAGTGTTCATGTATAACTTTTGGTCCATTCTCTCTCCCCCTTCTGTCAAAAATTTGATGGTTCGATGATCTGATTTTATGACATCAATCTTTTCCTTTCGGGTGGCTAGTTTAAACCTCTTTTTATCTTTCATACTTCACCGTACCAAGATGGACCTGAGCAAATAAGATGCAAACATTTATGAGAATATATCATAAAACTACAGTTTTTTAGATTACTAGGTGGTAGATGACTCTCATCAACCGGTGAAATACCATCACTTTGCTTACTGGAGGCTTGAAGTGGTGGAACCCATGTTTCGTCTCTAGCACCAAGTTCCGGTCAACCCTTCCCTATCTCTTCATCATGCAGTATGATTGATGACTTTTGAGGTTATGATGAACGTCGTGGCAAGATCCAATATTCCTTACATTTCGAGGGTACAGGTCTAAAACGGTGTTCGCATGCCGGCCGCTAGTTAGTACACCGGACCGAACCTATTGGTAACTCTCTAGGAGGCTTCCGGATCACCTAGTGTATAATCTTGCTACCTCTACTCTGCCAGATAGTGACTGGAGGGAGTCCGGGTAGTGTGTATACGGGAAGCATTGTCGAGGCCACGTTATGTCAAGGATCTGGGTATATTCTTACCATGTGTACGCCATATCCAAAAATTTCATTACTTCATACAGAATGTCCCACACACTTTTTCTTACTAATGAATACACCATGAATTGTCAAACTAATAGAGCAAGCTTATTTGCGAAAAGATCTAAACCTCCCAATGACTTCCTAATTCATTTCACAAATATACGTGGTCTCAATTCTAATCTCAACGATGTTCATTTCCACTTGCAGTCTGCCAAACCCGATGTACTTTTTCTGACAGAATCTCAGTTATCGGTTGATTCAACTACTGCTCATCTCAGATGCCCAAATTATTTGCTGTATGATTCCTTTCGCCTCAAAGGTGGTACTTGTGCATATGTCCGTTCTGATATTCCCTGTCAGAGACTTGGCAATTTGGAATCTCCTCTCTTTGATCTTCTCTGGCTTAAAATCTCTCTCCCTCATTGTGTCAAATTCATCTGTTTTCTCTACCATTCTCCCAACTCCACTAATCACTTGGAGCTCTTTGACTTCCTCTCTTCGCAACTTGACTTTCTCCAGTCTAACTTTCCTAACAGTGAGGTAATTTTCCTTGGTGATTTTAATGTTCACAACTCCAGCTGGCTTCCGTTTTCTAGTCACACCGGCCAAGCAGGTCGATATGATGAGGCTTTTGCAATTACTAATGACCTAGCACAGATTGTTCATTTACCTACAAGAATACCGGACAATTCTAATCATACAGCCACTACGCTTGATCTTTTTCTCACAAACAACCCTTCTAAGTACACGGTCAAAGTGAAAGGTCCTTTAGGCACTTCAGATCACAACTTGGTGATTGTCTCTTCTCCAATGGAACCTTTATCTCATGACTATTCCCAACCTCATGTTGTTTGGCATTACAAGAATGCAAAATGGGATTACCTGCGAGCCTTCTTTTCTTCTTTTCCTTGGTCGGATTACTGTTTCAAAACTCCTGAAAAATTTGCTCAGATCGCGTTTGTGAAATTATTATTTCAGGAATGGAATCCTTTATCCCACACTCCACTTTAAAATCTCGTCCTTTATCTAAACCTTGGTTTTCCAATAAATGTGCTAAGGCTGTCCAAGAGAAGAATGTTGCATATCGTAATTGGCTTGTTTCTAATTGTTTAGATTCATTTTCTGCCTACACCAAAGCTCGCAACAATTGTAAAGCAGTTATTAATCAGTCCAAACTAGAGTTTGAACAGGCTAAGAGTAGAAAACTTGTTTCTTGCCCTAATGGTAGCCGAGCATTCTGGTCTCTTGCCAAAGCTACTGGCCGCAACTTTTGCCCATCTCTGCTCCCACCTTTGTCTAAACCAGATGGTTCTGTTGTCACTTCAGCCAAGGATAAAGCTGACCTGCTAGCATCCCATTTTTCTTCCAGCTCATGTATTAATGATCTTGGTAAAACACCTCCCACCATTCCCAACACGCTCCATTCAATGCCTACTGTGGTCTTCTGTCAAAAGGATATCAGAAGGATTTTGACGATATCTTGATGCTAAGAAAGCTCCAGGTCCTGATGGTATTTCTCCACTTGTTCTCAAAACCTGTGCTCCTGAACTTACTCCTATTCTTTGCCACCTTTTTCACTTTCTTATTTCCTTCTGCTTGGAAATTTGCTCATATCCAGCCAGTTCCTAAAAAGGGTGACAAATCCCTCCCATCCACTTATCGTCCCATTGCAATTACTTCTACTCTTTCTACAGTAATGGAGAAATCAATTAACCGCCAACTCTCAAACTACCTAGAAATCTTCCGTCTGATCAACGATCGCCAGTATGGATTCCGTCAGTGTCGATCCACTGGTGATATTCTGGCTTATGTTACCCATTTATGGACTAATTCAATGGAAAGGTTCGGTGAAACACAAGTAGTTGCTCTTGACATCTCAAAGGCTTTCGATCGTGTTTGGCATAAAGGTCTTCTAAACAAGATTCCATCTTATGGTTTGCCAACTGTTTTTAGTAATTGGTTATCCAGTTTTCTCTCTGATCGCTCACTAAGGGTGATAGTAGATGCCGGTGTTCCCCAAGGTTCAGTTCTTTCTCCCACTCTTTTCCTCTTGTATATCAATGACCTTCTTCCATTGACTGGAAATCCTATCCATAGTTTTGCCGATGATAGCACATTGCATTCAACTTTTCATTTTGAGAAACCTTGTCCTGCTCAATCAGCTTCAACTTCTCGAAAATCTGCTACCAATTCCTTAAATGCCGATCTTCAGGTAATTCTCCAGTGGGGCAAAGACAACTTAGTTGATTTCAACCCTTCTAAACCTCAGTCTTGTCTTATATCTTGCAAAAAGGATTCTTCTGCTCCTATGCTTATCTCTTGGGACACTCCGATTTCTAGGCAAAATAATATATCTCTTTTGGGGATTACCCTGACTTCTAATCTCTCTTGGCACAAGCACATTACAAATATTGCTTCCTCTGCATCTAAAAAACTTGGTTTTCTATTTCGCTCTCGGCATTACTTTTCTTCCAAACAACTGCTCACTCTGTATAAATCGCAAATCCGCCCTGCCATGGAATATTGTTCCCACATCTGGGGTGGTGTCCCCAGATGTGGGAACAATGGTACTAAGTACTATAGGTTCTAATGCCTCTCGTGTTTGGGGTTCACATAAAAAAAAAAAAAAAAAAAAAAATGCTTTAGCATAAAGCTTAAAACATCTGTTATCTTCACCTACACCTATTGTCTGTCTGTCCTTGAGGACTCATTTGTGCAGCTTCTGTGTCTTCTCAGGCCCCATCTTTCTTGGGGGTGAAAAATTTGTCCACTGATGGTTGAGCAGAATCTTTTGTTTCTTTAGCACAGAGCTTTCTACAACATCATATGGAATTCTCTAAACGTCTATTCACTTTCCCAGTTTGTTCAGGGACCAAATCATTTGTTTGAATGACCTCTTTTATTCCCTCTATATGCCGGCAAACTAAATCGGCATCTTATCTCACCCTATAAAAAGCCCTTAATAACCAAATCTATGATGAAATCCATAAGAAAAAACACCTTCCTGGACAAAAGAACAAACTAACTGGACAACCCAGCAATGAAAACATGTAATCTCCAATTTAACCTCCATAGATCAGATGGGAACCACTACATTCAATGTAGAACTGGTGAAGATTATCTCCTGACTACATTAAATCAACACTTAAATTTCCCTAGAACCAGATGATTTGGGAATTCAAGCAAGGAGTGGGCGGAATACACTCTGTAAGTGGAAACGTTAATGGTAACTACTACCACCACAAAACAAACTCCTTTGCCTGTTTTCAAAGTCAACCTCTATTTTATGCCTTGAAAATTCATGCTATAATCATATACAGTATACCCCCGCTATTCGCGGTATCTGTATTCGCGGTGGCTGATTTAATATAAAATGAAACCTAAAAAAATGTGAATTTTAAAGCGCCGTGAATATTTTCCGCCATAAAAAAACATGGGTGTGGCTAAAATTATCTTTCTCGGTCAAAACATCGGTCAGTGGGTGGGTGGGGGGGTGACAAAATCGCGAGCGTGGATGTTTCTCGCTAATTTCTCGTTCAGTGTGTGTTATGAGCTTGTCGTGGAAGGTTTCATCGTTTGCTTTTAATTTATATGCTTAAAAACTGAATAAATTTATAAATTGATATGCTTACAAAAGTGATAAATCTACTGTTTTGCAGTGTAAAACAGACTTTTTCAAGTGTGTTAATGGAAGAAAGTGACTTTATTGTGGACAAGTTCTTTCTAACCCGTACAAAAATATGGCTACGAATAACAAGAGAAATGTGAAAATATGAAAGAAAGTGATGACATTAGCGAATAAAATTGAGTTATTAGACAAAATTTCTAATGGTAAAAGTGTCTCCTCAGTGGCAAAACATTATAAAATCAATGAGTCAAGGGTACGATCAATGGTAAATCAGTGGTAGTAGTGGGTTGATATGCTAAATAAGCAGCGCCTATGCCACCATCTATTTCTTTCTTTTCTTTTATATAAGCTGGCTAAGCTTACATTATGTCAGTGGTGTGGCTCTGATCTGGAGTGCTGTCTGTTCTATAAATTAATTTTCGCTGCATAAGGACCACCACCGTGCAAATCCTCTGCATTGGTGGATCAATCGGAGGAGGAATGGGTGGTTTGGTTCTTCGATCTTTTCTCCTTTGCAACGATTTGTATAGCGATTGAAATGCAGTGATTCCATGACCATTATTGGCCTTAAGGTCCTCTGTCGATATGGGGCATAATGGTCAGTCTATTATTTTGTTTTTCTTTTAGTAGTTCTTAACCCCTTTTTGGTGATATTTCATGTTTTTCGGAACTGGTACCTTCTAAGGGGGTACCACTAAATCATATTATTATTGGCATTATTTTAAATTTTATATTGGTTTTATTAATTAGAATTAAAGTGCTAAATTATACAGGGGACTATCGGCTACTGTTTATGTCTTACCTTTACTTCCCTCCCTGTTTGTTTATTTTACGTTATTTTTATGTTAATTTTTCGCTCTACGTTTTTTGCCATACTACTGGCTTATGCTTTTTGTTTTATTTTGTATTATCAGATATATATATATATATATATATATATATATATATATATATACACACACACACACACACACACACACACATACACACATATATATATAAATAAATATACACACAGTGAACCTCCGCTTTACGAATGGTTCACTGTACAATCAAATCACTTTATGAGGGCCTTTCCATTCATTATACGATGTAGTAAGCACTGGTCAATGTGATGACGTTTGCAAATTGAATTTTAATTCTATTAAACAGCAATTCTGAGTAACAAAAATAGGAGGAATATTATCCACCGGCTATTAAAGTAAAGATATAAAGTACAAATTTACGCTTTATTACCTTGCCAATTAACAAAATTAAATGATACGTATGGAAGAATATTTTCCATAGGTTAGCAAAATAAAAATAAATTTGTTTACGTTCAGAACTTAATTACTATTGTATTATGTACATGCTAACTAATTGATATTTCTGTTCAATGACTTTTTTTTTTTTTTTTGTTGTAAAATTTAAAATGGTAAAAAAGATAAGCTATCAATAACGATGAACACAGCAGGCATAAAATTTCAACTAACACAATACACGCAAGTGAGATACAGGGTAACATGTTTATAAAAATCAAAAAATAGGAATGAAGAAAAAATTCTGAAAATTTATTTGTTTTTTATATGACTGAAGGTTCCATGGAAGGGGAAACACATTTCACCATAATAATGTAAAAACCCACAGAATTCCAGCTATCAGTACTATCGCAAATGCAATAAGATCAAGTTTACTATCTGTTTATAATAGATTACACTAACACAGAAAAGCCCAATAAACCAGAATATGCAAATTGTTTTATGGTCATGACCTCCAGAAATATCAGCTGTTCAAAATTGATTCTTATAACCGAACATAAAAATTTAAATATGATAACAATGAAAGTGTAGTGCATTTTAATGATTTGAATTGGTTTTCTGAAATTTGATTCTATAAAGCAGCTGAGTCTACTAACCAGTGAGCTTGTTAAGAGGTGCCCATTTATTGCACTTTATGATGGGCTTTGCTTACAATTTTCTCCAACCAGACTACGTGGTCTTTCCTCTCAGCCAATAGCAGCCTTTGTAAACGTGTTGGCTGTTTTTTTTTTTTGTTTTTTTTTGCATCCTTTTTTGTGTTGTGCTTTAATCAATATATTAGTTTTAATCAATTTTTTAATCAATATGTACAATATTCATTATAAAAATCACCTTTTAGAGAGATAAATAGTAAAAAAGTTAAAGTTATATAGTAAAAATTTCAATTCCGAGGTCTGGGACCGAGTCACCAAACAACAATGTGTTATTGGGTTCGCATTACGATATTTTCATGATACAATGGTGTCTCTGGAAAGGATTAATATCATAAAGAGGGGGGGGGGTCCTCTGTATATGCCTATGCACCTGCTGTCTTCGCCATATCCATCCACATGTAATAGTGAGACTCCTAGTGGATAAATTTTCATTAATTTTTTTTTATATTTAGGCCTTTTAAAATATTTGTTGAGCCATTCCAAATTTCTTTAAAATTGGACAATTAGAAATCTGGAAATTATTTCTTATTTCTATACAAATACAGAAAAACCAAATTCATAAATTAAATGTAGTTTTAATGCATCACATGCCACTACTACTACCATGTTCATGGTAGTAGTAGTGGCATGTGATGCAAGAAAGCAAGTGTATGAGCTTATGCAGCATCATCCAAAAAAAAAAAATCACACCATTCCCTCCAAATGCCTGTCCAGTTCCTCATTAAATTTATTTAACTTATCAACTTCCACGACGACAAATGGAAGTTTGTTCCAGCAATTAACCACCCACTAGCTAAAGGCAAATTTCCGCACATCTATTCTACATGTCTTTTCTTAATTTGAATTTATGCTCCTTTAGGTTCGTAATCTGAACAAGTGGAAGGATCCCATCAGAATTCAGCATGCTCAACCCATTCAACCCTCAATCAGATCACCGCGGAGGTGCCTAGTGGTATTGCTTGTGAAGAATAAACGAGAGAGAGAGAGAGAGAGAGAGAGAGAGAGAGAAGAGCAATAAAAATTATACAGCTGTAATTAAACCACCATGTTTAAACCCTACTATGGAATATTGTTCCCACATCTGGGGCAGTGCCCCCAAAATCGCTCTCAGGCTTCTAGATTCCTTTCAAAAGTTAGGTTAATTAATGACTCATCTCTAAGAGTCTCTCCACTCCCTTTCTCATACACATTCTGTTTCTGTTGCATGCCTTTTCTATTGATACTTCCATGGGTACTGTTCTTCTGAATTGCTTTCTATAATTCCTGCTCTCTCTCTCTCTCTCTCTCTCTCTCTCTCTCTCTCTTCCAAAGCAGTCCAAACACGTGCCACAATCAGTAAACATTCTTTTACTGTTCAACTTCAAACTCACAGAACCAACCCTTCTTCCTCGTTTATTCATTCAACTTCTGTTTTATGGAACAACCTTCCTTCATATGCATTTCCTGAAAATTACAATCTACAGAAGTTCAAGTCTAATGTCAACAAATATCTCCTTTCATCTTCTCAACCTTCAACCCATGCACAGTACTAAAATACCTCATGTTTGGGGTTTTCATTAAAAAGAAAAAAAAAAAAAAAAAAAGAAAAGAAACACTGAAAGGTTAAGTTCAGAAAACAAAACTAGAGTTTTATTAAGTGTTCTGCATGCTTATAATCGTAGTAATTCATTGATAAGGAGATAACTATATTTACTTTTCACTCCTATTAATCACAGAAAAAGAAAAAAAATTCATTTAATTTAAGAAAAAAATCAAATGTGCCTGAAATGTAATGCACTGCGTACATTAACTCATTTTAACTTTCACATCTCATATAGTGATATATATTTTAATAAAGTCTGTATTAAGAAAGTCTGTTTTTTAATTAAACTATTTGTGTTCTTTCCTTTAAGTTCACAATAATATTTTATTATGCTGCACAGGCCCACTGCAGCCCTATGTGCCGCCAGTAAGTGAAATCAAATTTGCCGCCCCGAAATCTTTACATTAAAAAATAAAATAAGGCATAAATAATTATTCATTTATTTATTTAAAAAGAAATAAATTACATGTCTCACATATAATATAATGAACAACCAACCAAAATGACAAAATCATTCCGAAATTCTGTAAATAAACTTTAAATTCTAAATCACAGTAATCGTACTCTATCACAATAATAAAATAAAAAGAAAATTATAACGTTGTTTTCTTGCTTTAAGAAATGTGAATTTTTCAATTATTTCATTTATGTTCATTTGTTTCAAAAGATCATTTTATATTGAAATTATTGCGAAATTAGAGATTTGTTGTTGACACATTGTCGATCGTAAATAATTTTTGGTTAATTTTAATTTTTAAAATCTCCGTTCACCTGAGGAAACTGAAACTGGTAAAGTTGGAAAAATTCTTAATGCAACTGCTATATTTGGAAAAGTATCTGTAAACTCGTTTTTAAAAATATATTGTTAATACTTCAAATGGAGTAATAGTCTTTAATATAAATCTAATTATTCAAATAATGCTAAACCATCCATATCAGACTCAGTACAATCAATGTCACTTAATTCAATATGTAAATATTTCTACATGTTCTTTCATATTTGTATACCTTTCACAGTTAACAAGAAAATTGTTTTGTCCATAATTTGAAAGAAAAAATTAATGTTGAAATTTTGTTTGGCACTGATGCCAATGATAGTAGCCATATTATTAGCCAAATCGAGAATTTTTTGGAATGCTTCCTCTGTTCTATTTTCTTTAAAATATTCTGTAATATTTTGTAGACATTCAAAAGCTTCGTGTATATCAAAATTCCTTTTTGGAGCATTTTACTTACCGGATTAATTTTATTTAAAATATCATGCCAAATTATAATTGAATAAAGAAACATAAGATGTTATTTTTAAGGCTATTGATTTAGCATGATTCCTTGTATCCATATCTATTTTCGTCTTCAGTGATTTCAAGTAAAGCATTGTAAATTTCTTCTATTTGGTTTCTCAGCGGTTTTGGCCTCTATAGTAATCTTTCCCATCGGGTGTCAGACAAAGGTTTAAGTGTTAAATTAGTTGTATATTTTTGAAGTACTTTCCAACGATAGTATGATAATGAGAAAAAAAAAAACAATTCCTGAACAATTCAGAAAAAAAATCAACTACTGTATTTCAAAGGAAGTCTTGGTGGCGTTGTTTATAACAAGATTTAGGGTGTGAGCGGCACATGGAAGGAAAAATGCTCTAGGATTAACTTCAATTAATTTTTTTTTTGTAAACCTTTGCGTTTTCTGCGCACATCCAAGCCCTGGCCACGTAAATTATGAATACTTAGATTTACTCAATAAGCATATTTGATATATATTCAAACAATTCCTGTCTGGTAGAATCATGCGCAGGACAAAATCCAAGAAAATGTTTGCTTATTTAAAATTTAATAGTGCTTATGTCTCTAAATACAAAGCTAAGTATCACAGTCATATGTTGAATATGACTTACATCAGACGTTGTATCAAAAATCATAGCAAAATATCTAGTCATTTCCGGTATTTTATCTATATTATATATATATTTGGTGAAATTATTTCAATAATTTCATTTTGTATTTGATAACGCAAATCATGCTGATATTTTTCGATTCAGATTTCTGAATACGGCGAATATGTTCTGCCATAACTGAATCAAATTTAGCAATTGTTTCAGTAAGTTTTAAAAAAAGTTAGCATTGGCCACCGTAGCCAAGTGGGCAGGAGTGGGAGTGCAGTAGCACACGATCTTTGAGTAGACTGGGGTTCAAGCAGACTGCTGAATACGGTCAATCTGCCAACCCGCACTGGACCAGCGTGGCAGATTATGGTCCATTTCCCTCAGCATGAATTGTTGAGGAGGCTTCCATCCTGCAGTGGGTTGATAATGGCTCCACTTTACTTTTTTACTATTACTATTTTCATATAAATCTTTTGAAGATCCCCCGAACGCTATACACTGCCTTTCTAAAAATAGTATCATATATATTATTCTTTCAATTACCAATTCCTTTTTTTTCTATATCATATAATAGCTGTTCTCTAGCGTCGATTGTAATGTTTGTCTTTAGTGACTGTGCCAGATCGAACCATTTTTCATGATTTTTTAATATGTACTGCACTTGTTTCATGCTTACCTAAAATAGCAGATAAATTTCTTCAATTACTGAATCCAAATTGATTACTTAGTTGGTTTTTACAATCGCCTAATATCCTGCAACAAAAGAAAATTACAGAATTTCGCGATAAAAAGAATAAAGTAACCTTTGACCTTTTTCTCCGTTTTTTCAGAATTTTCATATGATAAACATCTGAATATTTTCTTTGACTTTAATCGGAAGGATATTCTCTATTTTTAATTTGAGTAGGATAATTTTGAATCAAATAGTCGCATTGTTTCATTGTCAGATTTTCTGGCCAATTACCAGAAATCAGTTGATAATGATATATTGTATTTTAGTCAATATTTATTAAATATAATTATTAAAAAAAAAAAAAATCGCTAAATAGAAAATTTGGCTATTAATAAGTTTGACAGATGTCGAACTTGTATGGGTAAAAAAAATTTTTTGCATAGTCTTGAACTGCAGCCCATAAGTGATGCTTACCTTGCCTACCCACTTGCGGCAACCCTGATGCTACACAGTAAACTGTAAAGAAACTGGCAAGCATATACAGTACTCCCTTATGTAAGAGGTCATGAATCCAAAACCTAGAGGCATAGATGACAATGTTATATTGCTATATAAATAAAACTAAATCAGAAGCAAACCACTCATATAAATATCTTTTAGAGTATTCCCAATAAATATTTAAATCACAATAATTAAGATTAATTATAAAAATTAACATAACCTTTAGCAAAAAGCCCTAGGAGTTCATTCATGTAAAAGAAAAAGAAACCAAGAACTAAGACATATTTTATTCAACTATAATAGTAATAAATGGAATATTTATTAGCTTATTATTAATAATTACTTATTATTACATATTAATAATTAGTATTATTATTCATCATCAATAATTACTTATTATTTATAATTAGAATTAGCTTATTATTAATAAGCTAATAATTGAATAAACTGATCACTTCTTTACGAAACAGTTTTTCCATTAACAAAAACATCAGGGCAGAAAAGTAATTCAGTCCACAATCCCTGTTAATTGAAACCAAGAAAATACCATTGAATATTTTTGGCTTTTATTCTTATATTATATTATCTTATATTAAAATGGGAGGGATGCCTCTCCCATTTTCACCAAAAAAAATTGATACGTTTAATAAATATTTAATGTGAAAGAAAACAACTATTACATGAATATAATGAAATCATAATTCTGCTTGCATAAAGCATTATGAATGAGCAAAGAGTAAATTTTTTCCATGTTGATTCATTTTAATGCCAATCACTGATTGGATGAATAATAGTTTCACCACAAAAAAGTTACAAATTCACCATTACAACTTTAAATTATTTATACATAAATTGCATTCAATATAAATTTGTCAATTTATAAACTTCTTTTGGCAGAAATATTATGCATCACATTAGCATGGCTAGTGTTATAAAGTGACATGGATAATTCACATAGAATGCATAGTATTTTGTTTGTTTTTTAAGGTACATCAAAACTGAGTTGTTTTTTTTTGTTACTTTTAATTATATATTAATATTAGTAGCGGAAAAACTGCAAGAAAGCAAGTGCATACAACATAAAAAAAAAAAAACTTTCCATTTCACCTGTCAATCCCCCTCTAATAGTCTATTATTAGGGAATAATTTATTCAAACCTCCACTTCTACAACACTATGGAAATTTGTTCCAACAATCAACTACCCCACTGGCTAAAGGCAAACTTCTAAAACTCTATGCTGCATCCATTCTTCATTTGAATTTATGCCCCTTCAAGAGAAAGGATGCCATCAGCACTGAGCTTCCTCAACCCATTCAAAGCCTTAAACACCTCAACCAGATCTCTTCAAAATGCCTTGTCCCCAGATGCTGCAATTTGCAGAACTGAAGCCTTTCCTACTAAGAGCACCCTTTTGTTCCTCTCACTAATCGCATTGCTCTTCTATACATTCCAACAAACCAGCATCCTTTCTAAAGTGAGCCCTCCATGCAGTACTCAAGATGTAACCTAACCTTTCCCTTATATAAAAGGGCATTATCATCTCCTTATCCCTGCTGAAAAAATTCCTGTACATCATTGATAAAACCCCATGAACTGTCCTGGCAGTCTAACTGCACTGCTCAGATAACTTCACATCTGACTGCACAATTACTCCCGGGTTTTTTTTTCATTTGCCACTATCCCAACTATGGTACCACACAGTTGATATATATTAATTGGGGATTACTGCTACCCATGTTCAGTACCTTACATTTGCCAATGTTAAACCTCAATTGCCCAACTTTTATAGATCTTGTTGCCAGTGGCGGATTTCCGCACAGGCGCACAAGGCACGTGCCTGGGGCCTCTTAAATCAAGGGGGCCTCAAATCTCAGGTCTCAAAAAAAAAAAAAAAAAAAAAAAAATTGTTTCGTTTTAAATTTTTACACTCATCTTTATTACCGTTACTGAATAAAACTATACTTTACTATGAGAAGTTAGTAAACTCTTATGCGAATATCCCCACATATTATATGAAATATCTATGCAAACTAAGTGAATCTGAAGTAGAATACATATTATCATTAATGCTAGATTTTATGTATTAATGTTAGATTTGGGAGGGATGGTAGTTGTGTCATTTTTTCATTTAAACATTAGTTAAAATATGTATGAAAGAATTGCGCAACCAAAATTATTAAAATCGCAACGCCAAATCTAGACCGCGTGCTATAGTAAAAACGTGCACATAGAATGCACACTGTAGTGGTACCGAAAATATTTAGAGGGGGGCCTCAAAATTGAATTGCGTGTGGGGCCTCTCAAATGCTAAATCCGCCACTGCTTGTTGCAGTAGCATAGCCTGATTACTGTTATTAACTACTCTGCCAACCTTCATACCATCTGCAAACTTAGACATTAAGCCTAGCATGACTTCATCAATATCATTCCCCTGATTTTACTTTCTATAAACAGAGGTCTTTCCTGTAGAGTTTAATAGACTTTGTAACAGTTTAAACCACTTAGCAACAGTGCATGAAACTAGACACAAAGCACTAACTGCACTTTAGGTTGTTTTCATAATGAACCAGGTTATCAGTTTTTAACAGATAAGGAAACAGTTTACTAATTGAACTCACACAGAAGTTGAAAACGAAGATGGACATTAAGAAAAACATACACCACAGAAACCAACAGCCAGTTTAGTATTTTAACTAGGGATACCATATTTTATTCTTCAAATCTGGACAAAATACTTCAAAGTAAATAATGTGGGAAATAAACATAACATCATTCTATATTTCTAGGAACACAATTAAATAATAATAATTATTAGAAATTAAATAATTATTATAAAATAAATAAAATTATCAATTTAATTAACAAACAAATAAATTTAATTTATATTATAACATTAATTGATTTTAATAGTAATTATATTATAAAAATAAATAAAATATTAAATTACATAGTTAGGTGGACTATCCTCTTATTTTCTTTTTGTGGGCAGCAGGGTTTAAATACTTATAAACTTTTCTTTTTTTTTTTAATAACTAAACTAATGAGAGCTTTATCTGAAAACGTGTATTTGTTTATGACAGAATTAAAGTGAACAGAGTATGTGCAAGAGCCAATGCTGACAGCTAAAAAACTTTGCCTTTACAAGTTGCATTAGTATTGCATACTTAAAAATAAATGTTAGGAAAAGGAGGAATTACCTCCTTTTTTTAACTAATGTCTTGTACAACACTTCTGTGCTAATACTCTCCATTGTTGAATTAACTATGCAAATAATGAGTCCATTGTTTAAATTGGTTTCAAAGCATTTAAATTGTTTTTAAAGTATGGACTTATTGTCTTCTCGCACTTAATGATTTGGGTTGGTGATTCAATATAATTTTGAGGTTGGGTTTGGGCTTCGCGGGCCACTGATTCCGTGGTGCATTGGATCGTTGATTCTGTCTTACAGTGTGACGAATTCATGTAAATTATTTGCATAGTTAATTCAACAATGGAGAGTATCAACACAAGTGTTCTACAAGACATCATAGAGGTAATTCCTCCTTTTCTTAATTGATATAAAACAGAATGTATTGAGCCATTGCAGCTCTGTCATCTATTAAAAATAAATGATATCCTTTTCTTCTTATTCTTTTCCCATTAAGCTTACTGCTTATTGGGTTTAGCATGGATCATCTTGGTTTTCTGGAGACTCAAACAAACAAAGTAGAAGTTTCCTATGGGAACTTCTACTTTGTTTGTTTCCAGTTCTTTAATAGCCGACCGGGCTAGCCGAGTGGGTAAAGTGCCTGCCTGGCAACCCAAAGGTGGCGGGTTTGATTCCCACCTCGGGCTTGGATCAACTTTTTTACTTTTGTTATAGTTTAGTTTTTTGTAAATAATTAAAAGTTTTTTGCAAATATTATTTTACAGTCTTTTCTATCATTTTATTTTATTTTATTATTCAATCAGTCATAAACGGTTGGTGTGTGTGTTTAAAATTGGTGGTATGAATAATCCCAACCTCAGAGGCCTTATTGCAGATATATTATAACTTAAAATCTGAAGCACATACACACTCAAAAAAATATATAAATAAAGGCACTGAGGAAACCCTCGATATTCCCTTGCCAAAACACAAGGGTTCTGCGGAAGAGAGATTAAAAACTTGCCTAAAAGTGCCTCATCAGATGAATTATGATTTTGTAGCTCCATGACCATAGTACTTTCTTGTTAATTCAGTTTTATACATTATCTTTCTAGCTATTTAAACTATTAACAAATAATAACAACATTGATTCTTTCATAAGCAGTATCTTTATGAATTAGCAATTCTATCTACAATGAATATTTTTCAATTTGCAATTTGGCTTCACTGAGATAATATTTAATCTATCTTCACTCTTGAATACTATGTTCTTTAGATCAGTGGCGTATCCAGAAATTTTGTTGGGGGGGGGGGGGTCGTCGAAAGTTAATGTTGATAATGTCTACAAGTGTCAACATGCACTAGTACAATATGTAATAAACTAAGGCAATTATTTTGGATGAAGCAATGCGACTACACTAAAGATTCACTTCTGAACGGTCAGTGCTTTTGCACCATGTTTTCTTCATAGCGAACTGTTCAAGTTGATTAACTGGCATCATTTTAATTGTATCTCATATTGTGAATCAACCTTCACAATGAGTTGCCAAAATATTGCACTGCTTTGAATAAGTAATGCTTCACCAGTGGAGAAGACTAATGTTACTTATTCTCAGCGGATACCACCACCCAGACAGCACCATTTCAAAGCTTGTTGGCTTAATTGTCGGTGGGCGGGCAGGTACCCTATTATTGCAATAGTGACAATCCAGTTGTGAAGTATAAGTCCACAATATGAGAGATGCCTGATGGTGCATAATAGTATAAACTAAGGCAATTATTTTGCATGAAGCAATGGGACTACGCTTAAGATTCACTATTGAACGGTCAGTGCTTTTGCACCATGTTTGGTTCGTAGCGAACTGTTCAAGTCGATAATTGGCATCGTTTTAACTGTATCTCATATTGTGAATCAACCTTCAAAACGAATTGTTGCCAACATTCAAAGTGCTTTGAACAAGTAATGCTTCACCAGTGGAAAAGACTAATGTCTGAATAATGAAGACTACTGCCACAACAGGGTACCTGCCTACCCACCAATTAGTAAGCCAACAAGCTTTGAAACGATGCCATCTGGGTGATGGTATCCGCCGAGAATAAGTAACATTAGTCTTATCCATTGGAAGCGTTACTTATTCAAAACAGTGCAATACCTCGGCAATTCGTTGTGACGGTTGATTCACAATATGAGATACAATTAAAACAATGCCAATTATCGACTTGAACAGTTCACAACGAACAAAATATGGTGCAAAAGCACTGACCGTTCAATAATATATAGTAATATGAACATAATGTTTTTTAGGAGCCGCAGCCAATGGGTGGCGGCTACGCTTTAGATCCCTTCTTATTACACATCTTATACTACAGCAACTTTCCCAAATACTATCTTAATCCTATTAAAATTGCAATGTATACATTTTAATATGCAATTACTAGCGTAATGATGACTGATCGGAGTTTTCCCCCCCCCAGTAACATTTCATTAATGAAAAATGTTACAAGTACCATATACAAAGTAGGCATCGTGCAAGTGCTAGCATGAAGCTTGTCAACTGATAGGGCGTTTACATATTCCTTCGCAATTTTTTACCTCAACGTTTTAACTTCATTCATAAAACTACCTATTACAATCAAAAACCATACTTACCAAACGAATCATTAAATAACGTCAGTAACAAGCAGAAACAATTCCAAAGTTTTATAATTATTGTTGTATTATGCTACAGGATTATACCTAATTAATAAACATGCAAAGGCAATAGCAAGTGTTTCCCATAAGGTAAATTTTGGTGAGTACAGTAAGACTAATTCTCAAGACATCAACAAACAACTGTTGACATCAGCACTAATCAATATGTCCCCTCATTATACAAAACGTGATATATAAAATCAAGAGAAGTCTTCGTAACGAAACACCAAACACAATTTTACGTTAAGCCCCGCTACAGACACATGACGTCATAAAAAGTAACCTCGGTCACAATGATATATGAATATAAACAATCTAATACTTCCAAACCTCACGTGCAATTAGAAAAGTAGGGAGGATTTACAACATGGGTCTAATACTTCCAAACCTCAAGTGCAATTAGAAAAGTAGGGAGGATTTGTGTTCTTTTCAGAAATGCTAACACATAAAAATAAAGCTAAATAAATATTCTTTAATTGTATAAAAACTTCAACTAAAATACATTTCTATTTAAATATTAAATGTACTCTAATAAATAGTAAATATTATAAGGGTTTCTTGGGATAATTTTCGATGTGTTCTTTTTGATATTATAGCCCTGGAGCCCAGTCAGTTTGCGTAGTAATTTCGATTGCAGTCGTTTACCTCGTGAGGAAAATGACTGGGTTAGAATTAATCCCATAAAACTTTACTGTGGTTCCTCAGGGACCAGGAGAAATTTTTATGGGATGGCATTGGAACCGCGGCGGTTAATCGTTAAGGGGTTAGACCTGTACGTTTTCTTTTACCCAATGCAATCCAGCAAAATGCGCAACTCAGGAATAATAGAATACTTGCAGTTTACAGACAATATACTCTGATGCCTCGATGCAGGGACAAATGCAATGGGCCCCATGGTTAGTCAACGCAAATGCGTAGGCTTGCCCACCCAGGGGAGTCTCATTATGGAGACTTATATGTAAATCCAGCCCTGAGCGAGTGTCCCATATTTTGGCACCATGTCAGAATTATATTCACTTTGATTTCCGTTCACTGAAGGTATGGTGTAACTAGCTAATTAAATACAATTATGAAGCAATACATTAAAAAGTGCGACATTTATTTCTTCGCAAGCTGAATTCATATGCAGCGGCTGGAGATTCTTGACACATTCTTTCTCTGTAAAAGGAACAATTGACACATTCGATTTCAGATGGCAATGATATAATCGAAAATGATGCAAAAACAATCCACGCAGTAGCACAATGGTATCGTCACCGCTCTCCCCACACCGGGTGGAAAAGGCCCGGTTAGAATTCCCTCGATGACGGGAGGAACTTTAATGGGTATTTTTCTTTCCGTGGCAGAGTTAGTCGGTCTCAGGCGTGATAGCAAGGTTGTCCCCACCCCCAAGAAACTGTTTTGTTTTGTTTTTTTCGTCCAGCAAAACAGACAAATCGACCAGGGCACAGAAGCAATTTACAGACACAATACACATGGGTTTGTAAGAAATTACCAGATGATTATAATAATATAATGTTTTTTTTTTGTTTTGTTTTTTTGAAGCAAGAAGGAAGTATATACAACATCAGCCAAAAGAGAAGAAAATACAACTTCCCGTTTCATTTTTCTAACCCATCCAACAGTTTGCTCGCTGTTCCTTGAATTTATTCAGATATCCACAACAACAGATGAAGGTCTGTTTCAGAGGTCAATCACTTGCTGACTAAAGGCAAACTACTACATATCTATTCCACAACAATCCGTATTCAATTTGAATTTATACTTCCTCATTTCCATAGTCTGAATAAGAGGAAGAATCCCATCAGATTTGAAATTGCTCAATCCATTCAAAGCCTTAATACCTAAATAAGATCACCTTGGAGCTACATAAACTATTATATTTAGGCCACCAGAATAATTAATTCATGTGCTGTGTCTTGTGTCTGTTTATTGCGTGTGTTCTATGGTCGATTTGTCTGTTTGCTGGACGAAAAAAACATTGCTATCTAAGCCTGAGACCGATTAACTCAGCCACGGAGTGAAAAAAGCCCATTCAAATTCCTCATGACGACGGAATTCGAACCCGGGCCTTTTCAACCCGGTGTGGGAAGGACGGGGACGATTCCACTGAGCTACAGGCGCAGACTGGAGCTACCTAGTCTCCAGTCGCTGCAATTTGCAGAATTGGAGCCATTCTTGGTATGAATACACCATTCCTTCCGACACCAATCTCGTTGCCCTTTGCCATAATCGTTCCAGCAGCTTGTTATCCTTTCTAAAATGAAGCATCCAGACCTGAATGCTGTAATCAAGATTGGCCTGAATATTTTCTTAAGCAATGGCATAATCACCTCATTCGTGCATATCTTTGATAAAGTCCCACATGCTGTCATGGAAGCCTGTCTGCACTGCTTGGAGAACTTTATATTCAACCGCACAATTACCATCAGGTCTTTTTCATTTTTAAATACTCTGACTGCAGCACCACACAGCTAGCACTCATTCTGTGATTACTGTTACCCATTTGCAATATATTGCATTTGTCAATATTAAACCTCAATTGGCATTACTCACCTCATCTGCTTAATTTTTCTAGATCTTTGTCGCAGTTGTTGTTGTTGTTGGGTTTTAGAAGCATCAACGACTAAGGCCAAATTGCTCCACGTATATTGTCTGTAAACTGCTTCTGTTCTGGGGTAGATTTTCTGTTTGCTGGACTAAAAACCTGAGTTTAAGGGAATATTCCCTGTCATCACCGGCTCTCAAACTCGTCTTTTTCGCTAGGTGGGGAGTGGGTAGAAAGACGGCAATCTTACCAACCGGGCAACCGACGAGACGTTGTCGCATTAGTATACCATCATTAGCCACCCTGCCAAACTACGTATCATCTGCAAATTTAGACATTTACCCAGATATAACTTCATCAATATCGTTAATAAATAAAGAACACAACAGTGGACCCAGCACCGAACAATGGTGGGTTGTGCTGATAACAGTAGTCCATTGCCAACGGGGCTAGCCAGGTGGGTGCCTGCCTGGCAACACAAAGGTATAGGTATGTTGAGTGTCAGACGGCTCCGGGGGTTTCTCCCATCTCCGCGTATGTTCTATGTATCGAGTGACCCTATCTATGCCAGAGGTTGAAAAACAATGTATGGGTCATGTGGTATGTAGTTTGTTGTGCCTATTGTTCATCCGGCCTGTTGGCCGCCGGGCCCCTAGTGAGACCCGACGTTACCATACCTAGCGACGGGTACGCCGGATCAAGTGTACCAAGAGACTAATTATACTCTGGCAAATCCTGCCTCTTACTTTCCTGGGATTTCGGTGACTAGGACCTAAAATAAAGGTTGGAGCGATCGCGGTTGATTTAGGTAAAATCGCTACGTGGGGTTTTACGGTGAAAGAACTATTTCTAGAGAGCATAAAAGGTTGGGAAAAATTTGATGTGAATTAAATTTGGACATGTGGGGAAGTTGTTGCTTTATAAGAGAAAGTGTTGGGAGGGGAGGGTGAAGGCTAGGGGATGAAATAGGAAGAATAGGGGTTGGATAGTAAGGTTACCCCCCCATTTTCAGTGGGGCAGGCCCGTACCAGAGTGAAAATATGGGGAGGCAAGGAGGGGAGAAGAGAAAATACTCTCCTTCCCCCGGGAAATAGGAAAAAACAAGCCCACACATGGGAGTGCAATTTTGGGTCGCCCAGTAGGCCATCTAAATCATCCTAAAGTCTTGTCTTTCTGTGGTATGGTGAGATTTTTTGTATATCTCATACTTGTTTTGAATTCTGCAGTCCTTCTAGTCGGGTTGCCTTAGGTGTATTGCTATCATTGATTTCCTTCTGGAAAATAGATTCTTGGCATATTGACTTAGTGCCTTGTAGTCCTCTTGAGTGTCTAACAGTTTGGGTTCTTGGTTGTCTGATATATATTGGATTGCCGTTATTAGGCGTAGTCGTAGGTCATCATACAGATCGCCGTCAAACATTAAGTGTCTCCAGGACTCCGGGTTGCCACAGGGACAGTTCGCACTATCTATCATGCCAAGTTGTTGAAGCTTAGCTTTAAACGGACCGTGTCCTGTAAGGAGGAAGGTGGTATTCCGACCGGGGTGAAACCATGCTGGTGCCTTAGGGTATAGCTTGGTGACAGTGGGAAGGAATCTTCTAGTCACTGCGCCTTTTTCTGTGTTGCTCCATCTCCTCTGCCAAATCTGGACGAGGTGGTCGGTGATTCTTCTCTTCTCACAGTTACGGGAATTAGTGATGTCAGTGGTGAGGTCATAGATTGCAGCCGATGTGTTTCTGGTAAGATAGTAGTGCAGACCGCAGCGGGTAGCCTCGAGGTCCAAGGGGAGAACCCCTGCCAGGACTTGTAGAGTAGCACTGCTAGTCGTTCTAGTTGCTCTCATCATGGTAAGGAGGATGGTCCTAGGAATGGTTTCAAGGATCCGTTTATTCACTTCTAGTACCGCCCTCACGTACCAGACAGGGGAGCCATAGGTGATGGCAGGGATGAAGAAAATCTGGACAGAAAATTAAATTTTCTGTCCAGGATTATTCCTAGGTATTTAATCTGTTCGCACAGCTTAACTGTTTTATTCTCAATCTTAATTTGTCGTAGTCTCTTTAAGTCTAGCGTACCTTTTAGTAGCACCGATTTTGTCTTCTCGGGTGCACGTTTGAGCAAGTGTAGCTTCGTCCAACGTACCAGCTTTTGCAGGGCATCATTTGCTTGCATTTCTAGGGAGGATCTGCTGTCAGCTTCGAAAGTCAAGACCAAGTCATCTGCATAGGCCTGAGCCTCCACACCACCCAGATCCATGGCGAGGAATTCATCTAAGACAAAGTTACACAGGAGCGGCCCCAGGACGGAACCTGGGGGCAGTCCCTGCGGACTGGGTGACTGAGGCATTTATATGGTGTGTTAACTTGAACTGCTCTATCAACCAGGTAATCCTTCATACAGTTGTAAAGATTCAATGGAGGGTTGGCAGCTCTGAATCTCGCCAAGACTCTCGGCCACCAGAGGGTGTCGAACGCCCCAGCAAAATCCACTGCGGTGACGAGGAAGTATTTCCTTTGACAATGGGTGGCTCTAGAGAGGAGATTCTGTATTGATTCGATAGTGGATTTGCCAGGAGTAAATCCGTATTGTTGTCTTGTTAAGATTTACTTCATTATAATGCCTTGTGATTCGGGTATGTAGTAGCCTTTCGTAAATTTTACGAAGGGTTGGTAGATGGGTCTGTAGGAACTAGGTATCTCCGATGGCCTTGTTGGGTTTTTTAGCAGTGTTAAATTTGCCTTTTTCCACCGTAGTGGAAATGTACCTGCTTCTAGGCAGCAATTGAATAGTTTTAGCAGTAATTCCGGTATATGTTCCGTTGCTTCTTTTGCCATCTCCGGTTCGATTAGGTCGTCCAGGGCTTTTTTATTTTTCGTACGGTTTGCTGCATCCAAAATTTCTTCTAAGGTGAAGGGGGGTTCTATTTGGTCATTATTATAGCAATTATTTTCTTGGCAGATAGCCTGCTGCTCATCTGTTAGTGTTGCTGATGGCAGCTCCTAAAGGATGTTCCCAATCGACTCCTCCCAGGTTATGGTTAAGTTTCCTTGTGCTGCTTTGGTGGCTGCCACGACTTCCCCCCCCTGGGGAGTTTGTGAGTGGTAATTTTGTATACCACACCCCAGGGGTTGCTGTTCCATGACCCTTGTATCAGCCTCTCCCATGATTCTCTTTTCTTTTTCTTTATCTGTTCAGTATAATAATTTTAAGCGATTCTATATTTGTTCCTGAGTTCGGTGATTTCTTGTTGCGGCCAATTTCTCCTAGCCCTCTGAAATTGTTTCCTTTTATGCTGTACTAATTTCCTCATTCGTGTGAGCTCTGGAATCCACCAGGGTGTGGTTCCTGCAGTGGGAATTCCTCTCTTCATGGCTTTCTCTGCTGCTTAAGTTATTATTTTTGTTACATCCTTCTTGAGTCGTTCCGGGTTTTCACTCCCGCATGCCTGCTCCCTCAGTGTGTGCAGCTATTGCTGGCCTGCTGTGAATAGTGTCTCTCGTAAGGTGTCCCACTTTGCCTTGCTGAGTGCGAATCTATTTAGCACGTGCCTGTCGGCAGCTGTTCTTGTCAGGTTCCTTTCTAATGTGAAGGTTATTCTACGATGGTCCGAGGTCGTCCAGGCGTTTCTAACCGTCCAATTTGTGATGTGGGTGTCTATCTCTCTCGTGGCTAATGTTATGTCAATCTCTGCTTCCCATAAGGTGTTGCAGAAGGTCGTCAGACAGATTGGTTTCTAACAACAAATGTGGCTTTGCTACCCACAATCACTCAACAAATCCTCCAGACGAAACCACCTGAAATCCATTATGCTATCGCAGGAAAATCATCAATCACTAACTTGGCAGCCACCACAGAACGCATTCTCTCAGCATTCGAACAAAGAGCTGAGCTAGCAACCACATACCTCGACATAAGCGCAGCCTTTGATGCCGTGTCGATTCCGGCCTTGCTCCTCCTACTTAAGGAGAATTTTCACATTCGAGGTGATATGCTGTGCTTTTTGGAATCACTTCTCAGTCACAGAATACTTATTCTCCATCGGCAGCAACATACCCTATCCTGCGACATTACTGCTGGAGTACCGCAGGGGGGTGTCCTGTCTGGTGTCCTGTTCACAGCCATCATCGTGCCCATTATTGCCTCAACGAATGGTCTCCTATGCTATGCCGATGACTTCAAACTGCTGACTCCAATTAACCCTGGCGACGACCCCGCCCAGCTTAGCAACAGGATCAATTCCCAACTTAAGGATCTAGAATTGTACCTGGCAAACTTCAATCTAAAAATCAACCCTCTGAAGTCTGCTCAGGTTATATTCTCCCTTAAATCCATGCCGACAGTACTCAACGTTTCACTCGCAGGGGTACGAATATCAAACGTACCCTCGCACACAGACCTTGGCGTTCTGTTCGACCAAAAGATGTCCTTTGTCCACCAGATCGACAAACTCAGTACCAGATTTTCTCCTCTACGGTGGATCTCAAAGCAGCAGCTGCTACACGTCCGACATCCTGCCACTGTTAAAAGGTTCATCACCTCCACCGTCTACCCTGCCATTCTCTATGGTGCAGAAATATGGGCCTCTGCTGCACATACAAACCTCAAGCGGGTGTACACTGCTGAATACTGGCTACTGAAATGGGCGAATAACAAGCTTCGGCTACCTCCCGCTACCACAACTACCATGATGGCACAAGCACTCGACATCCCGAGGTTGAAGTTCCTGATCGTTGAAAAGAGGCTGGTCTTCACAGCCAAACTCATCTCAGGCCAAATATCATCTCCAAATATTTGGAATGCTTGCTCTTGGAGGATTCCACAGCCAAGCCTAAGGTCGGTACCAGCACTTGTGGCTCACCACAACAGGCTTGTACTCACCGAAAGATTTCTGCCCAAGCAGATGCTCGCTGCCCTCAACCGTGTGGACGCCGACATCGACACCATAATAAGTAAAAAGGACAGACACAAGTTTATCAAAACTCTTGAAACCTGAATCACTGCCAACTTGTATTTGTTTTTCTTTATTTGTGTTCAGCTCCTTGTTTTGATGATGTATTTGTATTTCTTTTTGCATTTGTAATCTGTATTTTGTAGCCTTTTGTATGTGTTCGCTATATTTTGTAGCCATTTGAATTTGTACTTATGTTATCTATATGTGAACCCCTGGCGCTCGTCGCCGTGATGGGATATTGTGCTGTAAATCTACTTCACAATAAAGATTTATTTATTTATTTATTTAAATGTGGACATGCATAGGGCAGCTCCTAGAACGTTTGTTCAACTCCGCCTCGTATATCTGTGGAGAGCAGTATCACTACAAATAGGCCAGATGTGTGTGTGATGTCGGTTTGTGTGTATTATGCGGGTGTTCTGTTGTTCTGTTCTGGCCTCTTGGCTACCCAGAAGCATCAGTCACCTGGACAGATGATTCTGGGTACTCGTCCACACCACGGGAAGGTGGGCCAGTCCATGAAAAGCACGTACTGTCTCGAGAGAGAGACTCTGACCCATCTGATGTTGTCAGAAGGTAGGCCAGAATCCTCTAGGGGCCCATTTCAGGGAAAAAAAAAAAAAAAAAAAACGATAACCCATGGTGCTGGATATGGAACCGAAATTAATATAATAAAACATTTATAAAAATAAATAAATAATAAAAAATAAAAATAAATAAAATTTAAAAAAAAGCCAAATAAATTAATAAAAAGAAAAAAAAATTATGATAATAAATAAATGCATAATTTTAACAACAAATATGGAGTTGGCCAGGTGCTCCTGGAGCCTTTGCCCATTCATTGAGGCTCTTCTTTTGGGCGTGCTACTGTGCCAGCCAAAGGTCGCGGGTTCTAATCCCACCTCTGGCTTGGATCAGAGTAATATGCAAAAACTTTGGGAGGTGCATTATGGTCACAGAAGCCAATGCGCCAACAACTGACAAAAAAAAAAAAAAAAAAAAAACATTAGTCCATGCAGAGCAGTATCTATTAATAGCCACTCTCTCTCTTCTTCCGCTCAACCGTTGCTTCATACACAGCAGTAAGTTCCATTAACACCACACCGCTCTAATTCATAGAATAGTCTCTTACATGCAACAGTATCAGAAACTTTCCTGAAATCCAAGCATATGATATCAAAATATTTTTTTGCATCCAGTTCCTTTGTAGAGCCTCAAAGTATATAATCAAATTGGGCAGACAAGATCGTCCCAGAAAACCATGATGACCCTGAAATATAAATGAATTCCAGCGAAGGGGATCTTGCATTACTTCTTTAACTAGGGACTCCATTATTTTTTCCGGATCAGAAGTTAGGCTAAGAGGTCTGTAATTATTCATGTGACTCTTTGATCACTTCGTTGTGAACTGGGGACATATTCCCATGCCTCCTATCCATGGGGACTTCTCTTGCATCCAATGATACTCTCATAATTATGGCTAAGGGTTTGCTTTCTCCTTTACGGCCTCGGAGGCCTCATTTAAGAAGGATGTAGAGCTGCTGAAACGAGTACAGAGAACGGCAACAAGATTAGTGAATGGAACAAAGGGGTGCTCTTACGAAGAAAGGCTTAAGTTTTGCAAATTACAGTGTCTGGAGACTAGGCACCAGCAAGGTGATCTGATAGAGGTGTATAAAGCCTTGAATGGTTTGAGCATGCTCAATGCTGATGGGATTCTTCCTCTAGCTCAGAAAAATCACCTGAGAGGGCATAAATTCAAATTGAGGAAAGACATGTAGGATAGACGTGCGGAAATTTGCCTTTAGCCAGCGGGTGGTTGGTTGGTGGAACAGACTTCCATCCCTTATCGTGGAAGTTGATAGCCTAAATAAGTTTAAGGCTCAGCTGGACAGGCATTTTAAACGAAGAGAGGGGTGAAGTGGAAGTGGTTTTTTTTTTTTTTTTTTTTTTGGCTGATGCTGCATAAGCTTGCTTTCTTGCATCAAATTCCTCTACTAATGCTAATTGTATAGATCCCATCCAACCCAGGTATTTTTCTTAAGTTTAACTTCTGCAAATTCTCGTCCACTTTCCTCTCAGTTATTGCAATATAATTTAGTAGCCTGAAAGAGTTTGATAAACTTCTGCCACTCCCTTTAAGAATTCCTGATGATTGAATGTAGATGCAAAACACTAATTCGGCTTGTCAGAAACGTGAAGATGATCATCAACAGCTTTCTTAAACTTATGCTTAATACCATTCATATTCGTTTTTCTTTACACACGTTTACGCGCTATAATCACAGTACTAGAAGTGCGAGCGTGGGAAGCACCTCTAGTGCAAGCCACGGATGACGTCACTTCCGTGACCGATCAAATTTAATCGGTAGAAAGTCGGATAAACTGCGAACCCATTGTTAAAATATTCACAGCTCACCACTGGATATACGGTGATGGTACGAACGCTGCATTTTGATTAATCGCCATGAGCTGAACACTACAATTGGTTGTTCTATGAACCGTGAGACTGAAGTCTGATTCAGTTACTGTACAACCGAAGTGGCGTTATCATATAGTCTTCTAGAGAACGAGCATTCTGGTACTATTTTTTTTAGCAATACACCTCTGGATCATACCCATCTTAATTTCCACTCCAATAATTCCAATTTGTTTACATAATGCACAGCCAAGTTTCTTATTTTGATAATTTTGCCAATTATACTTCACATACGAGTCTTTTTTTGATCAACAGTCCAGCACCCTTAATCAGGCCTTTATGTCAGTCATCCCTTGCTGTTGGACATGGATGCTATCAGGAACAAAAACAGCCTTTAACACAGTCTCCGTAGTGAAGTCTATACTCACATTTTCACTTGATTTCTTAACTGTAGAAGATGAAAAGAAACTAGTAATTATTTTCAGTATTTACTTTACGGTTCAAGACAGCTTTTTTTTTATAATTTTTTTCTTTATTTAATACTAATTCACTCATAATCTCGTTACCAATCTATCTCACTGGGAATTTAAAGAAAGCATCTAAGTTGAAAATGCACAAATACAAAGTTATTAATGTTGAACAAAGTTTTACATTGTAAGAATCACTGAAAAACTACACTGGTGTGCAAAATTAAGGACCAGTCAGGTTTTCACCTGTAGTTACTCATAGGAGTGGCCTGGATATGGGAAAAGCATACCAAAGGAACCTCGTGAGGTACAGAAATGATGAAGAACACAACGGAAACGGTACAGAGGGACTTTATTCAAACATGGCAACATAACACTGGCTGCCATGACACAGATGCATCACCCAAAGATGGAACAAAGGGAAGAGGTGGTCCTCAGTAGGAGACGTGGCCACCCCTAATGTCGATGCAGGTTTTGCACTGCCTGTCCATACTTAAAACAATGTTGTTGATAAGTTCTTGGGGTAACGTCGTCCATTCCTCTGTTAGCGCCATCTTCGGATGGTTAACATTTTCTGGTGGGTGTGGACATGCCGCTAGGCATCTCCCCACTGTCCCATATGTGTTCGATGAGATTTAGACCGGGGGTAACAGGCCGTCCAATCCATACGAACAATGTTCTCACTTTCCAAAAGCTGCAGTGCGATGGCGTGTAGCGTTATCATCCATAAGCACGAACTCGGGGCCAATAGCACCTCAGAACAGATGCACTCGGTGAAGGATTACCTCAGTACTGTAACCGGTACACCGGTTACAGTACCGGCTTCCAGTATCTAGAGTTGTGTATGTCCATCCAAGATAACGCCTCCCCAGATGAGAACACCTCAACCGCCATATCGATACCTTTCAGTGGTGTTTGCGGGATGATATTGTGTGCCAACCTCTCGCCAGATCAGCTGACGTCCAGAATCGCTGCTGACACTGAATCTACTCTCATCAGTAAAGAATACTTTACCCCATTGCGCTACTATCCAGTCCTTGTGTTCGATGCACCACTGTAAACGGTGTCTCCGATGGGTAGGTGTTAAAGGGACACAGCGTACTGGCTGTCGAGCAAACAGTCTACCTTTGTGGAGTTGTCTGGCCACAGTTAATAGCGATATCCTGCGTCCTGTGCAGCTGATTTGCAATGGATCCCGCCGTCTGGTGTCTGTCCCTCTTGGCCTGTAGAAGTATATAGCGATCATTGGGCATTGTTTTTCGTGGACGACCACCACTGGTCCTTCGAAAGGCTGTACCTGTTATTCTGAAGGCCGACCACGCATGTGAGACGATGCTATGGGCGATTCCGGGCTCCTCGCACGTCGACCTTCCGAATTATTCGACCCCGGGCAAAGTCATCCAGATGTTGTCTAATGGCTATTTCGTTGTCTGTAGCGCTGTATGAAACCAATCGAAAGTCTGTAACAATCGTGCTCATCATTCCGTAATTTGCACATAACTACTGAACCGATGCTTTTATCTGTTTATGTGAACCCTCTCATCACGATTCAATTCAAAATTTTTGCATGTGCACCAGCTTTCTATTGAATGGCCAGTTATGCAAATCGCCACAGGCTGTTTCGTTTGATTTTGTGATTGTAACCTTTAGAAAAAATGGTGTCGGTCCTTAAGTTTTACACACCATATCCTTGTATGGAAGGTTCATACATACTTACAGGACATGGTTCATTGTTTTGTTGTTATGGGAGTTTAATGGCGCATAAGCTACTATAGCTATAATGCACCTAACATGGTTCACTGAAAGCGAAATTACATCAGTTAGGATTGGAAGATGAGGCCTACTCTGTTTGTGGCATGATAGAGTCATGGGATCATGTGTTATACGATTGTAATTTGTGTGGTGAGTTCAGATATGAGCTGATACATTTGGTGGCTAATTTTGGCAGGGGGAATGAGGCAGTGTTGTTGTCTTCAGCTGTTAATTATGATGCATTACAGCATTTTTGTAGAATGGTTTTTAGAAAGAGGTTGTTGTCAGTTAGTACTATTACTGAATAATTGCATTAATGACGTTACTAATATGTTTATATTAATTATGCCCGTACATTTTTTTTTTTCCCTGCTGGCTTCCTGTGGATTCAGGTTGCGGGATGATATCCCGAATTTGGAAGTTATCTCCTGGGGTGTGAATATATATAATTTTTGTTTTTATTGTATTTCTTTTTTTATTTTGCGAGATCCTAGGAGTGTGCATCCTAGTGTCGGGATTCTGTCACCACTAGTCTTGCACTTCAGTAGTGGGTGCGGAAGTTATATCGTACCGTCTGTGATAGCAGACCCAGGCCTGGCTTTTCGTGCCAGGGCAGACACCGGGTGATATTTGTCCAACTGTGGCCATCAACTGGTGGTTGAGTGGCCTGTTCTCTTTAACATATTACACACACTTACATTAACAGACCACCATATTTAGATGAGTAATATGCCTGCAATTATATTGGTGGAGATGGATGTAGATCCGGGTGTCACCCTGTGACGGAAACATACATACACCGGTGTAGTAGGGAACCAGTACGAGCCCTTAGGAAATGGTATTTACAAATGGGAACGAGTAAACAAAAAAAGGTACATGGGTTTTCCGAAATGAGTGTTACTTTTTAGATGAACAGGACACCTGCGAAAGTGGGATAAACCCTAATAATATAAGTTTACAGTCGGACTTCTATATAACGAAATCGATGTTTGCCCGCAAAATTTCGTTATAAAGAAATGTGACCTTTTCCACAATAAAAAATAATTCAACATTCAGAAATACAGCAAAAGGTAAGTAAATCAGAAATAAGTGGGAAGAAATAAATTTGCTAACGTTTCAAAACAATTTATTAATTTTATGTATTAATATTAAACATAAAATATTAGGATACGATTTTTTTTTTCGTACGTACATGATGCGCACAATATTGAGAATTATTTTGAAAAATATTTGGTTATCTTTTGTAGTACACTGGATTTTAGTGTACATCGAGCATTAAAACAATATCCACATTAGTTTATAATACAATTTTCTTCACACTGGAGGCCTCGACGAAGTTTCAAAAGCTGCCAAGATTTCATGTTTCGAAGTTATAATACCTTCGTTGTCCTCATTTTCCTTCTCTAGTCATCGATATTGTCACTAATTAAATTTGAATTTTTTTGTAGTACACTGGATTTTAGTGTACATCGAGTATCCGAATAGTACACTGAATATCCGAATGAATGTCAGTCATTCATTCGGATATTCAGATACTGTGACCATGTAAACAGAGAAGGAAATTTACGGAAAGTGTGAATGACACACTTTCGCAGAACAACAGATAATTATATGTCAGGGTAAAAGAAAACCATTTTCTGCTAATTTCCTGTTGGAGAATTTGGGAATACCCCTTGAATTGCTCACTGTTCACCAGCCCGACTTCTCGGTACATATGTTGGACAGGTCGCCAGATAAGTTTTACGACTACCCTTAAGTTGTAGAGTCGTAATCCCTTTAGCTCTCCTAAGGAGTTAATTAGTGCTTAACAACAGCAGTATTGCCTGTCATTCATTCGGATATTCAGATACTGTGACCATGTAAACAGAGAAGGAAATTTACGGAAAGTGTGAATGACACACTTTCGCAGAACAACAGATAATTATATGTCAGGGTAAAAGAAAACCATTTTCTGCTAATTTCCTGTTGGAGAATTTGGGAATACCCCTTGAATTGCTCACTGTTCACCAGCCCGACTTCTCGGTACATATGTTGGACAGGTCGCCAGATAAGTTTTACGACTACCCTTAAGTTGTAGAGTCGCAATCCCTTTAGCTCTCCTAAGGAGTTAATTAGTGCTTAACAACAGCAGTATTGCCTGAAGGCTGGAAGTGCGAACCGTTAAGTTTCTCCTAATCCATTCGTTATATGAAAATTTTCTTCATTCAACGGAAACTATTTTAAATGTAATGACCAAGAAAAATTCAAAAAAAAATCGCTAAATAGAAAAATTATTACACAAAATATATATTATTATTATTAGCCATATGGTGCAAGGAAGCCTGAGGCTTATGCTGCACCAGCCAAAAAAAAAAAATTTGAGTTACCCTGTGTGTGTGTGTGTGTGTGTGTGTGTGAGAGAGAGAGAGAGAGAGAGAGAGAGAGAGAGAGAGAGAGAGAGAGAGAGAGAGAGAAGTAGAAGCAAATCACCAAGAAAGAGAAGAATGATGATATCCAGCTGAGGACCCTGGGTGTGCCAAGCCCATACTCACCAGATGTGAGCCCATGGGATGAGTATAATAAAAAACTGTACTGGGAAATAGATTCGGCCAGTGAATCAGTGTCTTATAATGGGGGACTTTAACTTTCCAGACATTGACCGGAATCTGTGGGTTAGTCACCCACACACCAGCAAGGCTTCTGTGGATCCATTGGATGACTGTTTTCAACATCAGCATGTTCAGGAGCAATAACTAGAGGGAGTAATAATCTTGATCCGACTATCAGTAGTGACCCCTCATACATCAAGAATCTGCAGACAAAGGAACCACCAGGTGGCAGCGACCACAGTGCGCCGAAGTGGGACCCACTCAAAGAGGTAACTACCATCAGGGGTAAAGGGAAAGGTTTTTGCTTTCGTAAAGGTGACTATGGAGGTCTGAGACAGTATTCAAATTCTACACGGTGGGACCAACTGATGATTACCAACAGCAAACTCAAAATGGGAGACATTCAAAGAATCCATCTTGGAAGCCACCAGGCCTTACACACCAACCGAGAAACACTGTTCAAGGCCCAGGTCTCAATGGATGTCAGATGAACCAATGAGACATATGGCAGACAAGAAAAATGCATGGGACACATATAAATTAATGAGTGACATGGAAGCCCATGATAGATATAAGCTGGTCCTCAACCAAGCCACAAAGGAGATTAGGCAGGCAAAGGCAGATTATGAGAAATCTTTGGCAACAGATGCAAAGAAAAACAGCAAAGAGTTCTTTACCCATGTATACTCCAGAAGGAAAGGGACGAATCAGACTGATCCACCAGACATTGATGGTTCAACCGCTGATGATCCCGCTCAGGCGGCCAACAAACCAAACGAGCACCTTGCATCTACATTCACACATGAGGAGTTATTCAGGGAGGGTAATACCAGAGGTGAAGTAAACTCTGGCAGTGAGCTAGATGATATTGAAATAACTAAGAGGAAAGTGGAGGAGAAACCGTTGAAGACAAACACAAAAAAGGCACTCGGGGTGGATGGGATCTATCCAGTTATATTAAAGGAGTCAGCACAGGAAGTAAGCACACCCTCAGCCACAATTACTAGAGCCTCCCCGGACTCAGGAGAGGCACCCATGAACCGGAGACGCGCAAATGCGACCCCACTTCACAGAGGAGGATCAAAAGGCAAAACAAGCAATTATAGACCCGCTAGTTCAACCTCCGCTCCAGTGAAATCAATGGAGGCACTGGTTAAAGAAGCACTGCAGGATCATCTAGGCAAGATTTCAATTATAGCTCGGACACAGCATGGTTTTGTTAAGGGCAAGTCCTGTCTGACCAATCTGATTGGACACCGCGATGTGATCACAAAGGAAATGGATGCAGGGAATAACTTTGATATCATATATTTGGATCTTAGAAAGGCTTTGATACTGTTGCACATAGAAGACTGCTGCACAAATTGGAGCAGTGTGGCATTGGAGGTAAATTGTTGCTATGGATAAAGGGGTGGGAGAAGACAGAGGGTGGTAATCAATGGACCAATGTTATTAGTCGAGTCCCCCAGGGTTCAGTTTTCGGTCCATTGTTGCTTCCTGTATTTATAAATGACATCGATGATGGTATATCAGGCTCAATGTCCGAGTTTGTAGACGATATGAAGGTTGGCAGGGTTGTCAAGGACACCAATGACAGTAGTGTTGCAGCACTGTACTGTACTAATGACAGTACAGTGCTGCAACAGGATCTAGAAAAGTTGAGCAGATGGGCTGAGAGGCGGAAAATGAAGTTTAACACTGACAAATGCAAAGCACTACACATGGGAAGGAAGCAATAACCCGAGAGCAACATACCAGCTCTGTGGCACCACACTGACAGTGGTAGAAAATGAAAAGGATCTGAGAGCAATTGTGCAGGCAGACATGAAGCTCTCTGAGCAGTGCAGACGGTCTACAATAATAGCCCATGGTGCCCCGCCAATGATATACAGGAGTTTCTCTAGCAGGAATAAAGAGGCTACCCTGCATAAGGCAATAGTCAGGCCACACCCTGAGCACCGCACACAGGTCCGGAGGCCCCACTCCAAGAAGGATGCAGAGCTGCTGGAACAAGTGCAGAGAAGGCAACAAGAAAAGTAAATGTAACGAAGGGTTGCTCCTACGAAGAAAGGCTTAAGTCCCGAAGACCACAGCGTTTGGAGGATAGGCACCCACGGGGTGATCCGATTGAGGTGCTTAAACCTTGAATAGTCCGAGCACGCTCAATGCTGACCGGATTCTTCCTCCCGCTCAGAATAATCACCTGAGAGGGCATAAACCCAAACTGAGGAAAGACAGCTGCAGGACAGATGTGCAGAAGCCCGCCCCCAGCCAGCCGATTGGTGGAACAGACTCCCATCCTCTGTTGTGGAAGTCGACAGCCTAAATAAATTTAAGGCTGAGCCGGACAGGTATTTGGAACGAAGGGAGGGGTGAAATGGGTGCAGGTTTTTTTTTTTTTTTTTTTTTGGCTGATGCTGCATAAGCTTGCTTTCCTGCATTGTATGCTTTTACTAATGCTAATGTGCTCAGTCAAGTTGAGATCCAGTGACTGGGCTAAGAAATATGGTAAAGTCACTGTCATGCTTGGATAACCATTTATAAACAATCCCTATTATGTGATAATGGCACATTATCCTGCTAGAACATTATCCTATTTGGTAACTATTACCAAATAGATAAATTGTGACAAGTCAGAAGCTTTGAGAAGTCAAAAGGTAAGGTTTTTATTCCAATACTGCAACATAGTTGGCAGTTGGTCCCCAACAATGTTCATGTACTCTCTGGAATTTAGACATTGATTCACCAATATCAGGGAATCTAAAGTATTCCATGAAAACACTCTTCCATACCATCAGCCTGCAGTGTAAACACTTGGCCTATGAATGGTCTGTCGATTTGTGCTGTTATTGTACCCATGTCCTGCTGTCACCTTGAAATAACTGGAACTAGAATTCATTGGACCAATTGACCATTTCCACTCCTCAAATGGTCAGTGTAAGTATTCCTTTAACCCCTGTACTGTATCATGAGCTTCAATGCATTGTGTGTTCTGATGACCTATCTCTTGTACTACAATGTCAGTTTCTCAATTGTGGCCTGTCTTATATTATGACCAGCTATAATTTCACCCTCTACTGGCCTCATACATCAACAAGACTACATTTAACTGGATGCTTTCTAATTGCTGAACCATTCTTTGTATACTCTAGACACTGTTGTGTGTAAACACCCTTAAGAGTTGCAATGTCTGTGATATTTAGTACATATGATACTGACTATCATTATGCCTTCAAAATCACTAATATGCTGTTGGCCCATTCTTCCACTGGATTACATAACACTGATTGCCTCAGTATCTTACTACCTGCTTTATGTAATGGGTATGGACACTTGATACTGTCTTCGATAAACTAACCACTCAGTCTGTGAGTACATATTCTGCCATATAAGAACAGTATTATATTACAAGGGCTCACATCTGATGAGTATGGGCTTGGCACGCCCAGGATCCTGAGCTGGATATCATCATTCTTCTCTTCTTGGCAATTCCCTTCTACTTTTGACTTTCTCTCTCTCTCTCTCAGGGTAATTTGTGAATTTTTTTGGCTTGTGCAGCATAAGTCTCAGCCATCCTTGCACCATATAGCTAATCATAATAATATGCATAAATGCTTTAAAAAATTATATATATATTATTTATACTATTTTCGTTTTCAAATTTTATTAATTTTTAACTTTTTTTTTCGAAATTTATTTCAAATTTAGTGCACTTTACAGCATGCCAAATTTGAAAGTTATGAACGTTTCTTCCTGTAGAGTAGTAGGCATCTTGAGTGAATATTTTGTTTCATGTTCCTGTCTTTATCTGAATGCAATAACAAATCTTTCAAGAACAACTCGTGAGACAGTAGATGCTGACACAACTCGTGGGACAGGAAAAGCAGTAACTTTGAACTAAAATAAACACAATTCCACACAGATTAATAGATATCTTGATTGAATATCACATTTTTCATGTTTTTATCTTTCTTATGTGAAAACAATAAAATTTTCCAAAATCAACTTTAGTAAAACTGTAGATATTCTATTTTTGGGACCAAAAAAGCATGTAATCTTAAACTATAAAAAACAAACACAGAGTTAAAACTTTTATAACGATGTTGGTGCTTGTCCAGTCTCATGTTTTTCCAAGTGAAAAAGAAATAGTTACAGAGATGGTGGTGCTACACCTTACAGGTACAAGCATTAATTACTCTACAAAAAACTTTAAAAAATTTCAGAGGCTATTGCAGTAAAAGTTTGGCACTGTTTAGCAAGCTAAAAAAATTTCAGATGTTTAACCTTTAATTAACGATGCGGTTACTGGCATCCCTAATTGTAACAAAAATGGTGCCACTGCACCCGACGTGTAAATTTTCTCTTTAATTACTGTAAAAGGTTTATGAAATTTGTTAATTCTTGAAATATATCAATATTTTATCTTTTCTTAGTGCATTAAAGGCTCTTAGTCTTAATTCATCTGATACACCATAATGCATCATTAAGATGCCCTTAATGCATATTTGGCTCTTCTTCGGCGGGTGGGCACCCAAGCCATGCAATGACGGCAAAACAGCTATGAAGCACAACTCCACAATATGAGAGATGCCTGATGATATGAGATATGCCAGATGAATTAAGAATCTCTCATATCATCAGGCATCTCTCATATTGCGGAGCTACACCTCATAACTGCCCTGCCGTCACCACATGACTCCGGCACCCACCCACCGAAGAAGAGCCAAATAGTCCTGAAACGGTGCCATCTGGGTGGTATCCACTGAGAATAAGTAACAACAGTCTTCTCCTTTGGTGAAACATTACTTATTCGAAGTAGTGCAATATCTTGGCAACTCGTTGTGAAGGTATTCACAATATGAGATATAACTTAAACGATGCCGCCTTTGCAAAAATTTGCTAATTCAGTTTAGCTGTGTACTAATATGATGCATATAATTAGATGCTATTATTCACTTTCATTTCAAAATTTTTCAAAATTTATTTCAAATTTAGCACACTATTGAAGCACATGAATTTGAAAAAAATGAAATGAATTTGAGAATTATTCAAATTTTGCATGCTTCATAATGTACTAAATTTGGATATTACACGTGTTGCTAAATATCTCTCCCAAATGATTATTGTTTTCCATATTTCCTTGTTCATTAATCAAAAATGATAACGAATATATCAAATAAATCTTTTATAAAGGCATAGTTTACAATCATTAGAAACTGCTAATAGTCATTAGATCACATAAAATAGTTTCAAAAATAACTTGAACTAGAAACAGACACACAATTTTAAGCCTTTTAGCTGCTGGGTATTATTAATGCTAAAACTATGGGAAAATAATAAATAAAATTTCAAACCATACTAAGTAAAAATTTGTCTATATTTCGGAAGGTACGGAAAATAACACTGTTTCTTCAACCAACAATTTCCACGAAGGAATCGTTATTTTTGAGTGACACCTCACAGGTGTAGTGCATACAATGCAAGGTTAAAGAGTAGCATCATTTTATAACTACACCTGTCAGGTGCACCACCACCACTGCCAAGTTTTAAATATGATTTGCACTGCATAAATTAATGTTCCTTATGATAAAAGCAAGTTTCGAACCATAGTGATTCTCCCTGGGTCATGTCTACTTAATAGCATGTGCCCAGACATAAAATGAGAGGGTTCCAAAATTAAATTTAAAAATGAATATAAATAAATAACCAAAAATATTGACTAAAAAGGCGAGGCAGGTGAAGGTGCTGAAAACTAACAGTTTCTTAAAAGACCTAAATGTGCTGAGAAACAATTTTCTAAACTGTAATTCTTAATGTAATTCTAACTAGTAATTCTAAATTTAGCTTAATCAATGAATTTTACCTTCATGGCACATACAGCAGACTAGTCTTATCCAACACTTTTTTAACAAATGATTCTAACCTGTGAATAAATGACATAAATCAGTAAGTTCCATACAATTCAAAGAACATAAAAGCAAAAAACACTTCCCACATCATTGGTCTAATTCCTCTAATAACTTGACTAAATCTTCCTTAAAATTATTCAAACCATCCACCCCCTTGCTTCCAAAACACCAGATGGAAATTTGTTCCAAGAATCAACAAACTTCTAGCTGAAAGCAAATTTCATTGCATCTATCCTGTTAAATCTATCCCATTACATCTAACCACCCTTCATCAATTTATGCTCTTTATGTGTGTTGTGTGAGCAAGAGTAAAGATGCCAACTAAATTTAGCTTAATCAATGAATTCAAAGCATTCGACACCTCAATTGGATCTCTTCACCTGTAAATAGAGTCCAGACAATGCAATTTTCAGAAATTAAGTCTTTGTTCATAAGATTGCCCTCTTGTTCTCCCTCACTAATCTTCTTGCTCTTCTCTGTACCCATTCAAGCAAATCCACATCCTTCTTAAAAAGAGATATCCAGACCAGTGTGCAATACTCAAGATGGGGCCTTGCTTGTAAAATTTCATCTTCCACACTCTCTCTGCTTTCTAAAATTCTTTTATGCCATTCAAGCATGCATACTCCTGACATAGTATAATCTTCATAAACTCTACATAACTGCTCATAACCTTCAATTGCTGTTTGCTTAAAAATTTGAAGTTAATTCATTGTTCAATTCTTTTGTCATTTTTACAGCAAACTGCAAAAATACAAGGTAATGAAATCCTGTCTCACTGCAAAGTAAATGAATGCAACTTGGCAGACGATTTGGGAAAGGTTTAATGTCAACTGCTGCCTTTGTTTCATAGGTGGGTATACATAATTATATTGTCATATATCGCACAAGAATAAAATAATAATAATCCAGATCCTTAGTATTCCAATGCGGGACACTGGGGGGGGGGAAATACACACACATTTTTTAAAATTTATTTTTAAAAAATAAATCCAAATTCACACAAGTTCTGTCCAATATGAAACCCTCATGTTGGACAGAACTTGTGTGATCGAAACCGCTAATATTCGTAAATTCGGTCAAATGCTGTGATTTTCTCTTGTAGAGAAGCCGTGTCTTCATTTGAATTTAGACCAAATAAAAATAGGATAATAAATATAATGCATAGGGTATTAAGAAATACAGTATTAACATTTTGAAATATATTTTAAGTCAGGAAAGGTGCCCCTCCTGTTAACGCTACATGACGAAGGAAGGACGTGAACTGAAAAAAATAGTTATTAGCAGAAAAAAAAAAAAAAAGAACTTATTAGAGGGGTCACGTTTTTAATCGACTTAAAATTTTTGTTCAGTGAAAAAATACATACTTCTTTTAACAATGAAAACAAGATAATATAATGAAATATATTTTTCCGCTGAGTGAATTTTTCTTAATACAGTAATTCTTCATTATTTTATAGTTTGCTTTCAGCGTTTCTATGGTCATTTGTATTCTGATACAAGAAGTGAGAGGCTGTTACTGTATATAAAAGATTATAGCAGTTTAGTTTTTTTTAGTAAGCTTTCATTTTGAACTATTTAAAAAAAAAAACGGTTATGTTTGTTTACACCACCAATTCGGGACGCATTCAAGCGAAAAACGGTGTCCATATGTCCATAATCTTGTATACCATTGATTACGAAAACCGTTTTATACATGAATCTGTTCCCGACCCCAGGGGCTCACATCTGGTGAGTATGGGCTTGGCACACCCAGGGTCCTGAGATGGATATCATTATTCTTCTCTTTCTTGGTGATTCCCTTCCCTTCTCTCTCTCAGTGTAACTCAAAAATGTTATTTTTTTGCCGTGTGCAGCAAAAGCTGGCTTCTTTACACCATATGGATGATAATGATAATAATGAATTAGTGGCGTAAGTTTTTTAACTACTTCAAAATGAAAATATACAGAGGCGGATTTAACGGGGGCGCACCCCCGGGCCCACGAAAAACCCCAACAAATTAGTTGAACATATGACGTAGCCCAGTGGTGAGGAGCGAGAGTGCATAGCACGCGTTCCTTGAGTTCACCTGGGTTCAACCCCGTGACTACTAAATACGATGAATATTTGTATGGACGATTTATTGTAAACTCTACTGACTTGGTTGTCGTGCCGGAGTATAAACAGCAAATTTATTTATTTATATTAGTTCAACTAATAGTTAAACTAATAGTTCAACTATTAGTTCAAAACTTTGTGATTATTATTATGCTATTATATATATATTATATTCAAATTTTATTGGAAATAAAACATTAATAGTACATAATATTTTTTATTTATTTAAAAAAATGGTTAACATGTATTTTTATTTTCCCTGTCTCTCTCTTTTTTTAAGGGACCCAATATTTTCTTCTGCGCCCGGGGGTCTCGACCGACCTTAATCCGCTCCTGAAAATATATTAAAAAAAAAGTTAAAAAAAAAAAAAATTCTTTCGCTTGAATAATCCAGCGCCAAGAGGAAGCAAAGTATCTACTACAAACGTTACGTTTCCAGGATTGTACATCGTATTCTTGCCGGCTGTACTCGCTTGCAAAACGACATTCACTCGAACACAAAATCGTGGTGATAAATATAGAACCACTAATCCACACTCGTTTTGAGAAGTTAGAGTAGATTTGAATCTCCCCCTACTCTACAAGACTCTACTCTTCTGTGCCCTACAAGAGGTCATACAATTTTATTGATTTTTATGATAAATCTATAATACTACACTTTTATGAGACTACAGCAACACTTTTGCCATTTTCACTTCACTTTCAAATTACCCTCAATTCCTTCATTTCAAAATTCTGAATACCATGTGTGGGTATAATTGCAGGTTCTATTATATAACTGCTATTAAGTAAACATATAATTCACATGATATACATATGAGATATTGCTAATTACTAGCCATACTTGCAATATCTGTTCAAGAACCGTAGTAATTTAGTTTGAAAATTGGGAACAATAGTTCAATTAGCATGAAGTCATCCAATTCACTGTATACCTGTAACAATAAATGAAAAATAAGCAATCTTGATCCTTACTATTAATTTTAATAACAGATGTAGATATAAATGAATAATTAGTCTAAAAAAATAACTAACTTTGCAATGCAGCTGTTTATTCTGTACCTAGGTTTTAAGGAAACACCTGATGACAGCAAAAGTTGGCAATTGGGACAAAACGGAAAATTACTTAGAGGAACTTGAATTTTAGCAACTTATTTCATATGATGATAACAAATCACATCAAATAATAAAGGAATGAAATATTTTAATTTTTTTTATTTTTCACATAAAATGTGTTAACATGACTGACACTGGTCTGTTAATACAGTATGAAATTACACCATAAAGCAATAATTATACGTAAATTTAATATACAATAGAATTGGCAACTTAAGATTATTTATTAATTAATGGAGAGCATGTAAAAAGTGGGGCAAAAGTATGAGTGCCCTTATGTGAAATATGACTGCTACGAAAAAAATAAATAAAAATGGAACAAAACATGAATTTAACTTATTTAATAATCATAATCCAAGCATATATCCGTTGGTTTTCATGTTTGTGATATATAGCTTTTGTTTAAATTTGCAGTAATTTTATATCATTGCAAAGCCATATTTTGTTTAATAAGATTTCACAATGAATTAGTGAATATCTTCTAACAATGAATCACTGAGATACTCTCTAACTGCTAATATATAATGAGGAAGAGTTCTGTGCAACTACTAATCTTTATTTCATCCAAGAGTTAAATTATCCAGTGTAAACATGTCTCTTAACAGTGACAAATGATTTTGCTGGTTGAAAGTGGAATTAACGAAAACTGTTTGGTTAAGTCCTTTCTTTGTCATCTCAGCCCAAGTCATGATGTGGAGGACTGTGCTCAAATTTCTTACAATTTGAAGGTTTCATTAGATTCATGTGCAACCTGAATCATAACTGGTGCATTCATCACTAAAGATCACTTTCTGTGCTCCTATATTGAGATATTAACATTATTATTTTTTATTATTATTATTAGCCATATGGTGCAAGGAAGCCTGAGGCTTATGCTGCACCAGCCAAAAAAAAATTCTGCATTACCCTGAGAGAGAGAGAGAACACAAGAGTCAGAAAGGAATCACCAAGAAAGAGAATAATGATGATATCCAGCAGCTCAGGACCCTGGGTGTGCCAAGCCCATACTCACCAGATGTGAGCCCCTGGGGTAGTCTTGCCTTTGAATCTAAAATGGTCTTATTATTGAGCTTTTACATTTCTTTTCATCACTGTTCATTGTATTTGTTCAGTGAATCATTTCAGTGGTGATCTTTCAGTTGATGCTTTGATTATAGCACTGCTTTCATTACTGGTGGATGGTTTCATTACCGCTCATCGTGAACTAATGTTATTAGTGGAATCCCTCAGGGTTCAGTGTTGGGTCCATTGTTGTTTACTGCATTTATAAATGATATTGATGATGGTATATCAAGCTTAATGTCCAAGTTTGCAGACGATACGAAGGTTGGCAGGGTTGTTAAGGACACTAATGACAGTATGCTGCTGCAACAGGATCTATAAAAGTTGAGCAGATGGGCTGAGAGGTGGCAAATGCAGTTTAACATTGACAAATGCAAGGTATTACATATGGGAAGCAGCAACCCCAGAGTAATGTATCAACTCTGTGGTACTAAACTGACAGTGGTAGAGAACGAAAAGGACCTGGGGATAATTGTGCAGGCAGATATGAAGTTTTCTGAGCAGTGTAGACGGTCTGCAAGAGTAGCTCATGGTGTCTTGTCAATGATATATAGGAATTTTTCTAGCAGGGATAAGGAAGTGATTATCCCCTTGTATAAGGCAATGGTCAGGCCACACCTTGAGTACTGTATACAGGTCTGGAGGCCTCATTTTAAGAAGGATGTAGAGCTGTTGGAACGAGTACAGAGAAGGGCAACAAGATTAGTGAATGGAAAAAGGGTTGCTCTTACAAAGAAAGGCTTAAGTTTTGCAAATTACAGTGTCTGGAGACTAGGCACCTGAGAGGTGATCTGATTGAGGTGTATAAAGCCTTGAATGGTTTGAGCATGCTCAATGCTGATGGGATTCTTCCTCCTGCTCAGAATAATCACCTGAGAGGACATAAATTCAAATTGAGGAAAGACAGATGTAGGATAGATGTGCGGAAGTTTGCCTTTAAAAGCCAGCGGGTAGTTGTTTGGTGGAAGAGACTTCCCTTGTTGTGGAAGTTGATAGCCTAAATAAATTTAAGGCCGAGCTGTACAGGTATTTTGGAACAAACGGAGGGGTGAAATGGGAACGTTTTTTTTTTTTTTTTTTTTTTTGGCTGATGCTGCATAAGCTTGCTTTCTTGCATCATATGCCTCTACTAATGCTAATGGTCTTTCAGTTCTCAGTTTGATGAACTTTTACTGTTATGTTTTCCTGCCAATTCTCAACATTTTTAAAACAAGACTGTTTGCTTCATCAGAAAAGGCGGTTACACATAGAGGAAGATATTTGATGCATTTAGACCATACAGAAACAAATACTTAAATTTCAGATAAAACAAATTTCTGTTTGGTTCACAAAAACTTCTCATACTAAAATTTACATGGCAATTCATAAATAATAAAGGTTACCATAATAAATGTAATAATAAACACACAAAAAACACTGACATTTAAAATGCTACCAGATGAATACTATCATTCTGTGAATGAATGTTTATGCTGTGAAAACCACTGTCAAAAATAGTTGCAAAAGTTCCATAAAGTGCTGTAACCAGCTTGCAGTTCATGTGGCAGTCAGCTCAAAACTACTTGCTTCCATATCATGGAATCCTAAGCATTGAATATGCGTGGAATATTAAGATTTGTAGAAATGAAACAACTGGAAACTCTCCAAGGACAGTAGGAGGTTGTCATGTTACAAGAAAAGGAAGTGATGTCAAAGCAGCCACTACTGCTCAGACTACTGGCAGGTGGAGAAGCTGTAGGCATATGGTGTCCAGACGTTGTGCCTGCAAACTCAGAAGTGGGTTAAGGCAAGTTATACAAGGATAAAGGAACCCTCTTGGGACTGTGAATGAAACATCTGCTTGCTGTGATCCTTAAAAACTTCCACAGTTGTGGGTCTGATTTCTTGTGCCTTTTTTAGATGCCCTTTCTCTTTTATGTTCTGAAACTACTCATTAACTTGGCTGTAACTCGCAATACCTTTCTCTATTAAAAATATGAAAATTCCATTGTTATTAAAATGACCATCATCCATATGCCAGTGGCTTAAATTTCTAAAGTTATGCCTGCATAATGCTGTCCATGTTCTCAGGATGTGTAGAACAGTACTTAAACAGAAAAGTTACTGAACACCATTTTTTAGCTTTAGGTAATCTTAAAAAAGAAATATCTTAATTAAACATGTGATAGAAATAATCCGATAAAAATATGGGGGAAAGGGCCCAGATTTTTAGTCTATCTTGTTCTTAGAATAATTTGGCAACTATTTATAATGTTTCAAGACACTAAAACAATAAAGGTATATGTGTGGAAGTTTGCCTTCAACCAGTGGGTGGTTGATTGGTGGAACAAACTTCCATCTGTTGTTGTGAAAGTGGGTAGTTTGAATAAATTCAAAGAAGGACTAAACAAATTCTTGGAGGGGATGAATGGATGAGGCGGGTAGTTTTTTTTTTTTTTCTGATGCTCTACAAGCTTGTTTTCTTGCATCATTTGCCACTACTAACATACATAGAGTCCGTGCTTGCCATATGGTGACAGTACTGGAGCAGGAGGAGAACATACCTCCTAATGGTCGTAATGTTTTGACTAACCACAAATAAAGAATATGGGCTTCTGAAAAATCATGGCTTACAATGTTCATGAAGCTCTTAACTGGAAGAGATGATAGTTTAAATATCTGGGCTGCACTGAACTGAAGAATTTTCCCAGATGCTATTCACAATCAGATTTACCAGTCAATAAAAATGAAACTAGTCTTTTATTAAATTCTGCAGTGTCACTTTACAGTCATTACAAACTTGAAGACTTATGGTTTACTGACTATGCCACATGCCTAATGTGTGGTTTTTTTTATCTATACATTTGGCACATTTTCATTATACTTGTATAAAGTTGTTCAAACAAAATTGTGAAAAACCTCACTTCAACGACCTTACTTTTTTTGTAAAGTTAAACAAACACCACCATACTTTTTTTTTTTTTTTTTTTTTATTTGTGACAGGCTATTTGTTTTTGTTGTTTACATTCAGTGTATGTAAAATAAAGAGAAAGCCCACTTGTAAAACTGAAATCAATTTAAACTGTTCAGAATCTTTGGACATGATAAAAAAAACATTAGGATTGCTTCACAAAATACACTCGTGAGCCAAAACACGACCATTGTCTCCATGAACGGATGCATCCCACAGCACCTAGGAGTAACATCACCAACTGGTGCAGCATATATAGTGATGACAAGGATAGTGCTTGTCAGTACACAGCCAGTAAAATGGGGGAAGTTCTCATGGAGTTGTTTGAACTGGGAATAATTTTTGGCACTAAAAAGGCAGGCCAGAATCTCAGCAACTGCAGGTATTGTTAGCTGTTTGAGGGCCACCATAGTGAAGGTGCAATGAGAATAATCCAAAAAGGGACACACAATCTCCAAACGTGCCAGGATAGGGAGACCACCACTGATTGACAGTCGAGGTGAACGGTGGCTGGTACATACTATCCAGGACAACAGACACCTCACAGTCCCTCAATTAACAGCAGACTACAACCCAGTTGCATGCACAGAGAAATGGTTCCAAGCACAACCAGTGGATAGGCCTGTTCATGTGCCCATGTTGACTGACCATCATCGACATCTCTGCCTGCAGTGGGCACTGGAGCACAATTCATGGACAATGGATGACTGGGAAAGAGCTGCTTGGTCTAATGAATCAAAGTTCCAACTCCATCATGCCAGTAGGAGGGTGCATATTCGACAGTGAGCAAGTGAACAGCTGCAACCAGACTGATCAGTTGGATGAAAACAGGGCAGTGGCAGTGGTATTATGGTTTGTGGGAATGTTTTCATGGACATCACTGGGTCTCCTCATTCCCACTGAACTCATCACCAGATCACACCTCAGCATTTGTTTCGGACCAAGTTTTGCCTTACTTGGTGACCATGTGTCAAAATGGCTCTGGCCTCTCTCAACAAGACAATGCCCCATGTCACAAGTCATACATTGTGCAGGAATGGTTCTTGGACAGTGGCTTTTTTTAAATAAATCAATTTTTTGTGTACATAAAAGCTAAAAATCTGCGAATGAATCCAACTGCCTACCGTGTTGGGAATAATTTGCTCACTGGGCATGGACACACAAAGTCGCTGACTAGTGTGACTTCTGAGTTCTACTCAAATGCTGAGTAGTACTACTCATTTAATCCCTTACGGTAGAACTTTAGCTCTTAATTCGTGATTCCCACAGCACAAATTCTCAAATTGCCTATACTGTATTGCCTAAAGGCCAGCAGTGCAAATGTGCAGTAGCAGTAAATATACATAGCAAGTAAGCTTTATTCTGCTTTGTGATTGGGTGCATTCTTGCTGCAATAAAAATTATTTCAGTTATGCATACAGAAAAGTATGATTTAAAAAATCGTACCATTCCTCAGTCCAGAGACACAGCCTCGCAACATATTGCAGTTATCATGGACAACATAAAATTCAATTTATTAAATCGATTGAGAGAAAGTCCAATTTTTGCAATACTGTTAGATGAATCCACAGATATTTCAAACCTTGCCCAACTTATTGTATATGTCAGATACTGCTACGAGGGGGATATTTTAGAGAATTTTCTATTTTGCAAAGCTTTGGAAGGAAGAACGGCAGGCAAGAAGGTTTTTGATGTTATATTTTCTTTCAAACAAATAATCTAACGTGGAACAACTTTGGTTGCGATTTGTACTGTGGCTGCATTAAATAAAGGTTTAAAAGGCAAAGTAAAGGAAATTGCTCCAAATACAGTTTTTAATCATTGCATTATACATAGGAAAGCATTAGTAGCAAAGGAAATGCAAACTGATTTTCACGAAATTTTGAAAGATGCAGTAAGTTTTTAAATTCTGTACAGTGGGATCAACTGACGATGTTACCAACAGTAAATTCTAAGTGGGAAGCATTTAAGGAATTAATCGTGGATGCTACTAAAAGTTTCATACCTATTAAGAAATATTGTTCAAAGTTTAGACCTAAATGGTTATTAAATGAACTAATGAGACTCGTGACAGAGAAGAAAAATGCATGGGATGCATATAAATTATCAAGCGACTCAGAGGCCTATGGCAGATATAAGCTGGTCTGTAATCAGGTCACAAAGGGTTAGGTAGGCAAAGGCAAATTACGAGAAATCTTTGGAAAAAGATGCTAAGAAAAACAGCAAGGATTTCTTTACTTATATAAACTCTAAAAGGAAAGGGATGAATCAGATTGGTCCACTTGATATCGATGGTTTAATGATGATGATCCTGCTCAGATAGCAAAAAAACTGAATGAGTATTTTGCATCTACATTCACACATGAGGAGTTATTAAGGCTTGAAAATGGCAGAAGGTTATCAAATTGTAGCAGGGTGCTTAATGATTTTGTAATAACTGAGAGCAAAGTGGAGGAGAAATTGTTGATGTTAAACATAAGAAAGGCACCTGGGGTGAATGGGATCAATCCAGTTATATTAAAGGAGGCAGCAAAGCAACTAAGCAAACCCTTAGCCATAATTATGAGAGCATCCTTGGACTCAGGGGAGGTTCCCATGGACTGGAGATGTGCAAATGTATCCCCAATTCACAAAGGGGGATCGAAGGGTGACACGAGTAATTACCAGTTAGTTTAACTTCTGTTCCGGGTAAAATAATGGAGTCATTGGTTAAAGATGCATTGTAAGATCATCTAGACAAGAATGCAGCAATAATTCAGACACAGCATGGGTTTGTTAAGGGAAAGTCTTGTCTGGCAAATTTGATAGGATATTATGATATGGATACAAAGGAACTGGATGCAAAAAATAATTTTGATATCATATATTTGGATTTCAGGAAAGCTTTTGACACTGTTGCGCATGGAAGACTATTGTACAAATTGGAGCAGAATGGTATTAAGGGTAAGTTGCTACAATGGATAAAAGGATGGTTGAGTGGGAGAAGACAGAGGGTGGTAACTAATGGGTGCTACTCTTCGTGGACTAATGTTATTAATGGAGTCCCACAGGGTTCGGTGTTGGGTTCTCTGTTGTTTTGTATATTTATCAATGATATTGATGAAGGTATATCAGGCTTAGTGTCAAAGTTTGCAGATGATACAAAAGTTGGCAGGGTTGTTAATGACAGTAATGGCAGTGTGCTACTGCAACAGGATCTAGATAATTTGGTCAGATGGGCTAAGAAGTGGGAACTGAAGTTTAACCTTGACAAATGCAAAGTACTGCATATGGGTAGAAATAACCCCAGAGAAACGTACCAACTGTGTGGTACTACACTTAAGGTGGTAGAAAATGAAAAAATCCTGGGAGTAATTGTGCAGTCAGATGTGAAGTTTTCTGAGCAATGCAGACAGGCTGCCAGGGCAGGTAATAGGGTTTTGTCATAGGAATTTTGCTAGCAGGGAGAAGGAGGTGATTGTCCCTCTGTATAAGGCAATGGTCAGGCCACGCCTTGAGTACTGCGTACAGGTCTGGAGGCCTCATTTTAGGAAGGATGACTGATAGATTTGCTTGAACTAGTTGTTGTTATTTAGGAGCATTAGCAACTAAGGCCATATTGCTCCGAGAATATGCGGTGGTCATTTCCTGACCTTTCCGCATCCTCCATATTTCGTAGTGACGGGTTCGAACCCCTGTCTAATCAAGAAGCGTGCGCTACACACTGCTGCTCCTTCCCATCTGGCTACGGAGGCGCCATTTGCTTGAGAATGTACAGAGAAGGGCAACAAAATTGGTGAAGGGAATGAAGGGATTCTCTTACCAAGAGAGGCTAAGTTCTGCAAATTGCAGTGGCTGGAGACTAGGCACCTGCGCGATGATCTGATTGATGTTTATAAGGCCTTGAATGGGTTGAGCACGCTGAATTCTGATGGGATCCTTCAACTTGTTCAGATTACAAATCTAAGGGGGCATAAATTCAAATTAAGAAAAGACAGATGTAGAACAGATGTGCTGAAATTTGCCTTTAGCCAGCGGGTGGTTAATTGTTGAAACAAACTTCCTTCTGTCGTTGTGGAAGTTGTTAGGTTAAATAAATTTAAGGAGGAACTGGACAGGCATTTGGAGGGAATGGTGTAATATTTTGGCTGATGATGCATAAGCTCATACATTTGCTTTCTTGCATCACATGCCACTACTACTACTAAGTGTGATCAACTTTGTTGAAAGTAGAAGCTTAAACAGCAGACTTTTCGCTATACTTTGTAATGAAATGGGATCCACTTATGAAACGCTTCTTTTATATACGAAAGTGAGGTGGTAAAATGTTGCAACTTCTTTTTGGCCTCAAACATGAAGTTTTATTGTTTTCATCCAAAACAGATCAGAACCATGCTCAATTGTTTACAAATCAAAAATGGCTTGGAAAACCTAGCTACATTGTTGATATATTTGAAAATTTAATGATTTAAATTTAAGTCTTCAAGGACAGGGAACAAATACTGTGTATTAATATTCAGCTTTCAAAAATAAACTTAACCTTTGGAAAACTGAATTTGAGCATAATAATAATACTGAAATGTTCCCATGTTTTTCTGATTTTGTTTATAGCGATAATATTGGCATTTTACAATTTAGAGATATCATTGCCTCCCACCTAACAATGCTAATTAAGAATTTTTCCAAACAATTTAATGTATCTCCAGATAAAAAGTTGTATTGGATCCATGATCCCTTTACTTTTGATATTTCATGTCCCGAAATTACCATTCAGCAAAGGAAAGATCTTACCGACTTGTCATCTGACAAAGCATTACGTGCTTGTTTCAAAACTACAACCTTCGAGATGGGTATCCAGAATTATCAAAAATGGCGATACAAAGATTTGTAGACCCGAGGACAAGCCCTTCAGGTCTACATACTTATGTCATAAAATCAACCGCTATAAAAACAAAACAGCATTTGTGACTTGATCCAGAAGACGACGTGAGATTAGCAATTTCAAATATTGTGTCCAAATATGGACCAAGTATTATCGGTTAGCAGGCTTATCCTTCTCATTAATTGTTTTGTTTTGTATTTGTTCATTTTTTATTGTTTTGTAATCTTAATTGAAGAATAAGAATTTGATTTGTTCTTTTTGCTGTATTCAGTTAAAATATTAAACAATTATTCCTTTCTCAGTACTTAAAATTTTCTTCTACATAATTTATAAAATGCCATTTTTCTTCTCTAAAAATCTTGTCATCCTCCCTGGGCGGGTGTTACAAGATTTTATACCGAGGGGTCGCATCAAATTTATATTTAATAAAGGGGGTCACGAACGAAATAAATTTGCGCACCACTGTTCTAGGATCACATACAAGCATCTACCAGATTCCACCAACATCAATTACATCAAACATGTGGGATGCAGTGGAATGCAGCATTCGCCAGTCCACACCAGTAGTTCAATCCACTGCTGAACTCCAGAACATCCTTCTATCCAGCTGATCCAAGATACCCGAGGAATGTTTTCATGGTCCCATGGAGTCAATACCATGCCAGGTGCAAGTGGTTGTCACAGAGAAAGGTCGCCCAGCACACTATTAGGTAGGTGGTCATAATGCTTTGGCTCATGAGTGTATATCATACTGATTTTTAAAGTATAATGAAAATAATTTTGCAAATTACAGCCAGCCAGTACTTTTTATCCAGTGATAACTATTTCTCCAAGTTTTTAAAATTCTTCATATCTGGTCAGCTTAATTTAAAAAATGGAATGGAAATACTGTAATTAATTTAAAAAAAATTAAAATTTACAAAACATTCTTAAAAATGCAGTTACATTATAAGGAGAGGTAATTAAATTAAGAGGTGATTTAGACTACAGAAAATTTGATTACTTTATTTAAAATTCTTATGTATTTACAATCAATTCTATAGTGTATTTGCGGTTCTTATTTATTTACAAACTAATTCTTTCGAGGGGTGTGGAGGCTTGTATGTGGATTTGTACTGGGGCCCTGGAAATTCATAGTGGGCCCTGCTTACACACAGTATAGTAAAATAAAATAAAATGAAACAAAGATAAGATCTATTAAGAGATAACTACCAAACGATACACTATTATGCCACAAACATTATCATTATTAATAACATCACATCCCAGAACTTCTGCCAGTCCCTTGGTCTCATGCACTACTTCTCTCAATGGTGAAAATGTCTAGTCAGGAAAGAAAAGGGAGGTGACATCTTAAGTGACTGACCCCTGACTAGTCAATCAGAGGAACTCGGTAATCTCACCTGCCCACTGAAGGTTCTCTTGTGATATACATATTATGCAATATACATAGATTTTAATCACTGACCACCAAATAAAAAAAATTCTAAATCTTTTTTATAAACTTATATTGTTGTCAAATACACTACTCTACCATTAATAACTGGACATACCTCCATTGACAGTCAGTTCCTACCCATATGTCAGACACAACTATTGATATGCTCATAGCCCTTCAAGGAGAGAGTGGTACGATTATGAATGCAAGGTGCCACAATTGATAGATTTCCAGTGTAGAATGACAAGTGTAGGGTGCCACATAAGCAATAGGTCTGTATGTGACATGTAAATTTCACTGAAGAACTCTAGTTCAACAACTGATGTGGTAAATTCATTTCTGCAAATGAAAGTGGACTGGTGCTGAAACTTTCATGAAACAAACTCAGAAACCCTCCAAAGCTGAAGGAACATGACAGAAGAGCAGCAAAGAACCATCTGCTTGGAACACAGGTTGACATCACAGCACACTCAGGCCCTCAGTGAGACAAATGGAACACATTAGCAGAAATACAATGCAGAGAATGCTGCGTGATTTGGGTTGCCAAGAAGCTGTCCACAAGCCTTTAATCACCCCGACTGATGTCTTCTAGCTTGGTGTAAAGCCTGCTGTTCTTGGATCGTACACCAATAAAATATTGTTCTTTGCTGTGATGAGTCACAGTACATGGGCTACTGATATGGTGGTCATCGATGGGAGTGGAAGATGCCTCAAGAAACTACCTGCCAGACTATCATCCCAACAATGAAGTTTGGTAGATATAGCATGATTGTCTGGTGCTGTTTATCATGGCTTGGCTTGGGATCAGTGGACAAATGCATGAATGCTGAGGTCTACCTAGACATTTTGGACAGTAATGCATTACCTATGTTATGTCAGCAAGTCATGCTGCTGACATTGTGACAGACTGGTTTGACAACATGAGTATCAAAAAAGTTGGACTGGCTAACACAGAGGCTCGACATCAATCTACAGAGAACCTTTGGGATGAATTAGATGGTCTGATGCATATGAGAAGAAACTGCCCAAAAAACAGAAGGCTGAATTGCAGAAAATATCGGAAGCCATTTACAAAAAACTGGTGGGGAGTGTTCTACAGAGATCAGAGGCTAAAGGTTTCAGCACATTATTAGTTATCAAGTGTCTGAATATTAATGGTAGGGTAGTGCAGATGCACATATATTTCTATTTATTATCCTATCTTTAAATTTTCTTATATACATTGCTTCTTTGACCTTTCTTTTGGGAGACATGTTCCCCAGATTATTTTGAAATTTTTTTAAATTAAAAGTATGAAAACAGTTGTAATTGTGTTCTGCTACCTCTGATTTATTAGTATTTCCTCTCTTCTACGTGTTTACAGTTTGACTATTCTCATTTCAAATAACCAACCTGTCTTGCTCGTATACGTTTTCCCACACCTGTACATATTTTTGCATATAACATGACTCCTCCTAGTTGGGGAATCACATCACTTAAAATATTACCAACTTTGTTTATTAGTTTAACTTTCTGCTGCTAGTATGACATTTGACAGATGCCACCTTTTTAAACGTTTCTATTTTGTTTAAAATATTCTATGTAAATGAAATAAAATTCTCCTGTACCTTTGCCCACCAATATTCTCTAACTGGTTATGCAGTATTTTCTGCTTTTGTTTCAATATACTATGAATTACAAGTACTTATATTCACAGTACATACAAGGTGTATCTGAAAAGTTTTAGGACTGCATTCATAAAAAATCAAAATCCCAAGGAAAAAATTACCATTTAATCTTCAAATTACATCCCTCGTAACTCAATACACCTCTTGGCACAGTTGTACAGCTTCTGGATGGCTCTGTGGAACTGATCTTGTGGAACCCTGTTTAACTCTCTCTTCACACTGGTTTGGATCTCTGAAACTGCTGTCAAAACGATGCCCCTTCATGTGGGATTTCACTTTGGGGAACAGAAAATAAAAAATATTTTTATTTTAATGCCAAATAGAAAAAATATGGGGGATGGTGAAGCACTGCAATTCCCTTCCATGCAAGCAACTGCTTGACAATGGTCACACTGAGTGAAAGTGCACTGTCATAAAGCAAGAACCACTGACCTGACTTGGTTGCATCTGGCCTAACATGCCAAATTCTTTTCAACAGTCTTTCCGTCACTCCTCTGCAAAATTCGGAGTTGACCATCTGTCCTTCCAGTACAAATTCTTTGTGCACGACTCCTTTCAAATCAAAAAAATCACCAACATCATCTTGGTTTGACTTTTGGAACTGGAGTTTCTCTGGCCTTGACAAATTTTCTCCAACCCATTCAGCTGATTGTCTTTTGTTTCAGGTTCATATGAAAAGCACCAGGATTCATCACCAGTTATGATTTTTTAAAAAAAGTCTGGATCATTGACATCTCAATGAAATCTCAACATGTAGCAACTTGTTCCTCATTCTGTTCCACCATCAAAAGTGTGCTGGCACAAAATGCAAGCACACTTTTCTTTTTTTCAAATCTTCAACAATCAAACGAACAGTATCCTTGCTGATATGAAGCTGGTCTTCTGTCATTCAGAGGAACAAAAAACTATTATATTAGGAATATAATTCCTAATATAACAGAAAGTCACTTCAACTACCTATGTGTATTGTGTCTATAAATTGCGTGTGTTCTCTGGTTGATTTGCTTGCTTTGCTGGACAAATAATCCATTTTTATGGGGGGGGGGACCTTGCTATTTATGTCCAAGACTGACTAACTCAGCCATAGAGTGAAAAAACCCATAAGTTCCTTGCATCATTGACAGGATTCGAACCCGGCCTTTCCAACCAGTGTGGGGAGGACAGCTGACACCGTGTTACCTGCACAGACATTCAGAGGGACATTCCATCTAAGATACCATCAAGCTAATACTGTTCCCTAGGCCAAAGCCTATCCACGGTAATGAGCTTTGAATGGACAGGGGTTCAAGCCTGTGATTGCTAAATACAATTAATATTTGTATTGATTGATTTATTGTAAACTCTACTGACCTGGTGGTCATGCCGGAGTATAAACAAGAACAGGATCATTAAGTTTCAAATTTTGTTAGTTAAAGTAAAACTCAACATTTAACACAACATAAAAGTTAAATTTAATACAATAAGCCACTCAGCTTCACCTGAGAGAAATAAAACTTTGATATATCTGTTTATCTCAATTCCTGTCCCTGCCACTAGGGAGAAGGCTTGCACTCTTTAGTCTTAATATATCTCTTCTTCTAAACAATGCACTAACATAGTTGTTAAAATATGTCAATATGCATCTGTCAGCGAACAGAACCCAGAGACTCTTTCTACAGAATCCCTACAGATCTTTCTAAACTTGATCTTAAATCCACATCAGGACCATGCACAGGTACTTGGGGGCCTGGATGCAAAAGGGGTTAAGAGGCCTCTTTATTTATGTTAAGACTTTGATGGGGCCACCCTAGATTGGGGGGCCCTGGTGCAGTGCATCCAATGCACCCCCCCCTATTTGCTTAGCCTCCACATAATTAATACACTCAAGCATAACATGTTCAGATGTTTCTATTTCTCCACATGAACATAAACCATGTTGTCTTAGCCCCAATTGATGCAGCCTGTGAGCCAATCCATGCCCAGTAATTAGAAATGTAGCATGCAATCCAAATTGCAACCAGGGTTTTTGTTTCTTATTCACTATACTTACTTCTGGAAAGAACAAAAATATCTGCCTTCCTCTGTCAGAATTCTCCCAGCTTGCTTGCCATAAAGCCATAATTTGCTGATGTATACTTATTTTTCTGTCTTTATATCAGCCTTAAAATAAATCTTGTCTTCTTCCAGGCATGATGTTATTCCTGTTATGGTCCTTTTAATGTTTTTCTTTATATAATATAGCAAACGGGCCAACAAAACCCCATGCCGTACAGGAATCCTCTCAGATATTACCTGCCAGGCCTCAGAGGAAACAGACCGACATGCATGGGTCAAACCTCTGTGCTTGTAATAAATGTTTTTGAATAACATTGCTGATCCTGTAAACCCAAGCACCAGAAGTGTAGGTCATAACTGAGAAAAACAAGCATTCATACAGCAAATTCAATGATTGTCCTTTTATGCCCCAATTCGCCTTAACAATCCTCCGGAGCTTGGCGTACAACATTCTAATCTTATTCTTTAAGTATTTAACATGTTCTGTAAAGAAAAGTCGCTCTTCAAGGTACAGCCCCAAATACCCTGTTACTTTAACTTATTGGACCGAGTCCCCATGAAGACTCACAGTGGGAGCCCAGTTCAAGCTGTCTACCCTTTAGCAACATCTGAACTGTCTTTTCCTTAGATATCTGCAACTTATAAATATTACTCCAATTTTCTAAGGCAATCTCTCATTCGCTTTCTCTTTAATTTGTGATCTAGAATTTCCTTCAATTAACAATACCAAATCATCTGCGTATGCTATGTATTTGGTGCCCAATACTTGAACATTCAAAAAAATTCATCTATAACAATGTTCCAAGTAAAAGGGCCAATCACCAAGCCCCATGGACATCATCTTTTAACATTATTTATTTGTGTATATGCAGTTTTTACATTTCTATTATTAAAGTGGCTTCTAAAAACAGAAAACCACTTTTGAGAATATTCAGTTTTCCTTATTCTGGCTAAGATGCCTTCCCAGGCCCGGCCTTAGGCCAGCTAGGCAGCTGCCTAGGGCCTCCAATTCAAGGGGGCCTCCAGTCACAGAGGCAAATGCAAGTTCTTGGGTTAAATAATGATGACCGAGTAATAACAGTGTTCGGATGAATGGAATTACTGTTAACTCTGCCACACTTTCTTTTCACAAAAATCCTAACATTTCTTTTCTCTCACGTTCCCTCATTTGTTTTACTGCCTCCTTTCCAAATTCACAAAAATGGTGACCATAGGTATAGAGAGAGAGAGAGAGAGGATCTCGGGTTGCTTTGAGGGCTCTTTAGAACCTTATCCTTTTCGCCGCATGAAGGGTAAGAGGATAGGTCTTTAATAGTTTCCAGATGTCACCGATATATTGTTTCACATTTTCCAGATGTGTGAAACAATGTATCAAAAGGCTTGTGTAAGAGTTTCTCAGAAATACATTTCTAAGAATATTTCCCAAACCCTTCTTGAAAAAAGGAGGTTGTTTCAGATGATCAGTCTCATTTTACTGTTCTTTGTGGTAACATCGACAGTTGTATTTCTTATATTTTGTGTACATCAGTCTTTGGATAACTGGTTTAAGAAGACGTAAAGAAATTCAAATTCTTCTGAAATAACTGAATTTCAAGCTTTTACCTCAACATTTTGCGTTTATTGTAAGAGATTTTCTCCAGACAAAGGTAACAGTTTTAAGAGTTCTTCGTCATCGATAAATTTCTCTTCCCGGCAACTTTTCTAAAGAGACCGCTTTCTGCGCCACCCTATTAGCAGTATTTGGTAAGTGAATCTAATTTTTATGTTACAAAATTTTGTTTAATTTTCGTACTTTGGTAATCAGGCTGCATTTATACTTTTGGAGGCCTTAAGTGCAGCATCAGTATGAGGACCCAAAATGTCAGTTCAAAACATTATGATGTAAAACAGTTGGTTTTTTTTTTTTTTTTTGGTTGTTGTTGGCGCATAGGCTTCTGTGGCCATAATGCACCTACCAAGGTTTTTGCAGTACTTTGATCCAAGCCTGAGGCGGGAATCGAACCCGTGACCTTTGGGTTGCCAGGCAGGTACTTTACCCAACCGGCTACAGTTGGTTCAAACATTTATTTTGGTTAAAAAAATTATAGATTTTTGAATTTATTGAACGTAAAAGTCGACATTTATATAAAAATTCGTAGTAAATTAATTCATTAAATATCTATGAATAAGTATCTTAACCAAAACTGTAATTAGCTGTGGCGTAACTACCCTTTAATGGGCCTGGGTACATTGCACCCCCTGCAGAACAATAGTTACACCACTGGTAACTACACTGTTTTTCATAAAGATGTTATTGAGCGCTTTAAAGTGAGGCCCTGTCGAGAGTGAGGACCTCCAGCTTGCGCCTTACGGTAAATGTGGCTCTGTTGGTAATTCAAGATGATACAATCATCTAGAAATGACAAGCTAGGAAAAAGGTTAGGAATTCAACATATTTGTATAATATCCTGTTTTAAAACAATTTTACTGGATTTTGAAATGAATTAAGTTTATTAGCAAGGAAAAGTAAAGGAATATTTCAATAATATTTAATAAAAAATGGGGATAAAATAATTATAAACAAGACTTCTTGCAAGTAAACATTGGTATTTGATGAAATGTTTTTATTATATAAATTTTAACAGGAGTATATGTTAATTTTATTAGATTAAACATGTTTTCTTTGCAGGATTCCCCTTAAATGTCTTACATCGGAGGAAGAAAGTTTGAATCAGGTGCACAGAAACAAGAGAAAAATGTTGCAGGAAGCATTGATTTCAAGACAAAAAGGTGCTATTTTGAAGTATTTGCCTGCAACAACAGAAGATATTGGATCCGAAAAAAACACCATTGAATCTTCACGAGTTGAAGATTCAATGGTGTCTTTTTCTGTTGAACTGTTGAAGAAAACTGTTGAACAACACTGTTGAAGAAAAGTGTTTTTTTCTTCAACTCGTGAAGAAAAAAACACTTCTTCACAAGTTGAAGAACGCTTGAAAACAACTCCACTTACAAAACCACCAGTAATGACATTAGTTTCATCTACATCCTTAACAGAAACTCAGTTTGAAAAATCAGAATCATGTGCACTTGACTGGAGTGATATTGGTATGTGGCTAGTACTCTGAATAATAGTCAACTATTCTTTGTGATTGATAAAGGTCCAAATTGGGTTATTAACTTTGATTTTCTTCTGGATGAGAATAATAGGCACTTTTCTGTGTCATACTACACTCGGAAACTTTTAAATGGTGAATTAATCGACCGTTGTTGGTTGGTTTATTCTAAAAATCTTGACTGTGTTTTTTGCTTCTGTTGCAAGTTGTTTTCTGATTCAAAAACAAATTTTAAAGTATTGGATTTAAAGAATGGAAGAACCTTTCTACACTGATAAGAGAACATGAATTTTCAACGAAACACATAGTCACAAAGGAAATGGATTGAGTTTGAAAATCATTTAAACAAAAATCAAATACTTGATAAGGAACTGCAAAAATCGATCGCGAAAGAAAAATTACATTGCCACAGTGTACTAGAACATATTTTAGCTATCGTACAGTTTCTGGCACAGAAAAACATGGCGTTCCGTGGTAGCGAGGAAAAGCTGCATGCTTGTAACAACGGGATTTTTTTGTGACTGGTGGAATTAGTTGCGAAGTTTGATCCTGTTTTAGGTGAACACATTCGGAGAATCAACAATTCTGAAATTCATGATCATTACTTAGGTAAAAGAATGCAAAATGAATTTATTCATCTAATTATCAAGAACGTCTTAGAAAAAATAACAGCTAGTATAAATAAATCAAAATATTACTCCGTGATTTTAGACTGCACTCTGGATGTTAGCCATCAAGAGCAGATGACTGTAGTAATACGTTTCGTTGAAATAATTGGGAAATCTGTAGAAATCGTTGAACGGGTTGTAGGATTTTTACCTGTTAATGTTAATTTACCTGTTAATTAAAAGTTGAAAAAACTAGGTTGACCAATTTCTGATTGTCGCTGTCAAGCTTATGATAATGGTTCTAATATGAAAGGTTGTAACAAAGGGTACAAGCAAGAGTAAGAAAAATCAATCGGAGGGCATTTTATGTTTCTTGTGGATACCACAATTTGAATTTGATTTTATGTGACATGGCTGTGTCATCAAATTCTGTGAAGTCGTTATTTGGTGTTATACAACATATCTACATATTATTTTCCGCATCTACACAAAGATGGAATCTTTTAAAGGTACATGTAAAACATCTTACAATCAAGGAACTATCGGAAACAAGATGGGAATGCAGGGTTGAAAGTGTCAAAGCTCTTAGATTCTAAATAGGTGACATTTATGACACACTAATTGATGTTTCTGAAACAACCGTCGATTTAAAATGCCGAACAGAAGCTCTTTCCCTGCCAAGAGAACTTAAAAGTTTTAAATTTCTCGTGATGCTATGCATTTGGTATGATATTCTAACTCAGGTGAATTTTGTGAGCAAAGTTTTTCAAGGGGAGCACGTGCAATTAGAGACAGTGTTGATACTTTTGGAAAGGACAAAGAAATTTTTAATATGTTATAAGGAAAATGGGTTTCAAACTTCACAGAGAATAGCCAAACAATTAGCTAATGAATTAGAAATGTCTCCTGAAGAAGCTGCTTTCCCTTCTGCCAAGTCAGTCTGATGTAGATGTATCAAAAAGCAATTCTCTTTTGAGACAGAAGATGAAATAATCTGTGATCCTAAAAAACGGTTTCAGGTAGAATTCTTTAATGTACTGTTAGAGCAATAATGTCAATTACTGAACGATTTCAAGAGCTGGAAATATTTAAAGAATCACACGAATTTTTATTTGATATTCATAGTTTAAAAGTTTTAAGCGACGAAGAACTGCTAAAGTTTTGTAATCATCTGCAATTGTTTGGCCATCCAAGAGTGACTTGGATGGCCAAAGTCTTCTTACTGAGCTTAGGACCCTTTCAAATGTTTTACCCTCACAATTATCACCTTTAGAGGTAATGAAATACATAACAATAGATTGAATGAGGTATGAATGGTCAATAGAATTCGCTCTACGAATTCTATTGACCATTCCTATGATAGTAGCTTCTGGTGAGTGTAGTTTTTCTAAGTTAAAATTAATAAAATCAGTTCTGAGGTCTATAATGACTCAAGAAAGATTGGTAGACCTATCAGTCATTTCAATTGAAAGTGAAATTTGTCAATCTTTAGACTATAGTGAAATAATAGCAGAATTTGCAAACAAAAAACAAGAAAGCTGTCTATTTAAAATTAATTATATTGACATTTACATTATAGAATTTTTTTATAAAACTTTTCAATAAATTTTTAATAAATCCAATCCTAACTATATTATTTATTTTATACAATAAGTGAAAATATAAAAAATGTTTCCTACAACTCATAGAAAAATATTTTGTCTAGGGCCCAAAAATAACTTTTGCCTAGGGTCTCCAAAACTGTAAGGCCGGCCCTGTGCTATAGCCAGTCAAAAGCGCTTCGAAAATCCACAAATATAGCAAGACATACCTCAAATCACTCTGCTCCACAGTCTGTATAAGTTGATGAATTGCATCCTCAGTGGACAATTCTTTCTTAAAACAAAACTGGTTCTCTGAGGGCAAATCTTTGGCATTATACTTAATCATAAACTAGTTTATGATTAACTGTTCATATACTTTGCCCAGCACTGAGAGCAGATTAGGGCAGTAGAATCCAGTTTCATTTAAAAGGCTGTCTGTGCTCTTTACTATTAATTTTATTTGAGCTCTTTTCCTACAATGTGGGAAGACACCTTCATTAATAAATTAATGTATGTCTAGTTTTAATTCAAAAGATCGTTTTAATATAACTACTTCTATTTTGTCCAGACCAGGCAATCTGCTTTTCTTTGCAAGGTCATCTGCTTCAGCTACCTCCTCTAATGTAAACTCTTCTTCCATATTTTCAGTAACACACTGGGCTGTTACAGTGGTAGTCCATCTCAAATGTGTTTTACTTGTATTTTGTCACACCAGTCTCCATAGGTTATTTGTGATTTCCTGCCATAGACTACATGTGAGATTCACCTGGTCTTCTTTGTTACCATTATGAAGTGATTTTTCTCCAATTAATGGCAATGGTGCCATTTGTTTCTGCAGTATAGTTTCCATTTCTGCTCCTTCATCGGGAAAGAGATCATCCAGAATTCTGCTCACTGAATCAGATCATGTTAAAGTTTGATTTTCATCATTCCCAATTGTACATGAAAAATCCAAATTTTTCTTATTAGTTATGATTTTAAAAGTGGAACTCCATGGATCTTGAAATCCTTGCTCCTCCACATTGGTTATTTTGGATTTACTGACAGCTCTTACATAAATCCTTCTTTGCTCCTTATACATCTCTATATAACTATTTAATATATCAACATAACATGTTGATATATTAAATAGTTGATATATTAACGTGTTGATATATTAAATGTCAACAATGACTATTTAATATATCAACAAAAATACTGTATATATTAATACATGTTGATATATTAAAGTCATTCTTGACATTTCCGTCTTAACTTAAGTCTCATGTCTTAACTGTGTTAATCTTGTGTCCACCAGAATACAGGCTTGTTCACCAGTAACTTCTTTCTCACACTCCCTTTACAAGACTTACATAACATTTCAGTTAATTTTTCAACATATTGAACTGAAGTTAAATTTTGCCAATCCACTTTACCAACATATATATTTTAACCCAAATATACACTACTAAACTTAAGCCATATAGCACTTTTTGTAAAAAATCAATAAGTATCATATAACATTCATTCTAGAATCATCCCTAGAAATAATTCTAAAAGAGATGCCATTGTGATCACTTGTGGTGTAGTCCTCCATCACTCTCCAATTTCTAACTTTGTCTGATTGCTCCAATTGCAATTGTAATATCAATGTACAACTGCCCATGTACTGTTGAATGTGTGGGATTTTGTTGTTCATAGGCCTTAGGCACTTTTATTCCGAAATGTGCTAAAAAAAGAGGAGGTAAAATTTTTCTTCTATTTTAACACTTTGACTGCGAATCATGTCAATCAACATGAGTCAAGTTTCAACTATAATAAATGATAAACCACCTCAATTCATGGCGCAACCATCACTTCAATTCTTCTAGTTTCGAGAACAGTTGCGAGACAGCGTATACGTATTGAATTGAAGCTCCTAGAGTCAATTGCACACGTTTTCTCAGCTCGTTTTTCGTTAGTCACAGTGAAAAGAGTGAAGTGTTGTTTTTTTTTTTTCCTTCCTTCGTAGGCCCTAGGCACTGTGCCTATTAGTGCCTAATGAGAAATCAGGTTGTGTGGGAGCATGTCCTTCATTATTCACGATCCCCACACCAGAAGCAGGGATGAATTCTTCCAAAATAACTCCTCTATCACCAGTCTCATCACTGCTCCATAGCGGAAAATTTTCATTAGAATCCAAAGGTATGATTATCCCACAGGAGCCAAGTGTTCTTAATACATTTTTTGGGTATTCTACGAGGTTCTATGGTTTCAGAATGTTGACAATAAACTATCACTAAGTATACTCGACCAAAGCTGCCGATCACTTCACAGCAAACAGCTTTTCTGTTACATAAGGATAAAACCTTTGTAACTACCAGATTTTTGTCTCTAATGATGATCGTAGTCATTGGCAAATCTCCTTCAGATACTATTTTATACCTCAGTGGCTAATCCCTTATTTATCCTAAACAGCTTGTGGCTCCTGCAGATAAGCCACAGCAATGTTATCTCTCTCTCTCTCTCTCTCTCTCTCTCTCTCTCTCTCTCTCTCCATCAGTTAATTAACCTGTGATGCCACATTTTTCACACTTTGGGCATTCAATTGCATTAACCACAATTTATTTTCTTTTTGTAAACTTTAAGGTCCAATTATATTCAAGACATTTTTTATCCACAGCATCATGAGTAGTTCCTACATTCTTCCTTTTACAATTACAGCATACGGATGGTTTATTTTGATTAGGAAAATCTTTAAAGGAATGACCCTCCACAGAATAGTGATCACACTGCACCTCCTTTTTGCAATACTTAGCCACATGGCCATTGTGTTATAGTGAAAATTTCTTTATATTTACAAGCAGACCAGCATATGTATAGTCTTGTTTTACTTTTATAATTTGCCACAATACTGGTGTTATCTGCAATATTCAATTATTCATATGAGTTTTTATTTTTATTTACAGTTAAGACCTCCATTCATACATTTCTTCTCACTTAAGTTATGGTCCTTCCAGTTCTTCAGCCACAACTGCTTTAGCAATTCTTCTTTTTCAATATCCGGTTCAATATCAAACAACACAATCTTAGGGAGTATAAGTTTTGGTAATTTGATAGTATAAACCAGAGCTATGATGCTCAATACATTCTATGTTGATTTCAATATTTGTAAAAGAATAAGAGAAGTTTACCTCAATATGATACATAGAACACTTCTGTATGATACTCCAGATTATTCATTTTAATTTCTGGAGAGTATCATAGGGAAGTGTTCTACGTATCATACTGAGGTAAACTTCTCTTCTTCTTTTACAAGTTTTGGTAACGTATACTTCAATCCCAGTTCTTGTATTCTCGGACAACCATTTAGCATTGCAATATCATCATCACCTTCTGCCTCAACAATGACAGCTTGATCTTGAATTGGTCTTATATTTCTCACTTTAACTGAAGACAACAATGGGCTTTACCTCCTTTATTAAATAAAATAAGTTTTTACCTCATCACTTGTTTTATATCTTTTTGTAGTCTCTTTAATTATCATTACTTTTGGAACTGTACTCTTTACATCCATATTTTTCTTTACTACTGTTGAGTAACTTTCAGTTTCTTTTCTTATTTTCCATAGGAAAAGAAACTGATTTTCCTCTTTAACCTGTCTTTCAATAATATGTCATCATACACTTTTGTCTCTAGATTATCCCATAAATCAAGAATTATGGCTTCAGTGGGCACCTTACTATGCACATCCCACACGTAACTTTTTAATCTACAAAGGGTACTAGGAAAGTTTTGCAATACAGCTTTGTTTATTTAATTTTTTCAAAGTAATTTCCTCTACATTCAATACACCTCTCCATCCTCCGAAACCAATCTTTAAACCAGTTCTGCCAAGTTTCACTAGGGAGTAAAGCACACTCGTTGTCCCAAGCCCGTAGAAGGTCCTCATCACTGGAAAACCGCCTCCCTTTTAGCTTCATTTTCACATGCGGGAACAGTGCAAAGTCGCAGGGAGCAAGGTCTGGACTGTAGGGAGGGTGCTCGAGAAGTTTCAGTCCTGTCGTGGTCAAATATTCGGTGCAGGCTTTGGCACGGTGAGCTGGAGCATTTTCGTGATGGAGGTACCAGGTGTCCATTCTTGACTTTGGCTGCAGGTTCTTCATAGATCCAATGACTTTAGGCAGGCATTGTTCAGTATACCACTTAGCTGTGACTGTCTTCTGCGTGTCCAAAACGACACGTTTCACAATTCCACTCGATTTGAAAAATACAGCTATCATTTTCTTCTTTACAGATCGGGATTTTCTGACAATTTTTTTTTTTTTTTTTTTTTTTATGAGAACCCCAAACACGAGAGGTATTATAACCTATAGTACTTAGTACCGTGCTTGGGTTGGAGGTTGAGAAGATGAAAGAAGATAATTGTTGATATTGGACTTGAACTTCTGTAGATTGTAATTTTCAGGAAATACGTATGAAGGAAGGTTGTTCCAGAAAACAGCAGTTGAATGAATAAATGAGGAAGATGAAAAGTTGGTTCTGTGGGTTTGAAGTTGGACAGTAAATGGATGTTGGCTGGTGGCGGCACGTGTTCGGACTGTTTTGAAAGAGAGAGCGGGAATTATAGAAGCCAATTCAGAAGAACAGTGCCCATGGAAGTATCTGTAGAAGAGGCATGCAGCAGAAACAGTGCGTCTATGAGAAAGCGAGTGGAGAGACTCTGTTAGAGATGAATCATTAATTAACCTAACTGCCCTCTTCTGAATGGAATCAAGAAGCCTGAGAGAGGTTTTGGGGGCACCACCCCAGTGTGGGAACAATATTCCATGGCAGGGCAGATTTGTGATTTATACAGAGTGAGCAGCTGTTTGGGAGAAAAGTAACGCCGAGAGCGAAAGAGAAAACCAAGTTTTTTAGATGCAGAGGAAGCAATATTTGTAATGTGCTTGTGCCAAGAGAGATTAGAAGTCAGGGTAATCCCCAAAAGAGATATATCATTTTGCCTAGAAATCGGAGTGTCACTAAAGATAAGCATAGGAGCAGAAGAATCCTTTTTGCGAGATATAAGACAAGATTGAGTTTTAGAAGGGTTGAAATCAACTAAGTTGTCTTTGCCCCACTGGAGAATTACCTGAAGATCGGCATTTAAGGAATTGGCAGCAGATTTTCGAGAACTTGAAGCTGATTGAGCTGGACAAGGTTTCTCAAAATGGAAAGTTGAATGCAATGTGCTATCATCGGCAAAACTATGGATAGGATTTCCAGTCAATGGAAGAAGGTCATTGATATACAAGAGGAAAAGAGTGGGGGAAAGAACTGAACCTTGGAGGACACCGGCATTAGTGGAGAAGTTAGAAGACAGAGAGCCATCTACCATCACCCTCAGTGAGCGATCAGAGAGAAAACTGGATAACCAATTACTAAAAACAGTTGGCAAACCATAAGATGGAAGCTTGTTTAGAAGACCTTTATGCCAAACACGATCAAAAGCCTTTGAGATGTCAAGAGCAACTACTTGTGTTTCACCGAACCTTTCCATTGAATTAGTCCATAAATGGGTAACATAAGCCAGAATATCACCAGTGGATCGACACTGACGGAATCCATACTGGCGATCGTTGATCAGACGGAAGGTTTCTAGGTAGTTTAAGAGTTGACGGTTAATTGATTTCTCCATTGATTACGGGTGTGTCGTCATCATCAAAGACCCAAACTTTGTTTTGAGCCTTGGTCGGCAGATCGTAATAGTACAGCCAAGTCTCGTCACCTGTCACGATGTTGTTCACATACCGAGATTGTCCCTTATCAAACTTTTTTAACATCTCCCGGCACCAAGTCACACGTCGTGTCATCTGCTCTTCAGTCAGTTGATGCGGCACCCAGAGAGAACAAAGTTTCTTCACGTGCAAATGATCTTGCAGAATCGAACGAATTGCTGGTGCATTTAGGCCCAAAGTATCCTCTATCTGTTGTTAGGTCACTCGCCTGTTTTCGTCAAGCATTTTCCTTACAGCAGTAACATTTCCCTCCGTAACTGACGTTCGTGGCCTTCCCGGCCTCTCAGAATCCTCCAGAGTGAAATTTCCCCTTTGGAATTCTCTATACCACCTGAATATCGTTGTACGATGTGGACAATCATCATCTAGTGCACGAGTCATTTCTTCTAAGCACTGGTCTATGGTTAAACCACGCACGAAATTATACCGCAAAACTGTCCTTATCTCATTTCGTGACCACGATGCCATCGCAAGCACTTTACACTCTCACTGCTAATGAATAACTGAGCCCATCGACTTGGCGCGGCGGCTACTATGCACGTATGAACATGTCTCAACATGCAGCAACAAGCAGCTTCCTGTGATTCATTGTTGCGTCATATTGCAAAACTTTCCTAGTACCCTTTGTATTTCTGATTTCTTTTACATACTCAAAACCTTCATGTTCTAATTTTTAAGTTATACTCTTTCTTTTCCTTTTCTTTCTTATTCACATCAGAATTCACTTCTTTGTTTATTTCAGTTCCTTTAGCTTTTACCCTCTTTTTCTTTGTGCCCTTTCCTTGTGTCCCTTGTGTAAGGCCAAGGGGCAATGATGATGATGCTGCCTTCACAGGAGTTCTTAGAATACTTCTTCCTGAGAAAACTTCTAATTCTGTCATCTGTTCAACTCGAGTGAAGATCTCTATCTATTTCTTCCCTCTCTTCCTCAGTGACCTTACTGTAGCCATCAACAATTCTTCTCCAAGCAGGTCTTCTTCACTCGAAGAAGACATCTTAGGTTAGTAAGTGTATAACTTAAAAGAGAACTACAGTAAATCCTCGATAATCTGGATTAAATAGGGGAGAGGTCATCTGGACCAAGCAATAATCTGGATTAGTGAATCAAAAGACAGCCTTAAAAGACAAAAAAAACTTAGAACACAAATAAATGGAAAATTTAATGATATTGGTAGTGCTGATGAAAATAAATAATAAAAAAAAAAAAAATCACTTTAGAGCCTTTATTTAAAGACTATAAAAAGACAATATATTTATCCATCAATAGAGACTCAGAAGTTGTATTTGTTTTTGAATGTAATAATGCAGGTTTGAAGAAACTGTCAAGGTCTGTCCTGATTGTATCATTATTTCATTTAATTTTTTTCTAAATGGCTCAACACCACCACTTAGGGCTTCACCACAAATTTTTCTATTAGCGATATTGTGCCTTTGTCTAAATTGTCACAACCAGCCTGGAGTGCAAGTAAAATTGTGTAACTTCAAATGCTTTGCAAACTTTTCTGCTGCTACCTTCAGCTCAACACCACATGCTAACGCCACTTGATTATTGCTGTGAGTTACCACTAAAAAGGTTTTAGAGCTAAAAGTCTCAGACCACGGAAAACTCACTAATCGAACAAGTTAGTTCATAGCAAATCACAGATGTGGGTGAAATGGCATTGTTTTTATTATATTTCATATTGTGAATGCCCTCACGAGTTGCCCTGATATTGCACTACCTCAGCAGATACCACCACCAATGGGTGGTGGTATCTGCCAAGGTAGGTATAAGAGAATAAGTAATATTAGTCTTCTCCACTGGGGAAGCATTGTTTATTCATGGTAGTGCAATATCAGGGAAACTCATTGTGAAGGCATTCACAATATGAGATACAATAAAAACAATGTCATTTCATCCACTTCGGTTGTTGTTGTTATTATTTGGTTTTTAGGAGCATTAGCAACTAAGGCTATATTGCTCCGGGGATATGCAGTGGTCGTTCCCTAACCTTTCCGCATCCTCTGTATTTGGTGGTCACGGGCTTGAACCCCGGTTTAATCAAGAAGTGTGTGCTACGCACTGCTGCTCCTGCCCACCCACTTCGGTGATTTACTATGAACTAGGGCCCCGGGTGCCAAGCGTTCCGTGACCAAGCGATTTCTTTGCGTATCTCAAAGCGTTATCTCTAAAGAGCCTTCAAGTGAGTGATTATATTTTGTTTCAACAACCGTTTTCTTTCTTTATTAATTAGTGTAGCTCTTTTGCACTAGAAGAAGTAGGCAAAGGCCCAGAAAGGAAAGTTACCTTTCTGTTTTTTATTTCCAATAGTACTAACTAACTAACTTAGCCGCTTGGTCACCTTGTGGCACTGCTCCTGCCTCCCCGTGGCGGGGCCGGAAATCTGGGTGGTAAAACCAACCCCCAGGGCCAAAAGGAGCAAAACATGGACTGTGACAATTTTCCACCGATTAGGACTGCAAATCCAAATACATTGGATTTGCACATACCCGATAATGACTTATCCAATCCAAAGAGACTGAGGACGGATGCTCCCCGAATGGAAAACCCAAGTTTTCTGATTCTGCATTCGCTAACTAACCAATCCTTGGGTAGTTTATCACCATTCCTCATTCAAAAATGTCTTGAGAGCGTAGCTGGCTCCCCTAAAATGGTACGACGACTGAAATCTGGTGACCTGCTTGTTGAGACCATCAACTCAAAACACTCTGAGTCTCTACTCAGACTCACTTCATTTGGTGGAGTCCCAGTTAAGGTGTCCCCACATGCCACACTTAATTCATCCAAAGGTGTTATTTCTGAATGGGACCTAATGAATGTATCAGAAGAAGAAATTGTTCAGGAACTGCAGGATCAGAAAGTCACACAGGCAAAACGAATTATGATGAAAAAAGATGGCGAACTCCTTCCAACTCGCAGCATAATTTTGACATTCAGCTCACCTAATTTACCTTCATCCGTAAAAGCAGGGTATTTGCATTGTCGCATTCGCCCATATATCCCGAACCCAATAAGATGTTACAAGTGTCAGAAATTCGGACACTCACAAACAGTTTGTCGAGGAGACTCCGTATGTCCTAACTGTGGTTCAAAAGATCATTCCCAGGCTGACTGTAAAGCCCAGGCTCCACTCTGCCCCAATTGTAAAGGTAATCATCCAGCCTTTTCTAAAAATTGCGAACAATGGAAATATGAGAAAAAAATTCAGAAATATAAAATAGAAAAGAAAGTTTCATTCCCAGAAGCAAGAAAGCAAATACAACTAATCACACCTAGACGCACGTATGCTGAAGCCGCTAAAAAGTTTCATTCAGTATCAGTGCAGACTGATACATCAATACCTCCAAATACCTCTATTTCAGAATGGGCTCGTTCCCTACTCAGTTCTGTACCTCAACCTTCAAAGCAACAGATTTCTACTAGAGCTAACAATACACCAGTCACGATACCACCTTCTGCCGATGCAGATCCCGTAAGATCTGTCCAAGCAGATAACGCAGATTCTAATCGAAAACAGACATTTGACTCCTCCCTTATGGATACTAATGAAATTTCCAATCAAGATGATACCGAAACCATTCTGGAGATCCATCCAGAGGATGAAATAGACCAAAGACCAGTTTTCTCAAAAAGAGATAGGATTAAAATTGACCGTGCCAAACAGACGTCCAAAAAGTAGTCAGATTCAGTTCCTTCATCTAAATTGAAACAATGACCAACGTTGTCCAATGGAATTGTAGAGGCTTTAGGAGCAATATTGATGACATATACGACATAATTAAGCAGCATAAACCAGTGGGCATCTGCCTACAGGAGACATATCTGACTCCTCAGGTATCTCCTTTGATAAAAAACTATACTCTTTTCAGACAAGATAGACCTATTGCAAATAATGCTCGTGGTGGAGTAGCCATACTCATAGATTCACGAGTCCCATGCAGACGCATTTCTTTACAAACCTCTATAGAAGCCGTTGCTACCCGAATAGCAATTGGCATCACTCTGACTCTTGTTTCGATCTATCTACCACCCAATCATCCGTGTACTATTCACGAACTTGAAAATCTTATAATGCAGTTACCAACCCCTTTCTGTTTATTGGGTGACTTCAATGGACACCATCCATTGTGGGGTTCTCCCAATGCAGATGGACGAGGGCAACTCATTGAAATGCTCATAGACAGACAAAACTTAACCATCCTAAATACTGGTTCACCCACTTACATCCATCTCCCAACAGGAACAGTGTCTGCAATAGATCTATCAATATGCTCTCCGATCCTCTTTCCTATTATTGAGTGGACAGCTCTAGATGATCCACTAAACAGTGACCACTACCCATTAATCTGTAAGATCCAAACATCACACTCTTCAACTGCAAGAAACCAAATAAAATGGAAATTTACCAAGGCAGATTGGGCCAAGTATACCTCTCATGTTTCATTCGATAAACAGATCATTGAATCCTTCCCAATTGACACAGCCACTGATCATATTACCAAAGAAATTCTAGCAGCTGCATCTATTGCCATCCCACAATCACAATCAGTCACCTACAGACCCATAAATTATTGGTGGAACGATGAATGTAAGAATGCCAAAAAAAGAAAAAAACCGAGCGTGGAATATATTTCGCAAATACCCTACTACCAACAACCTTATAAATTATAAGAAACTAAGAGCCAAAGCCCGACACATCAGAAAGGAAGCTAAAAGAAACTCTTGGATCCGATTTGCAACTTCAGTAAATAAAAATACAGATGTAAGAACAATATGGAAAAAAATAAGACAGCTAAATGGCAAATTTCCTCCATTATCTTCGCCAATATTCAACTGGAATGGACAGGAGCTCTCTAGTCCTGCAGAAATTGCGAATACTCTAGGGACAGTATTCTCCCAGTTGTCTGCCTCAAACTCGTATGATCCGTCATTTCAGAAGATCAAAGCCTCAGCCGAAAAATCAAAACTTAACTTCAAAACCGCTGCTTCTCTACCATACAATCAGACACTTACTATGATTGAACTTCAAAAAGCTATATATTCCTCAAAGAACAGTGCTGCTGGTCCAGATGGAGTATATTACATAATGCTTCAACACTTAGACAATAAATCACTATCCTTGCTCCTGACCTATTACAACCGTATATTCATTGAACATTCATACCCCTCTCGCTGGCATCACTCCTATGTACTGGCAATTCCCAAACCAGGGAAAGATCATTCTATCCCTCACAATTATAGACCCATCTCTCTTACCAGTTGCTTGAGTAAAATATTAGAAAAAATTATACACCGCCGATTAACATGGTATCTGGATTCAAAACATCTAATCTCTGACAACCAGTTTGGGTTCAGAAAAAAAATCGCTCATCCCTAGATCTTATGGTTAAAGCTGAAACAAATATAAGGAATGCATTTATTCGAAATGAACATCTTGTCATGGTCTGCCTTGACATAGAGAAGGCCTTTGACACCACCTGGCGTTTTGGTATCTTAAAAGATCTTCACTCCCTTGACCTGAGAGGTCACTTACCATGCTACATACAAAACTTCCTTCAGTATAGATCTTTTCAAGTTCGCTATAGAGAAGTCTTCTCACAAATCTATATACAAGAGGAAGGAGTACCACAGGGCTCAGTTCTCAGTGCTACTTTATTTGCATTGAGAATAAATCATATTACCAAATGTATTCCCAACACAGTGAACTCATATCTCTATGCTGATGATCTGACTGTTTCCTGCAGTTCGCCGAATATGAACTTCATTGAAAGGCAACTACAAATCTCACTAAACAATATTGAACTATGGATGACACAGAATGGTTACAGACTATCTCATCAAAAATCTAGTGCCATTCACTTTTGTAACAAACGAGGGATGCATCCTGACCCAGAGCTACACCTGACAAATCATCCTATCTCAGTTATGAGTAGCATTCGCCTCCTCGGTCTAATTTTTGATAGGAAACTTAATTTTTTAGAACATATCAAATATCTCCGGACAACCTGCCAGAAAAAAAATGAACATTCTCAGAGTTCTTTCTTCTACAACATGGGGAGCTGACCGTTGCACCTTACTTCACCTGTATAGAACTCTAATTAGATCTCGTCTTGATTATGGAGCCCCGGTGTATGACTCTGCTAGGGAGAGTGTGCTAGTACAGCTTGCACCTGTTCAACATTCTGCCCTCAGAATTGCTACAGGTGCTTATAGAACATCGCCAGTACAAAGTCTCTACGCCGAAGCCCATGAAGTTCCACTCTGCCTCAGAAGAAAGGTGTTACTTTTGAATTATGCCGCTAAAATTCAAAGCATGCCTACCCATCCAATTTGGCCTATACTTAGTGATCCACATTTTAAAATGTTCTACAGAAATAAACCCAGATCAGTCCAACCTACTGGCATCAGATTGCAGGCTCTATCAGAAAGCTGGAATGTGCACCTTGAAAAAGTCCTCCAAGATCCAAACAATTCAGTTCCCCCATGGTCCTGGGTTAATCCGTCCTGTGACAATTACTTTCTGAACTGGGGAAAAGATTCCCTTGCAAATATTAACGTGCGACAACTTCATACTTCTCACACACAACATTATCCGCATTTCATGAAAATATACACAGATGGATCAAAGTCTGATAGTGGAGTAGGTGCTGCAGCAGTTTTCCCTTTTAACATCATCTCTGTATCTCTGCCTACTGAATGCAGCAGTTATACAGCTGAGTTATTTGCCATTAAACTTGCCCTAGAAAATATTATTCATTGCTCCATTAAAAAAAGTATAATATATACCGACTCGCAGAGTACACTAGTAGCCCTACAAAACATCTCCTCACCAACCAATCCTTTAATAAAAACCATAAGAAGTAAGATGATTCTTATTCATGAACGCCAGCAAGTAGTCATCTTCTGCTGGATCCCAGGTCACACTGGGATCCCAGGAAACGAATGCGCAGACCATGCTGCAAAACATCCATCTAACCCATTATCTTCAGGCTCTTGCGTTCCATATGTTGATTACAGACCTATGATACGAAGGACATGTAAGGAAAAATGGACACTTCTATGGCAAGCTCAAACGGGTAATAAGCTATTGGAAATAAAATCAGAACCACAGTTATGGACCTCTAGTTTTCGTACTAACAGAAAGGAAGAAGTCATCTTAACCAGAGCACGAATTGGCCACAGCCAGTTTACTCACCTATTTCTCCTCACAGGAAATGATCCTCCACAGTGTTTTCAATGCAACTGTCAGCTAACAATGAAGCACATTCTTGTTGAATGCACTCTGTACAAACATGCTCGGCAATGTTCATTCAGCTTCCTTCCAAATCTAAAAGAACCTCTAAAACTCTCTCATATCATAGGCAATGATGCTAATCCCTTGGAGTTATTCTGTTTCCTTAAACGAATAAAACTATATGATCGTCTCTGACTGTTTCCATGACAGTCACCATTGATAACTTTCATATCACTGATAGGCGCAATATGGCCTAAGCAGCCCTTGCGCCAAAAATAAAAATAACAACAACAAATAACAACAACTATGAACTAACATGATGCTATGCACTAACTTGTTGGATTTGTGAATATCACTTAAACACAGCTTCTTCCAGCAACACTTCTTTTGGCTTTTTTAATGTCTGTCTATTTGATACACTGCTTTTATCACTCCTCACATCGAATTTTAAAGCAAATGTCTTTATAGACTCATTTTGTTTTCTAATATCTAACACAGCCCAATAATTCTTCAGCAATTTTTTTACCAGGAACACCATTTTCAAGTTCTATCACTTTGAGCTTGTTAATTATTATTATCATTAGCCATATGGTGCAAGGAAGCCAGAGGCTTATGCTGCACCAGCCAAAAAAAATTTCTGAATTACCCTGAGAGAGAGAGAGAGAGAGAGAGAGAGAGAGAGAGAGAGAGAGAGAGAGAGAACAAGAGTCAGAAGTAGAGGGGATTCATCAAGAAACAGAAGAATGATGATATCCAGCTCAGGACCCTGGGTGTGCCAAGCCCAAACTCACCAGATGTGAGTCCATGGGGTTAATGATAGTTAAAGTAACGTGTTTTCTTTTTATTCCACTTTTCAATTCTTTAGAACCCATAATAGGCAATAAGATATAAGCTAAAAGATCCGTCCGAATCAGAGTAAACGATACTGAACAACATGCAAGACAATATAATATAATGTTCCATCTCTCCCTCTGCACAGTCAATCAGCATGCAGCCAGAGTGACTCATCTGCCTTCCTAAATCCTGTGTGTCTTTCAAAGTAACTGTGAACAGAATTTTCCATATTTCAACCCAGATTAACTGTATTTACAAATAAAAAACCAAAAACCAAACACAACAGTTGGTTAACTATATACAATATATTAATGTAGAGGTACAAAAAGCTCTCAATCAATACCAATCCAATCTTAAATGGAACAGTAAAACACTCACCATAAAAATCTGTCAGTGATCTAAAATCACCCACTGTCCAAGATCAATGAGTAGTGGTCCTAGTGGTCCCTTGCCCTGCATTTATCACCCATTTTGCCAAACAGGATCACCCCTGCCCACCCACCCCAGACTATGAGGAAGTAGGGCGGCTAATGCACAGGCAATACAAACTATAAGCAGTAAGCAAAGTGAGACCAAGGAGTGCTCAGCTAGCACTCTTACTACAATTGCACATTACCACAGATTAGTCCCTGGGGCAACAATCTTCCATTATATGAGAATGGGATGGACAATCACTCCGTGCATCATCCTGAACATCTTTCCACCCTTCACAGAACCAGCCATAACAGTGAAATATCAGAAAAAGGTTGTATCATGGTAGCTTTATGTCCATAAACTGCACTTGCCATTGCAACTGTTTCAGTTGCACTTTTTATGGCTTTAAAACAAAACTTTATCGCTACTCTTTGCTCAGCCCTTGAATCCAGGATGACGTAATTTTACTGCACCAACTTAAGCATGACTTTCCAGTAGAACGTCTTTGAATACACTGATGAAACTTGGCACAGATCCAGTTCAGACTTGATAGTGAATAGTCTCAGTAGTGGCCAATGTATGGCACTAGTAGCATCATTTGAAAAAAAAATCAGTTATAAAACTTTTCAGACATACCTTGTATTTTCAAATTTTCTTCCCTGTCATTTTTATGTATGGTACTGTGACTGCTTTTTTGTCTCTATTCTGCACTTTTTTAAAAAATTTTTTGTATGAAGTAGCATTCCAGTAATTTCCCATGTATTTGTGTATGGTTTTGTTGGCCATGCTCCACATGAAATGTTGTGGGGATGTTTTAAGTTCATTATATACTTTTTTTAAATCACAAACTCATTACTACAAATTAGTGTCTTGATCATGTACTTTTAATATTCATTGGATGGTCTGAATTAAAATGATCATAATGCTCAGAGTCCATCTTTTTCCTATACACCTAGGTAATAATGGAATTTTGCTCCCTCGACACCAGGACATCCAAAAATAAGTTTCACATCTACTCCAAAATTTCATTTTGAACATAATAGTTTGTCTAATATTCACGTACTCAAAAAATTGTTTTAATTGCAGTCCCCATGTTATTAAAATATCATCAGGCATATCTGATCCATATAGAGGATCTCCTGTAATGATCAAATGAATGACTTTCCTCTTCTAAATCTTCCATAAATATATCCACCATGTGCAGCAAGAGCAAATTCTCCATACTTAACCCTCATCTGTGTGTACATTTTCCCTTTGAATTTGATATACCAAGGTTTTTCTAAAGCTAATTGGGATAATTTTGTTTCATTAAAGAGTATTTTATTCGTTTATGGAATTATAATCTCCCACCCTCTCATTTTTGTTTTTTTACTAGCTCTATTGCTTTCCTTGCCAGAATGTTTGTAAACATATCTTCTTCATCCATACTCACCATGAGGTGTTGTTATTAAATTTTTTTCTTAATGATATTGAAGTTTATCTAATTTTTTAAGTGGATTTAAAATGGAAACTAAACATTTGTCTAAATTTTGCACTGAACTATATTTACTGACAATGGGCCTAATGGGATTATCTTCTTTGTGAATTTTTGTTTCCAATATCAGTGTTTCAATGTTGGTAGGTCTGATAACATTGTGTCCTTTTATTATGCAATGGTGTTAGGCTACAACTAGAATACTCCATACAGGGTTGGGTTATTCCGACGCTGTATGGAGTATTCCAGATCTACTAGAAAGAGTTCTGAGAGGAGCAACAAAATTAGTTGGGACACAAAAGGATATTCTTACCAATAAAGACAGATTCTGTAAATTGCATCATCTGCTAACTATGTATCTGTGTGGTGATCTAACTAAAGTATATAAAAATAAAAGCTTAAAAGGGATAATTAAACTAAATGCTGCTCATGGCATCTTTCTTTTTCCCAGACAACACACACACAAAGGGAGAGATGCCTGCAGAAATTTGCCTTCAACCAGATACCTGATTACCGAAAAAAACTTGCACCTAATGATGAGAATGTGAGTGTTTTGAATAACTTTAAAAGATTGGATAAATTATTTTTTATTTTTAGTTAATGCTTTTTTGTGAGCTTTGGTTTCTTGCATCACTTTTCCAATATAAATTTTGCATTCAAGCTAGCTATTTAATTTCACAGCCCTTTTAAGGTCTGCCTACACTGCTTGGAGCTGTATATGACTGCATGCCCCAATTACAATTGGGTTTATATTAATATATCTGTGCATAAATTTAAAAATTCATCCTTTAAGTATTGCAAAAATAAATTTTGCCACTCATGCATTGGACTGCCTTACCCTATAAAATGAAACCATAGTAATTATAATGCTATAAAAACTTATCCATTAATTAACCACGGCAAAAAATACTGAAAATTTTCTATCATAGCTATGGCCAAAATTCTGGGAGGTGTGCAAATTACAGCATCACATTGGTGCTAAATGTTCAAATAATTTCTTTTGAAACAAAAACCATAAAACTTTTCCATAATACTGTTATAAGCAAAGTACACTTTATAATCAATAATTAGGTTATTACCTAGTTAATTACTAAAGCAACCAACATAACATTTATCAGGTTAGATGAAGCTTTCTGAGCAATGCAGACAGGCTGCCAGGGCACATCATGGGGTTTTGTCAATGATATATAGGAATTTTGCTAGCAGGGAAAAGGGGGTGATTGTCCCTCTGTATAAGGCAATGGTCAGGCCACGCCTTGAGTACTGCGTACAGGTCTGGAGGCCTCATTTTAGGAAGGATGTTGATTTATTTGAGCGTGTACAGAGAAGGGCAACAAGATTGGTGAGGGGAATGAAGGGATCCCCTTACTAAGAGAGGCTTAAGTTCTGCAACTTGCAGTGGCTGGAGACTAGGCACCTGTGCGGTGATCTGATTGAGGTATATAAGGCCTTGAATGGGTTGAGCACGCTGAATTATGATGGTATCCTTCCACTTGTTCAGATTACGAACGTAAGGGGGCATAAATTCAAATTAAGAAAAGACAGATGTAGAATAGATGTGCGGAAATTTTCCTTTAGCCAGCGGGTGGTTAATTTCTGGAACAAACTTCCATCTGTCGTTGTGGAAGGTTAAATAAATTTAAGGAGGAACTGGACAGGCATTTGGAGGGAATGGTGTGTTTTTTTTTTTTTTTTTTTGGCTGATGCTGCATAAGGTCATAACACTTGCTTTCTTGCATCACATGCCACTACTACTACTACTTTAAAAATCAAATTTTATTTAATATCACTTGTTTCACAAGTTTAAATCACAATAAATAAATCATTATTATTTTATCAGATAATACTTGTATTAACTAATTAGTAAGTGAATACGAAGAATATATGCTATAACATAACCACGTGACTATAACAAAGGCATTTGCTATGTACACACATTACTAAATGACAATGCATGACACCATAACATTCCTCTTAGAAAGCTTGAGTCCACAATACTAGTTTTGCCACGTGGCAGTGGAAATCAACAAAATGAACGTTTACTATTGTCAGGCAGTTACATACCCCCAACTAGAGTTGGATATCCATTGACACCAGGAGGATACGATTTAATTACCTGAAAGTTTTTTTTATTTTTTTATAGTGTATGGGCACCAACTCTTTGGCCTTGACACTTCCATGTTCAGTTTGCTCCTTGGGCATCCACTTCTGTGCAGGAAAGCAGTCTTTATTTTCTGGATATTGTAGACATTTCAAAGGATTTTTTAAATTATGTTTTCATTTAAAACTATATATTGTTTATTAGTTTTAACTAATATTATTCCAAAAATTTAAATGGTAAAATGCAAAACTTATTTTAAACAAGACCTGAAAGTGTTTTTTTTTGGGGGGATGGGGTCAGACACTTGTGAAAAATGCAAATTTTATTTTCCATTTCAAAGGCCCTCGCAACTCATCACATAATTGTAGAAAAATAGTGAAAATAATTAGAGTAAACAATGATTTTTACCTTATGTCTAATGTACACTTCCAGTATTCAAATATATTTTTGAATTTATTTTTAAATATGAATCATGCAAGGATATGGCAAAAAAAATTGGTTTACCATGTGTATTCATTTGAAATTTTAAGCTAACTTTTAAGTACCTTCCTGTTAGAGTCTCATATTAAATTAAGATTTATTCAGCAACTGGACTGGGCAAAACCAATTTTGAATCTCATTAATTAAGCTCTAACTGCCTTGTGATAATAACAATAATGTTGGAAAATTCATAACATATTATTAAATTAATTTCATAATATATTATGAATGCTTTTGAATCAATATAGCTTTCCATAAAATGAAGTTTGGAAAGATGTTTAGTGATGGTGTAACAGATATTTCTTGCTAAACATATTTGTTTTACGTTGATATTCATGTTTAATACAACAGTTGTTAGGAGGCATTCTACTGGGGAACACAAACAAAAACAAATGCTGACATAGGTATGGGTTAGCACAATCACATCATTTTTATACATAGTAAATTACCAAGGTAGATGGAATTGGCATCTTTTAATTACAACAATATTTAAACAAAAACAAACATTGTTATCCCTACTGAGAAAATTTTAATAGTTCACACTAAGTGTGGACCATTAAAATGTAATTAATTAAATGGTGGACAATTTAAAACTTGCCAGCAAAGAAAGCAAAATTTTAGAAGAGAACTTAGGCACATGAAAAATTTTCAACGTACACATATGAGAATAGTAATTACACCTGAATGGATGTAAAAGATATAAACATTAATTTATAAGAAATTTGTGATTAAAATTCATTTTTTAAAAATGAACTTAATTCATAAAAAAATTTATACCTCGTTCATAAAATGAACGGATTAACGTTTATAACATTTCGTTTATAAACATATTATGGTACCCATTTCAAAAGATATGAATGTTTGAAGCTGGGATAGGATGAATACTGTTTGCATTGATAGTAAGCAGGTTTTTGTTCTATGGTAATATAAATAATCACAAGACAGTGTTTAAATTGAAGAAAGGAGATGAATTAAAGACTATGTTATGATTTTTAAACTGACCTAATAGCTGCTACTAGATATCAAATTAAGCAAAACATCACTGGAAGTGCCAATCAGAACAATCCATAATGGCACCATAATGAAAAACCATGACATCGCAACACTGTACTGCAATCGTAAGCAAACAAGAATTTGAAAAGTAAGCTTGAGAAAAACACACAGAAGATAGAGAAGTTTTCGGTGCATCGTAACAAATGAACGGTCATGTCCGTTTTTACAATGAGTTATAATTCTAAAAGTGATGAAAACCACAATTTTACAGTCGAATACCCACATAGGTATAAAAATAATAAACCAATCCCACTCTGTTTTCTCATCTAAACGTAATGTTAATAATATCAAGAACACTGTCACAAGAAACCAAGTCAACAACGCACGATGCAACACTGCCATCTTTTAGACAACTTCACCAAACATATAAAAAAAAAAAAAAACCTCCACAAACAAGGTTACAAATATTAAAGATGATAACTAATTGACTTCGGCGGCTGGCTGCTACAACGGCACTGGACGAACATCAAACCACCATTCTCTGTGACAGTAAAAGAACCACGTTAATACTGCAATTACAAAACTTAGATTTATTTACATATTTATACATATTATATAATATGCAAATAAATGCAATAATATTATAAATATAATAAAATAATATGTAATAATAAAAAATATTATTATTATTATTACTATTATACATGCCAACCGGGCTAGCCGGGTGAGTCAAGTGCCTGCCTGGCAACTCAAAGGTCGCGGGTTCGAATCCCGCCTCGGGCTTGGATCAAAGTACTGCAAAAACCTTGGGAGGTGCATTATGGCCGCAGAAGCTGATGCACCAACAACTACCAAAAAAAAAAAAACCCCTATTATATATTAAGTAAATAAGGGTTGTAGAGATAAGAGAAGTAGGTAAAAAATGAGAAAAGAAGGGAAAAAATAATAATACATATTGGCTAAATCTATTATTTAGTCTCCACGCAGTGGGCGTGATCGTAGAACGGAGTGATCGTATGGTCGAGTTTTGTGATTGGGTGATTATTGTGAAGGCAGATATGAAGTTCTCTGAACAGTGCAGACAGGCTGCCAAAGCAGGTCATGATGTTTTATCAATGATATATAGGAATTTTGCTAGCAGGGAAAAGGAGGTGATTATCCCTTTGTATATATCCCCAGGGGCTCACATCTGGTGAGGTGAGTATGGGCTTGTCAAACCCAGGGCCCTGAGCTCGATATCATAATTCTTCTCCTTGCTTTCTTGGTGATTCCCTTCTACATCTCTCTCTCTCAGGGTAATGTGGGAATTTTTTTTTTTTTTTGGCTGGTGCAGCATAAGCCTCAGGCTTCCTTGCACCATATGGCTAATAATAATAATAAGGCAATGGTCAGGCCACACCTTGAATACTGCGTACAGGTTTGGAGACCTGATTTTAGGAAGGATGTAGAGTTGCTAGAATGAGTACAGAGAAGGGTAACAAGATTGGTGAGAGGAACAATGGGGTACTCTTACCAAGCAAGGCTTAAGTTCTGTAAGTTGCAGCATCTGGAGACAAGGCACCTGTGAGGTGATCTGATTGAGGTGTAATAAAGCCTTAATACTATCCGGCAATACTGTTGCACATGGAAGACTGCTGCACAAATTGGAGCAGTGTGGCATTGGAGGCAAATTGCTGCTATGGATAAGGGGATGGTTGAGTGGCAGAAGACAGAGAGTGGTAATCAATGGACACTGCTCAACGTGGACTAATGTTATTAGTGGAGTTCCTCAAGGTTCAGTGTTGGGTCCATTGTTGTTTTCGGTGTTTATGAATGATATTGATGATGGGATATCAAGTTTAATGTCTAAGTTTGCAGATGATACAAAGGTTGGCAGGGTCGTTAAGGACACTACTGACGCTATGCTGCTGCAACAGGATCTGGAAAGGTTGAACAGATGGGCTGAGAGGTGGCAAATGAAGTTTAACATTGACAAACGTAAAGTACTACATATGGGTAACAGTAACCCCAGAGCAATGTATCAACTCTGCAGTACTACGCTGACAGTGGTGGAGAATGAAAAGGACCTGGGGGTAATTGTGCAGGCAGATATGAAGTTCTCTGAGCAGTGCAGACGAGCTGCAAGAGTAGCTCATGGAGTATTGTCAATGATATACAGGAATTTTTCTAGCAGGGATAAGGAGGTGATTATTCCCTTGTATAAGGCAATGGTTAGGCCACATCTTGAGTACTGTATACAGGTCTGGAAGCCTCATTTCAAGAAGGATGTAGAGCTGCTGGAACGGGTACAGAGAAGGGCAACAAGATTAGTAAATGGAACAAAGGGTTGCTCTTACGAAGAAAGGCTTAAGTTTTGCAAATTACAGAGTCTGGAGACTAGGCACCGGCGAGGTGATCTGATAGAGGTGTATAAGGCTTTGAATGGTTTGAGCATGCTCAATGCCAATGGGATTCTTCATCTTTCTCAGAATAATCACCTCAGAGGGCATAAATTCAAATTGAGAAAGGACGGATGTCGGATAGATGTGCGGAAATTTGCCTTTGGCCAGCGGGTGGTTGGTTGGTGGAACCGACTTCCATCACTTGTTGTTGAAGTTGATAGCCTAAACAAATTTAAAGCTCAACTGGACAGGTATTTCGAACGAACGGAGGGGTGAAATGGGAGAGGGTTTTTTTTTTTTTGGCTGATGCTGAATAAGCTTGCTTTCTTGCATCATATGCCTCTACTAATGCTAATGCTAATGCTAATAAAAGGGTAGTCATCAAAAAAAGGCATCAGTTCTGCAAATTGCAGTATCTGCTGACATCTGCAAGGTGATTTGATTGAGGAGGTTATGAAGACTTTGAATGGATTGAGCAAGCTTGGTGCTGTTGGCATTTTTCCTCTTGCTCAGACTATGGACATGAGGGGACATAAATTCAAACTGAGGTAGAATGGTTGCTCGATAGATATGCGAAAATTTGCCTTCAGTCAATGGATGGTTGATAATTGGAACAAACCTCTATCTGTTGACATGGAAATGGGTAGTTTGAATAAATGCAAGGAAGAACTTGCCAAATTATTGCAGGGAATGAACAGCTGATGTGGGATTTTTTTTTTTTTGTTCTTGTTTCATTAGCTTGCTCTCTAGCTTAATTTGCCATTACTAATACTAATAAGGTAAGTTGTTGTTGTAGTGTTTTTAGGTACATCAGCGACTTAGATCACATTACATCATACATACACTGCTAGTTAAAACATTACAAATACCTCCCTAATAGTAGTATGTCCTTCCTTGCCACCAGTAATGCCATCACATGTTGAAACATAGACTCTATAAGGTCTTTGAATATTGCAGGAGGTGTGTTGTACAGCATAACCAGAATTGCATAGTCTATAGTGGAGGATCTAAATGTCAGATCTGTTTTTTTGCATGGGTGACTGGATGTCTACTCTGGTAGCCATATAGAGAAGGGTATTGGATCATGGTCTTGGAAACACCATTGGTTGTGGAGTTGGTGGGGCTCCCGGTTAACAATTGACAATCAACACTATATGCTATGGTCATCCCCTAGTTAACATTCATGGTCAGCTGTTCCACCATTTTCCATCTGTTGGCTTGCACAAGGCAAGACAGCCTTTGTTCACTGCAACTGTCAATGAGGTGTGTGCACTGGTCTGTCAACTAGTGCTCACTCTGTTCACTATCCATCCACTCTTGGAACACTAACTACAACACTCTTTGAATAGCCCACAGAATTTGCAGTTTCCATGATACTGCCACCGTTCAATCGGTAACTGACAATCATCCCTTTTTTGAAGTGCATCAGATCATATCCCTTGCCTATTTCTTTCAAGTACTTCATATGACCACATTCCATGAACATGCATTATCACATTTACTAGTTCTCACTGCTATACATGTGCCACCAGGCATGAAGCAATGACAATTGCTAAAACACAGTGGTGATCATAATGTTTTGACTAGACAATGTATTATGTCTGTAAATTATATGTTCTGTGGTCAATTTTCCAGTTTTCTGAATGAAAAACCATGCAGCCCTTGCCTGAGACAGACTAACAGCCACGTACAAAAAAAAAAAACCCATAAAAATTCCTTGTATCCCTATTGAGATTTGAACCTGAGCCTTTTTCACCTGGTGTGGGGAAGACTGCCTATATGCACTGTGCTACTGCAGAGGGCAGAAGTTGGTGGGGACACAGAAATATTTTTGTTATAGTGAAAATATTTTAAAATGGATTCATTGTAATGGGATTTTAAAATAAATCGATTATTCATTAGTCATTTACAGCTAATGATTATCAATATGCTTTGGATTCACATTAAATCTTCTGAAAGATATTTTTTATTCTTTTGTAGAATGGTGGTAATGCTGAATCAAAACTTACACTGAATCAGAAATTAGTATGGCAGAGTGATAATTGACAAAATAAAATAGTTCACGCAGAATACTACTGAACCATGCATTCCACTCTGTGAAGGCCCTATATAAACATGAAGCAGTAAACAACCAAGAAAATGAGCAGTTTAGACTGATGTCTGATGTAGCCGAGTGGCCAAGAGTGGGTGTACACAGTAACATGTGCTCTCTGATGACTGGGGTTCAAAACCTGTGACTACTAAATATGATTAACATTTGTATTTGATAATTTATTGTAAACTCCACTGACCTGGTGGTCATACTAGAGTATAAACAAGAACATTTTTTTTTATGCATCTGCTCATCAAAACATTACCATGACACAGTCCTTCCATTATAACAGAGGAGTACTACATCATTTGTACTTGACAAATTCAACTTCAATAATCATAAAAATTTCCTATTTCCTCACCATGCATTTCAATACTACGGTGATCTGAATAATTATGATTTTTGAAATAATTACTGTTTAAATATATATTTCTGTTTGCAATAAACAAAAAATAATTATTTAACACTGAGAGTGGTCACATATGGCATACTACTATGACTTTGGTTTCATGTGAGGCTTAGGTGCTGACCACTATCCTAGGTCAAACATGAAGTTTCACTGGTACTGAAATCACACTGCAATTATGATTTTGTGCATTTGTAAAATTATAACTGCAAAGTGATTTAAAATATACTTTTTTTTTAATGTGTAAATTAGATCCTTTGGAGGAAATCAGCTAGGAAGGTATGGAATTTATGATAAGGCTTGGGATTATTTAGTATTACTATTGGCAAAAAAATACTAGAAAGCAAGCTTAAAACAAAATAAATGTAACATACAATCACTCAATTCATTAATCTGTTTCATCTAAGCACTCATCCAATTCCTCTTTAAATTTAGTTAACCTGGTGGCAGTGGTAAGTCACCTGACAGGGTGATCAAATTTCTTTTTAATTTCCAGAAAAAGTTTTGGTTTTTTTTGAATACTGCTTCAGCAATACCAATATATCTTTTCTTTATAGATTACAATGCTTACTGTGTTAACTTTTTTTAAAAATAAACATTTAAAAAATACTGTATTTTTAACACATTTTATTTTCAGGAAAAAAAAAAAATTTAGCTGTAAAATATAAATACAACCTATTAGTCTCCTCCATTTTTCCCATTTAAAAGACCGTTAGGCGAGTGAAGTTTCAATTTTGCACATGCATTTCTGCTTAATATGTATATAAATATTGTTACAAAAATTAAAAACATATACAGTATGACTTTCTTCTACCATAATTTTTTTAAAAGGTAAATAGCATTAATATTGAACAGCTAAGTTGCTGCATGGAGCATGCTAGCACATTTAAAACAATTTCTGGAGCTCACTTCTTTCCTAACTTACACACACTGGCCAAGAAAATATGAACTTTTATTCAGTATTGAATTAGGCTGCTTTTGTTTCGAATAACAGTGTGTCATGCAGCATAGCACAATTCTATAAGGTGTTTTAGTAATCATAATTACAAAATGTAGCAAAATATTGCATGGCTGCAACAAAGTTGAAAGAAGATGACTTAGTTCCCAAATAGCTGTCTCCAGTATATCCCATACATTCTCAACAGGATTGAGATCAAGTGAATGTAGAGGTCAGGGAATATGGCGGAAATCTGTGTAATGTTCTCCGAACCTTTCTTGCATGATTCTGGCAAGATGTGCTGGTGCATTGTCATCCATAAAGTGGCCATCACCTTGGGATAAAAGTATAATATTGCAGGGTGCAGTAGATCTGATACAAAATTCAGGTACTCCCTGAATGATATTCGACCTTCCACTGGTATCAACAGACTGAGTCTGTGCCAACATAACATTCTCCATACCACGATACTATCTGCAGATGCTTAGGTTGTTTTAACAAGGCAAGCAGGGTACATCATTTCACGAGGTTCTCACCATTCTCTGTCTACCATCAGTGCCAAACAGTGTATCATGATTTGCCTCACTATGACTTTCTTCCATTTTCCCACTCTCTAATCATGAAGTTCTCGTCACCACTATAAGTGAATTTTTCTGTAACGAGTGTCTTCTGAATAGGCAGGCGACTGTAAAACCCGATTTCTTCAATTCCCTGTGCATGGCACAGTTGAAATAGGGCAGTTCTGGGCTTGGTTGAATTCAGATATTATTTGCTGCACACCAGATGTCTTATTTTTCCATACAGTCATCTTTGAAGAATGACGGCTTCGATCTTCAAGCAATGTTTTTCCACCACGTTTATGCTTGAGATGTGGAAGAACCACTTGCTTTTTTAGTCATTAAAAACCTTTGAAAAACAGTTGTGTTTCGTTTCTTGAATTGTGGCTCCTGCTAACATGCACCGCACAATAAGACCTTTTTCCAAGTCTGATAAGACCATGAGTTTTCCGCATTCTGGCTTCAGATTGCTGCAGTCAAACAGCCTATTCTGAATGAGGCAACACTTCATCACCCCCATGTCAGTTTTCTTTCCATCTATTTGCATTTTTTTTTACTGTAATTATCTTAATACAGTGACTTCTTAAATTACACGTGTTTAAATTATTCAAATTTAAAATAATACGTGGCAACCATATTTACAGAAAGTGCCAGCGTGATAACCCATTTTTATTAGCATTAGCATTAGTAGAGGCATTTGATGCAAGAAAGCAAGCTTATGCAGCATCAGCCAAAAAAAAAAAAAAAACCCACTTCCACTTCACCCCTCTGTTCGTTCCAAATACCTGTCCAGCTGAGCCTTAAACTTATTTAGGCTATCAACCTCCACCACAAGGGATGGAAGTCTGTTCCACCAACCAACCACCCGCTGGCTAAAGGCAAATTTCCTCACGTCTATCCTACATCTGTCTTTCCTCAATTTGAATTTATGCCCTCTCAGGTGATTTTTCTGAGCTAGAGGAAGAATCCCATCAGCATTGAGCATGCTTAAACCATTCAAGGCTTTATACACCTCTATCAGATCACCTTGCTGGTGCCTAGTCTCCAGACACTGTAATTTGCAAAACTTAAGCCTTTCTTCGTAAGAGCACCCCTTTGTTCCATTCACTAATCTTGTTGCCCTTCTTTGTACTCGTTCCAGCAGCTCTACATCCTTCTTGAAATGAGGCCTCCAGACCTGTATACAGTACTCTAGGTGTGGCCTGACCATTGCCTTATACAATGGAATAATCACCTCCTTATCCCTGCTGGAAAAATTCCTGTATATCATTGACAATACTCCATGAGCTACTCTTGCAGCCCGTCTGCACTGCTCAGAGAACTTCATATCTGCCTGCACAACCACCCCCAAGTCCCTTTCATTCTCTACCACTGTCAGTGTAGTACCACAGAGTTGATACGTTGCTCTGGGGTTGCTGTTTCCCATGTGTAGTACTTTACATTTGTCAATGTTAAACTTCATTTGCCACCTCTCAGCCCATCTGCTCAACCTTTCCAGATCCTGTTGCAGCAGCATAGTGTCAGTAGTGTCCTTGACAACCCTGCCAACCTTTGTATCATCTGCAAACTTGGACATTAAGCTTGATATACCATCATCAATATCATTTATAAATACAGAAAACAATAATGGACCCAACACTGAGCCCTGAGGGACTCCACTAATAATATTAGTCCACGATGAGCAGTGTCCATTGATTACCACGCTCTGTCTTCTGCCCCTCAACCACCCCTTTATCCATAGCAGCAATTTGCCTCCAATGTCACACTGCTCCAATTTGTGTAGCAGTCTTCCATGTGCAACAGTATCAAAAGCCTTTCTAAGATCCAAGTATATAATATCAAAGTTATTCCCTGCATCCAGTTCTTTTGTGACTGCATCATAATATCCAATCAAGTTGGTCAGGCAAGACTTCCCCTTAACAAAACCATGCTGTGTCTGAGCTATAACTGACGTCTTGTCTAAATGATCCTGCAGTGCTTCTTTAACCAGTGCCTCCATTAATTTTCCTGGAACAGAAGTTAAGCTCACAGGTCTGTAATTACTTGTGTCAGCCTTTGATCCTCCTTTGTGAATTGGGGTCACATTTGCACATTTCCAGTCTATGGGTACCTCCCCTGAGTCCAAGGAAGCTCTCATAATTATGGCTAAGGGTTTGCTTACTTCCTTTGCCGCCTCCTTTAATATAACTGGATAGATCCCATCCACCCCGGGTGCCTTTCTTGTGTTTATCTTCAACAGTTTCTCCTCCACTTTACTCCCAGTTATTTCAAGATTCTGTAGCTTACTGCTAGAGTTGAATACACATCTGGCATTCCCCTTGCTGAATAACTCCTCATGTGTGAATGTCGATGCAAAATATTCATTTAGTTTGTTAGCTACCTGAGCAGGATCATCAACAGTTGACCCATCAATATCAAGTGGACCAATCTGATTCATCCCCTTCCTTCTAGAGTTTACATAAGTAAAGAACTCTTTGCTGTTTTTCTTTGCATCCCTTGCCAAGGATTTCTCGTAATCTGCCTTTGCCTGCCTAACCTCCTTTGTAACTTGGTTGCATATCAACTTGTATCTATCATAGGCTTCTGTGTCATGTGTTAATTTGTAAGTATCCCATGCATTTTTCTTCTCTGCCATATGCCTCATTAGTTCATCTGACATCCATTTTGGCCTAAACCTTGAACAATATTTCTTAGTTGGTATGTAAAGCCTAGTAGCTTCCAAGATAAGTTCTTTGAATGCTTCCCATTTTGAATTTGCTGTTGGTAACATCATCAGTTGGTCCCACTGTATAGAATTTAAATACTGTCTCAGTCCATTGTCTCCTTTACGGAAGCAATAACCCTTCCCTTTACCCCTAATGGTAGTTACCTCTTTGAGTAAATCCCACTTCAGCACACTGTGATCACTGCCACCTAGTGGTTCATTTATCTGCAGATTCTTAATGCATGAAGAATCACTGCTGATAATCAAATCAAGAGTATTACTCCCTCTAGTTGCCTCCCGAACATGCTGATGTAGAAAACAATCATCCAGTAAATTCACAAAAGCCCTGCTAGTGTGTGAGTAACCAGTCCCCAAATTCCAGTCAATATCTGGGAAATTAAAGTCTCCCATTATAAGACTCTCTGATTTACTGGCCCACTCTATTTCCCTGTACAGTTCCTTATTATACTCATCAGAGTCATTAGGCCTATAGCACACTCCTACTCTCAATTTTGATCTCCCAATGCTTATGTCACACCAAACTGACTCAACACTGCACTGTCCAGCGATGTCAACTGGCTTCACTTCCTTGGTTTTTATGTGTTTCTTAACTAATAGCATAACCCCTCCCCCCTTCCTATCTTGTCTATCCTTTCTGTAGACGTTGTACTCCCCAAATTGCAGTTCTGCATCCCTTATATCTGTGTGACACCACGTCTCTGATATCCCAACAATATCTGCCTTTGATGTTTTGAGCAATACCTCAAATTCATCAAATTTATTTACTAAACTCCTAGCATTGGTGTACACGCAAGTATACCTGCACCTGTTTATATTCTTAGCTACCCTAACACAACCCATGTGTTTACTTGTACCGCAATGGCTCCCAGCAGTCTCTGAAATACCATGCATCTTGTTTTCCAGGCTTCTGCTCATTCTAATAGAAGCAGTGCAAGAATCTCTTTCACCTCTGCCAGTGGCTACTGTCAATCTATTGGTCTTTGTCTCCCCCCAAGCTAGCAGTTTTCTGACCGACCTAACACTGCCTCGATAGCATCAGCAAATATTCTTGCACCCTTTCTATTTAAGTGTATCCCATCCCTGTAGAAGCAATCTCTCCTGTTAACAAGTACAGTCCAGGCTGAAAAAAATTCTACCCCTTGAGCCTTGCACAATCTTTCCAGGGCTGAATTGATTGACAAGGCTCTCATCATATACTCCCTCCTATCGTGATATACTCCCTCCTACCATTATTTTCTCATTTTGTTTTGCTGAAGATTGTCAATTATTGTCTACTAGAAGTGCATAATTGTTTTTTTTTCTTTTGTTTTAGCACTAAGGAAATCGATTTCACTTGAAATGAAACTGGAGTGCTCAAGCGCTACAAATGAGGCGAGAGCACGGCACGCATTAAACAAGCTCTAAGTTTGAATGAGAGTACATTATATACTATTTAGGATAGTGCTGATAAAATTAAAGTGTGTTAAGAATGGTGTGCTCTTAACTGCATTAAATTTGTCATATGCTCGGTCAAGTTTAATGGAATGCATAGAACAAATGCTTGCTACATGGATGAGTAACCAAAATAAAAAACACATTAACATTAGCCTAGTGCAAGAGAAAGCTTGTAGCTGTTATGATTTAAAAGAATGAGAGGATGGAGAAGTTAAGCCCTTTTCGGCAAATTCAAATGGTTTGTGAATTTTCGTCAACAGTATGGTTTTCATACGAAAACTTGTGAAGTTGCATCAGCCGATAAAAATGCTGTGGATGCATTCCCTGGGAAACTGAAGGCAATCATAGAGGAGGGGAGTACATACTCAAACAGATAGTCAACCTTGATGAAACAGGTTTATATTGGAAAAAAATGCCTGACTTATATTTCCATTGCTGAAAAGACTGTGCCTGGCTTTAAGGCGGCGAAAGGTCAGCTAACACTTCTTTTTGGTGCTAATATGGGGGGTCATAAACTGAAACCTGTGTGCATTTACCACTATCAAAACCCTCATGCCCTTACAGGTTACAACAGGTTGTACAAGTCCGTGTACTGGTACTCAAACCCTAAAGGGGTGAATGCAGGGCCGGTTCTAGTAGGTGTGCAGTGCAGGCGGCCAAATCCCTAGGGCGGCCGATAGTGCACTTTATAGAATTAAAATTAAAATGTAATTTAATATAGTGGTTGGCAATGAAATAGAGAATGTGGCATTGTTAATAAATAATATTGTATTCTCCAAAGGCCCATTCACAATGAAAATTAAACATAAAAATAACGTAACAAACATTACCCTAAAATTAAGAAGTCAAGCCGGCATTCACAATGGGAACATAAACATGACTGTAAACATATTTAGTAACCATGGAAACACAACATGCTCTTCTTTCATACTTCAAAAAATTGATGTTTGCATGATGAGGGATGATATAGCTCAGCAGTTTATAATGCTGAAGCATGCATGTTAGGTGTTTTGCATCAGAAAACTTAGAAGTGCAAACACAGACGATGGTGGGTTCATCCGTTGAACCAGAGAAGGATTCAACAATGGGACGTCCATAACCTCTACACCTGTGTCTTGTTTTAAACCACATAAACAAAACTATAAAAGCTTGGAGTTTGCAAGCTTTCATGTTAACGTCTTATGATTAAATTTAAGGTTACACTTACTTAATTCATTGTGAATGGTTTCATTAAATAACATAGGTACAAGGTTTTATGCTTATGTTATATTTAATTTTCATCATGAATGGGCCTTCATTCCATACTGTTAACTTAAAGCGATACTTACATCATTGTTTTAATTGATGACGGAAATTTAAATAAAGAGAGAAATGCGCACGAACGTTATGAATTTAAATATTCACCCAACAATCAATTCTCTTGTCGACTGTTTTCAACATTTTCACAGCAAAAAAATTTGTTACTACCGAGGGAGCATTGATAGGGGCGGCCAAATATCTCTAGCACGCAGGCGGCCAACAGTCCAAAACCAGCCCTGGGTGGATGACTTCTGTTATCTTCAGAAGTTATCTTGGATCTTAGTTATGACCAGAATTGGAAGTGTGTTGCAAGGCAGAAGGAATTCCATTCAACATCTTACTTATAATGCCATCCACTCAGTATTGTTGATGTCTGTTCCAATATCAAGATTGTTTTTTCCCAGAAAATACAACCTCAATATTCCAGCCTATGGACCAATATGTGATTAAATCTTTTAAGGCTTCGTATTTAAAATGCATTCTAGCTGATCTAATTGACAAGACCAAACACAAACAGATGGGTGTGCAGCAATATTGCTGAGCCTTCAATACAAAAGATGCTTTAAAATTCGTTGATGCTGCATGGTGTGAAGTCTCACATAACTGTATTCAAAGTTTGTTGCATAAGTTATGTCGAGATCTTAGCAACTCCTTCAAAGGCTCTGATACCAATGAAAATTATGCACAAACTAAAGACAAATGCATGAAGGCAGCCAATATTCCTGCACACTCATCTATTTGTGGTCAGTCTTGTCAATTAGATTAGAATCAGCCAGAATGCACTTTAAATACAGAGCCTAAAGATTTAATCACGTTAGTCCATGATTTAATTGATTTGCATCATCAATAACTGTCAAATGAAGATCTGTTTGCAATGGAGCACATCGTATTCAGGAGGTGGCAGCAGTGAGCCAAAGTCCAGAGGTTAAAGACCATAGCCTGACAGCATTAAACCTTATAGATGAAGGCTAAATCTGTTAGCTGATGAAGACCCTAATCTTGAATGGAGCTCTAAAGTGCAACATAAATTTACGCTAGAACTTGGTTGCTATGAGAAGAGGCAATGTGCAAAACAACTAACCCTGGATTCTTTTTTCAAGCGCTCGAGGGAATATTACAGTGAATTCTCCACCTCCCGAGTTAGCATAACACCCCCGCCTTACATATCTGTTCTGAATATGAGGGAACAGAATCTGACTATGATGATCCCTCTCATTGATCTGCCTAAGGTTACCCTCCACCCCAATCTCTCTCTCTCAATTGTTATTTGTGTTGTACTGTTAGTTATAATGAACATATTTTTCTTACTGTACAAAAAGAAAAAAAAAAAAAAAAAGGAAAAATGATGAATGAATCATTTTGGTTTCTCATAATTTTCTTTAGAGTGCCCACTCTTCTAATCAAAGAAGACAAATGGTATGTACCAGTAGGGGTAACTTAGCTAGTGCAAGAATTACTCTCATAGGCCTATTATCGCATTTTTTGGTGATTATTTACATTACGTATGAATTTAAATTGCACAAGACACTCTGGAATGTAACTCTCGTAAATTAAAAAGTCACTATACAAAGGTTTGTATATTTTTGGCCAATGTGTGTATTTTATATTTGATTTGAGATCTGCTATGGGTCAGTAATCTAAGTAATTTGGGCCCAAACTGATTGGAGGACAACAATCCTTCACCCCACCACTTATTTTGATTTCAGTGCAGCATTTTTGTTCACTGGGAAATCATGTAGTTATTTGATTCCAATCTCATTATTTTTGTATCAGTGTCTATTCTAGAGTCCAATGTTCCTGTTTTCATTAATCATGCAATTATTTTATTTAATCACAATAATTCTTTTTACAATGCAACATTTTGCATTGTAAAAGAATTACTATAGGTGATTTTAGTGCTGAGAGCAAAACAACTGTTAGTTTACTAACAGTTATTAAATGTAGAGATTATAAACTAAACAGTGGTGCAGAGGTTGGGGGAGCAGGTGACTTGCTACCTTGGTCCTGAACTTTGATTGGGGGGGGGAGTTCTGGACTACTGCCATTAATTACAGAAAAGAAGAATTGGTGGAGAAAGGTTCAGTGAGGCTGTTTGTCCTAGGGCCCACACTGCTTGTTGACATGCCTGGAATTAAATAATTTGATTTGAGATGGAGATATAGAAGCTGACAATACCGGATGTAGTGACCATAATTCTTCTATTGCTAGCTGACATTGGAGTTTTAGCAAATTTTCCCCAATCATGCTAATGATAAATGTGTAAATTGGTTAAACAATCACAACTGAATCAAAATCATTATATCCTAAATGATGAATGAAATTCAGTTGAAAGATCCTGTACATCATTCTATGGTTAAATGTTTTGTAAATCTTTACTGTCCTGAACGTGGTATGTATGATAATAATTATGGTATTTTATAATATAGCACTGAACAAAAACTAAGTTTTTGTTTGATTTACAAATACTGTTCTGCATTTTTACTTAATAAAATGAACAGTATTTTTTATTTTTATTTTTGGAGAATAGTGAAAATCTAAGCACTTCTGCCTGCATAGAGTGAAATCTGTTTAATTGCTTGAAGGAAATGCAGATAATTCTCAGATGTTTTGCAATTTCACTTCTTGTATGACTTCTTCAGTGGCTGAAATGCCATCCTTATTACAATGTGTGTAGTGTAATAAGGACAGCAATTCACTCACTGTGTGATACATCAAGTATCATGAAATGTCTGAAAATTATATGTGTAACTATAACTTCAAGAAATAATCTCTCTTGCTCAGGTTTAAGTTCTTAGATTTTCACTATTTTCCATTTTGATTTACCTGCACACCATGGCACTGAAAGAATAACTTAGTTATTATTTTTCAAGGCAAACATTCCTTCAAAATGTATAACCATCTTTATTTAGAAATAAAGATGTTGGAAACAAAAAAATAATTCTTGTTCAAAATAAGTGAAATACTAGCCTATCTTGTATCAGTATTGAGCATCAGGGGACTCAAATATTTATGACAGCACTTTCTCTCAGACACTTAAAATTGTATATCGTGTCTTTGAATAGATTTCCAAGAACATCTGTTATGGGATTAAAAAATAAAAAGCAATCCAAAAGTGCAAAAATGAATTTTTAAATTTGTGAATAACAGTCCTTCATGTGACAATGGTGTCAACCTGTATTTTACTACGCAACAGTATATGTGCTACAGGTGGTACGTAAGTGGTGAACTGCTAATATACAGTATGGCTATTTTGAAATTAAGGCATATTTGCATTTTCATTTCTTCTATTTGTGTGTGCATTCTAAATCATTTATGGCAGTGGATATTTTTTAGCATGTTGGGGGATCATCTGTCTTGTTCCCAACAATATTAACAGCTTTGACAGTTATTAGTCAAAAGTTACTCATTTCACAGTGCTTACAAAAAAATATTAAGCTGGCAAGGCATTTACTGAACATTATAAATAAAACCAATAAACTGCTCAATTTAGATTATCATTTTTATAAACATCACTATAACAACTTTTATTTGTATTTGATCAAGAAAAAAATACAATAAATATTTATTTGTAACTGCATTATAGATACAATGGAACCTTATCTCCTGTTTAAGACTATCGTAAGACTGGACTTGGAATACAGTGTTCAAGTATGGAGATTACATCTAAAAAAAATATATCAAGCTTCTTGAAAGGTCCAAAGATAGGCAACCTGCTTGGTGAGATCTACAAAAGGGCACAAATATGAGGAAAACCTTAAATATGTGGGCTACAGAGCCTAGCAATCAATGAGGAAACCATAAATTCAAACTACAGGGAAAAGATTAAGACTGAATTGTAGGAAGTTTTCTTTTAGCCAGTGTTGTTAATTATTCAGGGGTAATTTAATCTGACAACTTGGGAAAATTCAAAGGAAGGTCAGCTGGATAGTTAGTTATTCATGCAAGACAGAAAACATATAGGCTGTTTATTTTCTTTTTATAGCTTTTTATGATTATTATTTTTATATATATATTTTATTTTGACTAGTGCAGCAAAGCCAATAGAGATTGGCTTTGCTGCACTATTTGTTGATAATAAATTGGTTTCATGTATATTGGTTTTAATTTTTCATAAATGTAAGTTGACATGTTTACATATAGTCAAAATTTTATAACAAAAAGATCCACACCAAACATAAAATAGTATATTTGACTGCCATTTCAAAAAAAAAAAAAAATTGTAAGAGATGTATGGAGGAGAGATTCATGCATTCAAGACTTGCAGTATATTTTTTTATAAATACAAATAAATACTGTAATCTTAGTTTTTTCCCCCTTTGATTTCAATTATCCTCAAGTTAAATAACATTAAAAAAATGAATGCTCTGCATGAACAATAAAATACACAGTTTATCAAAATTCCACTGTACTGTTAATCTTGCATTAGAAATATACATTTTCCAAGGAAAATGTATATTTCTAATGCAAGATTAACTGGGATATATCTGTTTAAATTCAACTGTACTATAAAGTATAGCACAGTACCCTCTTTTGGGGGGAAAGGAGAGAGAGGGGGAAGAGACACTGATTCAACACAAGGTGTATCAACTATGGAGGGTTGCACTGTTAACATTTCTATAAATTTGTTTAAATAAAATGCATTCAAAAACTAAATGACGCAAGTATCCAATATTATGATCAATATAATTTATTACAACAGTATAATTGCACCCACAATATGAGCACCAAATAACAAGAAATAGGAAACTAAAAATTCTCCATGGGCCAAAGAAGTGTACAAGCTTCTCTTTTATGGGATAACAATCATAAAATCATTAGTTTATATCCACTGTACTAACAACTATACATGACTAATATGATGGCAGTGACATTTACAGGAAAGTCTGATAAACATTCAGTTCTATAAAATACAAGACACTACCTCTTTATAATTTTAATTTAACTTTCCATGAACAAGTGCCACATTTCATATCAGGTGTCATGGCCCTGACACCCATGTCAATTTTACAATAAGACTACTAGTAACTTTAGTATTATATACCATTTTATAATAATATGACTTTACTGAATATTTAAAAAATGAAATTACTACAACACAAACCCTTTTCGGCTAACAATTTGTACCAAAAATATGACTTTAAATATGTCAGCTTATAACAACCAGTTCATAAATAAATAGTTTAAAATTGTAAACATTGAAAAGGTTTTTTTTGATGTAAGTAAAAATGCTTGTTATAAATATTTAAACAAGAACAAACAAAAGATTTTATTATATTAATTTTCTTAATTAGTGAACTTTATTAAATTTGATAGGTCATCTTAGTGATAAGTTTATTCCCGAAATATAAAATTTTATTTCCTGAACAGAATCCATATTAACCATTAAAATCCATTTTGTTTCATTTTATCTCTTAAAAACAATGTACAAAATTTACACTAGGCATAGACATTCTGCTAATATTAGATTCATTTTCAGATACCAGTTTTTATGATATATTTTACTGAAAAAAGTAAAATGTTAACACAGTTATTATACTAAATAACACAGAATAAACTACTTGTACACAGAAATAAGATTTTATTAGTTGGAGCATACTAATAGCATTGGTGCTTTATGCAAGAAAATGCAGATATTGCTAATTACTGTAAAGTAAGAATCAGTTTTTTTTTTTATATTTAACCTGCAATAGATTTAGATATGCATACTAATTAAGTTTGCCTTTCAAAAGCTTACAAGACTGACTGACTGACTGACATGCCAGTGTTTGAAAAATTAGTTTCTGTTCAACTTCTTTGATTAATTGTAATCCAGGAATTTATCAAATTTGTTGCAGTATATTATTGTCAATAATGAGGACAACTGAAAAGCCTTCACTGGTATATGGACATCACATTTAACACTTATTTTAGATTTGTTAGAATATATATATTATACAAATATTTATATTAATTTAAGCAGATATGAAACTGTCCTGTTAGTAAACAAAAATCTGGTTTTGCTGAGTTTTGCAACATCAAAAGAGAAGGTAATTTCTGCTTAGTCCACAGAGAGAAACTAACAACGTGAAAACTAATTCTGAATTGAGTGGAATGGTCAACAAATGTAATATATTGCACATAAAGGTGAAGTTAATTCTTCAATTTGAATTAATATAATTACTTCAACCTGTAATACTAAGGAAAGCAGAAAATCTCTCAAAAACCATAGATTTATAAAGTTCCCGGAAATTGAAATTTCTATTTCACAGGTTTTGTAGTCATGAGATGTAGTTTAACCTTTAAACTTATAATACTTAATGATCATTATGAAGTAGAAAATAATGAAGTATCTTTAGTGATTATATGTTCAAATTCTGAATGGTTAGGAGTTTCCTTAGCAAAACTAAAAATATTTATACTTTTGTATACAATAGTTTTATAACATATGATGTAATGTTACAGTGAAAAAAATTTTTATGCCATAATTTTTAAGAAGCAAAAGAGAATATATATATATAGCTTATATTATTTACAGCATGTATAATTTTAAATTCCCTCCTCTCAACTTCTTAAATGTAGGTATAAAGATTAACATAAACTGCATTTCATTTAATCATGTAATTTCCAAAACAGTTTATTATATGGTAGGGAAAAAAAAAAAAAAAAAAAAATCACCTGGTGTTTATTAATGGCATATCATTCTTATTAATTTTCAGGAATTCTGTTATAGTTTATTTGGCAAACATGGCAACCTAACAAGATTTTAGTAAAGCCTATAAATATAAGAATCGTTCAAAAAAATTAAATATTTTGAATGTAAAAGAATTAAGATATTCATTTTAAATTTAATATGGAGTTAATATTGGTCTTCTGAAGATGTCTTATGTACCAAATTTTACAATTTACCTGATATGCATTTGTATGAAGGTGCCTGTAAGATGAGGGCTTTGATATTCTGCCAATCATGATGGAATATCAAGAGCAATATGAATGAAATGATCATGTGCATTTAAACAGAACAGTTAAAAAAAACTGCAATTCTTTTTTTATCAAGAGATCAAATAAGTGTGGCACATCTGAAGACATCTCACCAATGAGGTGGCAATAACCAATGAAATGGATGTCTGGAGGCTAACACCATATTATATTTCTCACAAGAGAAATAGACTACAGCAAACATAACTTTAGTTTTCTGGCTTACTATTTATTAAAAGCATTTTTGCTGTTAAGCCAAGTTTGTCCCAAACATAAGATAAACTTGATGCTTATTATGGTCTAAATTTTCTAAGTTCACTTTAGCTATTGTCTGGCACTGATTATTAAATTAGGTCAAAGGATTGCAAGTGCTAAAGTGAAATTGCAATAACCACTTAAACAACCATTTGGGGGGGCGGAAAGGATTGCATTACAAATAAATAGCATAATACAGCAGTTCTCAAACTTTTTGGTCTCAGGACCCCTTTACACTTAAAAATTGAGGACCCCAAAGTCCCAGTCTTAGTATTATTATGAAAATAGTTTTGACCTTGTGGACCCCTTGGGGTCCACAGACCACACTTTGAGAACCGCTGGTATAATAAATAGTACTGCACTTATTAAGAGAGATGTTAATAAGTATTACAATATTGAGGCAATTCATAATGACAGCCTCAATTTGAAGCTTAATGTCTTGTAGTAAAAGCATATTTTCAATAACAAACGATGCTGTTATTTATAAAAAGCATATATAACTATTGCTATTAAGCTCAGCCTACACAAACTTTAAAGCTAATATCTTAATCAATTAGTTGTCAAAATACAAATATTCTGAATGACTAAATTTATAAGTTCTGAATGACCGCTGTACAAGAGAAGTTGTTTAAAAAGAAATGAGAATCGAATTACCAAATTAAAACTTAAACCCAAGTAAAATTTATGAATATGCCAAAATCTGAATTATGATAATTATAATCAATCCCAAATGACACAGTAAACTCCTTTAATTTTTTTTTCCATATTTAAAATTTCTACTCAGCAAATTAAATATAGTTAACTTAGATAATTTTTTATATAAATATTTTAAAAATGGTTGCAATAACAAATGCAATTTTTTGAAGGGTGACTGCAATTTTGACATTGTCCCCTATTTATCAGGAATGTGAAATTTTTTTCCCTTTAACTTTTGTTATTAACAAAATGCATACTTTTAATTCAAAAAATGAAATATTACTCTACAATAGTGGCAACTAACGCTCAGGAGCAGCCAGTTCTGTTCTAATTATGTTGAGGAGTTATGATCAAAGTGTACCAAAGTATTCTGGAATGTGCCCAATGTGAAATACTGCCACAAGCTAGATCAGGGGTCAGCAAACTTTTTTTGGAAAGGGCTAGATCGTAAAATTTTTAGGCTCAGCGGGCCAGGTAGCAAGCTCGAAGATATTTACATGGGTAATTCTACTCAGAGCAACAAAAAAAAACAAAACAGGTTCAAAATCTTTTTATTAGGAAGTGATATTTTACATAATCTTTATACACATGCTGACACAAAAGAATGAATAAAATATTTCCATTTATTAATAAACGTATTATAGAACTGGTTAAATTTTGTACTAATGCAATGAATGTAATTGTTTTTTCTGAGATAATATTTCATCATACTGGAGTTTGAAGTTAGTACTTCCTATCATTAAAGTTGTTTGCAAATGGTCATCCGTTAATAATGATCTGTATTGCGATTTTATATATTTCATTTTTGAAAATGACTTTTCACATTGGTAAAATACAGATATAAATCCCTGTGCATATGATTTTAATTGACCGTATTTATCTTCCAAAAGATATTTATAGAATTCAGTTAGATCCATTTCTTTAAACCTAACCTTTAGCATATCAATCACTTCCAACTGAAGGTCAGATGGAAGCTCCTCAATTGTACAGCCAAATGGATTTTGAAATATGGAAATGTCTTTTGCACTTGTCTCAAGATCCGAAAAATGCTGTTGTAACTGTAGTTTAAGTTCAGAAAATATATCCGCCGTGAATTTTTTTGGGGATGGGGATTTCGCTAATATTTAAAATTTTTTACAGCATGGAAAATGGTCAAACTTGGTAATTGACTTGTGTTTCAAACAATGCAAATTTTTGACGATATGACTTTACGATAGAATACGTTTCACATATGAGCACTGTTTCACCTGTAATTTTAAGTTAAATTCGTTAAGATATCCCATGATATCTGTAGCAAATGCTAATTTCCATAGCCATTTATTGTTAGATAATAGTGGTTGTGGGCAGTTTTTCTCATTTAGAAAAATTTTTATTGCTTCTCTGAGTTTAAAAAATCTCAATAAAACTTTTCCATTGCTGAGCCATTGAACTGTTGTATGGTAGGGCAAATGAGGATATTCGGCTTCAATCTCTAATAAAAAAATCACGAAACTGATGATGGTTAAGTCCACGAGAGCGAATAAAGTTAACCGCTGACACAACTGGTTCAATAACACGTGACAGATTGAGGTGTTTCCCACAAAGAGCCTGCTGGTGAATGATACAATGAATTACCAGAGGTTTTGAACATTTAGCTTCTTCACAAGCTTTAAAAATTTGTCCAACTAATCCTTTCCCCGTTCCACACATATTTTTACCACCATCAGTTGTGACACATTTTAACTAATTCCATTGCAAATTGTACTGTGTAAGCGTTTTCTCGACTTCCTTGAGTATCTTTGCCTGTAGTTGTTCCATGAAGACTATTCATAGAAGCTAATTCTTCAGTAACCTCAAACTCAGTATTGACTCATTGAATAAACAGCAACAATTGGGCAGTATCAGTAATGTCTGTAGACTCATCAAGAGCCAACGAAAACCACTTGAAATTTTTTGCCTTGTCTTTTAATTGACTCTTGATGTAGCTCCCGATGTCCTCAACTCTTCTAACAGTTGTTCTCACCAAAAGACACAGATCGAAACAAATCCATTTTCTCTGGACACATTTCTTCAGCTGCCACAAGCAAACATGATTTAATTAATTCACCATCAGTAAATGGTTTCCCTTTCTTGGCTAATAAATGAGCTATTCGTAAGCTTACTTTAGTTACTGCTTCATTATCATTTTTTATTTTAACGAATAAATTGCGTTGTGATGATGCATTACGTTTTAAACTTTCCAATTTTAGCTTCCGTTGATTTTCTGTGAGTTTTGAATATTGTGCCCCGTGCTTACTTTGGTAATGACGACGTATATTGTACTCTTTTCGCACAGCTATTGTGTCATTACATAATAAACATAATACTTTGTCATTTATTTCTATGACAAAATAATTCACACTCCATTCAGCTTTAAAAGCACGACACTCGAAGTCCACTTTTCTTTTCATATTTGGTCTTGAGGGTGAAATGGAAACGGTGGGTAATAAATAAAAGGGGAAAAAAAAAAAGATCGCAGAGCACCGTGACAGACAATACCATGTGTGCCGCTAAAGCAAAACTGAGAGAAATGCTGGCAACACTTGTTCTATGGTAGACGACAGAATGCGAATATGTGACGCCAGTAGCGCCACGTGCGGTAATTATTCTCAACTCGACTATTGCAGCGCGTAATTTGATTTATTTTTAATTTTTTTCATGTAACAAAAACAATATTAACCCGCGGGCCAGTTTAAAAAGAGGAGGCGGGCCGGATTTGGCCCGCGGGCCGTAGTTTGCTGACCCCTGGGCTAGATCACAGACACAGGCAAATAATTTGTTCAAAAACATACAAGATATATTTTGAATAAATATGACTCTCTTTTAAACTGCATCTAAATTATTTCATTTATGAAAACTAATTTTGTACAGAGTTATTTTTAAAACTATGTGTAATGTTTTAATTCAGTTTATTAATCTAAAAGGTAATAATTGTAAAGGAAATAAGAAACAAATTACATCTAAAGAAAATTATATCATTTAAAATTTATGGATATTTTAAAATATGTTGGAATGAAATTTATGAAGGGGAATAGGATGTCTAGTGAACTGAGATAGAGAAAGAGATGCTAACAAGCAGCACTCGTTTGTATCAGAAATAAATTCTTTAGTAGCTTATTCTGACTAATTTTAATTTGTCAAAGTAAGCTTGGCAAATCTAATCTTGGTGTTAGATTTTTTAAGCTTCTTTCATAATTATTATTAATAAGGAATTCAAGTAAATGCAGTTTTTTTTTTTTTTTTTTTTTAAATATTTCAGAAATCTAGGAGTACTTTTTTGTGCAAATTAAATGAGATTCCTTAAGCAAAAATAATTTAAATGTGGTATTTAAGAGACAGTTGTAAAAGTTTAAAACCACTTGCATTCATTATTACTATGTTCTTTTGCTTGGCTATGAATCATAGAATTAATGACCTGTTTTAAAAGAGGTACACAGATTTGCAGTAGCAGCTTTTTTTTTTAACACTATACAGGCATAAGACTTGAATTTTCTTTTACAACATATTTTGTCTTAATAAAACTACACTTTTAAATTAACAGCTAAAACAAACTTTTAAAAATTAAGTCAAGAACTGAACAAGCCAGCTCTATATCTGCAGTAATACAAAGAAAAATGGCCAATTTTTATCAAAAATATTATATTTTTCTAATTATTACAGATGCCTATTGAAAGGGTACTTTTGATTCCCTTGAAATAGCAATTTAAGCATATGTTAATGAAAAGCATTAAGGCACTTGCAATCACTGCTCCCCCAATTAATTATGACCTTTAATATTTAATTTCTTAATAATGTATATTCAGAATCTAGTGCTTAACTCATTACATTTCAGTTTAAAAAATCATGAACACAAACAAAGCACATAATCATTTATGAACTTGACGAGATTTCATGTAATAACAGAATTCCTTCATATTATTAAACTTAAAGAGGAGCAGCAACTCCAAGGAGTACAATTTAACAATAGTGGCATTTATACAGGACTAGTAATTCAACTTTTATGTGTTCTATAGCCTTTCTTTCCAGGTGTTTTGTTTTTGCTCTTCTGATGGCATAAAATTTATCTCTGCATACGACAAGGTCAAATCCTTCAGTTCTGTTTGTATTGGAGGATCTGAGGCAACAGTGACAGAACATATTGGTACTTCTTCACTGCTATTAGATGTAGCTAAGTTTAGCAATGCATAGCTCAGTTCCTGATCACTGGTTATTTGAGAGCACTGGGAAGTTTCCTGTGAATCATTTAAATTGCTTTCATTAATTAACCTGGCAGTCGTGTAAATGGGAGTCTTGTTAGCTGTACTTGGAAGAGTGGTAGCTTCTAAATCATGAAACTTGCTGGGTTTGGACACATGAGTTAGTGACTGTGAAGAAATTGTATGCAAATTTAAAGATTGCTCAGAAGAGGTAGAAGCCGTCTGGCTTTCTGGGATTTGTAGGGGTTTCCTTTGACAGCCCTCAAGGGGGAACTCCTCACTTTCTAATGGCATACTCTTACTAAACAATTCCACTGGTGAAATTTTTGAATATTGTGATGACTCAGCAAATGAAAACAAAGGGTTACTAAACATTTCATATGTTGGATGCTGTGACACAGTTGTGATGGAATCAGAATTAGTTGCTGATTTTACAGTCATACAATTATTAGTACTCACAGGACAAGAATGTATTGGTTCTGTAACAGGTAACCTTACTTGGTTATCCTTTGTAAGACATATGTCTTTTAACAATGTCTGCCTATCTGAATCTTTTTCTAAATATGGAATATTCTCATCCTGGACAAAAACTTCTTTTAGATCCTTTGAGAGTTTTGTAGGAGCAACTTGCAACATATTTGAAGAATAATTGCAAGTTGGATCAAGAGTAACATAATCACCAGCTGGATGCACTGGAGGATACAATCCTACAGAACTAGTTACCTGGTAAATTTCCAAGTCAGCATCACTTTTAATTTTTGCAACATCACTATTTTGTAACTCTTTTTTATATCTGTTGTTCTTTTCTACATTATGGGAGTTTGCACCATCTTTGTTTACAAAGAGCTGACGATCTGGAGGATCAACATGAAAAATTTCTTTATTTTTGGTTTCTGGGACACTAGGAAGAACCTTGTATGTTTGTTCTGCAATTTCAGAAAGTGATGACATGGGTGCAGAGCAACTGCTAGAATGTTGTCTATTATTTCCCGTAATGTACACAGACTGATCCCCAGTACTCTGATTTTCTGTCATTATTTTTGGCCTATCGTAGTCAATTTCCATAAGGTCATCTTTTCGATCACCTCTCATGGCAGATCTTGTACGTGAAGTTCGGCTAGGCAGCTGTGGAGCACTGGATGATTTCTTGGAGGCTATGGCATCAATTTTTTTTAATGCACCCAGATGGGATTCAATACCATCTTTTCTTCCGGCACTTGGAGCACACTGACTACCAACAGAGTATGCACGAATACGGGGAGACTCAGTATGAACTGTCAGATGTGTCTTACGTGGCTGAAAAATATTATAATGATTAAATATGATGAACAAATAGATGTGTATATTTATATATATATTAATTTTTTTAGTATTTATACAGAACTATATGCAATAGTAAGAACATAAGATGTTACCACATAGTAATGTGTGGCTAATAGTAACTCCTCTCCTCTTTTGCTTCCACAAGTAAAGATTGTAGAAGCAGAAAGTGGAAATAAGCTCAAGGGCAGCCAGTTTTGTGCCAGCAGTTGCAACAAACAGAAGTGTGTGTGTGTGTGTGTGTGTGTGTGTGTGTGTGTGTGTGTGTGTGTGTGTGTGTGTGTGTGTGTGTGTGTGTGTGTGTGTGTGTGTTCTTTGTCCCAGTGTAAAAATGACCAACTGTTATTCAGAGCAAAGAACTAATAACAAATTTTATGTGAAGCTAAACAAATTTGTAAGTAAGGTAAAAGTATGGTGTTAAACAAATTTGCAAGTAAGATATGTAAAAGACATCTTCTGGGGATTCCTTTTACCATTTAAATAAGTAGTCTTTGCTGGTTTTTTTTGTAGTCTTTGTCCGAGACTTCTTGTAATCCGCCTTAGCTTGTCCAACCTCCTATGTAACTTGATTTCAGAATAGTTAATATCTGCTGTAGATATCTGTATCACCTGATAATTATCAGGTGATATGCATCCCATGCATTTTTATTTATAGCCATGAGTCTTATCAGTTTGTCTGACATCCATTTAGGCCTATGTTTTGAACTGTATCTCTTTTGATGTCACAGTGAGATCTAATATTCCTTACATTTTAATGTTACAGTTTAAAAGTTTTTGCAGGTTGGCTGCTAGGTGGTCAACCAGACTGATTCTTGCTATGTGTGTATATACCAAATCCAAAAATTTCATCAGTATATACAATCTGTCTCCTCCCTCAAGCTTTTATCTACTTTACCTAAATGTATCATGAACAGCCAAACTAAAGGAGTAAACACCAAAAAGATCTGAATTTACCACAATGTGGTCTTAGTGCCAATCTCAATGATTTCCATTTCCACCTAAAATCTGCCAAGTCTATTTACTTTTTCTAACAGAACTCAATTTTTTGGTTAATTCAACCACCACTCTTCTCCTTTGTCCTAATTATTTGTTCTATGATTCCTGTCACTGCAAAGGTGGTACTTGTGCATCAATCAGGAGCAGAGGCATAGCTAGGTTTTTGGTGCCCTTGGAAAATTCGTGGCTACTTTTTTTGATAATTGGTAAAATCATATTAAGTACAGTTGGACCTCTGTTTAATGACCTTCTTTATAGCGAATAAAAAAAGAAGGTACATAATATCATTGGTTATATGTGTATACATATATAATGTAAAAAAATAAACTTCTCTTATTTAATAACAAAATAATACAGAAGAAACACTGCTAGAGGAACAATATTAATATATACAATCACAGATTAAAATGGATATACATAAAGTTATTATATAGGAACATAAATTATTAAATTACATCAAAGTTCAATTTTTCTTGCTTTAGTGTTAGCAAAATTTATGATAATTTCATCGAAGTCTATTTTGCGAGCAAGTTCATGCTCAATCGAAAGGAGACATAGATATGATGTGAATTCTTGTCCTGATGTCAATCTAAAATAATTCTTAAGTTTTAACTTGCTCAAATTCCTTTTGGCAGTGGCTACTGTTGTTGGCATTGTAAGGAATATTTTAAGTTTTTTCAATACTGTATTTGGATACATTTTATGCAACTCCCATTTAACCAATACATTTAAAATATCTAAGTGACGTATTGTATGGGGATTTTCGTTTTCTAATATTTTAATTACAGTGGATTCCGGTTATTTGGGCCATCGGTTAATCGGGGAAACTGTTTATTTGGGGCAAATCTTAAAAAACAGAACCCAATCGAGAAAATAGCCAGCATTTACTTCTCTTAATTGGGACATGCCGTTTAATCGAGGCAGGAGACCGTAGCACTGGAGATTACCCTACGATTGTCTCTGACAGTATCATGTGATTCGGTTGGATTTCTGGAGGTCACAACCATAAAACAATAAAAACAATTATCATTCACCTGTTTATTGGGCTTTTCTGTTAGTGCAATCTATCATAAATGGATAGTAAACTCGATCTTACTGAATTTGTGATAATACCGATAGCTAGAATTCTGTGGGTTATTATGGTGAAATGTGCTTACACTTCCATGAAATCGTCAATCATATAAAAAAAATTAATTTTCAGAATCTTCTCTTCATTCCTACTTTTAAAGCTTTGTAACTTGTTACTCCGTTCTCACTTGCACGTATTGTGTTACCTGCAATTTGTGTGTGCTGTGTTCTTTGTTATTGTTTATCTTTTTACTATTTTAAATTTTAACCCCCACCCAAAAATGTCAGTGAACAGAAATTTCAACTAGTTAGTATGTACATATTACAGTAAGTATTAATTATTCTGATTATCACGTATATTCTTCCGATTTTCACGTATCATTTAATTTTTTAATTGGTAAGGTAATAAAGGGTAAATTTTGCTTAATATATCTTTACTTTTTATAGCCTGTGGATAATATTCCTCCTATTTTCACTAATTAGAATCGCTGTTTAATAAAATTAAAATTCAATTCACAAATGTGGTCACAATGACCGGCGCTTACTACACATCGTATAGTGAACTTTACTGTGGCGAGTCCATCGTAACATGATTTGATTGTACGGTGAACCGATTGTAAAGTGGGGGTCCATTGTATTTTTAACTATTTACATGAAACTTTGGATAATTGGGGCTGCTGCTTAATCGGGCCAAAATGCACTAGTCCCGATGTGTCCCAAATAACCGGAATCGACTTGTATTTGGTGTTTAAAGCATTTGATTTCAATTTTAAATTAGCCTTGATTAATTTCAATTGTATATTTATCATCTGAAAATGTTGAATAATTTATAAATGTTGAATAACATACTGAATAATTTGGAACAAATTTCCATCTGTCAATGTGGAATTTGATAGCTTAAATAAATTCAGGAAGAACTGGATACACTTTTGGAGTGAATGGATGGGTGAAATGGGAATTTTTTTTTTTTTTTTTTTTTTTGGCTGATGCTGTAAAAGCTTGTTTTCTTGCATGATATGTCTCTACTAATGCCAATTTCTATTAATTGGTCTCTGTGTGACATCTGGCATGCTCTCAAATATTTTACTATAATATTTAACTATTTGGATTTCTTTTATTATTTCACTTCATACTTTTGATCTAACAAATTAATAAATTCATTCTGAATTTCTGACGATAAATAATTAGTGAGGTGTTTAATATGCGATTCCACAGCATTTTTCATACCAACATCAAATTGGTTAACACATTTGATCAAGTTTAAAAATATACCACAATTTCTTTTCTTCTGTATCAATATTACTAGCACATCCACGAAACACAAAATTATTTTCACCACAGAACAATACACATTTTAATATTATTTTAAATATATGGCACCATTTCGAAATTTCACTTCTTAGTGCTGGCTGGTGCAACGTCATCAATTAGTCCACCTTTTTGAAGACCTGTTTCTAATAATTTAGATTTTGTGAAATTTTTTTATGTGCTGTAACAAACTGTCATGAAATTGAACGTTTAAATTTAGATGTTTCCAGTCCTTAAATCCATCTGAGCTGCAAAATAGAACATTATATGTACCAGATACAAATAAGAGGCACAGAAAACAATATATTGCATCTTTGTTATTTGCAATAAAATAATCATTTCCTCTTTTTTTTCAATATCTTCATTTTTGTATTTCCATGAATTATTGAAACATCAGCCATTAGTGAAAGGATACATACTTAACAATATATGTTCAGGACTGAGTTGCATTTCTTTCCAAAATTCATGATAAGAGATCTGTTGTGGATATTAAAATTCTATGTGGTTGGATCACCAAAATTCAGACTCACATGTGCCGCATTAATATCATTGCTGCCATCATTTTCTTCTGCCAACTGTTATTCGTTATTCTCCATATTTTCTAATTCTTTTAAAATAATTTCAACTGTTTGGGCTTTTTTTGGACTTCGATTTCAGTGGCATCATCATTTATTTCATCCTCATTCGAATTATATTAATTTCCGTTGTCACTTTTAGGTTTGGAGTAGCTTATTGTAAGCCAGTTTTGTAAACTGTGGAATGATTTTTTTTTTTTTTTTTTTTTCCTCTTTATGCAGGTCTTTCTATGCAGTACTGATTTCTGCTTTTTTTCCCCTTTGATGGCAAGTCTAAAATTAATTGGGCTTTTGTTGTTTTATTTAAATTATAAATCGCAATATTCATGATAATCTGTTTTAAATAGCAAGCACAAAAATACTATACATAATGGCATAGTGTTTAGGTAAGGTGCTATCTGTGTTTTCCCACAACTGTGCCACCTGTACTCTTCTGAAGTATACAGGACTCTGTAAATACCAGAAAACCAGAAATGTGTGTGGCATGTTGTATGTGTATAGTATTGTGCTATGAAAAGCATTATACAAACATTATTTATAACTTCTAACTTATTCAATATCCTAAAACGTACATAATGCATGAATTGAAAACTGCTATTCATTCAAGCATGTGCTGATGAAGCGGTCGTTTGATTGGTCCCTTCAAAGTTACATTGGCTTGAATCGTCCTCTGAAAACACTCCATTTGGCGAAAATTAATTTTCACCCATCCCCTGTTCTCATCCCAATGTGACATTATCTAGGGGTACCATTTTGTCAGCTAGCCTCAGGAATTGAAATCTCTTGGCATGATACTGATGTGGCCTGTCAGTGGTGCCCTTCTGATACCAGCGCCTTGGCACCTGCCCCAATGCCAAAACGTTCCTATGCTACTGATGCAGAGCTTTGACCTTCTTTCTTCGAAACTGTACATTTTTCCAATATAAATTTCCTAATAGTGAAGAAATTTTCCTTGGTGATTTTAATGTTCATAACTCCAGCAGGCTTCAGTTTTATAGTTGCAGAGAGCCAGCTGGTAGAGATGCTGAGGTTTTTGCTATTACTAATGACCTTACACAACTTGTTCATTAATCTTCTAGAATACCAACAATACTAATCAACACTTAACACCCTACATCTTTTTCTCACTAACACACCTTCCAAGTACACAGTTAATGTTAGTGGTGCTCTAGGTACCTCAGATCACAACTTGGTGACTGTCTCTTCTCTGCACACTTCTCTCCCATGCCATTTACAAGCATACAAGTATTGAGATGATCTGCATGATTTCTAATCATTGGTTGGACTACTGTTTTCAGTCTTCTGATTCTAATATTTGTTCAGATAATGGAAGTGATATTATTCTTGTAGGAATGAATTCCTCATCACATCCTAAACTCTTGTTCTTTATCCAAATCTTGGTGTAATGGATGTGCTAGGGCAGTTCAAGAAAAAGAACATAATATATTGCACCTGGCTTCTTTCCAATCTCCAGCTTCATTTTTTGCCTACATTGAATCTTGCAGCAGTTGTAAAACAAGTTATCAATCAATCTAATCTTGATTTTGAGGAGTCTAAACTAAGAGTTGGAAACTTGCATTTTGTCCAAAAGGTAATTGAGACTTCTGGTCTGGCCAAAACTATTGGTGGCAACTTCTGTTTATCCATTCTTCTACCTGTGATGCATCCTGAAGGTTTTACTGCATTTTCATCTGACGATAAAGCTGATTATTAGCCTCCTACTTTTCCTCTAACTTTTGTAATAATGGCCTTGGTAAATTGTCATCTCCTGACAAATGGGATACAGTTCTGTTCTCTGATGAGTCCTGTTTTAGCCTACAAACAGATTCTGGAAGTTATGTTATCTGGAGAATTGAGAAAAGACAGTTGTAGGATAGATGTGTGGAAGTTTGCCTTTAGCCAGCAGGTGGTTCATTGTTGAACAAACTTCCATTTGTCATTGTAGAATTTGATAGCTTAAATAGATTTAAGGCAGAACTAGACAAACATTTGGAGTGACTGGATGGATGAAATGAGAAGGGTGTTTTTTTTTTTTTTTTTTGGATGATGCTACATAAGCTTGCTTTCTTGCATCATGTGCCTTTATACTAATGCTAATATTAAACACATTCCAAACAGGCCTCCCATAGTCTCTCAACAGATAGATGAATAGATGTGCAAAAATTTGCTTTGTGAATTGATTGTCAGAATAAACTTCCATTTGGTGTTCTGGAAGTAGACATTTTTATTTAATCTTTTTTGGCTGATGCTTATAAGCTTGCCTCTTGGCATCATTTTGCCACTGCTAATATGCTGTTCAACAAAATTAACAGAACAAACTGTTTCTCATGAATATTATATCGTGATATAATATTCATGAGAAACAGTTTATTCATGAGAAAGTGTCGCTGAAGGCGTATATTTGATATGATAGGCATCCTGGCATGCAAAGTATTCATACCCATAAAAACAGATTGTGGCCATAACACTTTATTCCTGTTTTTTGGCTTGCTCAATGGGATACACACACATCTTCAGTACTCATGATGGCAAGTCATTGTTGTTTAGATGATTCTTTGGAATGGCAGACCACTGGACAACTTGAAGCCAGGCAGCTGCAGGCAGAGATGGCAAGTTGGCTTAATGTGTCACATCATACATGGAAGTAGCTTCAAAAGACAGGAACCATTACAAGATCTAGCCAGGGTTGCCTGAGGGCTATGTCAACCAGAACAGACAATTATCTGACTCTAACAGCAAGATGGAACCCTATGGTATCCTATCATCAACTGTCTCTTGAGGTTGCTGTAGCCACAGTTGAAAACATTTCCAATCAGACTGTGTTAGGACGGCTCAATTCAAGTGGACTCTATACAAGGAAGCCAGCAGTTTGTATCCCATTAATCCAAAGCCATTGCAGAGCTCATTGAAACTGGTACCATGAATATGTGATTTGGAGCCCTGACAAATGGGATACAGTTCTGTTCTCTGATGAGTCCCGTTTTAGCCTACAAACAGATTCTAGAAATTGTGTTATCTGGAGACAACAAGGAACAGCTGCACTTCTCTTCATGTTTTTGATAGGGGTACCATAACTGCACAGAGGTATCAAGAACAGATCCTAGAACCCTATGTGTGACTTTTTAGGGGTGCAGTTGGCCCAGATTTTCTTTTAATGCACAACAACATCACTGCACATAGAGCTCAAGTAGTGGAGGAATATCTTGAAACTGAAGATATCCAATGACTGTCATTGCCAGCATGATCACGAGACTTAAATCCAATTGAACATGTGTGGGATGCCCTTGGGTGTCACATTGCACACCAACAGCCAACTCCTTGGTCATTTGGTGAGCTAAGGTTTGTGCTAGTGAAAAAATGGGATTTGTTGCCACAGAATCTCATAGACACTCTTATACTGAGTATGGTTCACTGCTGTCAGGCCTGTTTAGTTGTTGGAAGGTTCTGATGTCATGTGACCATATTTTCGAGCATCTTGTATCAACTTCTGTAATATGACCCCTAAATATATCTTTTACCTATCCAAAGTTTCTTGCTCTCTCCTTATTTCATTGTTATTCTTTGGTACACCACCATAGAATAATTAGAAGTTAAAAGACAGATCGCTGTCATTTAACTTCTCCAACTAATTCTGGTGTTCTCCAAGGATTTGTTTATTTTTGAGATTAAAAACATCTTTACCGGCATTATTTGGAAAAAATGTGTTACGTTACGTTACCTAGAAATCATTATATAAAATCGCCACGAAACCCAATGTGCATGCATTGTAATTGACGCTAAAAACGTCTTTTCTTGGGTGCATGCATTGTACATATGTGCAGTGATGCAACAAGCACAATGCATGTGCCCAAGAAAACTCAATTGTATGCAACAAGTTGCAGTGACACAACAAGTACAATTGAGCAGTGACATGCTACGTTATACCATTATATCAGCATAATGATTATCAAGTGACTGTGCCAAAATCTAAGCGTAGCATTCAAAGGAATATCGTGAAAGAAAGAAAGGGAAGTTGGACAGAAATGTGAATCCAGATGAAAACGAACAACAGTGTTTTGCCGTGCCTGGAAACTTCTGAAACTGCCCACAAGAAAACTCAAGCTCAAAAGATGAAGGAATATCATGAAAGAAAGAAAAGGAAATTGGACAGAAATGTGAATCTAGATGAAATTCAACAAGAGTGTTTTGTTATGCCTGGGACCTCTCAAACTGCACACAAAAAAAACTGAAATAATATCATGAATGGAAGAAAAGGAAATTAGAAATTCAAACTATTCCGAATCATAATGAAATTCAACCACAGAGTTCTACTAGGTCTGATACTTATCAGGAATCAAAAACTCCAGCTAATAATGAGATTCCTGATTATATCCCTATAGAATCTACACAAGCTGAAAGGAGTTTGAAAAACTAGTGTACAAAAACCCGTTTGGATTTAGTTGGAATGTTTGTGATCGTTTATGGTTTCAATTAGATTTGAAACCATTTCCAACAACTTCATATGAATTACTTCAAAATGAATTTCCTTTACAAAAAGTGGGTACTTTCATGACATGTAATACATGTCATACTTCATTAAAAGAGGGATGGATACCAACTATGGCTGCATCAAATAGATTTATATATCCAACATATCCTACTGATTTACCTCCACTGGATGTTGTAACTGGGCGTTATGCAAATTCATCATTTACATTATGAACATGGACAATATGGGACCATTGGACAAGTAATATACCAGTTAACGTAAACATAATGGTTCATCAATTATCTAGGGAATTAGATGACGATTATGCCATTAATATACATATAAAACGAAGACTCATACATAAATCATCATATCTACAAGGGTGCGTGTGCAGAAGAAAATACTCAAAATATGGTTACGGTATTTGATAAATTCACCTTTGTATAAATTCTATGATATAAAATTGAGTGACGATTCCTTGGGGACAAATGACGATAGTGAACAGGAACATTCAGATGGAATTGTGGAACATGTCAACAACGATGAAGCACTTCCTAATTCATTTCAGAAATATACGTGGTCTCAATTCTAATCTCAACGATGTCCATTTCCACTTGCAGTCTGCCAAACCCCATATACTTTTTCTGACGGAATCTCAGTTATTGGTTGATTCAACTACTGCTCATCTCAGATGTCCAAATTATTCGCTGTATGATTCCTTTTGCCTCGAAGGTGGTAATTGTACTTATGTCCATTCTGATATTCCCTGTCAGAGACTTGGCAATTTGGAATCTCCTCTCTTTGATCTTCTCTGGCTTAAAATCTCTCTACCTCATTGTGTCAAATTCATCTGTTGTCTCTACCATTCTCCCAACTCCACTAATCACTTGGAGCTCTTTGACTTCCTCTCTTTGCAACTTTCCTAACAGTGACGTAATTTTCCTTGGAGATTTTAATGTTCATAACTCCAGCTGGCTTCCGTTTTTATTGTCACACCGAACCAGCTGGTCGAGATGCTGAGGCTTTAGCAATTAATAATGACCTTGCACAGATTGTTCATTTACCTACAAGAATACCAGACAATCCTAATCATACAGCAAACACACCTGATCTTTTTCTCAAAAACAACCCTTCTAAGTACACGGTCGAAGTGAGAGGTCCTTCAGGCACTTCAGATCACAACTTGGTGATTGTCTCTTCTCCTATGGAGCCTTTATCTCATGGCTATTCCCAACCTCGTGTTGTTTGGCATTACAAGAATGCAAAATGGGATGACCTGTGAGATTTCTTTTCTTCTTTTCCTTGGTCGGATTACTGTTTCAAAACTTCTGATGTCAACGTTTGCTCAGATCATGTCAGTGAAATTATTCTTGCAGGAATGGGATCCTTTATCCCACACTCCACTTTAAAATCTCGTCCTTTATCTAAACCTTGGTTTTCCAATAAATGTACTAAGGCTGTTCAAGAGAAGAATGTTGCATATCGTAACTGGCTTGTTTCTAATTTTTCAGTTTCATTTTCTGCCTACACCAAAGCTCGCAACAATTGTAAAGCAGTTATTAATCAGTCCAAACTAGAGTTTGAACAGGCTAAGAGTAGAAAACTTGCTTCTTGCCCTAATGGTAGCCAAGCATTCTGGTCTCTTGCCAAAGCTATTGGCCACAACTTTTGCCCATCTCTGCTCCCACCTTTGTCTAAACCAGATGGTTCTGTTGTCACTTCAGCCAAGGATAAAGCTGACCTGCTAGCATCTCATTTTTCTTCCAACTCATGTATTAATGATCTTGGAAAAACACCTCCCACCATTCCCAACACGCTCCATTCAATGTCTCCTGTGGTCTTCTGTCAAAAGGATGTCAGAAGGATTTTGACGAATCTTGATGCTAAGAAAGCTCCAGGTCCCGATGGTATTTCTCCACTTGTTCTCAAAACCTGTGCTCCTGAACTTACTCCTATTCTTTGCCGCCTTTTTTCACTTTCTTATTCCAAAGGTGTTTTTCCTTCTGCTTGGAAATTTGCTCATATCCAGCCAGTTCCTAAAAAGGGTGACAAAACCCTCCCATCGAATTATCGTCCCATTGCAATTACTTCTACTCTTTCTAAAGTAATGGAGAAATCAATTAACCGCCAACTCTTAAACTACCTAGAAACCTTCCGTCTGATCAACGATCGCCAGTATGGATTCCGTCAGTGTCAATCCGCTGGTGATATTCTGGCTTATGTTACCCATTTCTGGACTAATTCAATGGAAAGGTTTGGTGAAACACAAGTAGTTGCTCTTGACATATCAAAGGCTTTCGATCGTGTTTGGCATAAAGGTCTTCTAAACAAGCTTCCATCTTATGGTTTGCCAACTGTTTTTAGTAATTGGTTATCCAGTTTTCTCTCTGGTCGCTCACTGAGGGTGATGGTAAATGGCTCTCTGTCTTCTAACTTCTCCACTAATGCCGGTGTCCCCCAAGGTTCAGTTCTTTCCCCCACTCTTTCCTCTTATATTAATGACCTTCTTCCATTGACTGGAAATCCTATCCATAGTTTTGCCGATGGATAGGCAAAACTATGGATAGGATTTCCATTTTGAGAAACCTTGTCCTGCTCAATCAGCTTCAACTTCTCGAATATCTTCTACCAATTCCTTAAATGTCGATCTTCAGGTAATTCTCCAGTGGGGCAAAGACAACTTAGTTGATTTCAACCCTTCTAAAACTCAGTCTTGTCTTATATCTTGCAAAAAGGATTTTTCTGCTCCTATGCTTATCTCTTGGGATACTCCGATTTCTAGGCAAAATAATCTCTCTCTTTTGGGGATTACCCTGACTTCTAATCTCTCTTGGCGCGCCTCCGTAGCCAGGTGGGAAGGAGCAGCAGTGCGTAGCACACGCTTCTTGATTAGACCGGGGTTCGAGCCCGTCACCACCAAATACGGAGGATGCGGAAAGGTTAAGGAATGACCACCGCATATCCTGGAGCAATATGGCCTTAGTTGCTAATGCTCCTAAAAACCAAACAACAACAACAACTCTCTTGGCACAATCACATTACAAATATTGCTTCCTCTGCATCTAAAAAACTTGGTTTTCTCTTTTGCTCTCGGCGTTAATTTTCTTCCAAACAGCTGCTCACTCTGTATAAATCGCAAATCCGCCCTGCCATGGAATATTGTTCCCACATCTGGGGTGGTGCCCCCAAAACCTCTCTCAGGCTTCTTGATTCCATTCAGAAGAGAGCAGTTAGGTTAATTAGTGATTCATCTCTAACAGAGTCTTTCCACTCGCTGCCTCAAAGATGTACTGTTTCTGCTGCAAGCCTCTTCTACAGATACTTCCATGGGCACTGTTCTTCCGAATTGGCTTCTATAATTCCCACTCTCTTTCAAAACAGTCTGAACACGTGCCGCCACCAGCCAACATCCACTTACTGTCCAACCTCACAGAACCAACTCTTCATCTTCCTCGTTTATTCATTCAACTGCTGTTTTCTGGAACAACCTTCCATCATACATATTTCCTGAAAATTACAGTCTACAGAACTTTAAGTCCAATGTCAACAAATATCTTCTTTCGTCTTCTCAACCTCCAACCCAAGCATGGTACTGAGTACTATAGGTTCTAATACCTCTCGTGTTTGGGGTTTACATAGTAAAAAAAAAAAAAAAAACTATTGTTAATTCAAAAACACATTACCATGGTCTTAAGGTAAATATTTATGTATAGCACCAGGTCAGAAATCATCTCCAAGTTTCATATTTAATATAAATGCAGAAGAACTTTCTTTTCCAGCTATATATTTGGGACAAGCATGAAAATTTAAAACTGGATTGTAAATTACTCCCTTTATGGCGGCACCGAGTGAAATTCATAGATCTGATCATTGTGGAGTAACTCCAACATTTGTTATATATGGCAATGAAAATTATGCGAATGCATACTGCAGAAAATTTGCAAATTGCATTTAAATCAGTAGGAATAACAGCTAACGTTACTCATTCTATATTGGAATCGAAAAAATTTATAAACAAGTCATTAGAGTCTAACTTGGCATTTCTAAAATCAATTCCCAATTCAGCATATTATTGGAGTCAACGTAAACGAGTCGTGATCTGCCATGATCCATCAATTAGGAAAACCTACAATGTTCTTGACATTGAGTACGTGTGAACCAATATGGCCTGTATTACTATGTATGTTATATAAATTCATATATAAATGAGAAATTACAACTAACAAAGTTATGGATCTACCTTACATGGAAGGAGCTACATTAATAAATAAAGACAGACCCTGTAACGTGTGCCATATACTTTAATAAAATTGTTGAGAGTATACTCAAAATTTTAAAATCGAAAACCTATAGTCCTTTCGGGAAATATGTTGTGAATTTCTTTAAACACATTGAATTTCAACATCGAGGAAGTCCACATGCACGAACAATGGACCCTCTGCACCATTAAAAGAAAAAGAAGGTGGGATGGAAGAAGCAATCCAAATGATAGATGCATTATGTTCTACAGAGAAAAACTCCTAAAATCCAAGGATTGGATTTTAGGAGTGCTCAAGTCTAATTTGGATTTACAGTTTAAGAATATTCATGTGCAGCACATGTAGTTGAATATGTGAATAAAACTAATAGTTGAATAAGCAACCTGCAACGGAAAATTATAGAGCTACAAGAAGAATATCCTGATATGGATATAACTGATCTAACACAAGCATTAAGTGTAGATGTATTGAATTCTGTGGAGATGAGTTCACAAGAGGCAGCTTGGTATTTATTATGATACCCAATGTCTGTGTCTTCAAGAGTGATTGAATACGTGCCAACAGTATGGCCACACGAGCGAGCGTCAGAAATTAGGTAAATCAACAGCTGAATTGGATGAACAAGTTGATAATGAGTCTTTGGATTTATAGAAAGATAGTATTTTTGATAAATATGAAAAACGGGGCAAAACATTAAAATATATAACTCTTGTACAATTTACTGCTCATTATCGAAAAGGAAATGGGGATGGGTGAAAAAACAATTTCCTAAAATAATTCGGTATCAGAATTATAATACAACATGTCTTCATGAACATATAAGCGAAATGGTAACTTTACATGTACCATTTATCAATGAAGAGAATGAAAATAAATATTTTGAACTTTATGAAACCAACAACGAGATAATTACCTTGAGAAGAAAAGAGTTGGAATCTGATATTGATATTGAAAAGATGCTAGCAATTTGTAGGCAACTTTGTATCGAATTTGATGAGAATGATGAAAATGGACTGGCGGCCGAAAAAATATGAATTGCTTAAATCAAAAGAAATTGATGATGATTTCTTTACCGACAAGAAAACTATTGATGAGGAGATGAGAATGGCAATGATGGATAACTTATCATCTGTCCTTAGGAAGTGTGAGAATGTCTTACCATCTGAAGAATACTGTCATTTGATGATTAGTAACTAATAAAGAACAATGCTTATTTCAGTCACTGACATTTTATGAATTTTATTTATAAAATGTCAGTGATTGAAACTTCAGGACTTCCATACATTCTACCATTATTGAAAAGAAAACCGTACATGATTACTACAAATACAGATGTGGTCAATGGATTGGTAAATGGTGCAATTGGTACTTTAGTATATTTCGAATTTGAGGACGATGAAACAGTTAAACAAGTATGGATGAAATTTCCTGAGTCAAAAATACGAAATAACCTTCAATCTCATTATAAACAATATGTGAAAGATAAACATTTACCTAGTCAATCCGTACCTATAATAAAACAATCAACTATGATTCCATTCAAGAACAGGAAATTAACATGTAGATGTACACAATTTCCTTTAGTATATGCTTGTGCTTTGACTATACATAAATCTCAAGGAGGGACCTTCGACAAAGTTGTAAATAATTATGAGAAAGATCATTAACAGAAACTTGTATACGTGGCGTTATCTCGAGTGACCTCATTGCAAGGTTTATATATTACAAATCCCCACGATGATTTCACATTTCAAAATGGCAAAGCCACTAGTAATATAGAACTTTGTGCTGAACTAGATTGCTTCAAAAATAATAAGCTACCATCTATACAGGATGAAGTGCAAGATTTCATACAAAGTGGTATATCTACATCGTCAATGAACGTACAAAGTTTATGGACCCATGTTTGAGATATCGAAACGGACACAATCTTATAGCAATCCAAAATATTGATATTAAGTGAAACGTGGTTGGATAACGATGAACATATATTACTTAAACCATTCCAATGAGTAACTCAATTTAAAAGGTCGGATTTTCGTAGTGGTGGCATTGCAATATTTCAACGTGAAGGTTCATCTATCATCAGTACACTACATATCTTTGCAAAACATAACAGCAGTAAAGCAACAGTGGTATCAGATGAAATTAGAAACATTTGTGGATCTTTATGCAAATTCAATAGTGAATCTACTTTCATCATTGCCATATACATCACTTCAGGGATGATGTTAGATATAATTCAAAAATTCATATTCAGTAGAATTTGATGCCGTATTCCACTGAAAGTGAAAATTTAATTGGAAGAGCCACTGGATCGTATACCTATAGTTCTCGCTGGTGATTTCAATCTAGAATTAAATTATGAGTCTGGAAAGAAGTTTTGTAAATTTATAAAAGATGTCTTCAATCTAGATATTAAGTAAAATACTTGAGTAAATACTACATGTAATTGGAATGACAATGCGTATTCACACAGGAATTAAAATCATTTGAGTGTCAAAATTATATATCTTATTTCCGTTACCACAGACCAATAATTTTAGTGTTATTATAATATATTTTATACGAATTATTTCATTTATATAAAATGAAAAATTCCATTCATTGTACTGAAATTATTTGACAGCTGTGACATTATCATTATTATTAGCCATATGGTGGTGCAAGGAAGCCTGAGGCTTATGCTGCACCAGCCAAAAAAAAAAAAAAAAAAATTCCCACGTTACCGTGAGAGAGAGAGACAGAAATAGAAGGGAATCACCAAGAAAGTGAAGAATGATGATATCCAGCTAAGGACCCTTGGTTTGCCAAGCCCATACTCACCAGATGTGAGCCCCTGGGGCAATCACTGAATTTCATTGTACTGAAATTATTTTTTCAATAAAAATAATACAACAATACTTTTTTTATTTATTTTACTGTACCTACCAATTTCATAATAAGTTCCTACAGTAAAGACGTTTTTAATGGCTGGTACTGTGACATTATCAGTGAAACTATCAGTCTCAGAGTAGAGCAGCAGCAACTCATTATGTACCTGGTACGTAATTTCGGTCTTTTTTTTTCCTCTCACTCTTTTCCTCCGATACATGGACTCAGGGGAGGTCCCCATGGACTGGAGATGTGCAAATGTATTTCCAATTCACAAAGGCGGATCAAAGGGTAACACGAGTAATTACAGACATGTTAGTTTAACTTCTGTTCCAGGGAAAAAGGAGTCACTGGTTAAAGAAGCATTGCAGGATCATCTAGACAAGACTGCAGTAATAATTCAGATACAACATGGGTTTGTTAAGGGGAAGGTCTTGTCTTACCAATGTGATTGGTAAGACAAGTTCCATTGTGACCACTATGATGTGGTCACAATGGAACTGGATGCAAAAAAATAATTCTGATATCATATATAACTGGATTTCAGGAAAGCTTCTGATACTGTTGCACCTGGAAGACTACTGTACAAATTGGAGCAGTATGGGATTAAGGGCAAGTTGCTAAAATGGATAAAAGGATGGTTGAGTGGGAGAAGACAGAGAGTCGTAATCAATGGACACTGCTCTTTGTGGACTAATGTTATTAGTGGAGTTCTCCAGGGTTCAGTTGTTGTTTTCCAGGGCCCATTGTTGTTTTGTATATTTAACAATAATATTGATGAAGGTATATCAGGCTTAATGTCAAAGTTTGTAGATGACACAAAGGTTTGCAGGGTTTTTAATGACAGTACACTACTGTAACAGGATCTAGAAAAGTTGGGCAGATGGGCTGAGAAGTGGCAACTGAAGTTTATAACATTGACAAATGCAAAGTACTGCATATAGGTAGCAGTTAACCCCAGAGAAATGTACCAACTGTGTGTACCAACTGTGTGGTACTACACTCAGGGTAGTGAAGTATGAAAAAGACCTGGGGTAATTGTGCAGTCAGATATGAAGTTTTTTGAGCAGTGCAGGCAGGCTGCTAGAGAGAAAGCCATGGGGGTCTTGTCTTGTCAATGATACACAGGAATTTTGCTAGCAGGGATAAGGAAGTGATTATCCCCTTGTGTAAGGCAATGGTCAAGCCCCTCAAGTACTATATACAGGTCTGGAGGCCTCATTTCAAGAATGAGGTAGAGATGCTGGAATGAGCAGAAAGAAGGGCAACAATACTGGTGAGGGGAACAAAGGGTGCACTTACAAAGAAAGTGCTTAAGTTCTGCAAATTGCAGTGTCTGGAGAGTAGGCACCTGCGAGGTGATCTGATTGAGGTGTATAAGGCTTTGAAGAATGGTTTGAGTAGGCTCAATGCTGATAGGATTCTTCCTCTTGCTCAGATTACAAACCTGAGGGGGGCATAAATTCGAACTGAGGAAAGACAGTTGTAGAATAGATGTGTGGAAATTTGCCTTTAACTAGCAGATAATTGATTGCTGGAACAAATTGCCTTCTGTTGTGGAAGTTGATAGCTTAAATAAATTCAAGGAAGTGGGCAGAGATGGGTGAAATGGGAAGTATTTTTTTGGCTGATGCTGTATAAGCTTGCTTTCTTGCATCATATGCCTCTGCTAATGCCAATGCTAATATTAATTACTTTCTTCCACTGAATGGAAATCATCTCCATAGTTTTGCCGATAATAATGCAGTACATTCTATTGTCCAGTATGAGAGATCCTGCTCTGCACAAGTGATCACACAAACTGTTTCAACTTCTTGAAGCTCACAACCAACTCCTTAAATGTTGACTTCTAGGTAATTCTCCAAAGGGGCAAAGAAAGCTTAGTTAAATCATTGTAATATCATTGTAAAGCTGAGTTATTATGTCTTATTTCTTGCAAAATGAGCCTGCTGCTCCTATGCTTATCTTCAATAACCCTCAAATTTCTAGAGAAGATCATAAACTGGGGATAAGTGCTAATTTCTAACCTCTCTCTTGGCATAAGCATATCACAAATATAGCTTCCTCTACATTGAAAAAACTAAGGATTCCTTTTTCATTGTTTGGAAGAAAAGTGGGCACCAATTTTATTCTAAACAGCAAACCAACTTTGTGAAATCTTGAATCCACAAAATATTATTCACCCTCTATCTATCTATTGATAGATAGAAGGTGAACAGATATTTCCATGGGCACTGGTATCTTGTAATTTCACCCCACTCTCTCTTCCCCAAATCAATCCAAACATGCCTCAACTAGTCAAAATCCATTCGCTGTTTTACTCCCGACTCACAGAACAAACATTTTCTTCATTTATCCCTTCTACTTCTGTTCTTTAGAATAATCTTCTTTTACATGTATTTCCTGAAAAGTGTAATCTATGGAAATTCACATCTAATGTGGAAAGCCTACCTGCACTGATAAATGTTCTGTTTTCTCTATCGGCACACTGTATGTGTATGGATTGAAAAGGTGTTATAGGTTCAAATAACTTTTGTGTCTTGGTTCACCATGAAAAAAAAAACAAAAACAAAAAAAAAAAAAAAAAACCCATAAATAAATAATAAATTATGAGAATGATGCTGAAAGAGCTAAATTTAGATAAAGAAATAGCGTTTCTAAAGAAAACAGCAGTTAGTGATGAAATATGATGTTTCCAATATAACCCAGAAACAAACTAACAAAGTTTGCAGTGGAAATTATAACATCTACTAGGCACAGGAAAGTATATACATGTGAAAATCACAAGTGAAGATAATGTTGACTTGTTATCAATGGTAATGATAACACATTAACATTATCTCACGAGATCAATGAGTCATGGGGTTTATTAGGGGTGAATGACTCATGCTAATTAGTTTCAACTTGATAAATATCTCTAGTTCACAGTGCCCTTTTCTTGTGAAACAGTTTTGAATGGGGAAAAACATTACCCATGGCTGACCACCCACCTTATTCACCAGCTTTGACTTCAAATGATTTTTGGATATTTTCAAATGTCAAATCCAATATCAAAGAATGATGAATTACCACTACTAAGGATATGCAAAAGAAAGTAAGAACTTTGAAGTCAATTCCAAAAGTGGTTCTTAAAAAGATGATCTAAGAATGTTTAGCAGTGGCAGCAATGCTGTAATTAGGCACAGCATTCCAAAGAGACTACTTTTATGGGGACAACATTTATTTGGATGTACATGTTCAGCTACACTTATCCCTTCACCTTTCTGGGGAGCTTTTCACCAATGAATGAGGCACTGCAGTGGGTATGGTTCTCTATTCCTCCTATAGAATAGTGACAAGTTGAGCTACCAATGCGAGATACATTGGTCTAGCCTTAACTCGATGTTCTAGTTTATTCCACAGGTATTCCATAGGGTTCAAATCAGTGCTCTGCACTGGCATCCCAACTTTTGTAGTAATGTCCATGAACCTAACAGCACTGTCTGTATGGCATAGAACTGTCCAAAATATTAAGCTAGGCAATGGTTTTCATGGTGCCCTGCAGAACCACTAAAGATCCTAAGCTATACCACAACCCCTACTCCCCCAGGCTTCACTGCCGACACAATATGCTGAATTGATATGGTGTATCAATTACATAAAAGGATAAGCCAGTAATGTGAAATCTAACAATAAAGCACTCTCAAAATCATTCAGCTTGGCTTTATGTGCCACAACAAGAACTAACTTTGTGAGGCTCATATGCCTTCCTTTATATACTGGTCTGAGTCCCTTATTTATCCACGAAGGTCCAATGGACTATGAAAACTGGTGTGACCAGATAGCTTTTGTAGTGCAGTTTTCCTCTTGTCTGATTGAGACAGCACACATTTGTTTTCACTATATGGTTTTCATCAATTTTGGATAATTTCAGCCTCTAAAAGTCACCCGACTCCTCCATTTGTAAGGCATGGTGGACCCCCATGCAGTACCAGTTATACTACTAGAGTGGACTGTGTAGGATGCCCTCTTTACATGTGCATAGCAGTGAATCATCTTAGCATGAGCTCCATTAACTTCCAAAAATGTACCAAGGCTAGATGGCACTTCTAAAATCATCCCACACATGTTCCATAGAACTGAAGTGTGGTGAATGTGATAGTGACTGAAGAAGTCTCCATTATGTTCCATTAATCAATCCAACAGGATTAAATCATGTTGACATGATGCATTATCCTGTCAGGAGCACCCATCACTTGTGGGGTAAGAAGCCAACGTGAGGTGCACTTGGTCCAAAATGATGTTTAAATGAGACCAAGCATTCAGAGCTTGGTCTCAAGCAAAGGCTCCCATACTTTATACTTTACACTTCCAACTTCTAGAAAAAGTAAAAATAAACAGATTTGATATATAATTCTTAAAAAAGCTGAGGCTCTCTGAGTTTGAATTAAAAGGTACGGTGTGGCAATTATACTATGTCAAACAAGCTAAGGATAAAGAAAAAAAAAAAACATTATTTGCCCACAAAACAAATAAATGCCGCAATTAGGGTAGCTTCTCAGTAAGGTGCAATATCTGTGTACTAACAGATCCCAATATTTAAATAAAGTAAACCATAAACAAAGAATTTAAAAACAGGGTAGATGTCATCAAAGGATTTAAACTTGGGGGGGGGGATCAAGCTCCCAGTTGTCCACATCAACACCAGAGCTTGCACTGGATCATCAGGCAACACAGCAGCAACCCCAATACAGAATGCACTGATCTCACAGGGAAATGTGAAATATACTTAGCAAAAATGATAGGTGGAATAGGACAAGGGTATGTCTGGCAGGGTAGAAAGTTGATGTAGAGCAGATATCATCTTTAAAGAGCACAAAAGGTGATATTGTTGAACACATTGGCACTAATGACATTTAAGACTAGGAGATCTAGGAGACTTATAGATTAATGTTGAAAATAAGTTGCGAGTTAAACCTAAATTGGAGAGTGTGCAATTCTGCCCAGACACAATAGACAAGAGTATATCAATTTGGCTCTGGAGATATTGTGGAGGGCTCACAGATTAAAATTTTTCTCAGCATGGTCTGTGCCTATTAACAGGAGAGACTGCTTCTACAGGGATGATATACACTTAAATAGAAAGGATGCAAGAATATTTGCTGATGATATCAAGGCAGTGTCAGGTGGGTCAAAAAATTGCTAGCTTGGAGGATACACAGACTAATAGATTTAAAATAGCCACAGGCAGAGGTGAAAGGGATTCTTCCACTGCTTCTATTGGAATGAGCTGCAGTCTGAAAAGAAAGTTGCTAGGGATTTCAAGGACTGCTGGGAGTCATCATGAACCAAGTAAATACATGGGCTGTGCAGTGGTGTATCCAGGTATCATAATAAGGGGGGCATGGCAACCAGGTCGAGGTAACATTGTAAGGGGGGAGCATGGCGACCATGCTTTTGAGTTTTTTTTTTAGAACATCTCCTGCATTCTGTTTCTTTAATTTCAAATTTTGGTTAAGGGGAACATATGCCTCCTCTGCCCACCCTGGAATACACCCCTGGGGCTGTGTAAGGGTAAGTAAGAGTAAGAACAGATGCACGTATACACCAATGCTAGGAGCATAGTACAGAAGTTCCCAAACTGTGCACAGAGGCACCCCAGGGCACCACAATGAACTCACAGGGACACTGTGGGATATTTTAAATTTGAGGGAAACACAGTGATACGATACTCGATATCAGTCGGACACCATGTGAACTACTAGCTCGAGGTAGTTCACAGTTTCAACATTACTTATTAAGTTCTTTGGACCTAACTACTTAATAAATGGACCTGTGAGGTATATCTTTTGGCCAAAGGGTGCTGTGAAAAAAATTACTGATACTAAGGATGCCGTGAACAGAGATAGTTTGGGAACCACTGGCATAGTAAATAAATTTGATGAATTTGAAGTGTTGATTAAAACACCAAATGCAGACATTGTTGGAATATTAGAGACATGGTGTCACACAGATATAAGGGATGACGAATTTGAATATTGGGAGTACACTGTGTACAGAAAGGATAGACAGGATACAAAGGATTTGGGATGGGTTGTGCTCTTAGTAAGAAGCACATAAAATCTAAGGCAGTGCATCCAGTTGACATGGGTGGCCAGTGCAATGTTGAGCCGGTTTGGTGTGACATAAGCACTGGGATGCAAAAAATAAGAGTAGGAGTGTGTTATAGACCTAATGACTGATGAGTTCAACGAACAACTGTACAAATAGAGTTGGCCAGTAAATCAGAATGTCTTATAATGGGAGATTTTAATTTTCCAGATATTGACTGGAACTTGTGGATTTGTCACTTGCACACTAGAAAGACTTGTGGATTTATTGGATGGGTGGTTTCTACAGCAGCAGCATGTTAGACAGGCAACCAGGAGGAGTAATGCTCTTGATCTGATCATCAGCAGTGATTATTCATTCATTAAGAATCTGCAGAGGAACCACTATGTGGCAGAGATCACAGTGTACTGATGCGAGATTTACTTAAAGATGTAACTACCATCAAGGGTAAAGGAAACTACACTGGTCCTGTAGTTTTTAAATTCTATACAGTGGGACCAACTGATGATGTTACCTTTGGCCAATTCTAAATGAGAAGCATTCAAGAAATTAATCAGGAAGCTAATAGGTTTTTCATACCAATTAAGAAATACTGTTCAATCCAAAGCCTTAAACACCTGAATTGGATCATCTTGCAGGCGCCTAGTCTCCAGATGCTGCAATTTGCAGAACTGAAGCCTTTCTTGGTAAGAACAGTCCCTTTGTTCCCCTCACCAATTTCATTGCCCTTCTCTGTACTCGTTCCAGCAGCTCCACATCCTCCCTAAAATGAGGCTTCCAGACCTGTATGCAGTACTAAAGATGTGGCCCGACTGTTGCTTTATACAATGGGATAATCACCTCCTTATCCCTGCTAGCAAAATTCCCGTATATCATTGACAAGAAAACATGAGCTGCTCTGGCAGTGTGGCACTTCAAAAAACTTCATATCTGACTGCACAATTACCCCTGGCTTTTTTAGGTGTAGTACCAACTGTGTGATAACTACACCTAAGTGTAGTACCACACAGTTGGTACATTAATACTGTATGGAGACTACACTCAAAGAAAGACATTGAGCTTCTTGAAAGGGTCCAAAGATGGGTAACTTGCCTGGTGAAATCGGCAAAAGGGCGTCCATATGAGGAAAGACTTCAAATATGTGGGTTGCACAGCTTGAAAACTAGGCACTTTAGAGGAGACTTGATGAGGTGTTAAAGGCTCCGAGAGGCAAAAGTAAAATGAATGAAGACGACATTTTCACTGTAATAAATGATTCTACAACTAAAGGTCATAAATTGAAGTTATTGGGGGAGATGTTTAGACTGGATTGCAGGAAGTTTTATTTTAGCCTGCGAGTTATAAATTACTGGAATAAGTTACCCACATGGGTGGTAGAGGCTGACAGTTTGGGGAAATTCAAAGGTCAGCTGGACAGTTACCTATGGGAGGAGAGAAACGCATAGGTTGTCTATTTCCATTTCTTTTATGAATTTTTATTTTTTAAAATTTTCTTATTATTATTTTATTCCTTTTTTTTTGGCTAGTGCAGCATAAGCCACAGGCTTCCTTGCACGATGTGGTCATTGCTAATACTAATACTAATCTGGGATTACCGCTACTCATATATAGTAGTTTGCATTTGTCAATGTTGAACCTCAATTGTCATTTCTCAGAACAACTACCAAATTTTTTTGATTTTGTTGCAGTAGCATACAGCCATTATTGCCATTAACCACCTTGCCAAGCTACATATCATCTATATATTTAAGACATTAATTCTGATATATTTCCATCAATATCATTAATAAATATAGAAAACAACTATGGGCTCAGCACAGAACCCTGGGGAGGGAGTCTCCACTAATAGAGTCCATGAAGAACTATCTTTTAATAGCCACTCTGTCTTCTCCCATTAAAGATGTGGCATTAAGGGCTAGCTCCTGTTGTGAATAGAGGATTCACAACACTGCAGTTTATATAGTAGACTTTTATGCACAACAGTATAAGAAACTTTCCTGAAATCCAAATATATGATATCAAAATTATATTTTGCTTCCAGTTCCTTTGGCATTGCATCAAAGTATCTGATCAAACTGGTCAGACAAGATCACCCCCTTAAATCCATGATGTGACTGAATTATAATTGCATTCCTCTCTAGGCAGACCTGCATTACTTCTTTAACCAGTGACTCCATTATTTTCTCTGGAACAGAAGTTATGCTGAGAGCTCTGTAATTACTCCTTTCACTTTTTGATGCCCTTTGTGAATTGGGGATACATGCACATATCTCCAGTCCATAGGGATTTCCAGCTAAGGGTTTGCATACCTTCTTTGCTGCCTTTTTTACATTTAACTTCAGCAATTTCTCTTCCACTTTCCTCTCAGTTATTACAAATATCATTCAACTCCCTGGTAGAGTTTGATAAACTTCTGGCATCCATTACCCTAAAGAGTTCCTCATGCAAAATACTTTTCAGTTTGTAGCAACCTGAGCTACAGTTGGATCAACAGTTGAACTATTGATATCAAGTGGACCAATGTGATTCACTGCCTTCCTTCTAGTGTTTACATAAAAATAAGAGTCTTTGCTATTTTTCTTTTCTTCCTTTGCCAAGAATTTCTCATAATCTGCCCCAGCTTGCCTAACGCCCTTTTGACATTATTGTAGACTAGTTTATAACTATTATAGGTTCTGTATCACCTGATAATTTATATGCGTTCAATGCATTTTTTTTCTCTGCAATGAGTCATTAATTCATCTGATATCCATTCAGGTCTAAGCTTTGAACGGTATTTTTTAGTTAGCATGACAAGCCAGGTAGCTTCTATGATTATTTCCTTGAATGCTTCCCATTTAGAATTGGCCGACGGTAACATCACCAGTGGTCCCACTGTACAGAATTTTAAAACTGTCTGAAATGACTGTAGTCACCTTTATGAAAGCAAAAACTCTTCTTTTTACCCTTGATCTTAGTTAAACCTTTCGATAAATTCCAAATAAATACACTGTCATCACTGCCACTTAGTGATTCTTTTATCTGCAGATTCTTAATACATGAATAATCACTGCTGATAATCAGATCAAGAGTATTACTCTCTCTTTCTCTTCCCCCCCTCTCTAATATGCTGCTGTAGTAAACAGTCATCCAATAAATCCAAAAAGTCTTGCTAGTCTGCGAGTAACCTGTCCACAAGTTCCAGTCAATATCTGGAAAGTTAAAATTCCCCATTGTAAGACATTCTGATTTACTGGCCCACTCTTTTCACTGTACAGTTGCTCATTGTACTCATCAGAGTCATTAGGTTAATAACACACTCCTACTCTCATTTTTGCTTTCCCAGTGACTCACCAAAATGACTCAACATTCCATTGGCCACCAATGTCAACTGGATCAACTGCCTTAGATTTTATGTGCTTCTTAACTAAGAGCATAACCACCTCCTATCCTGTCTGTCCTCTCTGTCCAGTGGAGTTTAGGAGGCCCCCAGTGCCACTTGACAAAAAACATTACATCCTTTCTGTACACATTGTACTCCCCATATTCATATTCTGCATCTCTTATATCTGTGTGATGTCACGTCTCTGATATCCCCACATCTGCATTTGTTGACTTGACTAGCACTTCAAATCACCAAATTTATTTACTATGCTCCTAGCATTGGTGTACATGCAGGTATACCTGCACCTGTTCTTATTCTCAGTTACCCTAATATAGCCTGTATATTTACCTGTTCTATGATGACTCACAGCAGGCCTCGAAATGTCCAGCACCTTGCTTTCTAGGCTGCTGCACATTCTAATAGAAACAGCTCAGCATGCATTCGAGCTGTTAATAGAGAATCTCCATTCTGAAGGTTCATGCATAACATCTAGTGCATTTATTAAATCAATTATGTCGATACAGAAGAGATCCTTCCTTGAAGCAGAAAATTTTCACTAATCCTTAAATTAAATATGGAGAATAAAAAGATGAACCATGTTTTTGTAATACAATTTTATGTTTTGAACATTAAAAACATTTTTATATTATTTGCTGCTGGGTTTAAGTTGCATCTGTCGGAAACTGACAATTACTGATCTTCTACAACATTGTCAGTCTTGCTACTGTTCAATAGTAGGATGTTATTAAAGAATTAAAGGCACACACATACATATTTTTTTTTTTTTTTTTATGTGAACCCCAAACACGAGAGGTATTAGAACCTATAGTACTTAGTACCGTGCTTGGGTTGGAGGTTGAGAAGATGAAAGAAGATATTTGTTGACATTGGACTTGGAACTTCTGTAGATTGTAATTTTCAGGAAATACGTATGAAGGAAGGTTGTTCCAGAAAACGGCAGTTGAATGAATAAATGAGGAAGATGAAAAGTTGATTCTGTGGGTTTGAAGTTGGACAGTAAATGGATGTTGGCTGGTGGCGGCACGTGTTCGGACTGTTTTGAAAGAGAGAGCGGGAATTATAGAAGCCAATTCAGAAGAACAGTGCCCATGGAAGTATTTGTAAAAGAGGCAAGCAGCAGAAACAGTGCGTCTATTGAGAAAGCGAGTGGAGAGACTCTGTTAGAGATGAATCATTAATTAACCTAACTGCCCTCTTCTGAATGGAATCAACAAGCCTGAGAGAGGTTTTGGGGGCACCACCCCAGATGTGGGAACAATATTCCATGGCAGGGCGGATTTGCGATTTATACAGAGTGAGCAGCTGTTTGGAAGAAAAGTAACGCCGAGAGCGAAAGAGAAAACCAAGTTTTTTAGATGCAGAGGAAGCAATATTTGTAATGTGCTTGTGCCAAGAGAGATTAGAAGTCAGGGTAATCCCCAAAAGAGATATATCATTTTGCCTAGAAATCGGAGTGTCACTAAAGATAAGCATAGGAGCAGAAGAATCCTTTTTGCGAGATATAAGACAAGACTGAGTTTTAGAAGGGTTGAAATCAACTAAGTTGTCTTTGCCCCACTGGAGAATTACCTGAAGATCGACATTTAAGGAATTGGCAGCAGATTTTCGAGAACTTGAAGCTGATTGAGCTGGACAAGGTTTCTCAAAATGGAAAGTTGAATGCAATGTGCTATCATCGGCAAAACTATGGATAGGATTTCCAGTCAATGGAAGAAGGTCATAGATATACAAGAGGAAAAGAGTGGGGGAAAGAACTGAACATTGGGGGACACCAGCATTAGTGGAGAAGTTAGAAGACAGAGAGCCATCTACCATCACCCTCAGTGAGCAATCAGAGAGAAAACTGGATAACCAATTACTAAAAATAGTTGGCAAACCATAAGATGGAAGCTTGTTTAGAAGACCTTTATGCCAAACACGATCAAAAGCCTTTGAGATGTCAAGAGCAACTACTTGTGTTTCACCGAACCTGTCCATTGAATTAGTCCATAAATGTGTAACATAAGCCAGAATATCACCAGTGGATCGACACTGACGGAATCCATACTGGCGATCGTTGATCAGACGGAAGGTTTCTAGGTAGTTTAAGAGTTGGCGGTTAATTGATTTCTCCATTACTTTAGAAAGAGTAGAAGTAATTGCAATGGGACGATAAATGGATGGGAGGGATTTGTCACCCTTTTTAGGAACTGGCTGGATATGAGCAAATTTCCAAGCAGAAGGAAAAACACCTTTGGAATAAGAAAGTGAAAAAAGGCGGCAAAGAATAGGAGTAAGTTCAGGAGCACAAGTTTTGAGAACAAGTGGAGAAATACCATCAGGACCGGGAGCTTTCTTAGCATCAAGATTCATCAAAATCCTTCTGATATCCTTTTGACAGAAGACCACAGGAGGCATTGAATGGAGCGTGTTAGGAATGGTGGGAGGTGTTTTACCAAGATCATTAATACATGAGCTGGAAGAAAAATGGGATGCTAGCAGGTCAGCTTTATCCTTGGCTGAAGTGACAACAGAACCATCTGATTTGGACAGAGGTGGGAGCAAAGATGGGCAAAAGTTGCGGCCAATAGCTTTGGCAAGAGACCAGAATGCTCGGCTACCATTAGGGCAGGAAGCAAGTTTTCTACTCTTAGCCTGTTCAAACTCTAGTTTGGACTGATTAATAACTGCTTTACAACTGTTGCGAGCTTTGGTGTAGGCAGAAAATGAAACTGAAGAATTAGAAACAAGCCAATTACGATATGCAACATTCTTCTCTTGGACAGCCTTAGCACATTTATTGGAAAACCAAGGTTTAGATAAAGGACGAGATTTTAAAGTGGAGTGTGGGATAAAGGATTCCATTCCTACAAGAATAATTTCACTGACACGATCTGAGCAAACGTTGACATCAGAAGTTTTGAAACAGTAATCAGACCAAGGAAAAGAAGAAAAGAAGTCTCGCAGGTCATCCTATTTTGCATTCTTGTAATGCCAAACAATACGAGGTTGGGAATAGCCATGAGATAAAGGTTCCATTGGAGAAGAGACAATCACCAAGTTGTGATCTGAAGTGCCTAAAGGACCTCTCACTTCGACCTTGTACTTAGATGGGTTGTTTGTGAGAAAAAGATCAAGCGTATTGGCTGTATGATTAGGATTGTCCAGTATTCTTGTAGGTAAATGAACAATCTGTGCTAGGTCATTAGTAATTGCAAAAGCCTCAGCATCTCGACCTGCTGGGTCGGTGTGACTAGAAAATGGAAGCCAGCTGGAGTTGTGGACGTTAAAATCACCAAGGAAAATTACCTCACTGTTAGGAAAGTTAGACTGGAGAAAGTTAAGTTGCAAAGAGCTCCAAGTGATTAGTGGAGTTGGGAGAACGGAGTTGGGAGAACGGTAGAGACAACAGATGAATTTGACACAATGAGGTAGAGAGATTTTAAGCCAGAGAATATGAAAGAGAGGAGATTCCAAATTGCCAAGTCTCTGACAGGGAATATCAGAACGGACATATGCACAAGTACCACCTTTGAGGCGAAAGGAATCATACAGCAAATAATTTGGACATCTGAGATGAGAAGTAGTTGAATCAACTGATAACTGAGATTCAGTCAGAAAAAGTACATGGGGTTTGGAAGACTGCAAGTGGAAATGGACATCGTTGAGATTGGAATTAAGACCACGTATATTTGTGAAATGAATTAGGAAGTCCTTGGGAGGTTTAGATCTTTTCGCAGATAAGCTTGCTCTATTATTTTGACAATTCATGGTGTATTCAATAGTAAGAAAAAGTGGGTGGGACATGCTGTATGAAGTAATGAAATTTTTGGATATGGCATACACATAGTACGAATATACCCAGATTCTTGACATAACGTGGACCCGACAGTGGCCCCCCGCATATACACTACTCGGACTCCCTCCAGTCACTATCTGGCAGAGTAGAGGTAGCAAGATTATACACTAGCTGATCCGGAAGCCTCCTAGAGAGTTACCAATAGGTTTGGTCCGGTGTACTATCTAGCGGCCGGCCTGCGAACACCGTTTTAGAGCTGTACCCTCGAAATGTAAGGAATATTGGATCTCGCCACGACGTTCATCTTAACCTCAAAAATCATCAATCATACTGCATGATGGAAGAGATAGGGAAGGGTTGGCCGGAACTTAGCTCTAGAGACTAAACATGGGTTCCACCATTTCAAGCCTCCAATAAGCAAAGTGGTGGTATTTCACCGGTTGATGAGAGTCATCTACCATCTAGTACTGCCTGGTAACATAGAGGGGCGGTGTTCCTCCATGTGGTGTGGGCACCACACCTCGACCCCTGCTTACGTTGGTTGACACCTAGGTGGTCACCCACCATGTACTTGTGCATGGAGGTTATACCCAGGATTACTAACAGTCTCACCATCGTGAAGGTGCAAGCAGAGGATTTGGCTGTCATAGACCGTCCGGACTTCGCCGAAATTGGGTCCACTTGACTTAAGTGTCACCCGAATATCAGTTCCATCAGCGTTTTAGACTCCCAGGTAGCAAGAACAGCTTGTCTGGCATATCTGAGAGAATGTTTGTGACAACCTCAAGGACCAAATATTGCAAAACTTCAAGAAATAACTGGTGAATTACCAGGTTGGAAATCACTAATGTAGTAGAAACTGCAATGATACTGTAAATTTACTGCAGTGTATTACCTTGATCAACTATACTTGTATATCAAGGCTTTGATCTTAACTCCTTAGGTCAAGTAAGTAGAGAATGTTGCTATCTAGTGTGCCTACTATTGTGTGTTTATATATATATATATATATATATATACTAGTTACTTGAATAAATTTTGCTGTATTACTGGTTAATTGATTAAATTGCTTTGATTTGGTCAATTTTTCATTTACTGGTATTTATCTACTATCTGTTTGGGTATTTAGGTGTATCAGGAACAGGAGATCCAGTTAGCCTGTGCAGTCTAACTTCTTCCTGGGGGTCTGTACATGTAATGGTAAATAATAATAATAATAATAGATAACAAACAAACAAATCACCGTTAATTAACATTCTTTTACCTGGTCATCTACCCGCTACTCCGTCGGGGGCTTTGAGCGGGTCGATAGCCAGATTAAAGGAATGTCTCATACCTACCCGTTTCTGTTATCCCTTTATCTGTTTTGCCTTTTAGTGATATTTTTGTACATAATTACTTAATTTTGGATAACTTTTTAATTAATTGATTTTAGATAATCTTTAATAAACTGATTTTAGATAATAAATTTTAGATAAGTAAAAAAACCTCCTCACTTATCCAGATATTCACCCGTTGGGCTTTGTATCACCTATACCATTTTGCTGATTCCGATTCTAAGATTAAAAATATTTCTAAAATTATAATTAGATTATCTAAAATCAATAAAAATAAAGTTTACCAAAATTAATTAATCAAAGATTATCTAAAATCAATTTATTAAAGATTTTCTAAGCAATTAACCATAATACAGCAAAATTTGTTCAAGTAACTAGTAATATGTCAAGCACGTATAATGTCAAATTGCCATATGACAATAGCATTAACGTAGCAAGTGATAAAGAAGCAACATTCAAATAGGCTTAAATAATAATTAAAAAACATATATATATATAAATATATATACTAGGTACTGTTAGCATGAAATTTTGTGAAAAAAAAAAAAAAACATTGCCAAAAAATTTCATCGATCAAATCTGATTAATAAATACAAAGTGAATTTGAGAAAATGAAGGAATTTCTGTTAATCTTGGAATGACAAAATTAATGCAAAAGTCAGATGTCTGTAAGTCATAACAGTGTAACACATAAGATTATAATATTTTAAGAGACAACTTATGTTTGCATACTTGCAAAACTGGTAAATGTTATTCTTAAATGTAAATCTTTCAACTGCAGTTTAACATAATAAAATGCCAAAATCATAAAGCTTATAGTTACTGTACTCACTCTTTACATTTTATTTGAATAGCATATTAATTCTTAAGAATAATGGGATTATTGCAGGTAAAATATGTAACATTGCCTTTCTTTTCCTGGAAAGAATTGCTAACAAGTAATTATTGATGGACTTTACTATTTTGGATTAAAAACGTGAGTAACTTCCACAAAGTAAAGTCCGTTTTCCTTTCATTTCCCAATCAGAATAACTTAAATAAGTAAAAGAAGAAACAATTGCATTCAAGAAATAATGCAAAGTTCTGTGTCTTCATTTACCTAGCAATTAAAACAAAACACACACTTGTTTGTTGCACTGACCAGACTACTGAACTCAAATAAAATTTTAGGCAGTAACTAAAATTTAAAAATATATTTATTTAATAAGCAAATTAGAAATAAGTTCTGTCTCATAAGCTGTCTCTTGAAATGAAACAAAGATGAAACAAAATGATTGGCTGAACATGGAAATTACAGAATTAATAAATGGAAAAAAAAAAAAAAAAAAGAAAGCATACCAAAGATGTCTGAGCTCAAAAAGTGAAGTTCACAGAAAAATATATAAAGAAAAAAAAATAAGGAACTAAAAGCAGAAGGCATCAAGGCAAAGAACGAGTCCTGGGATAGAGCATGTGCTGAGGTGAACAGCAAACTGGGATGTTCAAGATCTGCAGAGGTGTGGTGATTATTGAAGAGTTTAAGGAAACCTCATAATCAAAATACTAGACTGGAAATGATAGATCTGGAGGAATGGGTCAATTTTTATGAACAGCTATTGGATGAAGGAAGAGAAGAATTTAGAGAAACTGAAACAGAGACAGTGACAGTTGTCATAAAAAGAGGATTGAACATCCGATTAAGGAAATGAAACTGGAAATAAAAATGGCAAAAAATGGAAAAGCACTAGGTCCAGGTGGAATTAAGATGGAGCTGCTTAAATATGGAGCTCAAAAAGTTATAAATTTACTAACTTGACTGTTCAACAAATTATGTGACGGCAATGACAATTGGATACATAACATTAATTTTTAAGAAAGGTGACAGAAGATGCGTCAACTATAGACCATTTATTCACTGTTAAGCAAATTCTGGAAAAATTTCAGGCTACAAACCAAGATGTAGGTTGCTGTTCATAGACTTAGAGAAAGCGTATGACAATGTGCCAAGAAATCTTCTGTGGAAGGCTATGGAAAAAATGTCAATAAGCCAGCTATTAAGTGATATAATTAGAAGAATCTACAAGAACAATACATGCTGTATTAAAATTGGTTCAAAATTATCAAGAAAATTTAAGACTTCAAAAGGACTACTTCAAAGATGCTGTTTGTCATCTACTTTGTTAAAGCTATACCTGGAAACTGTTCTAAGACTGTGATCATGTCACAGAAGTGCAGTTCAATGGGTATTTCCCTTGGTCAAAATAAGCACCTTTACAATCTACTGTTTGCAGACAACAAAGTTGTGGTAGAACAGGATGATGATGATGATGCAAATTACATGAGCAGAAAGTTACTAGAAGAATATAAAACATGGGAACTGACAGCAAATTTTAATAAGGCAGAGTACATGAATAGAAGTGAGGATGTACTTTGCCTTATTAAAATTTTCTGTCAGATGGCATACAGGTGAAAACTGTACAAAAATTTAAATACTTGGGTGCAATTATTCAGGCTGACGGACCATTTGTGCAGGAAATTGAGAGAAGACTGGGTAGAAATGGAAGGTAGAAAGGTCACAGGAATGCTCAATTCTGTGCTATGGAATAAAAATATTATTAACAAAGCTAAACATCAAATATATAATTCAATATTACAAAGTGTTTTATTATATGGATGTGAGACTTGGACCTTAAATGAAAGACAAAAAAAAAAAATAAATAAAATAAAATAATAAAATAAACTATTGGTTGTTGAGATGGATTTCTGGCAAATATCGGCAAGAAAATCTAGGACTGAAAAAGTTAGAAACAATGTGATAAGGAATACAATGAATGTCCAAAAAACCATCATTGATAAAATAGAGGAGAAAAGATCGGAGTGGTTTGGCCATGTGAAGAGAATGGAGGATGACAGATTGCCCAGAGGAGCCATGGAGAAGGAAAAAGAGAGGAAGAACAAGAAGGATGTGGATAGAGGGTGTGAGAGCAGTTATGAATAGAAGAGGACTGGTGGATGGAGATTGGGAAGATAGAAGAAAATGGAAAAAAAGAATAAAGGAATGACTTTTTGATGTTAGGTTAAGGAGAACCATTGTAATAACAGAATAAATCCTAAGAAGAAGAATTAGAAATAAGATAAAAATATTACAATGACTGCATAAAATTAAAATTCTATTTATGATAAAACATATATGACCATTTTAAAATATTATTAAAACTGATGGTAAATGAAAATTAAAACCTTTGGAATAAATAAAATACAACACACGGCTCCTGCTAGTGTGTATGCATGTTTGTCAACGCAGATCTTAATATTTAAAGGCGATTCTTAAATAACAGAATATTACCCTGACAGATATGTATTTGTCAGGGTAATATGCTATGGTGATGAATAATAAATGAGAAATGTGATCTTTGGTGAGCAAAATACGTGGCTATGTAAGTTTCACCAAAAGTGTGCTTGCTCTTCTGGCAGTGTATTGACATGGCAAAGATCCTCCTCTCCTTTGCATCCCTCTGCAATAACAGAGCCTTAAATATAGGGTGTATTTAAACATTCCCATATTATGACTGTTACTGAAGATATATAATGCCTCAAGCCCTTAATATGTATACATACATTATAGTAGTCAATTTGGAGACCTTGCCAATAGTACGGAGCTATGCCCAGATCAGGATTTCAAATCTACATAAAACACTAGTGTGGTTTTCCAAAGATCCCTAAGCCTTCTTTTTTGCTTCAATGATGCAGCTAGCACATACCAATTGTTATAGCTTTTAGTAGATGTATACCATATTTGCGTTAATATAATGTGCGACTGGTCCTTAAATAACAAAGTACTATTCTCAAAAGATACACAGCGGCAAATATGATCTCTAGCAAACAATATATTTCAGGAAAGTTTCACCAATGTGCTTGCTCAACATCAACAAAAGTTCTACAGTTCGTTCTCACTTAACAGTATTTCATACACTGGAGATCATGTTACTCAATGTTCATCTATCCCGGTAATACTCTGTTATTTAAGATCTTGCTACGCATTAAGATTTATGTTGACAAAGATGACATTCAGGTGTCAAAAGTTTATATTTTTTTAGCTGTATATATTTTATATTAAATAGTATGTTAATTTTATACAGTCAATTTTTAATAAGTTTTATTTAATTTTTTACTTATACATTACATTGTAAAGTATATTTTTAAACTTTAGCAGTTGTCTAAAATTTTGAGTTCAGCATTCTGGTAAGAGAAATAAAGAAGAGTGAATAAAGTGTCTTATCCAACCTCAGAGGGTTTCTTTAGCTTTTATATATGTATATAAATTAATTTGAGCTTACAAACCTGAGGGCGACTTCCTACTGAGTAAGTTCGCACTGGTTTAATGTAATCTTCACAACTATCATCAGAAGGGGCAAAATAGGATTTAACCTGTAAATACATACAGAAAGTACACAACATATATTAAATTACTTGGCACATACAATTCAGTATTAATTTTAAATGTTTACATTTGCTGATGATGTAGCAGAATCATTAAATAAATTTGATGAATCTGATTACTGCTAACACAATAGTTGCTGACTTACTAGGACTCTCAGAAATTTGGTACCATTCTTATATAAAGGATGAAGAATTTGAATATAGCATATACAATGTACAGAAAAAACAGGCATTGAAAGAAGAGAGGGTTATGCTTCTGGTTATAAACCACACAGTGTCAAGAAGAGTACATCCACTGGGGATTACAGAATATTAGTCAGCCCGATGTGATATAAACAATGGGAAAAAGCATGTTGATTAGCTATATGTATAATTGGAATGAGTAAGCAAGTCAGAATGTTTTTTTATACAGTTAGGAAGTGTTTTTCCTTGGAAAGAAGTATGTAAACTATATAGATCTTTAACAGATTCCAAATCTGTTTATGAGTTTCCTCTATCAAGTTTAGTTTTTAGGATGAGACCAATTATATAAACATGATGAGACATTATACCAATCACATACCTATTCAGCCAACTTATATGAGTATAATTTTTTTTTTTGTTATTATTGTTTATAGATTCATAGTTATGTAATTGTTTGATTATATATCCTTGTTATTTCATAATTTAGGTTATGAATTTTTTCAGGTAAAATCTCATGAATTATTGAAGCACAAAGAAGGGCAACAAGATTGGTGAAAGAAACAAAGGGGTGCTCTTACCAAGAAAGGCTTAAGTTCTGCAAGTTGCAGCATCTGGAGACTAGGCACCTGCGAGGTGATCTGATTGAGGTGTATAAGGCTTTGAAGAATGGTTTGAGCAGGCTAATAGATGTGTGGAAATTTGCCTTTAGCCAGTGGGAGTTGATTGCTGGAACAGACTTCCATCTGTTGTTGTGGAAGTTGATAGCTTAAATGAATTGAAGGCTGAACTAGACAAACATTTGGAGTGACTGGATGGGTGAAATGGAAAGGGTTTTTTTTGCTGTATAAGCTTGCTTTCTTGCATCATATGCCTCATCTAATGCTAATTGATGTGCCTTGAAAGTGTAAAAATCACCACAACAAATTCTGGTATGTGTGTGGCTCTTTACAACTAAACACAATGACCTCAAATCATAATGGATATAATCAGAAAATTAACCAGTTATACTTTGGTTATCCTATGAGTGACACACGGGTACCACAAGTTATTTGTACCACTTGTTCAAAAGGATTACATGACTGCTTGAACAAAAAGGAAAATCACCGTCTTGGTCTTTTGGCTCTGTCCATGATATAGACAGAGCCAAAAGACCAAGATAGTGATTGTTGACTTGTGAATGAAACTGGATTCTCAGTTAAGCGTAAGACTGTTTATCCAATCCTGGATTCAGCAATGAGATCAACCTCCTCATGATGAAAGTATGCCAATTCTGGTACTCCACAGCACGAACTAGTTTTTTAGAAGATGAAATGGAATGCAATGAAGGTGCGACTGATGAAGACCAGAAAAACTTCAGCCAATCCTGATAACACACTCAATAAAAAAAAAATTGTATGTGTGTGTGTGTGTGTGTGTGCCAAGAACGCAGAGCAGAAGTTAAATGAATGAAACTTCTTTAAGCAAACATTTATCATTTGACCAAGGATCCCGTATTGACCGTATGAATGCTGTAGGCGACAAATTTGTGAATGGGAGTCTCGGAGATATGAGACGTTCTGTTACCAAATATAGTTTCGGCAAGTGCTGTGGCATCAAATATTTAAAACCGTTTGACTTCGACAGAGCCGGAATCACTTTATTCATAAGAGTGCCGTGACAGCTGTTACAGGCCAACATTTGACTTACATCTTCATTTGGAAATGCTGTTTTAAGAAGAGAATGCTCTTGAGCTGCTACAATTTTCACTTCATTCTTGAACTAAAGCCAATCACACATGGAACAGAGTCACTGTTGATTGCCACACTGCAAAATCTGCTGGTGTTACGGTGTGCATCTGGTGTTCATCAACATCAATCTAACTTCCCGCTGTTATGTTACCAATATTTTGGAACTCCCACTGTACTCCCCTTTCTTAGTGGGATGCCGACACCATTTTTCACATGAAAACACCCAAACAAATATTGTAGGGGCTTCCTCTGAGTGTCTTTGTGACGTGGATATTGTCTTGGATAACTAGATATACAGTTTTCTTCCCTAGTGAGCTTGTGGGGCCATGATTAGACACCACAGAGAGTATACTCTTGATCTGGTTATCAGCAGTGATTATTCGTGCATTAAAAATCTGTAATATAAACGAACCACTAGGTGACAGTGATCACAGTGTACCGATGTGGGATTTACTGAAAGATATAACTACCATCAGGGGTAAAGGGAAGGGTTTTTGCTTTCATAAAGGGGACTACAGCGGTCTCAGACAGTTTTTAAATTCTATACAGTGGGACCAACGATGACATTATGAACAGCAAATTCTAAATGGGAAGTATTCAAGGAATTAATCTTGGAAGCTACTAGACTTTTCATACTGATTAAGAAATACTGTTCAGGGTTTAGGCCTAAATGGATGTCAGATGAACTAAAGAGACTTGTGGCAGAGAAGAAAAATGCATGGGATGCATATAAATTATCAGGTGACACAGAAGCCTATGGTAGATATAAGCTAGTCAGTAATCAAGTCACAAAGGACATTAGGCAAGTGAAGTCAGATTAGAAAAAATCTTTGGCAAAGGACACTAAGAAAATCAGTAAAGCTTCTTTACTTATATATATTCTAAAAGGAAGAGGACGAATCAGGTTGGTCCTCTTGATATTGATGATTCGACTGTTGATGATCCCGCTCAGATAGCTGACAAACTGAACGAGTATTCTGCAGCTATATTCACGTGAGGTATTTTGTAGGAAAGTGGAGGACAGAAGCTTATTAAACTCTAACAGGAAACTTAATGATTTTGTAATAACTGAGAGCAAAGTGGAGGAGAAATTGTTGAAGTTACACATAACAAAGACACCAGGGGTGGAATGGATCTATCCAGTTATATTAAAGGAGGTGGCAAAGGAAGCAAGCAAACCCTTAGCCATAATTAGAGAGCATTCCTGGACTCAGGAGAAATCCCCCATGGACTGGAGATGTGCAAATGTATCACCAATTCACAAAGGGGGATCTAAGGTGACATAAGTAATTACAGACCAGTTATTTAACTTCTGTTCTGGGGAAAATAATGGAGTCACTGATTAAAGATGCATTGCAGGATCGCCTAGACAAGACTGTAGTAATAATTCAGACACAGTATGGATTTGTTAAGGGAAAGTCTTATCTGACAAATTTGATTGTATACTATGATGTTGATTACAAAGGAACTGGATGAAAAAAATAATTTTGATATCAAATACTTGGATTTCAGGGAAGCTTTTGACGTTATGCATGGAAGACTACTGTACAAATTGGAGCAGTATGGTATTAAGGGTAAGTTTCTGCAATGGATAAAAGGGTGGTTGAGTGAGAGAAGACAGAGTGATAATCAATGGATGCTGCTCTTCCTGGACTAATGTTATTAGTGGAGTCTTCCAGGGTTCTGTGTTGGGCCCACTGTTGTTTTGTAAATTTATCTATGATTAGGAAAAAATATATGCATACAATGATAACCCAGTTTAATGTAATATAATAAACTATATATTAAGTAGCAGTATCTTTCAAGACTAACGAGTCTCTTTTTCAACTGATTTAAATACAACGGATTTATATTTATCCGTTGTATTTAAATCAGTTGAAAAAGAGACTCTTTAGTCTTGAAAGATACTGCTACTTATTATATATTTCATTATATTACATTAAACTGGGTTATCATTATTGTATGCATATATTTTTTCCTAACCATGGACCCCAGTACACCAGGCCCATTCGTTACTATTTATCGATGATATTAATGAAAGGTATATCAGGCTTAATGTTTGCAGATGATATAAAGGTAGACAGGATTGTTAATGACAGTAAAGGTAGACAGGATTGTTAATGACAGTAAAGGTAGATAGGATTGTTAATGACAGTAAAGGTAGACAGGATTGTTAATGACAGTAAAGGCAGTGTGCTATTGCAACAGGATCTATAAAATTTGAACAGATGGGCTGAGAAGTGGCAACTGAAGTTTATCATTGACAAATGCAAAGTACTGCATATGGGTAGCAGTAACCCCAGAGAAATGTACCAAATGTGTGGCACTAGACATGGGTAGTGAAAAATGAAAAAGCACCTGGGGTAACTGTGCAATGAAGTTTTCTGAGCAGTGCAGACAGGCTGCTAGAGAAAGTCATGGGGTCTTGTCATGACTTTCTCATGGGGTCAGGAATTTTGCTACCAGGGATAAGGAAGTGATTATCCCGTTCTGTAAGGCAATGGTCAGGCCATGCCTTGAGTACTGCGTACAGGTCTGGAGGAAGTACGTAGAGTTGCTAGAATGTGTAGAGGGAAGGGCAACAAAACAAAGTGGTGCACTTACCAAAAAAGTACTTAAGTTCTGAAAATTGCAGTGTCTGGAGACTAGGCACCTGCGAGGTAATCTGACTGAGGTGTATAAGACCTTGAATGGTTTGAGCAGGCTCAATGCTGATGGGATTTTTCCACTTCCTCAGATTACAAACCTGAGGGAGCATAAATTCAAGTTGAAGAAAGACAGTTGTAGAATAGATGCATGGAAATTTGCCTTGAGCCAGCGGGTAGTTGATTGATGGAACAAACTTCCATTTGTTGTTGTGGAAGTTGATAGTTTAAATAAATTCAAGGTGGAACTGGACAGATGTTTAGAGGGAATAGATGTATGAAATGGTTTTTTTTTGGGCTGATGCTACATAAGCTTGCTTTCTTGCATCATGTGCCTCAATTACTACTAACACTGCCATCATTTACAGAGTTACAAACAGCCAGCACAGACCTCAAGTATTCTGCATGACGAAATGCAAGTGGTTTGGTGGGAAATACTGCTGTACGCTATTTGACAGGCTGTATGACTAAACGTTGAGAAGCTTAGGTCATTGTATCTGCAACCATGATGGATTTACATTGTATTGATTTGTTCACTGTAAACATCATTTTGTGTCATTAAATGTTTGTTTGTTATTTGTTATTTGGTTTTTAGGAGCATTAGCAACTAAGGCCATATTGCTCCAGAGTTATGCAGTGGAAATATCCCTGACTTTTCTGCATCCTCTTTATTTGGTGGTCACGGGCTCGAACCCCGGTCTAATCAAGAAGTGTGTGTGCTAAGCACTGCTGCTCCTGCCCACCTTGCTACGGAGGCACCCGTCATTAAATGTGTTCACACGTATGTTAGCATCTGAAAATTTTATCACATTCCTTACCTCCTTGGCTATCATTATTATAAGCATCTTCTTCATATTCCTGTTCCTTCAGGGTGCTGCAATTTCAATGTGCAATTTCAGAGTTTATTTCTCAGTTCCTTTTCTGAAATTTTGGAAAGCAAAGTTTTTTAATTCTAGCAACAAATTGAGAAATACGAAAGTTGTCCTTATATTCTCTATTGTTTGCTGTAACTAGTATAGAAAAGCACATGAAATAGTAGATAAAGATTGTTATTTACAAGTATTTCACATTGCAAGAATGATATGCATGAGCAATATCATGTTGACTTTCCTATTTGTTATTTTAGTCCAAAACCTTTCAACTTCACAGGTCTTCCATTATGTTTTCATGGCAAATGAAAATGTAAAAATTGAATGCTTCTTCAAGCCAGTGTGACTGAATAAACAGCAGGAATTGCAGTAAGATATTTTGTTTTTGCTTTCCAACATTTTACAAACCTCTACACACAAAACAGCTGCAACTATGACAATTTGTAACAAGGAACCTCAGTTTTGGTTGGATTTAAGACAAGCTTTCAGTGATATCAACGTTTCTCTGTGGAAATTGAAAAACACTTCTATAAAAAGTTTTTTTTTTTGGAAAAATACATGAAAGGAATATGTTCTAAGCAAGTGTACATAATTAAAGATTATCTGAACACTGGTTACACACCTATTTTCCAGACATCTAAGAATGAAATTGACACTGGTGAAATGAAAGTTTAAAACCACATTTGCTTAACTCTGAAACCACATTTATTTACATATGTAAAGACAAATAACTTTTTACAATGTCTTTTATGTGATTTTGCTGGACAGATTTGAGCATGGATAATTCAGTGTTTCCCGATGCAGTCTCCTTACATAAAGATAGTTGCATGAGCTTTTCCTTAAAAAAAAAAAAAAACAAGGTAGAGCTCTTGAAAATCCTTTTCTCTTTTATTGATTCATAATGCAATAAAGGAAAAAGGATTTTTTGAATTGCAAATGTATGCAGTTTGTTGTTGATGGATATGTTGGTGCAATGATGTCGTCTTACATGTTATTTGTTAGTTTTACATGATACAAAGGTTCAGTGATATTTATTAATCAGTTTCAGAAAAATGATTAATAAATATTATAATTTTTCTGAAACTTATTCATAAAAATGATGATATTTATCATTTTTCTGAATATATTCTAGTATCCTGTCAATTTTTCAGAACACTAATATTAATTGATTGCAATTATGAAGTTGTGAGGAAAGAGAAATTTGCCATTCTCTTCCATATAATGGACATTCTATGATGATGTGCTTTATCATTATTGAGCACTGACATAGGCATTATGGTGGGGATCATTGTTTGAGAGTAAGTAACTGTGATTGAGTGTGTATGACCAATGTGCAAGCTGACTATTATGGTTTCTTTCTTTCTATTTCTTCTCAGGCTAGATAGCCACTGCTTAGGTCCTGTCTTGATTTCAAAATGATTATTTTTTTGTTTGTTGCTCCTACATGAGGGATCACTGTTTCTTGCAGATTTGTTGTATAATGAATTTATAATCAAAGTAGGTGTCTTGAAAGTAGACATGATCACATTTGAAGAATTTTTGGCAGCTGAATCTGCCTATTCCTGGAATTCTAAGGTGTTCAGGGAACCAACCAAAAATCTGAACTGATCATGTGCATCAAGTTGTACTAATTGTGCCCAAATTTGCTGTAACAGAAGAGGAGCTGACCAGGCTAGCTGGGTGGGTAAAGTGCCTGCCTGGCAAACCCAAACGTCGCAGGTTCGAATCCCGCCTCGGGCTTGGATCAGAGTAGAAAATACAAAAACCTCGGGAGGTGCAATATGGCCACAGAGGTTGATGCGCCAACAACTAAAAAAAAAAAAAAAAGGATTTACACCGAGACATATGCATAGCTAGTAGGATACCAATATAACCCTGTGGTATAAATATTGCAGTCTGAAGCAAACTGTTGAGAAATGATGGTATTTGGCAGAGATGCAGATCTGCCAAATACCATCATTTCAAATTTGAAACTACAAATTACTGTCAAACCTGAAACTACAAATTTATTGTCAAACTTGAAATCATCTATTGTAACTTCCTAATGTTGATATCCGGAAGGCTATTCTTACCCCATTGCTGAAAATGACTATAAATGTGTAGTGTACAGGGGAATCAGTAAATCAATAGAACATACTATGGATAAGTTTGAACTACTTGTTTAAAAAATTTCATTGGGTACGGCTTCAGTTTTGATTATCAAGGATTTTTTTTTGACAAAGCATGGAAGTGTGGAGATAAACTGCCCTTCCATCCTGATTTATCTCCACTGGATTACTTATCATTCCCCAAAATCAAATCAAAGCAGAAATGGTTTGATGGTATAGAAGACAATAAAATAAATGTGACAATGGAATTGGTTGTCAGTTCAGATGCACTTAAAAATGTTTCCAACAGTTCTACAAGAGATGTCACAACTTGTACCTGCTCAAGGCATAGCCTTCTGGATATCAACATTAGGAAGTTACAATAGATGATTTCAAGTTTGACAATAAATTTGTAGTTTCAAGTTTGACAGTAATTTGTAGTTTCAAATTTGAAATGATGGTATTTGGCAGATCTGCAGCTCTGCCAAATACCATCATTTCTCAACAGTTTGCTTCAGACTGCAATATTTATACCGCAGGGTTATATTGGTATCCTACTAGCTATGCATATTAAAAGCTTTTTTTCATTCTAATATGCAATTTTCATTAAAATGACTCAGTCCTAAGAACTTAACTGTCAAACCATGTATAGAGTACGGCCAGAAAGTAGTGGCAAGTGGCCAATTCTTTTTTTTTTTTTTTTTTTTTTGGCGCACTAGCAACAACGGCTATGATGCGCCAAGACTAATGGCCAATTCCATGAAAAGTAGAAGCAAGAGAACAAAATCAGAATTAGTTTTGAAAGTTGAGGTCTTCACACAATTGCAAAAAGCCTTCTGATACTGCACCCATCAATGTAACCTACTCTCTCCTATTATCATCAGGTAGGAACTGTGAAACTAAAGAATATTCTAGATATACATGGAAATGAACAACATGTTATGAAAATAATTTTTTATTTGAAGGTGTGTGACAAAATGCAATGTTGGAGAGAGAAATGTTGGGCCAAATGGGCGAATAATTTCTAATTGTCATATGTGAGTGCTGAGAAGAAGAAGCACATTCTGGTAGTCTAAGTACATTTGGATTTAGACTAACAGATTGATTTGGATAGTATGCCACATCGCACAGGCATTTAACAGTTAACATTTCAGATTTTTCTAATATTTCACATGGTTCTGTCCATAAAATCGTGCCTGACTATCATATGTCAAAAGTGTTTACCAGATGGGTTCAAGGAGCTGAATGCTGAACAAGTGCAAATATCATGGAAAATTCTGTCAGTTACACATGGTTACACAGAAATGGTGAGCAAATCGTGAAAAACAAATGTCATGAAAAATAAGTCTTCCATACCCTTCCATTCACCACTGAAAAAATTAATTTCCTTCAATATCAGTTGAAATAATCCTACAAATTTTATTACTTATAAGGTTATATTTTATATCTATACTTTAGTTACTGTTTATTAAGGCAATAAAATATTAGCATTCACTTACTTTATCCAGATGAAATTCCTCTAACTTGAAATGTGAGGGGGAAGAACCCAAATCTAAGTCTTGTAAGTTGCTACTGCTGCTTTTATTGCTTCCAGTAACATCTACACAGAAACCCTCTAAAATAAGAATAAACTGCAGTTCAGCTGAATTTACTGCATTTCTCGAGTCAAGTATTAAAATATTAATATTATAAAAATAAAGACATGGTAAATATTACTTACTATTGGACAGCACAATTAAATAAAAGCATGACTTGTTGCCCCAATGTGTTTTTTGGATGGAAGGAATGAAGTTTACAATACAAGTTAAGCAGAAATTTTTCACAAGATTTAGCAAAACAATTCTATAATGAATGTCTGAGCAAACAATCTAAGATTGGCATAAGGCTTTTGGAGGTACTGGTTATTCTGTGAGCTACAGTATTGCAAGTGAGGAAATTGCTGAGAGAAGTGAAATAAGTGAGATAAGGGAAGTGAGAAGTATATCGGGATAGCACAGAAATTGGTATATCACAACAAACAGTTTGGAGATTGTTGAGTAAGCAGTTGCATCTTAAACCATCAAGTTGTTGTTGTTATTTGGTTTTTAGGAGCATTAGCAACTAAGGCCATATTGCTCCGGGTATATGCGGTGGTCATTCCCTGACCTTTCCGCATCCTCCGTATTTGGTGGTCACGGGCTCGAACCCCGGTCTAATCAAGAAGCGTGTGCTACGCACTGCTGCTCCTGCCCACCTGGCTACGGAGGTGCCTCCATCAAGTTGTGGATGGTACAAGTCATTATGACTGACAAGATTATACAGGGTGTCCACAAATGATTACCCTTATTACATTTTATTACTATTGGGAGGTTAACAAAGTTTAATCAAATTGTACGCTAATATTAAACATTTTTATTAATACATAAGGGCTTTAAAGAACTTCAACATGAGTGCCTCTTGTGGCACGTAAAATATCAAGGTGATATTCAATCTCTCTCTCTCTCTCTCTCTTTCTCCATACATTTTCTAACATCTGTCAGGTGATGCATTCGACTGCATGTGTAATCTGCTCTCGTAATGTTTCAATATCTGGAACAGCTGTCACATACACCAAGTCTTTAACATATCCCCAAAGAAAGAAATCCAGTGGGGTTATGTCTGGTGACCTTGGGGGACATGAAATCAGCCCATCCCTGCCCATCCAACGGTTTGGAAATGTCTTATCCAAAGTGTCAAGAACAACTTGGGCCCATTGAGCAGATGTTCCATCCAGCTGAAAGATAACAGTAGGCTGCCACTGTTCCAATTGGGGTATAGCATAATTAATGAGCATGTCTAAAAACACGTTCGCACTAATCGTGTTTTCGTGGAAGAAGAAAGGTCCAATAATGTAATCATGTAATAGGGCGCATTACACATTGATTTTGGAACTGTTACAAATATGCTCTCTTACCACATGTGTATTTTCGGATCCCCAAATACACACATTGTGTCTATTGACTACACCACTAACATGAAATGAGGCCTCATCTGAAAAACAAACGTTCTGCAAAAACTGATTATCCTCGTAAATTTTATTCAATATGAGGTTAGCAAATTCCTCACGTTTACGATGATCATTTGGTTTCAACTGTTCAAGTATCTGAACTTTGTAGGCATTTAGCTTTAGATGTTTCCGTAACACTTTGTGCACTGTAGACTTTGGTACTTGTAACTGCCGTGAAGCTTGTCGCACAGATTTACTAGGTGATCGCATAAAAGCATCTTGAATTGCACTCACTGTTTCTTCAGAAACAGATGGTCTGCCAATGCTTTTCCCTTTCTGAATTGACTCAGTTGCCAAAAACCTTTCCATCCATGATTTAATAAGCTTTACATCTGGAGGATTTCTACTGTACTTGGCTCTAAACATTCTCTGCACAGTCACAAGAGATTTTGTTTCAGCTAACCAAACAACACACTGAGCTTTCTCTTGTACAGACAGCATCTTGAATGAATAGACGCGACAGCACTACTAGCAGCAAGAGCAGTAAATTTAACTCACTGGGCTTAAAAGTCTATAATTGTACAAGATTATTTGCGATGAGAAAACTCAAGCAGGATTCAACCTTACCAAATTAGAGTATATTATAATCAGGGTAATCATTTGTGGACACCCTGTATATCACACCATATATGTGCACATTTTTACAAGGATGGCAGAAGAAGACAACATGCTTAAATGTTTTGCATTTAGTGATGAGTGCACTTGCCATGTCACAAGCAAGGTGAATGCACACAGAAATGTTTGGTTTTGGAACACACTGAACCAGTCCCAAAGTGAATGTGTTTTGTGCTTGCAAGTGGCAGAAAGGTATATGGTCTGTTCTTCAAAGAAGGAACAACGACTAGTCTCATGTATTGAGACATGTTGGAGAATTATCTGATCAAATCGTTCAGGATGATCTTGGCAACAATGTGATAGTCAAATAAAATGGTGTACCACCTCACTTTTCTAAGCATGTTTGAGGCTGTTTGGATCTTCACTTTCCATATAACAATCCTGTGCCAGATACGCAGGTCCAATCCAGTGGTAAGCTTGTTTACCACTAGATTTTTTTTTTTTTTTTTTTTTGTGGTTTTGTGTTGAGGACTAGATATACAGACTCCCCTTGCCAACTGATGTTAATGACTCAAAGAGAAGGGTCACTTACTACGGAAATCAAGAGTTACACCAGCCATTTTACACTGCATCTGGCAAGAGGCTGATTACTGGTGGGATGGATATGTGCCACATTACTACTAGAACTTGTATCAAAACATTGTAACTTAATTTCCACAGCAACTTTTGGTTTGTAGTAAATTTTCTCACAGTTTTGGAACACAATGTGTGTTTGTAAATATAAACTGAAATTAAAATTAACTGAAGGAATAATGAAGAATTACAAATAAAGAAATAAGGAAAAATAAAAAATACAGAAAGACAAGCACTGGCAGCTGCAAAGTATAACCAACCAAACAATGCCTAAATAATAAAAATAAATTATAGATGTAAATTAAATTAAGAATAAGTTTGCAGGGTGGGTAAGCCTTGCAAGATACAAATTCAATGAAAATCAATACTATACTATACTATACTATACAACAATAAAGAAATGGGTGGGAGGGGAATTACATAAAGAATTAGGGTGTTGCAGAAGGATTCCATACCTGACAATTTAGAATATATTATATAAAAGTCCAATGGGCAACTTTACAAGCCAATTATAAATAAATTTAGACTAGTGCATGTTGAGCAATGCCTAGACCGAACATTGAAAATTTCGCTATACAGGAATACCTCACATAGCGCAGTTTCGAACAGCATGGGTTTCACTCTAGCATGGTTTACAAATTGAAAAAAAATTAACTGCGTTACGCACCAATACATTTGATATGTATGTATGTATTATAATGCCATCACGTAGGCCAATGCATTATGGATTCAAAGCCATGCTGACTGTTATCGCAACTCCCATTATATACAGACTCTGCTAGTATTCATACATTAGTAAACACTATATTCTGAGCGGTGAGGTCATTGACTGTGCGTAAGCTGTACAAATATTATTCGCTGTGTATTATTATTAGATTATTTTTTAAAAACATTACACCTTTATACACAAATATGACTGGAAAGAAGAAATGTAATGGCACTGAGTGGTCTTCGAGATTCAAACATTGAACAAGGTATAAAAGTAAGGCAGGTGCTGCAAAATGACATTCGATGTTATAAAGAGATGTATGCAGATAAAAAGAAGAAAAGAAACTGTGCAAACTAAGCTGATCAGTTATTTTTCAAAATACAAATACAGTACATACTTCACTTATATTCTTTTGGTATGTACATACTGCAATAAAAATCATTTGTATGGTACTTACTAGTATTTTTCATTTTTATCATTTTAGTTTCTTTTTTTGCAAGAACTTTGTGTGCATCAATTTATAGTAAACAAACACCTATATATTTTTGCAAGTCGACCCATATACTCAAATTGTTGGAACGCATTAGATTAAAATACATACTAATAATACCTCGATCAGTGCGGTTTTGCATAGCACTGTATTTTTAACAGTGCTATGCAAGGTATTTCTGTATTACTAAGCTATTTATCTCTCTAAAAGGTCATTTTTATAATGGAAATTGCACTACACTTTCATCGTTGTCATATCTTCCATTATAAGAATCAATATTGAATGCCTTGATATATTTTCCTAAAGCACATTTTTGGAGGTCACGAGCATAAAACAATAAAAATAATTTGCGCTTTCCGGTTCATTGGGCTTTAATGTTAGCACAATCTATTATAAACGGGTAGTAAACTCGATCTTATTGCATTTGTGATAATACCAATATCTGGAATTCTGTGGGTTTTTACGTTATGGTATTATGGTGAAATGAGTTCCCCTTCACATTAATCTTCATTCATATGAAAAACAGAAATAAATTTTCAGAAACTTCTCTTCATTCCTATTTACTTATTACAATGGTGAAGGGGAAGGAACAAATGGAAAGTACAAGTGCTGGCAGTGCTAGGAAACAAAACAAAATCGATTTAGAAATGAAAACAGTTAAGAAGTACGAAGCATGACAAAGTTAGCATTAGCATTAGTAGAGGCATATGATGCAAGAAACAAGCTTATGCAGCATCAGCCAAAAAAAAAAATCTCACCCTTCCGTTCTTTAAAAATACCTGTCCAGCTGAGCCTTAAATTTATTTAGGCTATCAACTTCCACAACAAGGGATGGAAATCTGTTCCACCAACCAACTACCTGCTGGCTAAAGGCAAATTTCCGCACATCTATTCTACATCTATCTTTCCTCAATTTGAATTTATTCCCTCTCAGGCAATTATTCTGAGAAATAGGAAGAATCCCATCGGCATTGGGCATGCTCAAACCATTCAAGGCTTTATACACCTCTATCAGATCACCTCGCCGGTGCCTAGTCTCCAGACACTGTAATTTGCAAAACTTAAGCCTTTCTTCGTAAGAGCAACTCTTTGTTCCATTCACTAATCTTATTGCCCTTCTCTGTACTCATTCCAGCAGCTCTACATCCTTCTTGAAATGAGGCCTCCAGACCTATATACAGTACTTGAGGTGTGGCCTGACCATTGCCTTATACAAGGGAATAATCACCTCCTTATCCCTGCTAGAAAAATTCCTGTATATCATTGACAATACACCATGAGCTACTCTTGCAGCCCGTCTGAACTGTCCAGAAAACTTCATATCTACCTGCACAATTACCCCCAAGTTCTTTTCATTCTCTACCACTATCAGTGTAGTACCACAGTTGTTACATTGCTCTGGGGTTGCTGTTTCCCCATACGTAGTACTTTACATTTGTCAATGTTAAACTTCATTTGCCACCTCTCAGCCAATCTGCTCAACCTTTCCAGATCCTGTTGCAGCAGCATTGCATCAGTAGTGACCTTAACAACCCTGCCAACCTTTGTATCATCTGCAAACTTGGACATTAAGCTTGATATACCATCATTAATATCATTTATAAATACAGAAAACAATAATGGACCCAACACTGAACCCCGAGGGACTCCACTAATAACATTAGTCCACAACGAGCAGTGTCCACTGATTATCACTCTCTGTCTTCTCCCCCTGAACCATCCCTTTATCCATAGCAGCAATTTGCCTCCAATGCCACACTGCTCCAATTTGTGCAGCAGTCTTCCATGTGCAACAGTATCAAAAGCCTTTCTAAGATCCAAATATATAATATCAAAGTTATTCCCTACATCCAGTTCTTTTGGACTGCATCATAGTATCCAATCAAATTTGGTAACGCAAGACTTTCCCTTAACAAAACCATGCTGTGTCCGAGCTATAACCGAAGTCTCTACCACTGTCAGTGTAGACGATCCTGCAGTACTTTTTTTAACCAGTGCCTCCATTAATTTTCCTGGAACAGAAGTTAAACTCACAGGTCTATAATTACTTGTGTCATCCTTTGAATTGGGGTCACATTTGTACATCTCCAGTCTATGGGTACCTCCCTTGAGTCCAAGGAAGCTGTCATAATTATGGCTAAGGGTTTGCTTACTTCGTTTGCTGCCTCCTTTAATATAACTGGATAGACCCCATTCACCCCAAGTGCCTTTCTCGTGTTTATCTTCAACAATTTTCCCTCCACTTTACTCTCAGTTATTACAAGATTATCTAGCTTACTGCCAGAGTTGAATACACCTCTGGCATTCCTCTCACTGAATAACTCATGTGTGAATGTCGATGCAAAATATTCATTTAGTTTGTTAGCTACCTGAGCAGGATCATCAACATTTGAACCATCGATATCAAGTGGACCAATCTGATTCATCCCCTTCCTTCTAGAGTTTACATAAGTAAAGAACTCTTCGCTGTTTTTCTTAGCATCCTTTGCCAAAGATTTCTCGTAATCTGCCTTCGCCTGCCTAACTTCCTTTGTAACTTGGTTACAGATCAGCTTATATCTATCATAGGCTTCTGTGTCACATGTTAATTTATATGTATCCCATGCATTTTTCTTCTCCGCCATATGTCTCATTAGTTAATCTGACATCCATTTAGGCCTAAACCTTGAACAATATTTCTTAGTTGGTATGTAAAGCCTAGTAGCTTCCAAGATAAGTTCTTTGAATGCTTCTCATTTTGAATTTGCTGTTGGAAACATCATCAGTTGGTCCCACTGTACAGAATTTAAATACTGTCTCAGACCATCGTAGTCACCTTTACGAAAGCAATAACCCTTCCCTTTACCCCTGATGGTAGTTACCTCTTTGAATAAATCCTACTTCAGCACACTGATCACTGCCACCTAGTGGTTCCTTTATCTGCAGATTTTTAATGTACAAAGAATCATTTCTGATAATCAGATCAAGAGTATTACTCCCTGTAGTTGCCTCCCGAACATGCTGATGTAGAAAACAATCATCCAATAAATCCACAAAAGCCTTGCTAGTGTGTGAGTGACCAACCCACAAATTACAGTCAATATTTTTTTTTGGCTGATGCTGCATAAGCTCCTACACTTGCTTTCTTGCATCATGTGCCACTACTACTACTACTACTACTATCTGGGAAATTAAAATCCCCCATCATAAGACTCTTTGATTTACTGGCCCACTCTCTTTCCCTGTACAGTTTCTTATTATACTCATTGGAGTCATTAGGCCTATAGCACACTCCTACTCTCAATTTTGATCTCCCGATGCTTATGTCACACCAAACTGACTCGAAACTGCACTGTCCAGGGATGTCGACTGGCTTCACTTCCTTGGATTTTGTGTATTTCTTAACTAATAGCATAACCCATCCTCCCTTCCTATCCTGTCTATCCTTTCTGTACACATTGTACTCCCCAAATTCCAGTTCTGCATTCTTTATATCTGTGTGACACCACATCTCTGATATCCCAACAATATCCGCCTTTGATTTTGTGAGCAATACCTCAAATTCATCAAATTTATTTACCAAACTCCTAGCACTTGTGTACACGCAAGTATACATGCACCTGTTCCTATTCTTAGCTACCCTAACACAACCCGTGTGTTTACTTGTACTGCAATGACGCCCAGCAGCCTCTGAAATATCCTGCATCTTGTTTTCCAGTCTGCTGCTCATTCCAATAGAAGCAGTGCAAGAATCACTTTCACCTCTGCCAGTGGCTACTGTTAATCTATTAGTCCTTGTACCCCCCCCCAAGCTAGCAGTTTTCCGACCCACCTAACACTGCCCCGATAGCATCAGCAAATATTCTTGCATCCTTTCTATTTACGTGTATTCCATCCCTGTAGAAGCAGTCTCTCCTGTTAACAAGTATAGACCAGGCTGAAAAAAATCTACCCCTTGAGCCTTGCACAATCTTTCCAGGGCCAAATTGATCGACAAGGCTCTCATCATATACTCCCTCCTATCGTGTCTGGGCAGAATTGCAGACACTTTCAAATTCTACCCTAATTCACGGCTTTTTTTCAACAGGGACCTGTACTTGTTAAGTAATTCTGCCGGTCTCCTACTCTTAATATCATTAGTGCCAACGTGTACAACAATATCACCTTTTGTGCCCTATTGTGCCCATTTTGTGCCCTAATATTGGATATCACACCAGGCCATCCAAAAGGTTTAAGTCATCCAAACATTGAAGTTATGTTCCCACTGCAACAGTTGTACTAGGTTAATACAACTTCTTTCATTCATCCATTAGATCAAGGCATTATATCCACCTTTAAAACTCATTGCATCAGAAAATAATTACAATGGATTTTGCAAAAAATTGATTCCAAATGAATTGAAGAAATGGAAACATTTCTCAATTGTGGACTGTATCAGAATCATAACTTTATTGCTTGTTTGTTGTTGTATTTAGTTGTTGGCGCATTGGCTTCTGTGGCCATAATGCACCTCCCAAGGTTTTTGCAGTACTGTGATCCAAGTCCGAGGCGGGATTCGAACCCCCGACCTTTGGGTTGCCAGGCAGGCACTTTACCCAGCTAGCTTTATTGCTGAAAGAAGTAAAACTGACAACGTTAAATGCATGGAGAAAAATGCATGGGCAGAGTCAGCTCATTCAGGAAATATGGTCAAACCGGCATAAAATGGAATCGGTGTGATAGTAGAACTTGCTACATTGGTAGGAGGGGAATGTTTTGATGATATGACTACTGAAGCCCCCGTGGGTAGCACAGTTGACAGAATAGCCCTCCTCCCCACACTGGGTGTAAAAGACCTGAGTTCAAATCTTGTCGATGATGTGAAAAATTTTTATGGGTTTTTTTCACAACATGCTGAGTTAAGCTCGGGTGAGGGTAGCATTATTTTTTCTCACTGAAACTCATGTTTTTCATCGAGCAAAACAGAAAATTGATCTCAGGACCATGCAATTTATAGACAATATACACAGAGTAACATGGCCTTAGTTGCCGATACTACTAAAAAAATAAAAAAAGATATTACTAAAGATGTTCAAGAATTACTGGTAGAAAAAGAAGCTGGTGAAGTGGATTTGGTGGAAACGGCATTGGAGGTAAAACCAAATAAATTCAGAGGATGATACTGCAGATGAAAATTCTAAACTTCCAAATTTTACACCAAAAAGCATAGGGCAAGGCATAAAGTTAGCCAAGCAATTAGAATCTTATTTTTTGAAAGCAGGTTCTTGAATGAAAGGAGTCAAAAGTTCAAAGGGAGCTTCAAAAATGCTTAGTTCCATACGATGAAATTTGCAAAGATCTATCAAGCAAAAGCAAACAAACCCAGATTACTGATTTTTTAAAGAGAGCAGAAGATACACAAAATCTAGAAAGAATAGTGTATTTTTGTTAGTTTTGTTAACAAAAATCACTATTTCGTGTATTTTTGTTAGCTTTTGGAACGTAGCCCCGTTTGTACTTTTTCTTAGTCCCGTATAACATGGTTTCTCACAACATGACATTTTATAGGAACTTAACTACCATGTTATACAAGAGTTAACTGTACGTTATTAACATATTACTTTATTCTTTAATATACTTTAATGATAGACATTGCTCAATTATATTTTTTATTTCTTTTTATATTTTTATTTGTTTAAATAATAAATGTTTTGGATTAATACTATGAGAATTTAGACCATATAGCATTATGGTATCACATCTTTCATTTGACTTGTTTGTATGTTTCTTTGTTTGCAAATATAATGCCTTGGGGAGGGGGCCTCTATCCAAAATCAGCTAACTTAGTCCCTGCTTGAATAAGCTTCAGTAAGTTTTCATACCATTGAAGAATTCAAACTCAAATATTTTTGAATGATGGCAAGTATATCAAGCAAGTCTTGATGGGCAGTTGCATTTGAAATGTAATTTTTACTATATATATATATATATATATATTCCTGTGGGGGAAAAAAAAAAATTCACTTACTATGTATTGTCTTTGGTAAAGATGAGGACAATGGTGTCATATTTAAGTAACCCTCATAATGACTACCAGTGGAAGGTGATTGCATGTCTTTAGCAGATGACATAGGAACATATCTTTCATATCCTAATGATCCAATCATTGAAGACTGATCTGATAATGCACCATGTTTAGAAGGATATGCAGTAGAAACAGGAATAGCTATATCTTCTGATCCTAATGGACTCATAGGTGTATAGTCTTCTGGAATGTTAAATAAAAAGAAAATAAAATATAAAACAGAATACGAGATACAAGAAGATGAGAAATAAAATAGAAAGAATCATATGTACTTTCAATAAATTAATAACAATGGAATTATATAGTTTGGCTGAAAAAATTGGCAGTCACATTTGAAATGCAATTCTTACTATATACAGTAAACCCTGCTATTTGCGGGGGTTACGTTCCTGAGAAATGCCGCGAATACTGAAAATGTGAACACCGAGCTATGGCTCCCATAGTGATAAAGGGGTTCCGTTCCAAAGTATGAAATATATAAGAAAAACTAGTCTAAAACTTTGTCTATGTATGTATTATATGTACCTTCATAATATGAGTATGTACATAGACAGTACATAGTGAAATGCAAGCATATGGCATTGAAATGAAAATAAGAAACAATTTAATATTAAATGTAATATTTATTAGAAATTTCAAATAAATCTTTCAAACCAGCACCTTTGCTAGCTAAAAAACTTATCCCGCCAGTGTTATCACCAGTTTCACTAAAGTGTTGATAAGAGTTTTGCCTTTTCATGAATGATGAGTGAACTTAACGGAATTTTATTTTGAGTGGTCTTCTATCCATAGATTTAAAGCCTTTTCCATTTTTTTCTAATTTAACATCATGAGTTACAGAGCAAATTTTTGAAGCAATTAGCGCGTTTTCACGGACACTACGGCGGATTTTTTCTTCCGATTTTTTGATCGACCATACCCTTGACTCATTGATTTTATAATGTTCTGCCACTGAGGAGACACTTTCACCATTAGAAATTTTGTCTAATAACTCAATTTTATTCGCTAATGTCATCACCTTCTTTGATATTTTCACATTTCTCTTGTTATTCGTAGCCATATTTTTGTACGGGTTAGAAAGAACTTGTCCACAATAAAGTCACTTTCTTCCGTTAACACACTCGAAAAAGTCTGTTTTATCACTTTTGTAAGCATATCAATTTATAAGCATATAAATTAAAATCAAACGACAAAGCCTTCCATGACAAGCACATAACACATACTGAACAAAGATTAGCGAGAAACATCCACGCTCGCAATTTTGTCACCCCTCTCCCCCCATCCACTGAGCGCTGTTTTGACAGGGAAAGATAATTTTAGCCACGCCCATGTTTTTTTATGGCGGAAAATGTTCACGGCACTTTAAAATTCACATTTTTTTAGGTTTCATTTTATATTAAATCAGCGACCGCGAATACGTGAAACTGCAAATAGCGGGGGTTTACTGTATTACCTTTGTAAAGAATGTCAATAATTTTTAAGTTCTCTTTAGAAGAAAGAAGTAGTCTTAGCATGTGGTAAGTAAAAATTTAAATTGTGCAAGAGGTGGTCATTAGTATAAGCTACAATTATGAAAAATAAATAATATAAAATTACATTCCAAATGAAGTTCACTTAGAACTTCATAAATTGCTTCTGCTGAAAAGTTCATGTAACAGCTACAATCCTAAAGCCTTTATTAAAATTGGTGATGGTGAATGATCTACTCACAGGGTGATGATTGCATATAAAGATGAAGAGGTTTGGTTGCATGATGTTTTTCAATGACTGATCAATGCAACAAGAAGACACTGGTCGCCGTACACCAGTTCAGATGAAGACCCAATGACTACAGTTGTAATAACATTACAACTACTCACTTCCACAACACGAGATACACGTTTGTTCCAACAGTCGATTACAATCTGGCTGAAAGCAAATTTTTGCATATATTCCTTGTAACCATCCCCCCCCCCCCAATTTAAACTCATGTTCCCTTGTGGGGGTGCCATCTGAGGAAATGTAAAAGTGCTATTAGCATTTAATTTACTCAATCCATTTAAAGCCTTAAACACATCAATCAGGTCTCTCTGCTGCTGTTTAGTTTCTAGATGTTGTAATTTGCAGAACTGAAGTCTTTTTAGTAAGAGTACCCTTTTTGTACCCCTGACTATCTTTTTCCTCTCTTCTGCACCTCATTTTAGGAAGGATGTGGATCTGATGGAAGATCCACATCCTTCCTAAAATGAGGTTTCCAGACCTGTATGCAGTACTCAAGATGCAGCCTAACCATTCCCTTACACAACAGAATAATCAACTTTGTCCTGGCTGGCAAAATTCTAGTATATCACTGACAGACTCCTCCTCATAATCACCTCCTTATCTCAGTTAGCAGAATTCTGGTACATCATTGAGAGAGCCTCATGAGTTGTCCTAGCAGCTTGACTGCACTGCTCAGAGAACTTCAATGTTGGACTGTACAATTACCCCTAGATCTGTTTCATTCTTCACCACCCTGAGTGTGGTGTCACTAAACTGGTATGTTATTCTATGATTAGTGTCACTCATATGCAGTATGATTTGGTTAAACCTCAAATGCCACTTATAAACCCATCTGCTTAATTTTTTGTCTCGTTACAGTACTATGCTTGATTCTTGTCTGCCAATCATTATATCATCTGCAAACTTTCACATTAAGCTTGATATGTCTTCCTTTAATATTGTTAATAAATACTGAAAACAGTAAAATGGCCTAGCAGTGAACCTTGAGGAACTCCACTGATAACATTATTCCAAGAAGAGTAGCACCCATTTATGATGGCCCTCTGTCTTCTGCCATTCAACCATCCCTTTTTTAATAGTGGTAACTTGCCACTAATTGCTGACTGTTTCAGTTGTAAAGCAATCTTTCATGTGCAACAGTGTCCAAAGTTTTATTAAAATTTAAGTATATGATGTTAAAATTATTTTTTTGCATCCAGTTCCTTCATGACTGCTTCATAGTAGCTAATCAGATTCGTCAGATAAGATCTACGCTGAACAAACCTGTGCTGTGACTGCTGTATAACTGCATTTTTCTGTCAAGACAATCCTGCATTGCTTCTTTAACCACTGACTCCAATAGTTTCCGTGGAACAGAAGTCAGGCTTACAGGTTGGTAATTATTCACCTTCTTCTTTGATTCCCCTTTATGAATAGGAAAGACATTTTCACATATCCAGTCTGTAGGGACCTCTCTGAATCCAATGATGCTCTCACAATTATAGCCAAGGGTTTACTTACCTCTTTTGCTGATTATTTTAAGATAATTGTAAAGAATCTGTAAACTCAAGGTGCTTTATTTACTCTTCATTTCAAAAACTTCTCTTCCACTTTCTTCTGTTATCACAAAATCATTTAACTCTCTGTAATAACTTGGCATGCTCTGGTATTCCCATCCTTAAAATCTTGTTGAGTTAAGAAATAGCTAAAATTCAGGACTGTCTAGAGCAGGGATTTTGAAGAGAGTTCAGCAGAACTCTGGGCTTCTGAAAAGTGGTTTCAGGGGTTCTGAAATTGTCCTATGAATTTTTATCACAAATTTTTAATTTAACCTCCATAATTCATATCTCTAAACGAGATAAAACTCATCGTGTGGTAACTGACAAGTGCAGTATTTTGTTTTAATAAAAATTCAAGCTATATGAGCTTTTTCAGTCATCAATTAATTTATAACTTTTCATCCAGAAACAACTGTCCTTGGTTTGAGGATAGAGGGGAGAAAAGTTTCCAGAAATTAGCATTAACAGAGGCATATGATGCAAGAAAGCAAGCTTATACAGATGCAGCAAAAAAAAAAAAAAAAAAAAACCTACCCGTTTCACCCATTCACTCTAAAAGTTTCCCCACTTTTCCCTTGAATTTATTATTAGCTATATGGCGCAAAAAAATTTCTGAGTTATCCAGAGAGAGAGAGAGAGAGAGAGAGAGAGAGAGAGAGAGAGAGAGAGAGAGAGAGAGAGAGAGAGAGAAGAATGATGATATCCAGCTCAGGAGCCTGGGTGTGTCAAGCCCATACTCTCCAGATGTGATCCTGAGGCTAATTTAAGCTATCAATTTCCGCAACAGATGGAAGTTTGTTCCAGCACATCTATTCTACAACTGTCTTTTCTCAATTTGAGTAATCTGGGAAAGAGGAAGAATCCCATCAGCATTGAGCCTGCTCAAACCATTCAAAGCCCTCATACCTCAAACAGATCACTTTGCAGGTGCCTAATCTCCATACACAACAGTTTGCAGAACTTAAGCCTTTCTTGGTAAGAGCAAGAAAGACTTAAGTTGTTCCTTTTGTTCCCCTTTGTTCCTCTCACCAGTCTTGTTGCCCTTCTCTGTATCCGTTCTAGTAACTCTACATCTTCCTAAAATGAGGCCTCCAGACCTGTATGTAATACTCAAGGTGTGGCATGACCATTGCCTTATACAAGGGGATAATCACCTCTTTATCCCTTCTAAATTCTTCTAAATTCCTACAAAATTCTTGTACATCATTGACAAGGCCCCATTACCTGCTCTGGCACCTGTTCGCACTGCTCAGAAAACTTCATATCTGACTGCACAATTACTGTCAGCTGTTTGTCATTCTCCACTACCCTTAGTGCAGTAACACACAGTTGGCACATTTCTCTCAGGTTACTGCTAACCACATGCAGTACTTTGCATTTGTCAATGTTAAACTTCAGATGTCACTTCTCAGCCCATCTGCCCAACTTCTAGATTCTGTTGCAGTAGCATAGTCATTATTGTCATTAACAACCCTGCCAACCTTTGTAGCATCTGCAAACTTCAACATTAAGCCTGATATACCTTCATCAATATCATTGATAAATATATAAAAAAGCAATGGGCCCAACACCAAACCTTTGGGGGGGGGGACTCCATTAATAACATTATTCCACAAAGAGCAGTGTCCACTGATTACTTCTCTGTCTTCTCCCACTCAACCACTCTTTTATCCATTGTAGCAACTTGCCCTTAATGCCATACTGCTCCAATTTGTACAGTAGTCTTCCATGTGCAATAGTATCAAAATCTTTCTTCTTGAAATCCAAGTATATGATATTAAAATTATTTTTTTGCATCCAGTTACTTTGTAACCACATCATAGTATCTAATCAAATTGGTCAGACAAGACTTCCCCTTAATAAACTTGTGCTGTGTCTGAAGTATTACTGCAGTCTTGTCTAGATGATCCTGCAATGCATCTTTAACCAGTGACTCCATTATTTTCCCCAGAACAGAAGTTAAACTAACAGGTCTGTAATTGTGTGTGTGTGTGTGTGTGTGTGTGTGATGGGTAAAAAGAGCCAAATTATAATGTGGTGGTAGAAGATATACAGGAACTCCCCAACTTACGTAATAGTCAACTTTACTTAAGTTTTTGCCAGCTGGTACAAATTTAAAAAATTTGTGGAAATGTATTCTGCATCTCAGGAATAAATGGAGGTATCATGAAAATATTGTAATGTGAACCCAATAACACTGTTTTCTTCTTGTAATTTGTTCCAAGTCCTTGGAAGTTGAAAATTTCGCTATATTACTAAGCTATATTTATCTCTGTAAAAGATCATATTTATAATAGAAATTTCACTACCCTGTCATCGTTATCACATGTTCTTGTTATAAGAATCAATTTTGAATGAGTTTGTGATATTTTTCTAAAGCACGTTTCTGGAGATCACAACTAAAAAACAATAAAATCAATTTGCACTTTCCAATTTATTGGGCTTTTCTGTTAGTGCATCTAATTATAAATGGGTAGTAAACTCGATCTTATTGCATTTGCTAAAAAAATTTAAAAGTGTAAAAATCAAATGACAACCAGGCTCAAAGGTCATATGTATTATGTCCAAGGTCATTGGGCCATGATGACTCAACGCTGCACAAACAATCTGGTTCCTGGCTGCAGTTCAGACAGTTGTTTGTCGTTTGCTCGGCAGTTATGCACTTCTATCTTTTGTCGTTTGTGCTGTGAAGTTAAACAATGTCTTTAAGTAAGCATAGTGTAGGACAGAAGTGTAAGCATAAAACACTTTCTCTTCACGATAAACTATCAGTGATAGAAAAACTTGAAAAAGGAGTTTCAGTGTCCAGCATCTGTCTTGAGTACGGCATCGCAAAACAAACAATGTCAGACATTAAAAAGAAAAAAAATTGAAATTCGTAATTTTGTTTTTAAGTTTAATGTGGAGAAAGAAAAAAGGAAAGTTAAATGAATACGGATGCCAAATGATAAGCACTAGATGATGCTGTGTACAAATGGTTTTCCCAACTTCGTTCGTCTGGTTTAGCGCTGTGTGAGCAATAGAAATTCAAGCAGTGGTGAGAGAGTGGCTAAACAGTTAGGAATTGAACAATTTAAAGCGAGCTCAGGTGGGCTTTTTAGACTTAGAAGACAGCATAACATTTCAAACAAGAAAATGTGTGGGGAAATTCTTAGTGCTGATTTTGAGGCTGTTGAGCCTTTCAGGAAACAACTGAATGATTTTATTCAAAAGGAGGGTTATCAATTGAACCAGGTGTACAACTTTGTTACACTAGGCATTACAAAGAGTATTTCATATAAGCCGGACTTTCATTAAAACGGGCACCTCTCAGCCCCTATTAGTCCAGTTTAATGAGGGTTTACAGTTCCTGTAAAAAAGGCATGCAGCAGAAACAGTATGTCTATGAGAGAGAGTGGAGAGACTCTGTTAGAGATGAGTCATTAACATTAGCATAGGCATATGATGCAAGAAAGCAAGCTTATGCAGCATCAGCCAAAAAAAAAAAAAAAGAAAACTTCCACTTCACCCCTCCATTCGTTCGAAATACCTGTCCAGCTGAGCCTTAAATTTATTTAGGCTATCAACTTCCACAACAAGGGATGGAAATCTGTTCCACCAACCAACTACCCGCTGGCTAAAGGCAAATTTCCGCACATCTATTCTACATCTATCTTTCCTCAATTTGAATTTATTCCTTCTCAGGCGATTATTCTGAGAAATAGGAAGAATCCCATCGGCATTGGGCATGCTTAAACCATTCAAGGCTTTATACACCTCTATCAGATCACCTCGCCGGTGCCTAATCTCCAGACACTGTAATTTGCAAAACTTATACAAGTTTTGCAAATTACAGTGATTATTCCCTTGTATTGCCTTATACAAGGGAATAATCACCTCCTTATCCCTGCTAGAAAAATTCCTGTATATCATTGATAAGACACGATGAGCTACTCTTGCAGCCCGTCTGCACTGCTCAGAGAACTTCATATCTGCCTGCACAATCATCCCCAGATCCTTTTCATTCTCTACTACTGTCAGTGTAGTACCACAATTGTTACATTGCTCTGGGGTTGCTGTTTCCCATATGTAGTACTTTACATTTGTCAATGTTAAACTTCATTTGCCACCTCTCAGCCCATCTGCTCAACCTTTCCAGATCCTGTTGCAGCAGCATAGCGTCAGTAGTGTCCTTAACAACCCTGCCAACCTTTGTATCGTCTGCAAACGTGAACATTAAGCTTGATATACCATCATCAATATGATTTATAAATACAGAAAACAATAATGGATCCAACACTGAACCCTGAGGGACTCCACTAATAACATTAGTCCACGATGAGCAGTGTCCATTGATTACCACTCTGTCTTCTCCCCCTCAACCACCCCTTTATCCATAGCAGCAATTTGCCTCCAATGCCACACTGCTCCAATTTGTGCAGCAGTCTTCCATGTGCAACAGTATCAAAAGCCTTTCTAAGATCCAAGTATATAATATCAAAGTTATTCCCTGCATCCAGTTCTTCTGTGACTGCATCATAGTATCCAATCAAATTGGTCAGGCAAGACTTCCCCTTAACAAAACCATGCTGTGTCCAAGCCATAACTGAAGTCTTGGCTAGATGATCGTGCAGTGCTTCTTTAACCAGTGCCTCCATTAATTTTCCTGGAAAAGAAGTTAAACTCACAGGTCTATAATTACTTGTGTCAGCCTTTGATCCTCCTTTGTGAATTGGGGTCACATTTGCACATCTCCAGTGTGTGGGTGCCTCCCCTGAGTCCAAGGAAGCTCTCATAATTATGGCTAAGGGTTTTCTTACTTCCTTTGCTGCCTCCTTTAATATAACTGGATAGATCCCATCCACCCCAGGTGTCTTTCTTGTGTTTGTCTTCAAAGATTTCTCCTCCACTTTACTGTCAGTTATTACAAGATTATCTAGCTTACTGCCAGAATTGAATACACCTCTGGCATTCTCCTCGCTGAATAACTCCTCATGTGTGAATGTCGATGCAAAATATTCATTTAGTTTGTTAGCTACCTGAGAAGGATCATCAACAGTCGAACCATCGATATCAAGTGGACCAATCTGATTCATCCCCTTCCTTCTAGAGTTTACATAAGTAAAGTACTCTTTGCTGTTTTTCTTTGCATCCCTTGACAAAGATTTCTCGTAATCTGCCTTTGCCTGCCAAGCTCCTTTGTAACTTGGTTACAGATCAACTTATATCTCTCATAGGCTTCTGTGTCACGTGATAATTTATATGTATCCCACGCATTTTTCTTCTCTGCCATATGTCTCATTAGATCATCTGACATCCATTTAGGCCTAAACCTTGAACAATATTTCTTAGTTGGTATGTAAACCCTAGTAACTTCCAAGATAAGTTCTTTGAATGCTTCCCATTTTGAATTTGCTGTTGGTAACATCATCAGTTGGTCCCACTGTATAGAATTTAAATACTGTCTCAAACCATCATAGTCGCCTTTACGAAAGCAATAACCCTTCCCTTTACCCCTGATGGTAGTTAACTTTTTGAGTATGTCCCACTTCAGCACACTGTGATCACTGCCACCTAGTGGTTCCTTTATCTGCAGATTCTTAATGCATGAAGAATCAAGGGTATTACTCCCTCTAGTTGCCTCTCAAACATGCTGATGTAGAAAACATTCATCCAATAAATCCACAAAAGCCTTGCTAGTGTGTGAGTGACCAACCCATAAATTCCAGTCAATATCTGTAAAATTAAAATACCCCATTATAAGATTCTCTGATTTACTGGCCCTATGGGTATTTCCCTGTACAGTTAAACTTCTAGCATTGGTGTACACGCAAGTATACATGCACCTGTTCCTATTCTTAGCTACCCCAACACAACCCATGTGTTTACTTGTACCGCAATGACTCTCAGCAGTCTCTGAAATATCATGCATCTTGTTTTCCAGGCTTCTGCTCATTCCAATAGAAGCAGTGCAAGAATAACTTTCACCTTTACCAGTGGCTACCGTTAATCTATTAATCCTCGTATCCCCCCCCAAGCTAGCAGTTTTCTGACCCACCTAACACTGCCTCGATAGCATCAGCAAATATTCTTGCACCCTTTCTATTTAAGTGTATCCCATCTCTGTAGAAGCAGTCTCTCCTGTTAACAAGTACAGACTAGGCTGAAAAAAATTCTACCCTTTGAGCCTTGCACAATCTTTCCAGGGCTGAATTGATCGACAAGGCTCTCATCATATACTCCCTCCTATCGTGTCTGGGTAGAATTGCAGACACTTTCAAATTCAACCCTAATCCACGGCTTTTTTTTCAACAGTGACCTGTACCTATTAAGTAATTCTGCCGGTCTCCTACTCTTAATATCATTAGTGCCAACGTGTACAACTATATCACCTTTTGTGCCCTTAAAAGATGATATCTGCTCTACAACGTCATCAACTTTTGCCCCAGGCAGACATACCCTGGTCCTGTTCCACCTATCTTTTTTACAAAGCATGTTCCTCGTTTCCCTGATAGTAAAGTCACCAACAACTGGTAGTTCCTGTGGGACCAGCGCATTCTGCCTTGGGGGTTGCTGCTGTGTTGCGTGATGACCAGGTGCAAACTCTGACATTGATGTGGGCAGCTGAGAGCTTGATGGGCCCCTCAATTAAGATCCTTCGAGGGTATCTACCCTCTCCTTCAAGCTCTTGTATAGGCCCATAACAACGCTGAGTTGTCGCCTGATTTCATTACACTCCTTGCATCGCACACACACAAAGACATCCCCCCATGGCAATATCATGTCCTGTACCCGACTGGTCCACAAACATCATGCAAGCAGTGCATTTTAAAAGACTGTGATTCAGAAGGCAACTGGCCCCCTCAGTTCTCCTCTGAGCCACAGCACTCTCATTAGCTTGAGCCTTTTGCTTTGCTGCTCTCGTCTTAGTCATGATTTCGATTTAATTTCAATAAAATTTCAATTTCAGTACAAAATTATAACCCTAAACTTGTATCCCATCACAGCTATAACGCTATATTTTTCAGTATCAAGTATTATTTACGAGTTCCGTTTATATAACTTCCGTATCAAGTTATGTATTAATTATGTTACGTTTGTAATCTAAGTCGTTATATTAAAAGTACAATTTAATTGACAACGAAGTTTAACAAAATTAATAGATTTTACTGATTAATTGGCAATATTATATTATATACTACACCATACTATACTAACGCTATCTAGTTCGGGATATACATTGTATCGTGTAACAATGGTGGCAAGTTACAAACGGCAAATCTACGGACGCTTAAGTATTAATTAACTTCCAAATCTCGCTTTTCAATTCAGAATAAACTAACAATCCTGACCAGGTCTATAAGCTACTTATAGAAAATAATTTGATGTAACAGTTGGTCAATAAAGCGGCTAAATATGGCTAAAAAACTTCTCGTTCAGCGGAGCTGCAACCTGTAACACGTGGATTTGATACCCTTACCGATACTTTTATGCAATTACAAGGCCGAGTAAAGAATAAACACACCAGATTAATCAGAAAATCACAAAATAATGCTATACTACTAAATTTAAATCAAAAATTTTTGGAAAAACAATAATTTCAAATGAATAAATAAGAAAATCCACTTAGTGGCTTTGAACATGTCCGGCTCCCACTAGCCTCGTCAGCAGATTAATCTAACTGCCCTCTTCTGAATGGAACTTAGAAGCCTGAGAGAGATTTTGGGGGCACTGCCCCAGAAGTGGGAACAATATTCCATGGTAGGGCGGATTTGTGATTTGTACAGAGTGAACAGCTGCTTAGAAGAAAATTAAAGCTGAGAGCGAAAGAGAAAACCAAGTTTTTTAGATGCAAAGGAAGCAATATTTGTAATGTACTTGTGTAAAGAGAGATTAGAAGTCAGGGTAATCCCCAAAAGAGATATATCATTTTGCCTATAAATCGGAGTGTCACCAAAGATAAGGATAGGAGCAGAAGAATCCTCTTTGTGAAATATAAGACAGGACTGAGTTTTAGAAGGATTGAAGTCAACTAAGTTGTCTTTGCCCCACTGGAGAATTACCTGGAGATCAACATTTAAGGAATTGGTAGTGGTTATTCGAGACGTTGAAGCTGATTGAGCAGGGCAAGGTTTCTCAAACTGTAAAGTGGAATGCAATGTGCTATCATCGGCAAAACTATGGATAGGATTTCTGGTCAATGGAAGAAGGTCATTAATATACAAGAGGAAAAGAGTGGGAGAAAGAACTGAACTTTGGGGGACACCAGCATTAGTGGAAAAGTCAGAAGACAGAGAGCCATCTACCACCACCCTCAGTGAGCGGGCAGAGAGAAAACTGGATAACCAATTACAAAAAAAAACAGTTCGCAAACCATTCAGATGGAAGCTTGTTTAGAAGACCTTTATGCCAAACACAATCAAAAGCCTTTGAGATGTCAAGAGCAATTGCTTGTGTTTCACCAAACTTTTTTCTTGAATTGTTTCCTTTTTCCTTGAATGTCCATAAATGCGTAACATAAGCCAGAATTTCACAAATGGATTGACACTGACGGAATCCATACTGGCAATCGTTGATCAGATGGAAGGTTTCTAGGTAGTTTAGAGTTGGCTGTTAATTGATTTCTCCAATGGGACGATAATTGGATAGGAGGGATTTTACACCTTTTTTTAGGAACTGGCTGGATATGAGGAAATTTTCAAGCAGAAAGAAAAACACCTCTGGAATAAGAAACTGAAAAATGGCGACAAAGAACAGGAGTAAGTTCAGGAGCACAGGTTTTGAGAACAAGTAGAGAAATACCATCAGGACCTGGAGCTTTCTTAGCATCAAGATTCGTCAAAATCCTTTTGACTGAAGACCACAGGAGGCATTGAATGGAGCATGTTGGGAACGGTGGGAGGTGTTTTACCAAGATCATCAATACAGGAGTTGGAAGAAAAATGGGATGCTAGCAGGTTAGCTTTATCCTTGGTTGAAGTGACAATAGAACCATCTGGTTTTCACAGAGGTGGGAGCAGAGATGGGCAAAAGTTGCGGCCAATAGCTTTGGCAAGAGACCAGAATGCTTGGCTACCATTAGGGCAAGAAGCAAGTTTTCTATTCTTAGCCTGTTCAAAATCTAGTGTGGACTGATTAATAACTGCTTTACAATTGTTGCAAGCTTTGGTGTAGGTAGAAAATGAACCCGAAGAATTGGAAACAAGCCAATTATGATATGCAACAACATTCTTGAACAGCCTTAGCACATTTATTGGAAAACCAAGATTTAGATAAAGGATGAGATTTTAAAGTGGAGTGTGGAATAAAGGATTCCATTTCTACAAGAATAATTTCACTTACACGATATGAGCAAACGTGGACATCAGAAGTTTTGAAACAGTAATCTGACCAAGGAAAAGAAAAAAAGAAATCTTGCAGGTCATCCCATTTTGCATTCTTTAATGCCAAACAACACGAGGTTGGGAATAGCTATGAGATAAAGGCTCCATTGGAGAAGAGACAATCACCAAGTTGTGATCTGAGGTGCCTAAAGGACCACTCACTTTGACTGTGTACTTAGAAGGGTTGTTTGTGAGAAAAACATCAAGCGAGTTGGCTGTATGGTTAGGATTGTCCGGTATTCTGGTAGGTAAATGAACAATCTGTGTGAGGTCATTAGTAATTGCAAAAGCCTCAATATCTCGATCAGCTGGGTCTGTGTGTGTCTAGAGAACGGAAACCAGCTGGAGTTGAAAGTTAAAATTACCAAGGAAAATTACCTCACTGTCAGAAAAGTTGGACTGAAGAAAGTCAAGTTGCAAAGAGTGGAAGTCAAAGAGCTCCAAGTGATTAGTGGAGTTGGGAGAATGGAGACAACAGATTAATTTAACACAATGAAGTAGAGAGATTTTAAGCCAGAGAAGATCGAAAAGAGGAGATTCCAAAATACCAAGTCTCTGACAGGGAATATCGGAACGGACATATGCACAAATACCACCTTTGAGGCGAAAGGAATTATACAGCGAATAATATGGGCAACTGAGATGAGCAGTGACTGAATCAACCGATAACTGAGATTCTGTCAGAAAAAAGTACATGGGGTTTGGCAGACTGCAAGTGGAAATGGACACCGTTGAGATTAGAACTGGGACCGTGTATATTTGTAAAATGAACTAGGAAGTGTTTGTGTGGTTTAGATCTTTTCGCAGATAAGCTTGCTCTATTACTTTGACAATTCGTGATGTATTCAATAACAAGAAAAAGTGGGGGGGGGGAATGCTGTATGAAGCAATGAAATTTTTGTTTGGATAGGGCAGACACATGGTAAGAATAGTAATTGGTAGCCATTGTAAATGTTCTCAAGCACTTCTTGAGAAATGGAAGTCACTGCTTGTTCAATCTGTTCTTTTAACTCTGTAAAGTTGTTAACTTTTTTCTGCATACACCTTTTCCTTACATATCCCCATACAAAGAAATCCACAGCTCTGATATCCGGAGAACAAGGAGGCCGTGGAATGGGACCATCCCAGCTGATCCATCAGTTAGGACATTTTTTATTGAAGAAATGGCACACATGCAAGTTCCAGTGTGACAGTTGTGTCTGTTAACTTTATCAGACAGGTTAAATGTCACTTCATCACTGAAAATGAACATTTTCCGGAAAGTGCTCATCTTTGTCTACTACTGAGAATGTGAACAGTGAATTCCTCTCATTTTGGTTTGTCACGAGGCTTAATTTCCTGGTAGATTTGCACTTTGTAAATATAAAGTTTCAATCTCTTTCCAACCACCCTAGACAATGTTACTTGCAGTATTTGCAGCTCTTCCTTGGCAGACAGATTTTGTAGGTCTTCGGCTAAACACTTCCTGAATTCAGTAGATAAACTAGGCCTAATTGCTCCTTTCTGGTGAAGCACCCTGCTGGTTTCTTGGAACTGTTTCAACTATCACCTCATTGATTGTTCCATAGGTGGATCTTTCATGAAGGATCTTTCTGGAATTTTGTTTGAAAATGTCTATTTACAGCCACGGTAGATTTGGTTTCCCACAACCACAGCATGCACATTGCTTTCTCCTATACTGTCATCATTTTAATGCTGTATTGTTGCAAAGATCGTTGGATAAAGGCTGCCAACCACAGGAGAAAAAAACTCATTAAGCTGCTTTGATAATTGCAGCAAACTATTTTAAAATACTTATTACAATAAAATTTTAATAGAGCTTTATAATCAGGTGAATAATTTATAGACACCCTGTACAAAGGGTACTAGGAAAGTTTTGCAATACAGCTTTGTTTATTTAATTTTTTCAAAGTAATTTCCTCTACATTCAATACACCTCTCCATCCTCCGAAACCAATCTTTAAACCAGTTCTGCCAAGTTTCACTAGGGAGTAAAGCACACTCGTTGTCCCAAGCCCGTAGAAGGTCCTCATCACTGGAAAACCGCCTCCCTTTTAGCTTCATTTTCACATGCGGGAACAGTGCAAAGTCGCAGGGAGCAAGGTCTGGACTGTAGGGAGGGTGCTCAAGAAGTTTCAGTCCTGTCGTGGCCAAATATTCGGTGCAGGCTTTGCCGCGGTGAGCTGGAGCATTATCGTGATGGAGGTACCAGGTGTCCATTCTTGACTTTGGCCGCAGGTTCTTCATAGATCCAATGACTTTAGGCAGGCATTGTTCAGTATACCACTTAGCTGTGACTGTCTTCTGCGTGTCCAAAACGACACGTTCCACAATTCCACTCGATTTGAAAAATACAGCTATCATTTTCTTCTTTACAGATCGGGATTTTCTGACAATTACGGGTGTGTCGTCATCATCAAAGACCCAAACTTTGTTTTGAGCCTTGGTCGGCAGATCGTAATAGTACAGCCAAGTCTCGTCACCTGTCACGATGTTGTTCACATACCGAGATTGTCCCTTATCAAACTTTTTTAACATCTCCCGGCACCAAGTCACACATCGTGTCATCTGCTCTTCAGTCAGTTGATGCGGCACCCAGAGAGAACAAAGTTTCTTCACGTGCAAATGATCTTGCAGAATCGAACGAATTGCTGGTGCATTTAGGCACAAAGTATCCTCTATCTGTTGGTAGGTCACTCGCCTGTTTTCGTCAAGCATTTTCCTCACAGCAGTAACGTTTTCCTCCGTAACTGACATTCGTGGCCTTCCCGGCCTCTCAGAATCCTCCAGAGTGAAATTTCCCCTTTGGAATTTTCTGTACCACCTGAATATCGTTGTATGATGTGGACAATCATCATCTAGTGCAAGAGTCATTTCTTCTAAGCACTGGTCTATGGTTAAACCACGCACGAAATTATACCGCAAAACTGTCCTTATCTCATTTTGTGACCACGATGCCATTGCAAGCACTTTACACTCTCACTACTAATGAATAACTGAGCCCATCGACTTGGCGCGGCGGCTACTATGCACGTATGAACATGTCTCAACATGCAGCAACAAGCAGCTTCCTGTGATTCATTGTTGCGTCATATTGCAAAACTTTCCTAGTACCCTTTGTATTTTCTCTCCCTGCAAGGATGTCTGGGTAATATATTCACTATATTCAGAATACAGTGAATATGGGACATGGACAACCTTGAGTGGATATGAGATATATCTCCCCCATGCCCTTGTTTAAAAATTAGAAAAGTGAATGATTGAGGAAATTATCACTGCTTTCCTTTTCACACTATTGTCAAGAATATTTTGGGGACAGGGGATACATCCTCCTTATGCCCTTGTTAAAAAATCAGAAAAGTGATATTCAGACAGTATGAAGGAAAGCAACGATAATTTCCTAGTTCATTCACTTTTTTTTCAATTTTTAAATGATGGTATGGGGGTGGGATATATCTTCTGTGCCCACAAATTTGCCTGGGAAATATATTCACTATATAGTAATTCAGTCAGACAAGGAAAAGAATTTACAAATTTGATTATCAAGCGGGCTTGATACCACTCCAATATGATAAAACTAGGCTTTATCATATTGGAGTGGTAAAAGTTCGAAATACAGTGAAATCTGTTGATACTTTGGGCTTTCACAGTAACATATAAACATTTTTTGTGTTAGGGCTCTGTGCAGTACATATGCATATAGATACATTTTTGAAGGTTACTTCTAATAATGTCTCTTTATATATAAATTATCTTGAAATTCCAGTATGGCTGCCATCTGTTATCTGTATTTCCATGTAATTATAGACAGAGTTTATAAGAGATGGCAATACAAAAATCATTTTTGGCACAAATATCATAACAAGTACTAGCGCAGTGGAACAGCAGGGTTCTAATCTTGAAGGTTCTAATCTTGTTAGGCATATTTTTTTGTTTTTAGTTAAGAAGCTTTACATTTTAGTTAGGATATAACTATAGTCACTCCCGAACTTATGTAAGGGTTGCGCTCCGCAGAACTCTATGTAAGTCGGAAGTTCCCTAGGCTTATGCAGCACTTGCAACTATGTGCGCAGAACTTGATTGAAGAAAAAAAGAAAAGTTTGGCGAACATGTCAATAGAATTATCTATTCAATTTTTTTTATCTCATGTACAGGAAAAATTACACAAGTGTACAAAATTACAAAAATTTCAAAATTATAAAATAACAAAAAGAGAGAGGAGACAGGCATAACATCAGCAAGTTTTACCTTTCAAGCATCATTGCCAGAATTAACTCTCCAGCTGATAAGCATGCCAATGCGGAAGTTGAGGGCTGTGGAGATTTAGAAGAGATTTTTTCAACACATCACAAAATTGGCTCTGGCGACTTCATCGCATACTTTAATGTTTTGGAAACCAGCGTGATTCTTGAACCTATTAAACAACCAACCAGGTTCGTTGCTTGCCACGAACCTGGCTTGGGGTTCGCTGTACTTATCCTTAACATCTTCATAAATACGTCTTGCTTTTGCTTGAATGGCCATTAGATTCAGGGGCACTCACTTCTGAATCTGATTTTCCATCCATATTATTAATAGCTTTTCCATCTTCAATATAGCACCTGAATGCTGTTTTGTGATCACTGTTGATCTTAAATGCTTTGGTCCTTTAACATGTTCTTTTATAAACGCACTGTCCCTTAAAATAGTATTCACTGTTGAAGCAGTGAGACCTAATTCCATGCAAAAGATGACAAACTTTGTCCTGCTTTGTACTTCTTAATTAATCATCCTTCTTTCATTTCTAAATCAATTTTGTTTCGTTTACTAGCACTGCCAGCACTTGCACCTTCCACTGGTCCCTTTCCCTTCACTATTGTAATAAGTAAATAGGAATGAAGACAAGATTCTGAAAATTTATTTGTTTTTTTTTATATGATTGAAGATTTCAGTGAAGGGGAACTCATTTCACCATAATACCATAATGTAAAAAACCCCACAGGATTCCAGTTATCGGTATTATCACAAATGCAATAAGATTGAGTTTACTACACTTTTATAATAGACTGCGCTAACAGAAAAGCCCAATAAACCCAAAAGTGCAAATTGTTTTATGGTAGTGACCTCTAGAAATGTGTTTTAGAAAAATATCACAAAGGCCTTCAAAATTGATTCTTATAATGGAACATATGATAATGATGAAAGTGTAGTGCAATTTCCATTATAAAAATGACCTTTTAGAGAGATAAATAGCTTAGTTATATAGCAAAAATTTCAAATTCCAAGGTCTCAGAACGAATTACCAAAAAAAAAAAAAAAAAAAAACAATGTGTTATTGGGTTCACATTACAATATTTTCACAATACCTCCATTTATTCCAGTGGGATGCAAAATGCACTTCCACGATTTTTTTAAGTTTGTACCGGCTGGCAAAAACTTACACAAAGTCTAATTTCCGTAAGTCGGGGAGTGTCCGTAATTTAAAACTGCAATCGGTATAGGGTAACGTATATCTTAAACTTGATAGCGTAAGATATAATGTAAAACTTAATAACATAATATGTATCACTGCATTTATAAATCTATTAGCTTAGTGTAGTATTGTCAATTAATCAATTAAATTGTATTTAAATGGAAATCATGCCCAGACTAGAGCAGCAAAGCAACAGACACACCGTAGCAGGAGTGTGGTGGCTTGGGGGAGAACCGAAGGGGGCAATTTCCCTAAAATATGCAACTCATGCAATGTTTGCTGACGTTCTGGAACAGGACACGATATATCTTTGTGTGTGTAGTGCAGAGAGTGTGAAGAAACACCAACTCAGTGTTTTGATGTGTGCCTAGTCTGATTGAAGACTAGGGTAGATACCCTAGAAGGAATTAAAATGGGAGGGTCCATCAAACTCTCCCAATTCAACACCAAAGCCCACATTTGTGCATCAGCCAACACAGTGGCGATCTCCAAGGCACAATGCACTGGTCACACAAGAGGTGGTTATTGTTGGTGCCTCTATGTCAGGGAAACAGGAAATATAGAGTGAAGGACAGAAATAGCACTAGGATATGTCTGCCAGGGGCAAAAGTAGACAATGTTGTAGGGAAGATATCATCCTGTAAAAGTACAAAAGGTGATATTGTTGTACATGTTGGCACTAATGATATTATGAGTAGGAGATCAGAGGACTTACTTAACAAGTACAGGGCAATGTTGGGAAAAAGTCGCAAGTTAGGACTGAATTTGAAAGTGTCTGCAATTCTACCCAGACATGATAGGAAGGAGTACACATTGAGAGCCTTGTTATCAAATCAGCCCTGAAGAGAATGTGCCAGGCTCATGGGGTAGAATATTTCTTGGCATGGATCTGTGCTTGTTAACAGGAGAGAGTGTTTTTACAGGGATGGAATACACTTAAATAGAAGTCCACAAACATTTTTCTGTTTGCAATTTTCCATTAGACATCAAATGAATTTGATTGCTTCAAGAAATATACTGTTGTAGACTTTGCCCTATTCAGAAATGTTGAGTGAAAGTTTTGTTTATAACAAAGGCCCTGCTGTCTAAACTTGTACCTAAACTGCTGTCTAAACTGTCGATAATGTTTCTCAAAGCTTTGACAGAAAGAGATCTGAACTCAATTTTTGTTGGCTGAATATTTTTTCACACTTAGTATTGCCTTGAGGGGAAGCATCAAAATGCCAAGCATTACAAGACAATTTTTTATATTTCAAGGTTCCTTGGGCACTTGTCATTTCTTCAATGTACTTGATGTACCACTGTACATAAATTCTTTCTTCTTTCATATAATAGCATCTGGTAGAACTGAAGCTGTAAAAAAAACCACTACTTCATCTAGTTCTTTATCTTTAACAATATTAAGAAGTACTGGAAACTTATCAACTGATGAAATTTGTGCTATCTCACACATTTATTAGAACATAACTTTTCAATGGGAACTTGCATGCCATGTAGTCAATGCAGTCAAAGTACTTCCTTACTGAGCAAAAGAACATAATCTTCACCTCTTATTTTTGACTCTCCACATCTTGGCAGGAGAAATGACTATGATTTACATTAAGTCAGAATCATCCTTCTAATTTAGTCAACTATGGTAATACATTTTTCAATATTTCTAGGAGTAACAACCTCGGTACATGGATGTAAGGCATGTTCGATTGAAGAAATTCGTTTGGAAGTTCAAACGTTGGTATAACATTTAAAAGAAACAAGCAAATGCTTTATTCAAGCTAGAAGAGAGAAACATGAACAGACTTTCTGCACAAATGAGGTTAACATACCTAGAATTATCAGATTACTTGGTGTGTTTAGTATTGCTTCCACTAGAAGTAATTCAAAAGTTCTTTTTCTTGAGTTCATCAATTTGCCTTCCATCAAAAATTTTTTTGATGAAATGGGTCTAGATGAGTCAGTGGCACTCACTAGTGATTACTTATTGTACTTTTCAATTTTCTAACTCTGAAAAGTGCTCATACAGATTTCCTCACCACTTCTAATCTCTTCTTTTAATAGACTTGAAAAAGGTTGCCACTGTTCTACCAGTCTAGTTACACATTTAACCTAAGACAACCAATGCATACACACATGCTTTTAAATGTTTTTTACTTCACTGGTATACATCAGTTGAAATTATTTAAATCTAACTTTCGATTCAATACTTCTCTCTAGATAGTGGTAAATGTCTACTAACTATTCATCTACTTTTACAGGAAGTCATGTAGCTCTCTTTTCAGTACACATATTAATAAGATAGTTAATAAGATAGCAAGAACGGCCTATTATCATCAAGTACTCAATCTCTTCTTTGAATACCGTTGATACTCGAATTTTACCATAACAGATACATTATCAATACTAAGTGCAGACAGTTTTGTTGAATGAATCCCATATGCCTTCAGGTTGTTCAGAAGATGTCCAATGTACGGTCACCTTTCAAATGCTGGCACCGAGAGCAAGCTACTTTCAGTTTGATGATTTTTTGAATTACGAAAAGTCACCACAGTGAGATATAGCTTGGAATCACTTTGTTTACTGCCACCGTAACAATTACAAATGATCCAATTTTCAGAGTCATCACTATTTGTGAAATGCCTGTTAAATTTTTTGTTCTTCCACAAACATACTTTTCTGCTATTTGCTATCAGGAAACATATTGTAATAGTATTTGTCATATAGTGCAAGGGAACCACAGACTTGGTATGCACAGAACCACAGGATGTGTATGCAAGGGAACCACAGACTTGGTATGCACAGAACCACAGGATGTGTATGCAAGGGAACCACAGATGTATATGCAAGGTATGTAAGGGAACCACAGATGTATATGCAAGGGAACCACAGACGTGTATGCTCCAACTGAAGGTGCTGACGGTGATGTAGCAGATGGAATTTACGATGAACTCCAGGCTTTATGCGAAAGAATTCAAAGACACGATGCTATTATAACTCTCGGTGACTTCAATGCTAAACTAGACAGAGAGGAAATTTTCATGGGTCTATTTGGGAGACAGCCTCCATGAAGGAACAAACAATAATGGTGTTAGAGTAGCTCAATTTGCTGCTGCCAACAACTTTAAGGTCATGAGTACCTAGTTTCCAAGAAAGAATATTCATAAAAGTACATGGAAAATCCCTGGTACAAATCAGGCTAATCAGATTGATCATGTACTGGTCTCTAAGAGGTGGGCTACTGCAATTGAAAATGCCCGTTCTTTTCGGGGCGCCAGCTCCGATTCTGATAATTTTCTAGTGGGAGCCAGACTGAAGTATAAAACAGCTCTAGTAGCAAGAGGAAAGGCTGAGAAACCTAAGTGGTGGAATGTAGAGAAATTGAAAGATAGACTTGTTGAAACGAAGTACCAGGCAGAGTTGGCCTGAAGACTGTGGGAACAGGAAAGCAGTGACAAGATTGAAGATGAATGGACTTGCATAAAGGCTGCAATTCTGGGTGCAGCACATGTAACCTTGGGTGAGACCTCAAGGCCAAGAAACGAGGAATGGTATGATGATGAATGTTGAGTAGCAGTAGAATTGAAGAGACAAGCCAGGGTGAAATGTTTACAATGGAATAGCAGAGCGAATAGTGAACACTACAAGGAAAAACAGCTTGCGCAGCTAGGATATGTAGAAAGAAAAAGAGAGAAGGTTTGAGAAGGAAGGTCGACAAAATGGTCGAACATTACAACAAGAAAGAAAGTAGAAAGTTTCATAAGAAGATTAACGAAAGAACACAGGAATTCCCATCAAAAATTACTGCATGTAGGGATAGTGAAGGGAACTTGATGACTGAGAGAAAGGAGGTTCTGAAACGGTGGAAAGAGTATCTCCTGTCTTTTGAGAGCATTCTCAAAAGGAGAATGCTCTCAAAAGACAGGAGGTAAGACTGAAACATAACAGCTATTGTACTATACAGTAGAACCATGCATTGAAGACCCTAGCTTCAAAGAAATTCAAAAAGTTATTAAGTGCTTAAAGAACTTTAAAGCACCAGGAGCTGATGGAATAACTGCAGTTGCTCAAGAACAGTGGAGTGACACTATGAAGAAGAATACATAATCTGATACTATTAATATGGTCTGAGGAAAAAATCCTGGATGAATGGACACTTGGAATCATACAGTCAATTCACAAGAAGGGTGATAAACTGCTTGGCTCTAATTATAAAGGTATTATTACATTGCTAAGTGTTACTTACAAGGTTTTGTTGGCAGTTATTTATAACAGACTGGCAGCATATTTAGAGAAAATCCTTGGAGATTATCAGTGTGGTTTCAGATTCAATTGCTCAACAACCGACCAGATTTTCATCTTGAGGCAGATACAGGAAAAAGCATTTGAGTATAATATACACTTATTTAACCTCAGTGGTGAGCTATAGTGGGCTCGCAAGAGCCCATTGTTATTTTATTTGAAATTTCGCAAGCCCATTGTTGAGATGATCATTTATTTTACAAATGAAATCCTGCATGCAATTATTGAGTATCCAGAGCTGAAACTACAGTGGGGCAAGCGGGGCCCCTTCCCAGCATTTTAATGGTGAAATCGATCGGTTATGTATTTTAAAATTGCTTAATTTTTGATTTAATTAGAACAGACCTCTGTTTAACCAACTTTTTTATACCGAATCTTTTTAAATTCCCCTTGGTAATTACATTTAAAATACAGTAGTTTCCGTAGAACGAAAATAATTTTCATGTAACGAACAGATTAGGAGAGACAACTTTGTATGCATTGTTCTCACCTCTGGCCTTTAGGTAATCAGAAAACGCGAATTAAGGGTGAAAGGGATTACCGTTCCACAATGTTAGTGGTGCCCATAAAACTTATGCAGCCACATTCCGAGAAGTCGCGCTAGTCAATATGCTTTCCATAGCCAGTCAGAGGATTAAGGAAATTCCCGACATGGATAATAGCCTCTGGTCAACCTGTATTGTGGTTCCCCTTTATTCCGACAAATGGGCGTATGTTTTTCGGAGAAGTGAGTGATCCATGCCTTCCAATTAATTTCTCCTGTCTATGTTTACAAGGTCACAGTAGCTGAATATCTGAGTGATTCCGATATTTTGCACAGTATTCAAAGAACTAGTGACATGGGGGGGGGGAAATCGAGGCAACTAAGATATTATTTAAACTTTACGAAGATGAAATGTTGGCAGATTTTAAAACTTTGTCGAGCCTTTCACTGTGTAGAAAATGTTCTAAAATATAATGGCATACAGGCAATAATTAAAAAAAAAAAAAACTATTACCAATCTCCAAAAAACTAGCGGGAATTAAGGATGATTGCTAAAGAACTTGATGTGGAAACTACAAAGGTCGGTCATGTGTTCGGGCTACAAAGAACAGCTTGTAGCTTGCGAATGGTAATTGCGGGTTAAAGGAATTATCCTGCATTGTGCAAACATTTTGAATCAGAAGTTAAATATTCGGGATTGTTAAAGCGACTTTTAAATCTGGAATTTCTTAACCATTTAGCACTAATGATCGACATCCTGCAGAAGCTCTCTTACATTTCAGAAGCTTTACAGATTCGCTATGGCAAAAGCAGATAAATTAATTATTCGAACTATCAATGCTATTGCTAATTTGAAAAAATTCTGAAGGAAAATATAAAGCTAAAATTGAGAGCATGTTGAAGTGGAAAGAATTTGAAGGAATCAAAATTGAAAGTAAGAACAGTAAAATTACCTCGTGACAAGTTATTAAATGCATTGTTTTATCCTTAAAGGATAAGTTATTAATGCAACAGGGTGATTTTAAATTAAATAAAGAAAATAACCATACCATTGAAAAAAAAATTTTAAACATATTCTACTGGAAATCGTGGAATTTAAAAGAACTTTCGTCTCTGTGGCAAGGCTGAAAACTGAATAAGAAATTTGTTTTTTGAAAAAATTAATGATTTTAGAGATTTTGTTGTCGAAGACAGTTTATTTTTAAAATCGAGCGAAATCCCTTTACAATTAAGAAAGCCAGAAATATCTTTGAAACCACTGCGATTAGCAATGCTGAAACTGAGTGGGCTTTCAGCGTAATGAATAATATCGTGTGAATGAACGAATAATGTTGAAAATTAAACACGCTGCAGATTATGATGACCATATATCTGAATGGAAAACCATTGCTTCAATTTGATCCAGATCGTTGTGTCAATATTAATAAAAAAAGTAAATTTCATATGGCAATTTTTAGAAGAAAATTTTCTTGAATATTTGTGCAATATTTTTTTCATGTAACTTGTGATTTTTGTGTACCTTTTCTAGAACAGTTTGTTTTTTATGTAATATTTGTTTTTATATTCTAGAATGTTCGTGATAATTCGTTACTTGTAATATGGGATATATTTTTGTTATTTTTTATTCGCAATATTAAAATTTTATCATGAAAAAAAAAAATGTATCCATTATATTTCCCTAGTTGTAAAAAAAAAAAAAGAATAAAAAAGTCGCGCGTCTGCCGAGCACGCGCGGTAGATGGTTTTATGTGAAACATCCCTCGCGTCACTATATGACTTCATATGGTTGTGACATCATACTATTAAAAATTTCCAAAAAGTTAGAACTCGAGATATTGTACTGGTCACAAAATGTGTCACACGCTCTAATCTAATCATACTACTAGTGAGTGTCCCACACAGACTAGTGGTCTCAGCATGGGAAGCACCTCTGGCAGACGCCGCGGGTGACGTCACTTCCATGACCGATCAGATTTACTCGGTAGGTACCCCCCCCCAAAAGGATGTTTCCCATCAAAAAGTCGGCAAAAGTGTGAGCCCATTGTCAAAATATTCACAGCTCACCACTGTGAATATTTTGACATAAGTCATATGTGAATATTGAGAGAAGTGAAAATGTAGATTTCAAACAAGCTTTTGATCCACTCAACAGAGAGGAAAGGATAAATGATCTCCTTCTCCTGGGCAAACCTGCAAAGATCATTAGGCTTATAAAAGCAACCCTGGCTAGCTCTAAAGCAGTGGTGAGAATTGACAATGAGTTGACGATTCCCTTTGACATTAAAAATGGTGTTAGATAGGGCGAAGCACTCTCTGCTGTGTTATTTAACTTGGTTTTAGAGGTGGCTGTCAGAAAATTAGAAGTGACTGGCCACAGGCACAAAGACAGTGCAGGTCTGCGCATATGCTGATGATGTCACTATTATCAGTAGGACTAAAGGAGTACTGGAGGAAACAGTGGCCAGGCTGGATAGTGAAGCACAAAGAAGGACTTAGGATAAATGATGCAAAGACAAAATATATGGAAATCCGGAGAACTTAAAAACCAGCAGGTTCTTGTTTGAGCATGTTCAAAATTTCTCCTATCTAGGTTCACAGATAAACCAGTCCAACTCTATTATTAATGAAATTAAGTCTCATATCCTGAGTGGAAACAGATGCTTTTATGCACATGAAAAACTAATGAAGTCCAGAGTATTGAACAGACATTTAAAATTAAGAATATACAAAAGTCTCATTAGACCAGTTGTAACATATGGTTGTGAAGTTTGGACATTAATGAGTAAAGATGAGCAGCTGTTGAGAGTGTTCGAGCCTAGAATTTTGTGAAAGGCCTTTAGACCTGTACAAGACATTGATAGATCCTGGAGGATCAGAATGAATCATGAACATGACAATCTTCTTCAGGGTGCAGCCATCGTCAGATTTGTGAAGAGCCAGAGGCTTGCCTGGTTGGGACATGTTATGAGAATGTATGACAGCAGAACAACTAAGAGGATAATGAAATGGAAACTTACCAGCAGGAAGGCAAGAGGAAAAAAATGGAAAAGATGGAGGGATGACATAGAAGAGGACTTAGAGATCATGAGGATAGGAAGTTGGAGAAGTTTGACTTCTGGGAGGGCTTACTGGTGGAACATGGTTGAGAAGGCTAAGACCCACCCTAGGTTATAATACTAGAAGAAGAAGAAAAGAAAATACAAATTATGTGCTTCCTCCTCACAAAGGTAACTATCCAGTTGACCTCTGAATTTATTCAAACTGTTAGCCTCAACTACCTGTGAGGTAACTTGTTCCAGCAATCAATGACTTGCTAGTTAACAGAAAACTTCCTTGAATTTAGTCTAAACGTCTTCTCCCGTAATTTGAATTTATGGCCCCTAGTTCTGGAATTCTTTATAACAGTGAAAATTCCACCTTCAATGGCTGAACAATGTGCCTACATGGTCAGCCCAACTCAGAAGATCATCATTTTCTATGACTAAATATGCAAATATTACATTGTATACATTGTTCAGTATTACATTGTATACCGCAGATGTTGCATTTTGTGTATTACCACGAAATGCAACATCACTTTTGTAATTTTTCTATCTACTGCAAGCTATCTTGATGCTTATTTGTTTGCAAATGTCTGATCACATCACATTTCCCAATGCTTGAAACCGAAAAATCACATCTACATAGAGTACACAAGGCAAATGTGTTACCTTTCAAATTTTACAATATATGGAAAATTTAGCATGTCTTCTGAAATTTTATGTTGTATTTCTTTAAGCATCTTACTGAAACACATTGTTAATTAGCTTTACACTAAACAAGTATTATGGAATGATTGTAATAACAGAGAAAGGTACTATTATCACACATTTCTATTTTGCAATGGAGAGTACCACAACACACCTGACAGCAATTCATTAACAAAAAAAAAAAAAAAAAAAAAAAAAACAACAAAAAAACAAAAAAACAAAACAGAAATTCAAAATTTAAAAACAAATTCCAATTTTAACATAGCTTTATTATTTTTTTTGTGAATAGAAAAAGACAGAGAAAAACTGAGTTTTCGCAAAAAGATGGAGAAACTCTGTCATCAACTTTATGGCGTTGAGACAGAGAAGGGTCAAATTGTGTAAAAAAAAAAAAAAAAAAAAAAGGACTAATTCTCTGTTGTAAATCTGGAGTTGGCAGCTATGCACAAAGCGGATGAGGATCAACTCTTTTCACTATGGCTTACTTTAGTTGGGTAAAAGGAAACCTGTTTTGTAAAGATGACGCCATCTGAACAGAGGTGAATAAGGCTTTTAATGGCACAAACGAGGCTTTAGGTGTTTTTAGGTGAAGGGAGGGTTAGAGGCATGTATTAAAGTTATACTTGCACCCTACTTAACAGTATTTGAATGCAACCTCAAAATACCATTCACACAGTAAGATGGCAATGATATAGGACTTAATATAGGACCGTGTTAGGGTAGCTAAGAATAGAAACAGGTGCAGATACTTGCGTGTACACCAATGCTACGAGTTTAGTAAATAAATTTGATGAATTTGAGGTATTGCTCAAAACATCAAAGGCAGATATTGTTGGGATATCAGAGACGTGGTGTCACACAGATATAAGGGATGCAGAACTGGAATTTCTGCATTACAGTTCTGCATCCCTTATATCTAAGGGATAACTGGAGTACAACGTCTACAGAAAGGATAGACAGGATAGGAAGGGGGGGAGGGGATATGCTATTAGTTAAGAAACACATAAAAACCAAGGAAGTGAAGCCAGTCGACATCGCCGGACAGTGCAGTGTTGAGTCAGTTTGGTGTGACATAAGCATTGGGAGATCAAAATTGAGAGTAGGAGTGTGCTATAGGCCTAATGACTCTGATGAGTATAATAAGAAACTGTACAGGGAAACAGAGTGGGCCAGTAAATCAGAGAGTCTTATAATGGGAGATTTTAATTTCCCAGATATTGACTGGAATTTGGGGGCTGGTCACTCACACACACTAGCAGGGCTTTTGTGGATTTATTGGATGATTGTTTTCTACATCAGCATGTTCGGGAGCCACCTAGAGGGAGTAATACTCTTGATTTGATTATCAGCAGTGATTCTTCGTGCATTAAGAATCTGCAGATAAATGAACCACTAGGTGGCAGTGTTCACAGTGTGCTGAATGGGATTTACTCAAAGAGGTAACTACCATTAGGGGTAAAGGGAAGGGTTATTGCTTCCGTAAAGGCGACTACGATGGACTGAGACAGTATTTAAATTCTATACAGTGGGACCAACTGATGATGTTACCAACAGCCAATTCAAAATGGGAAGCATTCAAAGAACTTATCTTGGAAGCTACTAGGCTTTACATACCAACTAAGAAATATTGTTCAAGGTTTAGGCCAAAATGGATGTCAGATGAACTAATGAGGCATATGGCAGAGAAGAAAAATGCATGGGATACTTACAAATTAACACATGACACAGAAGCCTATGACAGATACAAGTTGATATGCAACCAAGTTACAAAGGAGGTTAGGCAGGCGAAGGCAGATTACGAGAAATCCTTGGCAAGGGATGCAAAGAAAAACAGCAAAGAGTTCTTTACTTATGTAAACTCTAGAAGGAAGGGGATGAATCAGATTGGTCCACTTGATATTGATGGGTAAACTGTTGATGATCCTGCTCAGGTAGCTAACAAACTAAATGAATATTTTGCATCGACATTCACACATGAGAAGTTATTCAGTGAGGGGAATGCCAGAGGTGTATTCAACTCTAGCAGTAAGCTACAGAATCTTGAAATAACTGGGAGTAAAGTGGAGGAGAAACTGTTGAAGATAAACACAAGAAAGGCACCCGGGGTGGATGGGATCTATCCAGTTATATTAAAGGAGGCAGCAAAGGAAGTAAGCAAACCCTTAGCCATAATTATGAGAGCTTCCTTGGACTCAGGGGAGGTACCCATAGACTGGAAATGTGCAAATGTGACCCCAATTCACAAAGGAGGATCAAAGGCTGACACAAGTAATTACAGACCTGTGAGCTTAACTTCTGTTCCAGGAAAATTAATGGAGGCACTGGTTAAAGAAGCACTGCAGGATCATTTAGACAAGACGTCAGTTATAGCTCAGACACAGCATGGTTTTGTTAAGGGGAAGTCTTGCCTGACCAACTTGATTGGATATTATGATGCAGTCACAAAAGAATTGGATGCAGGGAATAACTTTGATATTATATACTTGGATCTTAGAAAGGCTTTTGATACTGTTGCACATGGAAGACTGCTACACAAATTGGAGCAGTGTGACATTGGAGGCAAATTGCTGCTATGGATAAAGGGGTGGTTGAGGGGGAGAAGACAGAGAGTGGTAATCAATGGACACTGCTCATCGTGGACTAATGTTATTAGTGGAGTCCCTCAGGGTTCAGTGTTGGGTCCATTATTGTTTTCTGTATTTATAAATGATATTGATGATGGTATATCAAGCTTAATGCCCAAGTTTGCAGACGATACAAAGGTTGGCAGGGTTGTCAAGGACACTACTGACACTATGCTGCTGCAACAGGATCTGGAAAGGTTGAGCAGATGGGCTGAGAGGTGGCAAATGAAGTTTAACATTGACAAATGTAAAGTACTACACATGGGAAACAGCAACCCCAGAGCAACGTATCAACTCTGTGGTACTACACTGACAGTGGTAGAGAATGAAAGGGACTTGGGGGTGGTTGTGCAGGCAGATATGAAGTTCTCTGAGCAGTGCAGATGGGCTGCAAGAGTAGCTCATGGAGTATTGTCAATGATATACAGGAATTTTTCCAGCAGGGATAAGGAGGTGATTATTCCCTTGTATAAGGCAATGGTCAGGCCACACCTAGAGTACTGTATACAGGTCTGGAGGCCTCATTTCAAGAAGGATGTAGAGCTGCTGGAACAAGTACAGAGAAGGGCAACAAGATTAGTGAATGGACCAAACGGTGCTCTTACGAAGAAAGGCTTAAATTTTGCAAATTACAGTATCTGGAGACTAGGCACCAGCGAGGTGATCTGATAGAGGTGTATAAAGCCTTGAATGGTTTGAGCATGCTCAATGCTGATGGGATTCTTCCTCTAGCTCAGAATAATCACCTGAGAGGGCATAAATTCAAATTGAGGAAAGACAGATGTAGGATAGACGTGCGGAAATTTGCCTTTAGCCAGCGGGTGGTTGGTTGGTGGAACAGACTTCCATCCCTTGTAGTGGAGGTTGATAGCCTAAATAAGTTTAAGGCTCAGCTGGACAGGTATTTTGAATGAACAGAGGGGTGAAGTGGAAGTGGGTTTTTTTTTTTTTTTTTTTTTGGCTGATGCTGAATAAGCTTGCTTTCTTGCATCAAATGCCTCTACTAATGCTAATGCTAATCAAAAGCAAACAGAGGTTACAAAGAAAAACTTGTTTAATTAGCAATAAGGCATACACCAATCTAGTAAACAGTAATAAAATTCAAAATTTAGCCTATCTGTATGGCAATAGAAAGTCTGTTTACTGGGGGTGGCGGAGAACTCAGGTTGATTCACTGAAACCAAAATGAATAAGTTTGAGCTTCTGATCAGGTCAACTAATGCTGATACTGTAGGCAGAGTGAGACAGTGCTGTCATCTGGAGATAAGATGCAAAGAATTTCAATATGGTGAATGATGAGTGTACAGGAGAGATACTGGGATAGAGGGAAGAGAGATGCCTGAAAACAAGACTAGATGTTTCCAACATCCAATCAAGGCCAGGTAGAAGCAAGAGTTTACTGTGTGTGACATGGCATGACATGATTAGTGGTAAAGGTAAGATGATAAGTGAAGATTGTTATAGAATAACTTTAAAGAGTGTGATATAAATCTCTTGAGGTAACTCATAAGCAAGTGTGAGCACCACATTATGGAAGACTATTGTGGAGTAAATTTTGAAGTAACTTGATGGCTGTTTTTCATTACAACATGCCAGAGAAGATAAAAGGGGCTCAAGCATTCTTGATGACAGTAAAAGAGCTGAGAGCAGGTAGTGAGCACAATATAATGAAAGGGTAATATTGGAATAAATTTCAGAAAAAGGAAAAAAATCAAAAGGAAAGGGCAAGGGCTTCAATTTTTATTGTGAGGGGAAGCACAGAAAAGTATTTTTTTAGGCTCTTAGCTGGAATGACAACTATATGTTGTGGGATACAAATGCATTATATTTAAGTGTGTTTAAGGGATTTATTCTAAATGCCACTAATATATTCATTTAAGTTAAAAAGTACTGCAAAAGAAAGATGCCAAAATGGATAACAAGAGAGCTTAAAGGTTTAATTGGGGAAAATAAAAAAAGCATGGGATAGTTGCAGATCACTAGGAGACACTGATTCATATTATGACAATTAGCAAGCACAATAGTAATAAAAGAAATGATGGGTTAAGACATCCAAAAGCTGAGTATAATATATCACAAGCAAAGAGGGTTAATAAATGAGGAAAGAAGTCCTACTCATAAAGGAAAGAGTAAATCAGACAGGCCTCTTACAAGATGAAAATAGCGGATTCATAAGAGACAATGTATGGTTAAGATAATACAATTACATGCTGCTATCTGTTAACGGTGTACAGTAAATCCTCGATTTAACGGATCCCGATATAATGGATTTCAGTTTTAACGGACCGGACAAATAATAACACAGTAACGTACATATTAATCTTGACCATATTATTTTTTTTAGGTTATACAACAGCTTCAGTGTTATTAAAAATTAATAATAATTACCTATTTCCATTATCGTTTTGATAATTACCTACTTTTATTTTTATAATCAAATTCAGGAAATTGTTTTTTATTCTTTCTGAAAACGTGTTCAAATAGCTGTTTTCCCAGATTACAGATAAGAGCAGGTGGTGACTTGTGAGCTGAATGTGACTCGGGATGCTAAACTGCAGGTCTACCGACTCGCTTTGTTTTGATCTCAGTCTGCCTCAAGCTATTGTGCAGTCAGGTTGTATACAGGGTCTTTCTGTGATTTCTGAATTGTGACTTTATTTATTAAATAATTTTGCAATCCTTACAATTTAAAATGGCATCAAGTGATAGAGGAGTTAAAAGAAAGTGTGTCTCAGTAGCACGTGTTTGTGAAATTTACGGTGTAAAAAAAAACTGTTAATGATAACCACAAATCAAAGGCCAAATTGCAACATTTTATATTTACAACAGAATATTACATATTCTTTATTATAATTTAATAATTTTATGATGTACAGTACTGTATATTGTATTAAAGCTTTTTTTTTTACATTAAGAACAATAAAAAATGTCCCCTCAGGTTACATTCGATTTAACAGACTTTCGGCATTAACGGACACCCCTTCTCCCCTATCAGTCCATTAAATAGAGGGTTTACTGCATATATATTTCAATCCTAAATTTATCTATCTGTGAATTTCCTTTAGTAGACCAATTATTTGAATACTGCAATCTATGCTTAAATATACTTCTAAAACTTTTTTTTTTGTACCTAATGTAGCACTGTTTAAATACACAGTAGAATTTTTTTAAAAAATACCCTAAGTATTACAAACCCGGTGGTGAAGCAGGAGATGCCATGTCTAAATAGTCTCCATTTCCACTTGAAGGTGGAGAGGTATATTTTGATAACACATCTATAAATAATGGAGCCATGTGTAAGTAACCATGCTGATCACTTTGCATTTCTGAAAAAAAAAAAAAAAAAAAAAAAAATTATACAAATAGATTATTTTAAAAATTATGTTAAGAAATTCCTTAGTCTTCTAATGTTTGCATAAAAATATCAAAAAGCAATGACACAATAGCTGATATATAATTAAGTAGAAGCACAAACCAAAGACAATAGATAAAAATATCAGTGCAGTGGCATTAATATTTTTCTTAAAAATGTGGCACTTATATTACTATAGTTGATAGTAATGTATAACTGCCACTCTTTTTCAGTTTTCCTGGAAGATTTCTAGTTATCAAGCATCATTTACAAAAATGTTTATTTTTCTTCTGGATGATTTCAGTCATTTCTGTAATATGTTTTTCAAGTACAGACCTACTAAATATATTGATATAGACTTTAAAGCTGCCATCAGGTGATCTATTGCATGGTTTAGGTTTTATTTTAGAAACATAATTAAGTGCACATAAATGAGAGAAACTTCACACCATGTGTGTGAAATAAATAAATTTTAGTTTACCATTACACACTACTTATATGATACAACCACATCTAGACATAACTAGATTAAAATACTGTATATTTTCTGGCCCTGTTACTGGATTCTTGCCAAATCCTACCAGCAGGTCAAAAGTCTGGAAAGTTATGGAGAACAGTATGTATCTATAACAACACTCCTAGAGACATGTCTCCATAGATTTTATCTGTAGAGACAAAATTATAAAACTCCAGATTTATTTTACTCTGGGCCAAGTGATCAATGTGCCTGTTTCAGTCAACATGATGGTCCATCGCTTGCCAAAGGAGATTGATCAAAACAGGCACATTGATCACTTGGCCCATAATGCTATATTGTCCATATGCATGTCTCAGGTGCACATATAAAATGCAGGAAAATTTAGGTGCTGCCAAAGATGTTTCACATCAAAAACCTGTCTCAGTGGAAGCTGCCAAGCTTACCCCATTCACAAAAAACCATGACAAGTTCAGTCCAATGTAATAACAAGGTTGCCTGTTTTTTTTTTTTTTTTTATTTTTAGTATTCAAAGCTCTATTTGATCAGGTTAGTAAGAAAATGAGTGGTTAAAGCACTGCTTCAGTATTTGGTGGACACCCCTCTCTACTGATTGTATCAGATAATGATGCAGTAATTCTCTGATGACAGTCACACAAAAATTAATTTGGCTAAAGAAGACATAAGCAAAGCGGTTGTGATAGAGGAAAATATTATCGCCGAACAGCAAATGTTGCGGAGCGATGATAAATACCTTAGAATCAGCCCAGGAGAAACTAATGTAACGCAGAGCTTACTGTTTGACAAGCATGCAGAGGAACTGTCCTTTCCCAGCATTTATCTTAGACAATTCAGAACAATCGGAGAGAATTTGCGTGTGACTCCATTCATGATGGCAACAAGCGAGCTCAAACAATCTGATGAAGGTGTTACTCCATATCACCTCTTTTATGTAGCAATGAAGGTAATCAGATTGAGAACATTAACAGCTGTATTGAAAACAATTTGGCCATCCTAAGGACAATTCCAAACTCTACCTACTACTGGGCTCAACGTAAGCACAATCTATTCATCATGATTAGACAGCCTGGTAAATCTACAATGTTCTCTACTCTGAGTGACAATGAAATCGGTTGGCCGTGCTTGCTTCAGCTATTGTACAAGTTACAGAATAAGGGGTGTGATATTAGTGAGGATGACACTGACTTCATGCAGAAGGTGACGCTGTAACTTGTGCAATATGCTTCAAGAAGATTGTGGATGTAATTATGAACATATTGCAGTTTAAACGTTATAGCCCATTTGGTCAATTTTATGTGGTCAACTTTTTCATGCACATAGAATTTCAACATTGCAGTAGTCCACACATGCACATTTTGCTGTGGCTAAATAACACTCTAACAGATCCTTTGAGCAAGAACAAAGAAGATTCCATTGCAATGATCGACAAGTTAGTGTCTGTTTCTGATAGTGAGGCTTGGGAAGCATCAAGCTTCAAACACACATTCATGTGTTACAAGAAAATAATACCGGATAAACGACAGACATGTCGGTTGAAGCACCATTCATGCCTTTTCGCACAAATGGCTTGAAATCGACAAAATCGTATCGACACATGATTTTGCAACACGGAAATGCATGTCATAAAATCATCATTTCTGGTTTGATGATCAAATCAACAAGCTGGAAATGACGTCAAGTGACCTAATTTCCATACAAAATCATGATTTCCAGTTTATTGATAAAATTGCCAAACTGGAAATGTCATCAAATGATGTTAATTTCCATCACTGACACCTCTTTTGTCCCTTTGGAATTTACTATTCTGTTATAAGTTTGTGATGCGTCATTTCCAGTTTGTCAATTTGATCTACTGGATATGATAACAAATGACATCATTTCCATGTTGCAAAATCATGACAAACTGGTTTTATTTCAGTCCAAAATTTAGTAGGCACTGCCAAAAACATTTTCAAATCAAAAAGTCTCTATTTGAAGAACCATTTATGCCTTGTCGCATGAATGGTGCTTCAAATCAATGAAATTGTGTCAACAGTGATTTTGTGACATGTCATTTCACATAGCAAAATTGACAAATTGAACAAACATTCCTGTTTGTTGATCAAATTGAACAAACATTCCCAAGCAAAATCGCGATTTCTGGTTTAAATCGACAAACCAGAAATGACGTAAAATGATGTAATTTCCTATTATTGACATCTCTTTTGTCCCCTTGGAATTCACTATTATGTCATGATTTTGCAACACCTCATTTCCGGTTTGTCCAAATAAGCTGATAAACTGTAAATGATATCAAAGGACATCATTTCCGTGTCGCAAAATCATGAAAAATTGGTTTTACTTCAGTCTGAAGTTCAGTAGGTGCTGCCAAAGATGTTTCACATCAAAAACCTGTCTCAGTGGAAGCTGCCAAGCTTACCACATTCGCAAAAAACCATGACACGTTCAGTCCAATGTAATAACAAGGTTGCCTGTTTTTTTTTTTTTTTTTCAGTATTCAAAGTTTTATTTATTATGAATTTGTTAAAAAATGGTCAGATGATAAGCTACTAGACATCTTATAAAGAGGTCTCATTCAATCAACAGGGGAAAATGTGGAGAAAATGCTGCTACACACAATACATATTAAAATATTCTGCTATATACTCCATTCAAGAATTTTTAGACCAAAAAATAGTGCAGCAGTACTCCACTCTTCATTTCACCTGACTTTGATCTATGTAACTTTTCACTTTTCCTATATTCAAAATGAAGTGGAAAGGATGAATATTTGATAACATTTCAACCATTTAACAGAAATACAATTAACAACTTTCCCACAGTTACAGAACTCCAGTGATTTGTCCATAAGTAGCAGAAATTGTTCAGATACTTGTATATCATCAAGGAGAGGGAAATACTTTAAAGGGGACTGCTTATAAAAATGTATGCACACTGTTTTTTTAAAAAAGCAAAGTCTTGGAACTTTTTATCAGACTTCATATGGATAGCAGTGATTCCAAATTAATGTACCAACTGTATGACACTACACTCAGGGCAGTGGAAAATGGAAAAGTGGAAAAGACCTGGAGGTAATCATGCAGTTGATATGTAGTACTCTGGGAAATGCATACCAGGCTGTCAAGGGAGCTTGTGGGGTTTTACATACAAGAATTTTGTCAGCAGGGATAAGGAGATAATTATCCCATTGTACACTGGTGTGCAAAATTTAAGGACCAGTCAGGTTTTTACCTGTAGCTTCTCATAGGAGTGGCCAGGATATGAGAAAAGCATACCAAAGGAACCTCATGAGGTACAGAAATGATGAAGGAAACAACACCTAAACAACAATGGAAACAAAACGGTATAGAGGGACTTTATTCAAAAATGGCAACGTAGCACTGGCTGCCATGATACAAATGCATCACTGCCAAAGATGGAACAAAGGAAAGAGGTGGTCCCCATTAGGAGATATGGCCAACCCTAATGTCAATGCAGGCTTTGCACCACCTGTCCATACTTAGAACAATGCTGCTGATAAGTTCTTGTGGTAACATCGTCCATTCCTCTGTCAGTGCTATCTTCAGCTGGTGAACGTTTTCTGGTGGAGTGGACATGCCACTAGGCATCTCATATGTGTTCGATGGGATTTAGATCGGGGGTAACGGGCAGGCCAATCTATACGAACAATGTCCTCACTTTACAAAAGCATATCAACAGCTGCAGTGCGATGGGGTGTGGCGTTATCGTCCATAAACACAAACTTGGGGCCAATGGCACCTCGAAACAGACTCACATGGGGAAGGATTACCTCAGTACAGTAGCATGCACTAGTTACAGTACCGCCTTACAGTATCTGGAGTTGTGTATGTCCATCCAAGATAATGCCTCCCCAGACGAGAACACCTCGACCACCATATAGATCCCTTTCAGTGATGTTTACGGGGTGATACCGAATCTACTCTCATCAGTAAAGAGTACCTTAAGTAAAGATTTTGTGGTTGTAACCTTTAGAAATAGTGTTGGCTTAAGTTTTGCAAACCAGTGTATAAGGCAATGGTCAGGCCACAACTTGAGTTCTACATATGAGTCTACATTTTAGCAAGGATGCAGAACTGTTGGAATGGGTGCAGAGATTGGAGAGAGGAACCAAGGAGTGCTCTTACCAAGAAAAGCTTCAGTTCTGCAGATTGCAGCATCTAGAGACTAGGCAACTGATATGATTGAGATGTTAAAGCTTTGAGCAGACTGAGCAAACTCAATGCTGATGGGTTCTTCCTCTTGCTCAGACTGCACACACAAGGGGACTTAAATTCAAATTGAGTAAGGATGGTTGGAATAGATGTGCAGAAGTTAGCCTTTAGCCAGTGGATCGTCAATCTTTGGAACAAACTTTCATCTGCTGTTGCTGTGGATAGTTTGAATAAATTCAAGGAAGAACTAGGCAAACTATTGCAATGGATGGACAGATGATGTGGGAAGGTGTTTTTATTTTGGATGATGCTGTATAAACTTGCTTTCTTGTATTATTTTTTTGAATTACTAATACTGTACAAGTATGAATTTTCCACAGAAACAAATTACCGTATTTCCCCATGTATAAGAGACACCTTAATTTTGGGGCCCGAAATTTGAAAAAAAAAAATTTATTACATAAAGTTATTGAACTCAAGTTTTATTCTTTATAAAATTCATACAACTCCTCTTCACTGTCAAAACTCCCATCCATTAGCTTGTCCTCATCTGTGTTTGATGACGAATTACTGTTTTCATATATTGCCTCATACTCAGTTCCATCTATAGCATTTGAAATGCCACATTTCTTAAATGACTTGACAACAATCCCAATCTTGATATTATCCCAGGATCTTTTCACCAGGTACAAACTTCTCCTATAGTTGGTTTCTTCACTCTTCCTGCTGGTGTCAAATTGTCCCCAGAAGACGTCATCCATTGGTTCCATTAGTTCTCATGGCAGCTTTGAAGGGTTTGTTAATGCTGACATCAAGTGGTTGGAGCTAGGATGTCAAGCCTCCAGGTATGACGGCAAGTTTTGTTTTTTGCTCTGCAGCAATCTTCTTTGTGTTTTTTGTTATGTGTGCCCTGAACTGATCAAGCACCAATAGGGCAGGTTTTCATAAGAGCCCACCTGGTCTCCTGCTCCAAACTTTCTCAAACCAGATCTTCATCCCATCCTGATTCATCCAACCCTTGTCATGAACGTGGACAATCACTTCGAGGAATGTCTTCTTTTGCTTTTGAAAATCAGCATAGGAGACAGCTTGGTTCTGTCGGCACAACAAGCTAGAACAACTGTATAATGGCTCTTTTCATGTCCACTTGTCTTTACAGTTACAGTTTTCACTCCCTTCTTATCAACAGTTCTGTTACTTGGGACATCAAATTGAAGGGGACTTTGTCCATATTTGCAATCTGTCCCAACTCAAACTGATGTGTCTTCTGACACTGAATGACAAAACAATGAAATTCAAGGACCTTCTGCTCATAGCTTTCAGTCATCTTTTGGGCAAGTCTGGTGCGTGCACGCATGCTTAGTCCATTCCGTTTCATGAACCTGAAGCACCAATTGTGTCCTCCTTTGAAATCAGTAACTTCTTTTTTATAAGCAATTCTTCTTGCTTCACATGCTGAACCACCTTTGTGGACACAGGAATTCCAATTGCCCTTTGCGCTTCAATCCATATCTTCAATTCCCTCTCTAAATCAAGCCATTTTGCTGACTTGCCTCTCATGGCCTTCTTCTGCCGTGGCATTTTCAGTAGGATTTCTTCTTCCCGTAGCCAGTCTCAGATTGTTTTCTAGTTGGAGGAGGACCAAACTTAAGTTCAGCAGCACGATTTCCATTCACTTTTGCAAACTGGATCACTTTTAACTTGAATTCAGCACTGTACAAAAATCTTTTGAGCCATTTCTGGGCAGAACGTGGCAAAACGTAACCTAATATACCGTAACAAGTGTGAAACAATGAGCACAGAGACAACAAGCACGAAAAAGCGGGAAATGCAAGTAAAAAAAAATCTACAACCACTGTATAAGACGCACCCAGTTTTTAGACCCCAAATTTTTCAAAAAAAGGTGTGTCTTATACATGGGGAAATACGGTACTCACCACTGACCAACTTGCTCCTTCTGTGATATTTAATTTCAAATATCACCAGAAGAAGGCAATGATGTTCAAAGTGAGATTAATGAAACATAGGGTTCACACGAGTAACAAATTTACCACAACTGCTCAATGTATCTACCACTAAATTCCAGTATATTGTAGGTGTGGTATTATCCTGTTTATAGCAGTAAATAAGACATCCAATGGAACTGCTACAACTTCCCAGTGCATGGCATCTTTCAATGATGGCAGTGATGTCATATTATCTCTGAATACATCATACCCGAGGTAATCCCACAAATAAAAATCAGCTAAGTCTGGGGATCTAGGAGGGTCAATCATGTGAACGTCTGCCAAGTAGACAGCCTACACCAAAGACTGATGCAAGTGACTGTTCTACTGGATGCACAATACGTATGTTATACTGTCACCTGGGTTCCAATTTTTGAAGGCTAGGCACAATGGTGTTGGCATAAAGGTCAACATATTGTTTACCTGTGACTGTGCAGGTTTTTAAGCCAGTGACATGATGTTCTGCAAATGAAAATGATTCCATGATGAACAAAAACGGAACCACACTGCACTGTTACCTTTAATGCTGACAGAACAGAACAGAGCTGATGTAGGGTTTCTGTTTCTTAAATGCAACAGTTGTGAGTGTTAACTTCCCTATTTATCAATAAACAGGATTAGTCCTCTCAAAACACATAGAACCACTTCTTGTCCCATTTAATATTTGTAAAGGTCCACCTAGTGGTTTATATTTTTATGTATTTTCTTATAGCCTCAGATGAAAAGAACAAGGCAGCTATGGAAATGTCAGACCAACCCTCTCCTCTATTTTTTTTTTTTTTTCAATTTTTAATATACAATGATTTTAATCCAGAAATAAAAATCATTTGTTTTTATGCAGTTGTATTCTTTTTTTTTTGGTTATTTGTTTACTTGCATAACTCATTAAATGTCCTTACAATTTATTTATGTTAGTGAGGTGACAGCTAGGTAGAAATTAAAAAAAAAAAACTTTGTAGCATGGGATAGTAAAAGCATAAGTAAAAACATGATGTAACTTACAAAAAAACAAGGAAACCTGCTTATCACCCACATCTTTACAAGGGTGATAAGCAGGTTGCATTTAGCTCCTGTAGATCACACAAAGTGTACAACATTATGGAATACATCCATGCATTTTGTTGTTACATAATGGTACCACATTTTTACTTTAAGTGTATTATGTTAACCTAGGATACCATAATTCAAATTTTAAAAGCAAGCTGGACCTTGTCTATCTAACAGTAATTTAAAATACAGAATACTGAAGTTATGATTAAAAATGCAGAATAACAGAGAATGCTTTGAAAAGGTTTACTAACCTCGTCCAAGAGACATAGAGAGGTAGTCATCCACAGGCTCCTCTTTAATTGGAGGTTCTGTATGAAGAGTACTATCTGTGGGTAGGCTGTGAGGAAATCTGAAACAAAAAATGCAGGAAGATTAATAAATTTTGTATTATACTTATCCAGAGAAAGTGTCTTAATATGAATATGTATTATACATAAAAGAGAAAGCAATTTTTTTTTACTTTTGTTTTTCCCTCCAGTGTAGCATGGTTTATTAGCATTTATTAGATGATTAACCAATGATGATTAGTGAATATTTATATCAACCAATTACTTTAGAACTGTTTAAACAAAGCTACATTATAGTGCCATTGTTTAGAGCAGAGGGTCCCAAACTTTTATACCTTGAACTATCTTAAATTTTTTCATAAATTTCACAAGCTCTCCTCCCCTTCAAGTTCCAGAACAAGTGCAAATAAACAGGTCTGACAAAACTTTAGCTAGGAATATACAGTAAACCCCCACTATTCACGGTCGCTGATTTAATATAAAATGAAACCTAAAAAAAAATGTGAATTTTAAAGCGCCGTGAACATTTTCCGCCATAAAAAAACATGGGGGTGGCTAAAATTATCTTTCCCGGTCAAAACAGTGCTCAGTGGGTGGGGAAAGGGGTGACAAAATCGTGAGCGTGGATGTTTCTTGCTAATCCTTGTTCAGTATGTGTTATGCGCTTGTCATGTGAGGTTTTGTCGTTTGCTTTTAATTTATATGCTTATAAATTGAATAAATTTATCAATGGTGAAAGTGTCTCCTCAGTGATTTACAGATTGGTAATTATTCATCTCGCCCTTTGATACTCTCCTCCTTTATGATAGGAGACATAGTAGGACATCCCTAGCTTTTGTCTTCTCGCCTTTCAACCCGTGCTTAGTACTAAAGTATTATATGTTCCTACAACTTTAATGTTTGGAGTTATCACTGGAGAAAAAAAAAAAAAAAAAAAAAAAATCAATCTCTAGTCTGTAGGGGACATTTTCTGAATTCAAGGATGTTCTCATAATTACAGCTACAGATTTGCCCATATCTTTTGCTGCTTCTTTTAATATACAGGGGATCCTTGTTATCCGAGGATAATTGGTTCCAGAAAATTCCACTTAAAATGGGGAACAAATTTCGTAATGTTTATTATTTAAATAAAACTAAATGCAACTAGACATAATATTTTAAGAGTTTAAGATTCTATATCATATCGGTGTAGATACACCATAGACAATTCTTAAAGAAAAACTACAATAGAAGTGTGAAAGGCATCATTTCATCTGTATCTCATATTGTACTCATCCTTCACAATGAGTTGCCATGTATTGCACTACCTCGAATAAGTACACTTCACTAATAGAGAAGACTGTTGTTACTTATTCTCAGTGGGCACCACCACCCAGATGGCACAGCTTGCAAAATGGTATGGGATAAGAAACTGTTATCCACATACTATCCCTATTAGACTTAGGAAAGCAAAAACGTGTAGGAAAGTGATAGTAGGAGAGGAAGAAATACCATCGAAAGAAGAAAAAGACAGTTGCTCCCACTCACGAACCCCCCAAATGGACAACGCTTCCCCATCCTTCACAAGTTATCATGTATTGCACTAACTTGAATAAGTAACACTTCACTAATAGAGAAAAACTATTGTTACTTATTCTCGGTGGTGGTGCCCACCGAGAATAAGTAACAATAGTTTTCTCTATTAGTGAAGTGTTACTTATTCAAGGTAGTGCAATACATGATAACTCGTTGTGAAGGATGGGGAAGCATTGCCCATTTGGGGGGTTCGTGAGTGGGAGCAACTGTCTTTTTCTTCTTTCGATGGCATTTCTTCCTCTCCTACTATCACTTTCCTACACGTTTTTGCTTTCCTAAGTCTAATAGGGATAGTATGTGGATAACAGTTTCTTATCCCATACCATTTTGCAAGCTGTGCCATCTGGGTGGTGGTGCCCACTGAGAATAAGTAACAACAGTATTCTCTATTAGTGAAGCGTACTTATTCGAGGTAGTGCAATACATGGCAACTCATTGTGAAGGATGAGTACAATATGAGATACAGATGAAATGATGCCTTTCGCACCACTATAGTAGTTTTTCTTTGAGTTGTCTATGGTGTATCTACACCAATATTATATAGTAATGTTTATTACGTAATTGTACATAGTAAAAAATGGATGAAGGAACTGAAAAGTTAGAAAATTATTTTATTCAACATTTTTTATTATAATATGTTGCACAATATAAGGTTAAGTAAAGTTTAATGAAGTTACACTATTTTTCAGTTGTATGAATAAAGAATGAATCCAGAGTTGTTCATGTTTTTTTTTTTTTTGCTGTATTTTTTCAGATAAAATTGTGTTGTAGCATTTAGTTATGTCTTTAACTTCGTGCTTAACTTTTGTTGCACGATCATGAAGAAGATCATTCTCATAAAAAATATTCCAGCGTTGGTCAATTTTCAAGGGAAAAAGCTTTAATTCTTTAATTTTCAAATCCCCATAACTGTGGGGACTTGGATAATGAATATTCGGATACTGCGGACTTCCTGTAATTAGATAGACTTCATCAGCTCTTGTTGTTGTTGTTTGGTTTTTAGGAGCATTAGCAACTAAGGCCATATTGCTCCGGGATATGCGGTGGTCATTCCTTAACCTTTCCGCATCCTCCGTATTTGGTGGTGACGGGCTCGAACCCCGGTCTAATCAAGAAGCGTGTGCTACGCACTGCTGCTCCTTCCCACCTGGCTACGGAGGCGCCTCATCAGCTCTTACTTTATTTAGTTCAGTAATAATATAATTTAATTTCCAGTTAGAATAAGGTATACTTCTGTATCTCCATCTTTAAAACCTTCATCTTGAGGGTAGATGCAAAATATTTATTCAGTTTTTTAGCAACCTGTACTGGTTCATCAATAGCTATTCTCTTTATATCCAGTGGACCAATGTGACTTGTCTCCCTCCAGTGTTAACATAAGAAAACAATTTTTTTGCTACTTTTCTAAGCATTCGTAGTCAAACTTCTTGTAATCTACCTTAATATGTCTAATCCCTCTTACTAATTTCATTGCTTAGTAGTTTATAATTCCTGTAGGCCTCTGTTTCCCCCCCGATACTTAAGATCATCCCATGCATTTTTATTCTCTGCCACTAGTCTCATCAGATCAACTGACATCCATTTAGGTCTAAACCTCGAACAATATCTTGTCTTGTCTTCCTTCACGGATTAGGCAATCTGCCTGTTCCGATCTCAAAGAGATCTGCCCATATTTTCTTCAGTCTTCCTCTGTCTCTTTTTCCTTTTGCTCTATATGTGTAAGCTAACTTAGGGTCTCTATTATCTTTCATTCTTTCTACATGTTCTTTCCATCTTTGTCTGTATTCTATAATTTTTTCATTAATTGAGTAAATCTTTAATTCTTTTCTAATATTTACATTTGGTATTTTATCTAATTTTGTACATCCTTTAACATATGTTAAAAATTTCGTTTCTGCAGCTTGTATTCTATTAATGTCTCTTTCTTTCGGTATCCATGTTTCCAAACCATAAAGAAGTATTGGTATTGCCATTACTTTGTAAAATATCAATTGTGTTTCTTTCCTTGTTTTCTTAGCCAGAATTCTTTTTATTGTTCCACATCTTTTTTGAAATTTTGCCAATTTCTGATTCATATCTTCTTCGACATCATGTTATATAACAGTATCTCTCAGGTGATATAAAAAGCTTAGCAGCTCCTAACAATTACTTTCTCAAATGCTCACACATAAATAATGATGCAAAGATCTAATCAATTATTTGTTTAGGGTCATCAGCATTTAGTATTAGTGGTGGCAATGATACAAGAAAAAAGTTAATACAGCAAACAAAAAAAAAAAAAAAAACTTCCTACATCACTTGTTCCTTCTCCAATAGTTTGTCCAGTTCTTCCTTGAATTCATTCAACGAAATCAGGCGACATGGGCCTATATCAGCGTTGTCATGGGCCTATATGAGAGTTTAAGGACAGGGTGGACGGCCTCGAAGGATCTAAAGTGAGGGGCTCATCAAGCTCTCAGCTGCCCACATCAACGGTAGAGCTTGCACTTGGTCATCATGCAACACAGCGGCAACCCCCAAGGCAGAATGCACTGGCCCACAGGAACTAGTAGTTGTTGGTGACTCTACTGTCAGGAAAACGGGGAACATGCTTTGTAAAACGGATAGGTGGAACAGGACCAGGGTATGTCTGCCTGGGGCAAAGGTTGATGACGTTGTAGAGCAGATATCATCTTTTAAGGGAACAAAAGGTGATATAGTTGTACACAGCACTAATGATATTAAGAGTAGGAGAACCGCAGAATTACTTAACAAGTACAGGTCACTGTTGAAAAAAAGCCGTGAATTAGGGTTGAATTTGAAAGTGTCTGCAATTCTGCACAGACACGATAGAAGGGAGTATATGATGATAGCCTTGTTGATCAATTTGGCCCTGGAAAGATTGTGCAAGGCTCAAAGGGCAGAATTTTTTTTCAGCCTGGTCTGTACTTGTTAACAGGAGAGACTGCTTCTACAGGGATGGGATACACTTAAATAGAAAGGGAACAAGAATATTTGCTGATGAGATCGAGGCTGTGTTAGGTGGGTTGGAAAACTACTAGCTTGGGGGGGGGGGGCATACAAGGACTAATAGATTAACAGTAGCCACTGGCAGAGGTGAAAGTGATTCTTGCCTGCTTTTATTGGAATGAGCAGGAGCCTGGAAAACAAGATGCAGGATATTTCAGAGACTGCTGGGAGTCATTGTGGTACAAGTAAACACATGGGTTGTTAGGGTAGCCAAGAAAAAGAACAGGTGCATGTATACTTGCGTGCACACCAATGCTAGGAGTTTGGTAAATAAATTTGATGAATTTGAGGTATTGCTCAAAGAATCAAAGGCGGATATTGTTTGGATATCAGAGACATGGTGTCACACAGATATAAGGGATGCAGAACTGCAATTTGGGGAGTACAACGTCTACAGAAAGGATAGACAGGATAGGAAGGGAGGAGGGGTTATGCTATTAGTGAAACACATAAAATCCAAGGAAGTGAAGCCAGTCGACATCACTGGACAGTGCAGTGTAGAGTCAGTTTGGTGTGACATAAGCATTGGGAGATCAAAATTGAGAGTAGGAGTGTACTATAGGCCTAATGACTTTGATGAGTATAATAAGAAACTGTACACAGAAATAGAGTGGGCCAGTAAATTCAGAGTCTTATAATGGGGGATTTTAATTTCCCTGATATTGACTGTAATTTGTGGGGTTGGTCACTCACACACTAGCAAGGCTTTTGTGGATTTATTGGATGATTGTTTTCTACATCAGCATGTTCGGGAGGCAACTACAGGGAGTAATACTATTGATTTGATTATCAGTAGTGATTCTTCATGCATTAAGAATCTGCAGATAGAGGAACCACTAAGGGGCAGTGATCACAGTGTGCTGAAGTGGGATTTACTCAAAGAGGTAACTACCATCAGGGGTAAAGGGAAGGGTTATTGCTTTCGTAAAGGTGACTACGATGGTCTGAGACAGTATTTAAATTCTATACAGTGGGACCACTGATGATGTTACCAATAACAAATTCAAAATGGGAAGCATTCAAAGAACTTATCTTGGAAGCTACTAGGCTTTGCATACCAACTAAGAAATATTGTTCAAGGTTTAGGCCTAAATGGATGTCAGATGAACTAATGAGACATATGGCAGAGAAGAAAAATGCATGGGATACACATAAATTAACATGTGACACAGAAGCCTATGATAGATATAAGCTGATCTGTAACCAAGTTACAAAGGAGGTTAGGCAGGCGAAGGCAGATTACGAGAAATCTTTGGCAAGGGATGCAAAGAAAAACAGCAAAGAGTTCTTTACTTATGTAAACTCTGGAAGGAAGGTGATGAATCCAGATGGTTCCACTTGATATCGATGGTTCAACTGTTGATCCTGCTCAGATAGCTAACAAACTAAATGAATATTTTGCATCGACATTCACACATGAGATGTTATTCAGCGAGGGGAATTCCAGAGGCGTATTCAATTCTGGCAGTAAGCTAGATAATCTTGTAATAACTGAGAGTAAAGTGAAGGAGAAATCTTTGAAGACAAACACAAGAAAGACACCTGGGGTGGATGGGATCTATCCAGTTATATTAAAGTGATGAATCCAGATGGGTCCACTTGATATCGATGGTTCAACTGTTGATCCTGCTCAGATAGCTAACAAACTAAATGAATATTTTGCATCGACATTCACACATGAGAAGTTATTCAGCGAGGGGAATTCCAGAGGTGTATTCAATTCTGGCAGTAAGCTAGATAATCTTGTAATAACTGAGAGTAAAGTGAAGGAGAAATCTTTGAAGACAAACACAAGAAAGACACCTGGGGTGGATGGGATCTATCCAGTTATATTAAAGGAGGCAGCAAAGGAAATAAGCAAACCCTTAGCCATAATTATGAGAGCTCCCTTGGACTCAGAGGAGGTACCCATAGACTGGAAATGTGCAAATGTGACCCCAATTCACAAAGGAGGATCAAAGGCTGGACACAAGTAATTATAGACCTGTGAGTTTAACTCTGTTCCAGGAAAATTAATGGAGGCACTGGTTAAAGAAGCACTGCAGGATCATCTAGACAAGACTTCAGTTATGGCTCGGACACAGCATGGTTTTGTTAAGGGGAAGTCTTGCCTGACCAATTTGATTGGATACTATGATGCAGTCACAAAAGAACTGGACGCAGGGAATAACTTTGATATTATATACTTGGATCTTAGAAAGGCTTTTGATACTGTTGCACATGGAAGACTGCTGCACAAATTGGAGCAGTGTGACATTGGAGGCAAATTGCTGCTATGGATAAATGAGGGGGAGAAGACAGAGAGTGGTAATCAATGGACACTGCTCATCATGGACTAATGTTATTAGTGGACTCCCTCAGGGTTTAGTGTTGGGTTTCTGTATTTATAAATAATATTGATGATGGTTTATCAAGCTTAATGTCCAAGTTTGCAGACGATACAAAGGTTGGCAGGGTTGTTAAGGACACTACTGACGCTATGCTGCTGCAACAGGATCTGGAAAGGTTGAGCAGATGGGCTGAGAGGTGGCAAATGAAGTTTAACATTGACAAATGTAAAGTACTACATATGGGAAACAGCAACCCCAGAGAAACGTATCAACTCTGTGGTACTACACTGACAGTGGCAGAGAATGAAAAGGACCCGGGGGTAATTGTGCAGGCAGATATGAAGTTCTCTGAGCAGTGCAGATGGGCTGCAAGAATAGTTCATGGTGTCTTATCAATGATTTACAGGAATTTTTCTAGCAGGGATAAGGAGGTGATTATTCTCTTGTATAAGGCAATGGTCAGGCCACAGCTTGAGTACTGTATACAGGTCTGGAGGCCTCATTTCAAGAAGGATGTAGAGCTGCTGGAACGAGTACAGAGAAGGGCAACAAGATTAGTGAATGGAAAAAAGGGTTGCTCTTACGGAGAAAGGCTTAAGTTTTGCAAATTACAGTGTTTGGAGACTAGGCACCGGCGAGGTGATCTGATAGAGGTGTATAAAGTCTTGAATGGTTTGAGCATGCTCAATGCTGATGGGATTCTGCCTCTTGCTTAGAATAATCACCTGAGAGGGCATAAATTCAAATTGAGGAAAGACAGTTATAGGATAGATGTGCAGAAATTTGCCTTTAGCCAGCGGGTAGTTGGTTGGTGGAACCGACTTCCATCATTTGTTGTGGAAGTTGATAGCCTAAATAAATTTAAGGCTCAGCTGGACGGGTATTTCGAATGAACTGAGGGGTGAAGTGGAAGTGGTTATTTTTTATTTATTTATTTTACTTTAATTTTTTTGGCTGATGCTGCATAAGCTTGTTTTCTTGTATCAAATGCCTCTACTAATGCTAATGCTAACCATTCCCACTGAATAGAATTCAAATAATTTTTGAGGCTATTGTAATCGGTTTAACTCAACAGACTGACTTACAAATAGACAAATTAGAACCATTACATTTTCCTTCTGTATGTCTCTTAAATTAAATATGTATAATTACCTTCTGAAAGATAAAGAAATATTAGCAACAACACAAGCCAAGTGAAATTTATGATACATTTCTTATCACAAGCACAAATATTTAAGAGTTTGTGCACTAAAAGAACAAAATGAATTACACCTGCCTGTGCATAAAATCTCCCTGAATATTATCAAATTCATCAATTGAGAGTGAACTGCCCGCACTGTCAGTGGAACATCCAACAGAACCTGGACTCAGTGGTAAACTGTATAATTGGAAAATTTTAATATAAATTAATGTAATAAATTTTGCATTAATGAATGTTTAATTGACACTTAGTAACACACATTATTAAACTGTCAAGAAGTGAAATAGAAAATACTAGTAAACTGGTGTTCAAAAGTTAAGCAACAAATTAAATATATCAAAACACACTCATTATTTCAATAAATATTTATAAAGATTGCATGATATGAAATGAATATAAATTTATTTATGCAAAAATCTCTAAATTTATTGACCAATGACAATGAGTAGCAAAATGTCAAACATGTTATTTATTTAGATGAAAAAGTTAGTGCAAGGCATCATTTTTGTTATATCTCATATTGTGAATGCCTTCACAACGAGTTTCCTGTTATCGCACTACCTCGAATAAGCAACACTTCCCAAAGTGGAGAAGACTAATGTTACTTATTCTTGGCAGATAGAACTAACCAGATGGCACTGTTTCGAAGCTTGTTGGCCTCTCATCTGTGGGGGGGGGGGTTGTTATTTGGTTTTTAGGAGCATTAGCAACTAAGGCCATACTTCTCCGGGGATATGCGATAGTCATTCCGTGACCTTTCCACATCCTCCATTTTTGGTGGTGGTGGTGGTGGGGGGGTACTCCAATGATAACAATGAGTGACAACCCAGTTATGAAGTTATCACTCATTGTATCACTGGGGTACCTACTTGCCCACCAATGAGAGGCCAACAAGCTTCAAAACAGTGCCGTTTGGTTGGTGATATCCATTGAGCATAAGTAATATTAGTCCTCCAATGCGGGGGAAGCTTTTCTTATTCGAGGCAGTGCAATAACAGGAAACTTTGTATTATGTTTAACATTAGTTGAACAAAGAAAAATAAAAACGTATATCTTAAATGGGTAGTGCAGCTGGTGTGAAAGATGGATTACTTGCAAATAGGCACAACGTGAGCAGTGTAAATGTGCTGACAGTCTGCGTATGTGAGGCTGTAGAACTATTTACACACAGTTCAGCCACAACATGAAAACACAATGAATAATACTGCCCAAGTCAGATAAATGGTTACTTCTCCACATGACTTTAACAGGGAAAGGGAAGTATGCATGCACTCTCCTTGGAATTAGCTAAGCTTTTGCCAAACGAAAATTAAGTGAAAATAACTGATACATGTTTTAGCTCAGCAGTTTTATAGAAAAATGCAGTTAGTGAGAAATCGTATACATTATAAATTCAAATGTTTTTCCCTTTCCCCAATTCTGGGAAAATGGGAATGGCAGGTGGCACATCAGTGCATGGGATACTTTTTTCACCACCCCTATTTTTTTCTTATTATTGTTGACTGAAAAATAATATATGTATCTTTATTTCTTGTAAATACCCAATGTTGTGGTGTTCATTATAGAATTGTTGTAGTGCATTTTGTGCATTTTACAGATATTACAATGTAAGATATACACTGAGTAGACAGAAATCAAGGGATACCTACTTAGTAATGGGTATGCCCGGTTAAGGGCAGTAACAACTAGTTCACGAAAGCGTTCCACAGGTATTTCCATCCATGCTTGCTCCACCGCTGTCCATAATTCCGTCACATTCCTGGGTGGAGGATCCAAAGCTCGAACAAACCTTTCCACAGCATCCCAAAGATACTCCACAGGAGTTATGTCTGGTGAACGGGGAGACCATTCCATGGTGGTAAAATCTTCGGAATGCTCTTTGAACCATGTTCTACTCACTACAGCTTTGTGGGGAGGTGCATTGTCCTGCTGGAAGAGTCCATTGCCCTGTGGGTGCATGATGACCAAGAATGGATGTAGATGGTCTGCAAGGATGGACACGTAACCTGGACTGTTCAGAGAAGCGTTTGGACATACCAGAGGTCCCAACACGTGCCAGTTGAACATGCCTCAGACTATTACCGACCATCCACCTGCTGCCTAAACAGTTCCTTGTTGACATGATGGGTGCATAGTTTTGTGCGGTTTCTACCAGATATGCACCCTCCCGTCTGCTCAAAATAACTGGAAACGGGACTCATCAGACCAGGAGACCTGTCTCCAATCATCCAAGGTCCAGTGCTGAGTTTTTGTGCCTAGCTGAGGCATAGAGTTCTGTGTTGTGGTGTTAGCAATGGGACTATGGTGGGTCAGCAGCTTCCATAACCTATTGCGGCTAATGATCACCTGATGGTCTTCGTGGAGATGCTTCTGGCACCTCCCTTCGTTGAAGTCGGTGGTGATTTGTGCCACTGTTGCATTCCAGTTGGCTGAAACAATGCAAGACAGACGTCGATGGCCACGTTTATCCATCCATCATCTTTCTCCGCCCACAGCGCTGTCCAAAATGAGAATTTATTCCGGAAATGGCATATTCCTGATAAACTCTTGATACTATTGAACGGGGATAGTGCAATTTCTGTACTACCCCCGCAATAGAGTGCCCATGTGTCGAGCACCCACTAACATTCCTCTTTCAAAGTCGGTTAACTCACGATGTTTATCCATACTGACATTGAATTACCATCTACGTGAATGCAGTTTATCTATATAAACTGCCAAGTATTGGGTTTGTCCACTAGCGCAAGGGGGTGACAGTTTTGCATTTCCCCCAGGAACCAGGTATCCCATGAATTCTGTTCTTTCAGTGTATTTGACAAGCCATAAATTGTCCAGTGTATCTGTTTGGACTTCATGACAGAGAATAATTCTGCACCATGTTCTATGCATAATCACTTTCAGAGTATTTGTATTATGGTATGATTAAAAGTAACCTCATTTGTTTGTTTAATGTCATCAATAGGCACCAGAGGAGTTATTACATGTTGAGAGGTTTTGATTTCAAGCTCAGCCAAGTGGAGCAGGCAGTATGGGTGATCTATATCCAATCCAACATTCCAGGAAAATGTCAGTAAGATATTCCCTAACAGCAATTGGATAATGTGCTGTTGCATTTTGTTGGAAACATCTTTATTTTTTTATTATTTATTTTTTGTGAATTAATGCCAAGGTTTTCCAACTTAGGCATGAACCAAAGTTTTTCAGCATGCCCAGATATGTGTGCTGATTTTGTAGTATCAACGAAACATGGTACAAACAGTCATTTATTATCTATTCCAAAGATAATAGAAGCCAAAGTGTCCAAAATAATATAAGTCAATATATAACTAGTGAATCTTCATATTCATTCATTCTAATATGGATTCTACCAAATCCACATTAGTGATCATTAATCATATAGAAGGTTTTCAGATAGTTTAAGAGTTTGGCAAATGATGGATTTCTCCATTACTTTGGAAAGAGTAAAAGTAAAAGCAAATGAGTCACAACTGGAAGGGAGCAATCTGTCATCCTTTTTAGGAACTGGTATGATATCAGCAAATTTTCAAGCAGAAAGAAAAACACTAGTGCAATAAGGAAATATAAAAATGACACAGAACATAAGACAAATCCAGAAGGTAAATGAACAAGCACTGTGATGCCATCAGAAATTGCAAAGACCTCAGCATCTCGACCAGCTGGGTGTGTGCAACCAGAAAACTGAAGCCAACTAGAGTTTTTATTATTATTATTATATTATTATTATTTAGCAGTAGTAGTAGTGGAAAATGAGGCAAGAAAGCAAGCTTACAGAGAATAAAATGGAAAAACATCCCCCCCCATCCCCTCTAAAATGTTTAATTCGCCCTTAAATTTATTCAAACTATCAACTGCACAATAACTGATGGCAGTTTTTCCAATAACCAATCACTCATTCACCCCTCACAAGTGCCTAGTTTCCAAGAACTGCAATCTGCAGAAAGAATACTTTGTGGTAGAGACCGTATCTTGTGTTATTGACTAATCTGGCTACTCTTCTCTGCACCCATTCTAAGGGATACACGTCTTTCTTAAAATGAAGCTTCCAGACCTGTATGCAGTACTCAAGATGCAGCCTAACCATTGCCCTGTACAATGAGATAATCACTTCCCTGTCTTTCCTGGCAAAGTTCCTGTATATCACTAACAGAACCTCATGAGCTGTATTAGCAGCCTGCCTGCACTGTTCATAAGTTTCGTGTTGGACTGTACAATTACCCATAGATCTCTTTCATTCTGCACCACCTTGAGTGTGGTACCACCTAATTGGTATAGTATTCTGAGATTACTGCAGCCTAATTTTTTTAGGTCTTTCTTCAGAAGTATAACTTGATTCTTACCAAACTTTGTATCATTTGCAAACTTAGACAAAAAGGTTGATATGCCTTCACCAATATCATGAATAATACTGTAAAGAATAAGAGGATATCTGAAATATTTTCTGGATCTTGTTGCAGTAGCATACCATCATTAATGTCATTAACCATTTTGCCAACCTTTGTAGCATCTGCAAACCTGGAAATTAATCTCGATGTTATAGCAGTAGTGGCATGTGATGCAAGAAAGCAAGTGTATGAGCTTATGCAGCATCAGCCAAAAAAAGAAAAAGGCAACCATTCCCTCTAAATGTTTGTCCAGTTCCTCCCTAAATTTATTTAACCTATCAACTTCCACAACGACAGATGGAAGGCTGTTCCAGCAATTAACCACCCGCTGACTAAAGGCAAATTTCCACACATCTATTCTACATCTATCTTTCCTTAATTTGAATTTATGCCCCCTTCGGTTTGTAATCTGAACAAGTGGAAGAATCCCATCAGAAATCAGCATGCTCAACACATTCAAGGCCTTATACACCTCAATCAGATCACCGTGCAGGTGCTTAGTCTCCAGCCACTCCAGAACTTAAGGCTCTCTTGGCAAGTGGATCCCTTCATTCCCCTCACCAATCTTGTTGCACTTCTGTGTACACGTTCAAGCAAATCTACATCCTTCCAAAAAGGAGGCCTCCAGACCTGTATGCAGTACTCAAGGCGTGGCCTGACCATTGCCTTATACAGAGGGACAACCACCTCCTTTACCCTGCTAGCAAATTTCCTATATATCATTGACAAAACCCCATGACCTGCCCTGGCAGTCTGTCTGCATTGCTCAGAAAACTTCATATCTGACTGCACAATTACTCCAAGGTCTTTTTCATTTTCTACCACCTTAAGTGTAGTACCACACAGTTGGTACGTTTCTCTGGGGTTCCTTCTACCCATATGCAGTACTTTGCATTTGTCAAGGTTAAACTTCAGTTGCCACTTCTTAGCCCATCGGGCCAAATTTTCTAGATCCTGTTGCAGCAGTACACTGCCATTACTGTCATTATCAACCCTGCCAACCTTTGTATCATCTGCAAACTTCGACACTAAGCCTGATATACCTTCATCAATATCATTGATAAATAGACAAAACAACAGTGGACCCAACACCGAACCCTTTGGGACTCCACTAATAAAATTAGTCCATGAAGAGCAGCACCCATTGATTACCATCCTCTGTCTTCTCCCACTCAACCATCCTTTTAACCATTGAAGCAAATTACCCTTAATACCCTTCTGCTCCAATTTGTACAGTTGTCTTCCATGCGCAACAGTGTCAAAAGCTTTCCTGAAATCCAAGTATATGATATCAAAATTATTTTTTTGCATCCAGTTCCTTTGTAACCACATCATAGTATCCAATCAAATTTGTCACACAAGACTTTCCCTTAACAAACCTATACTGTGTCTAAATTATTACTGCAGCCTTGTCTAGATGATCCTGTAATGCATCTTTAACCAGTGACTCCATAATTTTACCTGGAACAGAGGTTAAACTAACTGGTCAGTAATTACTCGTGTCACCCTTTGATCCCCCTGTGTGAATTGGGGGTACATTTGCACATCTCCAGTCCGTGGTGACCTCCCCTGAGTCCAAGGATGCTCTCATAATTATGGCTAAGGGTCTGCTTACTTCCTTTGCTGCCTCCTTTAATATAACTGGATAGATTCATCCACCCCGGGTGTCTTTCTTATATTTAACTTCAACAATTTCTCCTCCACTTTGCTCTCAGTTATTACAAAATCATTAAGCACCCTGCTACAACTTGATAACCTTCTGGCAGTTTCAAAACTTAATGTGTGAATGTAGATGCAAAATACTCATTCAGTTTGTTTGCTATCTGAGCAGGATCAACAGTCGAACCATCGATATCAAGTGGACCAATCAGATTCAACCCCTTCCTTTTAGAGTTTATATAAGTAAAGAAATCCTTGACGTTTTTCTTAGAATCCTTTGCCAAAAGTTTCTCATAATCTTCCTTCACCTGCCTAACCTGCTTTGTGACTTGATTACAGACTAACTTATATCTGCCAAAGGCTTCGGTATCGCCTGATAATTTATATGCATCCCATGCATTTTTCTTCTCTGTCACGAGTCTCATTAGTTCATTTGATAACCATTTAGGCCTAAACCTTGAACAATATTTCTTAACAGGTATGAAACTTTTAGTAGCTTCCACGATTAATTCCTTGAATGCTTCCCCCACTTAGAATTTGCTGTTAGTAACATCATCAGTTGATCCCACTGTACAGAATTTAAAAACTGTCTGAGACCACTGTACCCACCTTTACGGAAGCAAAAACAATTTCCTTTACCCCTGATGGTAATTATATCTTTAAGTAAATTCCACATCAGTACACTGTAATCACTGCCACCTAGTGGTTCCTTTATCTGCAAATTCTTAATACACGAATGATCACTGCTGATAACCAGATCAAGAGTATTACCCTCTCTGGTTGCCTCTCGAACATGCTGCTGCAGAAAGCAATCATCCAATAAATCCACAAAAGTCTTACTAGTGTGTGAGTGACCAATCCACAATTTCCAGTCAATATCTGGGAAATTAAAATCCCCTATTATAAGACTCTGATTTACTGGCCCACTCTATTTCCCCATACAGTTTCTTATTATACTCATCAAAGTCATTAGGCCTATAGCACACTCCTACTCTCAATTTTGATATCCCAGTGCTTATGTCACACCAAACTGACTCGACACTGCACTGTCCAGCGATGTCGACAGGCTTCACCTCCTCGGATTTTGTGTGTTTAACTAATAGCATAATCCCTCCTCAACCTTCCTATCCTGTCTATCCTTTCTGTACACATTTTACTCCCAAATTCCAGTTCTGCATTCCTTATATCTGTGTGACACCATGTCTCTGCTATCCCAACAATATCCACCTTTGATGTCTTGACCAACACTTCAAATTCATCAAATTTATTTACTATACTTTTAGCATTGGTATATATGCAAGTATACATGCACCTATTCTTATTCTTAGTTACCCTAACACATCCTATATACCCACCTGTTTCATGATCACTGCCATCAGTCTCCTGAAACCCCTAGCACCCCTTGCTCCAGGCCACTGCTTATTCTAGTAGAAGTAGTGCAAGAATCACCTTCACCTCTGCCTGTGGCTACTTTTAGTCTGTGAAGCCCCCCCCCCAAGATAGAATTTTCTGACACACTGAACACTGCCTCGATAGCATCAGCAAATATTCTTGCACCCTTTCTATCTAAGTGTATCCCATCTCTGTAGAAGCAGTCTCTCCTGTTAATAAGCACAGACCACACTGAAAAAACCTCAACCCCTTGAGCCTTGCACATTCCCTCCAGGGCCGAATTGATTAACAAGGCTCTCATCATGTACTCCCTCCTATAGTGTCTGGATAGAATTGCAGACACTTTCAAATTTAACTCTAACTCACGACTTTTTTGCAACATTGACCTGTACTTTTTAAGTAAGTCTGCAGAACTCCTACTCTTAAGGTTACTGGTACCAAAGTGTACAACGATATCACCTTTTGTGCCCTTAAAAGATGATATATGCTTTACAACGTCATCAACTTTTGCCCCTTGCAGACATACCCTGGTCCCATTCCATCTATCCTTTTTACACAATATATTCCGTCTCCCTGACAATAGAGTCAACAACAATAACTAACTCCTGTGGGACCAGCGCATTCTGCCCTGGAGATTGCCGCTGTGTTGCCTGATGCCCAGGAGTGAGCTCTGGCGTTGAGTTGGGCAGCTGAGAGCTTGACGGGACCCTGATATTAATTTCTTCGAAGGCATCTACCCTACACCTCAAGCTCTCATAGACCTCATTAGAACACCGAGTTGATTCCTAATTTCTAGAAACTCTCTGCACCTGGCACACACAAAGACATCCTCCTTGGTAGATCACGTTCCGTTCCAGGGAGTTCGGCAAACATTTCATAAGTTGCACATTTTTTTAGGCTGTGATGAGTTGGAGAATCGCGCCCCCCCCCTCAGTTCTCCCCCGAGTCACAGCACTCCTGCCACTTTGTGTCCGTTGCTTTGCTGCTCTAGTCTGGGGCACGATATTTTAAATTAGTAAGATCAATAAATTTAATTAATTAATTGTCAATACTGCACTATCTAATAAAATCCTAAATGCAGTGATGCCTATTATGCTATATAATTTTACATTAGAGCTACCTAGTTACCACAATTAAAAATTTTAATTCCCTACCACTCTATACAAAAACAATGGCTGCAAGATTTGAATTTGAAAGTGTCTGCAATTCTGCCCAGACACGATAGGAGGGAGTATATGATGAGAGCCTTTTTGATCAATTCAGCCCTGGAAAGATTGTGCAAGGCTCAAGGGGTAGAATTTTTTTCAGCCTGGACTGTACTTGTTAACAGGAGAGATTGCTTCTACAGGGATGGGATACACTTAAATAGAAAGGGTGCAAGAATATTTGCTGATGCTATCGAGGCAGTGTTAGGTGGGTCGGAAAACTGCTAGCTTGGGGGGAGACAAAGACCAATAGATTGACAGTAGCCACTTGCAGAGGTGAAAGAGATTCTTGCACTGCTTCTATTAGAATGAGCAGAAGCTTGAAAAACAAGATGCATGGTATTTCAGAGACTGCTGGGAGCCATTGCGGTACAAGTAAACACATGGGTTGTGTTAGGGTAGCTAAGAATAGAAACAGGTGCAGGTATACTTGCGTGTACACCAATGCTAGGAGTTTAGTAAATAAATTTGATGAATTTGAGGTATTGCTCAAAACATCAAAGGCAGATATTGTTGGGATATCAGAGACGTGGTGTCACACAGATATAAGGGATGCAGAACTGCAATTTGGGGAGTACAACGTCTACAGAAAGGATAGACAGGATAGGAAGGGGGGAGGGGGTTATGCTATTAGTTAAGAAACACATAAAAACCAAGGAAGTGAAGCCAGTCGACATCGCTGGACAGTGCAGTGTTGAGTCAGTTTGGTGTGACATAAGCATTGGAAGATCAAAATTGAGAGTAGGAGTGTGCTATAGGCCTAATGACTCTGATGAGTATAATAAGGAACTGTACAGGGAAATAGAGTGGACCAGTAAATCAGAGAGTCTTATAATGGGAGATTTTAATTTCCCAGATATTGACTGGAATTTGGGGGCTGGTTACTCACACACTAGCAGGACTTTTGTGGATTTATTGGATGATTGTTTTCTACATCAGCATGTTCAGGAGGCAACTAGAGGGAGTAATACTCTTGATTTGATTATCAGCAGTGATTCTTCATTCTTTAAGAATCTGCAGATAAATGAACCACTAGGTGGCAGTGATCACAGTGTGCTGAATTGGGATTTACTCAAAGAGGTAACTACCATTAGGGGTACAGGGAAGGGTTATTGCTTCCGTAAAGGCGACTACGATGGACTGAGACAGTATTTAAATTCTATACAGTGGGACCAACTGATGATGTTACCAACAGCAAATTCAAAATGGGAAGCATTCAAAGAACTTATCTTGGAAGCTACTAGGCTTTACATACCAACTACGAAATATTGTTCAAGGTTTAGGCCAAAATGGATGTCAGATGAACTAATAAGGCATATGGCAGAGAAGAAAAATGCATGGGATACTTACAAATTAACACATGACACAGAAGCCTATGATAGATACAAGTTGATATGCAACCAAGTTACAAAGGAGGTTAGGCAGGCGAAGGCAGATTACGAGAAATTATTGGCAAGGGATGCAAAGAAAAACAGCCAAGAGTTCTTTACTTATGTAAACTCTAGAAGGAAGGGGATGAATCAGATTGGTCCACTTGATATTGATGGGTCAACTGTTGATGATCCTGCTCAGGTAGCTAACAAACTAAATGAATATTTTGCATCGACATTCACACATGAGGAGTTATTCAGCAAGGGGAATGCCAGAGGTGTATTCAACTCTAGCAGTAAGCTACAGAATCTTGAAATAACTGGGAGTAAAGTGGAGGAGAAACTGTTGAAGATAAACACAAGAAAGGCACCCGGGGTGGATGGGATCTATCCAGTTATATTAAAGGAGGCAGCAAAGGAAGTAAGCAAACCCTTAGCCATAATTATGAGAGCTTCCTTGGACTCAGGGGAGGTACCCATAGACTGGAAATGTGCAAATGTAACCCCAATTCACAAAGGAGGATCAAAGGCTGACACAAGTAATTATAGACCTGTGAGCTTAACTTCTGTTCCAGGAAAATTAATGGAGGCACTGGTTAAAGAAGCACTGCAGGATCATTTAGACAAGACTTCAGTTATAGCTCAGACACAGCATGGTTTTGTTAAGGGGAAGTCTTGCCTGACCAATTTGATTGGATACTATGATGAAGTCACAAAAGAACTGACACAAGTTCTTTTGAACTGCAGGGAATAACTTTGATATTATATACTTGGATCTTAGAAAGGCTTTTGATACTGTTGCACATGGAAGACTGCTACACAAATTGGAGCAGTGTGACATTGGAGGCAAATTGCTGCTATGGATAAAGGGGTGGTTGAGGGGGAGAAGACAGAGAGTGGTAATCAATGGACACTGCTCATCGTGGACTAATGTTATTAGTGGAGTCCCTCAGGGCTCAGTGTTGGGTCCATTATTGTTTTCTGTATTTATAAATGATATTGATGATGGTATATCAAGCTTAATGCCCAAGTTTGCAGACGATACAAAGGTTGGCAGGGTTGTCAAGGACACTACTGACACTATGCTGCTGCAACAGGATCTGGAAAGGTTGAGCAGATGGGCTGAGAGGTGGCAAATGAAGTTTAACATTGACAAATGTAAAGTACTACACATGGGAAACAGCAACCCCAGAGCAACGTATCAACTCTGTGGTACTACACTAACAGTGGTAGAGAATGAAAGGGACTTGGGGGTGGTTGTGCAGGCAGATATGAAGTTCTCTGAGCAGTGCAGACGGGCTGCAAGAGTAGCTCATGGAGTATTGTCAATGATATACAGGAATTTTTCCAGCAGGGATAAGGAAGTGATTATTCCATTGTATAAGGCAATGGTCAGGCCACACCTAGAGTACTGTATACAGGTCTGGAGGCCTCATTTCAAGAAGGATGTAGAGCTGCTGGAACGAGTACAGAGAAGGGCAACAAGATTAGTGAATGGAACAAAGGGGTGCTCTTACGAAGAAAGGCTTAAGTTTTGCAAATTGCAGTATCTGGAGACTAGGCACCAGCGAGGTGATCTGATAGAGGTGTATAAAGCCTTGAATGGTTTAAGCATGCTCAATGCTGATGAGATTCTTCCTCTAGCTCAGAAAAATCACCTGAGAGGGCATAAATTCAAATCGAGGAAAGACAGATGTAGGATAGACGTGCGGAAATTTGCCTTTAGCCAGCGGGTGGTTGGTTGGTTGGTGGAACAGATTTCCATCCCTTGTGGTGGAGGTTGATAGCCTAAATAAGTTTAAGGCTCAGCTGGACAGGTATTTTGAACGAACAGAGGGGTGAAGTAGAAGTGGTTTTTTTTTTTTTTGGCTGATGCTGCATAAGCTTGCTTTCTTGCATCAAATGCCTCTACTAATACTAATATTCGAACGAAACATGTTTCATCAATACCATTGGTAAATATAGAAAATAACAGAAGTCCCAACACTGAAACCCGAGGGACTCCACTAATAACATTAGTGCACAAAGAGCAGTGTCCACTGATAACCTCTCTGCCTTCTCTCACACAACCATCCCTTTATGTATAGAATTAACTTGCCTATAGTGCCACACTGCTCCAATTTGCAGAGTAATCTTTTATGTGCAACAGTAACAAAAGCTTTCCTGAAATCCAAGTATATGATATCACAATTTTTGGTTATTATCTACTGGATCCAGTTCCTTTCACACTGTCATGATATCCAATAAAATTGGTCAGACAAGGTCTCCCCTTAATAAATCCATGCTGTATCTGAAGTAAGAGGGGTTTCCAAAAAGAAAGGTAACACATTTTTTCTTAATAACAATGAAAGAGAATGAGATGAAACATGGTGGACAGATCGACCCATTAATAATGTTCGAAAAGACCGCCAATGCAGTGTTGTGGGTACTGTCACCTCACAGCAGATTCCAGTTGCAAAATGGCGGTTATCGTGCGAGTGTGGTCGAAAACAGGTGTTCATGAAGTTATTCACTTTTTATAAGCAAAAGGGTCTTCAACAAGTGATATTCACTGTGAACATGTTGCTGTGTATGGCAAAAAGGTGACGACAAAAAAGGAGGTGTGATTTTGATGCAATGACATTAAAGTGGATCATGTTGACATCGAAGATCGACATCGGGCGGGCAGGCCTTCATCGAGCAAGACAGAAGACAACATTTCGTGCATTAAGGGCATTATTCTTGAAAACAGGCAAGTGAGACTGCATGAATAGTGAACATGAATAAGTGATTGTTCACAATGTCCTTGGCTTTTGAAAGGCGTGCTGCCACTGGGTGCTCGGACAATTGTCAGAGGAGGACAAAGCAAAATGTATGGGGATGTGTCTGGAGAACCTGTTGCGATACATCGACGAAGGAGAGGATTTTCTCACTCGCATAGTCACAGTAGATGAAATGTGAGTTCATCACTTTACCCCAGGGAGCAAACAAAACTCCATGACTTGGAAGCATCCACTGGGATTGCCAAGGCGTTGGTGGATTTCTTGCCGAAGGGTGGAACAATCAATGCACAGCTTTACTGTGCAATGTTGGAGAAACTTAAAGCCAACATTCGACGCAAAAGACCAGGACTCTCGACAAGTGGCATGGTTTTGTTGTACGACAACACAACTCCACGCACTGCTCACACCACTCGTGAGTGGTTGCGCCATAATCATTAGAAAACCCTGTCACATCCCCCCTACACCTTCAGACTTTCATTTATTTGGCTCTCTGAAAAAACACCTTTTAGGAAAGCATTTCACTATGGATGAGGAAGTTCATCAGGTGGGGCGATGTTGGTTACTGCATGTGGGCACAGACTTCTTCGGTACTGGAATTGATAAACTGATCCATTTTTGGAACAAGTGCATCAATAAAACTGGAGACTTTGTGGAGAAGTAGTGCACGTTCACTTATTTCTTGGTGTATAATTTCAGCTTCATATTATTAAACATCATTGAGAGAAAAAATGTGTTACCTTACTTTTCAGAAACCCCTCGTGTAACTGCACTCCTGTCTAGATGGTCCTGCATCACTTCTTTAACAACTGACTCCATTATTTTACCTGAACAGAAGTTAAACATGTCTGTAGTTACTCAAGTCACCCTTTGATCCCCCTTTCTAATTGGTGATACAATCATGCATCTCCAGTCCACAGAGCCCTCCCATGAATCCAAGGGTGACCTCATAATTATGGCTAAGGGTTTGCTTACTTCCTTTGCTGCCTCACTTAAAATAATGAGATCGATTGCATCCACCCCCAAGTGCCTTTCTTATGTTTAACTTCAACAATTTCTCTTCCACTTTCTTCTTAGTTATTACAAAATCATTTAGCTGCCTGTTAGAGTTTGATAAACATCAAGCCTCCACTTCCCCAAAGAATTCCTCATGTGTGAATGTATATGCAAAATACTCATTCAGTTTGTCAGCAACAGGATCAGAGCAGGATTATCAATAGATATCAAGGGGATCAATTTGATTCACCCTCCTTCCTTCTAGCATTTACATAAGTAAAAAAGTCTTTGCTGTTTTTCTTCTCATCCTTTGTTTTCTCGTAATCTGCCTTTGTTTGCCTAACCTCCTTTGTGACTTGATTACAAACTATTTATATCTACTATAAGCTTCTGTGTTGCCTGATAATTTATATGCATCCCATGTACTTTTTCTTCTCTACCACAAGTCTGATTAGTTCATCTGACATCCATTTAGACATAAACCTTGAACAGTATATCTTAGTTGGCATGAAAAGCCTAACAGCTTCTACAATTAATTTCCATTTATTATTGGTGGATGGTAACTTCGTCACTTAGTCTCACTGTATAGAATTTAAAAACTCTGAGACCACTGTAGTAGTTACCCTTACAAAAACAAAAGCCTTTCCCTTTACTCTTGACAGTAATTGTCTTTAATTAAATTCCAAATTAGTACACTATGATTGCTGTCACCCAGTGAGTATTTTACCTGCAGATTCTTAATGCATGTAGAATCACTGCTGATAACCAGATCAGGAGTATCATTTCCTTTTGTTGCTTCTCTAACATGCTGCTGTTGTAGAAAATAGTCATCCAAGAAATCTACGAAAGTCTTGCTAGTGTATGAATGACCAACCCACAAATTCCAGTCAACATCTGGAAAGTTAAAATCCCCCATTTAAGACATTCTGATTTACTCTGATTTTTGCTTTAGGGGTATTTGCAGGATTTCTCCTAACATAAAACCATGCAAATATTAAACTTTACTCTATTTTTAAGAAAAATATGGCAAAAAAGGTGACAACAAAAAACAGAGGTGTGATTTTGATGCAATGACATTAAAGTGGGTCATGTTGACATTGAAGATTGACATCGGGCAGGCAGGCCTTCATCGAGCAAGACAGAAGACAACATTTCGTGCATTATTCTTGAAAACAGGCAAGTGAATTCATTTTTTTGTGTACGTGCATGCACACATACTTTGATGGCACCTTGAAACCCATTTTTGTAGTCCACTGGTATTTAAGGAAGTTAAATGAACCACACAAGTTAGTTATTTATATCATAGCACATAGAGCTGAGTGATATTATTGCTGGACAGCCTACACAATCCAAAGTTAACCGTTGGTGATGTTATTGTGAAATGGAAGCATGACAATACTACCACTGTCCAGCAACACATAGGAAGACCACAGAAGTTCACTCCACAAAATAAGGGGGTACTTGGAAGGGCAGTAAAACAATTTCTGATATCCCTGTAAAATATGTATGGAGCTCCACAGCCTTGGTTTTTATGGGAGAGCAGTGATGCATAAGTCACACATTGCCAAATGTAATAAGCAGTCTCAGCAGTCTTGCATGGGGCAATGAATGCTGTAATTGGTCCATGGAGGAGTGAAAATTGGCTCTATGAAGTGATAAATCTCACTGCACCCTACTGCAAACAGATATAGGTAGATGTGGGTGTGAAGGATGATGCCTGGAGTGCATTGTGCCAATAATGATGATTGGAGCAGATGGGATTATGGTATTGCACTCTTTCTCATGATCTAGTCTAGGACCTTTGGTGGTTGTGCAGGGAACTATGAATGCTGACTCCAACCTTAACATTCTTTAAAATTTTGCTCCCTATCATGTGGAAATTCATTGGTACAGACCCATGTTTGTTTCAACAGGATAATGTCCCATGCCATACCACTGTGCTCTTTGAGAATAGCTAACATGAAGGTACAATAGTTGGAATATTCAGCACAGAGTCCCAATTTGAATCATGGAACACCTATAGGTTGAATTGAAAAATTAGGTGAGTTCTAGACCAACAAATCTCACATTGGTGGCTCAACCAGTCACTGTTCTGCAGGAGGAATTAAGGACTATACCCACTATAGCCTATTGTTCATTGGTGGAAAACCTACAGAAGGGGGGGGGGGTGCAATGTGCAATAGTGGCCAAAAGGGGGACAAGGGAAGACAGGCACTACTGAAATAAATGCAATTATTATTATTATCAGCCATATGGTGCAAGGAAGCCTGAGGCTTATGCTGCATCGGTCAAAAAAAAAAAAAAAAAAAAATTCCCTATTACCCTGAGAGAGAGAGAGAGAAGAATGATGATATCCAGCTCAGGACCCTGGGTGTGCCAAGCCCATACTCACCAGATGTGAGCCCCTGGGGGTATGTCAATGTGAAATCAATGTGTCCATATATTTTTTGGAGAGTATATATATCAGTTCTGAGGTATTTTTTTTTTTTTTTTTAATCAGCACCAGATGAATAAAGTTTAAATTTGTTGTCCAGTGTAAATGAATAGTTTCACTTTAGAAAAGACAAAATCTTTCCACCACACAATGAACTTTCAAATTGCAAATTACCTCAATGTCAATTACTTGCACCTTCTTTTTTTCAAAAGTATGTTGCTATTTATTATTAATGTATTCTTGAAAGGGAAGCATTGTTTATTTGTAGTGCAACACCAAGGCAATTTTCAGTGATAGAACTATAATTTAAGTAATCAATTCATCATGTAAAGTCATGGACAAATATTTATATTATTATTGCTAACATTCAGTATGATAATTTATGCTTTTTTTTTAAATTATCAGCTATTCAATGAAATTAACATATTCAATTATGTTTCTAAAATGAACTGAATTTATCTACATACTTGAGAGGATTCCCAATTCCAGGAGGGGAATAAGACATAGTCCTTCCATAACTACTCTGGGGTCTTAGCAAGTCCAAAGGATGTGTAGGAGAAGCATAATAGGAGGACCTGTTATTAAATTATTTTATATTATTTTAAATTATTTTATATATTCAATAATGATAAAAAAAATAACCTTATGTTACAGGCATGAGAAATGCATTAAGAAATCATGTGAAATGCCTGAGGAGAAACTCTTTACACATAAACTGAGTATAACGGAACTTCAAACAAGCCACTTCCATTTGCAAATTCCATATTGCAGTTTAGTCTGCACTAAGATATTTATTAGCATCGGAGAAGAACCTTTTGATTTGATTTATTTGGATTTTAGAGGTACAATAGCAACTTAGACAATAATGTATCAGAGATGTGATTTTTATAAAGGATTAGTTGAGGGAGCATTTAATCTGATGTATATCTGGACTTGTACATGTAACAGGTTTTTAATAATTGATCACTACATACTTCAGTTAATGATTTTATAAAAACTAATTATAGAGGCTAATCACTTTTAAAAACATAAAATATCCGGTACAGTCAGTCCTCGTATAGCACGATAGTTGTGTTCCTAGAAACCCTCGTGCAATGCAAAATCGTGCTGTTGTTGTTGTTATTTTGGTTTTTAGGAGCATTAGCAACTAAGGCCATATTGCTCCGGGATATGCGGTGGTCATTTCCTGACCTTTCCGCATCCTCCGAATTTGGTGGTGACGGGCTCGAACCCCGGCCTAATCAAGAAGCATGTGCTACGCACTGCTGCTCCTTCCCACCTGGCTACGGAGGCGCCGCAAAATCGTGCAATATAAACAACAGGCCCTATGGGAAAAATAGGGTTAGGTGCCGGCCACCCAAGATTGAACACACATTTTTAACCAAAACATTACCAAACACAATAAATAATCGTAAAAAAATACTTACGTATTTTATTACGACTATTACGTAATAAAATTTATTATTGCTAATGCTTTTGCTTCTATCATAAGCAAACTTGTTTTTTGTTTGATTTTCTATCCAAACAGATGACAGCTGTTCCATCTCTTCCAATTCTTTGTGTCTTAATCTAATGGATTTTAATTACACTTTGAGTTGTTCCTGCTGTGAAAGTTGTTTTTATTTTCACTGCATTCTTTGTAATTCTCGGCGTTGCCTCATTTAGGTCTGTAGCACGTGCAATATCACATGGTCTTTCATTTCGCTCAAAGCGTTTCACAATTTCATATTTTTTCTCTATCGACAGAGGCGGACTGGCCATAAGCCTTACCGGGAAAACCCCAGTGGGCCGGAGGCCGGTGTGATTTTGGCCATAAAAGCTAGCATGAGGCCACTACAAATTTTCCCGGGTAAGAATTTTTGACCCAGTCCGCCTCTGTTTATCGATATTGCTTTTCTTTTTCTCTCTGAATCTGCAGTGTCATCATCAGGACGCTTCCTTTTCACACCTTTTAAGTATTTTATTCATTTTTAGGGAATAAAGCACAATTACAAAACGAGACACGCTTGATACACATAAACAAAGCTGCATGCGTGTAGCAACTGAATAAACAATGCCGTAAAGGCAGAGATACACTATTAACACCTCACATTTTACTAAAGCACATTTCTGGGGGTTACTACCATAAAACAATTAAAACAATTTCCAGTTGCGTTCCTGCTAGTGGAATCTGTTATAAACTGGTAGTAAACTCGATCTAATTGCATTTGCAATTATACCGATAGCTGGAATTGTGTTGGTTTTTACGTTATTATGGCGAAATGTGTTTCCCCTTCACTGATATAAAACACATAAATACATTTTCAGAATCTTCTCTTCATTCCTATCGTGTTGCATTCAGTTGGGGTGATTCCGCATTCGACTGTCATTTCTTGTAAACACAAAGGCGAATCGTGCATAAGCGAATTCGGTTTGTGTTATATCAGATATCGTTCCCCTATTTATAAATCATGTATGATCGAATTCGTGTAATGCAAACACGTGTTATATGAGGACTGACTGTACTATGCTAATGTCTGTAAAAGCCGAGGGTGCTAAAGCTGTTATGTACATTCTGCTTTCCATATGAAAGAGCAGGGCTATCTACTAAAACATTGTTGTTGATATTGGGTTTAATGACTCATTAATTCACAAGAAGCATATTGTTAGAGTTGTTAAAATTATATGCATCTGTACAAGCCAATATGTTTTAGATACAATAAAAATTCTTCAATATTTGCTTAATTTCCTAAGAAATAAGATAAATCAGGTGATATATTCAATGAGGAGAGGGACTGAAAAGTGTTTGACGGGAGGGACAATCAACCAGAAAATGTCAGACTATAAGTTGCCGCTGACAGGATGAGCACTGTGGTGAGTTTTCTCCTAATAATAGGAAGAGATGAGTATGATGCGTGTGCCCAATTCTGAATCTTGCCAGTATCGCTTCCTCTTGTCTGTTTCATTGGAAGCCAGAGAGTCACAGCTTTGGATCTTCTTTTATCTGGTAAAGTTTATTGTTGGTGTCACTTTTCCAGATCTGTGACTACTAAATTTCATATGTTTAATTGTTAAACATATTTTACCAGAAGAAGAATATCAACTCATAAAAGATGAAAATAAGTGACGTGATGATGTCCTGTGTGGTACCTGGACAGACAACTTGAGTAGCCAAGACCAGCTAATTTTTGTAAAGTCAGACAAATGCTAATAATTTATTGTAATTTTTCCTTGTAGTAGATCTGTGATCTCATTATGGAAAAAAATAAACTTTGTGGATTTTTTCCAAAAAGGATAGTATAGGCTATTTTTGGAATATTAAATTCTTTTAATAGTTTTTTTTTTTTTTTTTTTTTTAAGGACAAAAGCTGACTTTTTCCTTCGTCCTCCTACTAGATATATGCTATTTCAACACCTTTCAAATTACATCTCACCCAGATGCAGCAGTTCCTGAAGAAAACCCCAGGTAAGAGAATTCTTCTGCCTTAAAATATAATATTTCTAAAATTTAATATTCCAAAAATAGCCTATACTATCCTTTTTCGGAAAAAATCCACAAAGTTTATTTTAAATCTATAATGAGATTGCAACTCCACTACAAGGAAAAATTACAATAAATTATTAGCATTTGTCCGACTTTACGAAAATTAGTGGGTCTCGACTATTCAAGTTGTCTGTCCAACTGTCTAATAAAGTTTCGAGACTTTAGGACCTCCATAATTTTTTTTACACTGTCATGTATAAAACTTTTATAATGAGTATAGGCTGATCGTGGCTCTTGGGTAAAGTAAGTAGAATATGGGAGAAAATAATTGAAACAAAAAGATAGAGCTCCCTTTGCTGCTTCATCCATATCATATAAGAACATCCCCTGGAAAGACTTGAAATTAGTTCCACCTAAGAAGAATGGCAAGATATTTCTTTGTAGGATTTTGTATGGAATATAGGTGCAACTGGCTTGGATGGCTGAGTGAGAATTTCTGCATTAGAGGGTACTTTCACCTATGGAAGAACAACCCTGCCAGAGTGAGGATGGTGGTCTTTACAAGTAAAACATTTTTAAAATTATTTTTCTATGCAAGTGCACAGAATAATTTTTGATATGGCAAAGAGGCTTCCTAGGGGATAAGATATCCATGGAAGATCCAGTATTCGACCTCTAGGCGACATTTAAGCCAACCTGGCTTAAATGTTGGTGTTGAGGGGCTCATATCGTAAAAGCTACTATGAAATTATATTAGCTGATCTCTGACATCCATGTAAGGGGATTCCCAAAATGCATTTGACCATTCAGATCTCCTAGGATACAAAGTTGAGATGGAGAATGAAGCTAGTATATGATCAAGTTCAGCACTCAGGGTTTAAGTCAGAGTTTAAGTAATTCTGATGATAGTAATGCATAATGCTATTACTTCTGAGATAGTTTGGAGGCAAGATAACCTAACAAGTATAAGGATTTCTCCACAAGCTGGTGCCTCCGCTGCATCTATAAATAGTGAATTCTGAAACTTGGAAGACACCTGGAGCTTAAGTAAGTTTGTTGTAGGTGCAGCCCTTAGATTTTATGTGCTTCTTAACTAAGAGCATAACCCCTCCCACCCTCCTGTCCTGTCTGTCCTTTCTGCATACACTGTACTCATATTCAAATTCTGCATCCCTTATATCTGAGTACCACCACTTCAAATTCATCAAATTTATTTACTATGCTTCTAGCATTGGTGTACATGCAAGCAGACATGCACCCGTTCTTACTCTTAGTTATACTAAGACAGCTCATGTATTTCTTTGTTTCAAGATGATCCACAGCAGGCCTTGAAATCCCTGGAATCTTGCTTTCCGGCTAATGCATGTTCCAATAGAAGCAGTACACGTATCACCTTCATTTCTGCCTGTGGCTATTGTTAATTAGTCTGTATGTCCCTCCGAAGCTAGCAGTTTTCTGACCCACTTAACACGGCCTCAATAGCATCAGCAAATATATACTCATAATTCAACATAACAAATATGCTGCTTTTAACTGTTTGTGGTAGAATGGGGAAGCTAAAATTGAGTATAATGTTCTGTGTAGGAATAAGTTAGTCATCCTTTCTAGTCATAATATGTTTTGCCTGTCCAATTCAATCTCCAAGTTCTTGGACTATTTCTTCCTCTGAGACAGTTAATAAATCCCACTCCATTATAGTCCCTTGGAGGTGTTGAGGGTAGCATGAGGAGTGACTGTAACTCCCAGTAAAGATTGTTTGTTTTAACACCTCAGCTGCCAACTTTTTACTTACAAAACACTGGAGATCAGGCATTTGTAAACAGGAAGAAAACAGGATTTTATTTATTTTTATTTTTTTCTTGCAAAAAGCAGTTCTTTCCAAAAAAACAGGAGATTTTTTGAAGCTGAAACGGAACTAGGAATCAGATTTCACTGGAAAAATACACATTTTGCACATCTTATATTTAAATGGAGCCACGTTTACCAGTGCACTATGCTCTTAAATGCTAGCTTATCTAACATTTTTCTGACTACTGATTTCTCTTTGGATATTCTATTAGAAATCAACAGATTCTAACTGCTTCAAGAAAGATACTGTTGCAGACTTTGCCCTCTTGAGAAATGTTCATTCAAAGTATTGTTCATAACATTGGTACTACTGTACAGACTTGGCTGTCAAGAGCCAAAGCTTCACCAGAAAGAAAAGATCTGAACTCAGTTTTTGCTTTTCTAACCGGCATTGATATGAGCAATTGTTAAAATGCCAAGCATGACTTGGGATAATTTTTTATATTTCAAGTGTCCTTGTGCTTGTTAGTTCCTTAACCAAGGCCCACTGCACATCAATTATTTCTTCTTTCTTAATAACATCTGATAGATTTTCAAACTGAAAGTGTGAGAACCTACAGATGCTATTATTACATGTTGGTGACAGAAATGATGATGCAAACTATTTATTGCTTCATTTATTTGTTAATCTTTAACAACACCAAGCTGTACTGGAAACTTGTGCTACTCTTGCACCATATAGTCACATGCAGCAATAAAGTACTTCCTCACTGAGCAAAGAACAAAATCTCCACTTGTTTTAGACTCTCCACAACACTGGCAGTACATATGTCTATGACTAAGTTGGAATCATCCTTCAGTACCTTTTATAGCAAATCAACAACAGCAATTTTCTTTTCCTCAGTTCCTTCATTGGCTTTCATAATACCTTCTATCATAGATTTTGCCAATTTAGCTTTTTCAAAATCATTTTGCAATGCTTCTTTAATTAGTTGTTAGCTTCATGCAAAAAATTCTGATAAGTATGTTTGAACTTAAATTTCAAGAACTACATTTTCATTCTTGTTTTTCTGCTATATGTTTTGTATTTTCCACTTCAGCTACTTTCATTCTCTCTTAATTCCATTTCTTTCTAGCCTGCTTCTTTCCTTAGCTTGTGTTTCCTTTTCAAGATTTTTTTTCCGGACTGCACTCCTTTGTGTGCATTCTGCACAAAACTTAGCAATTTACAAATAATACAGACAAGTTCTGGCTTGATATCACATTGTTTGAGAGAATCACTCCATTAGTTTTCCACTTAAATTTAAACTTTCTTTGCAGCTTTTATCAGGGCTGCTGCAAGTGGGTAGGCAAGGTAGGCATCGTCCATGGACAGCAGTTCAGGACAACGCCCAATTTTTTTTTACATCACTTTCTGATTGGTTAACATTTATCACTATTCAATGTTTAGGGCGGTAAATTTTATTTTGCCTACATAGGGTCACAGCACTACTGGCTTTATCAGTCAGTAACTCCACTAGAATGAGAAAACTGTGTTCTATATCTGCACCACAATAGGAGGGTGCAAGTCTAGCCTTTCACAATCTTGACTACTATTAGTTTTTTTTTTTTTACTTCCAACTGAAGATTTTTTTTTTTCTTAGGAAAAGCCCAATCAACCTTTCTGTGCTCCACTTAACTTTCATGTTTAGTTGAAGAAGCTTTCACTCACCCATCAGTGAATCAAATTCAATAACCCCTGGTAAAGCAGCAATCAATTTTGAGATCTCTTAAAGGGGAGGGGGATCTTAAATTTCTTTTAAAGATTGTTTGCACCCTTTAGGTACAAACAAAATTTTTTGCAAATGATCAATATCTTATTATTTTCTTTGAAATAATATGGGCACTAAACAGTAATGAATATTTTTATTTTCTGATTATGACATGATTTCAGCTTATATTTCATTATTAACTTGAAGTTTCTAAACAAAGTCAGTTTCCTGATTCAAAATCATCAATATCTAAATTTTTGAGAATGCTTGAACTGTTTCAGCCCCTTGAAAATTCTACTCACAATAGTTAAAATAAACTACTGTATTTCATTATGAAAAATGCGAATCAGTGGCAATTCTGGATGCAATAAATTTTAACTGAGTTTTCATTAATCATTTCTTCAGAATGCTCACAATTTCCTTTATCTTGCAGTTTTCATCAACTTTTCTTTCTTGTATGGGATGAACTTAAAGTACTCTAACAGCTCTTCACTGCTACAAGCAGCACTGAACTGCTGGTTTGAGAATCACCCCCCACCTTATTATTACTAATAACAGTAATAAAAAGGTGGGGGGTGATTCCATGGGCCTACGATACCATGGAATCGTAGGCCCATGGACCCCAAAATACATTGAATCACCAAACCTAATCTTTGACCGAGAGAATACAATAAGTCCGTATTTTAAAAACAATTTAAATACTATGAAATTTATTCTTGATTTTCAACAAAAAAAAAAATTCTTTAGTTTCTTAATGTTTCAGAGGAGTCTTATTAATGTTTTTTATGTTTTAATATTAGTTTTTAAAGTATTAAAAGTATGGATTCATTATTTATTTGGTTTTATAGTATTTAAATTGTTTTTAAAATACGGATGTATTGTATTCTCTTGCTCAAAGATTAGGGTTGGTGATTTAATGTATTTTGGGGTTGGGCTTGGAGTCCGTGGGCCTCCGATTCTATGGTGCATCGGATCATTGATTTTGTCTACGAGGATGTGGAATACATGTAATCTATTTGTATAGTTATTCAACAACAGAGAGTATCAGCACTGAAGTGTTCTACAAGACATCACAGAGGTAATTCCTCCATTTCTAAACCAATAACATTAGTGGAGTCCCCCAGTGTTTGGTGTTGTTTTGTATATTTATTAATGATATTGATGAAGGTACAAAGGGTACTAGGAAAGTTTTGCAATATGACACAACAATGAATCACAGGAAGCTGCTTGTTGCTGCATGTTGAGACATGTTCATACGTGCATAGTAGCCGCCGCGGCAAGTCGATGGGCTCAGTTATTCATTAGTAGTGAGAGTGTAAAGTGCTTGCGATGGCATCGTGGTCACGAAATGAGATAAGGACAGTTTTGCGGTATAATTTTGTGCGTGGTTTAACCATAGACCAGTGCTTAGAAGAAATGACTCTTGCACTAGATGATGATTGTCCACATCGTACAACGATATTCAGGTGGTATAGAGAATTCCAAAGAGGAAATTTCACTCTGGAGGATTCTGAGAGGCCGGGAAGGCCACGAACGTCAGTTACGGAGGAAAACGTTACTGCTGTGAGGAAAATGCTTGACGAAAACAGGCGAGTGACCTACCAACAGATAGAGGATACTTTGGGCCTAAATGCACCAGCAATTCGTTCGATTCTGCAAGATCATTTGCACGTGAAGAAACTTTGTTCTCTCTGGGTGCCGCATCAACTGACTGAAGAGCAGATGACACGACGTGTGACTTGGTGCCGGGAGATGTTAAAAAAGTTTGATAAGGGACAATCTCGGTATGTGAACAACATCGTGACAGGTGACGAGACTTGGCTGTACTATTACGATCTGCCGACCAAGGCTCAAAACAAAGTTTGGGTCTTTGATGATGACGACACACCCGTAATTGTCAGAAAATCCCGATCTGTAAAGAAGAAAATGATAGCTGTATTTTTCAAATCGAGTGGAATTGTGGAACGTGTTGTTTTGGACACCCAGAAGACAGTCACAGCTAAGTGGTATACTGAACAATGCCTGCCTAAAGTCATTGGATCTATGAAGAACCTGCGGCCAAAGTCAAGAATGGACACCTGGTACCTCCATCACGAAAATGCTCCAGCTCACCGCGCCAAAGCCTGCACCGAATATTTGACCACGACAGGACTGAAACTTCTCGAGCACCCTCCCTACAGTCCAGACCTTGCTCCCTGCGACTTTGCACTGTTCCCGCATGTGAAAATGAAGCTAAAAGGGAGGCGGTTTTCCAGTGATGAGGACCTTCTACGGTCTTGGGACGAGTGTGCTTTACTCCCTATTGAAACTTGGCAGAACTGGTTTAAAGATTGGTTTCGGAGGATGGAGAGGTGTATTGAATGTAGAGGAAATTACTTTGAAAAAATTAAATAAACAAAGCTGTATTGCAAAACTTTCCTAGTACCCTTTGTATATCAAGCTTAATGTCCAAGTTTGCAGATGATACAAAGGTTGGCAGGGTTGTTAATGACAGTAATGGCAGTGTGCTACTGCAACAGGATATAGAAAATTTGGGCAGATGGGCTGAGAGTTGGAAACTGAAGTTTACTATTGACAAATGCAAAGTACTGCATACAGGTAGAAGTAACCCCACAGAAACATACCAACTGTGTGGTACTACACTTAGGGTGGTAGAAAATGAAAAAAGACCAGGAAGTAATCGTGCAGTCAGTTTTGAAATTTTCTGAGCAGTGCAGATATGCTGCCAGAGCAGGTCATGGGGTATTGTCAATGATATACAGGAATTTTGCTAGTAGGGAAAAGGAGGTCATTATCCCTTTGTATAAGGGCAATGGTCAGACCACGCCTTGAGTACTGCACACAAGTTTGAAGGCCTCATTTTAGGAAGGATGTAGAGTTGCTTGAGCGAGTACAGAGAAGAGCAACAAAAGGGTGGTCTTACCAAGAAAGGCTTAAGTTCTGCAAATAGCAGCGTATGGAGACTAGGCACCTATGAGATGATCTGATTGAGATGTATAAGGCCTTGAATGGTTTGAGCATGCTCAATTCTGATGGGATTCTTCCTCTTACTCAGATTACAAACCTGAGGGGGCATAAATTCAAATTGAGGAAAGATAGTAACAGAATGGATGTGTGGAAATTTGCCTTTAGCCAGTAGGTAGTTGATTGCTGGAACAAATTGTCGTTGGGGTTCCATCTGTCGTTGTGGAAGTTGATAGCTTAAATAAATTCAAGGAGGAACTGGACAAAAATTTAGAGGGAACAGATGTGTGAAATGGTTGGGGTTTTTTTTTTTCCCGGATGATGCTACATAAGCTTACTTTCTTGCATCACAAGCCTCTAACTACTACTACATGCTTTATAAAGCAACATTCTGGTAATTCCATTTTCTTCCGAATTTCCTATAAATCCTCCCAATGTGGAGGACAATCATTAAAGTAAATGTACACTGAAGTTATTAACATGATACATCATGTAATGCAGTACCATGATACATCCTAGCTATTTTCAGTTATTTTATCCTTCCTGATTCCACCATATTCCAAAATTGTAGTTATTTTTTTTGACATTTTCACCTTATTAAATATTTTAATTTACTCAGTGCTTTAAGAATTTAATATAAACAAATCAATAACATCAAATGCAACAATTTCTGCACTAATAAGTGTGGTCAGAGAAAAACAGTTTAGCATTTTTCATATTTAATAAACTCTTCTCTATAGAAACCAAAATTATAGGATATTCTTATTTTCTTATAATAAAAAAATATATACTAATTTGGGACTACAATTTTCATAAAATTGAATACTTATTTATGGCAAATTAGGTTTACGAAACCCAAGCTAAATAACAAAAAAACTACAAGTACAAATATGTAAAATTAAATACTTCTTTGCTTCTATTTTTAAATAAAAAAAAAAATAAAGTGGTAAAACTTGTTTAAAGTTTAAATATAGACTTAGTTTCATTGTACTTTCACTTTACAAACTGAATTTTACACTATACATAAAAAAAATCATTTAGTGCTAATAAACACAGCATAAACATTACCTGCTTCCTATTTGCTGACCTTCACTAATGGTACGAGGACGACTTGGCATGCTATCACAACGTTCTCTTGTACCTAAAGGCTGAGGATTAACAACTGCAACTGGACGTCGAGTTGCAATTGGCTTTGAGTTTTCACTGGTTGAAGCACTACGAGGCCTAGAGAGAGGTCCAAGGTCCTCATGTTCACGACATGCCTTCATTGCTCTGGAGAGAGAGAGACAGACAGAGAAACAGGCAACGTAAGTGGACTGAATTTGATAAGGTTTCCTATATATGTACAAAGTGTTCAGAAATTAGTGATGACTGTACAGGTAGTCAATAGCAGAAATAACATGATATAGATCATGTATAAAAGGAAACAGGCCAATTTTGTAGCAGTTTCATAAGCAGTGTTCTCCCCAGGATCTATCATATGGGTGCACCTCTGGTGAATTTAACTGACCACCTGGCTAAAATTTAAGTGATTCTTGTGGTACCATATGGCACTGCTCACTGATCTTGATCAATATTAATTTGAACATACTATGCAATTGAGGTCAATGCGACAGGAGAATATAATGTTAAAATATGCAATTAATTTTTGCTCTGTATTGCTTAAATCACATTTATAAATAACAGAAAATTTTAAAATATTGCGGAGTACAGTATAATATTTCCCCGCCCAGCTACTTCGTAATGCCACCCGGTTGGCAACCTTTTTCGAGGAGAACACTGCATAAGCATAGTATTAAAATGGAAAGAGATGTAGCCAAGTGATCAGGAGCGAGAGTGCAGTAGCATGTGCTCTTGGAGTGGACCAGGGTTCAAGCCCATGACTGCTAAATACGATTAATGTTTGTATTGATAATTTATTGTAAACTCCATTCTTCGCCAGAAGTCTCTGGCGAAGAATTCCAAGAAAAGCAGCAAAGACTTTATGCTTATATTAATAACACAAGGAAGGGGTTGAAACACATTGGGATACGATGTCAATGGGTTAACTGCTGATGACCCTGCTAAGGTTGCTGACAAACTGAATAGATATTTTGCATCTACATCTGCAAATGAGTAATTCTGTATGGGAAGGGACATCAGAAGTTCATCAAACTCCAATGGGGAGCTAAATGACTGTGATAACTGAATGGAAAGTTGAAGCTAAACATAAAAAAGGCAACTGGGGTGGATGGGATCTATTTAATCATATTAAGGGAGGTAGCAAAGGAGGTGAGCAAACCTTTAGCCATAATTATGAGAGCATCCTTGGATTCAGGGGAGGTCCCTATGGACTGGAGATGTGAAATGTATGCTCAATTCCTTAAATGGGGGTCAATAGAAGTAATGCAGAACCATATGGACAGGAATGCAATTATACTGCAGTCACAGCATGGATTTGTTAAGGGTATCTAATCAGAGTGGTCTTGCATTTACACCACTCCTTAACAAATGCATGCATTTGTTAAGGAGTGGTGTAAATGCATTATAATTTCATTCCTGTCAAGACGGTCCTTCATTACTTCTTTAACCAGTGACTCCATTATTTTTTCTGGAATTGACATTAAGTTAATAGATATGTAATTATTCATGTCACCTTTTGGTTCCCCTTCATGAAATGAGGACATTTGCACATTTCCTGTCCACACGGACCTCTCCTGAATCCAAGGATTCTCTCATGTGTGAATGTAGATACAAAACACCTATTCAGTTTGTAAGCAACTTGAGCAGGATCATCAACAGTTAAACCACCAACAAAGTGGCCCAATGTGATTTAAAACCTTTCTTCTATTATTAACACAAGCATAGCTGTCTTTGTTGCTGTTTTTTTTTTGCAATCTTTGCCAAAATCTTGTAATCTGCCTTAGCACGAATTGGTGAAAGAGTTCAGAAGTGGCAGAACAAACGTGGTAGATGAAGACCATTCAAGTCTGCTTTGCTATACCAGAAACTAGGACAAGGTCTACTTAATGATCTCACTGGTTACATCTGATGTAAACGACTCCCTTCCACTGTGTATTCTTCTTATTATTCAAGATCTCTAAAATGCCCATTCTGTAATCAGTAGCTAAGAATCCCAACCATAAGTATTTCTCCTTCAAATGTGTCATAACTTACTGTACTAGTGCTTTGACGTCTTATAAATTTCCAACCAACCCATGTTGATCAATAAAGGGTTAAAGGAATGGACCAATTATGAGTTGCAATGGGAACAGAGAATGGTTCGTTAAGGTAAAATAAATTTTACTCACTGTTCTGAACATTCCTTCTAATAATTTTTTCCCCTAAAAAAAAAAAAAAACACACACACTTTGGGTCTCCTACACCCTACACACCAGGCTCAAGGTTAAAAAGAGACCACATTTCAAGTAAAAAAAAAACCTTTGCCAAAAATGCCCAAATTTTTAGCATTACAGCTGCACTACTATCAACAATAAGCACAAAATTAAGCTTTTTTTTTAACTATATAAAATCCATCTTTCTATTTATAGGATATTCTCTAACAAAATTAATTCCTTAGCAAGAAAAATATAAATACAGCTTTAACATTATTCTTTATGTTCCCAATCAATCTCCCATAACAGAAAAACAATAAATGATACAACATCCTACTTGTGATGCTGTATCATTTATCATGTACTGCTGCTGCTTAAGTTCGGCTGGGCCGACCAGGCTAGCCAGGTGGGTAAAGTGGGTTGCCTGCATGGCAACCCAAAGGTCGCAGGTTCGAATCCCGCCTCGGGCTTGGATCAAAGTACTGCAAAAACCTTGGGAGGTGCACTATGGCCACAGAAGCCGATGCGCCAACAACTACAAAAAAAAAAAAAAAAAAAGTTCAGCTGTCCTGCTCATCATGTAACAACACAAGAGAAATTTATAAGTTTTAAATGGTTATGCATTTAGGTTTAACTAAAGATATATTAGTGAAATAAAGTGAACTTTTTATAAAGTAAGACGTTTTTATGTCCTTTTAATATTACAATTATGACTTAAACCTTGAGGTACAACAATATTGTTAATGGTTGGGTTTGAGGCTATGAACTGTAGAGACGAAGAATTTTGAGCACTTGGAAAGTTCTAAATCCAATGGGAGAATACCTACCAAGACTTGTAGGGTGGGGTACTCACCATGTAGCAAGCTCTGCTAATGGCCAGTAGGATAACTCTATGAATGCTCTCTAGTTTTCTTTTATTTCTTGCAATTGCTGTCCTATGGAACCAGATGCCGGGGATAAATACTGATTTATAGATTAAGCTGAGTGTTTTCTTATTTAAACCCCAGTCAGCGTGGCTGATTCCGGCAATCAAGGCTTCTGATTTTCTTGGCTATATGGTCTAAAGTATCTTAGTATCAAAAATTATACTAAGATACTTTAACTCTTGGACCATCCTGATGAAAGTGTCATAGATTTTAATAACTGGTGCTCTTTTGATTGAGCCCTTTAATATCGAAAATACAGAACCAGTTTTGGTTTTGTCTGGTGCAATTTTTAGTTTGTGGAACTGCACCCACTCCTATAGTTACTTCAGTGCAATATTTGCCTGATTTTCTATTTCTGCTTGATTGTTTGCTCTCACAATGGTCAAAAGGTACAGAGGGCAGATAGGAGAGGAGGGGGAGGTTATGCTTTTAGTTAGGAAGCATATTAATCTAAGGCAGTGCAACCTGTAGACATGGGTAGCTAGTGCAATGTTGAATCAGTCTGAACATAAACACTGGGAAAATGAAAATGAGAGTAGGAGTTTGTTACAGACCAAATGACTGAAGAGATCAATAAACAGCAAGGGCCAATTAATTAGAATGTTTTATAACGGGGGATTTTAACTTTTCAGATATGCTTACAAGTTAGTGCAAATGCATCAAATCTGCTCGCAGCTAACTACTAAATAGTTATAAGATTGGCATCATTATGTATATCTCATATTGTGAATACCTTCACAACAAGTTGCCATGATATTGCACTACCTCGAATAAGTAACTCTTCACCACAGGAGAAGACTACTGTTACTTATTCTCAGTGGATGCCACCACCCAGACGGCAGCGTTTCGGAGCTGATTGGCTCCTAAAATGCCACGTAATTTAAATTACTACACACCATCAGGCATCTCTCATATTGTGGAGTTATACTACGTAACTTCCTTGCCATCATTGCAACAGCAGAGTGCCTGCCCACCCAATGAAGAGGAGCCAATCAGCTCTGAAACGGTGCTGTGTAACAATACAGTTGATACAGTTGTAACAATACAGTTGATATACAGTTGTAACAATACTTTTGATACAGTTGTACATAAAACTTTGCAGTATAAATTGGAGAAGTGTGGCATTAAGGGCAAGTTACTGCTATGGGTAAAGTGGCACCTCTGTAGCCAGGCAGGCAGGAGCAGTAGTGCGTAGAACACGGTTCTTGATTAGACCGGGGTTCGAGCCTGTGACCACCAAATACAGAGGATGTGAAAGGTCAGGGAATGACGGCAGTACATCCCCAGCCCAGATAAAGGGTGAGGGTTGGCATCAGGAAGGGCATCCGGCCATAGTAAAATTGCATGCAAAAACAATAAAAACGATGACCCCATATATAATGGAAAAAAGCGAGGGGGGGCAAAAAAAAAACTGCTATAGATAAAGTGATGATTTATTGCTATGGATAAGGTGAGTGGGAGAGGACAGAGAATGGTTATTAACAGACACTACTCTTCTTGGACTAACATTATTGGTGTAGCATCCCAGGGTTCAGTGCTGTGTCCATTATTGTTGGTTTCTATATTTATTAATGATATTGATGAAGGTATATCAGGCTTAGCATCGAAATTTGAAGATGATCAATCAATTCGGCCCTGGATCAATTGTGCAAGGCTCAAGGGGTGGAATTTTTTTTCAACCTGGTCTGTACTTGTTAACAGGAGAGACTGCTTCTACAGCGATGGGATACACTTAAATAGAAAGGGTGCAATAATATTTGCTGATGCTATTGAGGCAGTGTTAGGTGGGTCGGAAAACTGCTAGCTTGGGGGGGGATACCAGGACTAATAGATTAACTGTAGCCACTGGCAGAGATGAAAGTGATTCTTGCACTGCTTCTATTGGAATGAGCAGCAGCCTAGAAAACAAGATGAAGGATATTTAAGAGACTGCTAGGAATCATTGCGGTACAAGTAAACACATGGGTTGTATACTTGCGTGTACACCAATGCTAGGAGTTTGGTAAATAAATTTGATGAATTTGAGGTATTGCTCAAAACATCAAAGGCAGATATTGTTGGGATATCAGAGACGTGGTGTAACACAGATATAAGGAATGCAGAACTGGAATTTGGGGAGTAAAATGTGTACAGAAAGGGTAGACAGGATAGGAAGGGAAGAGGGGTTATGCTATTAGTTCAGAAACACAAAATCCAAGGAAGTTAAGCCAGTCGACATCGCTGGAAGTGCAGTGTCAAGTCAGTTTGGTGTGACATAAGCACTTGGAGATCAAAATTGAGAGTAGGAGTGTGCTATAGGCCTAATGATTCTGATGAGTATAATAAGGGATTTTAATTTCCCAGATATTGACTGGAATTTGTGGGTTGGTCACTCACATATTAGCAAGGCTTTTGTGGATTTATTGGATGATTGTTTTCTACATCAGCATGTTCGGGAGGCACCTACAGGGAGTAATACTCTTGATCTGATTATAAGTAGTGATTCTTCATGCATCAAGAATCTGCAGATAAAGGAACCAATAGGTGGCAGTGAACACAGTGTGCTGAAGTGGGATTTACTCAAAGAGGTAACTACCATCAAGGGTAAAGGGAAGGGTTTTTGCTTTCGTAAAGGTGACTACGATGGTCTGAGACAGTATTTAAATTCTATACAGTGGGACCAACTGATGATGTTACCAATAACAAATTCAAAATGGGAAGCATTCAACGAACTTATCTTGGAAGCTACCAGGCTTTACATACCAACTAAGAAATATTGTTCAAGGTTTAGGCCTAAATGGAAGTCAGATGACCTAATGAGACATATGGGAGAGAAGAAAACTGCATGGGATACATATAAATTAATGGGTGACATGGAATCCTGTGATAGATATAAGCTGGTCTGTAACCAAGTCACAAAGGAGATTAGGCAGGAAAGGCAGATTATGAGAAATCCTTGGCAAAGGAAGCAAAGAAAAACAGAAAAGAGTTCTTTACCTATGTAAACTCTAGAAGGAAAGGGATGAATCAGATTGGTCCACTGGATATTCATGGTTCAAGATTTGATGATCCTGCTCGGTGGCTAATAAACTAAACGAGTATTTTGCATCTACATTCACACGAGGAGTTTTTCAGGAAGGGGAATGCCAGAGGTGAAGTAAACTCTGGCAGTGAGCTAGATGATTTTGTAATAACTGAGAGGAAAGTGGAGGAGAAATTGTTGAGGATAAACATAAAAAAGGCACTCGGGGTGGATGGGATATATCCAGTTATATTAAAGGAGGCAGCAAAGGAAGTAAGCAAACCCTTTGCCATAATTATGAGAGCTTCTTTGGGAAGTACCCATTGACTGGAGATGTGCAAATGTGACCCCAATGCACAAAGGAGGATCAAAGGCTGACACAAGTAATTATAGACCTGTGAGTTTAACTTCTGTTCCAGGAAAATTAATGGAGGCACTGGTTAAAGAAGCACTGCAAGATCATCTAAACAAGACTTCAGTTATAGCTCGGGCAGAGCATGGTTTTGTTAAGGGAAAGTCTTGCCTGACCAATTTGATTGGATACTATGATACAGTCACAAAAGAACTGGATGCAGAGAATAACTTTAATATTATATATTTGGATCTTAGAAAGGCTTTTGATACTGCTGCACAAATTGGAGCAGTGTGGCATTGGAGGCAAATTGCTGCTATGGATAAAGGGATGGTTGAGGGGTAGAAAACAGAGTGTGGTAATCAATGGACACTGCTCATCATGGACTAATGTTATTAGTGGAGTCCCTCAGGGTTCGCTGCTGGGTCCATTATTGTTTTCTGTATTTATAAATGATACTGATGATGGTATATCAAGCTTAATGTCCAAGTTTGAAGATGATACAAAGATTGGGTTGTCAAGGACACTACTGACACTATGCTGCTGAAACAGGATCTGGAAAGGTTGAGCAGATGGGCTGAGAGGTGGCAAATGAAGTTTAACATTGACAAATGTAAAGTACTACATATGGGAAACAGTAACCCCAGAACAACTGTTTCAACTCTGTGGTACTACACTGACAGTGGTAGAGAATGAAAAGGACCTGGGGGTAATTGTGCAGGCAGACATGAAATTCTCTGAGTAGTGCAGATGGGCTGCAAGAGTAGCTCATGTTGTCTTGTAAATGATATACAGGAATTTTTCTAGCAGGGATAAGGAGGTGATTATTCCCTTGTATAAGGAAATGGTCAGGCCACACCTCGAGTACTGTATACAGGTTGAGGCCTCATTTCAAGAAGGATGTAGAGCTGCTGGAACGAGTACAGAGAAGGGCAAGAAGATTAGTAAATTGAACAAAGGGTTGCTCTTACGAAGAAAGGCTTAAGTTTTGCAAATTACAGTGTCTGGAGACTAGGTACCGGCGAGATGATCTGAAAGAGGTGTATAAAGTGGCAAATGGTTTGAGCATGCTCAATGTGGATGGGATTCTTCCTCTTGCTCAGAATAATCACCTGAGAGGGCATAAATTCAAATTAAGGAAAGACAGATGTAGGATAGATGTGTAGAAATTTGCCTTTAGCCAGCAGGTAGTTGGTTGGTGGAACAGACTTCCATCCCTTGTTGTGGAAGTTGATAGTCTAAATAAATTTAAGGCTCAGCTGGACAGGTATTTCGAACGAACGGAGGGGTGAAATGGGGGTGGTTATTTTTTATTTATGTATTATTTTTTTTTTGGGCTGATGCTGCATAAGCTTGCTTTCTTGCATCATATGTCTCTACTAATGCTAATGATAAAAAAGTTTGCAATTCAGTTAACGACAGTAATCAAAGTATGATATTGCAACAAGATCTAGAAAAATTAAGCAGATAGGCTGAGAAATGGCAGATGAAGTTCAATGTTGACAAATGAAAAGTACCACATATGGGTAGCAGTAATCCCTAGAGTAACGTACCAACCGTGCAGTACAACACTCAGGTTAGTGGAAGATGAAAAAGACCTAGTGGTAATTGTACAGTCAAATATGAAGTTCTCCGAGCAATGCAGACAGGCGGCAGGACAGCTCATGTTGTTTTGTCAATGATATAAAAGAACGTTGCTAGCAGTGATAAGGACATGATTATCCCACTGTACAAGGCAATAATTAAGCTGCATCTTGAGTACTTCATACATACAGGTGTGGAGGTTTCATTTTAGGAAGGATGTAGATCTGCTGGATGGATGCAGAGAACAGCAACAAGATTGGTGAAGGGAACCAAAGGGGGTTCTTATCAAAAAAGGATTCAGTTCTGGAAACTGCAGCATCAGGCGACTAGACACCTGTGAGGTGAATCTGACTGAGGTGTTTAAAGCTTTGAATAGATTGATTAAGCTCAATGCTGATTGCATTCTTCCTTTTGCTCAGCCTGCACAAATGAGGAAGCATAACAAGGCAGAATTTCAATGCAGTGAGTACTATGTGTACAGGAAGACAGGCAGGAATGGGGGAGAGATAGTTAAAAAGCATACAGAATCTAAAGCAGTGCACTAAGATGATGTGAGTGGCCAGTGGAACATTGAATAAAAGTGGCATGACATAAGTATGGGGAAACCAAAGGTGAGAATAAGAGTGTGTTATAGGTGTAATGACTGTGATGAGTATGGCAACCAACTGTACAGACAAACAGAATGGGCCAGTAAATCAGACTATTTTATAATGGGGATTTTAACTTTCTAGATATTGACTGGAACTTGTGGATTGATCACTCTACACAGACAGAAATTTTCTGGATTTACTGGATGTCTATTATCTGCAGCAGCTTGTTAGGGAAGGAACAAAAGAAAGCAATATCTTGATCTGAAATAATTTAACCCCAGGGGCTCACATCTAGTGAGTATGGACTTGGCATACCCAGGGTCCTGAGCTGGAAATCATCATTCTTCTCTTTCTTGGTGATTCCCTTCTACTTTTGACTCTCTCTCTCACACAAACTGTAAATTCTAAATGGGAGGCATTAGCATTAGTAGAGGCATTTGATGCAAGAAAGCAAGCTTATGCAGCATCAGCCAAAAAAAAAAAAAAAAAAAAAAAAAAACCACTTCCACTTCACCCCTCTGTTCGTTCAAAATACCTGTCCAGCTGAGCCTTAAACTTATTTAGGCTATCAACCTCCACTACAAGGGATGGAAGTCTGTTCCACCAACCAACCACCTGCTGGCTAAAGGCAAATTTCCGCACGTCTATCCTACATCTGTCTTTCCTCAATTTGAATTTATGCCCTCTCAGGTGATTATTCTGAGCTAGAGGAAGAATCCCATCAGCATTAAGCATGCTCAAACCATTCAAGGCTTTATACACCTCTATCAGATCACCTCGCTGGTGCCTAGTCTCCAGACACTGCAATTTGCAAAATTTAAGCCTTTCTTCATAAGAGCACCCCTTTGTTCCATTCACTAATCTTGTTGCCCTTCTCTGTACTCGTTCCAGCAGCTCTACATCCTTCTTGAAATGAGGCCTCCAGACCTGTATACAGTACTCTAAGTGTGGCCTGACCATTGCCTTATACAAGGGAATAATCACTTCCTTATCCCTGCTGGAAAAATTCCTGTATATCACTGACAATACTCCATGAGCTACTCTTGCAGCCCATCTGCACTACTCAGAGAATTTCATGTCTGCCTGCACAATTACCCCCAGGTCCTTTTCATTCTCTACCACTGTCAGTGTAGTACCACAGAGTTGAAACAGTTGTTCTGGGGTTACTGTTTCCCATATGTAGTACTTTACATTTGTCAATGTTAAACTTCATTTGCCACCTCTCAGCCCATCTGCTCAACCTTTCCAGATCCTGTTTCAGCAGCATAGTGTCAGTAGTGTCCTTGACAACCCAATCTTTGTATCATCTTCAAACTTGGACATTAAGCTTGATATACCATCATCAATATCATTTATAAATACAGAAAACAATAACGGACCCAATACTGAGCCCTGAGGGACTCCACTAATAACATTAGTCCACGATGAGCAGTGTCCATTGATTACCACTCTCTGTCTTCTCCCCCTCAACCACCCCTTTATCCATAGCAGCAATTTGCCTCCAATGTCACACTGCTCCAATTTGTGTAGCAGTCTTCCATGTGCAACAGTATCAAAAGCCTTTCTAAGATCCAAGTATATAATATCAAAGCTATTCCTTGCATCCAGTTCTTTTGTGACTGCATCATAGTATCCAATCAAATTGGTCAGGCAAGACTTCCCCTTAACAAAACCATGCTGTGTCCGAGCTATAACTGAAGTCTTGTCTAAATGATCCTGCAGTGCTTCTTTAACCAGTGCCTCCATTAATTTTCCTGGAACAGAAGTTAAGCTCACAGGTCTATAATTACTTGTGTCAGCCTTTGATCCTCCTTTGTGAATTGGGGTCATATTTGCACATTTCCAGTCTATGGGTACCTCCCCTGAGTCCAAGGAAGCTCTCATAATTATGGCTAAGGGTTTGCTTACTTCCTTTGCTGCCTCCTTTAATATAACTGGATAGATCCCATCCACCCCGGGTGCCTTTCTTGTGTTTATCTTCAACAGTTTCTCCTCCACTTTACTTCCAGTTATTTCAAGATTCTGTAGCTTACTGCTAGAGTTGAATGCACCTCTGGCATTCCCCTCGCTGAATAACTCCTCATGTGTGAATGTCGATGCAAAATATTCATTTAGTTTGTTAGCTACCTGAGCAGGATCATCAACAGTTGACCCATCAATATCAAGTGGACCAATCTGATTCATCCCCTTCCTTCTAGAGTTTACATAAGTAAAGAACTCTTTGCTGTTTTTCTTTGCATCCCTTGCCAAGGATTTCTCTTAATCTGCCTTCGCCTGCCTAACCTCCTTTGTAACTTGGTTGCATATCAACTTGTATCTATCATAGGCTTCTGTGTCATGTGTTAATTTGTAAGTATCCCATGCATTTTTCTTCTCTGCCATATGCCTCATTAGTTCATCTGACATCCATTTTGGCCTAAACCTTGAACAATATTTCTTAGTTGGTATGTAAAGCCTAGTAGCTTCCAAGATAAGTTCTTTGAATGCTTCCCATTTTGAATTTGCTGTTGGTAACATCATCAGTTGGTCCCACTGTATAGAATTTAAATACTGTCTCAGTCCATCGTAGTCGCCTTTACGGAAGCAATAACCCTTCCCTTTACCCCTAATGGTAGTTACCTCTTTGAGTAAATCCCACTTCAGCACGCTGTGATCACTGCCACCTAGTGGTTCATTTATCTGCAGATTCTTAATGCATGAAGAATCACTGCTGATAATCAAATCAAGAGTATTACTCCCTCTAGTTGCCTCCCGAACATGCTGATGTAGAAAACAATCATCCAATAAATCCACAAAAGCCCTGCTAGTGTGTGAGTGACCAGCCCCCAAATTCCAGTCAATATCTGGGAAATTAAAATCTTCCATTATAAGACTCTGATTTACTGGCCCACTCTATTTCCCTGTACAGTTTCTTATTATACTCATCAGAGTCATTAGGCCTATAGCACACTCCTACTCTCAATTTTGATCTCCCAATGCTTATGTCACACCAAACTGACTCAACACTGCACTGTCCAGCGATGTCGACTGGCTTCACTTCCTTGGTTTTTATGTGTTTCTTAACTAATAGCATAACCCCTCCCCCCTTCCTATCCTGTCTATCCTTTCTGTAGACGTTGTACTCCCCAAATTGCAGTTCTGCATCCCTTATATCTGTGTGACACCACGTCTCTGATATCCCAACAATATCTGCCTTTGATGTTTTGAGCAATACCTCAAATTCATCAAATTTATTTACTAAACTCCTAGCATTGGTGTACACGCAAGTATACCTGCACCTGTTTCTATTCTTAGCTACCCTAACACAACCCATGTGTTTACTTGTACCGAAATGGCTCCCAGCAGTCTCTGAAATACCATGCATCTTGTTTTTCAAGCTTCTGCTCATTCTAATAGAAGCAGTGCAAGAATCTTTCACCTCTGCCAGTGGCTACTGTCAATCTATTGGTCTTTGTCTCCCCCCAAGCTAGCAGTTTTCCGACCGACCTAACACTGCCTCGATAGCATCAGCAAATATTCTTGCACCCTTTCTATTTTAGTGTATCCCATCCCTGTAGAAGCAATCTCTCCTGTTAACAAGTACAGTCCAGGCTGAAAAAAATTCTACCCCTTGAGCCTTGCACAATCTTTCCAGTGCCGAATTGATCGACAAGGCTCTCATCATATACTCCCTACTATCGTGTCTGGGCAGAATTGCAGACACTTTCAAATTCAACCCTAATTCTCGGCTTTTGTTCAACAGTGACCTGTACTTGTTAAGTAATTCTGCCGGTCTCCTACTCTTAATATTATTAGTGCCAACGTGTACAACTATATCACCTTTTGTGCCCTTAAAAGATGATATTCGCTCTACAACGTCATCAACCTTTGCCCCTGGCAGACATACCCTGGTCCTGTTCCACCTATCCTTTTTACAAAGCATGTTCCCCGTTTCCCTGACAATAGAGTCACCAACAACTACTAGTTCCTTCGGGACTAGCGCATTCTGCCTTGGGGGTTGTCTCTGTGTAACGTGATGCCCAAGTGCAAGCTCTGGCGTTGATTTGGGCAGCTGAGAGCTTGATGGGCCCCTCAATTTAGTTTCTTCGAGGGCATCCACCCTGTCCTTCAAGCTCTCACATACAGGCCCACAAGAACGCTGAGTTGTTGCCTGATATCAATACACTCCTTGCATCGCGCACACACAAAGACATCCCCCATGGCAGTATCATGTCCCGTACCTGATTGCTCTGCAAACATCAAGCAAACAGTGCATTTTATAAGGCTGTGAGTCAGAGGACAACTGCCCCCCCTCAGTTCTGCTCTGAGCCACAGCACTTCCATTAGCTTGAGCCTTTTGCTTTGCTGCTCTGGTCTGAGTCATGATTCTATTAATTTATTAATTAATTATAATTAATTATGTTATGAATTAAGTTAAATATAATTAATTATATTACGTTTGTAATCTAAGTCGTTATATGTATTTATTTAAAAGTACAATTTAACTGCTAACGAAGTTCAACTAACGCTATCTAGTACGGTATATAACTATCGTATCACAAAGGCGGGAAAGTTACGAATGGTGAATCTACGGACACTTAAGTATTAATTAACTTTCAAATCTCGCTGTCTCAATTCAGAATAAACTAACGATCCTTACTAGGTCTATAAGCTGTACATAATAAAATTTATTTATTTATTTATTTTATTTATTTATATAATTTATTTATTGTAGTTTATTAATGCTCTGTGTAACAAAATAAAAATAAATTTTCGCAGGTCTATAAGCTACTTACAGAAATAATTCAATGTAAAAAATATTCAATCAAGCGGCTAAATATGGCTAAAGAACTTCTAGTTCAGCGGAGTTGCAAACACGTGGATACCCTTACCGATACTTTTATGCAATTACAAGGCCGAGTAAAGAATAAATACACCAAATTAATCAGAAAATCACAAAATAATGTTATACTACTAAATTTAAATCAAAAGTTTTAGAAAAACAATAATTTCAAATCAATAATAAGAAAAATCCACTTAGCGGCTTTGAACACAACCGTCTCCTAGTAGCCTCGTCAGCAGACCTCGGGGCAGAGGCATTCAGGGAAGTAATCACAGAAGCTAATTAACACATTTGAAGCAACCTAAATGTGAGAGAACTTGTTCAATGTGCCATAATTTTTGGAATGTTGAAAAAAAAATCACATTCCGATATCCCCAGCCGGAAATTCGTATACAATGATTGAAAATTAAATTTTGGAATTCAGTGCTAAAAGTGAACACTTACTCTTGTCTTGAGCTGGAAATCAAAACAAATTTTAAACAATGCAGATTTAACAATTTTAATTTAATAAAAAGTTTATTCATGTACATAAATTAACAACATATGCAAAAACAAAACTGTGCCAAGTCTATTAACAAAAGCCAAGTATTACTGCAAAGTGTTCATTCAGTATGGGAATACTGAGTAGTTGTTAATTTCATCTGCCTTTATGTTTAGTGCACTCACTGTTTGACTGCTCATGTGCATTATGGTACAACACTTCGGTGTATTTTTGAGCTCAGATATGCATTGTGGCACATCACTCCTAATGCAATTTTTCACTTATATGAGTAAAGGCAGCGAATATGTTAAGCATTTCATAGCAACTAAGAGGTTGTTCAAGGTTTAGACCAAGGTGGATATCAGATGAACTCATGAGACTAGTGGCAGAAAAGAAAAATGTGGAGGATGATTATAAACTAGTATGGGACATGACATGGAATCCTACAGCAAGTACAAACTCATCTCTTGCAATCAGGTCACCAAAGGAATTGGGGAAGCAAAGGCAGATTATGAAAAGTCCTTGGCTAAGAATGCAAAGAAAAGCAGCAAAAAATTCTTTACTCATGTTAAAACTAGAAGTAAAGGGATGAACAACAATGGTCTACTAGATAAGAATGGCATAACTATTGATAACTAAAAACATTTTACATCTAAATTCACATGAGAAGTTTTTAGGAATGGAAACACCAAATATACACTAAGTTATAACTGAGAACAAAGTGAAAGAGAAATTGTTGAAACTAAAAGTAAATAACGCATAGGCCTAATGGCATCTATCCAGTTATATAAAAAGCAGCAGCAAAAGAGGTAAGCAAACTCTTGGGCATAATTATGAGAGCATCCTTTGATTCAAGGGAGGTTCCTAAAGATTGGATGTGTCCAGCTGTCTCTCCTATTTGCAATGGGAGAACAAAGGGCAAAGTCAGCAATTACAGACCTCTAAGCTTGACTTCTGATCCAGGAAAAAATAATGAAGAAAATGGCTAAAGAAGTATTGCAAGATAATCTTAACAGTAATGGAATTATACAGAAATCACAGCATGGATTTGTCAAGGGGAGATTATCATATTAACAAAGGAACTGGATGTGAATAATAATTTTGAAACCATATATTTAGATTTCAGTAAAGCTTTTGACATTGTTCCACATGAAGGACTGCTGTACAAATTGGAGCAGTATGCCATTTTAAGGTAAGTTACTGCTATGGATAAAGGGATAGTTGAGTGGCAGAAGACAGCAGCTGGTTATAAATGGGAACTGCAATTCTTGGAGTAACATTCTCATTGGAGTCCTTTAGTGTTCAGTGCTGGTTCTCTTAATGTTTACAATATTTATTAACAATACTGACGAAGGCATATCAAGCTTATAGTCTAAGTTTGTAGTAAGACCTAGATAAACTGGGCTGAGAAGTGGCAATCGAGGTTTAACATTGGTAATAACATAATAATTAATTTAATTGGTAATAACATACCAGTTAGGTGATACCACACTCAAGGTGGTGCAGAATGAAAGAGACCTAGGGATAACTGTGCAGTCCAACACTGGAACAGCATAGACAGGCTGCCAGAAAAGCTCACAGGATTCTGTTAATGATACACAGATATGAAGTTCTCTCAGCATTGCAGAGAGGTTGTCAGGACAGCTCATGGGGTTTTGTCAATGATATACAGGAATTTTACTAGCAGGGATAAGGAGGTGATTATCCCAATGTATAAGGCAATGGTCAGGCCATATCTTGAGTACTGCATACAGGTCTGGAGGCCTCATTTTAGGAAGAATGTAGAGCTGCTGGAATGAGTACAGAGAAGGGAAACGAGATTGGAGGGGAACAAAGGGGTGCTCTCACCAAGAAAGACTTCAGTTCTGCAAACTGTAGCATCTGGAGACTAGGAACCTGTGAGGTGATTTGATTGCAGTGTTTTAAGGCTTTTAATGGATTGAGCAAGTTCAATGCTGACAGGATTTTTCCTCTTGCTCAGACTACACACGAGGGGGCAAAAATTCAAATTGAGGAAGGAAGGTTGCATAACAGATGTGTTGACCTTTAGCCAGCGAATGGTTGGTTGTTGGAACAAATTTTCATTTGATGTTGTGGAAGTGGGTAGTTTGAATAAATTCAAGTAATAACTAGACAAATTATTGGAAGGCGATGGAGAGGTGCTGTGGGAAGTTTTTTTTTGCTGATGCTTTATAATCTTGCTTTCTTGCATCATTGCTACTACTAATAGTATGCCAGGAGGTACAAACAGATGATTATGGTATTGTATAAGGCATGGTCAGACCACATCCTGGGTGCTGCATACAGGTCTGGAATCTATAGGTCATTTTAAGAAATGATGTGGTTCTTTTGGAATGGGTGCAGAGAAGAGCAACCAGATTAGTCAAGAACACAAAGAGATACCCTTATCCAGTCGTGTGCTTGAGCTGGCTCGCATGAGTCGGTTGTTAAATTTTCAAGAATTTTGCGAGCCAGTTGTTAAACCAACAATGGCTATAAATGTAGAGTGGCATGCACTTCAATCCACAATGGCCAGTGACATTTGGGCAATAATCTTGTATATGGTGACATGGAAAATCCAGTTGGGGTGTGCCTATTTCGGCAACCTTTATGCTTTCTTTCCCCTTACCCCCTTCCTATGTGGCAGACTGTGTAGTGATTATCTCTGCTAGCAATTTTACAGGAATATTATTTCCAACAAATGTATGCTAAATTTTGTCTGGGCCGCTTCTTCAGGTAATGACTATTGCAATCAGTAGTGCTGAAGCTGAAAAAGGTTTCAGTTTAATGAAGATAATTTTTATACCAAGGCGTGAGAAATAGTTTAACAGTAGCTCACATATCGGATTTATTGACGATAAATTTATTGGGAAAAGAGTTAGCAGATTGGGATGCAACTCCATTTGTCAAATCATGGTTGAATTGCAACCACAGATTAGCTACAGATACAAGAGCCTGGCAAAAGTCAACAAAAACATTTTTTGAGAATCAATTGGCTACACAGAAATTACAACAAAAAAATTAATTTTTTTATTATTGTTTGAAATATATTACAAGAAATATATAAATACATATTCTTGTGTCTTGTTTTTTTTTAGTTGGTTGGCTGATAAAAATTACCAGCACACCGCTGCGCTTACTACAAAAGACCTTAGTTCTGTAAATTGCAGTGCTTGAAAATTAGGCACCTGTGAGGACACTTTATTGAAGTGGTTAAGGCTTTAAATGGATTGGGTATAATTAATAAGACGATGTTCTAACTATTTCTCACATAACACACACAAGGAGACAGACTCAACCTGAAAAAGGATGATTGTAGGATAGATGTATAAAAATTTGCTTTCAGCCAGAGAGTAAGTTGATTACTTATGGTTGTGTGGAATGGTTATGCGAAATTGTTTTTTTTTGGCTGATACTACATAAGCTCATACACTTGCATTCTTGCATCACATGCCTCTATTACTATTGCTACTACATTAAAGAGATCGCTAACTGTAAATTTCACAGTGATGTTATGGTATTCTTTAGTCACAAACTCTGTGGTAAACATGGCTGAAAATGATAACACATATACATAGTATCACATTTTCAGTCATGTCATTTTCAAAACAAGTTAAATATCTTACATGTACAAGTGAGCCTTAGGGTTCTCAATGGCAGCTTTGTGGGCATGAACTGAGTAGTCAGGCATGAGAGTGCAATAACGCACATGAATTTGAGTAGACCATGGTTCAAGCCTACATGACAGCTAAATATGATTAATTATTGTACTTGTTAAATTAATTAATTGTAAACTCCTCCGATGTAATCAAAATGCCAGGGTATATACAAGAACAAGAAATTGCCATCTGCTCTTTGGATGACCGGGGGAATATCTAAAGTTCTTTAATCTAGGTTGTAGTTAGTTGGCAATCCAAGGTGGAGGGAACAGGGCTTTTCCTCATGAGTTATTCCAGCTTGTTTTTCAACCTGAACAACATGCAAATCAGCCCATGACCACATATTCATACAGATACACAATACAGATATGAATTTACACAGAAAAACAATACAGATATGAACTAAAATATCCCATGTCATTAAAATGACATTTTTTTTTTTTTTGTGTGCCTTGGCATAACTGATAAATAACTTTTTCAAAAAATTACTTACGTTAATATAACTTCATGCATGTTTTGTGCAATTGAAATATCCTCGCTTTGCATCCACAATTCTCCTGATCCAATAACAGCTGATCTACCCAGTTCCATAAAAAAGAAACAATCTGAATGGCCACAACGGCGTATGCTCATTAGCTGTAAAAACACACAGGAGAAACAATAGTTCTTTTAAATTTCAGTGGGTAATTAGTTTAAAATTAATGTTAAAATCAGTACTTCATCAACATGAAGATTTATAACCATAATTTTTCATCTTTGAATAATTAAACTAAATTCCAAAGAATGATACAGACCAGCGTTTCCCAAACTGGGGTTTGCAGACCCCTGGAGGTCTGCAAATATGGTGGTCGACCATACATATACAGGGTGTTTCAGTTAAACGTTTCAGAACTTCTAAGAGGGGTAGGGTACATCCTGACAACTCGAAATCATATAGCAATGTGGGGTCGGAAATGCTTTCCTGAAGCGGTGTTGTACACAGAAGCACCATAAAGAAAAGAGACCGTAAGTGAGAAATCGTTTTAATAATACATGAAAAGAAGCAAAAGGTACATGGATTAAAGTAAGTGTTCGAAGTTTCTTCCACGGCGCTACAATGCACGCCTCACATCTCCGACGCATGGACATCCGAACATTCTGGAATACTCCAGGCAGCGTGTCCAGACACAGCAACCGGAGGATTATGCACCTCGTATTGCTTTCGCACAGTGGTACCTTGGAAAATGTGCTACAAATCCCCTTTTTTCCTGCTGAAGTGTTGTTTTCCGATGAGGCATCCTTCACAAGGGAAGGAATTTTCAACACGCATAACGACCATATCTGGGCGGTCGAGAACCCGCATGCAATACGACGTCGTGCAGCACAGATTCGATTTTCGGTCAATGTATGGGCCGGTATTATGGGAGATCACCTCATCGGACCTTACCTGTTACCGTGTCGTCTAACCGGACCTATCTACTTGATCTTTCTGCAGCAAGTATTGCCACAACTTTTGAGAGATGAACAGATTTCTGCATCGACGCAACAGACAATGTGGTTCCAACACGATGGAGCCCCTGCCCATTATAGCGGAGATGTTCGTAACTACCTGGATGTCACATTTGGTCAACAGTGGATCGGACGTGGTGGTCCCGTGCGTTGGCCTGCTCGGTCACCCGACCTATCATGTCTTGATTTTTATTTCTGGGGTCATATGAAATCGCTAGTTTATGACACCCCTGTTGACAATGCTGAGGAGCTGGTTGCAAGAATCGCAGTAGCTGCCGAAGAAATTCGAAATTCGCCTGGAGTATTCCAGAATGTTCGGATGTCCATGCGTCGGAGATGTGAAGCGTGCATTGTAGCCCGTGGAAGAAACTTCGAACACTTACTTTAATCCATGTACCTTTTGCTTCTTTTCATGTATTATTAAAACGATTTCTCACTTACGGTCTCTTTTCTTTATGGTGCTTCTGTGTACAACACCGCTTCAGGAAAGCATTTCCGACCCCACATTGCTATATGATTTCGAGTTGTCAGGATGTACCCTACCCCTCTTAGAAGTTCTGAAACGTTTAACTGAAACACCCTGTATATATGGTGGACCACAACATACAGATATATAATATATGCATATGTTACATATAGGGGTCCAAAAAGTTTTTTTTTTTTTTTGATTTTTGAAGGGATCCGTAAACTTTTTTTTTTATTTTTGAAGGGGTTTGTAGATCTCAGTAGTTTGGGAACCACTGATATAGACTACAGGGTTATCAAAATAGGTATCAGATCAGCTGTTTGCATTAAGTTTCAAATGATAACAATTTCAAATACTAAGAATTTTTAGTTTATTGCTGCTGGCTTTAAAATTTAGTTAAATGTATGTGTATACCATTGGAACAGGCATATAACCTGATAGCTTCAAACAATGCAATGTTATTAAAAACACTTCAGAAGACAATGTGATAGGTTTGGGTACACTAATACAGAATTTGCAAAGAAGGTTTCACGTGTCTCTTTGAATTTTCTTAAATCAATATTAAAACAAATGCATTTTGATACACACACTCAGTATTTAAAATTTAAACAATTAAACAAAATAACAATAACAGGAGTATTATCCACATTGTAATATTCATAGCAGTATCTTTCCATATATTTGAATATTGTGTGGGGCTGCAAACAAAAACTGGCAAGTTTTGTGAGAAGGTCACAAAGTGAAGCAACAATTCTGATGAACATCTGTGAAGTACAGAACTCAGTAAGGAATAGTTGATCTCAGGCAGAGTTTCCCTCATGAGCTATTCTAAGTTTTCTGCCTTTTCAATGTGCAAATCAGCCAATGATACAATAAAAACCATATGAATCAGCAACCACACATAACTAATGCAGTCAATGTGCCAAAAACTCCCAAAACAACCAACCAATTAGTCAGTATGTGTGATATACACATATGCAAGCTCATACAGCCTGACTTGGCATACTCACGAGAATGCAAAGTTACGCTAATAGACATCTTCCTGATGTATAACATCCCATAGAGATAGATGCCTAGGAATTCATGAATGTGGTTTCAAGAGTAGGATGGTAGTGAGCATGGTACATACAATGCAACAGATCTTGTGCAGCACATATTTGATTATTGGGGGATTTGAGTATGGAGAACAGACTCAGTGAAGAATGGCATCCATTAGAAGGGGTTATATACTCCATCCACACCTTGAAATAATGGAAGAATTGAGAATCTCATCTCATTATTTTCTTCCACGAAAAGCATGTGGGTCGATATGGCCATTTTAAATTAGCAGGAAAATAAAAAAAATAATAATAAAAATAATAAAAAAAAATGTATATACAGGGTGTCTCAAAAATATTGGCACAAACGTTTAGGGGAGGTAGGTAACATCTAAAGGAATGTGAATCGCATAGGAACCCATAACCGGAAACGTCATGGGAAAGTAGTAACAGAGGCACAAGAAGCAGAAATGACACAAGACAGTAATTAGTGGCAAACATTTATTTGACATAATATTAACAATGAAGTATGAGATGGATGCATTTCATGATGTTAAAACAGATGCTTGAAGGTTCCACCATGAGACGCGATGCATGCGTGACACCGACGCAGCATAGATTGGTGGACATGGTCGAACACACCTGGAGTTTCTTTGACAGTAGCAGCAGCGCAGATGAGTCTCGCCACGAGATCCATTTCCGTCTCCACAGGCAATTCATACACAATAGATTTGAGGGCCTCCCACAGAAAGAAATCAAGGCTCAATAAATCAGGGGAGCGTGGGGGCCAGGCAATGGGTCCACCACGGCCAATCCATCGACGCCCAAAACACCTGTTCAAATGGTCACAAACACAACACACCTTCCATAATGGGTAGGTGCCTCGTCATGTTGAAACCAAATGTTGCGTCTCACATTTGCTAGAACATCGTCAAGTAACCGTGGTAGAACTTGTTCGAGAAAGATCTGATATTTAGCGGAGTTCATGTGGGATGGTAACAGGTATGGGCCGACTAAGCAGTCACCGACCATACCTGGCCACACATTTATTGCAAAGCGATGTTGTGCCGCATGGGGGTGCACACCGTGTGGGCCCTCTGCTAATCCATACACTAGGTGCATGTCTGCCAGCTCACAGTTTGTATATCAATGCATGCTCTTCATGCAGCGACTACTGCTTGAATGAGTAAACCAGAAATTTTCCCTCTCCCGAACTGATGAACAGCGCCGTCTACCGACTTACGGTGACATTTCGGGTTATGCTCTGCTAATCCATACACTAGGTGCATGTCTGCCAGCTCACAGTTTGTATATCAATGCATGCTCTTCATGCAGCGACTACTGCTTGAATGAGTAAACCAGAAATTTTCCCTCTCCCGAACTGATGAACAGCGCCGTCTACCGACTTACGGTGACATTTCGGGTTATGGGTTCCTATGCGATTCACATTTCTTTAGATGTTACCTACCTCCCCTAAACGTTTGTACCAATATTTTTGAGACACCCTGTGGTTATAATATAAAATACCAGGTGGTTATAAAATATGTTTCCCTATTCAGGAGACCCTAGTGCCAAAACAGAGAAAGCACTGTGAAAATCGGTGGGTATGTCATTTAGGGTATGGAGAAGCGATTTGTAGAAGTAAAAAAAAAAGTAGTTCATATTTCCACCACAAGGGGAGAAATTGGGAATGTAAACATGAGATGGAATACTTAACTTAGGATTAGATTTTAATATCAAAACTTAAAAATCTAACGATATTGTTCTATGTGTTTCCTTCACTTGAGATAACATTCTAAAAACAGAGGACTGTGAGACAGTTTCGTGTAGCATCTCATTGGGGATGTTGGCTACATGCTGTTTAATTCTTGCTTTCAAATCAACAAGTGTCTGTATGCTGCCATGGTAAACTCTGTTTTTCGGGTATCCCCATAGCCAGAAATCACAGGGATTGAGGGCTGGCCAGAACTGTGGAAAGTCTCTAGAAATGATGCAATCATTTGCGAATGTTGAGCGGAGCAGTTGCTTCACTTGTCGACCAACGTGGAGAGTGGCACCATCTTGCATGAACACTGTGGTCTCCAAGCATTGCCTTTCTTGCAGAGCAGGAATAATGTGGTCTCTTAAAAGAGCACAGTACCGTGCACTAGTTAACATACACGTTACAGGGCCATGAGGTGTAGACTCTTCAAAGAAAAATGGTCTGATTATAAACTCTGATGTGCATGAAAGACCACTACAAAGTCCATACTGTAACGTATGGACTTTGTAGTGGTCTTTCATGCACATCAGATGGACGAGAAGTTCCCCATATTTGGCAGTTTTGTGCTTTTACAGCCCCACGAAGAGTGAAATGTGCCTCATCAGACTACAAGATCATTCAAGCCCATGTATCATCAAGTTCCATACAAGTCAGAAATCGTAGAGCAAAGTCTATTCGTTGTTCCTAATCACGAGACTTTAGTTCTTGCACTACATGAATCTTGTACGGGAACCAGCATAAAATTATTTGAAGCACTTTATGTAAAGTAGACCAAGGAAGGTTCAAGTCTCTTGACACATCTCTGGCATTACTGACTGGTAGTGTTTCACGTTCTGACCTGGAGTCCATTGCAACAGCCACTTCATCCACTACCTCCATTCTGATACATGGTCGTCCACTACCCGGAATTACACCTAAGTCCCTGGTCACTTCAAATTTCTTTATTAGTTTTTGAAGTCTCACTGACGTCAAAAGTCCTTTACACAAACCTTTAAGTTTCCGATATTCACGTAGTGCTGCATTAGCATTACTATTATTCTGGTAGAACAGTTTTACTAAAAGAGCACGTTGCTTTTTTGCAAGAGCCAATAATGGTTATTGACAGGGGTGTTGGCCTTTCTGCTTTTATCTAACAGCATGTTATTTGCATAAGCAGCATGTCTTGAAGTAAATGACAACTTTTACATATGTGATGTGCTGTTTTTTCCCCTGGTGCCAAATTAGTTCCAATTTCCGCCAGCAGGAAATTTGAACTAAATTTTTTTTCTTCTACAAATAGCTTCCCCATATCCTAAATGACATACCCACCGATTTTCATAGCGCTAGCTCTGTTTTGATACTAGGGTCTCCTGAATAGGGAAGATTGATAATTCATCTTATATTTTATGCCTGTTTTTTTTTTTTTTTTTTTTTTTTTCAGCACAATAAATATTTTTTAAAATACAGTATTTTTAAAATAGTTAATTTTTTCCATTAAAAACAAAAAAAAAAAATTACATACAATAAGAATTGAAATCCATTAAGAAAAGATGAAATATTGGTATATTCAAGTAGAACACAAAAAACCTATAAACATTTTCTAAAAATTAAAAAGAGTCATTTGTTACAAATGAGGTGCCAGTACCGCAAGGTTAAACTAATTAAAAAGCTACATTCTTGCTTCTGTTTTTGATGCAAAGCAGGGAAGGGTTAAATATGAAATTATAATATTCCAGTGAGAAAGTGAAGGCAAATGTGTGAAATTTCACATTCCAACCTCTATTAATCTAATAACATCTAATGATATATGAAACATTACAATAATTTGACCATGACAAAAAACAGTCATTACAAGGTTATTAATTTATTTCTAATTCAGTGATCAACTGTGTATAATGATGAGAGCATATATGTCACTGGATATGAAATGAGATATTGTACATAAGTGGGAGAAGACAGTGACGATTTTTATTTGAAGGGAATTATAGCATTTATTAATACATTGCATAATACAGGTTTTCCCAAAAAGAAAGTGTTTATTTTCGTATATTACTCTGCATCATTTTTGCAATGCAATGGTTTACCAAATAAGGAAAAACTTTGTGTTTTAGAAGTTAAATTTTTGGATATTTTACTCAATAGTAAGCTTATATTCAACTCTTATTAGTATTAGTAGTTGCAAACAATGTAAAAAATGAAACTTATGCAGCAGCAGCAGCAACAACACACACACACACACACACACACACACACACACACACACACACACACACACACACACACACAATGCTAATAATGTATCAAGCTCTTCCTTGAATTTATTCAAGCTACCTACCTACTCACTTCTACAACACCAGAAGAAAGTTGTTACAACAATCAACTATCCACTGGCTGAAGGCAAACTTCTGTACATCTTTCTTATGACCAACCTTTAATTTGAATTTATATCCCCTGATGTCTGGTCAAGAATAAGGAATCCATCAACACTGAGCCTACTCAATACATTCAAACACGTAAATACTTCAATCAGATCTCACAGGTGTATAGTCTCCAGACAGAAATTTGCAAAACTGAAGCCTTTCCTGATAAGGGCAACCTTTTGTTCCTCTCACTAATCTTGCTACTCTTCTCTGCATCAATTCTAACAGATCCATGTCCTTCCTAAAATTAGGCTAACAGACCTGTATGCAGTACTCAAGATGTGACCTAACCATTGCCTTATACAATGGGATAATCACCTCTTCTCCCTGCTGGAAAAACTGTTCTTATATCTGCAAAATTGTAATTATCATTGACAAACCACAGGCAGACGCTTGGGACTGCTCAGAGAACTTCATATCTCACTTCACAATTACCACCAGATCTCTTTTGTTCACCAAAACCCCTGAGTGTGGCACTACATGATTAGGGAAGGGCATTACATGGTTAGATATAGTAATTATTAGGTTAAATATAGTAATTAACCACTTAGTTGTTACATTAATCTGGAATTACTGTTATCCATACAAAGTACTTTGCATTTGTCAATGTTAAACTTCAATTGCCACTTCTCAGCCATCTACCTAATTTGTCTAGATCACATTGCAGTAGTGTACCCTGATTACTGTCATTAACTGCAAACCTTTATATCATCTGCAAACTTAAGACTTTAAGCCTAATATGCATTCATCAATATCATTAATAAATATAGACAACAAGACCAAGCCTGAACCCTGAGGAACTCGCCTAATATAATTTGTTCAAGAAAAGCAGTGTCCACTAATAACAACCCCTCACTTCTTCTCCTCAACCATCCCTTTATCCACAGCAGTAACTTTCCCTTAATGCCACACTGCTCTAATTTGTACAGCAGTCTTTTATGTGCAATGGTATCAAAAGCTTTTCTGAAATCTAAGTACATGATGTCAAAATTATTTTTTGCATCCAGTTCCTTTGTTATTGTATCATAGTATTCAATCAGCTTGGTCAGACAAGATTTTCCATTGAACAGAAGTGAAGCTAACAGGTTGATAATTACTCACGTCTCCTTTTGACCTGCCTGCACCCTTTTTAAATTGAGGATAGAATTGCACATCGCCAATCCCACAGGAATCTCCTCTGTATTCAAAGATACTGTCATAATTATGGCTAAAAGTTTGCTTACCTCCTTTTCTGCCTCCCCACCTGTCCCTTTTTATGTTTAGCTTCAACAATTTCTCTTTCACTTTCCTCTCAGTTATCACAAAATCATTCAGCTCTTTGTTAGATTTTGATAAAATTCTGGTTTGCCCAACTCTTAAAAAATTCTTTGTGTGAATGTATATGCAAAATACCTATTCCGTTTAACTGCTGATGAACCAGTGCAGGTTCATCAACAGTTAAACTATTTGTGAATAGTGGATCAATACAATTCATCCTCTTCCTTCAGTGCTTACATAAGTAAAGTCTTTGTTGCTTTTTTTTTGTAATATTTCTTAGACATCTCATAATCTGCCTTAGATTGCCTAACCTCCTCATTTGAGACTTGACTGCAGACTAGTTCTTATCTACAACATGCTTCTGTATCACCCGATAATTTTTATGCATCCATGCACTTTTCTTCTCTGCCACCTCATCAGTTCTTCTTACATCCATTTAGGTCTAAGACTTGAATAGTATCTTTTAATTGGTATAAACAGACTAGTAGATTCTGTGATTACTTCCCTGAATGCTTTGCATTTTGAATTTGTTCTGACAATGTCATAGCGGATCACATTGCATAATTACCCTTAACTGATAAACTGTTTCACGCCACTGTAGTTACCCTTATCAAAGCAAAAGACCCTCTTTTTGCCCTTGACAACAGTTACATCTTTAAGCAAATCCCACATGAATATACTGTGATCACTACCACCTAGTGGACTGTTTATCTACAGAGTCTTAATGGATGATACGGAAATTCAGGAAAACCATACCAATGAAAATATCTGCAGAAAAAGTAAAGCGAAAATCAAAAACTGAACATCTATGTAATATCGAGTGGCATAAGCATGAGAGGGATCAATCAGGGCCAGCCCCAAAATTTGCAGGGCCTGTTCAAGAATTACTTGTGGATCCTGGGGACCCGTGCAAAACTTACACAGGGTGTTTTTGTAATAGTGATTTTTTAATTTTTTTATTTTTTCAAATTTTACAGTATCTAAGAAATAATTAAATAATTTTATATTGTACTGAAAATTTTAAATACATATATTTAATACCATATGTCTCATTAGTTCATCGTCAGATGAACTAATGAGACATATGGCAGAGAAGAAAAATGCATGGGATACATACAAATTAACACGTGACACAGAAGCCTATGATAGATACAAGTTGATCTGTAACCAAGTTACAAAGGAGGTTAGGCAGGCGAAGGCAGATTACGAGAAATCTTTGGCAAGGGATGCAAAGAAAAACAGCAAAGAGTTCTTTACTTATGTAAATTCTAGAAGGAAGGGGATGAATCAGATTGGTCCACTTGATATCGATGGGTCAAGTGTTGATGATCCTGCTCAGGTAGCTAACAAACTGAATGAATATTTTGCATCGACGTTCACACATGAGGAGTTATTTAGCGAGGGGAATGCCAGAGGTGTATTCAACTCTGGCAGTAAGCTAGAGAAACTTGTAATAACTGAGAGTAAAGTGGAGGAGAAATTGTTGAAGATAAATACAAGAAAGGCACCTGGGGTGGATGGGATCTATCCAGTTATATTAAAAGAGGCAGCAAAGGAAGTAAGCAAACCCTTAGCCATAATTATGAGAGCTTCCTTGGACTCAGGAGAAGTACCCATGGACTGGAGATGTGCAAATGTGGCCCCAATTCATAAAGGAGGATCAAAGAGCGACACAAGTAATCATAGACCTGTTAGTTTAACTTCTGTTCCTGGAAAATTAATGGAGGCACTGGTTAAAGAAGCACTGCAGGATCATCTAGACAAGACTTCAGTTATAGCTCAGACACAGCATGGTTTTGTTAAGGGGAAGTCTTGCCTGACCAATTTGATTGGATACTATGATGCAGTCACAAAAGAACTGGATGCAGGGAATAACTTTGATATTATATACTTGGATCTTAGAAAGGCTTTTGATACTGTTGCACATGGAAGACTGCTGCACAAATTGGAGCAGTGTGGCATTGGAGGCAAATTGCTGCTATGGATAAAGGGGTGGTTGAGGGGGAGAAGACAGAGTGGTAATCAATGGACACTGCTCATCGTGGACTAATGTTATTAGTGGAGTCCCTCAGGGTTCAGTATTGGGTCCATTATTGTTTTCTGTATTTATAAATGATATTGATGATGGTATATCAAGCTTAATGTCCAAGTTTGCAGACGATACGAAGGTTAGCAGGGTTGTCAAGGAAACTACTGACAATATGCTACCGCAACAGGATCTGGAAAGGTTGAGCAGATGGGCTGAGAGGTGGCAAATGAAGTTTAACATTGACAAATGTAAAGTACTACATATGGGAAACAGCAATCACAGAGCAACGTAATAACTCTGTGGTACTACACTGACAGTGGCAGAGAATGAAAGGGACCTGTGGGTGGTTGTGCAGGCAGATATGAAGTTTTCTGAGCAGTGCAGACGGGCTGCAAGAGTAGCTCATGGTGTATTGTCGATGATATATAGGAATTTTTCTAGCAGGGATAAGGAGGTAATTATTCCCTTGTATAAGGCAATGGTCAGGCCACACCTAGAGTACTGTATACAGGTCTGGAGGCCTCATTTCAAGAAGGATGTAGAGATGCTGGAACGAGTACAGAGAAGGGCAACAAGACTAGTGAATGGAACAAAGGGGTGCTCTTACGAAGAAAGGCTTAAGTTTTGCAAATTACAGTGTCTGGGGACTAGGCACCAGCGAGGTGATCTGATAGAGGTGTATAAAGCCTTGAATGGTTTGAGCATGCTCAATGCTGATGGGATTCTTCCTCTTGCTCAGAATAATCACCTGAGAGGGCATAAATTCAAATTGAGAAAAGACAGATGTAGGATAGACGTGAGGAAATTTGCCTTTAGCCAGCGGGTGGTTGGTTGGTGGAATAGACCTCCATCCCTTGTCATGGAAGTTGATAGCCTAAATAAGTTTAAGGCTCAGCTGGAGAGGTATTTCGAACGAACAGAGGGGTGAAGTGGAAGTGATTATTTTTTTTTTATATATTTATTTATTTATTATTTATTTTTTTTTGGCTGATGCTGCATAAGCTTGATTTTTTACATCAAATGCCTCTACTAATGCTAATGCTAATACATTAATCAATAATATTGTTTAACAATTGCAGTCATTACTCACTATTTCCTTACCTCCAGAAGTTAAAAACAATACAGTTATTACTAAAAGTGAGTAGACTGCTTCTACAGGGATGGGGTACACTCAAACAGAAACAGTGAAGAATATTTGCTGATGCTATCGAGGAAGTGTTACGTGGGGCGGAAAACTGCTAGTATGGAGGGATACACAGTTTAAAAGGTTAACAGTGGTCGCAGGCAGAAGCAAAATTGATTTTTGCACTGCTTCAATTAGAATGAGCAGCAGCCCGGAAAGAAAAGTAATGGAGATTTCCTGGACTGCTGGGAGTCGTAGTGGAACAAGTAAATACATGGGCTGTGTTAGGGTGGCTAGGAGTAGGAACAGGTGCATGTATATTTGCATGTACACCAATTTATAGTTAATAAATTTGAAGTGCTAGTCAAGACATCTAAGGCAGATATTGTTGGGATATCAGAGACATGGTGTCACACAGATATAGGCAGTGCAGAGTTGGAATTTGGGGAGTACAATGTGTACAGGAAGGATAGCAGGACAGGAAGGGAGAAGGGGTTATGCTGTTAGTTAAGAAACACAAAATTTAAGGAAGTGCATCCAATTGATGTTGGTGGACAATGCAGTGTTGAGTCTGGTGTGAAATAAGCACCGGGAAAGGAAAAATGAGAGTAGGTGTGTGTTATAGGCCTACTGAATCCGATGAGTATAATGAGCAATTGTACAGAGAAGTAGTGGGCCAGTAAATCAGAATGTCATATAATGGGAGATTTTAACTTTCAGATATTGACTGGAACTTGTGGTTGGTCACTCGCACAGTAGCAAGACTTTTGTGGATTTATTGGATGACTGTTTTCTACAGCAACATGTTTAAGAGGTAACCAGAGGGAGTAATATTCTTGATCTGATTATCAGCAGTGATTATTCATGCATTAAGAATTTGCAGATAAAGGAACCACTGTGTGATAGTGATCACAATGTACTGATGTGGGAATTACTTAAAGATGTAACTACCATCAAGGCTAGAGGGAAGGGCTTTTGTAAAGGTGACTACAGAGGACTCAGACAGTTTTTTTTAAATTCTGTACAATGGGATCAACTGTTGATGTTACCAACGTTGAATTCTAAATGGGAAGCCTTCAGCGACTTAATTTTGGAGGCTACAAGGCTTTTCATTCCAACTACGAAATACTTTTCAAGGTTTAGGCCTAAATGGATATCAGATGAATTAACGAGGCTCATGGCAGAGAAGAATGTATGGGATGCATATAAAGTATCAGGTGACACAGAAGCCTATGGCAGGTATAAATTAGTCTGTAATCAAGTCCCAAAGGAGGTAAGGCAGGAAAAGGCACATTACGAGAAATCTTTGTCAAAGGATGCAAAGAAAAACAGGAAAGAGTTCTTTTCTTATGTAAACTTTAGAAGGAAAGGGATGAATTAGATTGGACCACTTAACATACAGGGGTTGACTATTGATGATCATGCTCAGGTAGCTGATAAACTTAATGAGTATTTTGCATCTACATTCACACTTGAGGAGTTATTCAATGAGGAAAGTGCCAGAAGTTTATCAAACACTAACAGGGAGCTAAGTGATTTTGTAATAACTGAGAGCAAAGTGGAGTAAAAATTGTTGAAGTTAAAAATAAGGATGCCACCTGGGGTGGACAGGATCTCTTCAGTTATATTAAAGGAGGCAGCAAAGGAAGTAAGCAAACCCTTAGCCAAACTTTATTAGTGGAGTTCCCTAGGGTTTGATGTTGGGCCCATTGTTGTTTTGTATATTTATCAATGATATTGATGAAGGTATATCAGGTTTAATGTCCAAGTTTGCAGATGATACAAAAGTTGGGAGGGTTGTTAACAACAGTAAAGACAGTATGCTACTCCAACTGGATCTAGATAAGTTGGGAAAATGGGCTGAGAAGTGGCTTGGTTTGGTTTGGTTTTGATTTTATTGGCGCATTAGCTACTAAGGCTATAATGTGCCAAGACCAGAGAAGTGGCAACTGAAGTTTAACATTGACAAATGCAAAGTATTGCATGTGGGTAGCAATAACCGCAGAGAAACGTACCGACTGTGTGGTACACACTCAGGGAAGTGGAAAGTGAAAAAGACCTGGGGGTAATTGTGCAGTCAAATATGAAGTTTGCTGAGCAGTGCAGACAGACAAATGGTCATGGAGTCTTGTCAATGATATATAGGAATTTTGCTAGCAGGGACAGGGAGATGATTATCCCGTTATACAAGGCAATGGTTAGGCCACACCTCGAGTACTGTGTACAGGTCTGGAGGGAGGATGTAGAGTTGCTAGAATGAGTACAAAGAAAGGCAACAAGATTGGTGAGGGGTGCTCTTACCAAGAAAGGCTTAGGGTCTGCAAATTGCAGTGCCTGGAGTGTATGTACCTGTGAGGCGATCTGATTGAGGTGTATAAGGCTTTGAATGGGTTGAGCAAGCTGAATGTTGATGGGATTCTTCCTCTTGTCCAGTCTAGGAACCTGAATGGGCACAGTTTCAAATTGAGGAAAGATAGTTGTAGAATAGATGTGTGGAAATTTGCTTTTAGCCAGCGGGTAATTGATTGGTGGATTAGGCTTCCATCTTTTGTTGTGGAAGCTAATAGGCTAAATAAATTTTTTTTTTTTTTTATTGGCTGATGCTGCATAAGCTTGCTTCTTACATTGTATGTCTCTACTAATGCTAATAACATAAAAATTACATTTTTAAATAACGTCCTATGTTCGATATCAAAAAAAAACAAACATAAACATTGAGAATGAAGTATACACTCTACTTCTAGCAATTTTCAAGTCGACTCGCACAAGTGCTCTTGGAGTGACAATAATGTGGGTAATGAGACATTAAGACGGTGGTAGGATCGTTAATAGAAATGTGGAAAAGACCCGGATGATATTATTATTTAGACCTTTTAAGCATGGGGCCCTGTTTGACAGAACCAGTTGAACATGCTTGTGGCCGGCCTGGGATCATTAATTAGTCTAAATCTTCTCCTTCCAATAATTGAGAATTTTTACGAGACTTTGGGGAGACCTCTTCAGAGGTAGATACTGAAATAGTATTCCATGGTAAGGCTAATCTGAGATTTGTACAAAGTGAACAGCTGCTCAGAAGTAAAACAAGGCAGAGAGAATATATGTGATATTTTGTTCAAAGAAAGGGTAGAAGTTACATTAAAGAAACTCAATTAAAGAAATGTGGTCTTTTCTATAATTAAATTCCTTCATTGAAAAAAAACAATATGTTGGATGAAGTAAACTGTCCAATTGTGACAGACTTATCACAGAGGAGGGTGCAATACGAAGTGTATGCTATCACCACCAAAAATAACTGTTCACAACTTGATTTACTACTGGGACCTGTGAATTGACCTCTTTAAACCTATGTGGTCCAATGTCATGCCATAGTAAAATTCTACTTCTAGTCTAAATTTGTGTCTGGTGCACCCACTAGTGTTTCTGATTTGGTATGTTTTCCAGCTGCACGTGTGCAATTACTGTACTACCATCTATTTAAATTTCATATAAACAATCTGAAAAGCTAAATCCATGTTTATTGATATTTATATTCAATTATTAAGAGCATGGCACTGGTTTTTTTAGCCCTCTTTCAGTTGGATGTTGTAGCACCAAGAACGTCGGAGTTTCCGATTATGAAATTTGTTTTCCTGTTGCCTTAATTATTGTACTGTGTTCTATTTATACTTCATATAAAAATTTTATGAAAAAATAAATCTTCTATATTCAATTATTAACAGCAAGCAGTGTTTTTTTTTTTTTTTTTAATATATGGAATGTTTATATTTGATTATGCTTCTATTCAACGTCCACAACAACAGATAAAAGTTTGTTCCAGCAATCAACTACCCACTGGCTATATGCATATTTCCGCATATCTATTCTACAACTATCTTTCATAAATTTGAATTTATGCCCACTCAGGTTTGTAATCTGAGCAAGCGGAAGAATTCTCATCAGATTTGAGCCTGCTCAACCCATTCAAGGCCTTATACACTTCAATTAGATCACCTTGCAGTTGCCTAAACTCTAGACCAGTGGTTTTCAACTGGGGTGCCGCAACAAAATTAGAGGGGTGCCACGTAATTTGGGTTTAAGTAACTTAAACTTATTATTATTTTTTAATTTATATGTTTATTTCATTATAAAAAGGTGCATAGTATCTTTTGAATTTTGTGGTGATCTATAATTGATGTTTACTTAGTACCTCTGTATAAAGAATAAAATTATATACTGTATATATATAATTTGTATTATGAAATGTAATTTTTATAATTATATTATTGTAATAAATATCATAACACACACACACACACACACACACAGAGAGAGAGAGAATTAGAATCAGATCTAACAGGCAGAAAATTGAGTAGGGGTGCCACAAAAAAAAAATAAATTACTTAGGGGTGCCGTTATTAAAAAAAAGGTTGAAAACCATTGCTCTAGACTCTGCAATTTGCAGAACTTAAGCCTTTCTTGGTAAGGGACCCCTTCATTCTCCTTGCCAATCTTGTTGGCCTTCCCTGTACTCACTCAAGCAACTCTACATCCTTCCTAAAATGAGACCTCCAGACCTGTACACAATACTCAAGATGTGGCCTGACCATTGCCTTATACAAAGGGATAATCACCTCATTTTCCCTACTAGAAAAATTCCTGTATATCATTGGTAATACCCCATGACCTGCTCTGGAAGCATGTCTGCCTTGCTCAGAAAACTTCATATCTGACTGCACAATCACTCCCAGGTCTTTTTCATTTTCTACTAACCTAAGTGTAGTACAACACAGTTGGTACTACACTTAGACCTTCCTGAAGAAACTAAGGGGAAAATAAGGAAATTCTTATAAATAAGATATTTTTTTACTGTTCCATATGGTGTGACTGGGTTTAAGTTTCACTAAATTAACTAAAGGAGATTTTTGAAGTTATCAACATGGGACTAAATGAAAAAATTGATATAATGAAATAATGGTCTGAAGAATGGATAGTCAGAATTAAATTTTTTAAGGATGTATTCAGCAAGAACAGATTTCTGCAGATATTTTGGATGTTGCATCCATGCCCCACCCAGAAAAGGACAAACAAGAAATTCAAAGTAGGGGCTCTAAAGTAAAAGCACTGTCAATTATCTGCATGAAAGGTTTCATGAATATTTCCTTCCAGGAAGCATTACAGCTTATAAACTGTTTTGTCATGCTGTTTATATATATCAAATGGAAACCCTAAAATAAATAATTTTTTTTGGAAACTCATGGAAATCCTAAAATAAATAATTTTTGAACAACAGTGTGGCATAGGAGGCAAACTGCTGCTATGGATAAAGGGATTGAGTGGGAGAAGATAGACAGTGGTAATCAATGGATACTGCTCTTCGTGGACTAATGTTTTTAGTGGAGTACCACAGGGTTCAGTGTTGGGTCCGTTGTTGTTTTCTGTATTTATAAATGATATTGATGATGGTATATTAGGCTTAATATGTCCAAGTTTTCAGATGATACGAAGGTTGGAAGGGTTGTTAATGATAGTACGCTGCTGCAACAGGATCTATAAAAGTTGAGCAGATGGGCTGAGAAGTGTCAAATGAAGTTTAACATTGATAAATGTAAAGTAATACATATGGGAAGCAGTAACTCCAAAGAACATATCAACTCTGTGCTACTACACTGACAGTGGTAGAGAATGAAAAGGACCTGGGGGTAATTGTGCAGGCAGATATGAAGTTTTCTGACCAGTGCAGACGGTCTGCAAGAGTAGCTCATGGTGTCTTGGTCAATGATATACAGGAATTTTTCTAGCAGAGGATAAGGAGATGATTATCCCCTTTTATAAGGCAATGGTCAGGCCACACCTTGAGTACTACAGGTCTGGAGGCCTCATTTTAAGAAGGATGTAGAGCTGTTGGAACAAGTACAGAGAAGGGCAACAAGATTAGTGAATGGAACAAAGGGTTGCTCTTATGAAGAAAGGCTTAAGTTTTGCAAATGACAGTGTCTGGAGACTAGGCACCTGCGAGGTGATCTGATTGAGGTGTATAAAGCCTTGAGTGGTTTGAGCATGCTCAGTGCTGATGGAATTCTTCCTCTTTCTCAGATTAATCGCCTGAGAGGGCATAAATTCAAATTGAGGAAAGATGGTTGTAGGATAGATGTGTGGAAGTTTGCCTTTTGCCAGCGGGTGGTTGATTGCTGGAACAAACTTCCATCTGTTGTTATAGAAGTCGATAGCTTAAATAGATTCAAGGCAGAACCTGAAAAACATTTGGAGCAAGTGGATGGGTGAAATAAGGGTTTTTTTTTTTTTTTTTGGCTAATGCTATATAAGCTTGCTTTCTTGCATCATGTGCCTTTGCTAATGCTAATCACATTTCACCTAGTCATTTGTTTGAAAGAGCTGGACTGCGTTGCAAAGACAGTGAAAATAATTCTAGACTGCGTTGCAAAGATAGTGAAAATAATGCTGGACTGCGTTGCAAAGATACTGAAAATAATTACTATAAATCACATTTCAGCCATGGTATGTCACTATACTAGTATAGTGACATACCATGGCTAAAATGTGATTTATAGTAACCTGAAGTAACTGAATCCAATTTTTTTTTCCCTTCTGCATTTTATGGATAACATAAGCATTCAAGGTGATTTATAGAACAGAAATGATAATTCCATGGCAAATGAACAGTGGTTCAACCACTATTACCTTTTCATAACATAAAATAAAATTTTCCTGTATAGGGCTTTCTCACTCAAAATAAAAAAATGTAAATCAGAGCAAGCAAATAATATAAGCAATTATTTTATACAATCTGAATGTTTCAATATTCTGTGTCTCTTCATAATTAGAACTCAAATTTTAAAAGAATTCATATGCTCCACTGGCTATAAAAATATTTTAATGTTTTCATAAAGTACATATTAAATATAAAAATGACTTATGCAAACATAAGTCACTTAGTTCTTGTTCAATACAAAAATGTAGAGAACAAATACTAAGTGACATTATAGTTAGGAAAGAACATTATGTGGTGATTTTACATGAAATTTATCTCTTTAAATAATCACTATTTATACTATGTGGGTTTAAGTTAAGTTGATTCAGCCTATTGACTAAATATACTATAAAATTAATTAACATTTTGGGAACCTTGCTGGAACCCATCATCAGATCATACTTGGCTGTACTAGAGGACCTAGAAAAAAACTATAACAATTGTTTGTTTGTTATTTGGTTTTTAGGAGCATTAGCAACTAAGGCCATATTGCTCCGGGATATGCGGTGGTCATTCCGTAACCTTTCCGCATCCTCAGTATTTCGTGGTGACGGTCAACCCCGGTCTAATCAAGAAGCGTGTGCTACGCACTGCTGCTCCTTCACACCTGGCTACGGAGGCGCCACTATAACAATTAATTAACTATAAATTAAGAAGGACAAAAAAACAAGAAGCACAGGGAACTCTTCCCCTCCACCACAATCTTCCCCCAACAAATCAAATGCCATCATAACCACATCTTAGAAAACCTTTTGGGAGTGAGGCTTAACTAACCATCAACCTTGAAGCACATCTAAACAACAAAGAAGTACCTGGCTACAGGATAACCCAATGGGCAATTAGCATTAGTAGAGGCATATGATGCAAGAAAGCAAGCTTATGCAGCATAAGCCAAAAAAAAAAAAAAAAAAACACTGCTCCCATTTCACCCCTCCATTAGTTCCAAATACCTGTCCAACTCAGCCCTCAATTTAACAAAGGATGGAAGTCTGTTACGCCAACCAACTACCGGGTGGTTAAAGGCACACTTCTGCACACTTATCCTACATCTGTCTTTCCTTAATTTGAATTTATGCCCTCTCAGGTGATTATTCTGAACAACAGGAAGAATCCCATCAACACTGAGCATGCTCAAATCATTCAAGGCTTTATACACCTCAATCAGATCACCTCACAAGTGCCTAGTCTTCAGACACTGTAATTTGCAAAAAACTTAAGCCTTTCTTCATAAGAGCAACCCTTTGTTCCATTCACTAATCTTGTTGCCTTTCTCTGTACTCATTCTATCAGCTCTACATCCTTCTTAAAATGAGGCCTCCAGACCTGTATACAGTACTCAAGGTGTGGCCTGACCATTGCCTTATACAAGGGGATAATTACCTCCTTATCGCTGCTAGAAAAATTCCGGTATATCATTGACAAGACATTATGAGCTATTCTTGCAGGCCATTTGCACTGCTTAGAAAACTTCATATCTGCCTGCACAATTACCCCCACGTCCTTTTCGTTCTCTACCTGTCACAGTTTAGTACCACAGAGTTGATACATCACTCTGGGGTTTACTGCTTCCCATATACATTTGTTTACATATTTACGTTATACTTTACATTTGTCAATGTTAAACTACATTTGCCACCTCTCAGTCCATCTGCACAACTTTTCTAGATCCAGTTGCAGCAGCGTACTGTATTAGTGTTCTAAACAACCCTGCTAACTTTCGTATCATCTGCAAACTTGGACATTAAGCTTGATATACCATCATCAATATCATTTATAAATACAGAAAACAATAATGGACCCAACACTGAGCCCTGAGGGACTCCACTAATAACATTAGTCCACGATGAGCAGTGTCCATTGATTACCACTCTCTGTCTTCTCCCCCTCAACCACCCCTTTATCCATAGCAGCAATTTGCCTCCAATGTCACACTGCTCCAATTTGTGTAGCAGTCTTCCATGTGCAACAGTATCAAAAGCCTTTCTAAGATCCAAGTATATAATATCAAAACTATTCCCTGCATCCAGTTCTTTTGTGACTGCATCATAGTATCCAATCAAGTTGGTCAGGCAAGACTTCCCCTTAACAAAACCATGCTGTGTCCGAGCTATAACTGAAGTCTTGTCTAAATGATCCTGCAGTGCTTCTTTAACCAATGCCTCCATTAATTTTCCTGGAACAGAAGTTAAGCTCACAGGTCTATAATTACTTGTGTCAGCCTTTGATCCTCCTTTGTGAATTGGGGTCACATTTGCACATTTCCAGTCTATGGGTACCTCCCCTGAGTCCAAGGAAGCTCTCATAATTATGGCTAAGGGTTTGGTACTTCCTTTGCTGCCTCCTTTAATATAACTGGATAGATCCCATCCACCCCGGGTGACTTTTTTTTTTTTTTTTTTATGTTTATCTTGAACAATTTCTTCTCCACTTTCCTCTCAGTTATTACAAAATCATCTAGTTCACTGACAGAGTTTAACTCACCTCTGGTATTCCCCTCCCTGAATAACTCCTCATGGATGAATGTAGATGCAAAATACTCAACAGTTGAACCATCAATATCCAGTGGACTAATCTGATTCATCCCTTTCCTTCTAGAGTTTACATAGATAAAGAACTCTTTTCTGTTTTTCTTTGCATCTTTTGCCGAGGATTTCTCATAATCTGCCTTTGCCTGCCTAAACTCCTTTGTGACTTGGTTACAGACCAGCTTATATCTATCATAGGCTTCCATGTCACCCATTAATTTATATGTATCCCATGCATTTTCTTCTCTGCCATATGTCTCATTAGTTCATCTGACATCCATTTAGGCCTAAACCTTGAACAATATTTCTTAGTTGGTATGTAAAGCCTAGTAGTTTCCAATATAAATTCTTTGAATGCTTCCCATTTTGAATTTGCTGTTGGTAACATCATCAGTTGGTCCCACCTTATAGAATTTAAATACTGTCTCAGACCACCATAGTCGCCTTTACGAAAGAAAAACCCTTCCCTTTACCACTGATGGTAGTTACCTCTTTGAGTAAATCCCACTTCAGCACACTGTGATCACTAACACCCAGTGGTTCCTTTATCTGCAGATTCTTAATGCATGACGAATCACTACTGATAATTAGATCAAGAGTATTACTCCCTCTAGTTGCCTCCTGAACATGCTGATGTAGAAAACAATCATCTAATAAATCCACAAAACCTTGCTAGTGTGTGAGTGACCAACCCCCAAATTCCAGTCAATATCTGTAAAATTAAAATCCCCCATTATAAGACTCTCTGATTTACTGGCCCACTCTATTTCCCTGTACAGTTTTTCTTATTATACTCATCAGATTCATTAGTCCTATAACACACTCCTACTCTCAATTTTAATCTCCCAATGCTTATGTCACATCAAACTGACTTGACATGGCACTGTCCAGCGATGTCGACTGGCTTCACTTCCTTGGATTTTATGTGTTTCTTAACTAATAGCATAACCCCTCCTCCCCTCCTATCTTTCCTGTACACATTGTACTCCCCCAAATTCCAGTTCTGCATTCCTTATATCTGTGTGACACCACGTCTCTGATATCCCAACAATATCTGCCTTTGATGTTTTGAGCAATACCTCAAATTTATTTACCAAACTGCTAGCATTGGTGTACATTCAAGTATACATGCACCTGTTCCTATTCTTAGCTACCCTAACACAACCCATGTCTCTGAAATACCCTGCATCATGTTTTCCAGGCTGCTGCTCATTCCAATAGAAGCAGTGAAGAATCACTCTCACCTCTACCAGTGGCTACTGTTAATCTGTTAGTCCTTGTATCCCCCTCAAGCTAGCAGTTTTCCGACCCACCTAACACTGCCTTGATTTGGCTAAGCAATTAAAAGCCCTAGGCCCAACATAGATATAAATAAGATGTTACAGGCAAAGTGCCATCCCTGGGTGGTTTCCTTTTGTGAAATAAACAGATAATAATAATAATAATAATAATAAACAAGAAGGAAAAGGCTACCTATCAGATTGACATAGTGGTACCCAACACTAGCAACCTGCAGAAAACCCATGGGAAAAAAATTAGGAAGTACACGAACCTTAGACAGGAGATCAAAGAGATGTTGCATATGCAACAAGTAACGACAATCCAGATCATAATATCAACCATGGTATGGTTCCAAAGACCCTACATAACAGCCTAGCAACAATAGGTCTCCCAGTGAACACCTACGAGGAAATCTAGAAAGTCGCAATCCTGAACACCTGTACGATTGTCAGAGAGTTCCTCAACAAACTGTAACACCAGACGTAACAACCACCACGTGTACTTGGTAGCAATACCTGTCATGATGTGGAACCCTCAATCAGGGAGAAATAATATAAAGAGTAATAATAATAATAATGTTAACAGCACCTCTTGATTGAATGGCGAACATGCATTCGGCAAGTAGGAGGCTGTTAATAGGTAAGTCAGTATCTTATTTATTTTAACTTTCATTTGTACATACAGGTGACCCCGATTAATGCTGATAATTCGTTCTGTAAATACAGAGTGCTAAGTGAATCAGTGCTGAGTGAACACTGTATTCCCATAAGGTAACATTGTATTTGTGAGTTGTGATCTATGCCATAGGATATTTCCTAACCGATACTTCACAACTCCAGCTGGCTTCCGTTTTCTAGTCACACTGACCCAGCAGGTCGAGATGCTGAGGCTTTTGCAATTACTAATGGCCTAGCACAGATTCACAGATTGTTCATTTACCAACAAGAATACCGGACAATCCTAATCATACAGCCAATACACTTGATCTTTTTCTCACAAACAACCCTTCTAAGTACATGGTCGAAGTGAGAGGTCCTTTAGGCACTTCAGATCACAACTTGGTGATTGTCTCTTCTCCAATGGAACCTTTATCTCATGGCTATTCCCAACCTCGTGTTGTTTGGCATTACAAGGATGCAAAATGGGATGACCTGCGAGACTTCTTTTCTTCTTTTCCTTGGTCGGATTACTGTTTCAAAACTTCTGATGTCCACGTTTGCTCAGATCGTGTCAGTGAAATTAGTCTTGCAGGAATGGAATCCTTTATCCCACACTCCACTTTAAAATCTCGTCCTTTATCCAAACCTTGGTTTTCCAATAAATGTGCTAAGGCTATTCAAGAGAAGAACGTTGCATGTCGTAATTGGCTTGTTTCTAATTCTTCAGTTTCATTTTCTGCCTACACCAAAGCTCGCAACAATTTTAAAGCAGTTATTAATCAGTCCAAACTAGAGTTTGAACAGGCTAAGAGTAGAAAACTTGCTTCTTGCCCTAATGGTAGCCGAGCATTCTGGTCTCTTGCCAAAGCTATTGGCCGCAACTTTTGCCCATCTCTGCTCCCACCTCTGTCCAAACCAGATGGTTCTGTTGTCACTTCAGCCAAGGATAAAGCTGACCTGCTAGCATCCCATTTTTCTTCCAGCTCATGTATTAATGATTTAGTAAAACACCTCCCACCATTCCCAACACGCTCCATTCAATGCCTCCTGTGGTCTTCCGTCAAAAGGATATCAGAAGGATTTTGATGAATCTTGATGCTAAGAAAGCTCCAGGTCCTGATGGTATTTCTCCACTTGTTCTCAAAACCTGTGTTCCTGAACTTACTCCTATTCTTTGCCGCCTTTTTTCACTTTCTTATTCCAAAGGTGTTTTTCCTTCTGCTTGGAAATTTGCTCATATCCAGCCAGTTCCTAAAAAGAGTGACAAATCCCTCCCATCCAATTATCGTCCCATTGCAATTACTTCTACTCTTTCTAAAGTAATGGAGAAATCAATTAACTGCCAACTCTTAAACTACCTAGAAACCTTCTGTCTGATCAACAATCGCCAGTATGGATTCCGTCAGTCTCGATCCACTGGTGATATTCTGGCTTATGTTACCCATTTATGGACTAATTCAATGGAAAAGTTCGGTGAAACACAAGTAGTTGCTCTTGACATCTCAAAGGCTTTTGATAGTGTTTGGCATAAAGGTCTTCTAAACAAGCTTTCATCTTATGGTTTGTCAACTGTGTTTAGTAATTGGTTATCCAGTTTTCTCTCTGATCGCTCACTGAGAGTGATGGTAGATGGCTCTCTATCTTCTAACTTCTCCAGTAATGCAGGTGTCCCCCAAGGTTCAGTTCTTTCCCCCACTCTTTTCGTCTTGTATATTAATGACCTTCTTCCATTGACTGGCAATCTTATCCATAGTTTTGCCGATGATAGCACATTGCATTCCACTTTACAGTTTGAGAAACCTTGTCCTGCTCAATCAGCTTCAACTTCTTGAAAATCTGCTACCAATTCCTTAAATGCCGATCGTCAGGTAATTCTCCAGTGGGGCAAAGACAACTTAGTTGATTTCAACCCTTCTAAAACTCAGTCTTGTCTTATATCTCGCAAAAAGGATTCTTCTGCTCCTATGCTATCTCTCGGGACACTCCGATTTCTAGGCAAAATGATATATCTCTTTTGGGGATTACCCTGACTTCTAATCTCTCTTGGCACAAGCACATTACAAATATTGCTTCCTCTGCATTTAAAAAACTTGGTTTTTCTTTTTCGCTCTTGGCATTACTTTTCTTCCAAACAGCTGCTCACTCTGTATAAATCGCAAATCTGCCCTGCCATGGAATATTGTTCCCACATCTGGGGTGGTGCCCCCAAAACTCTCAGGCTTCTTGATTCCATTCAGAAGAGGGCAGTTAAGTTAATTAATGATTCATCTCTAACAGAGTCTCTCCACTCGCTTTCTCATAGATGTGCTGTTTCTGCTGCATGCCTCTTCTACAGATACTTCCATTGGCACTGTTCTTCTGAATTGGCTTCTATAATTCCTGCTCTCTCTTTTAAAAAAGTCCAAACACGTGCCGCCACCAGCCAACATCCATTTACTGTCCAACTTCAAACCCACAGAACCAACTTTTAATCTTCCTCATTTATTCATTCAACTGCCATTTTCTGAACAACCTTCCTTCATACGTATATCCTGAAAATTACAATCTACAGAAGTTCAAGTCCGATGTCAACAAATATCTTCTTTCATCTTCTCAACCTCCAAACCCAAGCACGGTACTAAGTACTATAGGTTCTAATACCTCTCGTGTTTGGGGTTCACATAAAAAAAAAAAAAAAAAAAAAAAATAATAATAATTATAATAATAAATGGTATTGAAAAGATGCACAAATGTTGGTCAAAATAATAAACAGATAATAATAATAAACAAGAAGGAAAAGGCTACCTATCTGATTGACATAGTGCTGGCAATCTGCAGAAAACCCATGGAGAAAAAATTAGGAAGTACACAAGAATATACAAGAATTTATACATATAAAATATTCTATATTACATAAGTATATAATTATGTGGTAAGTAACTACATTACATATCAAAATTAAACTTAAAATGTCAATTAAAATTATGAATTTATTAATCTAATGGCCCTGGGCTGTCAAGTTTTCGTATCTTTGGACTGAAAAATGTGTTGATTTTGGGTTGTGCTTTGTCCCTCTCCCTCTCATACAAAATCATGTAGGGATTAGTTTCTTTCTTTAAATTTCTTATTACCTTGGAACTTTGTTCCATGTCAGGGTCATTCTCCCAGAAATAATCACGTGTTTTTTCAAAGTGTTGGAAAGCTTCACTAAGTCCTTTTGCAGTCAGCATCTTTATCAGTTCTTCATCTGTAGGATCTTGATCATCTTTTTCCTCAATTGCATGCTCTTGTTCTTTTGTCATTTTCACAAATTCTTCATTAGAGGAGCTGTCAATGTTGATAATCGCTTGTGTGTCATCGTCAATTTCGTCCAATCCTGCTTCTTTTCTGAGCTGAACAATTTGCGCTTTAACATTCTCAACCTTTATGCCAGCGTTTCCCAAACTTTTTTAGTCACGGAACACTTTTCATCTCAATATATATTCACAGAACACTTTTCATCTCACAATATATATTCACAGAACACTTTTCATCTCACAAGATATTCACAGAACACTAAATTTTTTTTTTTTTGTCCTCGCCTTTTTCCCATTATTATATGGGGTCAGCGTTATTTTATTGTTTTGGCATGCAATTTTTACGGCCGGATGCCTTTCCTGACGCTCACAGAACACTTTAAATCTCACAATATATTTATGGAAAACTTATGAAACGAGTTTAGCGGGAGCCAAAGAAACTATTTGGTAATATTTTATTACATACGATGCACTGTGCATCAGGAGCATCTTTATTTCCAACACATGTAAAGCCAAAATTCAAATAACTGTCATCATACTTTTGTTTTGGTCTTTTATTAGTTGGTTCCTGGTTTTTCACTTTGGATTTTTGGGGAACAAAAGACTGCAATTGTTCATCCTCACTTTGAAGAGTGAAAATATTGTATTCGTTTTCATCGAGTGCAGTTTGCAATACTAGAAGTACTTTCTTCTCGTTTTAAAGTTCCTTTTTTCAATCACAAATCTATGGTCATATATTTTAATAATAATATTTCGATATACTAATGATCATCAAAAAAAATTTATACAAGGAAGTGAGTTTAGTTATGATATCGGTTTGCTTCCTCCTCTCTTTCAACCCGTGTACTCCAGGCTAAATCAGATACGAATGGCATACTAGATCATCACATTGCTACTTTTTCGTAGGTGTCATTACCTCTATGCAAAGTCCGCCAAAATAAAGTGTTCTATTTGATTATTAGTCTATGCCAGTATATTAACCAATAACCAAATAAAAGTAATTTGTTTAAGTAAAAGTAAACCAAATTAAGTAATAACCAAAAAAAAAATTATATTAAATATTATAATGATACAAAAGTGGTGTACGCTATAAATATGCAAAATTTATTTTATTTTTTTAAATTATTAATATGAATTTTTGTGGAATACTTGTTCACATCTCACGGAACACTAGTGTTCTGTGGAACACAGTTTGAGAAACGCTGCTTTATGCAGTCCTTCCAAACTTTCCTCCACACTCCATTCATGGTTTTCTGAATCACTTCATGCTAGGCACTTGAAATATTGTAGATGCCAGTTTTAATGTTGTCCGATTTCCAAAACCCCTTTAGGCGCGGCACATTTTTTCCAGTGTTGATGGCTTTAATAGCTTGGGAAAAGATGTTCCTTATGTAATAAGCTTTAAATGTGGCAATAACATCTTAGTTCATTGTTTGGATCAGAAATGTAGCATTTGGAGGCATGTAAAAAAATTTTTATATGATTGTTTAAAGTCCTGGCATGTTGTCAATGATCAGAATTGCTTTGTAATCAAGGTTATTTTTTGTAAAATATCTTTCCACTGCAGGAGAGAAGAATTCAGCATATCAATCAACAAAAAGAGGCCTGGTTTCCAAGCTTTTTTATTAGCTTTCCCAATTACAGGCAGGTTTGATTTAGTAAAACCTTTAAGAGCCCTTGGATTTTCTGAATGGTAAAAACTAAAAGGAGTTTTAATTTAAATTCTTCCCAGCGTTGCCAACCAACAATAAAGTCAACTGATTCTTCACTGTTCTGAAGCTTGGCATGTTTTTTTCTTCTTTTGATATGAAACTTCTTTTAGGCATTCATTTCCATAAAATGTCCTATTTCATCTATGTTAAAAACTTATTGAGCAGTAATAACACTTCTCTTCAATAATTTTAACAAGTCCTTTTTTGAAAGTTTCAGCTCCTTCTTGATCTGTACTTGTGGCTTCTCCCTGGACTGCTATGTAGATTATAGTGCTTTTTAAATCTATCAAACCAGCCCTTAATAGCATTAAATGGTTCCACTTTTTTTTTCGAGGTGAGCTTTCTTCAGATCTTCACATAGGCTAATCACTTTTTCTTTAATAATAATTGAACTTAACAGAATTCTGCATTGGATATTCATCTTCAATAAAATATTTAGAAGTCTCTCCATTTCAACCATAATAGCTGGCCTAGCTGTAATCAATTTAGTTGCTTGCAGTGGAACAGCTGCCTTTCCTGTGGCTAAATTTAATTCTTTATTTTTTATAATTGTTCGTATAGTTGAAACTGCCAGTCCTAAACTATTGCACACATCCACTTGTCATTGACTGGAATCGATTTGCTTCAAAACATCTAATTTAATTTTCAAACTCAATCTTTTACTTATCTTTGCAGTCTTCGTGCCACCTCCAGACGTTGCTTTTTCATTCCTATGCACCATTATTAACTCTTCAAAAATGTAACTGCATTTCATTAATTACGATACAGTACAATGGTTGAGTAAACTGTCAGTTGTGGACGATGTCTAACACTGTACTGAGTGATGACTACATTTTGGATAAATGCATATAACACAAATATTACAAGCAATACTGCATATTCCTTAACTTGATAATTTTTTCAAATGTTGATCTTAGAACTACGTAACAAGTCACTGGACTGCAATTAAATGTAGCGTGGGAGAATATTTCACTGAGCGTGGGGCAAAATTTCTCAAGTCGGTGTGGGAGACGTTTTAATGCTGTTTTGCTATTCATTTTCATGATATCGACTACATCAGATGAAACTTTTTGTTAAACATGCCAAAAATTCAATCCGTAAAATCAATCCTTCATTGGTAAAAGAGCATTATAGTGAGATACATATTATAATATAAGAACAGCGTTATAGTATATCAGCGTAAAGGAAACCGTGTTATAAAGAGGGCCTACTGTATTTAAAAAACTTATAAGTAATAGATAATTGGATGCTTGTATTAACAATAATAATTAATTGGTACAAGTTTTTGTTTTAGAGGCTGTCCTCTAGTACAGCCAAGTTTGGTCTGATGATGGGTTCAGGCAAGGTTCCTGAAATGTTGCCTAACTGTATAGTATATTTAGTCAATACGTTGAATAAACTAAATTAAAAAACTCACATGGTATAAATAGTGGCTATTTAGAGAGATACGTTTAAGCAACATTAACTTGCTATAGAACTGCAGAATAACTTTGAGTGGCATGATGTATCTGAAGATAAATAATTTTCAGGCACATGTAGAACTACAAAATATTTTTAGTTTTGAAACTTCATATAAAAAGCTGTAGAAGATGTTTCAGCAATAATTCTACAGAGTGGCATAGTGTTATGCTATTTTTATAAAGTCACTGGTATTATACAAGGTGTGATCAAAAAGCTCATGAATTGAACTAATATTTGGGAAATGGTGAAGCTTGCCAGCTATGCTATTTGGACAGATTGCCTTTGAAGTTGTTTCATTTATTATTTCTGCTCAAAAAAACAGTTATAAACATAAAATACATAAGTGAAACTATTAGTTCCCTTTCATTTTGCAGTTTACAAAACCATTGCGGAGTGGGAGATTAAATTTCAAAACATGCAGGCATATTCATGGTAATATGTTATGCACATAAATAAAAAAAAAAAAAAAAACCTACCTTCCATAATGGTTATTATAATTAACTTTACTACTATAATTAAAAGGACACAGAGACACATACAGGCTGTGATCAAAAAGTCAAGCGACAGAACTTTTTGAGAAATGAAGCTTAACAAGTTATTCAGATGGATCTCTTTCAAAGCAATCAACTTGACACTGTATACAACAATTTCAACATTTCTGCAGCTTCTGGAAGCACTCCTGATAGGCTTTTTTGGAATTGCTAATAGTTCTTGAGTTGTATTCTGAATAATTTCTTCAGTTTGCAAATCCATGACCTTTCAAAGGGACTTTAATCTTGGGAAGAAAAAATAAACCACAGTGAATTAAATCCAATGAGTATGGTGGACTACAGTAACAGAGTGCTTTGCAAGAAATTCTCAAATAGACAGCACCAAGTGTGCATGGCATTTAATGCAAGCACCAATTACTTGAAACTCACTTTTCTGACCATTTTTTTTTTTCCTGAATGGCATCACACAATTGCAATAGAACTGTTTTGTAGCATTACTGGTTCACTGTTTGACCATAGAGGACAAATTTATAATGAAAAATGTCCTGCAAATCAAAAAAACACATAAACATGCTCTTCATATTTGATTGAGATTGCTTTCAGTTTTTTTTTTGGCCTTGGAGAAGATAATTTTCTACTGAGAGTAATAGGGATTTGGGAATGTGTCACAGTTCCAAACCTTGTGTTTTTGTGTTAAAACTGACTTGCATCTCATAAGAAATACTAGTTTCACTAGCAACTTGGCAATAATTAAACAGCAATCAATCCTGAACAGATCACAAACATGAGCAATTAAATCAATAGTTTTTGAAACTGAAGGGTGGAGAGAGAGGACCATCTTCAATAGAAAACATCTTTAAACTATGAGAACCAATGAAAAGTCTCTGAATGTCATAACATATCTTCTGATAGCTGTTGTATTTTGTAGGCTTCTGCTACACTTTCCATAATTTGAAACAAAAATGGATGAAAATTCACCCTATAGTAAAATCACTATTTTAAAATGCAGAAAAATAGATAAAGCAGCTTATTACAATTAAATAATTAAATTCAATATAGTTATATATAACTATATTGAATGGCTGACTGACTGCAGTTAAATGGGTGATTCAGGTGTTGCTACATCTAGATGCACTATGATGCTGCAATTTCAAGATAAAAAGTATCCTTGAACAGTTTAATCACACCTCATACTAGTAAACAAAAAATATTAATGGAAATTATATATGATAAGATATAATACATATTAATCAATACATGTGATTTATTTTTTTTTTATTATTAAAAGTGGATATTTATTATTCTTACAGGAAAATCTAGCATATCTGGCTTATCAGAATGTGGATTCATCTTCACAAGAGTTAATGACTGGGTAGTTAAACAAAGACGATGTGATCCTGTTATGTTTCTACTACTTCCAAGGCCTTTATTTTTTACAGTCACTTGCCACACATGTTCTGTAATACAGTGATATGGTTAAAGCAAATGAAATTCAATTCAGGTGCTTCAGATAGTAGTACAGCATTTAAGCAGGCTGTGCTACTGTCTGACATTTGTACATTGGAAATCATGGATTACCATGCTTATGCTTAATATCAATAAGATGTAATAAATACAGCATTATAAAAAATAATCGCAGAAGCAGTTATTTGACACCTTTCTGAATTGCAATAATCATACAATCAACATGGATTGAAATCACACATACCTTTTGTGCACCCAGAATTTCTAATTTATATTGATACTGTACACAAGACATATGAAAAATTAATAAACCACCATATTAGTATTAGCAACAGTTTTAATAAAATGATGCTTATATCAAGCTTATATAGCACAGCTAAAGAAAAAAAAAAATAAATCCATTTCACTTGCTTCTAATTGTCCACCCTTTTCACTTATTTTGTATAATCCTCTAAATTTATTCAAACCATTAAACACCTCAATCATATCACCTTGCAGGTGCCTAGTCTCCAGACACTGCAATTTCCAGAACTTAAGCCTTTCTTGGTAAGAGTAACCTGTTGTTCCCCTCGTCAATCTCATTGCCTTTCTCTATACTCATTCCAACAGCTCTATGTTCTTCCTAAAATGAGGCTTCCAGACCTATATGCAGTACTCAAGGTGTGGCCTGACCAATGCCTTACACAAAGGAATAAAAAAGGTAAAAAGGTAAAGTGCAGCCATTATCAACCCACTGCAGGATGGAAGCCTCCTCAACAATTCATGCTGAGGGAAATGAACCATAATCTGCCACGCTGGTCCAGTGCGGGTTGGCAGATCGACCGTATTCAGCAGTCAGGGGTTTGAACCCCGGTCTACTCAAAGAGCGTGTACTACTTAACTCCCGCTCATGACCACTCGGCTACGGAGGCCTACACAAAGGAATAATCACCTCCTTATCCCTGCTAGCAAAATTCCTGTATATCACTGATAGGACTGAGGACATGAGCTGCACTGGCAGCTCTGCATTGCTCAAAAAAACTTCATATCTGACTGCACAATTACCCCCAAGTTTGTTGGCTAATTACAGTTTGTACTACTCATCTGCTTCACCCTTCAAACTTCTTCTAAATCCTCATATCATAACAAAAGGTTAGATTACCCCTTTTGTTGCTTTTTATAACTGGATAGATTTTATCAGATCCAGGTGTTTTTACTTTTAGCTGTGTGACATTTGTACATTGAAAATATCCTGTACAAATGTCATACAGCTAAAAGTATGACATTTGTATATCCAGCTATCCTGTAGTTATCATAAAATTATTTAACTCCCAGTCAGAATTAGGTGGACGTCTGGACTTCATCTCTAATAGCTTCCTGTGTGAATGTTGATGAAAAATATGTTTTCCATTTACATAATCTAATCGTCAACAGTTTCATGCCATTCATATAAAAAATACCAATGTGATCCACCCATTTCCTTCTAGCACACTAACATAAGCAAAGAATTCTTTGCTACTTTTCTTTGCACACTTAGCCAAAGACTTCATAATCTGTCTCAGCATGCTTACCCCATTAGTAACTTGATTACATTAATTTATAACTGTAGGATTGTATGTTCCTGAAAATCATTAGATGCACTTTTCTTATCTACTACTAAACTCACCAGTTCATCTGGTATCCATTTTGGTCTAAACCTTGAACAATAAAATATTTATTTTGAACTGGAAAAGTGCCAACATTTCCTCACTCTACAAGAGTGAGTTAAAGAAGTGGTGGGCAATTATAGACTAGTGAGTCTGACTTCTGTTTTTGGTAAAGTAAATCTAAATATAGGACCACCTGACCAAGAATGGCATTGTAAATGAGTCTTGGAATGATTTTTATGAAAGTGAAGTGTTGCCTTGCGAGTCTGGTAAATTCTGATGAGGTAATAAATCAGATGGATGCAAGAAACAACTTTAACATTCTATATCTGGATTTCAGTAAGACTTTTGATAGGCTGCTAACTTTCAATTCCGCATGAGAAGTTATTGTGTAAATTATATAATTATATCAGATCAGGATTAGGGAGTGGTTGAAGGACAGGTGATAGAGGGTGGTCATAAATGAGACCACCCTCTACTCCTGTGTATTCCTCAGAGTAGATTGGTATCCCTCAGGGATCAGTGCTCAGACCTTTCTTGTTTCTTACCTTAAATGACATCCAGGTAGGAATATAGAGGAAGCCATTGAAGTTTTCTGATTACACTTAAATGTTGAAAGGGTGGCTAACAATTGAAACCAGGCTATGGCACTTCAGAAGGATTTGGACTGATTGCAAAAATATGGTCACAAAAATAGTAGCTAAAGTTTAAAAGCTACCAAATGTAATTAAATACATTTTTTTATTGCTGCTAAGTACGATACAAGTATTAGGAGCAATAATACTCGTCACGGCAACATGGCCAGGAGTTTTACATTAAGACAGAAAATGATACATAAAATGATTAAAAAGTGAGAAAGGGAAAAGTTACACAAAATTAAAAAGCATATAAAAATGAAATTATAACAAATAGGAAAATATAAAGAGAGAGAGAAAAAAAATGAACGTCGTAGCACAAATCAAGAACAATTAAAAACAATGGCAGGGAGGTTGACTCAAAAATCAAGCCATGGATTGTTATTGCTGCTCACAAACACAGTGCAATAGGGATTGAAGAGGTGGATGGCTGGTGTCGATGTTTAGTAATCTGGCACAGTTTAAGCCACAAGATTTAGATAGAGTTATTCCAGTAGGGTATTCATCTAAGGGACAGAAATCCAGTTGTAGTTTAAAGATGAAGAATTAAAGGATGTTCAGGATGTGAAAGAATAGGGGATTATGATCATCATCATCAGCCATTTTCAATCCACTGCAGGATGAAGGCCTCTCCAGCAACTTTCCCATTCCTTCTGTTTTGAGCACTGGCCATCCATTTACTACCCACAAACTCATGAATTTCATCTATCCATCTCCGCCTTTGTCTTCCAGGTTTTCTTCTAGCTCCTCTTGGGTACCATTCTATTATTTTCTTAGTCCATCTGTCATCACATCTTCGAGCTATGTGTCCTGTCCAAGACCATTTTAGTTCTTTAGTTTTGATAAGAATGTCCTTTACTTGAGTTTGCTGCCTAATCCATGTGTTTCTCTTCTTATCTAACAGTCTGATTCCCAATATAATTCGTTCCATTCTTCACTGTGTAGTTCTCGGCTACTCTTCCATTCTTTTAGTGAACATAACATTGGTTCATATATTGGTTCATTATTTTACGTTTCAGACAAACTAGGATATTGCTCTTCAGTATGTGACTATATTTCCAGAATGCCATCCATCCAAAATTTATTCTTCTCTTGACTTCCAGCCATTTATCATTATTATAGCTAATAACTTGTCCTAGATAAGTATATGACTTCACCTTTTCAATTACTGCTCCTTCAATCATTATTTCTCTTTCTGTGGTATACTTTTTCATCATTACTTTTGTTTTAGCCATATTCATCTTTAGTCCAAAATCCTTACTAACTGTGCATAACTGATTAAGATTTTCCTCTAATTCTTTGGGATCATGGCTTATGACCACAATGTCATCTGCAAATCGTAAATGGTTTAGGTACTCTCCGTTCACACTGACTCCTTTCTGCGACCAGTCTAATCTTCTGAAAGCTTCCTCAAGGGCAGCAGTAAACAGCTTCGGAGATATTGTGTCTCCTTGTCGAACTCCTTTCTCAATTGTAAATTTCCTACTGTGTTTGTCTAGTCTAATAAAGGAGATAGCACTCTCATATATTTTCTTCAAAATCATAATATGCAGGGTATCTATGGCTTGTCTTTCCAGTGCCTGAAACATTGCCTTATGCTGTATGGAGTCAAATGCCTTTTCATAATCCACAAATTCCAGGCATAATGGTGTTTTTTTATTCATTTGCTTTCTCCATTAGCTGTGATATTACGTGAAGGTGATCCATAATTGAGAATCCTGTCCTAAAGCCAGCTTGCTCTTTCGGTTGATTCTCATCAAGTATTCTTTCTAATCTGTTAGTAATGACCCTTGTGAACAACTTGTAGATGTAGGATAACAAGCTAATTGGTCTATAATTTCCAATTTCTGATTTATCTCCTTTCTTATGCAGCAAAACTATGATTGCATTATTCCACTGCTTAGGCATCACACCTTTTCTAATGCACTTTGTGAAGAGCCTTGCCAGTTTTTGTGTTATGTCTCTTCCTCCCAATTTTAACAACTCTACAGTAATTTCATCTTCTGATTCTTCATTTTCTTCAATGCATGTTCTACCTCATCAGGAAGAATATTGGGTATGCCATATGTGTTGCTACTTTGCAATCCATCTTCCCCACAGCTGGCATCATTCCCTCGCTCCTTCTATAATTCTCTATAGTAGTCTTCTGCTATTTGAATTATGCCTTCTCTGCTGTTTATAAGTACACCATCGCTATTCTTCAGTTTCAGTATCATTTGTCTTTCTGTATTACTGCTCATGGCTGCTGATTTAAATCCTTTGTTTTCCCTTAATGCTTGTTCTACTTTTCTTGTGTTAAATCTTCTTATGTCCTCTCTGAGTCTCTTTCTAATGGCTTTGCATAACTCAGTATACTCAATTTTCTCCCTGTCAGTGTTTTTCTTGCTCTTCATTTGTCGTCTTCGGTTCATCATGACAAGTGTTTCTTGACTAATTTTTTCTTCTTTGGATTTCTGTTTCCCTATAGGTTTCTTGGGCTTTATCACTTTCAGAAAGTTGTAATATTCCTCATCGATATCTTGGTCCTGAGCAGTCTGCAGAAGCTCAAACTTGTTTTTAAGTTCCAGTACATACTGCTTTTTCTCCTCCTCAGTTATCTCAAAGACCTTTGTATTATTTACTCGAGTCAGTTTTTTCCTTTCCTACAGCTATATCAAGTGTACATCTTACCATTCTGTGATCACTTCCAACATTTACCTTATTCAGGACAGTAAGATCATTCACAATATATCTTCCATTTGGACTCTTCCATGTCCACTTTCTGTTCACCCTTTTCTTGAAAAAAGTGTTCATTACTGACAGTCCTTGAGATTCTGCAAATTCCACAAGTCTTTCACCTGTTTCATTTTTTTCACCAATTCCAAAATTTCCTATAGTTCCCCTTTCTGCACTGTTTTGTCTTTTTCCAACCTTAGCATTGAAGTCGGCCATAATAATTGTGTAGTGGGTTTTCTGCTCATCTAGAAGACTCAATTTCGGTGTACATTTCTTCAACCTCTTCATCATCATGGCTCGATGTTGGTGCATAAATCATTATAACCTTTAGCTTGTACCTCTTAGGGGATTATGATACAGAGACAAAGTTCAACACGCAGTGTAAACAGGGATCGAGAAGTACACATGGTGTATAGATATGACTTAGCACAATTTAGCAAGTAAAGAGGAGGTCATTATCCCTCTCTATATTATGATGTGAGACCACACTTTGAATAATATATCTAGGTTTGGCAGACATATCTAAAGAGAGAGATATATAACTACTAAAATGCAAAGAAAAACAGAAAAGAGTTCTTTACCTATGTAAACTCTAGAAGGAAAGGGATGAATCAGATTGGTCCACTGGATATTCATGGTTCAACTGTTGATGATCCTGCTCAAGGCGGCTAACAAACTAAACGAGTATTTTGCATCTACATTCACACATGAGGAGTTATTCAGGAAGGGGAATGCCAGAAGTGAAGTAAACTCTGGCAGTGAGCTAGATGATTTTGTAATAACTGAGAGGAAAGTGGAGGAGAAATTGTTGAGGATAAACACAAGAAAGGCAACTGGGGTGGATGGAATCTGTCCAATTATATTAAAGGAGACGGCAAAGGAAGTAAGCAAACCCTTAGTCATAATTATGAGAGCTTCCCTGGACTCAGGGGAGGTACCCATGGACTGGAGATGTGCAAATGCGACCCCAATCCACAAAGGAGGGTCAAAGGGAGACAAGGTAATTACAGACCTGTTAGTTTAACTTCTGTTCCAGGGAAATTAATGGAGGCACTGGTTAAAGAAATATTGCAGGATCATCTAGACAAGACTTCAGTTATAGCTCGGACACAGCATGGGTTTGTTAAGGGGAAGTCTTGTCTGACTATTTTTGATTGGATACTATGATGTAGTCACAAAGGAACTGGATGCTAAGAATAACTTTGATATCATATATTTGGATCTTAGAAAGGCCTTTGATACTGTTGCATATGGAAGACTGCTGCACAAATTGGAGCAGTGTGGCATTGGAGGCAAATTGCTGCTATGGATAAGGGATAGTTGAGTGAGAGAAGACAGAGTGGTAATCAACGGATACTGCTCTTCATGGATTAATGTTATTAGTGGAGTCCCTCAGGGTTCGGTCCATTGTTGTTTTCTGTATTTATAAATGATATTGATGATGGTATATCAGTCTTAATGTCCATGTTTGCAGACGATACGAAGGTTGGCAGGGTTGTTAATGACACCAATGACAGTACACTGCTGCAACAGGATCTAGAAAAGTTGAGCAGATGGGCTGAGAGGTGGCAAATGAAGTTTAACATTGATTGACAAATGTAAAGTACTACATATGGGAAGCTGTAATCCCAGAGTAACGTATCAATTCTGTGGTACCACACTGACAGTGGTAGAGAATGAAAAGGACCTGGGGGTAATTGTTCAGGCAGGTATGAAGTTTTCTGAGCAGTGCAGATGGTCTGTAAGAGTAGCTCATGGTGTCTTGTCAATGATATACAGGAATTTTTCTAGCAGGGATAAGGAGGTGATTATCTCCTTGTATAAGGCAATGGTCAGAGCACATCTTGAGTACTGTATACAGGTCTGGAGGCCTCATTTTAAGAAGGATGTAGAGCTGTTCCAACGAGTACAGAGAAGGGCAACAAGATTAGTGAATGGAACAAAGGGTTGCTCTTACGAAGAAAGGCTTAAGTTTTGCAAATTACAGTGTCTGGAGACTAGGCACCTGCGAGGTGATCTGAGGTGTATAAAGCCTTGAATGGTTTGAGCATGCTCAATGCTGATGGGATTCTTCCTCTTGCTCAGAATAATCGACTGTGAGGGCATAAATTCAAATTGAGGAAAGACAGTTGTAGGATAGATGTTTGGAAGTTTGCCTTTAGCCAGCGGGTGGTTGATTGCTGAAACAAACTTCCATCTGTCATTGTAGAAGTTGTTAGCTTAAATACATTCAAGGCAGAACTTGACAAACATTTGGAGTGAGTGGATGGGTGAAATAAGGGTGTTTTTTTTTTTTTTTTTTTTGGCTAATGCTATATAAGCTTGCTTACTTTCATCGTGTGCCTTTGCTAACGCTAATGCTAAATTCTCTTCCATTTTCCTCTCAGTTATTTCAAATTCATTGTGATCTTTTTTAGAGTTTGATAAACTTCTGGCTTCCACTTCTCTCCAGAATTCTTTGTGTGTGAATGCAGATGCAAAATACTCATTCGGTTTGTCAGCTAACTGAGCAGGATCATCAACAGTCGGACTACTGATATCAAGTGGACCGATCTGATTCATCTCCTTCCTTCTAGAGTTTACAAAAAGAAAAAGTCTTTGCATCCTTTTCCAGAGATTTCTCGTAATCTGCCTTCGCTTGTCTAACCTCCTTTGTGACTTGAGTACAGACTAGTTTATATCTAACAAAGGCTTCTGTGTTGCCTGATAATTTATGTATCCCAAGCATTTTTATTCTCTGCTGCGAGTCTCATTAGTTCTTCTGACATCCATTTAGGACACAACCTTGAACAGTATTTGTTAGTTGGTATGAAAAAGCCTAGAAGCTTCAAAGATTAATTCTCGAATGCTTCCCATTTAGAATTTGATGTTGGTAACATCATCAGTAGTTGGTCCCACTGTATAGAATTTAAAAACTGTCTGAGACCACCATAGTCACCTTTACGAAAGCAAAAACCATTCCCCTCACCCCTGATAGTAGTTCCATTTTTTAAGTAAATTCCCCATCAATACACTGTGATCACTGCCACCTAGTGATTCCTTTATCCGCTGATCCTTAATGCACAAACAATCACTGCTGTTAATCAGATCAAGAGTTCTACTCCCTCTGTTTGCCGCTCGAACATGCTACTGTAGAAAACAGTCATCCAATAAAATCACAAAAGTTTTGCTAATGTGCAAGTGACCAACCCACAAGTTTCAGTCAATATATGGAAAGTTAAAATACCCATTATAAGAAATTGTGATTTGCTGGCCCACTATTTCTCTGTACCGCTGTTTGATGTACTTATCATAGTTATTAGGCCTATAACACACTCGTCTCATTTTTGCTTTTTCACTGCTTATGCTGCACCAAACTGACTCAACACTGCAATGGACACCCATATCAACTGGACTTTCTTAGATTTTATGTGTTTCTTAACTAATAATAACCCCTCCTCCTTTCCTATTCTGTCTATTCTTTCTGTACACATTGTACTTCCCAAATTCCAATTCTGCATTCTTTATATCTGTGTGACACAATGTCTCTGATATCCCAACAATATCTGCTTTTGATGTTTTGACTAATACCTCAAATTCATCAAATTTGTTTACTAAATTCCTAGCACTGGTGTACAAGCAAGTATACATGCACCTGTTCTTATTCTTAGCTACCCTACACAGCCCATGTATTTACTTGGTCCATGATAACTCCTAGCAGTCCTTTAATTTCCCAGCAACTTACTTTTCAGGCTGCTGCTCGTTCCAATAAAAGCTGTGCAAGAATCACTTTCACCTCTGCCTGCAACTATTGTTAATCCATTGTCAGCAATTGATGACTTAACCAATACTTCAGATTTATAAAATTCATTGACTCTTCTCCTAGTATTAGTGTATAAAATGCAAGTGCACCATGTGTTTGTTTATGCTTTTAGAAACTGTAACACTGCATAACTGGCTGTTTAATAAAGTCTCTTAGCATATCTTGTAAATTCCCTCCTTCCCTGGTTATTGCATGTCCAAATAGAAGCAATGCAAAGATTTCACCTTGCTTATGGCTATCATTGAGTTTTTAGTTTTTATAACCCCAAAAGTAGCAGTTCTACAATACACTTGATAGCACTGGCAAATATTCAAGCATATTCCATTCCTACATATAGACATATATAAATTTATCTATTTGGTTAATGGGCACAGACCACAATGAAAAAAATTCTTCACAAGCTTTATACAATCTCTTCAGAGCTAACATGGTTGAGAAAGCTCTCATCATAAACTCCCTCTTATCATGCCTTGGCAAAACTCCAGCCAATTTAAAATTCAGTTCTATCTCCTGCCTTTTTCTATACATCACCTTCTATCTATGAAATATAGCCTCAAATTACCTACACTTAATATCTAGTACCTGCATATACAAAAATTACCATTTGTGCCCTTAAAAGAATAATTATTCTACAAATACATAATGAATATCCAAAATCTCTACAAAAAAAAAAAAAGACAAAGCATATCCTTAGATTAATTTCGGCCATGACATGGGGTGCCAATCAATACACTTAGCAGTTCTTAAAACTGGACTGCCATGTTCTCTAGCTAGTTTTGGAGCTGTTCTATAGCTATGTATCTAGCAGGATACATAGTGACAGATGATTACAGTAAGGGGTAAACAGTAAAAGTAGGTGCTGGGCCCTTCTTCTGCTGGTTATTTAATTACCCGGAATTACAACATACATTGTATGTTGTAATTCTGGGTGATTCACTTGTCTGCAAAACAGGAAACACTGTATGTAATAGGTCCAGAGTATGTCTTACAGACACAGAAGTTAGCAGGCACCAGTAAAATATTGTTTTACTGGTCCACTCTGTTTGTGTATTCATTATACTTATCACAGATATTTGGCTCTAACAGAGTCCTACTCTCAATTTTGTTTCCCTAATACTTACGTCATACCAAACTGACTCTATATTCTGTTTTAGAATCTATGTGCTTCTTAACTAAAAGCCTAATTTCCCCCGTCATGTTTGTTCTTACTGCAGATATTGTACTCACTATATTCAAATATTGTATTCTCTATATACATATAGATATATCATCTATATATATAACATAATGGTTAGTGATATTCCTATTTCCAGAAGCCTTTCTGCAACATCCACTGCTCTATTTTATTGACTGCACATTGAATTTACATACCATTTAATGCAGCTCATGTTTTGGGAGTGCCATGGGATAATGAGGTCATCAGCATAACAGTATGTTTAAACAATAACAGGAATATTGTGTAACTTAAAATTTATTCTGAGTGTAAAAAAATGGTGCAGCACTCTTTCTTCCTGAGTGAAAAACTAAGTAAGCATATTTTGATTACAGACATGAAAAGTATGGCAATGAAGGAAGCTGTATGAGAAATGGCAGATCCTTGTAGATCAAGCACATGCAGATCTCAAAAAAATACCAAAGTACCACATGGTGTCAAAGAATGTTTGGACAGCAAGACATACCACGACCAGGTGCTCTTTTCTGGTGAAAGCATTCTGGATCATTGTCTCTACCCTTACCATGATATATATATATAAAAAAATGGATATTTTTTTTTTTGAAATCCACAATGATTTTCACTCATTACCAAATGTAACTAAGCTTTTTTTTTTTTTTTTTGGTAGTTGTTGGCGCATAGGCTTCTGTGGCCATAATGCACCTCCCAAGGTTTTTGCAGTACTTTGATCCAAGCCCAAGGCGGGAATCAAACCCACGACCTTTGGGTTGCCAGGCAGGCACTTTACCCACTCGGCTAGCCCGATCGGTGTAACTAAGCTACCATTTAAACTAGTGGGAATCATTTTATCCGATCTGACGTTTTTTTTTTGTAACTTGGAAAACGCAAGAACAGCTGGATGACACAAATGATTTTCAGAGAGAACTGGTTTAAGAAAATAAGCAAGGAAAGCAGGACATTTTCTTAACCACTGCAGAATAAGATAGAATATCCCACCAGAACTAGGAGCATTGTTATTTAGCTATTTAAGTCTTCTAACACCAACATAATAAATTACTGATTATAAGGGAATAAACAGATGGTGTAAAAATTTATTCTGTATCTTACTGCTACTGCTTTAGTCCACTGAAAGGCTTTATGATAAACATTCACTGCAGATAATTTGGAGAACATATCTGCAAATGCATTTATTATTACATATTATTATATTATATATAATATTACTTTAGGAGATGATATGTCCTGTCCAGTTCAATACAGGAGTACAGGAGATGATGACCCAATAAGTTTTTAGCTGCTCTACTAATGTGCTGCTTTTCCTCTATAAGCCACATTCACATTATCTTGTCATCTTACAACACTAAGACCTTCCCCTAAGTCTCTGGGCAAGGCAGTTTTATCACCACTTTTCCTGAACAAAGATCTTGTTAAGTTACTGTTCACCATTTTTCCTTGATCAGTCTGCTTTCACATTTCTCTCCCTGATACCTGGTTTTGGTTGGCTCCCTTTTATTTCACTTGTGACAATATCTAGGTGGTGCTGGTTCTCCTTGCAAAACAAACCATGGTGGATATCCACCTTATCATTCTTTTTTTGGAAGAGGTAGAAAGCATTTCTTAAGTTTTGAAGGCAGCCCTCTCACAGGATGTATGCTGATTTCTCAGCTCCCTGTTTCCCTCTTTCATATCACTAAAAAAACAGCCCTAGCTGAATTTGTCAATGCTCAATTTCAAAAAAGGAAAGAGGATCTTTTCACAAAAATCCATCCCTCAGACTTCTAGCTAGAGGCTTGAGTAGATTTGGTCTTCTCTCATCCACTGATGCTATGTTCAAGAACTTTTCATGTTGTAACATGCTGTCTGAAATCTCAATTTCATTTTCAATTAAAGTGGCTAATCAACTCCCTTCCAAACGTCTCTGCAATAGGACCTGATGGTATTGTCAGCTGCTGACTCAAAATCAGCAGTTTTTTTTCTTTCTAGACATCTTGGCAAATCTTTACAACTAAACTCGCACTTAAGCTTATGTCCTCCAGCATGCAAAACCACAGGAGTCAAATGAATTCAGGTTTATCTCTATTTGCTCCCTTTGGACAAAATTCTATGGAAATCTCTTTCTAGGCAACATTTTGTTTCTAGATCAGTATCAATTCACTATGGCATCTCAGCACATTCAACTAAACATGTCTTTTTCAACTCATTTCCATGATTTATGCAAACTTGGCAGAAAAAAGAAAAATCTGCACCACTACTTCAATATCACTGCTGCCTTCGACTCAGTTACAGATATGATATCTCTGCTCCAGAACTAATACTGCATCTCAGGACCTCTGCTAAAAATGGTTCAACAGTTATTCACCTCAGCCATATTCACTTCAGCCATATTCTATATGGCTGAGGTGAACAAGCTAGAGGCTTGGGTAGATTTTGTCTTTTCTCATCCACCGATGCAATGCCTACATTCAAGGACTTTTCATGTTGTAACATGCTTGCCTCGGTCATATTCTATATGGCTGAGGTGAACTATAATATCAGCCTTTTCAATTCATCATATAGGGCTCAACAACCGATTGACCTTGGATTAAATGCATGTTTTGATTTGCATGTCAATCCCACAAAGACCAAGTATCTACTGCTTGCTTCTCTGACAATCTCCTCTTTCCTACAAGTTAGAATCCAGTCTAAATTAATGCCCCCTGTAAATAAGATTAAATTCTTCGGAGTGCATCTGGATTCTAAACTTCTCTTCACAATCCATTGCACAAAGCTTTGGTCCACCATTCTAACATTTTAGTTTATGAAGTGCGACCTTGCTCTCATTCATAATCCGAATACTACACAGAAATATTCTGCTATCTATCTCCTACCTCACTTCCTCTATCACTAATCTGGTCTTTAATCTTGAAATCCACCCTTCAGCCAGTCAGGTTGGCCAATTATTTTCTCATCAGATGGTTAAATGCCAAACTTGGACATCCTATTATGTCATCTCAACATCAACTGTTACAAAAAATTGAAATGGTGCCTGTGCCCTGGCCAAAGTGATTTCCTTAATATCTGGAACTTTCTTCAGTGGCAAATTCCACTCAAGACCACTAGAGCCACTTCGTCTTTTCAGTCTGAACTCTACAGAATAAGCAGATTTGATTTTTCATTCAACAACTCCATCAAGCTAGCCAACAGCTTCGATCTTGAATCTAATGTCATGATTCATGACATAGTGTACAGAAAAAGTATATTAGATTCTCTCATATCTAACTTTTGCGGACTTGTTATCTCCAGTTTCATTGAACTTGTTAATTTTTATTTATTTTATTTCTTTGTTACAGCTACATTTACCTATTTTATATATTATTATTGTCACTTAATTTATGTAAATCCCTCTAGCTTGACTGTACCGGGTTACTGCCCTTACTTTATCGGATAGCAGTAAATGATTTTATAAATACGTTTTAATTTTTCTACACGATTGTAGTAGAGCAAACATTAACTGCAGCCAGTATCTGTATTGTGTTGTGTGTTCCATTATCAATGTACTGAGTGCCAATAATTTTGGTATCAAATGCAATGTCAGCAACACATCTGTGAAAGTTTGCTCCAGAAAATTATGATTTTGTTTAAATTAGTTGTTTGGATTCGACTGATCACTGAACAGGTCTGTTAACACTGTTGAATGTGAAAAAGAGTTCCAGCAATCTATAACATTTATGGGCTGCCAATATTAAGTACCAATTCACAGTTGGAAAATTATAATGGTCCAATTGTAGAATACAGTGTCTGACTTTCCTGCTGTTGAGTAAGTGTGGTGCCACTGGAAAATTTAATGCACTGGAAAACTCCAACAGAGTTTTCCAGTGCATTAAATTAATTTATAACACAAATTCTTCAATTAGGTAACCTCTATATTTCTACACTTGACAGAATCAATGACTAGGCAATATGTATAAAATATATTAATACAGTGCTAAAATATATTCTATACAAAAATATCTTGAGAACCAAGGAGCTAATCCCCCAGCATATCCTTCCTTATCATTTGTAGACAATTTTGAGAACGTAACCCCACAAAGAGTGAGATGCTGCTATATTAATCAATTTTCTGATAGGGATTTTATTAAGGCGAGTTGCACAATGAAACATCACAGACATTTTCTACTACAAATCTCATTATTTAAAACATTTCCTTTCACCTATATTTGAGAGAGTGCATTCAGCGTGTCATAATAATTTTTAGAATGTTGAAAAACAACAACATTCCAAAATCCTCAACATTCTGAAAATTTGTAAATAATGGTTGAAAAGTAAAAATCTGGAATTTATAGCTAAAAACAAACACTTACCTTTTGGGCTGAACTTTAAAGTTGTAAATCAGAACAAACCTCAAACTTTTACCAAAAATTTTTATTCCATGCACATAAACTAACCTCAAATAAATAAAACTGTGCATCAAACAGTGTTGTCGCCAACAATCCAGAGTTCAAAACAGTGTGCTGAGAGACTCAAGCAGTTATTAACTTCATGTGCTCTTACTTTCAGCACTTGTTTATTACATGCTTAACATGTTTGCATCCACCTACAATTGAGATAGTGCATTCACTGTTCTGTAATTTTCTAAACATTGAGAAACAATAACATTGTGAAATCCTCAACATTCCAAAAATTCATAAATAATGGTTGAAAAGTAAAAGTATGGAATTTATAGCTAAAACTGAATGCTTACTTTTGGGTTGAGCTGAAAATCAGGAAAGAGACCTCAAAATTTAACAAGAGTTTATTCAATGTACATGAACTAACCTTAACACAAGCAAAAAACAAATGAAATTGTTACCAAGCTATACAAAAACCAAGCATTGCTGCTAATAATAGCCCAGAGTTCAATCAGTGTGCCAAGAGAATCCAGCAATTATTAATTTCATGTGCCTTTAATTTTAAGTACTTGTTTATTGACCATCTAAGAATGACTGCCCATATGTATTATGGCACATCACTTGTAGTGTCATTTGACACACGTGTCAGAAGTAGCAAATGCGTTAAGGCGCTACTTACTTCATTATATTAATCATTAAAATCTTCATTAATTTTACGCAATTCTAGCAAATTTTGAGATGTCACATCACAGATTTCACTAAAGTATGCTGGCAGCACTCATTCAACGGACAATGTCTTAATACCAAAAACAGTTTTATAGTGGAATAATGACATTTTGTGCGCCTAAGTATAAAGGATTTTGAGCTTAGAAACACACAGAGAAACAAGATTTACAAAATCCTTTTATGAACTCCTGGGTCATTAAAATACTCAAGGAAATTGTACAAGTCCAGCATATGAAAGAACTACTTCAAAAGATGAAAATTAGTGTGGCGTAATCAAATAATTTTTACAAAACTAAAACACTTTTATACCACACTGAAGAGGTAGTTGAAATTATAACAATACAAGGTGTGGCCTTTCAAGGCCACACCTTGAGTACTGCATACAGGTCTGGAGGCCTCATTTTAAGAAGGATATAGAGCTGCTGGAACTAGTACAGAGAAGGGCAACGAGATTGGTGAATGAAACCAAGAAAGGGTTGCTGTTACCAAGAAAGGCTTAAGTTCTGCAAATTACAGTATCTGGAGACTAGGCACCTGCAAGGTGATCTGATTGAGGTGTATAAGGCCTTGAATGGTTTGAGCAAGATCAATGCTGATGGTATTCTTCGTCTTGCTTAGATTACTCACCTGAGGGGGGGGGCACAAATTCAAATTGAAGAAAGACAGTTGTAGAATAGATGTGCGGAAATTTGCTTTTAGCTAGCAGGTGGTTGATTGTTGAAACAAACTTCCATCTGTCGTAGTGGGGGTCAATAACTTAAATAAGTTCAAGGCAGACCTAGACAAGCATCTGAAGTGGATGGATGGGTGAAATGGGAATTTTATTATTTTAATTTTTTTGGCTGATGCTATATAAGCTTGCTTTCCTTCATCATATGCATCTACAAATGCTAATGCTGACAAGGTCTGCCAAATACAAACAAAAATGAAAATAATAATTAGATAAATTTCAGAAATAAATAAATAAACAGAAGCCTACAACCACCCAAGAGAAGCAAAGCAGCAAGGTTTCCTGCTTAAAGTTGGCACAACTACTATTGGAAACAAGCTAGGAGAATCCCCTACTTCACCTAACCCAAAGGCAAATGCAGACCTACTAGAGAAGAAAATCCTAAAAAGAAAGTTTGGGGTACCACAGTGACCACTTTATCAAGAGGCATCAGCCCTGTGGAAATTCCCAAACACTTGCATTTCTGTTATGGTTTGTTAACAGCAAAAGAAACATAGATGTCCCAATGCAACCAATCGAAACAAACACAACAGAAAACACCTTAAGTTACCATTTATTTCAGAAATTTTTATTTTCATTTTAATTTTTGCTTGTATGAAGATGGCATTGACACCTCATTAGCATTACTGGTTGCAGCCACAACTTTCTCTTCAACATTGTTGAATAGTGTTTTGATTTCATAAAAATGTTTTTTTGACTCTACTTCTACCATTAAGCAAGCAAAAATTCAGCTCTGTGCAGTTAAGCATGCGGTGAATGAGAAGCAGGCAGATTGACTATGGCATCTGTCAGCTATTGTCAACATTTAAGATCCACACAGAACCAAGGGCCTCTTAAATGTAAACATTTAAGAGGCCCTTAGTTCTGTGTGGATCTGTGCAGAAACCTATAGATTCTTATGGGATTTGGTGTTTTTCGCTCTAACATGCATTTTTTCTTCCAGTGATATGGCTTCCAAGCATCCTACATTATCTTTCCCCCAGCCCTTGTCCACACATAAAGAGGAAGGGTACAGCCCTAACAATGGAATTGAAATCATAAATCTTGAACTGTGATAAAGCAGGTGAGAGATCATCTGCATTTGGCTGTTCCTATAAACTGGGTGAGTCCATGGTTCATAATATAAAGAAGAAGAATGCAAACAAGATATGAAGTGCTGTTAAAAATACATGTCTTTCTGTCAAAATAATGAAGGTGAGAAATTTAGTTATGAAGAATATACAGCATGAAAACAACAAGAAAAGCAGGCCTGGCAACACTGTGATTAGAAGACTGAAAATCTATAAATGCTTCTGTTCATTGTTGGTAATGGCTATTCTGATATATTTATTAAATGACAGTACTTCATAATTTGAAAGCGAGTAGGGAAGCAGGAAGTGTAGATTATATTGTTACAGCTAAACTTCCAGATGATATTCAAGCTATCATGATGGAAAAGGTGTATATCTCTAAGCACATTTTTAATGCCTGTGAAATGGACAATTTTTGGAAGAGGATATTATCGAGAATGTGCACAAGCTTCAAGACAGCAAATGGCAGGCTTATTCTCCTTCTGTGTGGCAATACAGGTGAGTATAAGCTGAAGGGTCTGTTAGTTTACTACTTCCTCAATCCCAGTGCATCAACAGGACTGAGTAAGAACATGCTACCTGTTCAATGGGCAGCTAATAAGAAGGCATAGGTAATTACTAGTCAGGTGTTTGAGGACCAATTTATTAATCATTCTTTCATGCAGGTAACCTGCATTTAAGAGGCTGGATGTAGCTGAGTGGACAGGAGTACGAGTGCAGTAACATGCGCTCTTTCAGTGGGCTGGGGTTCAAGTCCATGACTGCTAAATATGATTAAAATAAATCATCGATACAAATGTTAAACTCCACAGACCTGGTGGTTGTGCCGGAGTATAAACAAGAAATAACACTCAATTCTGAGTAATGCCATTAAACACTCAAAGCACTTTAATAACATCACCTCAACATCAGTGTTGTGCACCTTTAGATAAAATCTAAAGGTACACAACACCTCCTATTACAACCTCCTCATTGATCCAGCCACTTGATCAGAGAATCATTGCTACCTTTAAGAAGTACTACCTCAAGAAGACTTTCTCCCAGCTGCTGGATGGAAAAGACAAGGCCTGACGTAGCCGAGCGGTCAGGAGCGCGAGTGCACATGCTCTTTGAGAGGACTGGGGTAAAGCCCGTGACTGCTAAATACGATTAACATTTGTATTGATTGATTTATTGTAAACTTCACTGACCTGGTGGTTCTGCTGGAGTATAAACAAGAACAACTTGCAATTCCCCATGTTTTCAACAACAATGCATCAGGTTGTTGAAACAGGACAAAAGGTGGAGAGGGCTTCTCTGACCTTGAAGATGCAGCTATTATGGAAAGGATAGATTCTCATGATAAAGAAATGAGTGTGGATGGCTGCACTCACATGATTCCTCAAGAAGAAAGGAGGAGGATGAGCAGGAGACTGCTCTAGAAATCAAAGGCATGTTAACGAAGAAGATGGCAACCTTTTTTTTAAGTGCTGAAAAACTTCTACAAGAAGCAATAAACATGGACATCAATTTGGACACAAGCTTACAGTTTAAGCATGAATTAGACAATCTTCTTGCAATCTATAATTCTACAATATTTACGCTGATAAACAATAAAAAAATAGATCAGTTTGATGCAATTCCTAAGGCCTTCCACCTGTGACCCTGCTGCCTCTCCTGGAAATCTGGCTTTCATTACACCCTCACTACACAATGATATCTGATAAGGATGGCCCACATGATGCCATCCCTTAATGTCACACTACTTGATATGGAGTTCGACTCTTGACGGCCCTGCAGATGTCACTCCAACACAGTCACCCATTATGTAAAATCTCAATTACCATTTCCGTCATCTTATCTATCCAAGCAGTTGTCTGCCTTTATTAATAAATGATGTCTCAGATAATTATTTAAAATCTTGCTTTACCTATTATTTTTTAAATAACATTGACATTAATTTTTTTTTTTTTTTTGATTTTGTTTTAAATGTAATAAAATAGTGTATAAAATGGGTCTGGAACATTTCCTTTTGGACTGTGAAACATTCAAATTTACCCAATTTAATTAATTATTCATTACATTGATATTTTATGCAGGAGTTTTCAGGAAAACAACATATCAAGGATCTCCCCCATAATAGGGTATAAAAGTTCCAAATTGATTTTATACATGGTTTTATAACGAAACTGAATTATGATACCTGTGAAACAACTGTAACACAATACACCTGTAATTAAAATTGTTTCGGGAAATAATAGTAAGGTGATCAGAATAAAAATAATTTAACAACCTTCCTCAAACTAAAATATTATATAGTTAACAGCAAAGCATGTGCATATTTATATGTAAAAATAAGTACAAATTTTCTGCATATACTAAATCAACACAACTTGCCAAACTTGGGTTTAGGTTTGAATTCTCCACTTCCACTGGTCCCATGTTGTAATTCCAACATAGCAGTAAGCCAGTCTTCTAATTCTTCATCACTTTCCGCCACGACTGCAAAACAGTCATCTTTAGTATACAGAGCAATGGCATGCTTCTGTTTAGCATCTAATTTACGATTAATGTTGAAGCAAGTTTTTATAATAATGCTACGTTTTGGCACTGCTCCTGACTTCCATTTTTTTTCACTATCATAGTACTCTAGCCTTGCGGGACCTGATGGAGACTCTGTGTGCAAGATGAAATATTTCTTCTTCATAGTCTGCATTATGAAAGTAAAGGGAAACAAAGGGAAAAATTTTAAATTATACTATTTTTGTCTGTTGAACTTTGAAGAAAATGCAATACTTATGTGAAATAAAAACTATACTAGCAAATACATCAGTGCAAGATGTGTTTAATAATACATTAAAATCCCATTGCAACAAACTTCAAGAGGAAAACAAACTATTTTGTTTAACTGAAAATTTGTTCTAATGAATATCAGTCAAAATTATTTTAAAAGATTAATATCTATTCATATTAGTTCCAATGCACTTTTCTAACATACAGAGGTAGTAATTTCTCCTTTATTTTAATTATGCATCAAGTTTAAAAGTGGTAATAAATATAAAAGAGCAAAATACATATTAGCAAAGTAAATATTTATACAAAAAATTATTTCAAAAGCATATTTTATTCATAAAAAGAATTGTATCATAGTATATATGTCATTTTATATTATAAAGGTGAAGTGCCAGTAAATTAATTAATAATTCCAATGCACTTTGTTGAATAAGGGTACATTTTGAACCCATAAAAACACAGCTTTATTGTAACAGTTCATCTGATTTTGTTGTTCTCATATCTATTTTCATATTTGAGCATTATCCTTAAAAAATGTGGATAAAGTTATAGTGCTATACACATGTACAGGAGAAAGACTACTGATTATGTCCTGTGAATTTCTGCAATGGGCACCATTGACATTTCATATTTAGCCTGTTTTAGTTTAAACTGTAAATACATGTATCTGAGTGACCATTTTAGTAAAATGTGTCAGCATTGCAAAGGATGATAGCCCTTCATGGCAGCCTATTTTGACACAATACAGCACTGTTTACCACTTGTTTGCAGAGGTCTGGATTTGATGAGAGAGAGAGAGAGAGAGAGAATGGTTTCCCCACGAGTTATTTCTGGTTTTTCAGCGTGCATAACATGCAAATCAGTCATGAGCATGCACTTCTATAGACATTGCACTTATGAGCTCATACTTAGGGGGTTAATACTAATACCCTTGTCTTTCCAGATCTTTTCCATGCTCACCATTGCACTGCATCCAAGTGAAATTATTTTAATTTCAGGGCCAGATTCTCCACCCTGGTCAATCTTAGATCCTAGAAAGATGAATCCCATCACTAGTGGTAATTTGGGACATATAACAGATTTTCTAGATCAAGCATGTATATCTTCTACATTTCTTTTCTCACAGAGTTTGCAAAAGATAGGGTGCAGTAAATATGTAAGTAAGTGGCAAAAAATGAGTGATGGCATTTGGCAGGTCTAAAGAACATCCTCTTAAAGAAGCAGTTGAATTTTCTGGTGCTTCAGAAAGAAGAGTAATAAGATTTTTAAGAATGTACAAGTAGAATCAATCAGAAATCAGCAGCAGTATCTTGGTCGAAAGTCTGTGCCAAGTAAAGGTCATTACAATAATACTAATTAAACTTGTGATGGTGATACACTCTCAAGGAGTAAATGGCACAATATGTTGTTAATAGGCTCGCTACTGCCAGTAAGGAACTTATTTGGGCTGTCCAATCAGGACCTTATCGCGAGGAGGTAAGCCTCTTATGGGGCCCCCTTTAAAGATACCAGCGGTCCAGAATCCAAAAAGAAAAAAACTTGCATATATAAATATAATCAGGAAAAAACAATTATTTTTATCAATCTGTTTAAACACAAACGTTGCAATACAGAGGTCGCTTTAAAAATTTGAGATTACAGAGGCCATGCGAGGCCCTCCCCCTCTCTGGTGAGGCACGAGGCTTCATGTGACTGTTTATAAGTACGGTCCTGTGTTCAATACAGGTCCACTGGCACATATCATTTAGGAAGGCAATAAAATTGCTAAACTGAAAAACACTTGCTGAAAGAAAAAAAAACCAGTCCTGTTGCTAATCTGTATAGTATTTAGTTTGTAATACTTTACATAAAATAAAAGGTATACAACTGCAATACATTTCTTTCAAAAAAAATAAAAATAAAAATAATAAAATAAATAACACTACCAATGGGAAACTTTGACCAGTTTCCTATGGGGATTTTCCATGTTCATAAATATACCATACTTCAATAAGAATGCTATGTGATGTGTGAAATTACTTTCAATAACTGCTTTAGTGAATATTTGGGTGTCCAGCTTTTTGACTGAAGGATGATGACAATATTGCCATGCTGACACATACAATTTTCACACAATAGTGAGAAATGGTGGACATTTATGTAGCTCGCCATGAAGGTTTAACTGAAGTTTGTTCCTGCATACAGGTTCTCCCTCAAGTTGAATATACTGTTGAAAATTTTCCTATGCATTAGACTGATTACATGTTAGTTTAAGAAATTAAATTTCTTGCTGTTTGCATAAATTTAAAAAGGGAGAGATCCCCTGACAAAGGAGAGGGAGGGAGTGGTTGTATACAATTATATTAAAATAATTCTATGTGAGCAAAAATGGTGAATATGGACTAAACTACCAAGTGATCTGATAATCCATAAAGAAAATGAAACGCTCTAAACAAAGCAGTTTATATTCATTTCAAATATATTCATACAATATTAAACTTTAATTAATTTTAACAAATATCTCTACAATGATGCTCAATAAAAAACAGTTTGCTTTAGGAGGTTTCATTATACAGCAGACTCTCGATTTACCGGGATCGGATTAACCAGTACACTCAAGACTCCAAATTAAAAAAAAAAAAAAAACCAACCAGAAATCATAAAATTCAAGTAATAGCCAGAATAGGTATAAACAGATGTTTTAGAAGTCGTAAATAAGAGACACATGGCGTTATAAGTCATCATTGGGAGATTAATGTGCCTATTATCTTGCAACCCCCAATGTCTTCACACCCACCGCTCAAAAAAAAACACAAAAAAATCCCAAATAAATGCTTAGTTTGTTTTAGTGCATCACGCTGATTGTTGTGTTCTGTCTCACGGTAAAAAGACAAATTTTGTTTCATTATTTATGTCAGGGATGTCAAAATTTTTTTATAGTAAATATATATTTTTTTTTGTTTAGAAATCACGAAAATGATGGGGAAACACAAAAGAGTTGTGCTTTCAGTTAAACAAAGACTTTAAATTATTCAAAAGTTTGAAAACGGTGCATCCGTTAAATCTCTAATGAACCATTATAATGTTGGTGACCAAACCATACGTAACATTGAAAAAATAAAGGGAAGCTATTAGATTTAAAATCGACATAGAAAAAATAAAGGAAAGCATCATATTGGACACACAAATAGTATGTGGTAAGTTTTTTGTCTAATGCCATATTTTTTAAGTAGGTTGCTGAACAATTTTCGATACAATAAGTCCCCGACTTACGCAACTACAGATTTATGTAAATTTGTTTTCACTCAATTTTTTATTTTATTTATTTTATTTTTTTTTTGGGATTGTAAAATTTAAAACAACAACAAAAAAAATAATAATAAGCAATCAATAACGACGATCACAGCACACACAATTTGCACAAGTGAGACTGGAGTAACGAGCAAAAAAATAGGAAAGAGAAGATTCTTACAATTATTTATGGTTTTTTTTTTTTATATACGACTGAAGATTTCAGTGAAGGGGACACACAATTCATCATAATAACGTAAAAACCCACAGAATTCCAGCTATCGGTATTATTGCAAATGCAATATGATTGAGTTTACTACCCGTTTATAATAGATTGCGCTAACAGAAACGCCCAATAAAACGGAAAATGCAAATTTTTTCTTGACCTCCAGAAATGTGCTTTAGTAAAATGTGAGCTCACGCGGGATATTAATAGTGAGTTTTCGCCTTAACCCTGTGCAGTTCTTTGCAGAAAATTTCATTTTGACTGTTATCATGGTGCCGACTAAGAGAATAAATGACAGCGGTACTAGTAAATCTACCAACAAAAGGAAAGCGATCGATTTGGATCAGAAAGTTAAACTAATAAGAATGTATGAAAATGGTCAAACATTAACAAGTATCGCGCTGAATTTAGATTTGTCAATAATAATATAGTAGCAATATGTTACTAGTCATTCCCGAGTTACATAAAACTCAACTAAGTCCAGGAAAGTATCTTTTACATATGTTGGGGACTTTTGTATTTTTGGATTAACCGGGAAATCGATTATCTGGGATTTGTTTTTTACCATCTATCCCGGAAAATCGAGAATGTACTGTATATAGATTGTGCAGGATGGGCATCATTGCCACATTTCACATTTAGCCTATTTTAGTTTCAACTGTAAATACAGTAAACCCCCGCTATTTGCGGGGTTACGTTCCTGAGAAATGCCGCGAATACCGAAAACGCGAATACTGAGTTATGGCTCCCATAGTAATAAAGGAGGTTCCGTTCCAAAGTATGAAATATAAGAAAAACTGGTCTAAAATTTTGTCTATGTATGTATTATATGTACCTTCATAATATGACTATGTACATAGACAGTACATAGTGAAATGCAACATATGGAATCGAAATGAAAATACGAAACAATTTAATATTAAATGTAATATTTATTAGAAATTTCAAACAAATATTTCAACCAGCACCTTTGCTAACTAAAAAACGTATCCCGCCAGTGCTATCACCAGTTTCACTAAAGTGTTGATAAAGGAGTTTTGCCTTTTCACGAATGATGAGTGAACTTAACGGAACTTTATTTTGAGTTTGGTCTTCTATCCACAGATTTAAAGCCTTTTCCATTTTTTCTAATTTTACATCACGAGTTACAGAGCAAATTTTTGAAGCAATTGGCACGTTTTCATGGACACTACGGTGGATTTTTTCTTCTGATTTCTTGATTGATTGTACCATTGACTCATTGATTTTATAATGTTTTGCCACTGAGGAGACACTCACCATTAGAAATTTTATCTAATAACTCAATTTTATTCGCTAATGTCATCACCTTCTTTGATCTTTTCACATTTCCCTTGTTATTCGTAACCATATTTTTATACAGGTTAGAAAGAACTTGTCCACAATAAAGTCAACTTTCTTCCATTAACACACTAGAAAAAGTCTGTTTTACACTGCAAAACGGTAGATTTATCACTTTTGTAAGTATATCAATTTATAAATTGATTAAATTTATCAATTTAATCATAGAAATTAAAAGCAAATGACGAAACCTTCCATGACAAGTGCATAACACATACTGAACAACGATTAGCGAGAAACATCCACGCTCGCGATTTTGTCACCCCTCTCCCCCCACCCACTGTTTTGACCGGGAAAGATAATTTTAGCCATGCCCATGTTTTTTTATGGTGGAAAATGTTCACGCCGCTTTAAAATTCGCATTTTTTTAGGTTTCATTTTATATTAAATCAGTGACCGCGAATAGCGGGGGTTTACTGTACATATACATGTATTTACATGTTGAAAGTAATAGCAGAACATACCCAATCCCACAGTGGTAGAAAATGAATAAGAAGTGCAGGTTATCTAGACATAGAACAATGCATTGTATTAGTAGAGACACACAATGCAAGAAAGCAAGTTTATACAGCATCAGCCAAAAAAAAAAAAAAAAAAAAACCCATTTAAGTGGAACACTTACGACAAAGGCTGAACAGTTTGCTAAAGATCTTAATCATGAAGGATTTAAGGAATGGCTGGACGATAGCAGATAGCAGATAAATAACAAAAAAAAAAAAAAAAGTAATTTTTTTGGGTGTAACTGGAAGAGTTTCATTTGACAATTTTGTAAATGGCAATAGTGATATTAAAATTAGTGGATGTTTAAATTAGCACCAAGAGCTAATGAAGTGGCCATTCACTGTGTCAGAGGACTGATTTGGACCACAACTGTCCCAAATCAATACTCTTAACACAATGTGGATCAACAAGAGGGGATCAACAAGGTGCTGAAAAGTGACACAAGGAATATAAAACCATTTGTGTAACAAAACTATCCTCAATTTTTGAAGTGATGTGGGCAGAAGATTGTGCTGATGAACACACTTTTCCAGTTCATCCCATAGATGCTTAATGAGACTAAAATCTGAGAATTGGGCTGGGCAGGCAGATGCTTTGAAGTATTCCTCATATTCTCCAATCACTCTTTCACAGTTGGTACAGTGCAAGTTGCACTATCCATGTTAAAAGTACCCCTGAGTATAGGGAAAAAGAAGCATCATTGCTGAGGCATACTTATGTACTTGATCTGAGCACCTGCAATAATGTTCAGATATTCTCTCAGAATTAAGTGTCCTTTACTGGGTGGGATAAGGGGACCAAGGATATGCCACAAAAACTTGTCCCACACCATTATGCCTCCTCCATCAGCCTATACTGTTGGTACACAAAAGGATGGTTCCAGTGCTTGTACGATTTCTTCCATTGTTATTTGTTTGTTATTTGGTTTTAAGGAGCATTAGCAACTAAGGCCATATTGCTCTGGGATATGCGGTGGGATATAGAGGTGGCAATTTCTTCCATTTGTGCACTTTTCAACCAGTATCAAAAACTATAAATCAGGACTCATCATACAACACATGATCCTTTTAGTTGTCTGATGTCCTATTCAGTGGCTTCTGTTTTCTCCTAATCACAGTGTATTCTTTAAAGCACTCTCTGCATGGTGAAGGTAAGGTTGTAATGATTCATAATGTTCTCACATTAAATGCAGTAGTTAATGCATTCCACTGTTTGGTGACGATTACACTTTCTAATCCACTTAAAATGTCGAACACCTCACTCTACACCTTAGATTTTTAGCTGTAGTTGCTTCTCTTCATAAGTGTTTATGTGCATTAAAGAATGACAATAATACTTAGAAATGGCACAGCCATCCTCTGTGTTGTAGCATCTGTTACCCAAGCACTGGCGCCCCCATAGCCAGGTGGGCAGGAGCAGCAGTGCATAGCACACGCTTCTTGATTAGACCGGTGTTCGAGCCCATGCCCGCCAAATACAGAGGATGCGGAAAGGTCAGGGAATGACCACCGCATATCCCTGGAGCAATATGGCCTTAGTTGCTAATGCTCCTAAAAAAAAAAAAAAACAAATAACAAATAATAACCCAAGCACTGACTATCATCTTCTTTGGAAGTTCATGAGATCTTTGATCTTTTCTGTTTCCCCACTGCCAGCGAACTGATTTGGTCACTAATAGGGTACCCCAACTTTATGGTGCTATCCTGCACACATCATGTGACCTCTTTGATTTATATTTCTGCATAGATTGTTACATGTATCAAAACAATAAGTCCTACTGTATTTTTAGTTTTGTTTATGCAGTTAACTCAGGGCTCTTTTTGTGTGGGAGGAGGAGGGGGAATATGGCAGGATAAAATCTCATACAAATAGACAATAGTAGTATAACAAAATACATGAGATTCATGTTAAAATAAAACAGTGACGTTATCTATATGCACTATTATATCATTTATAAGTAAGAATCTTATAATGAAAAGTTTGATTAATGTGTTTATTAATCAATACACTGTCAAATTGACAAATGTAAGGTACTGTAGTAAGTAGCAATAATTCTAGATTAATGTAGCACTACACTCAGTGTAGTGGGAAATGAAAAAGACCTGGGGTAATTGTGCAGTCAGATATACAAAGTTCTCTGAGCAGTGCAGATAGGTTGCCAGGGCAGCTCATGCGATTCTGTCAATGATAAATATAGGAATTTTGCTAGCAGGGATAAGGAGGTGATTATCCCATTGTACAAGGCAATAGTTAGGCTGCATTTTGAGTACTGCAGACAGGTCTGGAGATCTCATTTTAGGAAGGATGTAGATCTTCTGGAATGGGTACAGCGAAGGGCAATGAGATTGGTGAGTGGAACAAAGGGATGCTCTTACCAAGAAAGGCTTCAGTTCTGAAAATTGCAGTGTCTGGACACCAGGCACCTGTGAGGAGGTGATCTGATTGAGGTGTTTAAGGCTTTGAATGACTGAGCAAGCTATGCTGATGGCATTCTTTCTCTTGCTCAGACTACCGAAAAGAGATCATGAACTGAAATCAAGGAAGGATAGTTGCAGAACAGATGGGTGTAAGTTCACCTTCAGCCAGCAGGTGGTTGATTTTTGAACAAACTTTCATCTGTTGTTGTGGAAGTGGGTAGTGTGAATAAATTCAAGAAAGAAATAAATAAACTATTCAAGAGGGCAATGGGCAAGTGATGTGAGAAGTTTTTTTTTGTCATTGATGTATAAGCTTGCTTTCTTGCATCATTTGCTGCTACTAATACTAAACAAGTTGGTTAATGTATGCAGTGTTTATTTTTAAAACAGTCAATTTTTTTCTTAAATTAAAATGTTTTTTTTTTATTTTCTGTGATTAAAGAAACGAAAAGTAAATTATCAATCAATTGTTAAGATTATAATTTTACAGAATGCTTAATAAAATTCTATGTTTATATTCTCTAAGCTTAGTTTAATTACAATTAGTTTCGTTAAGGCTGCACAATGTTTATTAACATCTCATATTACTTTTTATTTAAATGCTGTTTTTCTCTGAATATACATATTTCTTCACAACATGATATTCATGAATCTTGCATAACACACGTGAAACATGCACGCACTGTCAAAAGCTAACAATACTGAATTAAAACTACATTTAATTTATGAATTTTTTAATGAATTTATGCATTTTTTCCATACAATTTGTGTGGGAAAAAAAATAATAAAAAAATAATAATAATAATTGCCCGATTTCTATTTGTCTGATTTTAACTAAATTTGGTTTACTTCAGAATGGTAATTCAATGACATTGTATAAAAAACATTATGAGAATCCTGTTGTCTCAAAACTTTACTAGACATGTTGGACAGATAACATGTGTGATCGAGACCTGCTAATATTCGTAAAATTGGACAAATGCTAAATTATTGTGATTTTCTCTTGTAAAGAATCTGTGTCCTCATTCTGAATTTAACCAAATAAAAATAGAATAATAAATAGGCTATTATCTTTATCATGTTGCAGGTGTTTGTCCATCACTTGCAACATGATAAAGAGAGTGAACTTATGTATTGCTAATAACAGAGGACACTTCTATAATTTTTTATAAACTATTATTTGTTAATTATTCTGATAATAAATCACATTTTCTTTAATCATCTTTGGGTTTACTTTAAAATGCACATGCACGCACCAATAAAGAATGATCTTAATTCCCCCCCCCCAACAACAACATACCTTTATTATTCATCTATATTTTGATGGTGTTTTTCCAAGTAGACCCCATTTGATGAAACTCACTTAAACATTTTTACCATTCTTCAAAAACATGGTGGAAGCCATTTTTTGGCATGCATCTGAGAATTGCTTCGCTCCTTATTTCTTGTTTATACTCTGGCACGACCACCAGTTACAATAAATCATCAATACAAACATTAATTGTATTTAGCAGTCATGGGCTTGAACCCTGGTCCACTCAAAGAGCACATGCTACTCTACTCTGGCTAATGACCACTTGGCTACATCAGGACTTGCGATGTCTTTGCAACTTCTGACGACTGGAAAGTTTCTTCTCACAGCTCCTCCTTCTTTAACTTGGGAAATAAAAAAAAAAAAAAAAAAAATCACAGGGTGCAAGGTTAGGACTGTCAGGTGGATGAGGAGCACATTTGACATTAATGCTGGCTAAGTACATTAATGATGACAGTACGAGCAACGTGAGGTCTCATTGTCATGATGCAGCATCAAACCAACTGCACGCAATTGTGGCTGTTTGGGACGAATGTGGTTCACAAAGTGTGCAGTACAGTTCTGTAGTAAGGTCCCATAACAGCTGTATGAAATGGCACAATGTGCTGGTAAGTCAAAAAAAAATAAATAAATAAAAAAGAATAACCATAACCTTTTCTGTAGCAGCCATAACTTTTGCTTTTTTTGGTGTTGACAATGACAGACTTCCAAACAGAGTTTTGTTGCTTACTCTCTGGGTTGAAATGAAGCCATTATCACTTTGTGCAGAACTTCACCATCTTCAGTAACCATCCACTGCAGCTCCTGACAAACCTTCATCCGAACTTGCTGTTGCTCAAGTATGAGTGTCTTGGAACCCAGCATGCACAAACACGTGTCATATGCAAATTCATGGAGAATACCATGCATGCTACCTACTGTTATTCTCATCATCCCTGCCAGTTGCCTTACTGTTATATGATGATCTTTTCTCACAATTACAGATGCAGTGTTTATAGTTTCTGCGGTGACAACAATGGTTGGAGCTCTGGAACCACAGAATTTTGTGATTGAATCACATCCATCTTTAAACATTCTAAACGAATTGCGAGTTGTGCTATATGGAAGCACAGATTCATCATAAGCCTCTTAACATTTCATACACTTTAGCTAATGTTTTTTTGGAGATGGAAACGAAATTTGAGAGCAGCATACTGTTCTTCGCATATCATGTCTATTGTTACAAAAGGTTTGTAACATTGTTTGTAGGCAAAAGAAAACATGTATTCAGCATTTTGGATATGGTATGTATACATACTATATTCAAATGGGATTTAATGTTCGATTAATAAAATATTATTTTGATACATTATTATGTAATTTATAAAGTAAATTATTATGCCTATGCCACTGGAAAAGAATGTTCAAATTACAATAAAACTATGGTCAAACTGGCTCTGTATTCTGCCAAATCGTTGCGCTAAATAAAGGCTGAATAACAGCCCACTCTGGCACGTTGGTAGTAAAACAGGTGCCAGTTTCAATTGTAAGATAAACAGGAAGGAATAGGGAGGACTGCATTCTGGAATTTACAAGAATGCAACATTTTGCATTCTGGAATATAAGAATACAGCATTTTTTTTTTTTTTTTTACAAAAACAGCACTGGACACTATCTTCACTTCTGATTGTTGTTGTTTGGTTTTCAGGAGCATTAGCAACTAAGGCCACATTGCTCAGGGGATATGCAGTGGTCATTCCCTGACCTTCCCACATCCGCTGTATTTGGCGGGCACAGGCTCGAACCCCGGTCTAATCAAGAAGCGTGTGCTATGCACTGCTGCTCCTGCCCACCTGGCTACGGAAGCAACTTCTTCATTTCTGAATACTTGCTATTTCTGCATTTCTTTAGCATTAGTAGAGGCATACGATACAAGAAAGCAAGCTCATGAAGCATCAGCCAAAAAAAAAAAAAAAACCCATTTCACCCCTCCATTTGTTCCAAATGCCTGTCCAGCTCAGCCTTAAATTTATTTAGGCTATCAACTTCCACAACAAAACATGAAAGTCTGTTCCACCAATCAACTACCCGCTGGCTAAAGGCAAATTTCTGCACATCTATCCTACAACTGTCTTTCCTCAATTTGAATCTGTGTCCCCTCAGGTTCTTAATCTGAGCAAGAGGAAGAATTCTATCAGCATTCAGCTTGCTCAAGCCATTCAAGGCCTTATAAACCTTAATCAGATCACCTTGCAGGTGCTACTCTTCAGGCACTGCAATTTGCAGAACTTCAGCATTTCTTGGTAAGAGCACTCCTTTGTTTCCCCTCACTAACCTTCTTGCTCTTCTTTGTACCCATTCTAGCAACTCTATATCCTTCATAAAATGAGGCCTCCAGACCTGTACACAGTACTCTAGGTGTGACCTGACCATTGCCTTGTATAACAGGATAATCACCTCCCTGTCCTTGCTAGCAAAATTCCTATATATCATTGACAAGACTCCATGACCTGCCCTGGCAGCCCATCTGCACTGCTCAACGAACTTCATATTTGACTGCACAATTACCCCCAGGTCTTTTTCACTTTCCTAAGTGTAGTACCACACAATTGGTACATTACTCTTTGGTTATTGCTACCCATATGCAGTACTTTGCATTTGTCAATGTTAAACTTCAGTTGCCACTTCTCAGCTCATTTGCCCAACTTATCTAGATCCAGTTGGAGTAGCATTTCTGGGCACTGCACATTGTTCTTATTCTCACTTGTTTGTAATCATCTGATTACATCATATTTCCAACAACTTAAAACTGAAAATCACATCCATATGCAATACACAAAGTAAGTATCTTATCTTTTCCAGATTTTATAATATATGGAAACATTATATTGCAAATTGGTTTGCACTACACCACACTGTGCCACCATACTCAAGTACAAGAATGGAGAAATTCAAAAATAAAGGAAATTAGTGGGGAAAAAAAAAAAAAAACATATATTAAGCAGATGCTGTCACACACAACAAAAACAGAGGCAACTTCACTTTACTATATTATTTTTTTGTGTGGTTCAGCTTTCTGCAATTTCTCATGCAGCCAGTTTACCACTGGATTTTTGTAATATTTAACTCTGGCCATTCTCCTTTATAGCTTTATCTATTATACTATTTGAGTTTTAGATTTTAGCCATTTTGAGTTTCTCAAATTTATTTAAACTTTTTTTCCTATTGTTTATATGCTATTCTTTCTTTACCCAGCCTACTTTTACTGCTTATAAGCCCTTGTCAATTCACTGCTGGATGAAAGCCTTCTTAATCATAATCTGTTATGCTGGTCCAGTGCAGGTTGTCAGATCGACTGTATTTAGCAGGCAGGGGCTCGAGCCCCAGTCTACTCAAAGAGTGTGTGTGCTATTGCATCCCCACTCTTGACTACTTGGCTACGGAGGCCCTACTATATATATAATTAAGTTAAAATTAAGTGTGAAGTGATAGAAAAATGCATATAGATGGAACTGTAAAGACACAAGCTGCCAAAATTAATAGAAAGAGGAATTAAGAAAAAGAAAAATTAAGGTGAAAAAGAAAAAGAATGTGAAGAATCTAAAAGATGCCTAATTATCTGAAATTAAAGGCTGAATCAAATCAAAGAGCCAATTAAAAGGAAAGAAGCTATTAAGGGAAAAATAAAAATAATGATTATTTTCAAAGAGAAATAGTGAGCATCAAATTGAAGATAGACAAATAATATAATGAAATAAAAGTAAAAGGGAAAGAAAAGGTTTGATGCAAACTACAAAAGGTTGATACATAATACAGTCCCTCCCCGACTTACATAGGGGTTGTGTTCTGTGGAACTCTATGTAAGTCGAATTTTATGTAAGTTGGAATTTCCCTAAATGCTTATGCAGCTGTGCGTGCTGAATTTTATTGAAGCAAAAAAAGAAATGTTTGATGAACATGTGAATAGCATTATTTATTCAATTTTTTTATCTTATGTGCAGGAAAAATTACAAAAGTGTACAAAATTACAAAAAGAGAGAGGAGACAGGCATAACATCAGCAAGTTTTACCTTTCAAGCATTGTTGCCAGAATTAATTCTCCAGCTGATAAGCATGCCACTGAGGAAGTTGAGGGCTGTGGAGATTTAGAAGGGTTTTTTTCCAACACATTGCAAAATTTTTCTGTAGCTGCAGAATCGGCACTGGCAACTTCACTGCATACTTTAATGTTTTGGAAACCAGCACTATGAACCTACTAAACCACCCAATGCTTACCATGAGCTTGGCTTGGGGTTTGCCGTACTTATTCTTAATATCTTCATAAATACTTCTTGCTTTTGCTTGAATGGCCATTGGACTCAGGGGCACTTGTTTCTGAATCTGATTTTCCATCCATATTATTAATAGCTTTTCCATCTTGGATATAGCACCTGAATGCTGTTTTGTGACCACTGTTGATCTTAAATGCATCGATTCTTTAACATGTTCTTTTATACATGCACCGTCCCTTAAAATAGTATTCACTGTTGAAGCAGCGAAACCTAATTTGGTGCAATAAATGACAAACTTTGTCCTGCTTCATACTTCTTAATTAATAATCTTAATTTTAAAATCAATTTTGTTTCGTTTCCTAGTACTGCCAGCATGTGCACTTTCCATTGGTTCCTTTCCCTTTGCCATTGTAATAAGTAAATAGGAATGAAGAAAAGATTCTGAAAATTTATTTGTTTTTTATATGATTGAATATTTCAGTGAAGGGGAACTCATTTCACCATAATACTGTAGAGTGTGTTTAGTGTCAAACGGCACCAAGGGTTCCCCCATCACCATAATATCATAATGTAAAAACCCACAGAATTCCAGTTATCGGTATTATCGCAAATACAATAAGATCGAGTTTACTTTTTTTTTTATGTAAACCCCAAACACGAGAGGTATTAGAACCTATAGTACCATGTACCATGCTTGGGTTGGAGGTTGAGAAGATGAAAGAAGATATTTGTTGACACTAGACTTGAACTTCTGTAGACTGTAATTTTCAGGAAATACGTATGAAGGAAGGTTGTTCCAGAAAACGGCAGTTGAATGAATAAAAGAGGAAGATAAAAAGTTGGTTCTGTGAGTTTGAAGTTGGAGAGTAAGTGGATGTTGGCTGGTGGCAGCACGTGTTCAGACTGTTTTGAAAGAGAGTGGGAATTATAGAAGCCAATACAGAAGAACAGTGCCCATGGAAATATCTGTAGAAGAGGCATGCAGCAGAAACAGTATGTCTATGAGACAGCAAGTGGAGAGAGACTGTTATAGATAGATCATTAATTAACCTAACTGCCCTCTTCTGAATGGAATCAAGAAGCCTGAAAGAGGTTTTGGGGGCACCACCGCAGATGTGGGAACAATATTTCATGGGAGGGTGGATTTGCGATTTGTATAGGGTGAACAGCTGTTTTGAAGAAAAGTAACGCCGAGAACGAAAGAGAAAACCAAGTTTTTTAGATGCAGAGGAAGCAATATTTGTAATGTGCTTGTGCCAAGAGAGAGAGATTAGAAGCCAGGGTAATCCCCAAAAGAGAGATATCATTTTGCCTAGAAATTGGAGTGTCACCAAAGATTAGCATAGAAGTAGAAGAATCTTTTTTGCGAGATATAAGACAACACTGAGTTTTAGAAGGTTTGAAATTAACTAAGTTGTCTTTGCCCAACTGTAGAATTACCTGGAGATTGGCATTTAAGGAATTGGTAGCAGATTTTCGAGAAGTTGAAGCTGATTGAGCAGGGCAAGGTTTCTCAAAATGGAAAGTGGAATGCAATGTGCTATCATCGGCAAAACTATGGATAGGATTTCCAGTCGATGGAAAGTCATTAATATACAAGAGAAAAAGCGTGGGGAAAAGAACTGAACCTTGGGGGGACACCGGCATTAGTGGAGAAGTTAGAAGACAGAGAGCCATCCACCATCACCCTCAATGAGCGATCAGAGAGAAAACAGGATAACCAATTACAAAAAACAGTTGGCAAACCATAAAATGGAAGCTTGCTAAGAAGACCTTTATGCTAAACATGATCAAAAACCTTTGAGATGTCAAGAGCAACTGCTTGTGTTTCGCTGAACTTTTCCATTGAATTAGTCCATAAATGGGTAACGTAAGCCAGAATATCACCAGGGGATCGACACTGAAGGAATCCATTCTGGCAATCGTTGATCAGATGGAAGGTTTCTAGGTAGTTTAAGAGTTGGCGGCTAATTGATTTCTCCATTACTTTAGAAAGAGTAGAATTGCAATGGGGACGATAATTGGATGGAAGGGATTTGTCATCCGTTTTAGGAACTGGCTGGATATGAGCAAATTTCCAAGCAGAAGGAAAAACACCTTTGGAATACGAAAGTGAAAAAAGGCAGCAAAGAACACAAGTTCAGGAGCACAGGTTTTGAAAACAAGTAGAGAAATACCATTGGGATCTGGAGCTTTCTTAGCATCAAGATTCGTCAAAATCCTTCTGACATCCTTTTGATGGAAGACCACAGGAGGCATTGAATGGAGCATGTTGGGAATGGTGGGAGGTGTTTTACCAAGATCATTAATACAAGAGTTGGAAGAAAAATGGGATGCTAGCAGGTCAGCTTTATCCTTATCTGAAGTGACAACAGAACCATCTAGTTTGGACAGAGATGGGAAAAAGTTGCGGCCAATAGTTTTGGCAAGAGACCAGAATGCTCGGCTACCATTAGGGCAAGAAGCAAGTTTTCTATCTTAGCCCGTTCAAACTCTACTTTGGACTGATTAATAACTGCTTTACAATTGTTGCGAGCTTTGGTGTAGGCAGAAAATGAAACTGAAGAATTAGAAACAAGCCAATTACGACATACAACGTTCTTCTCTTGAACAGCCTTAGCACAATTATTGGAAAACCAAGGTTTGGATAAAGGACGAGATTTTAAAGTGGAGTGTGGGATAAAGGATTCCATTCCTGAAATAATAATTTCACAAACGCGATCTGAGCAAATGTTTCAGAAGTTTTGAAACAGTAATCCGACCAAGGAAAATTGGTTTGTTTGTGAGAAAAAGATCAAGCGTGTTGGCTGAATGGTTAGGATTGTCCGGTATTCTTGTAGGTAAATAAACACTCTGTGCAAGGTCATTAGTAATTGCAAAAGCTTCAGCATCTCAGCCAGCTGGGTCGGTGTGACTAGAAAACGGAAGCCAGCTGGAGTTGTGAACATTAAAATCACCAAGGAAAATTACGTCACTGTTAGGAAAGTTGGACTGGAGAAAGTCAAGTTGCAAAGAGAGGAAGTCAAAGAGCTCCAAGTGATTAGTGGAGTTTGGAGAACGGTAGAGACAACAGATGAATTTGACACTATGAGGTAGAGAGATTTTAAGCCAGAGAAGATCGAAAAGAGGAGATTTCAAATTACCAAGTCTCTGACAGTGAATATCAGAACGGACATTTGCACAAGTACCACCTTTGAGGCAAAAGGAATCATACAGCAAATAACTTGGGCAACTGAGATGAGCAGTAGTTGAATCAACCGATAACTGAGATTCTGTCAGAAAAAGTACATGGGGTTTGGCAGACTGCAAGTGGAAATGGACATTGTTGAGATTAGAATTCAGACCACGTATATTTGTGAAATGAATTAGGAGTGTTTGGGAGGTTTACATCTTTTCGCAGATAAGCTTACTCTATTAGTTTGACAATTCATGGTGCATTCAATAGTAAGAAAAAGTGGGTGGAACATGCTGTATGAAGTAATGAAATTTTTGGATATGGCTTACACGTGGTAAGAACATACCCAGATCCTTGACATAACGTGGCCTCGACATTCTCCTCACTCCCCCCCCCCCCCCCCCGCATACACACTACTCGGACTCCCTCCAGTCACTGTCTGGCATAGTAGAGGTAGCAAGATTATACACTAGCTGATCCTCCTAGAGAGTTACCAATAGGTTCGGTCCGGCATACTAACTAGCAGGCGGCCTGCAAACACCATTTTAGAGCTGTACCATCGAAATGTAAGGAAGATTGGATCTCGCCACGATGTTCATCATAACCTCAAAAGTCATCAATCATGCTGCATGATGGAAGAGAAGGAGAAGGGTTGACCAGTTATACTACCTGTTTATAATAGCTTGCACTAACAGGAAAGCCCAACAAACTGGAAAGTGCAAATTGTTTTTATTGCTTTTTGGTAGTAACCACTTTTTTGTGATATTTTTCAAAAATGTATTTTAGAAAAATATCACAAAGGCATTCAGAATTGATTCTTATAATGGAACATATAATAACAATGAAAGTGTAGTGTAGTTTCCATTATAAAAATGCCACTTTAGAGAGACAAATAGCTTAGTTATATAGCGAAAATTAACTTCCGAGGTCTTGGAACGAATTACCAAAAAAACCAATTCGTCATTGGGTTCACGTTACAATATTTTCATGATACCTCCATTTATTCCCGGGATGCAAAATACGTTTCCAAGATTTTTTTAAGTTTCCATCGGCTTGCAAAAACTTACGTAAAGTAGAATTTCCATAAGTCGAGTATTACATAAGTCGGAGAGTGCTTGTACAGGTATTTTATCGGGGGGGGGGGGGGGGGGGGCGGGACCACACCAGATTATGTACCAAATTACTGTTTCAATACATACAGTTATGGAAGACAAAAATTAAAGGGAACTTCTAAAGAGAGTTTAAAAAAAAAAAAATTATTAAAAAGGAGGGTGAAAATGATAGATCCTCCACAAAAATAAGTAAGGTAGCCCTAATGCAGTGTTTGTAATTAAAAGTGAAATATGTAGTGATAATATGAAATATGTATACACACATATGGTTTAGAGTTACAGCACAACTAACAAGATTATATCTTATATTCTGACTGTAATATATCATTTCATGCATTCCACATATTTTATGCAATGTAAACTAACACACCTAATGACCAATTCATTGACTAGAGATGAGAAATGAAGTGAAGCAGAAATTATTATTAGGCATATGATGCAAGGAAGCCTGAGTCTTATGCTGCACCAGCCAGAAAAAAAAATTTCCCTATTACCCTGAAAGAGAGAGAGAAGTAGAAAGAAATCACAAAGAAAGAGAAGAATGATGATATCCAGCTCAGGACCCTGGGTGTGCCAAACCCATACGCACCAGATGTGAGCTCCTGGGGTTCAATTTCTAAGACTTTTTTAAAAATCATGATTTAAGGGCAAAATTCATAACACTTCTCATTCATATATTATCTACCTACATTACATAATTTGCTTTTCAATGCTTATATAGCAACTTGCATATTAGTAGTAGGAGTAGTAGTGGCATGTGATGCAAGAAAGCAAGTGCATGAGCTTATGCAGTATCAGCCAAAAAAAAAAAAAAAAATCACAACATTCGCTCCAAATGTCTGCCCAGTTCCTCCTTAAATTTATTTAACCTATCAACTTCCATAATGACAGATGGAAGTTTGTTCCAGCAATTAACCACCCGCTGGCTAAAGGCAAATTTCCGCACATCTATTCTACATCTGTCTTTTCTTAATTTGAATTTATGCCCCCTTAGGTTCGTAATCTAAACAAGTGGAAGGATCCCATCAGAATTCAGCATGCTCAACCCATTCAAGGCCTTATACACCTCAATCAGATCACCGCACAGGTGCCTAGTCTACAGCCACTGCAATTTGCAGAACTTAAGCCTCTCTTGGTAAGAGGATCCCTTCATTCCCCTCAGCAATCTTGTTGTCCTTCTCTGTACACGCTCAAACAAATCTACATCATTCCTAAAATGAGGCCTCCAGACCTGTATGCAGTACTCAAGGCATGGCCTGACCATTGCCTTATATAGAGGGACAATCACCTCCTTCTCCCTGCTAGCAAAATTCCTATATATCATTGACACAACCCAATGACCTGCCCTGGCAGCGTGTCTGCATTGCTCAGAAAACTTCATATCTGACTGCACAATTACTCCCAAGTCTTTTTCATTTTCTACCACCTTAAGTGTAGTACCACACAGTTGGTAACGTTTCTCTCGGGTTACTTCTACCCATATGCAGTACTTTGCATTTGTCAAGGTTAAACTTCAGTTACCACTCTCAGCCCATCTACCCAAATTATCTAGATTTTGTTGCAGTAGCACACTGCCATTACTGTCATTATCAACCCTGCCAACTTTGTATCATTTGCAAACTTCGACACTAAGCCTGATATACCTTCATCGATATCATTGATAAATAGACAAAACAACAGAGGACCCAAGACCGAACCCTGTGGGACTCCACTAATAACATTAGTCCACGAAGAGCAGCACTCATTAATTACCACCCTCTGTCTTCTCCCACTCAACCATCCTTTTATCCACTGTACCAACTTACCCTTAATACCATTCTGCTCCAATTTGTACAATAGTCTTCCATGCGCAACAGTATCAAAAGCTTTCCTGAAATCCAAATATATGATATCAAAATTATTTTTTGCATCCTTTGTAACCACATCATAATATCCTATCAAATTTGTCAGACAAGACTTTCCCTTAACAAACCCATGCTGTGTCTGAATTATTGCTGCAGTCTTGTCTAGATGATCCTGCAATGCATCTTTAACCAGTGACTCTTATTTTATCCGGAACAGAAGTTACACTAACTGGTCTGTAATTACTCGTGTCACCCTTCGATCTCCCTTTGTGAATTGGGGATACATTTGCACATCTCCAGTCCGTGGGGACTTGACCCGAGTCCAAGGATGCTCTCATAATTATGGCTAAGGGTTTGCTTAGTTGCTTTGCTGCCTCCTTTAATATAACTGGATAGATCCCATCCACCCCAGGTGCCTTTCTTATGTTTAACTTCAACAATTTCTCCTCCACTTTGCTCTCAGTTATTACAAAATCATTAAGCACCCTGCTACAATTTGATAACCTTCTGCCATTTTCAAACCTTAACTCCTCATGTGTGAATGTAGATGCAAAATACTCATTGTTTGTTTGCTATCTGAGCAGGATCATCAACAGTCGAACCATCGATATCAAGTGGACCAATCAGATTCATCCCCTTCCTTTTAGAGTTTATATAAGTAAAGAAATCCTTGCTGTTTTTCTTAGCATCTTTTGCCAAAGATTTCTCGTAATCTGCCTTCGCCTGCCTAACCTCCTTTGTGACCTGATTACAGACTAGCTTATATCTGCCATATGCTTCTGAGTCGTTTGATAATTTATATGCATCCCATGCATTTTTCTTCTCTGTCATGAGGCTCATTAGTTCATTTGATAACCATTTACGCCTAAACCTTGAACAATATTTCTTAATAGGTATGAAACTTTTAGTAGCATCCACGATTAATTCCTTGAATGCTTCCTACTTAGAATTTACTGTTGGTAACATCGTCAGCTGATCCCACTGTACAGAATTTAAAAAACTGTCTGAAATCATTGTACTCACCTTTACGGAAGCAAAAACCCTTTCCTTTACCCCTGATGGTAATTATATCTTTAAGTAAATCCCACATCAGTACACTGTGATCACTGCCACCTAGTGGTTCCTTTATCTGCAAATTCTTAATACACGAATGATCACTGCTGATAACCAGATCAAGAGTATTACCCTCTCTGGTTGCCTCTCGAACATGCTGCTGCAGAAAACAATCATCCAATAAATCCACAAAAGTCTTACTAGTGTGTGAGTGACCAACCCACAAGTTCCAGTCAATACCTGGGAAGTTAAAATCCCCCATTATAAGATATTCTGATTTACTAGCCCACTATTTCTCTGTACAATTGTTCATTGTACTCATTCGAGTCATTAGGCCTATAACACACTCCTACTCTTATTTTTGCTTTCGCAGTGCTTATGTCACACCAAACTGACTCAACAGTGCACTGTTCATCTATATCAACTGGATGAACTTCTTTTGATTTTGTTTTTCTTAATTAACAGCATAACACCTCCTCCCATCCCATCCTGTCTATCCTTTCTGTACCCATTGTATTTATGGAAGTTGACGTGGTAATGGATAAAGGTTGTTCAGATATGGATTCAACTTCATTATATGCATAGAGGCTAGTTCCAAAAGAAAATAGCGGTTAGTTATTAGTTCAAAAAGCTCTTACCTTTAATTTTTTCAAGTAACCAAATTTCTTGATATCAGAAGTAAATGTTTCTGTATTTGACCCAGTTGGACTGGTTCTATCTTCTTTATGTCTAGTAGACATTGGTAACTTATGGGGCATTTGGTTTAAAATGGTACCTTTGATTACATCACAGCAAATGGTAGCATCTACTTATGTCCAGAGTATGACGTATATCTATACTTTTAAATTTAAAAAAAAATTATATAAAAAAAGTAAGTTTACACTGATAAACAACTTTTTTTTTTACTTTGTCACTTATATGAAAAGTATTTATAACTAATAAAAAGTACAAGGAAATAGAAATAACAACAGTATTTTTAGAAAAGAATCTGCAGGCGAAGTAGGAATGAAGAGGATGATGAAAGTAAGGAAAAAGTTAAATGTACAAGTTAAAAAGGGTAATAAGAGCACAAAAGTTGCTTCAAAGCTCTTATTAATTTGTTAACTCTAACAATAAATTTTAAAAATATTTTTATACTCTAAGCAAACTGAAGAGTGATGTCATAAAATGGCAATATAATGGGATCTTTACTTAACAGAAAAATTTGATTTCTTCAAAAAAGACAATACAATTTGATTTGATTTGGGTTTTATTGGCGCATCAGCAACTGAGGCTATAATGCGCCAAATACAGGTCATATATAAAAAGTTAAAACATTCAGTGACCTAAGTAGTTAGGTCACCATGTCGAGATATAAAAAGGTGTAAAAGTACAAAATATATGAACAAAGGAATAACAATTCAATTTTAAATACGAGTAAAAAGGTTTACTGATTTTAAAAAGCTAAAAACAGCAGACACATTGTCATTGTCGGATAAAATCTGACTGAGTGTATAAGGCTCAGCCAGATGACTAAAAGCGGTAAAATAAAAACCATGTTCATATCTAAAACGTGGACACTCGGTTAAAATGTGGCATATACTTAAATAGGTGTCACAGTTCTCGCACATAGGACAGTCATCTGCCCTCAGCAGAAATGCATGTGTAAGATGACTGTGTCCTATGCGGAGGCGAGCTAAAACAACTTCCTCTCTGCAATTCCTGCGCAGACTAGACTGCCAATGTCGGATTACAGGCTTTATCTGATAGAGCTTGTTTATGACTTGCTCATGCCAGGATCGTTGCCATTGGGACAGTAATTTATCGTGTATTAACTGCCTGTAGTCTGTATAGGGGACTAACAGGCAATAAGTGCTGTGGGGGTTCTGGTGACCTGGCCGCAGCATCTGCCAGTTCATTTCCCACGACCCCAATGTGGCTTGAAATCCAGCAGAAACGAATGTCGAAAGAACACTCAGACAGAGAGTGTAGCGTCTGCTGAATCCGGGTCACAAATGGATGAGGATTATACCTCATACCCGATAAAACCTGCAGTGTACTTAGAGAGTGTCAGTGTACACCATACACCTTTGATACCTATGGGTTTAATGTGGTCCAAGGCTAACACTATAGCATACAACTCAGCTGTATATATGCTGCATTCTTGGAGAATCTTTCCAGATATAGAACGACCTGGAAAGATAGCAGCAGATCCAACAGACAACTCCGACTTCGACCCATCAGTGAAGACAGGCAAGAAGTCGGAATATTCAGCCCAGTGGGCAACGTAGAGTTGGTGGTAGACAGAAGATAGAGTAATGGACTTACCCCAATTTTTAAGGGAGAGGTTGCATGATGGTAAGCGAGCATGCCAGGATGGAAGTGGTTCCTTGGTGACTGGGCAACATTGTCGAGCTCTCTGAGCAGCTCTTGGACACGGATACCAAAAGGCTGATTGGCAGTCTGACGAGTGTTATATAGGTTTTCCCATCGTGGCTTGAAAACGGACATCCACGTAGGGTTGTCTGGCAGGGATTTTAATTTAATGGTATATTTTAAAGACAATTGCTTTCGTCGAAATGACAGTGATGGTTCAGTTGATTCAACATATAAACTCTGGACAGGGGATGTTCTAAATGCTCCAGTGGCAATATGGATGGCCTGGTGGTGAACTGGGTCCAGCCATCTGAGTACGCTGTTTCTAGCCGATGCGTACACTTGGGACCCATAGTCTAGTTTAGATCGGACAAGTGCACGATAGAGGGTGAGCAAAGTGGAGCGGTCTGCTCCCGCAATACAATATGGGGAACCGATCTATATCTGATTTAATTTATAGTCATAAATACTTAGCACATTAATTAAAATTCATTGCTTAAAAATCACATTATTCATGTTTTATTTGATTTGAACTCTATATATTTCATTCTGTTTTGAATATAAACAAACATTTTCATAAAATGTTTATTTTTCTGTCATATTCACATTCAAGTATTATTCAAATTAACATAGGTTGCTGATGTGTGACAAAACTTGCAGGCGCCTCCGTAGCCAGGTGGGAAGGAGCAGCAGTGCATAGCACACGCTTCTTGATTAGACCGGGGTTCGAGCCCGTCACCACCAAATATGGACGATGCGGAAAGGTCATGATATGACCACCGCATATTCTCGGAGCAATATGGCCTTAGTTGCTAATGCTCCTAAAAACCAAATAACAACATAACAACAACAAAATTTGCTTGTTTTTATGAACTATGTTTTTATAATGATTTGTAAATATTTAAAAGTATTTACAAATCATTATAATCTATAACCTTAATGCACAACATCTGATTGCCCTAAAGTTGAATAAGATTACTTTTTTTACTATATCATTAAACTATTTATTATTAGCCATATGGTTCAAGGAAGCCTGACACTTATGCTGCACCAGCCAAAAAAATTTGATTTACCCTGAGAGAGAGAGAGAGTCAGAGACAGAAAGTCAAAAGTAGAAGGGAATCACCAAGAAAGAGAAAAATGATAATATCCAGCCCAGGATCCTGGGTCAAGCCCATACTCACTAGATGTTAGCCCCTGGGGTTAAAGGGAATGTTAAGATGATGCCTCTTCCATTATAGTGCCATTTTGCTCTGCTTATGTTTTCTTCAATTTCACCAGTAATTCTCCCCTCCCATTTTGCTCTGCTTATGTTTTCTTCTATTTCACCAGTAATTCTCTCCTCCCCCAATCAGAAAAAATAAGACTGGTATATAAATTTGTCATCTCACAGTCTGTATATCACAAAAACCATCTAAATTTAATGGGAAAAAAAGTCTTGTACAGCAGGAATAAGATATTATAAAAAATAAAACTACAACCAATAAAATTTTAAAAAATAATAATAAATAATAAAAAAAAAAGTACACATACAGTATAGAAGATCATCACCATATAAGAAAAGAAAACAAGATGATACAACCATTAAAATTTGATTGTGAACAGAATTAAAATTAAATACAAAGGGGAAGAGAGGGAGAATAAAACTGTAAAAGTAAATAAAATAAAATCAATAATAATAACTGAAGACATTAACTATTGATCAGGCTCTGGGGAAACAGGATAACCCATACTGGCCAAATTACAATATGTTTGCAGATGCTCATTATGCTGCAGAATGACAGCTTCCATAACAGCATGTTAATCATAATCCAGATTCTAATACTGAGATTTTGGACTGCACACATGATTAGTGCTTTCGTTCATTGTTGGAAGCATTCCATTTGTGTGTGGAGGATAAAAAAGTTAATCGCAACATAGGGACCTGCAAACATGCTATTATGGAGGCTATCATCTGGCAGCATGATGAGCATTGCGTAACACCTTGTACGGTGGCCAGTATAGAATGTTCTTTTTCCCCATAACCTCACTAATAGGCATTTCGTATTTTCATTTATTATTATTACTACAAAGGGGCTTTGACCCCTGCTAGCTTCTTTTGATAAAATAAAATACTTACAGAAGCTTTCAACACTGTCTCTTCCTGAGCTATGAATACATAAATACATTATGATATCTATATAATATCGGTGTAGATACACCATAGACAACTCAAAGAAAAACTACAATTGTAGTGTGAAAGGCATCATTTCATCTGTATCTCATATTGTGCTTATCCTTCACAACGAGTTACCAAGTATTGCACTACCCCGAATAAGTAACGTTTCACTAATTGAAAAGACTATTGTTATTTACTGAAACTGTGTCTCGGTGGTGCCACCACCCAGACAGACCGTTTCAAAGCTAGTTGGCTTTTCATCAGCGGGTGCCTTTCACACTACGATCACAGTTTTTCTTTAGAAGTTGTTTATGGTGTATCTACACTGATATTATATAGACACAGAATCTTGAAATATTATGCCTTGTTGCATTTAGTTTATTTAAATAAATATGTTACATATGGAAATCAAGAATGGTACCGTGTGGTTGTGTTAGATAAACATAGCGCGTGACCAAACTTAAAGAGAAGCTTGTTTTACAACAGTAAAATAAGCTTCAGTTATGTATTTTTGTATTTGTTACATATTACATGTAACCCGCATCCCTCTTCTCCCATTAGCTGAATAAATATCATTAGGAGGAAAATTATTTTAATGTATAGAGAGATATTATTTTATTTTTTAATTTTATTTACTTTTTTAACATTCTCCCTCTTTTTTCTTTTTCTTCCACCTCTTTTTTTTGCAGTTCATTTTAATTCCATTCACTATCAATTGTTAATGGTTGTATCTCTCACATGCTCTCTAATCATGTTTTATGGCTATGATCAGCCATACTATTCTTCCCATAGTTGATAAAAAAGAACACTGTAAACCTACTGTATACATACTTTTTTATTGCTTTTAATTACTAAATTAGCATTATGCATTAGTAGAGGCATATGATGCAAGAAAGCAAGTTTATACAGCACCAGACAAAAAAAAAAACCTTTCCATTTCACCCATCCATTCATTCCAAATATTTGTCTAGTTCTGCCTTGAATTTATTTAAGCTATCAACTTCTACAATTACAGATTGAAGTTTGTTCCAGCAATTAACTACTCACTTGCTAAAGGAAAATTTCCGCACATCTATTAGACAACTGTCTTTCCCCAATCAGTTTATGCCCCCTCAGGTTTCTAATCTGAGTTTTCAGTTTATGCCCCCTCAGGTTTCTAATCTGAGTTTTCAGTTTATGCCCCCTCAGGTTTCTAATCTGAGCAAGAGGAAGAATCCCATCAGCACTGAGCGTGCTCATTCCATTCAAGGCATTATACACCTCAATGAGATCGCCTCACAGATGCCTAGTCTGCAGACACTGCAATTTGCAGAAACTAAGTTTTTCTTTGTAAGAGCTCCCCTTTGTTCCCCTCGCCAGTCTTGTTGCCCTTCTCTGTACTCGTTCTAGCAACTCTACATCCTTCCTAAAATGAGGCTTCCAGACTTGTATGCAGTACTCAAGGTGTGGCTTGACCATTGCCTTATACAAGGAGATAATTACCTCCTTATTCCTGCTTGCAAAATTCCTGTATATCATTGACAAGACCCCATGACCTACTATGGCAGCCTGTCTGCACTGCTGAGAAAACTTCATATCTGACTGCACAATTACCCCCAGGTCTCTTTCATTCTTCACTACCCTGAGTGTAACACCACCCAGTTGGTACATTTCTCTGGAGTTACTGCTACCCATATGCAGTACTTTGGTGCCTCCGTAGCCATGTGGGCAGGAGCAGCAGTGCATAGCACACTCTTCTTGATTAGACCGGGGTTCGAGCCCATGACCACCAAATACGGAAAGGTCAGGGAATGACCACCGCATATCCCCAGAGCAATATGGCCTTAGTTGCTAATGCTCATAAAATCCAAATAACAAACAAACATGCAGTACTTTGCATTTGTCAATGTTAATCTTCAGTTGCCACTTCTCAGCCCATCTGCCCAACTTTTCCAGATCCTGCTGCAGCAGCATACTGTCATTACTGTTATTAACGACCCTGCCAATGAGGGTGTGATACCTTTGTATCATCTGTAAACTTTGACATTAAGCATGATATACCTTCATCGATAGCATTGATAAATATACAAAACAACAATGTACCCAACACTGAATCTTGGGGAACACCACTAATAACACTAGTCCATGAAGTGCAGTGTCCATTGATAACCACTCTCTGTCTTCTCCCACTCAATCATTCTTTTATCCATTGTAGCAACTTGCCCTTAATGCCTTACTGCTCCAATTTGTAGTAGTCTTCCATGTGCAATAGTATCAAAAGCTTTCCAGAAATCCAATTATATGATATCAAAATTATTTTTTGCATCCAGTTCCTTTGTGACCAATGTCATAGTATCCAATAAAATTGGCCAGATAAGACTTCCCCTTAACAAACCCATGCTGTGTCTGAATAATTACTGCAATCTTGTCTAGATAATCCTGCAATGAAACCCAAGCCAAACCACACTTCCTTTGCCACCTCCTTAATTATAACTATATATTATTTTATTTTATTTACATATTTTAATTAAGCACTTATTTCTTTAGTTTCATGAAGTGAAGCAAGATTTATAACATCTGATTTAAATGCTTTTTTATTTATTATTATTTTTCCACAGTGGATGTGATGGTGGGTATTTTGTTTGAGAGGAAGTTCTTAAACTTAGGGTTTCATACAGAACACATGCAGTGGTTTCTCGCTTGTCTTCCACATCTATGTGCATGAGTCTGTAGCCATCTATATTCAGGGCCAGTTTGCAGGGAAGGATAAACCCCCAAAATAACTCAAGGGAAAAACTCTACACCTCCACTTGAGACAAAGCTAATGTAAATTTGAGTGCAAAGGCTGTCAGAGTTCCAGTAGTCTAAGATGGGACTCGAACTCAAACATTTCTAAACAGGTGCCCAATAATTAAAAGTATGAAAGTGTTGCAGAGGTCAATGTGAGGGTGTGATACTGAATTCATTTGTCATAGCACTCAAAACTTGCAATTCTCCTTCAAGCAAATGTTTTGGTGCCCCTTATTCCTTCCTCAGCATATTTACAATAGGAATGCATTTGATAGTGTTCCAGGTAATGATATTTGACCATAAGGGAAAAAGCCAAACTAGCTCTATTTGTGCTGTACTAACTATTCATGATTTTCATATAATTTTTTTTTTTCTTTGTAAAACAATACCTATAAATATACAAACTTTGAAAATAATTTGTAGCACTGAAGTGTTCATGTCTGTTTCATTCAAATGAGACTTATCTTGCATGAAAAATAAGGAAAATTGTCTGGGAAAGGGAAATATTTCTGTTATAACAGTTATTTGTTTTAATAGGATTTTTATTTTATCTTCTCAGTAAATAGAAAATTGAATGCAATGGTAGGAGGATTTTTTCGGTACTTTACTTTTAAACAAATGGCACTGCCAAAAAGTTAACTTGACATTTGTTTAAAAGCTGCAGCCATTTTAGGACTTACTAGTTCTTAATCGGTAGAAAGTGGTTTCTAATAACAATTCAATAACAAAAGATGGTAGTGAAGTGCTCAATGCAAGGTGATATGCGCTAGTTGGAACTTAGAATTGTCACTAGAGACCACCTTGTAAATACAGTAATCTCCAGATTTAGGAATATCTCATTTACAAACTTTCAATCCAATTCAGTCCACGAACAGGAAGCTTGACTTCAGCCACTACAAAAGATACCAATGTTTGAAGCAAAATGAATAAGAATGAAATATATTTAAATACTAAAGATAATTAATGTGTGCCTTAATGTTAAAAATTTTTGCAACCACGGTATTTTTTTCATTTTCCTGTTAATTTAGCACTGAACACACAATTCCATGAGATCAGTATAAATGATCTCATGGAATTTTGTGTAAATGCAGAGTGTAAATGCATGGAAAATGATCTCATGGAATTTTGTGTAAATGCAGAGTGTAAATGCATGGAATTGTGTGTAAATGCATAAACAAATGATGTGGATAACTCTGCATTTATATGCAGATTTATCCACATCATTTGTTCAGATCCATGTAATATCACAAAATGAGTGGTATCATGTGTTATATCTCTATCTTGTAAAATCCTCTGATCAAATAGGAATTTGTCTATCCAGGAAAATAAACAGAAAATTTATTATTATTTAATGATGTAGTGTGTGATATTTATCACACACTACATCATTATTATAACTGAGAAAGTTCAGAAAATAAAATAATAATAGCAAAATTTTAAATATATAAATAAATATATTCCAAACTTGAAAGATTGTCAGATATTAAAGACTGAAACTTCTTATTGACAGTTGTACTGCCCTGTCTATCTCTACATAACATAAAGCTGTACTACACTGCTTTTATTATGCACAGAATGCAACAACAATATTGTAAAATGTAATAATGGCACACAACCTCCCATTATTAGCATTAGCAGAGGCATTTGATGCAAGAAAGCAAGCTTATGTAGCATCAGCCAAAAAAAAAATAAAATAAATAAATAAAAAAAAATAACCACTTCCACTTCACCCCTCTGTTCGTTCGAAATACCTGTCCAGCTGAGCCTTAAACTTATTTAGGCTATCAACTTCCACGACAAGGGATGGAAGTCTGTTCCACCAACCAACCACCCGCTAAAGGCAAATTTCCGCACGTCTATCCTACATCCGTCTTTCCTCAATTTGAATTTATGCCCTCTCAGGTGATTATTCTGAGCAAGAGGGAGAATCCCATCAGCATTGAGCATGCTCAAACCATTCAAGGCTTTATACACCTCTATCAGATCACCTCGCTGGTGCCTAGTCTCGAGACACTGTAATTTGCAAAACTTAAGCCTTTCTTCGTAAGAGCACCCCTTTGTTCCATTCACTACTCTTGTTGCCCTTCTCTGTACTCGTTCCAGCAGCTCTACATCCTTCTTGATATTATATCATTATATGTATAAAAAAATCCTGATACTGCATAATATAGTCAAAAAAGTAGCAGCCAATACTGGTTTTTACTGAAAGGTACTAAAAGGTACAAAAGACAAAAACATGCATTAATTTTCACCAAACTATTCCTCTTTATGAACACACACAATTCCCATCAATATATCCACTCTCAATAAGGCTTAGAAAATTCAACAATCCCAATCCACATGTCAGGCATAGTGGTAAATTGCAGGGCCAAGAGTAGCATGATTTTCAAACTTCGCACCATGCAGGATCTCCATTTTGGGGAAGAACCAAAAGTCTGAAAGGGCCAATCACAGACAGTAAGGAGGATATAGTAATAGTGCAAGGAAGCCGTAGGCTTTGGCAGCACTAGCGGGGGGGTGGGGGAGAAGCAGATAAGGAAATACATATTATTTGTTTCCCTCCTCACAGCTGACAATTTGAATTTATTCAAACCCAACTGCTTGTGAAAGAAACCTGTCCCAGCAATCAATGGCCCACTGACTAAAAGAAAGCTTTCTACAATCTAGTCTAAACCTCTTTCTACGTAACCATGTGAGTTGTCCATCTTTGGACCCTTTCAAGAAGCTCAGTGTCTTTTTTCAGATGTTTCCATACTTGAACACAGTATTCAAAATGTGGTCTTACAACTGCCGTATATGGTGGGATTATTACCTCCCTATTATGACCCCACATTTGATAAATCATCTACAGGACACCATGGGCTTTCCCGGCTGCTTGTTTACGCTGCTCAGAAAACTTCACATCTGCCCATATTACAACTCACAGATCCCTTTCTTCCGCTATAATTCGACCCTACCGAGTGTATAATTTATCTTGGTATATCTATTCCCAAGTGTAAGACCTTGCATTTTGCTGCATTAAAACACAGCTGCCACTTTTCTGACCATTCTTGCAACCTGTTCAAGTCATCCTGAGGGAGTGCAGCCTGGTAGTGATCATTAACTACTCTACTAATCATTATGTCATCTGCAAATTTTAACATTAAGTCTTCAATCCCATTGAAAATCAGAAACAGTAGTCCAAGAACCGATTCTTGGAGGACCCCACTTCTGACTTCACACAAATCTGAGGAATATCTATTAATCACAATCCTCTGCCTTGTGCCCTGCAGTAAACCATCTAATAATTTTTTTGAGTAATCCCAACATGTTCCAGCTTATACAGTAATCTCTCATGTAGGACTGAGTCAAATGTCTTACTAAAATCAAAAGAAACTATGTTGAAATTGTTCCCTACCTCCAGTTAATGAGTAATTTTGTCAAAACAGCCTACTAAGTTAGTTAAACACAATTTTCCCTTAACAAAACCATGTTGTGCATTATTCAGAATGCCATATCTGTCTAAATGTCCCTGGATTTCACTCTTAATCACTGCCTCTAAGATTTTCCCTACCACTGAAACCAGACTAACTGGTCTGTATTTACTGACTTCACTCTTAGAACAGTCTTTATGTATTGGTGATACATTAGCATTTCTGATCCAAAGAAATCTCTCCTGAGTTCAAAGATGTCCTCATTAACTTCAATGGTTCAATACACTGCAATCACCCTCAAAATTACTGAGTATATGCAATCACCCTCAAAATTACTGAGTATATGCAATCACCCTCAAAATTACTGAGTATATGCCATCAACTCCAGGAGCCTACTTGCCTGCCTTTATGCTCAAGAACTTTTCTAAGTCATCTTTAATTTCAAAATCGCAAATAACTAATTTCATATGACTCAGCCTGTTCTCAGCATGAAGGATCTTTCTTTAGTAAAGACAGTAAAGTACTTGTTCAATTTAGTAAAGTACTTGTTCAATTCATCTACAACATTAACTGGTTTGTCTAAGGCTTTTCCACACCTAGTGCATAAGTGTCTGATCTGTATTTGCTTTTTTTCTTCCTTGTATTCACATACATGAAAAATTCCTTGTCCCCATAATTTGCTTTCTTAGTCAGTGTTTTCTCATATGCAGTCTTGGCCTCTGCAACATATCTGTGGTACTATCACAAATCAATATGCAGCTGTTGTAGGTTTCAGTACTTTTCATTGCTTTGTAACCCATGCTACCTTCTTCCTCAATCTGACTGGTCAGCTCGACGTTCACCCATTTTGGCATCCTTCTCCTCCAACATTTTCTTATTTATGCATTCATGGCTTCTGTGATTTTTGTTTCACTCTGCAATCTGCCTAACTGATAGATGGCATTAGTACCTTAAACTGTCGAAGTCCCCTCTTCTGAAATTAAAACCCATGCCTTTACCTTTAACTACTTTATCTTTCTTCATCTTCCAACTAATGACTGTGTGATCACTACCTGCCAATGGTTCCTATATTTTAAGCCCTGTGATGTTGTCTAATTCATGAATAATAATGAAGTCTTTGTTGGTGACTCTATTGTCATGGAGATGGGGAATGTACTATGCAAGAAGGATAGGTGGAACAGGACCAGTGTATGTCTGCCAGGGACAAAAGTTGATGATGTTGTAGAGCAGATATCTTTTAAGGACACAAAAGGCGATATTGTTGTATATGTTGGAACTAATGGCATTAAGAATAAGAGATCTGCAGATTTACTCAACAAGTACCGGTCAATGTTGAAAAAAAGTTGCGAGTTAGGGCTGAATGTGAAAGTGTCTGCAATTCTGCCCAGACACGATAGGAGGGAGTATATGATGAGAGCCTTGTCGATCAATTCGGCTCTAGAGAGACTGTGCAAGGCTCAAGGGGTAGAATTTTTGTTGGACCACAAAATCAGCAAGCTGCTGCTAAACTCTGTATTTGAAGAATATATGAACCAACTTGAAAGGGGACTGGCTTTAAAAAGTAACATGCAATTTTTTGGGAAGCAATAAACACTCAGATCATGAGATGTTCATGAATAACATGCTAGAGAAGTTTGGCAAATTAGGCTGCAACATGAGTGTTAAAATTCAGGTAGTTAAGTGAAAAGCAGGAGAAAAGATTTCAATAGGATACAAAATAAATGGGAAAAAATAGTGCCAAGGGGGATGAAATGTCAGTATAAATGCCTATGAAAAGGTATTCAGTATAATAGGTGGATGCTAAAAAGGGAAACAGCCGCCAAAACTAGCTGCCTGATAAAAAAAAAAGTACCCAGTCTTGTGTATGAAAAATTCAGTTTTCTGAAATCTATGCTTGACAGGTGGCATAGCCTATAATAATTCTGTTTTTAAATATTTTTATTGGTATTTGCATATAAAAAAATTGTAAAAATAAAAAATAAAATAGAAACACCTCTAACAATAATTTTATTTATTTACATACACTTCTATTTATACAGGGTGTCTCAAAAATACATGGCATAACTTCAGGAATGAGTTCCTCATACGTAGACAATAAAAATATTTTATATCGACGTAGTTCCGGAAATGCTCGGTTTCCGAGTTTTGAAGGTCTGTCTATGACACTTAACTGTTCACATCCCCTTATAGTAATGTTCAAAATGTCCACCTTCTGCCTGAATACAGGCCTCACATCGACGTCTCATGGACTCGCGAAGACGATGACAAATTCCTGGCATGTTTCGTATTGTCTCACAACCTGCCACAATTAAATTGTAGAGAGTTTCCCATCAGCTACCAGATTTGAATACACCAATGACTTTAAATGGCTCCACTTAAAGATCCTGGAATCTGCACGTGCTGATTCTAGTATCTACTGCCCAGGTGCCAAGTGTTCTTGAAGTGGAGTTTGCATCGAGTCCGTGAACTGTGGAATCCGATGCAATGTTTTAAATGTATGGCGTATGGCCATGTGGCCCGGCACTGTAAAGCAGACGAGTTCTGCGGTCGCTGTGCTGGGAGAGGCCATACATTTAAGTCTTGCAGCAAGCATGCGGATACTCCGCAATGTGCTAACTGTCTGAAAAGGAAATTGCCCTCTGCACATGCCGCAAATGATCGGGCATGTCCTGATTATCTGCGTGCTGTCGACATTTTAAAACGTTGAACTGAAATGTAAAGCAAGCAGTGTGAGATGTTTTCCTAAAGACATATGTGGCTTCTCCCGGTGGTGACCGGGGTCGTCAGTTATAGTTGACGCTGAGGTTGTGGTACACAGGGATCGGGCTCATGTGATGTTGTAAATAAGAATGGTGGAGTTGTGTTGAGTTGTATGTTTAATATAAAGTATTAGATCAATTTATTATTATTTGTTTGGTGGATTGTCAAGCGTGGTTTCCTGGATAGGGCAACCTACCTCCTCATGGTGGGGACGGAGACGCCTTCCCCACTACGAGGCTAAAGGTTATTCTATCTTGTCTTAGATCTGTTTAGTCAAATTAGACTATTGTAATTGTTGACCAAAATTGACCAAATTATGGTTGTGATAAATGTAACAATTATGATGTAAGTAGCAGATGAGCTATGGCTCAGGGGGCCCTTAGGTGTAGTTTGATTAAATGAGTACCTCATGATGAAGGTACTGACAGAATCTGGTGGTTTTCCATTACGATTTATGAAGACTTTAGAAATGAATTGAGACTATCCGTTGACAATCTGGAGAGGGAGGCCCTCCAAGTCCTGTTCACGGATAAACAGATCTTTTATTATTTTAATAAATATGTCAGAAAAGTATTTAAAAGGAGACATTATCTAGATGGTAGAGGCCCACCTCCAGGTGGCAGGGACGGGAACTCTCCTAATTAAGATCCGTAAACAAAGTTGAAGCAGATTTTTCTTACGAGAGACTAAGTGGCCAATTAAATAAATAAGTTATTAATGTTGCATTGTTTAATTTAATTTAATTTTAATATTATTGAATTCTTTAGACTCCGAAATCAGTACCCTTCAAGACTTTAACCATGGATGGGCTTATGCCAGGGAATGGAGCCTCGAAGGAGACCTAAAATGGAGTACCTTGTGATGAAGGAAATCACCTGCGGAAGATAAGACATTCCGGTTAATAACTCGGGAACCAAGCATTTCCGGAACTATGCTGATATAAAATATTTTTATTGTCTACCTATGAGGAACTCATTCCTGAAGTTATGCTATGTATTTTTGAGATACCCTGTATATTATGTGTAGTCACTTCCATTTTTAAGTTCATTTCAAATTTATCTCACTGTTAAACCTGCAAAATTTCAAAAAACCATGCAGTGCACATATTTCTCCTTACAATTTTGTATATAAATATTTAACTCTCCATCACTCCCACTCTCAATTTTAACAATGGCACTCACATGGAGTCTATATAATACCCATTTTTTGTTTTAAATATAAAAAAAAATTTTAGTTTTTTTTTGCTAAATTAAAAACAGTGATTTATTAATTATTATTTGCTGAACCAAATTAAAAAAATCAAACAAGCATAAATGAGAGAAACCAATAATAAAAGTTTTTATTTTATTTTTTTAAGGTCACTGATCCCCAGACTGAAACCCATACATTTGCATTGCATATTCCATATGCAACGTAAAAGCAGTGACCTTTTTTTTCTAGGTAACTCTCATTCCCACATTTTCAACATGGCATCCTACAGACACCACTTAGGAATGGGAGTTGCCTAGAAGAAAGGTAAATGCTTTTGCTCACCTGGTATCTGTTTAACACAAAACAAATTTACTGTCTCATAATTCATAGAATATCAAAATGAATACAGAAAATATTGTATAACCAAATAACTGTATAATTTGGGTCAGTGAGTTTGGAATTGAACTGAGAATGGGTGTTATTTGTTGGACTTGTCTGAACTAGTTCTGAAAACAGATGCAGAATTACAGAGCAAAATTGAAAAGAAAAATGACCATGAAAATACCTTTTGAAACGACATGCAGTAGAAACTGAATATCTATTTAACAGGGAGTAGAGTAGTTCTTTAAATGAGGCATCATTAATTAATTTGACTGCCATCCTTTAAACAGAATATAGGCATTTAAAAAAGGTTTTGGGAACTCCACCCCAGATATGGGGACAATATTCGAGGGTAGGGCAGATTTCCAATCTATACAGAATCAGGAGCTGTTCAGAAGAAAGGACAATGCAAACAAGGTGAAAGATAAGCTTTTTCTATGAAGAGGAAGCAATGCCTATGATATAATTATAACAAAAAAGTTTAGAAGTCAAGCTTATTCCCATAAAAGATATGTATCTTGTTTAAAAATCCGAGTGCTGTTGAAGATCAGCATAGGAATAGAATATTATTTGGTGAAAAATAAGACAGTATTGGTTTTAAGTTAACTAAGAATTCTTCTCCCCACTGGAAAACTACCTGGAGATTAACATTTAAGGAACTAACGGGGGATAGTCATGAACAGTGGCAGCTCGTGACTGATGTTTGGGGGTGCTGTGTCTTAAAGTTACATTAAATTTCCTTGGTTATAAGACATGTAGACATACACAATAATAATAATAAGCAAGTTAAAAATCTACAAAACATTAACTAGACATTTACCATTAACAGACTTGAACTTTTATTTAAAAACAAAATCCATTCTTCGGTTTTTATTTGTTGAAAATAGATTAATAACTTTTTCATTCAAGTTTGGTGCACTGTTGACCAAGCTTTTCTCTATTGAAAGCACTGCTTGAGCATTTAGCCTTTCCTGATTCATAGTGCTCCTTAAAAATGTTTTTATTCTTTTTAATGTTGAATGGCAGCATTCGGGCTCCGAAGTAGTCATCGGAATGATCAAAAGAACTTTTATCAGTTTTTTAGGTTCACCAAGAACGTCAGCTAGATTATTTTCTGAGATAAATTTCAGCAGTCAGTTAATTTGCAATAATTGTGTAGATCATGTCTGCTATAGAAAACTTGTAATTCCATAAGTTTTTCTTTCAATAATGGGATACGCCTCAGTAGTCTCCCATACCTCTTCCATGGGCATTTTCGTACAAAAAATAACGAAGTTCACCTTCTTAAACAATTTAGCAGCAATTAATTGCTTTATAAAAGAATATCTCTCACCTATGTCAACACTCATATAGTTGCACACTTCCTTCGCTTCAATCATGAGTGTTTTTGAAGGATTTTCACAGTACATTGAATTTCTGATTTTTTGAATGGCATTTTTAAAGTTTCCTATATATTCATGTATTTTATTAACTGCCTCAATTTCTCGAGATTACATTTGATTATAAATAACTTCCACATGAGGCATTATCTGATGGAAAAGTTCTAACCAGATCTCGAATTTTTCATTACTCAAGATGTGAAAAAATTCAGTTGCTTCTGAAATCGTCTTATCTGCATTTGCTGTTGCTTGTAGTTCCTCCATGCACTTTAAGGATTCAATTTTCAAAAACACTGTTCACGGTGCATATATTGAAGTTCCATCTTGTAGGGGAAGGCCGGGCAACACAAGGCTGCTCATGTGCTTTCTGAGAACAGAGAGACGCTGTGGTGATCTCGAGAAAAATGTTGGTATCGACATGAGGTTCGAAAATAATATTCTTGAATCTCGGGTACTACTTGCTGCATTTCTCATCATCAGATTCAGTTGGTGTGCATAGCAGTGAATAAAATGTGCATTTTTGTATACTTTTTATTTTAGCCCGAACTCCCTCTTTCTTGCCTTTCATCACACTTCACCATCGAATGTCTGAGCAACCAGTTTTTGAGTATTTCCTTCAAGGATTATGTCTAACTGATCTAGAATGCACTTTGATATTCCATCCTGCTGTTTGGTTTTCCGGAGTGGAAAAACCCCAAAAATGCTTAAAAATGTCTCCATTCAGTTCATATCTCAGAACAGCTACCATTTGTATATGTTCTGAAACATCTGTTGTGTCATCAGCCATGACAGCTACGAATGAAGCTTCTTTAATTTCTCTTTTTATTTCATCACAGCATATTTGCAGAAAACAGTCAAGACCATCATTCTGAATAGTTTCTGAAATACCTTTAAATGCTGCATTACTTTCTAAATGGTTCTTTAAATTGGAATCTAATGTACAGGCAAAATTTATTAATCCTCTGAATACTCCTGGATATTTAGAATCGTCTTTTCCGTCATATCCACGTAAAGGAATTTCAACCTGTCCACAAAATTTAATGCAGTCTATTTTAGATAATACCTCACAATTCTTGGAAAACTTTTGTTATTTTTGCAGATCGAAAGTCTGTAGGCTTCACTAAGCTGTTCTTTAATATTTATGCTTCTAAAAGAGATAGCGAAATCACATTATTAATATGTTTCTTCAAACTCTCACATTTTAGAGGTTTTTCTTTCATTCTGTTTATGTTTGTAAAGCCACTTTTTGTCCATGTTAAGTCACCTCCGAACAGTAAACATGGAAAACAAAACAATGCATTTTTAACTTCACAACCACAAAACCAACTTTTCCTTTGGTACCATTCATTTTTAAAACTGCGAATATAAACTGAGTGATCAGTGAATTATGACCACTTACCTAATACTAATCTTTGCTGACCCAAAGAAAGAAAAAGAGAAAGCTGGAATCTTCTCAACTGTTGGCAATCCAGGCGGTCCTTGTCTACCAAAGGTATTGTTACTAAGTCATTTATGCCTGACATTTTATTTACTACCTCCAACATTGTACAGAAATGATTCTTCCCCAGTCTCTGCACATCATACTTAATAACGGGATACAGATCACTGAATGTGAAGCTCCTGTAGTTTATATCTCACCTCTACAGATTCTTTATTATGCAGTGACATTGAGGAATGGCAGTGTGATTTATTCTTACCCAATCTTCCAAGACCTTTAGCAACAGATCTCGACTACGTCTCAACATTTCACTCCCAGAAGTGAACATGATTTAATTGCAAATAAGAAAACTTTTGAAGTCTTCCAAGAATTTGCCAAAAAATCTGTAACAGACAGCACCAGCTAACTGGCTTCCTTTCTATCAGGATATTTGCCTTATAACTCAATGCACTCTCTTATGATATAATTACCTGCCTTGAACAGAACTTTTATTGATTAATGTGTTTTTATCCTACTTAGTACAGAACCTATCATTGTTGACCGTATATGTTTTCCTTTCATGTGATTATGGCATAGAGACCTGACAGTTTTTTTTTTTTTGCAATGTCTCTCCCAATTTTATCCTGGCCAAGTTTACCTGAAATTTTATTCACAACAACTGTGACCAAGCTTTATCTCTTATTTATCTGCAACGATTGTGATTATAACCTCCCAACTTCTGGTTGTGACCTCCTGACTAGGCTATATGACAACTGCATAATAATAAATCGACCCATTCCATATCTGAATTCTCTATTCAGTATTTCCAGTGTCTTTTTTTTTTTTTTTTTTTTGTATTTTTAACATTCATTTATTTTATTTATTACTTTATTTTTATTTATATATACCCACACCACCACCAGTTTTGGCTTGCAGTTGTACAGGATCTGCTGGCATCCACTGGAACTGATTTCTCTTCCAGTGTATGCAGGATTCTTACCTTGTCACTTTCTTTTGACAGTACATGTATTGCTATGGCCCATCTCTTCATGGTGTGACAGGTACTAGGGAGCAGCCTTCCTGATGATCATTGCTCCTTAGTAGCTAAGTGGCCAGAAACAACAAAACAACATGAAAGGCACACTTCGCAGACATAACACCATATGCATATCCGGCCATTTTACAGAGTTTTGTACTCATCACACAATGTACCATGGGAGAGTTGAATTACCATTTAGGTGCCACCTTACATAAGACACGACATGTCCAGTCTATTTTGTGCCTTTCTCTGAGCTTAAGTGCATCTCTACTTATACAGAGAGGCCACATATGGTCCATATCTGTTCTGGAGTATAAACTGAAAGTTAATTTATGCTGCCATCTGGAGAACTTTTTTCTCTTTGGTTTTTAGATGTTTGTGGTGATCGAGGTTGTCTATGATTTGTTGCAGGATTCTGTTGGTTTCTGTTTCAGAATGGTGAGTCTCATCAATCTTGTTCTGAGTCTTTGTGGGATTGATGCCCTCAATATCTGCTAGGGTCTTCTTCCCCTCTTCTATTCTGGATATCATGACTGTTTCCACTTCGGTTGCTCTAGATTGTAGTTCTTGTACTTGGTGTTCCTCCTCCAGTTCTGGTTCATTTGTGCTCATATTCCTTGTTCCTTTTAGTTGGTTACTTACATCCTGATTAATTTTTTTCCAGATTATTACATTAGTATTGGCAAAAGATGCAAGAAAGCAAGCTTATACAACATCAGCCAAAAAAAATGCAAAACTTCCCATTTTACCTATCCATTCCCCCCCCCCCCCACCAGTAGTTTGTCTAGTTCCGTTGAATTTATTATTTAAGCCATCAACTTCCACAACAACAGATGGAATTTTTTTTCCAGCAATCAACCACCTGCTGGCTACAGACAAACTTCTGCACATCTGTTATGCAATCGTCCTCAATTTGAATTTATGCCCCTCATGTATAGTTTGAGCAAGAAGAAGAATCCCATCAGTATTTAGCTTGATCAATTCATTCAAAGCCCTGAACACCTAAATCAGATCACCTTGCAGGTGCCTGGTCTCCAGATGCTTCAATTTTCAGAACTGAAGCCTTTCTTGGTAAGAGCAGCAATACTTTTTTCCCCTTACTAATCTTATTGCCCTTCTCTATACTCATTCTACATCCTTTCTAAAATGAGGCCTCCAGACTTGAATGCAGTACTCAAGATGTGGCCTTACCAGTGCAATAACCTTCTTATCCCTTCTAGCAAAATTGCTGTATATCATTGACAAAACTCCATGAGCTTCCTTAGTAACCTGTCTGCATTACTCAGAGAACTTCATATCTGACTGCACAATTACCCCAGGTCTTTTTCATTTTCCACGACCCTGAGTGTAGTACCACACAGTTGGTATACATTACTCTGGGGTTACTGCAACCCATATGCAGTACTTTGCTTTTGTCAATGTTAAATTTCAATTGCCATTTCTCAGCCCGTCTGCATAACTTTTCTAGATCCTATTGCAATAGAATACTGTCATTAACCACCCTGCAAACCTTTGTATCATCCACAAACTTAGACATTAAGCCTGATATGCCTTAATCAATATCACTGATAAATATAGAAAACAATAATGGGGCCCAATTGGGGGACTCCACTGATAATATTAGCCCCACGGAGAGCAGTGTCCATTGATTACCACTTTATCTTCTCCCACTCAACCATCCCTTTATCCATACCAGCAAGCCTTCGTAAATGCCAGCTAATTTGTACAACAGTCTTTTATGTGCATCAGTATCAAAAGCTTTCTTAAAGCCCAAGTATATGATATCAAAATTATTTTTTGCATTCAGTTCCTTTGTGACTACATTGTAGTAGCCAATCAAATTGGTCAGACAAGATTTTCCCTTAACAAACCCATGCTGTCTGAAGTATAATTGCAGCCTTGTCTAGATGATCCTGCATTACTTCTTTAATCAGCAAATCCATTATTTTTCCTGGAACAGAAGTTAAACTAATAGGTCTGTAATTACTCATGTCAACCTTTGATTCTCCTTTGCAAATTGGGGATACATTCGCACATCTCCATTCCTCGTGGACCCACCCCCCCTGAATCCAAGGATGCTCTCATAATTATGGCTAAAGGTTTGCTTACTTCCCTCCCTACATCCTTTGATATGATTGTATAGATTCCATCTACCACAGGTGGATGGGATTGCAGGAGTGATGAGGTTCTTGGTGACTGTGGTCCGTCTCTGGTCTGCTGTTCAGTAATTTTAATGGTCGGGACTTGGTCTCTAGCTTTGTTACTTCATAGCATGATGAATATATTTATGACCCCGGGGTAATGACTACAGCTAGGCCTTGCATAACACGAGTTCAATTAATGCTATTTGAAAAATGATTTCACTTTACACAATGCAAATTGCCAGTTAACGCGATCTTTTTTTTTTTATGCGATAGTTGAAAAAGATTTGAATCGCGCATTAAGCTTACCGCAAGTTGTACAGTCAAACAAACGTTTGCCGGCTGCCCACCTCTGTGTGTTCCATCACCCATCGAAAGAAGACATGTTTGTCTCCTGCTAATAAAGTCAATGCAGACTTGCATTTAAAAATTCAAATTTTTAAATGAGCCAGATGAAAATGTTACCGCAAAGGAGATAACGGTAAAAGAATTAGATGAAATCTTTCGTATCGCATAGAACCTCAAACAAAAGATTTGATGTTCTCTGCAATATTTATTTTGCCAGGGCCCAGAGAAGATTGTTGTTGGCTATCGGAAATTGATTGATGAAAAGAGAAAGTAAACACTGTTCAAATATTTCCGCAACAGTAATTTCTTCCTTGTGTATTTATGTCAGAGGTTCCCAAAGTTTCTGTTCACGGTGCCTTTAATGTCTCTAATTTTTTCAAGGCACACCCAGACCAAAAGAAATACCTAACAGTTTCATTTAGTAGTTAGGTCCAAACAACTTAATAAGAAATGCTAAAACTGAACTACCTTGAGCTAGTAGTTCGCAGGGTGTCCGACAGATGTCGAGTATCGCTGTGTTTCCCTCGAAAATTTAAAATATTCCACGGTGCATAGCTTAAGAACTGTTGTTTTATGCAATAAATATTTAATTCCATAATTATTTTCACTATCTTTTACATTATATACAGTTAAAAAGTTATTTGAAAGCTATTTTTAAAATTCTTTATGGACATTCCAGAAGGTCAAGGACCAATTATAATTTTTCCTATTGGTTATGATATTCGATTAACATGTTTCCGTTTTGCGCGATGCACTTGTGGGACAAATTAATTGTGTTAATTGAGGCCCGCCTGTATGCTCCACTTCTTGGGTTGGTGGTCACTGATTGTGCAAGAAGCACTTCCAGTTGGTTGATCTTGTGTTTCCTTTCTGCTAGCCATATGGGTGACAGTGCCACTTGTTCCACTGTCTTACTCGGGAGACCATCTCCAACTTTTTGAACTGGCCCTTCTGCGCAAAGGCAAGTGACTTTGTCCCACACTTGATGCAGTATGTTCAATATTTCTACTTCCCATCTTCATCCAGCAAAGGATGTGGACCTGTTTACCATCTGCCACTGGGTTTTTTGCCCAGTGGCAGATGGTAGTGATACCAGATGGCACCACTCCCTCCTTTGGCCATCACGTTGACCGTGGGGAGGGAGGTCTGGTGAAGCAATTTGTACAATTTTTTTTTTTGTGTCAAGGGTTCAAACTTGGGTCCATGATATTGCTGGCCTGGTGTCATAACTATTGGGCTAATTGCAACCCTTATTATTATCATCATGTCAGGACCAGTTAAAATTGCATAGTTCTGTATTTACAGCCACTGTTCTTGTGGATCTACCTAAGCAAGGGAAACATGAGACAAACAGTTGATACAGAGCCACCAAACACCATTACAGTGTACGTTGGCACTGGCAGTGTTATAGATATATACATCAATAACAAATACCATCCTAATTATGCGTCTTGATTAGACCGTGGTTTCAGCCTGTCACCACCGAATACGGAGGATGTGGAAAGGTCAGGGAATGACCACCGCATATCCCGGAGCAATGTGGGCTTAGTTGCTAATGGTGGAAGTGAAATGGGTGGACACTGGAGAATACTGTATGATGTATTCTTTTGGTCTTTAAAAAAGTCTGGTCTTTTTTAAATTTGTAAATGAAATCAGATCCTCTTGTGTGCCCTTGTCAACCATGATTCTGTAATTGGTTATACAGTATTTTCTGTTTTTGTTTGAATATACTATGAATTATAAGACATTAATATTTTTTGGCATTTAACGGACACCAGGTGGCAAAAGTCATTCTTCCTTCTCAGCTTTTTGTTTTGTTTTGTTATTTGGTTTTTAGGAGCATTAGCAACTAAGGCCATATTGCTCCGGGATATACGGTGGTCATTCCATGACCTTTCCGCATTCTCCATATTTGGTGGTGACGGGCTCGAACCCCGGTCTAATCAAGAAGCGTGTGCTACGCACTGCTGCTCCTTCCCACCTGGCTACGGAGGCGCCTCTCCTTCTAAGCAATTCCATTACCATGTGGTGCCTGTGAGACACCAATGAGAGGTGTCTAATCTTGCCATAGTGCTTTGATTTCACTAGCTAAATGTGGATAGTTGACAAAATGAAGATGTTCACATTGCAGCTGTCAGTGCCAGTTGAGCATCTGTTTCAATCCAGCAGATGGGTGACCTTAAATTCTAAAAAGTACAATGAAATTTTCTTTATTATTATTGGTTTCTCTTGTTTATTTTTGTTCATTATTTTTTAATTCAGTTTAGCAAATCACAATTAATAGGTTGCCATTTTCAATTCAGTAAAAAATCTAAAAATTTATTTTTTATAATTAAAGCTAAAAATTAAAGCAATAACCCAGGGGAAAAAAAAAAAAAAAAAAAAAAAAAAAGTAGCATAGCATTATGTTGTATAATTTAAAATTATGTTTTTTTTAACCACATTTATAGCTTATTTTAGTTTCTATAGAGTATTTTATGATAATAAAGTATACTCCATCTACAGGATCATTACACAGATTGAATAACAATTGTAATAATCAGTTTTGCATACAGAGTCATGTATATAGTAAAATCTCACTAGATAGGAGTGCTTTTTTCATATAATATATACAGGGTGTCTCAAAAACACACGGCATAACTTCAGGAATGAGTTCCTCATATGTAGACAATAAAAATATTTTATATCAACATAGTTCCAGAAATGCTTGGTTTCTGAGTTTTGAAGGTCTGTCTATGACACTTAACTGTTCACATCACTTTATAGTAATTGTTCAAAATGTTCACCTTCTGCCTGAATACAGGCCTCACATTGACATCTCATGGACTCGTGATGAAGATGCCAAATTCCTGGCATGTTTCGTATTGCCCTACAACCTGCCACAATTAGATTGCGGAGAGTTTCCACATCAGCTACCGGAGTCAAATACACCAATGACTTTAAATGGCCCCACAAGAATCTGTGAATATCACCAAGGCAGGAAAGTGAGGAGTTGTACCACACTGCTGCCAGAACCACTGGCAGAACATCACTTGCACAGGGTAATCTGCTGGTGACAAGGCAGATGGTAAGAATACAGTTGGTGTTCTCGCAACACTCTCCAAATAGTCTAACATTGAACAGCTAGTTGCATTGTTATTCTGATTCCAGGAACATCCAAATCTCCTCTTGGTCGTCCTCTATCGGCAGCACGAGGTGTAAAAGTCCCATGTTCACAAAGGTGGCTATAGATACCTTCAAACGTTTTCCTGTCTGGACATCTTCATTCTGGGAACCTTTCATGGTACAAATGACGAGCCTCCAGAGCATTGCCGTCCATCAAACCATACATTAAGTGCATATCCGCTTGCTCCTGATTTGAACACATGGTCGGAATGGAAAACCACGAGATTCTGTCAGTACCTTGTGATTAAGGAAATCACCTGCGGGAGATAAGACATTCCAGTTAACTCGGGAACCAAGCATTTCCGGAACTATGTTGATATAAAATATTTTTGTCTACATATGAGGAACTCATTCCTGAAGTTATGCCGTGTATTTTTGAGACATCCTATACAACAACATTAAAGCTTAGTGTCAAACTTGATATAATCCAAACTATTACATTAGGGGTCACCATGAAAGTTAATTCATATACCATCTGTAATTGTGTCTGTAAATTTTGTGTTCTCTGGTTGATTTGCCTGTTTTGCTGGACGAAAAACCCCCAGTTTCTGAGGAAGGGACCTTGCTCTCTATGCCTGAGACAGACTGAGCCATGGAATGAAAAAAGCCCATAAAAGTTCCTCACATCATCGACACAATTCAAACTCTCCCTTTTCCACCTGTGAGGGAAGGATGGTGATAACTCTATGTTACCCGTGCAGACTAAACTTGATATAATAAAGAAAATAGAACGGGCGTAAGCAGGAGTGTATTGATGGCAGAATAAACATTGGATCACCATGTTTATGCTTTTTATGTGCAGTTAATAAAATTGCATTCTTAATCTCCTTATTTCGCCTCATTATTTCTGCATTAAATATATTAAAAATGAAACTTTCTAAATAACGAAAAAATCTAAATAATGGCACCTTGAATCCCCAAAGGTGCCGTTATTCTGAAAGTCTGTACTTTGTAAAAGAAATAAAATCAGTCAAAACGAAAAATTAAAATGGAAACATTAATGCAGTGTTATTGTTGGTAGTGCACCTGAACATCCTTGGGTTGAAATTTTATCAAGTGCTTTTTTCCTTTTTTTTTTCCAGTACCACAACCATAGAAGTCTTTGGGTTAAAGAATAGTTATCTGTAAATATTTGAATAAAATAAAAGATGAGTATTTTGGTTTGTGATAATTCTGACAGTGACCAATACATCCAGTGTCATTAACAAATAACAAACTACCAGGGATCTAGTACTTAACTGTGTGGAATTCCTCTCAAGTAAGAGCAGTGGCCATTTATAATCACTCTTGTCTCCTATCATTTAATCCACATTATACCTTCTCACGAATGGCACACATTGTTTCAGTTTATGCAAGATATGTCATTTGTTTACAAACATACAACAGTTTAAGATATTCTTGGTATTTCTAACACATCCCATGCAATCCACTTTGTAAGCTGACTTTACCTTGTGCTATCAAAAATTCATGCTTAATCTACATTCTCTGTATGTCAACCCCCATTTTATTTTAAAGTTATCTTTTTGCACTTACATCTTGGCATATTACTGTAAAATCTGCATTTAGAATCGGTCTACTTTTTAATTCAATAATTTCTGAACTTTCTTTACAGCCAATACAGTTATGTTTATATTGGGACATTTTATTACACTGCACAGTAAACTGAAGCAAGCTGTAAGCTTATACAGTAATCACTTATGTAGGTCACAACCAAAATCTACAAGCATTAGTAACAACATCACATTGCTCTTATTGATGGTATGTGTATGATGGAGGCTTTGATAATATGGCTGAGCCATTCTTTGTTGCCTGTTTAGTGCTGTACTGTAAATTAGTTCCTCTGTAGACATTGCCTCAGAGGTGCCTCCGTAGCCAGGTGGGAAGGAGCAGCAGTGCATAGCAAACGCTTCTTGATTAGACCGCGGTTCGGGCCTGTCACCACCAAATACAGAGGATGTGGAAAGGTCAGGGAATGACCACCGCATATCCCGGAGCAATATGGGCTTAGTTGCTAATGCTCCTAAAAACTAAATAATAAACAACATTGCCTCAACATACAGGGTTTGTTCGCTATAAAAAATTGAAAGTTTAGTTTTCGAATACTTGAAAAGGAAACCTAAAAATACAACTTCTGATAGGCGCCTCCGTAGCCAGGTGGGAAGGAGCAGCTGTGCGTACCACACGCTTCTTGATTAGACCGGGGTTCGAGCCCGTCACCACCAAATACGGAGGATGCGGAAAGGTCAGGGGATGATCACCGCATATCCCGGAGCAATATGGCCTTAGTTGCTAATGCTCCTAAAAACCAAACAACAACAACTTCTGATGATAAGTTATATTAACTGTTTTTATCTGATGAAAAAGGATGAACAAATTCTTGGTTTTTAAAAAGTGGGCAACAATATATATTTGTGAAAAAATATGGAATCAACTGTAAATATATTGGTATTCATTTGTCTTTCTAACCCTAAGCACATGCCTGTAATTTAAGCTTAAAATTTTATACTCATGTAAGTTGATCCTCAAATTTTGGATTATTTTTTAGTGCTTAAAGGTCAATTTATATGCCAGACTATATGGTATATTGAATGGCCAGTTTATTAGGTACACTGACCTTATAGCGATGGAACCTCCTTTTGAACTCAGAAAAATTTCAAATCATCATAATATGGATAGTGTGAGGTGCCAAAAGCACTCCATGGGGATGCTGGCCCCTGCATCGCCCATGGATGCAGGCAGACTTGGTGTACTTGCTTCCAGGTGGACCTGCATAGATTCCCCCAACTCTAAACAACTCTTTGCACCTCATCATCATCAGCGATTTTCAATCCACTGCAGGATGAAGGCCTCTCCAGCAGCTTTTCAGTTCCTTCTGTTTTGTGCAATGTCCATCCATTTAATAAATAAATATCTTTATTGTGTACAAAAGGATGTATACAATGTACCCTTCATTGCAGGAATTCCAGGGGCTTCACACTGGCTGGTAGACAAAGGCCTTGAGGACAGGGCCCACATCAAAGTTTGGGTTCATCCCCCAGGGCCAACAATATAAGTTTCAGTTAAATTATTCATAAAGATATTATACAGTATTTTTGACATTATATACAATATTATACAGACATCCTTTTATAAATTTATTATACTGTGACATTACTGCAGTTTGTCTGGTTGAGTTTAGGTCATCAAGGATCTCTGTCCAGTATTTGCAATCCTTGACAAATTTGTAGAGGTCATCTTCGATTGCATGGACTGCGATAAGCATCTGCTTGGGGAGAAAGCAGTCGCTAAGGGCTAGTCTATTATGGTTGGCTATAAGTGTTGGAGCTGACCTCAGTCCGGGTTGAGGGATTCTCCAGCTGCACAGTTCCCATATGTTTGGCTCTGAGATTATTCCAGTGGTCATTTTGGCAGTTAGTGTGAGGAGTCTTTCCATTATAAGGTTTGGCAGTCGGGTAAAAATTCAGTGCTGTTGGCATTCCAGTTGTTCTTTGCTGGGGTGGACAATGTTTATGTGTGATCCAACAAAGGAGCCAGTATTCAGATGAGTACACACGCTTGATATTTGTGGGGGCTGCAGATGCCCATATTTCTGAAGTGTATAACATGACAGAGTATACAGAAGTAGATATGTACCGCCAAGTCACGTCCAGATCCTTAATGTGAAGGAGTTGTTTGATAATCCACCGCATTTTGCAGAATTTTGTTATGAGCTTGTCAATGTGGGGCTTGAAAGTCAGTTTGCAATCTAAGACGACTCCCAAGTCCACATATGTATTTACCACTGTAAGGAAATGTCATCTAGAGAAGCTTGGGCTTCATTACTTTTGTTTTTGCCATATTCATCTTTAGTCCGAAATCCTTACTAACTCTGCCTAACTGATTAAGGTTTTCCTCTAATTCTTCAGGATCTTAGAATATGATCACAATGTCATCTGCAAATCTTAAATGGTTTGGATACTCTCCATTGACATGGACTCCTTTCTGCTACCAGTCCAATCTTCTGAAAGCTTCTTCAAGGGCAGTAGTAAACAACTTTGGAGATATTGTCTCTCCTTGTTGAACTTCTTTATAAATAAGATTAAGGTCAGTGGGGTAAAGTGCCTGAGAGCTTGTAGAGCCAGTGATGAAACTGTACGGCATGTACGTAGCAAAGTCAAGAGAAAAGATCTTTGTACTGTTTCCAGTTGGGATTTTACAATTAGAAGGCTGGTCCTTTGAAACCAAATACAGGAGGCCTATGACAGAATTGGGATAAGGACAGTATGACACAAGATAAGGAGTGTATTGTTTTTTAGTCTCTATTCATTCCTATAAATTGAAGAGCATTGCTGTAAAGTTCTTAATCTTTTTAAAGATACTGCTTGTTTGTTTGTTTGGCACATTAGCAACTAAGGCTACATTGCGCAAGAGATACTGCAAGTGTGAAGAGAAGGCCAGATGGTCATCTAGGATAATGCCAAGGTGTTTGTGTGTGTGGATGCTAAAGGAAGTGATTTTTGTTGATATTTTATCACTTTTATCTGCCTGACATAATTTAGTCTTCCCTTAAAGATCATCATTGTTTCTTTCATTGAAGGCACCTCCGTAGCCAGACGGGAAGGAGCAGCAGTGTGTAGTACACTCTTCTTGATTAGACCGGGGTTTGAGCCTGTCACCACCAAATACAGAGGATGTGGAAAGGTCAGAGAATGACCACCGCATATCCTGGAGCAATATGGCCTTAGTTGCTAATGCTCCTAAAAACCAAATAACAAACATCTTTCATTGAAACTGTGAGCTTATTTTCAGTAGCCCAGTCATAGTTTGGATATCAACCACCCAGCCACAGTTGGACATAAATGTTCTAAATATGACCTCTACAGAACTCCGCAGATATTTTCTATTTGTACAGAAAATTTTAATACTATTTCCAAATGTCTTGTTCATTTCAATTAAAAAGAATTTCAAATTCCTTTCTTCTGCTTTTCAGCAAATAGCAATCATTCACAGGAAAAAAAAAATTCTTGCAGTAGAGGATAATAAGCAAAAGTCATTTTTAGTTCTAATCAATTAATAATGTAATTGCACACATGCAATAATGCAACATTTCAGTCTCATACAATAAATATTTCATTTGTACTGATGATGGATTACAGAAACATACAGAAACAACTGACTTAAAGTTGTACATTAAATACAAATTAATTTCATACGTAGAATCTAACAATACTGTGTTATTTATGTTATAATGCAGTTGTGTCCAACCTAAGGCCCGAGGGCTGGATATGACCAGCAAATTATTTTTATATGGCTGGCATGGAAAGTGAACTAAAACAGAATTTTAAATTTTGTTAATTCTCAAAAAAAATTCTCATTAAATGTTTTGTTCAGTAAATGCAATTATGTATTGTACTTAATAACATTTTTGAATATTTTCAATTTTAGGTATATCATTAAATGCATTTATTCACCATAATATTGAAAAGCAGTGACCTTTTTCAGGTCGTAAATTTTCTAAAGTGAGCATTTAAAAGAAAGTTTTTTTTTAAAAAAGTCATATTTTTATAATTTAATAAAATCTAAAAAATAAATCACTGACATAGATTTCTTGCACATAAGTGTTGGGAATTTGCATTTTTTATATATCCTGAAAATAAAAAAAAATGGTTACATGAAATCAGTGTCTGCAATTCTGCCCAGACACTAAAAAGTGAGTATATGATGAATGAGAGCCTTGTCAATCAATTCGGCCCTGGAAAGATTGTGCAAGGCTCAAAGGGTAGAATTTTTTTTCAGCATGGACTGTATTTGTTAACAGGAGAGACTGCTTCTACAGGGATGGGATACACTTAAATAGAAAGGTTGCAAGAATATTTGCTGATGCTATTGAGGCAGTGTTAAGTGGGTTGGAAAACTGCTAGCTTGGGAGGAGACAGACTAATAGATTAACAGTAGCTACTGGCAGAGGTGAAAGATTCTTGCGCTGCTTCTATTGGAATGAGCAGAAGCCTGAAAAACAAGATGCAGGATATTTCAGAGACTGCTGGAAGTCATTTAACCCCAGGGGCTCACATCTGGTGAGCATGGGCTTGGCATACCCAGGGTCCTGAGCTCTCTCTCTCTGTAGTTCAGAATTTTTTTTTTGGCTGGTGCGGCATAAGCCTCAGACTTCCTTGCACCATATGGCATAATAATAATAATTGCAGTACAAGTAAACACATGGGTTGTGTTAGGGTAGATAAGAATAGAAACAGGTGCATGTATACTTGCGTGTACACCAATGCTAGGAGTTCAGTAAATAAATTTGAGGTATTGCTCAAAACATCAAAGGCAGATATTGTTAGGATATCAGAGACATGGCGTCACACAGATATAAGGAATGCAGAACTGGAATTTGGGGAGTACAACATCTACAGAAAGGATAGACACAATAGGAAGGGAGGAGGGGTTATGCTTTTAGTTAAGAAACACAAAATCCAAGGAAGTGAAGCCAGTCGACATCGCTGGACAGTGCAGTGTTGAGTCAGTTTGGTGTGACATAAGCATTGGGAGATCAAAATTGAAAGTAGGAGTGTGCTATAGGACTAATGACTCTGATGAGTATAATAAGAAACTGTACAGGGAAATAGTGGGCCAGTACATCGGAGAGTCTTATAATGGGGGATTTTAATTTTACAGATATTGACTGGAATTTGTGGGTTGGTCACTCACACACTAGCAAGGCTTTTGTGGATGATTGTTTTCTACATCAGCATGTTCAGGAGGCAACTAGAGGGAGTAATACTCTTGATTTGATTATCAGTAGTGATTCTTCATGCATTAAGAATCTGCAGATAAAGGAACCACTAGGTGGCAGTGATCACAGTGTGCTGAATTGGGTTTTACTCAAAGAGTTAATTATCATCAGGGGTAAAGGGAAGGGTTATTGCTTTCATAAAGGCGACTACAATGGACTGAGACAGTATTTAAATTCTATACAGTGGGACCAACTGATGATGTTACCAACAGAAAATTCAAAATTGGAAGCATTCAAAGAACTTATCTTGGAAGCTACTAGGCTTTACATACCAACTAAGAAATATTGTTCAAGGTTTAGGCCTAAATGGATGTCAGATGAACTAATGAGACATATGGCAGAGAAGAAAAATGCATGGGATACTTACAAATTAACACGTGACACAGAAGCCTATGATAGATACAAGTTGATCTGTAACCAAGTTACAAAGGAGGTTAGGCAGGCGAAGGTAGATTAGAAGAAATCTATGGCAAGGATGCAAAGAAAAACAGCAAAGAGTTCTTCACTTATGTAAACTCTAGAAGAAAGGGGATGAATCAGATTGGTCCACTTGATATCAATGGGTCAACTGTTGATGATCCTGCTCAGGTAGCTAACAAACTAAAATGAATATTTTGCATCTACATTCACACATGAGGAGTTATTCAGCAAGGGGAATGCCAGAGGTGTATTCAACTCTAGTAGTAAGCTAGAGAATCTTGTAATAACTGAGAGTAAAGTGGAAGAGAAATTGTTGAAGATAAGTACAAGAAAGGCACTTGGGGTGGATGGGATCTATCCAGTTATATTAAAGGAGACAGCAAAGGAAGTAAGAAAACCCTTAGCCATAATTATGAGAGCTTCCTTGGACTCAGGGGAGGTACCCACACACTGGACATGTGCAAATGTGACCCCAATTCACAAAGGAGGATCAAAGGCTGACACAAGTAATTATAGACCTGCGAGTTTAACTTCTGTTTCAGGAAAATTAATGGAGGCACTGGTTAAAGAAGCACTGCAGGATCATCTAGCCAAGACTTCAGTTATAGCTACGACACAGCATGGTTTTGTTAAGGGGAAGTCTGGACTGACCAATTTGATTGGATACTATGATGCAGTCACAGAAGAACTGGATGCAGGGAATAACTTTGATATTATACTTGGATCTTAGAAAGGCTTTTGATACTGTTGCACATGGAAGACTGCTGCACAAATTGGAGCAGTGTGGCATTGGAGGCAAATTGCTGCTATGGATAAAGGGGTGGTTGAGGGGGTGAAGACAGAGTGGTAATCAATGGACACTGCTCATCGTGGACTAATGTTATTAGTGGAGTCCCTCGGGGTTATGTGTTGGGTCCATTATTGTTTTCTGTATTTATAAATAATACTGATGGTATATTAGCATTAGTAGAGGCATATGATGCAAGAAAGCAAGCTTATTCAGTATCAGCCAAAAAAAAATTCACCACTCCCATTTCACCCCTCCGTTCGCTCGAAATACCTGTCCAGTTGAGCCTTAAATTTGTTTAGGCTATCAACTTCGACAACAAGTGATGGAAGTCGGTTCCACCAACCAACCACCCGCTGGCCAAAGGCAAATTTCCACACATCTATCCGACATCTGTCCTTCCTCAATTTGAATTTATGCCCTCTGAGCTGATTATTCTGAGCAAGATGAAGAATCCCATTGGCACTGAGCATGCTCAAACCATTCAAAGCCTTATACACCTCTATCAGATCACCTCGCCGGTGCCTAGTCTCCAGACTAATTTGCAAAACTTAAGCCTTTCTTCATAAGAGCAACCCTTTATTCCATTCATTAATCTTGTTGCCCTTCTCTGTACCTGTTCCAGCAGCTCTACATCCTTCCTGAAATGAGACCTCCAGACCGGTATACAGTACTCAAGATGTGGCCTAACCATTGCCTTATACAAGGGAATAATCACCTCCTTATCCCTGCTAAAAAAATTCCTGTATATCATTGACAAGACACCATGAGCTACTCTTGCAGCTCGTCTGCACTGCTCAGAGAACTTCACATCTGCCTGCACAATTACCCCCAGGTCCTTTTCATTCTCCACCACTGTCAGTGTAGTACCACAGAGTTGATACATTGCTCTGGGGTTACTGTTTCCAATATGTAGTACTTTACATTTGTCAATGTTAAACTTCATTTGCCACCTCTCAGTCCATCTGTTCAACTTTCCAGATCCTGTTGCAGCAGCATAGTGTCAGTGGTGTCCTTAACAACCCTGCCAACCTTTGTATCATCTGCAAACTTGGACATTAAACTTGATATCCCATCATCAATATCATTCATAAACACCGAAAACAACAACGGACCCAACACTGAACCCTGAGGAACTCCACTAATAACATTAGTCCACGTTGAGCAGTGTCCATTGATTACCACTCTGTCTTCTGCCACTCAACCATCCCCTTATCCATAGCAGCAATTTGCCTCCAATGCCACACTGCTCCAGTTTGTGCAGCAGTCTTCCATGTGCAACAGTATCAAAAGCCTTTAAGATCCAAATATATAATATCAAAGTTATTCCCTGCATCCAGTTCTTTTGTGACTACATCATAGTATCCAATCAAATCGGTCAGGCAAGATCTGCCCTTAACAAAACTGCTGCGTCTGAGCTATAGCTGAATTCTTGTCTAGATGATCCTGCAGTGCTTCTTTAACCAGTGCCTCCATTAATTTACCTGGAACAGAAGTTAAACTAACAGGTCTATAATTACTTGTGTCAGCCTTTGATCCTCCTTTGTGAATTGGGGTTACATTTGCACATCTCCAGTCTATAGGTACCTCCCCTGATTCCAAAGAAGCTCTCATAATTATGGCTAGGGGTTTGCTTACTTCCTTTGCTGCCTCCTTTAATATAACTGGATAGATCCATCCTCCCCAGGTGCCTTTTTTATGTTTATCCTCAACAATCTCTCCTCCACTTTCCTCTCAGTTATTACAAAATCATCCAGCTCACTGCCAATGTTTACTGTACCTACATCATTCTCCTTCCTGAATAACTCCTCATGTGTGAATGTAGACGCAAAATACTCGTTTAGATTGTTAGCCACCTGAGCAGGATCCTCAACTGTTGAACCATCAATATCCAGTGGACCAATCTGATTCATCCCCTTCCTTCTAGAGTTTACATAAGTAAAGAACTCTTTTCTGTTTTTCTTTGCATCCTTTGCCAAGGATTTTTCGTAGTCTGCCTTTGCCTGCCTAATCTCCTGTGTGACTTGGTTACAGACCAACTTATATGTATCGTAGGCTTCCATGTCACCCATTAATTTATATGTATTCCATGCATTTTTCTTCTCTGCCACATGTCTCATTAGTTCATCTGACAACCATTTAGGCCTAAACCTTGAACAATATTTCTTAGTTGGTATGTAAAGCCTGGTGGCCTCCAAGATTACTTCCTTGAATGCTTCCCATTTTGAGTTTGCTGTTGGTAATATCATCAGTTGGTCCCACTGTATAAAATTTAAATACTGTCTCAGACCATCATAGTTGCTTTACAAAAACAAAAACCCTTCCCTTTACCTCTGATGGTAGTTACCTCCTTGAGTAAATCCCACTTCAACACACTGATCACTGCCACTTAGTGGTTCATTTATCTGCAGATTCTTAATGCATGAAGAATCACTACTGATAATCAGATCAAGAGTATTGCTCCCTCTTGTTGCCTCACGAACATGCTGATGTAGAAAACAATCACCCAATAAATCCACAAAAGCCTTGCTAGTGTGTGAGTGACCAACCACAAATTCCAGTCAATATCTGGGAAATTAAAATCCCCCATTATAAGACTCTGATTTACTGGCCCACTCTATTTCCCTGTACAATATCTTATTATACTCAGAGTCATTAGAGTGGGCTGTCGACATCTATGGACATGGCAGTGTCCAGTCACTGCCATGTCCATAGATGTCGACTGGCTTCACTTCCTTGGACTTTGTTTCTTAACTAATAACATAACCCCTCCTCCCCTTCTGTCCTGTTTATCCTTTCTATACACATTGTATTCCCCAAATTCCAGTTCCGCATTCCTTATATCTGTGTGACACCACATCTCTGATATCCCAACAATATCTGCCTTTGATTTTTTGAGCAATACCTCAAATTCATCAAATTTATTTACCAAACTCCTAGCATTGGTGTACACACAGGTATACATGCACCTGTTTCTATTCTTGGCTACCCTAACAACCCATGTGTTTACTTGTACTGCAATAACTCCCAGCAGTCTCTGAAATATCCTGCATCTTGTTTTTCAGGCTTCTGCTCATTTCAATAGAAGCAGTGCAAGAATCACTTCCACCTCTGCCAGTGGCTACTGTTAATCTATTAGTCCTTGCATCCCCCAACTAGCAGTTTTCCGACCCACCTAACTCTGCCTCGACAGCATCAGCAAAAATTCTTGCACCCTTTCTATTTAAGTGTATCCCATCCCTGTAGAAGCAATCTCTCCTGTTAACAAGTACAGTCCAGGCTGAAAAAAAAATTCTACCCCTTGAGCCTTGCACAATCCCTCTAGGGCCGAATTGATCGACAAGGCTCTCATCATATACTCCCTCCTTTCATGTCTGGGCAGAATTGCAGACACTTTCAAATTCAGCCCTAATTCACAGCTGTTTTTCAACAGTGACCTGTACTTGCTAAGTAATTCCGCAAGTCTCCTACTCTTAATATCATTAGTGCCAACATGTACAACTATATCACCTTTTGAGCCCTTAAAAGATGATATTCGCTCTACAACGTCATCAACCTTTGCCCCTGGCAGACATACCCTGGTCCTATTCCACCTATCCTTTTTACAAAGCATGTTCCCCGCTTCCCAGACAATAGAGTCACCAACAACTACTAGTTCCTGTGGGACCAGCGCATTCTGCCTAGGTTTAATATCAAGCTTAATATCCAAGTTTGAGACGATACGAAGGTTGGCAGGATTGTCAAGAGCATTACTGACACTATGCTGCTGCAACAGGATCTAGATAATTTGGGTAGATGGGCTGAGAGGTGGCAAATGAAGTTTAACATTGACAAGTGTAAAGTATTACATATGGGAAACAGCAACTTCAGAGCAACGTATCAACTGTGTGGTACTACACTTAAGGAGGTAGAAAATGAAAAAGATCTGGGAGTAATTGTGCAGGCAGATATGAAGTTTTCTGAGCAATGCAGACAGGCTGCCAGGGCAGGTCATGGTGTTTTGTCAGTGATATATAAAAATTTTGCTAGCAGGGCAAAGGTGATTATCCCTCTGTATAAGGCAATGGTCAGGCCACACCTAGAGTACTGCATACAGGTCTGGAGGCCTCATTTTAGGAAGGATGTAGATTTACTTGAGCATATACAGAGAAGGGCAACAAGATTGGTGAGGGGAATGAAGGGATCCTCTTACCAAGAGAGGCTTAAGTTCTGCAAATTGCAGTGGCTGGAGACTAGACACCTGTGCGGTGATCTAATTGAGGTGTATAAGGCCTTGAATGGGTTGGGCATGCTGAATGCTGATGGGATCCTTCCATTTGTTTAGATTACAAACCTAAGGGGGCATAAATTCAAATTAAGAAAAGACAGATATAGAATAGATGTGCAGAAATTTGCCTTTAGCCAAATGTAAATGTGTATGTTATTTGAAAAATAGTTTATAACCTTTTTTTATTGTTTCTGAATAATTTGAACATTGATTGATTGATTTAGATTTTATTGGCGCATTAGCATCTAAGGCTATAATGTGCCAAAACCAGGTAATAGATAAAAATTTATTCTCTCAGTGACCTAAGTAGTTAGGCCACCATGTCCAGATATATAATAAAAGATAACAACAAAGTAAAAATTTTAAATACGAGTAAAAACCTTTGATTTAAAAAAGCTAAAAACAGCAGACACATTGTCATTGTCAGATAAAATCTGACTGAGTGTATACGGCTCAGTCAGATGGTTAAAAGCAGTAAAACGGATATTGCTAAAATCTGGACAGTCAATTAAAAGGTGTCTAATCATTAAAATTGTGCCACAGGACACACATAGGAGGGTCATCAGCCCTCAGCAAAAACGAATGAGTTAAATGACTGTGTCCTATGCGGGTCCGGGCAAGAACAACTTCCTCCTTATGATTCCTGCGCAGACTAGACTGCCACAGTTCAATTACAGGCTTTATACAATAAAATTTATTTGCAGTGTCTATTCCACGAATCCTGCCATTGGGAATATATCTTTTGGTGTATTATTTGCCTGTAGTCTGTATAGGGGACTGACAGGCAGCGGTTATTATTGGGAATTGCTGATTTGGCTGCAGCATCAGCCAAATCATTTCCCCTAATCCCAATGTGGCTGGGAATCCAGCAGAAGCGGATATCATATTCACGTCCGAGGAGGAAGTGAATCTTCTGCTGAATACTAGACAGAACTGGATGAGGATTATATCTCACAGATATTAAAGCCTGTAACACGCTGAGAGAATCGGAATATAAAATGAACCACTGGTATTGGCATTCACTAATGTGATCCAAGGCTAACTCTATAGCATGCAGCTCTGCAGTAAATATGCTGCATTCAGAGGGAATCTGCTCCGATGTAGTGCTGTCTGTAAAGACAGCAGCAGATCCCACATATGATTCTGACTTAGAACAGTCTGTGTAAACTGGCGCAAAGTCAGAATGTTCAGCTCTGTGTGCTGAATAAAGCTGCAGGTAGACAGACGGTGGAGTGTCTGAATTTCCCCAATTTCTAAGGGACAAGTCACATGTTGGAACATGAGCATGCCAGGGTGGAAGGGGTTGCTTTGGTGTTTGGGCAACCTTGTCTACCTTAATATTAAGTTCTTTGAGTAGCTCTTGGAGATGAATACCAAAAGGACGATTGGCAGTCTTACGGGTGTTGTACAAATTTTCCCATCGTGGCTCAAAAACGAATGGCCACGTAGGATGGTCTGGCAGGGATTTCAGTTTTAAGGCGTACTTTAGAGACAACTGCTTACGTCGAAGTGATAATGGTGGTTCGTTTGCTTTGACGTATAAGCTCTGGACAGGAGATGTTCGAAATAATTTGAACATTGGAAAAGTACCATGAGCCTTATGATAAAGGAGAGAATTGAAAAACTGTTTTAATTGCTGGAACAAACTTCCATTTGTCGTTGTGGAAGTTGATAGGTTGAATAAATTTAAGGAGGACCTGGACAGGCATTGAGGGAATGGTGTGATTTTTTTTGGCTGATGCTACATAAGCTCATAACATGTGCTTTCTTGCATCACATGCCACTACTACTACTTTTTATATCAAGAAAGAGGCATTTTCTTGATTCAAGAAAGTGCCTCTGGTTCAAGATTTAGATCAAAATAAGTGGTGGTCCATAAGCAAGGCAATAATGCTTGAATGTAAATAAAAATACTATTTTAACTATATATTTTAATTATAGCTAAAAATAAGAAAGGGTGCACAATTTTTTTTTTTTTTTTTTTACAAAAATTGTAGTTTTTGGTCTTTACAAAATTGTAGTTTTTGTGAACAGAGTGACATACAGCAAAGCACAATTTCTCAGAAATTGTCTCACATTACCTAACTATTGACTGCTAGAGCTGTAGCAGAGACCTGTGCTTGTTACTAAATACTTTATTCTTCAAGAATCTCCACAAAAAGAAGTAATCGCAGGATGTTAAATCAGGAGAATTGGCAGGCATTCAATGGAACCCCGCCATCTAATAAATCAGCCTAGGAATTTTTTGTACAAGGATTCGTTGACAAGTTTTACAGTGAGCTGGCACTCCATTCTGCATAATAAAGCAGTGCTTGAAAACTTATTTTGGATTGCATTAATGGAATTATTTTGTCTTTTAGCAATCTCAGGTAGCCTTCTCTTATCATAATTCCCTCAAAGAAAAGGTCCAATAACACCTGTCTAAATTGCAGCCAACAGCATTTATATCCTTGTTAAAGAATAAATGGGAATTTTTAAGAGTAATAAATACAATTATGGTGCCTACTGTTTCTAATTAGTTTGAATGTGGCTTTATTTGTTTGTTATTTAGTTTTTAGGAGCATTAGCAGCTAAGGCCATATTGCTCCGGAATATGAGGTGGTCAATCCCTGACCTTTCCGCATCCTCCGTATTTGGTGGTGACGGGCTTGAACCCCGGTCTAATCAAGAAGCATGTGCTACGCACTGCTGCTCCTTCCCACCTGGCTACGGATGTGCCCGAATGTGGCTTTATCAATCCACAAAGCAGTGTCAACAATATAATAACAACAGTTTGGCATTTTCCAATCTTCTACCTGGGTCATCCTCATTCAAACTTTGTAGCAACATAAGATGATAAACCTTGTATTTAAGGATTTTTGATTCCATTTAAGCTTGTTTATTTATTTATTTCCATTAGATTTAAGTTTCACACTTTGCTTTCTTTGAGATATTTTTGGCCTCCATTCAATATCCTGTTACAAGTTCCAAATTGTTTTTGAGATACAGGGTGTACCACATTTTGGCAGATTATACCCTGTTCCCACCTCAAACTTCTTCAATTTTCTTTATGGTCTTTATTGTGAGTGTATTACAGCATTTTCATATTTTGCATACCACTTTACAGTTTCAATTTTCTCCTTTATCATAAGGCTCATGGTACTTTTCCAACATTCAAATTATTCTGAAACAAAAAAAAAGGTTATAAACTATTTTTCAAATAACATACACATTTACATCAGCAGTTACTCGAAATAGTTTCCTTACTTATGGACTATCCTGTATATAACAGGTGAGAGTATTAGCTTAGTAAAAGGCACAAAGTTATTATACATTTTCAAGACACCAAATCCTACTATCAGTATAAATTAGTCTGCCGCTGTTGTTTATATAGCACATATCATATAAGGCCGTAGCTGAGTGGTCATGAGAAAGAGTGCAGTAGCACATGCTCCTTGAGTAGACCAGGGTTCAAGCCCCTGATGCTGAATACGGATGATCTGCCAGCCCACACTGGACCAGCATGGCAAATTATGGTCCATTTCTCTCAACATGAATTGTTAAGGAGGCTTCCATCCTGCAGTGGGTTGATAATGGCTGCAGTTTACCTTTTTTTTTCACACTGCATCAATTATGTGTGAAGAAAACTTGTATTCACAAGCTAATTTGCATGATGTGCTGAAAAACCTAAAATACCATATAAGTCATCTGAATCACTATTGACTTATGCCAAGTATAAAATCCAAAGCTTGAATTAAAAAGGCATGTGCTCAGGGGTGAAAGATAGAAATCAATAACCAATATACTTCCAACTTATTACATATATATATATATATTTTTTGAAAAAAGTTTTTCATACTTTTTAATATCCAAGAATCTGTTCATCTTCAGATGGTAACAGTTCATCGGAAGCAAAACCAAAAACGTAGATTATGTTCAGTTTTACTTTGAGTTCTAGAAAAGTAAACTTTTGTGATTATCAGTTTCTTATAGCAAATGTTTCCATATATTGTGGTGAAGTTTACAGAGAAACTAAGTTGCAGTATACTACTAAACAAGTAACAAGGAATGGCTCAGCACAAAAAAAACTTCATGTACACATACAAAAACAATATTTCTTTAGGTTTTGTGACCTCCTATGTGAGGCAGTAATGTATATGCTTCCTGCATTCTATGCAGTTTGCTGTGCAATGTATTTAAATGCACAGAAATTTGCCTTTAGCCAGCAGGTGATTGATTGCCTGGAACAATCTTCCATCTGTCATTAAGGAAGTTCACAGGTTAAATAAATTCAAGGAAGAACTACAAACTTTTGTAGTGAATGGATGGATGAAATGGGAGGATTTTTTTTGGCTGATGCAGTATAAGCCTGCTTTCTTGCATCATATGTCTAAAGCAGACAGTGGTTCTTAATGCAGATTTTAATGTAACACATTACTGTGCAACATGTAAAAGACAACTGCCAAAAAGAGGATCAACTTATATGTTGAATATATGATTAAGCAAACTTTTAAGGCAAAAAAAAATGGAAGTTGACTTATGTGCCAGAATATATGGTATATATATATATATATATTCATGGGGGTAGGGAGGGGGTTCCCACTGCCTAAGATCAGTAAACCTACAGCCCTGATTGAAGAAATCTTTGATAAGAATTTCTCCAGTCTCCAATGGTATAAAAAATTCAGACCTCACCAAATGAGTGAAAAGTGGCAAAACCAATGTCCATAAATGTGGACAAGAAGTTATCTACAAGCCTTGCAACTAGACCAGGTGAGGTATACAAGTTGGTGGGGGGGGCAAATTAAGTATAATAAGGCCCTGAAAGGATCAGTAAAATGAATGAGAGACCACAACATCTTATGAAATATTAGCAAGTTACAGAAGGCTAGATCTCATGAAGTTTACCTTTGGACAGCACATCATAAATTACTGTAATTAATTACCTGCCAAAGTGGCTGAAGAAGTCAGTTTGGCTAAGTTCAAAGTGGATAATTGCTTTTTTCATGTTGTGAAAAGTGTTAGTGATTGGAATTTTTTTTTTAAGCATTTACTAAAAAATCCATTTCTTTGCATTTTATCTATTCTAATATTAATACTATTCATAGCCCAGGGGCTCACATCTGGTGAGTATGGGCTTGGCACATCCAGGGTCCTGAGCTGGATATCATCGTGTGCTTGTGCTCTCTCTCTCTCTCGAAAATTTTTTTTTTTTTGGCTGGTGCAGCATAAGCCTCAGGCTTCCTTGCACCATATGGCTAATAATAATTTAGTCTCTAACATACTTCTTTTCTCATTTTTGTTTTTACTTTATATGCATTTTCACCATATCAAATTCTACACCCCCAATATCAGAATGACACCATGTTTCTGATATTCCCATAATGTTGGCATGGGTTGAAATATAAAGTGTTAACTGGAGTGACTTGCTATGGCAAATCTACATACAGGCAGGAATATGCTTCCAAGTGTTTGCTAATATCATGCTCCTTAAATGAGCATATGTTGTTGATGTTCTCTAACATATACATACAATTGGCGATTAATGAATTATGACGACCTACCTAATACTGTGTCAGGCAACTGTTTGCATGGATAACAGCTGTTATTTGCCTAGGCATTGACTCCACTAGATGTCTGTAGGGATCTGCAGCCTTGTTTCCTGCAAGGCTTTCTACAGTGTTGGAATAGATGATGGTTGTCCATACACCTTAGTTCCCAAACCAAAACATCCCACAGGTATTCAATTGGATGGAGGTCAAGTGAATCTAGAGGCCAATCAAGATGGGTGATATCTTCACTGTTTCTCAAGCCACTCATGCACAGTGCAGGCCCAATGACATGGCACATTGTCATCTTGGAAGCAACTGTTTTTGTCTGGGAAAAAATGTAACATGGCATGGTGCACATGGTCTAATAAGAGCTTCCAGGAGACTTCACCATTGAAATGTTGGTCCATATGCACCAGGGGCCCTAATCCTTGCCAGAAAAACATGCCCCAAATTGAGCAACCACCACCTGCCTTAATAGTGGGCACCATGTACAATGGTCCATGGACTTGCACATCATGCAACTTAGTTGATGTGATTTTTTTGTGTTATTTATTGAATTCACATTCTATAACTATAACATTGTGTAAACTGATAATATGGTCCCTAAAGACTGCAGTAAGAAAATTTCAATTAAAATTAAACAAAAAATATGGCAAAAATTTCAACATCCATCTTTGAACGAATATTAAAATATTTTTTGTTGGGGGGGATTTTATCCCACCAGGGGTGAAACTCACCCCCTTAGATCCAACACTGCTTCTAGCCATCTTAAACCATCTCCAAGGAACTTGGCAATCATTAACCTTTACTTGCTGTATGATATAATGATTTGGATATAATCAAACTAACGAGTATACTGTATATAATGTCAATTGAGCTGTGCAAGCCATTCTGGTTTTCAGAATTCTGCACCCAAAATGCTGAACATCAGTTCACAGAATTAATTTTGTCAAATGCTCTTACTTTTAGAATTATTTAAGCTTTGAAGCTTTAGCTTCTATCTCTATGAAAGAAAAATTATTTGTATATATATATTTTTTTTTTAGTAAGAAGCATACAATGAGAACATAGTGCACAGAAACCAGAAGCTTTTGTTACCCAAGCTAAAAAAAAAAAAAAAACCGCTATGTGTTTCCCTCTTTCCCCAAACTGTCAGCCTCAACTACCCCGAAAAGTAACTTACTCCAAATATTTAATTTTGAATCAGCTAATAAAGAATTGCCCCAGAGGTTATTTTGTTGCATTTCTGTTGGCCATTGCACGCCGGCTAACCAACTCGTGATCCGATGCGTTGTCCGTACAAGTGCGTGTTCACCCACCGATTGCATGTTGTATGAACTGAAAAACATTATTCCCTCTACCTAAAATCGGCTAACTACAACCTCGACAAATGGAGCAGAGAATTCCTCCAGTCTCCATCGGGATTTGAACCCAGAACAAGTTAGAAAATCGTTAGTCTGTAATAATTTTATCAGTAGTGCTAATCTGCTTTGCGAAGGGCAATGAAAGAAAAGCTCGATAATACTGATGTTTTATGCTAATATTTTAGAAAGTTTCCATTATACAAAATTTCACCATTTCTTCAACGTAAACAGGATGAAAAAAGGAACAAGATGCGACAATTATCGTTGGGTTACTGAAGTATCCCAAACACAGTTCAATGATACAGCATAGTTTCATTAACTTAGATTTTTACTTTTAACTAGTTTTTGATAACGGTAAAGTTATCGCTATCATTATAACATGGAAAGTATTAACGATCCACACAGTTATTAAATACGGTTAGAAATCCTACCTGGCTCATCACGTGGTTTATACAGTGACGAAGTGCCTTCAGCAAAAGGCATGTAAATGTCCTGCCATTCACGCCTTATTTATCAACCAGGTCAGACGAGCATGTACACAAACACGTAACGCAAAAAAACAATGCCACCAACAGAAGCAGCATAATAAATCTGCGAGAAGTGAAAATAAGATTTACTTTAAGACATCTTAAATAACTAAATGTGTCCGAGCTAAAAACTAATAATAATAATTCTAGAAGTGTCTAATATATATCGAAAATGCACGTTATAAACTGAATAACATACCCGAAACACTAACCTACTGAAAATGGTTACAACCTTACTTACTAAAGAGGGGTGGATCTTAACACTTCGTATTGATTCATTAATCCACTTTAAAATACTTTGCAATAAGCAGAAAGAAATACTAGAGTAGTACCGTTCGTTGTAACCATGCTGGTCTCATTGTCTCTCTAACTGCTCACAAATGAAAAGGACAGCTGTTACAGTTAAAATATGCTAACATTATTCTATGTTGCCAAACTACGCGTGTTGTGTTACACTATAATGTTGTTTACCACTTTAGCTTTTTGTGTCAGTCGAAAGAGGGCAGAAATATCGTTTGGGGGTAATAACTTCCGCATACATTACTATCAAGTATTTCCTTTAAGGAAATGATACGGGATTGCCAACCAATGTAAGTTCTTAATTACCAAATATAGTTTTATATTTTCCGTATTTAAATAAAGAATTGTGTGCAGTACCATTTGTATTGTTCAATTTTGTATCATATACTACTGTTAAGGTATGACAGAATGATCACTGACTGACATTTTCATATAGCAATATTTTATTTATAATCTTTTCCCAACAACTGTTATTTTCATGAATTGAAAGCACCGGCTAGCACCAGTTCTTCCTTGCTGACGGCAGATTTTTTTTTAAACCTCTAGGGGAAGCTTACAAGTTCTCCATCGTTTATGTCTAGTATATACACTTAGTGTCCACTTTATTAGGTACTTCACAATGTCAGATGCAAACGAACTGACACGTCATCATTAGGATGACAGGCGAATTAGGCCCAGGGCTACATCTAGCAGATGTTCATTGTTCAACACACAAAGACGGCTGACAATTGAGGAGAAAATGTCACTAAAAATGAAACAACCATTTGTCTTCCAATGTATCAAGCGGTTTTGGGATGACTTTCTCTATATTAACACAGTGACTAACAGCCTAGGCTACATTGTATAAAGGAGTATACAATGTAGCCAAACAAGGTATACCTTTAAAACTCCTTTATACCTTAGGTATAAAGGAGTTTTCTTCAATCATAGGGAAGACGCTGTAGACAACATTGTGATGGGTGTGTTTTGCTGGAAGTCTAAGGGTTCCTTAGAACCAATTCCCATGAACCAATACCTGAAAGCTATAACATTGTTCCTGAGCAGATGCATACCATCATGGTGCTGCTTACCCAGTTGCCGACTGGTCAGGGTGTCAGCTTGCCCGACGGCAAGTGGGCCCTCTTGCAATAACATTAGACAATGTTAAAAATGTTAATGACCTTTTAGTAGCTTGAAAATATAATAGTTGTGGGTGGGCCCCCTTTGTCTCCTGGCAATCAATATTTTTAGACTCAGTCCGCCACTGGGTTTACCCTTTAGGTAATGGCTACTTCCAGCAAGATATGCACCATGTTACCATGCTTATGACATATTTACGAGCATCAAGGGAGTTGGGAGGACGTCAACTTCTAATTCCAGACGTTGTAGTAGAGGTGGCCTGGAATTGGAAAACAGACAGAGGCGGACTGTGTAAAAAATTCTTAATGGGGAAAATAAGCAGAATGTATCAGAGCACAGAGGGTAATATTGAAAATCACTCCAGCCTCCAGCCCACTGGGTTGCCCGGTAAGTCTTATAGACAGTTCGCCCCTGAAAACAGATGCTCTATTGGAGAAAAGCAAGGTAGATGGTGAGGGCTGTTTGCCAAGATCCCATGCTGCTCTCAACACCCCTGGTCATGTCAGACTGGTTCAAATAACATAATGGAGATTTCTCCATTCTTCGATAACGTTCAGTCACCAGACGTTAGTCCCATGGATCATAACAGCAATTTAAGGACAATGCAGTATCAGAAACGATTGCGATCCACCTTACAGAAAATACGAGAAACTATCCAATGAGCATTGTTTAGTATACCACCAAAATGGTATAGTCGAGTTGGTCATAAGACGAATTGCCACTAAGAGGCAAGCAAATGGAAGCTCCATATGATATTAGGTAGGTGTGCTTAATAATTGTAATAGCATAGTCACAGTGCAAGGAAGCCAACGGATTTTGCCACTCTGGCAAAAAAAAAAAAAAAAAATTCAGCCATTATTATAAAGTGGACACTGACGTGCAGGCTCTTGATATTATCAGCATATCCTGCAGGACGGTATCCACTCTAGCCCGGTAGGTCGTAAAATGAAAACTTTCTATTCATTTAGAGATCATTTATCACTATCTAAAATACAGATAAAAGAGAGCCCTTCCCACTGCGATATCAAGCATTAATTTGGACACCACTGCCCCTTTAAAACAAGAACTTCGGAGAATTAGGTACACACTTATAGAAAAATGGCAAACCAGCTGGGAGAGCACGCCACAGGGCAGACTGTGAGGGTATTTTTTCCCCGTAGTACAAAAATATCTCAAATCATATTCTGCATGGTTTTGGCTCAGCCATTTAGGCTTCCATGCCCAGTCAGCAGAAATGAGAAGCTACCAACAGCCATAGTCATGGAAACACATGCTAATTCAATGCCCGGCCTATTCAGATCTCGTGTACTAACTGTACGTACAAGCAGGACCTCTACAATCATGAATGGAAGAACTAGTACAGAACAGGGGAAACTATAACACATTCTGCAACTTAGCAGCTCAAGAATTAAAGAGGTAAACCACAATAATATCACAACAAAACACTTAGAATACACCGAAGAAAATAAAATAATGTGACAACACCAGACACCTCCTAGCGGTGTGTCAGGGCAACATAGGGCTCCACCAGAGACCCTATGGCCAAATGACAGAAACTTACTAAAACTGACAATCTACCCCAAACCAGATAATCCTCCTCAGACAGGAAACTATGAAAGATGGAAAGAAAACTAAGAAAAGAAAACTAAGAAAACATCCTGGACTTGACTACACAACCAATATGACTAGCTGACCCTGCTATGCAGGACAGGATCAAAAGATAGCCTCATCTAGAGGCAGGATCGCGTCAACACCATTTTATCCATGTACCAAGACGCGATGCCTATTGCTGATCCCTTCGGTGGGTGGGATCACTGCTGACCTTGGCAGTTTGCTGCCATGGTAGGATTTATGCTGACCCTGATGGACAACTCTGGGTGAGATTGCACTGTCCTATCTTCTGTTCTTCCCCTACTAATTTCCTTTTCCAGGGGAGCCTCCTGCTTATGCCCCCATCTTTTACTATTACCTTTCCCCCTACACCTGTACTACTCCTGCTATTTCCTCTCCTTCACAGGGCCGTCCCAGTATGAAATAAGTCCAACCTGACACACCTCCATGTGGCAAAGGATGGGAGACAGGGAGCACCTGACCAGGTGTTGGATGCTTCATGCCTGCTAAGATGTCAGACGCTGGTCATACAACGCATCAACAGAAAACATCAGTCTACACTACACACGCACGGCCGCATATGGCAAAAGCCTCATCACAAGTGCACTTAAGCGGCGATTGGGGAAACCCTGAGGTCCGCAACGCCAATACATTTAACATTTGTATATGTTAACATTACCTACATCTTCCATATTTCTAGCTATACCCTAACCTCTTGTGTGCTTTCTGTACTCCCAACTCTACCTTTTGTGTCCATCCAGGCAGCTCAGGCGACCCTGGCCAGACAAGCCAGAGAATGATGGGCAACCTGGCTACCTCCTAGCAGTGTGTCAGGGCAACATAGGGCTCCACCAGATACCCTATGGCAAAATGACAGAAAACAACAGAACCCAACACTACACATTCAGTCTGCGCGGGTACCACAGTGGTATCGTCACCGTCCTCCCCACACACGGTTCGAATCCCGTCGATGAAGCGAGGAACTTTAATAGGCTTTTTTTTCACTCCGTGGCTGAGTTGGTCGGTCTCAGTCGTAGATAGCAAGGTATCCCCCAGAAACTGGGATTTTTCGTCCAGCAAACAGACAAATCGACCATAGAACACACACACAATTAATAGACATAAGACACAGCACGGCAGATGAATTTAATTATTCGGGTGGCCTAAATATAATATAAAACTACACATTCAACACGGAACACTTTTCTGGAATTTACAGTAATACTGTATTTCTTCACAGCATACCTATAGTGCAGATGTCCACCTAGCCCTAACACTATGCATACTGTGTACATGTCAACAGAGGTCCAATTATTATGCACCTGTTTGCTTATATGTGTGGCTTAATCTTGAAGTTCATGGATAGGTATATACCAGAAAATTCAGCTGCAAGATAACTATCATTTGTGTGTCTGAGTCGACCCTGATGGCCGTTATAGGCATTGCATTGGAGATGTCGTCTGCTGTTTTGTCTAGGTAATCACGGATTATACTGGCAGCTTTTAACCTGGGTATGGGTTTCCCCCTGTGTACTTTTGTGCATACATTCCATTGCTAAACTTTTTTGTGCCTTGGATTGTATATATTTCGGGATGCGGTATCCTTCTCCCCCTTCACGTTAGAACTGATATATCCCTATAATGACAATATCCTTAAGGCTACCGTTATTACAGGTAACGCGAATACCTTCATGACAATACACATGAAAAATATCTTGCTGTGTATTGCTGCTTTCTTTCCCTCCTTCATCTGTGCAGGTTTTGAACTTCTGTTGTGCTTTTGAGGAGCTGGAAGCCCTTCATTAGCCATGAACCTTAGACTGTTCCAGAACTAAGGTCACTCAGTCACTTGTCGTTTTGTTGCTGTAGTTGGGTGTTTGGAGCATCAGCGCTAAGACCAAATTGCTCCATGTATATTGTCTGTAAATTTCGTGTGTTCTGAGGTCGATTTTCTTTACTGGACGAAAAACCTGAATTTCTGGAGAAAAAACCATGCTATCCTCGCCTGAGACTGACTAACTCAGTCACGTTGTGATAAAAACCCATAAAAATTCCTCCCATCATTGACGGAACTCGAACTCAGGTCATTTCCACCGGTGTGGGGAGGACGACGATCCTACCAACTGCACTACCCACTAGGGCACAGTCACTTGGGTTTCATCTACCGTCAACTATGTCAATAGTATCTACCAGGAACAGCAAACGTTGCCACCTTGTTGTGGTTATTCTGTCAAAAGTACAAAAACAGTAAGGAATGTCATCTGATGAACAGGACTGCAGGAGGAATCTGCCCCACCAACTTGTAACCCCAAGGAAGAGAAAGACACGCTCCATCATGCTCATGTTTTATTCCCTCAGACAGGATCAAGAAGTGGTTACTGAAGAGGTAACAATTGCTGCTCATAACCAGGTACCTGGCGAGGGCGCCGGAGATGGGAACCCCCCGACCCCCCGCTCTGCCGACATGAAGCTTAAACAAAAATCAGAAGTTAACGCTCCACTTTGAAGAGGATAACAATACAATAACGAATGGTGAGAATGACAAATACCATGCCAAGGAAGATACCTGATGGAAGGGTCCCCGTAATTTCTCCTACGAGAGTGAAGAAAGGAAAGGTCTTGAAGGAGCAGCATAGACCCAGACCTCCACAAGCTAGTGATGGGTTGATATTAAGGAAACTGTCCTATCTGCACCTATGACAAGCAATAAAAGACCACTGTTTATGATTCCAATCCTCACACGGGGGGGGGGGGGTTAAGTTATCATTACTGACTTATTCAAAAATCTCCAGAGCTGTCACAAAAAAAATCACAAGGCTTGATTCACCCTGGAAGAGACGACATAAGTTTCTCACAGGAAACTAGCTCCGTGTCCAAAATGAAGTATTTCAAAAGGTGACTGGGAAAATTCCTTCCGACTCCGAAAAATGACATTTCTGTACTAAAAATCAAGGTACTGAAGTCCTTGCCTCTAAAGGTTGTATCACAGTGTCTCATATGCTGCTGCCCTGCAACAGTCAGCTACACACCCTGTTCAAGAGCCAAAGCATGTAGTTATTATTAAGACAAGCCAAGATTGGGCACTATAGACCCTTAGGCTGCAACTATCTAAAATAAGATTAAATAATGTGAGGACCACCAGAGACAGGGGAATTATGGTGGAGAAAACGTCAAAGGACGACATAGTCAATCAAAAAATTCAAAGAAATCATCAACTTAGGGCTCACGGCTGAGGTATCCTAATTTTCGACTTGGACGGATTGGTATCAAAGGAGAAATTTATTAAGAGAAATCTTGCTGACTGTTTGGAGTCAGATGAAGCCAGCAATCAAGTAAAAATTCTGTTTTTTACAATGTGAAGAACCCAAACACATTAAAATAGATCATAGAAGTAACCTTAACAGACAAAAATCCTGTTTGCACAGGAGAGAATTTACATTGACTGGGTATCTCACAAATTTTGGTATTTTGTGCCCATTACTGAATGCCATAAATGCCTTTGCTGTGCAAATACCTCAGCCCGTTATTTGCCTCAGTCTTAGAAAACAACCTGTCTGCGGTCATTGTGGGAGAGGAGCACATTTACAAGGAGTGTCAAAGCAAGGCTTCTCCCCCACAATGTGCCAACTGCAAGACTAAGAATAGACGTATGACCACTCAGTTCTGAATAGTGCTTGTCCCGCATATCAAATAGCATCTAATGATCTGACAACCTCAGACAAGTAATTCATTATGGATAACAGTTGCAACAACTCGCAATACACGTTAAAGATCGCGCAAGTTAACGTCAACAAATCATTTTCTATAGCCAATCAACTGCACCACTGATTTAGACCTGCTCCTTCAGGCGGTGGTGGTGACTGCTATGCTGCCATTTCATTAGGAATCCTGACATAATTGTGACAAGGATTCAGGCACTCTGTATTTCTCGTCTGGCTGCTGCCACCTTGGCGGATCAGTTAGGCAAAAATCTATCCTCATAGCCTACTTTTCAATTCTGTAATGATAATGCATCTCACCTGACTGAACTGGATCGTGTTATGCACAGCTTATAACAATTAAAAGGTATTAATTGCAGCTGATACTAATGCGAAGTCATTCCTCCAGCATAGTATAACCACGGACAACAGGGGCTCCCTTGTTGAGGAATTTCTTCTGCTCTGGGCCAGTTGAATATTAATATCATGGCAGCTTCTTCCTCACTGGCTCACACAATAACTGACTGGACTGTTCATGAATTCCTTTCAACTAGTGGTGACCTTATAACCTATAAAGTACAACCAGTAATCAACCTTCTGGACATAAATTACAGGATGACTCCATCAGCTTTTACAACCAAGCACTCAAAATAGGATACCTGTGATGCCTCAACCAGCCAACAACTGCAATCATTAAATAATCATATTGAACAGCAACGTCTTCAGAGTGCATTCTAAAAAAAAGTCATTATCACTTCTATTGTTCTGAAGGATTCGCGAGCCACCATGGTGAATATGGGAAAAACATCCAAAGAGCACCCTGTGGTGGACAGCCGTTTTTACTCTCAGAACCAACCTAAAAAACTTACAGGAAGAAACTTCAAAAAGCCCGAAAAAGCAGTAATGTCCACCAAGCTGAGATTTTGTTAGAGCAATTCAAGACACTGAGAAGAAACTATGCAAACTACATCTGTTACCAAAAGCAGGGTACCAGTCTTAAACTAGCCCAAACTGAAGGCAACAGGGATCCATGCTGCTTAAAGATATCAAATATATACGGCAGAAATTACATACCCCTGAAATTATCAACTCCATTATTGAGAATGAAACCCTGCAAACGACTACTTGGCAGGCCGCGATGGAGAAGTTTTTTGACCAGCTTATCATCCAGATCAGAACACGGACAATCATTCGGGAACACTAGTTGTTCTCTCCATCGAGCAGGAGACTGGACTTCACTCACAAAGTGGTCGATGATGCCATCAACAAGATAAAATGTCAAGTTCATGTATAGATTTAATTCCTAGTGAGTCCACTAAGAGGCTGTGGAATATTTCCAGTGCCTCTCTGCTGGAACTCTTTAACACCTGTCTCAGGGAAACTGGTGTTAAAGAGAGGCGTTTTCTTCCCATCTGGAATCAAGCCAACTTGCGACTAATTCCTAAGACCTCTTCTGCCCCAGCCGGCTCTTCTAATGCCTATCTGCCCATTTCCCTTCTCCATATCCTAGGGAAGTTTATGGAGCGAGCGATTGCTCCTTCTGAGGTTACAAGGCTATTGCCAGGCCAAGAATTTGGTTTCCAATAACCAGTGTCTTCAGGGCTTGCTGCTCAACTGTTCATAATCAGTTTGTTTTTAAGGCTGGATGCTCAACAATCTATGCAGCCTTTTTTTATGCTGAAACTGTCCAAGACAAGAGATGAAATTCAGTCCCAGTACGTTTTAGGAATCTTCGTCGACTTCAAGGCTGCCTTTGACTCGGTCTGGTGGCCAAGGACCATTAGGTAGATAAAGCAGGCCAACTCCTCAGCAAAATTCTATAATTGCATCAGTAACTATTTGGAAGATAGGAGCGTTACTGTTTTCATATGCCGACAATCTCGTCATCCTAGTCGAGTGCCCGCTAAGTGGGTCGCACAGGAAGGAATCAGAGAACTCCATCTTGGTTGTCCTTGCTGATTGGGCCAACACGCATAAGCTCTTAATTTCTACACCAAAACAAAAATTATACGTCTCAAGTGTTCACTGAACTTCAGACGACTTCCAGTAGTTAAACTTCATGGCCAATCCCTGAAAAATCTTCAAATCCTTGAAATACCTGGGAATTATTGATTACAGATGGCCCTTCATTCCATATCTAGATCACATCAAGAAGAAAACCAAGAGGTATACAGCCTTTTTGGCAATTGTGGCTTAAGAGTCCCAGGACTTACTGGGACACTAAAGGAAGGAGAACTCGTGCACATGGCAGTTTTCATCCCTATAGTATCCTATGGAGGCACCTCTGTAGTTTTGCTGATAGTTACCTTCTCTCAGAAGCTTTAACAGATCCAGAGGCTATTTTTGTTCTGCCTGACCAGATCCTGCCGAACTGCATCTGTCTTAAGCAGTCCAAAAAAATTGTTCGTTACCTTACGTACCGCAATCCTCTATTCTATCACTCAGTGTATTATGAATCGCTGTGTGATTACTTTCGTCTGAGGCCTCTGTGCACTAGAAGAGTTACTGCTGAAATCACCTTTCTAGCCAAAGTAATCACTGAAACTTATGAAGCATCTGATATCCTCACTAAAATCAACTTCAATGCTCCTTGCAGACAAGTCAGAAACCTTAAACCCTTTTGCCTTGACTCTGCCACCACGAACTTTATGAAGTTCAGTCCACTGAATAGAATCAGCAAATCACTCTCTCATTGACAACTCCCAGTCACTGATGAACTCCATCCACAAGTTTGCCTCTTCTCTTAAACTGCAAATTAGCTCACATCTAATTATTATAGTTTATTATTTCTATTCTCTAACTGATCAATTATTACTTGTTTTACCGGTAACTTAACTTAATGCAATCCTCTTTTGTACATGATTTTAATGTTTGAATCTGTATCAATGTTTATCGTCCTGTTGGATTTTATATTGTTATTATGTTTATTGATCTGATTTCAGATACACTGCTAATGGTTACCTGTTGGGTATCTTGTTATTAATAAAAAATAAATGTGGGTAGCACAGTGGCATCATTACCGCCCTTTCCACACCTTGTGAAAAAGCTCGGGTTCGAATCCGTCAACGACGCGAGGAACTTTTATGAGCTTTTTTCACTCCGTGGCTGAGTTAGTCGGGCTCAAGCGTAGCTAGCAAGTTTGTTCCCCTGAAAACTTGGGATTTTAGTATAGCAAAACAAGCAAGTCGACCAGAGAAAACACGCAAATCACAAACATAATACACTTGGGTAGTTGAATTAATATTCCAGGTGACCTTAGTGTGATGTTTATTTTTTATTTATACATCTGCTTTCCAAGTACTTACAGGCCAACTCTCACTGGCTTACACCTAACCTTCAGTTGTCTGTTGTATTGTACAAAGCAAAACCACGAAACAGATTTCTTGAGCATCTCCACCATCCTTAACAAAGACATCAAGGTTGAAAAGAAGCGCCTATAGGCAGAAGTTACTTGATGGTGGCAAAATAGATATACCCCAGGTTTAAAACGCGAAACTACAAGAAAAGTCTTCCTGAGTTGGCTTTCTAACCTCCAAGACTTTGAACTGCTTACTCCAAACTTGCAGACAACATAGATGCATACTGGCCACGGCTCTATTAAAACCAGACTGATGGACTTGGGACTTTCTGAAGATGATCACTGCGTTTGTAGTGGGAGAGTAACTTGGATGCACCCGATGACTGACTGCGTCACCTGCTTCAACCTACGACAACTCCTTACAAGTGTTTTCCTTTCATCTATGCAGCCTTTTAATTCGCTTGTGGCCTCCAAAAATGTCTTCAATGCCTACATATCATTTTCTACTGGCCTCTTTAAGAAGAGAAGACGCCTGATACTCTGGCTCGCCAGCTGTCCCAGATGTAGAATCGTCCTTGACAACTTTGTCTGATTCTTGGAACTTTCTGCTCACCACTGCCAAGGCTACGTGCTGATGCCAAAATTTCGGCGTGGGATCTTTAAGTAGGTTCTCCCACACTTGCTCCTAATTCGTCTATGAAGTAAAAAGAATTCGTGGAGGTGTCATCTCGACGACTTATCACTCCTTCGTCAACGATGGCTATGCCTTCACTCCTAAGTTTTCTTCTCACTACGAACATTTGAGGAACTGTAAGCTGACACAGTCTGCGGTTTGCGCGGTAGCACAGTGGTAAAGTCACTCCTCACCACACCGGGTGGAAAATGCCCGGATTCGAATCCCGTCGATGAGGCGAGGAACTTTAGTGGACTTTTTTTTTTTCAAGCCCTGGCTGAGTTAGTCGGTCTCAGGCGTAGATAGCAAGGTTCCCCCAGAAACTGGGGGGGGGGGGGATTCATCCAGCAAACAGGCAAATTGACCAGAGGACACACGCAATTTACAGGCACAAATACGGGTTTGTGTAATGAATAACGGCTGACCCTAATATAATAATTTGATTTTTTTTTTTTGTAGGCTAGACACGCTTTGCCGACTAGCGTCACCTTTGCCTTCAGAACACTGACAGGAAACTATGTATTTTCAACTTTTCACAGCTTTACCTTCATCCTCCTTAGAACTCCTCTCCCCCTAGTGGACTTAATTTTTCTGCTCACCTCGATGGATATTCTCTTATATTCCACCTCTACCTTCCGTTTTTTTTTTTTTTTTTTTTTCAATTCTTAGTCTATTTCCTCGTCTCGCTCCTTGGGTGCACTCTCTCCCTACTTTGCCGAAGTGGTGGCCCCTGACAGACACTCCTCCAACTGTCCTGGTTCGACTCCTCATGCCAGTGGATGGATGCTGGAAGACCCTTTCCATGGTGAGAGGGCCTCCCAGTAGCTAAGCCAGATGAACAACACAAACAACATATTTATTAAATTATCATATTAGGCCACCCGAATATTTATATTCATCGGCCATGCATTGTGTATTATGTCCCGTAAATTGCGTGTGTTCTCTGGTCAATTTGCCTCTTTTGCTGGACGAAAAATCGGAGTTTTCGGAAGAAGAAACCATGCTATCTATGCCTGAGACTGACTAACTCAGCCACGGAGTGGAAAAAGCCCATAAACGTTCCTCGCGTCAGTGATGGGATTCGAACCAGGGCCTTTTCCACCCGGTGAGGGGAGAACGGTGACGATACCACTGTGCTACACGCGCAGACACAAACAACATTAACACACAACTCATGGTACCCTACACAATTCACATACCCATCTGGCCTTGGCAGAGCTTCGCTTCAACACAGATACATCTCGCGGTTTTGAGGGTGACCACTGTCAGCGCTCACAGTTACACGCAATTTCCCCTATGTACAGTATATGTTAACAAATAAACATTGCTAAAGTCACAGAGAGGGCTTGCAGATGACACAAGCAAACGAGAGGACCTCGATCTTTGAATATGAAATGTTTCAAGGTACCTGGGAGGTAAGTTTTAGGCTCTTCGTGGACTAATGTTATGAGTGGAGTCCCGCAGGGTTCGGTGTTGGGTCCACTGTTGTTTTGTGTATTTATCAATGATATTGATGAAGGTATATCAGGCTTAATGTCGAAGTTTGCAGATGACACAAAGATTGGCAGGGTTGTTAATGACAGTAATGGCAGTGTGCTACTGCAACAGGATCTAGATAATTTGGGCAGATGGGCTAAGAAGTGGCAACTGAAGTTCAACCTTGACAAATGCAAAGTACTGCATATGGGTAGAAGTAACCCCAGAGAAACGTACCAACTGTGTGGTACCACACTTAAGGTGGTAGAAAATGAAAAAGACCTGGGAGTAATTGTGCAGTCAGATATGAAGTTTTCTGAGCAATGCAGACAGGCTGCTAGGGCAGGTCATGGGGTTTTGTCAATGATATATAGGAATTTTGCTAGCAGGGAAAAGGAGGTGATTGTCCCTCTGTATAAGGCAATGGTCAGGCCACGCCTTGAGTACTGCGTACAGGTCTGGAGGCCTCATTTTAGGAAGGATGTAGATTTGCTTGAGCGTGTACAGAGAAGAGCAACACGATTGGTGAGGGGAATGAAGGGATTCTCTTACGAAGAGAGGCTTAAGTTCTGCAAATTGCAGTGGCTGGAGACTAGGCACCTGCGCGGTGATCTGATTGAGGTCTATAAGGCCTTGAATGGGTTGAGCACGCTGAATTCTGATGGGATCCTTCCACTTGTTCAGATTACGAACCTACGGGGACATAAGTTCAAATTAAGAAAGGATAGATGTAGAATAGATGTGCGGAAATTTGCCTTTAGCCAGCGGGTGGTTAATTGCTGGAACAAACTTCCATCTGTCGTTGTGGAAGTTGATAGGTTAAATAAATTTAAGGAGGAACTGGACAGGCATTTGGAGGGAATGGTGTGATTTTTTTTTTTTTTTTTTTTCGGCTGATGCTGCATAAGCTCCTACACTTGCTTTCTTGCATCATGTGCCACTACTACTACTACTACCAAAAAAGAAACATGAACTCTATCTGAAAAAAAACAAGCGGTCAGTATGCACGAACTGTATATTTTTGGAAAATGTTAGGATTAAAATTCCAACAAATGTGCCACTTTGAGGAAAATAACAGACCAGTCAAATCTAATAGAATGAGAACAGCAGCAGGCATCCATAGAATACAACGAGTACTGCTCTGTCTAAGCTACAGCTCAAGAGGAAAAGGCAGTAAATAACTGACAAAGTAAGTTAAGAAAAGAACTAAGCATGAAACTGTCCTATAGCATTTGTTTTTTAAAACAATCGCCAAAAACATTTATACATTTGTCCTATCGTTGATTAATTCTGGGAATCTGCTATGAAACAGACGTTGGTCGTTGTTGTAACAGTGACGTATATCATTTTCAACCTCATGGTCATCAGAATGGCTGATGGCGATGAATCGAAAATCCATCACTTTCAGCTCGAGTCCAAACGTGCACTAATTCATTGGAAGCATTCCTGTTCATCCCCAGAAAAATTTAAGGCTGTGCTGTCAGCAGAGAACGTTATGGTGACTGTTTCCTGGAACTGTCATAGACGATGCATTTTCAAAAATCCGGAGATGCCGTGAATCATTGTATTACATACTTCGAAAGAAGTTAGGGATCGATTCGCAGTAAATGACCTGACCTGGGGTATTGAGACATGGAGTACCACTACTGCTGCATGGCCAGCAAAGTCGCACACAACACTTCAAGAAACAATTAAATGATTTGAGGTGGAAAGTTTTTGCTTGGATCGTCCTCTTCACTGTCCTCTCCTTGCAACTAGCAGTTTTCCTTTGCTTGGTTCATTTAACAGCTTGGAGGTAAAATTTTTTTGCCAGTTGAAAATGTACATCACTGGTTTTGACAAATTGATGTCTTATGCAGTCGGTTTCCACAATTCGATAAAGCAATGGAACGAGTGTATTTTGTTTTTGTCGATTAATGTTGGAAAATAAATGGCATTTTCAGGTCAGTTGCCTGTTCGCTTCTTTCCTCCCCTCCCCCTGTGACTTACCAGTTTCCCTTGTATAACAGAAAAGAAAATGCATGGAATGTGTTAAAAAACATCACAACAACACAACACTGGACTGAGAAAAAGGAGGGTCGCAGTAGATGCAAAGCCCTCTTGCCCCAGAATTTTTGCTAAATTTTGATAAAAGTAAAGGCCACCCCAAAACTACACTTGCACACAGGTCCCACAGTATGCGTGCCATTGTATGATTCTATCAGACTAGAAAAGGGTATGCTCATTTTAAATGCTTTGACAAAAAGCATTACATATTATACAAAAGAGCATAAACTCCAGTAAATATTGGAGTCCGTGCTGAGATGAATCCAAACATATAGGCTGAAGGAAGGGAGGGAATTTTTGCTAAATTTTGATAAAAGTAAAGGCCACCCCAAAACTACACTTGCACCCAGGTCCCACAGTATGCGTGCCATTGTATGATTCTATCAGACTAGAAAAGGGTATGCTCATTTTAAATGCTTTGACAAAAAGCATTACATATTATACAAAAGAGCATAGACTCCAGTAAATATTGGAGTCCGTGCTGAGATGAATCCAAACATATAGGCTGAAGGAAGGGAGGGAATCTTACACTGTATTTATATTAGAATGCCAATGATGAAGATAAATGGATTTATTCTGTATCTACCAAAAAATAGGCTCAGTTCCGATTCAATCATCCTCTTCTCATACAGAAACCTATATACACTGAACGACCACTTTATTATTAGGTACACTTAACCCTTTCATGAAAAGGATCTCTCCTTCAGCAACAGCGTCATGTGTTTGAACCATATGGTATAAAGAAGGTGTAAAGTGTAGTGTATTCGTGTCTAGCGGCACCGGAGGTTTCCCAACTCCGCGTTGCTTTCATTATAGGTGTAACAGTTCACTGTAAAGGCCAGAGATTTAAAAGTGTATGGATTTTGTAAGTGTAGTGTTGTGTATCGTTGTTCTTCTGGCCATTTAGCCGCTAGACCCCTGCTGGGGCCCAACGTTGTCGACACAGCCTCGTGTAGGCAGACCAGGTACCCAGTAGTTGATATTTTACTCTGGCAGGCCCTGCCACCTAGTTTCCTGAGATTTCAGTGGCTAGGGCCTAAAAAAAATAAAATAAAAAAATAAATTTAAAAAAATAAAATAATCGCTGAAAAAGGTTTAAGCCGAAAGAGTTTTGCGTGTGCGGTTTGAATTTGGACATTTTAATTTTTGACATTGTGTGGGACATGCGCTGGTGTATAGACAGAGTAGGGGAGGAAGCCAGAAGTATGGGGACAATAGAGTAGGTGTCTCCAAAAGCAATGGGGCAGGCCCATACCCACCAGTAGAGAAGCGGGGAGTGGCAGGGGAGGGAGGGAGGGAGGGAACAGGAAACCGGTCAGTAAAGCTATCGGTCGGTAGGAATCGAGTTGTTCCGGTGGCTTGTTAGGGTTCTTCAGGATGAGTTTCAGATTGCGGTTTTACAGGAGGTCGGAAATTTCCCCGCTTGCAGGCAGCAATTTAGAAGTTTGAGCAGGAGGCCACAGGTATTATTAGCTATATGGTGCAAGAAAGCCTGAAGCTTATGCTGCACCAGCCAAAAAAAAAATTCCCCGAGTTACCCTGAGAGAGAGAGAGAGAGAGAGAGAGAGAGAGAGAGAGAGAGAGAGAGAGAGAGAGAGAGAGAGAGAGAGAGAGAGAACTAAAAGGGAATCACCAAGAAAGAGAAGAATGATTGTGTTCCACCGCCTTTTTGATCAGCTCCAGCTTCAGGAGGTCCGGTCCCAGGCATTTCCTATTTCGCATCTGTGCCGCAGCATTTTGTAGCTCCTCCATGGTGAAGGGCGGCACCATTTGTTGCGATATGTATGCCTCGTTCGCTTGGGAGATTTCTTCCTGCTTGTCACCGAGGTTGTCTGGGGGTTCTAGAATGATTGTATTTAGAATGTTATTAATTGAATCATCCCATGTTTTAGTGAGGGATCCTTGAGGCGTTTTTGCCGTCGTTATTTCCACCCCTGGAGAGTATTTGTGGTTATTTTGTATACAACCCCCCCAGGGGTTCTCATTTTCGGTCGCAGAGACTTCTTGGTCCTCAGCTGGCAGCTGGGGGAGGCGGTTGGCCATGCAACCAGTATGCTGCTGTAGGTGCCGCAGGGTTTCGGACTTGCTCTGTGATGTTCTTCCATACTTTACGATCCATGGCGTCAGTCCTGGCCTGGTTAAGGTCGAGACGTCGGCTCTTCAAGTCATTTTCCACTTGCTTGGCCCACGTTTTCCTAGGCGCGGTCCGTTGGATGCTCCATTGGGTGGGTCGTTGTCTCCAAAGGAGTGTGGATAGTATTCTGTTCGTGACCATTCTACATACGTGGCCAAACCATCTAAGCCTTCGCTTCTGGATTTGGTCGGCAATGGTTGGTTGCTGTTGGCATCTGGTGTGGATGGTATCATTAGTGATGCGGTCATGAAGTGAGATGCCCAAAATCTGCCGCTGGCATCGCATTTGGAATACCTCAAGTTTGTTTAAATCTAGCTTGAGACAAATCCATGTTTATGATCCGTAAAGGAGAATGGGCAGGATCAAAGTCCGGAAGAGTCGGATTTTAGTCTTTGAGGAAATGTTGGTCCTCTTCCACAGACACCATTTGAGCGAGGCGAACGCAGTGGCCGCCTGTCCAATTCTGCTGTGGATTTCCATGGTGGATGCAACTTTCTTCTCCTGGACCAGCGACCCAAGGTATTTTAAGGTCCTGCACTTGCTCGATCTGGACGCCTTCGAGATAGATGGTGGCTTGCGACCCATCTGTTGTCAGGGCCTTTGTCTTATCAGCATTGATCTTCAAACCGTATGGCCGGGCAATGTCGTAGAGGATGTCCGTGGCTTCAGAGTCGTTACCAGCAAAGATAGCACTATCATCGGCAAACATCAGGTCAGTCACAGTGATCCTTGTCATATTGTATGCCCCGTCTGTTTCTGAATGCTTGCCTCATAATGGCGTCGACCACGATGTTGAAATGCAACGGGGAGGCTACATCCCCTTGGCGGACTCCAGTTTGGATGGTAAATTCCTCAGATAAATCGTTCTGGATGCACACCTGGCTGGTTAAACCGTTGTATGCAGTTTGGAGGAGTGTGATGACTTTTCGAGGTACATGTTCGACCTCTAGTAGTTTCCATAAGGCAAGCCGATGGACACAGTCGAAAGCAGACTTAAAGTCAATGAAAACAATGACGGTTCGTTGTCCACACCGGATCCTTTCCTCCATCAGCTGACGGATGGCAAAGATTTGATCACAGCATCCTCGCCCGGGTCTAAATCCCCCCTGTTCTTTTCGACTGGTTTGCTCGCGATGTTTTTGCAGCCTTGACTGGATGATCTTCATAAAGACCTTTCCGATGATGGAAAGGAGGCTGATGCCACGGTAGTTCTTGCAATCCCGGTTATCACCTTTCTTGTGGATCGGTACGATAATGGCTTTCCTCCATGTTAGCGGAATTTGTTCAGTGCACCAGATGGTTTTGAGGAGTGAGTGTAGTCGGCGAAGCAGTACATCTCCCCGGCTTTGATCGCTTCTGTGGTGACTTGGTCCACTCCTGGCGCCCTGCCATTCTTTAGGGATTGTATGACTGCTTTCACTTCTTCTACTGTAGGCTCAACATCGACCATGGAGACTTCAGGGGGATCGATCGATAGTGCGGCTTCTGGCGGTCCCTGAGGTGAGTCGTGATTATACAATGCTTTGAAGAATTCACTCCACCGTTGCAGGCGTTCGGACGGTGATCGCACGAAGATCCCATCAGCATTCTTGATGTTGTCACTAGTCAATTTGGTCTTTCCACTCAGACATCTGAGGGTGCGGTAGAGAGTGCGGTACTCGTTCTTGGATGCCGCCACTTCAAGATCTGCCACTTGGTTCCAGTATGCTTATCTTTCCGCTGTCATCCTCTGTCGGACTTCTCGGTTTAGCTGCCGGTACCTTTCAAAGTCGACCAACTTTGCCTGTTTGTCCACGTGGTCGAGGCACTCGTCTGATATCCATGGTTGCGTTCGACGTCGGGCAGATGGACATAGGGGCTTGGCACATTCCAGGATGGCATCAGAGATCTGCTTTTCTTCTTCATTTATATCCTCGGGCACAGCTAGCGTCTCGAAGCGGTTGGATAGGGCGATCTGATATGCCCCTTTGTTGGCAGCATTCATTAGTTGCCTCCAGTCCAGCTTGGGTGACCGAGATGACCTTTTTGCATGCCGTAATTTGAGCTAGTGATCAGATCCGCAATCAAGTCCCCTCATGGCACGAACGTCCATGAGTAATGAGCGAAATCGGGCGTTGATCAGATTGTAGTCCAGGATTGCTGAGTCCTTGCCAGATGGATTTCGCCATGTAAGTTTGTTTTTGAAGGTGCTGGAAATGGCTGTTTCCGATGATCAGGTTGTTAGATGCGGCAAAGGACAACAAGCGTAGTCCGTTGTCATTGATCTTCCCATGGCCAAACTTGCCCATTGTTGTTTCCCAACCAGATCTGTCCACGCCAATGTGGGCATTAAAGCCCCCTGCAAGGATGATCACTTCTGTCTGTGGAATTGAATCCAGCGTATGTTGGAGCTGGTTGTAGAAGTCATTCGTGGTCGGGTCCAGGCTAGTCTCAGTTGGTGCATAGGAGGAGATAATATGGGTCTTGATGGTGCCCTTGACAGTAAGGACTGCCAGGCGGTCCGATATTGGTTGGAAAGCGATCACACTACTGGTGGCCTGAACATCGACCATAAAGCCCACTCCTGCTTCTCACCAGAGTAGAATAGCATAACCGCTTCGTTAGGTGCTGGTGGTTGGATGATCATCGTTCCAGACCCGGTGAGCCTTAATTCGGATAATGCCACGATTGTTACCTTGCACCTAAGTAGTTCTTGGGCAATGATTTCCTTTTGTCCAACGTGGTGCCCCGTTCACTGTTGTTGTACTGGAAAAATAAGAAAGCCCCAGGAGGCTTTCTTATTTTTCTTTATTTTTTCAGTGTAGGCATTGCGTAGCTGTTGGTATTGATGTCTTAAATAGGCTACCTCTGCCGGTGGCCAGGTTCTCCACGCCTTCTGGTATTCTTTTATCTTTATTTGAACTTGCTTTCGTAGTCTTTGTAACTCTGGGGGGGGGGTGTCTTCCTTTTCATCGCCGTTTCCGCTGCAGTGGTTATAATGTGGGTGACTTTCTCCTGCATCCTGTCACTCTCCCATCCGGTCACTTCCTCGTATGCTTGTGCTTTGTGGATCGATTGTTCTCGAAAGAGCTCCCAGTTTGCCTTTGAGGGCGAACCTGCTCGCCATGTATTTGCCATTTGTTGGTCTGTGCAGAATTCAGGGCGAGAACGGGTAAGTCTAAAGATTCAAATGGCATGATACTCAGCTCCAGACGCGCCGGTATTGATGACTTGGAAAGTAAAATCATGGTGTGGTTTTCACATACGACCGTGCCTCCGTGTACCGAGATTGGTCAAATAACATCTGGCAACGGCGATTTTGTAGTTGAAAACAGCTCGTTTATGCAAAAGGCGAATGATGGCTGATAACATTTGTGCAGGGTAACAGAAAAGCTACAGTCATTCAAATATCAGTCCAGTACAATGGTACTCTTAACTACGGACACATTTCAGAACACACAATTTGTAGTATCTCTAGTCATTGATGGGGTATCGCAGATAAACGACTAAACCGGATTCCACTCCTGTCAGCAAATACCCATAACACCAACACTGAACAGTAGAAAATTAGAAAAACGTTGCCTGGTTGCTGACGAATCCGGTTCCTGCTGTTTCGCACTTCGCACCAGAATGATAAAAACAGCATAAGTCTTTGGACATATTCTGTAAGGACTCAATGGTGCACGCTTGTGGGTGCAGTGTAATGGTGTGAGGAATATTTTTATGGCGCACATTGGGTCCCCTTGATACCACACGTATTTGGAAATTGTTTGAGTTTGTGCGTCTCTTCATGGCTGAAATATATCTCTGCAAATGAGTTCTTATTCTCCAGCAAGACCACCAGGTCAATGGAGTTTACAATAAATCAATCAATACAAACGTTAATCGTATTTAGCAGTCGCGGGCTCTTGAGTGGACCGGGCTTCAACCCCGAAATTATATAGAGCTGATTTCAGGAACATAAGGCTGAATTCAGCCTACAGTGATCGTCGTCCCAGTCACCAGATCTGAATGCAATTGAGTACCTGTTGGATGAGGCAGAAATAGCTCTTCGGAATAGAGATCTACTCTTATCCAATTTTTAACAATTCTATAAAGCTATTAAATCAACGGAGCCAGCAATCCGTGGCATATTTTTGCGCCTTGAGTCCATGCCACTTCGAATTCAGGCTGTTCTGTTCTTAGGGTTAACTTCACTTCACTATTAGGTAGGTTCTTAGAGTTAACTTCACTATTAGGTAGGTTCTTAGAGTTAACTTCACTATTCGGTAGGTGTACCTAATAAAGTGGCCACACATTGTACTTCGTACATAGATTTCTGAAGGAAAATGAAATGATGTTTCTGGTTTTGCTGCATTACTCCAAACCAAAAAGGAAGGAACCTATACAAGGTCCTTTTTAATTGCAAAAAATATACTAAAGCAAAAATAATTTTTGCATGCTACAGGGAAAAAAAAATAGTAAATGGTCTTTATTAAAATTAGATAAAAAGGTAGATAATACTTTAAAGTTTCTACTGAGGAGGTCTGCATAACTGAGTAGTCAAGAGCAAGAATGCAGTAGCACTCTTTGAGTAGACCGTGGTTCTAGCAGCTTGATTATAAACTCTTCTAACTTGGTGATCGTGGCGGAATAATACAAAGATCTTTGTCAATCCAAAATTACTCCTATGGTTTCACCGCTAGATGTTGCTGATAAGCATAGGCAAGTCAGTCTTCAAACAAAAAATATATATATATATACTTTTTTAATAATACAAAGCAGTGGCTGGCCGCGTGCCGGTATATTTTCTTAAGCGGACCCCTCGCAGAGGGCGTGCTATTAGTTCGCCATCGATGTCCTAGTCTGTTTATCATTGACAATTCGGAATTGTCGACGTATGTAAAAGTAATATAAGAAACATTTTTAAAAAATTAAATAGCTTTCATTGAACAATACTGCTCTGTACAAATTACCCACCCTTCACAGCTACAGACCAGGAGACTTACAAGTTTAGGATATTAACATTTGATGTCAATTATGATAATATTAAAATTAAATTAAAAATCAAAACTATTAAGTAATAAACAATAAGGTTAAATAAGACATTTAAAAAATTCATAATAATAAATAAAGAACCTTTACAAGGTCCTTTGTTATTGTCGAATTATATTATGCTGAACAATGGAGAAGATATTAATAATAGAAGTTACATACTATTGACACAGACTTTCAACGAATACATGAACTGTCCAACTGAGTTGCTTGCGATGGGTGGAAACTGCTTTTCAGAACTAGGTGGATGCTTTATTTATGTAGTTCTAGGAACTAGACCAAACTTCCAATAAAATCAGAACGAGCTGTGACAAACACTGAGACTTTTGGAGGGGAGGAGGAAACAACAGCATGTCAGCATCCATCAATTATCCATCCCCAATTTTTAACCTTGTTTTTTGTGGTAGATATACATAATGCAGTTAGAACATGATATAGCGCTTTCATGTGTACAATCGCCATCTTCCCCGAGTTCGAGTCTCGTGAATGACGCGAGGAATTTATGGGCCTTCTTCGTAGAGTGGCTAAGTTAATCGGTCTCAAGCGAGGGTAGCAGTCTCACATAATCTACTAACCTCGCCACAGTGATCAGTGGTAGTCCCAGGATTTTCTAAGGGGGCTAAATCAGTTAAAAAGGAAGGACTAAAGCATTGTGTGAAGACTCATTTAAGCTTTAAACATCATGAAGCAGTGAAAAAAAAAATCCATATTATTTTGATCATAAAGGAGGGAACTATAGCCTCTTCAGCTCCAACCTGGTTTCACCACTGATATAATCATCTTCCTTCCACTCGGGGTGGTAAAGGCTTGAGTTCGATTATCGTCAATGGCGTAAGGAATTTTTATGGATTTCTTCAAAAGGTAAGTTAGCATTAGCAGAGGCATAAGATGCAAGAAAGCAAGCTTATGCAGCATCAGCCAAAAAAAAAAAAAAAAAGAATAATAATAAACTCCCCCCCATTTCACCCCTCCATTCATTCCAAATGCCTGTCTAGCTCAGCCTTATATTTAAGCTATCAACTTCCACAACAAGAGATGGAAGTCTGTTCCACCAATCAACTACCTGCTGGCAAAAGGAACATTTCCGTACATCTATTCTACAACTGTCTTTCCTCAATTTGAATCTATGCCCCCTCAGCTTCTTAATCTGAGCAAGAGGTAGAATCCCATCAGCATTCAGCTTGCTCAACCCATTCAAGGCCTTATACACCTTAATCAGATCACCTCGCATGTGCCTACTCTCCAGGCGCTGCAATTTGCAGAACTTAAGCCTTTCTTGGTAAGACCACCCCTTTGTTCCCCTCACCAATCTTTTTCCCTTCTTTGTACTCATTCTAGCAACTCTACATCCTTCCAAAAATGAGGATTCCAAAATGAGGATACTCAAAGTGTGGCCTGACCACTGCCTTGTACAACGGGATAATCACCTCCCTGACCTTGCTAGCAAAATTCCTATATATCATTGACAAGACTCCATGACCCGCCCTGGCACCCCGTCTGCACTGCTCAGCAAACTTCATATCTGACTGCACAATTTCCCCCAGGTCTTTTCCACTTCCCTGAGTGTAGTACCACACAGTTGGTATAGTTCTCTAGTGTTATTGCTAGCCATATGGAGTGCTTTGCATTTGTTAATGTTAAACTTCAGTTGCACTTCTCAACCCATTTACCCAACTTATCTAGATCCGGTTGGAGTAGCATACTGTCTTTAGTGTCGTTAACAATCCTGCCAACATTTGTATCATCTGCAAACTTGGACATTAAACCTAATATACTTTCATCAATATCATTGACAAATATACACAACACCAATGGGCCCAACACCGAACCCTGGGGAACTCCGCTGATAACATGTGTCCACAAAGAGCAGTGTCCATTGTTTAATTCTTATAGGGTGTATTACTGGATGGCGAAAAATACTCATCTTGTAATGGCGAGGTCTCATCAAGATACATTTTTTATGCAGTTCAGCGCAGCATTGTTGGTAGTCGTTTCATCAAGCCTCAATTTTTTTTTTATCTCATTTGAGATAAAACCACCACTTTTCGGAATAAATTTTACCCGAGTAAAGTATTTGCTGCTGGACATGTCGCAAGGATTAGAATTCAAATATTGGTTGAATACAGCGGAACAATTGCAGATTTGCCAACAAACAGTCCCACCGCCATGCAGTTTATCCCTTTCAATTGATCGAAGTGGTAATGTTGCTCGGTCAGATTAAAAATAAATGTAATGACTTTTTTTTAATATGATGTTTTTTATGTAATGACGTAACAACAGACATTCAGGCTCGATGGAACCCCACAACAAATAGGTGAAGTTCCACGTGAAACCGTTCAAACTATTGCAGGAATTTTAGAACATATTCGACGAGCCACAGTCTGTATAGAAGTCCAGAGATGCCAACTTGAACAGTTGCGTATAAAACTTGCATATATTTACTTAGAAATAAAATGATTCATAATACATCACTTTAAGCCTTTTTTTCCTTCTTATTATTTTGGAATTTATTTAAAATGTGTAGATCGAACGATGAGCAGACCGAAAGAGTTCACAGAATTCCAGAGGGAAAGGATAATTCTGAAGTTGACAATTGGCAATGAGCTGAAGACGTGGAAATCCAGAGATTATAGATCCACAGAAACAAAATAGCCGTGAAAACCTAACTGACAACTGCCCACACACTTGAGATCGCTAGTTACCAGATCCTAAAGAATCTGAGTTTGGAGCTGTGAGCGGTTATTGGCAACCCTTAAGTGCTTCCACGATACATAGAGCTACATGTGATGAATAATTACTGAAGAGCTGCAGCCTACAATAAAAACAAATGCACATAATGTATTAATAGTAGCCATATAATGCAAGGAAATTACACCTATTTTGCTGCACTACCAAAAAATAAACAAAGAAAATAAAATGAATAACTAAATAAAAAGAAATAATAAAATTAAAATAGGAAAATAAAAATAAATAAAAGTAACATATATAAAAAATAAAAAGTAAAATATATAAACTGCTAGTTTTCCTTCTCGCATAGGTTATCCAGCTGATATTTGAAATTTCCCAAACTGTCAGCTACAACTATCCACGAAGGTAAGTTATTCAATAATTAACAACTCATTGGCTAAAAGTAAACTCCTGCAGTTCAGTCTCAGTGGTACAAAATCCTGACCAGCTGCATAACAAAGATATCAGACCACTTGGAGAGCCATAGCATCATGGTCGAGGAGTAGAAGGGATTCAAACGGATAAGCAAAGGATGCAAGAAGCAATTAACCATTGATGCGGAAGTTATGGGGCAGGCCTACAAGAAGCACCGCAACCTGTACATGGCCTAGATCGATTACCGCAAGGCCTTCGACTCCCTGCCTCATAGTTGGCTAATAAAGACTGAAGATCTACAAAGTCAATCCGACAGTGACAAACTTCCTAGAAGCAACCATGGAGATATGGAGTACCACCATCAAGGTCGAGAACATCACAACCAGACCTATCGCCATCAGGAGAGGAATCCTTCAGGGAGATGCCCCGAGACTACGTGGTTCTGTCTGGCACTCGATCCACTATTTAACAACAGCTCAACAACAGATATACTCTGAAAGAAGGAAGGAAAAACCTGTACATCCTCTCTTATCTGATATCAAGCTTTAAGCAGCAACCGGAAAGCAACTCCTGATCACTGAAGAATTCAACGTTGACATAAGGATGGAATTTGGACTAGACAAATACAAGACACACCGGTTGCATCAGGGGATATCAGTTGGCGCAAACTAAAGAGATGGAAGCCATGGCAGAGGGAAAGATCTACAAATACCTAGGGATGATGCAGGGTCAGCAGTTCGAGGACAAGGAGTTCAAGACCTATCTGACTGAAAAATATCAGAGACATGAAACATGCTCAGAGCAAAGCTGAATGGAGGAAACACAGTTAAAGCCACTAACACCTATGCAGTCCCACTGCTAACATACTACTCCAGGACCATAGATTGTATTAACTATGTTGTACACTGAGCTTGAAAAGATCATGAGAAAGACAAGGACAATGATCACTAAGAGCGCCAACATCACCCGAAGTCAGCGGTGGAGAGACTGACAATAGCTCGGAAAGAAGGAGGAAGGGTCTAATAGACCTCATCGAGCAACAGAAAACAACAGCGATTGATAACCTGAAGGATTACTTCCAGAAATGAAAAGCAGCAATCTACCAGGCCATAAGGAAGACAGACAAGCGGTATACTGCACTCAACCTAAGCGAGTGGTTCTCTTCCACCCAGACGGCACAAACGAAGCTAGAAAGATGGGCAAACAAGACACTCCATGGCAGACACTACAATGATCTCCATCAAGATCACATAGATAAAATGACTTCCAATGCTTGATTCACGAGTGGACGCTCTACCCCGAAACTGAAGGATTCATGCTCGCTATCAGTGATCAGGTAATCAACACCAGAAACTATAGAAAATACATCGCCAAGGAGTCAGATGACGCATGTCGACGATGCCACCTTGACTCAGAAACGATCCAACACATCACAGCGGGATGCAAGATGATCACTCAGACTGAGTACACTCATAGACAGGACCAGGTATCCAGGATAATACATCAGGAGTATCAAGGAAATACCAGTTGATCAAAGAAAGTGTACCATACTACATGTACGAACCCCAGCCAGTACTAGAGACCCCAACCCACAAGCTGTACTGGGATCGCGCCATAATAACGGATAAGACAATCTCGTACAACAGACCGGACATAATCCTTGTGGACAAGAAAGAAAAGGCTACCTATCTGATTTACATAGCTGTACTGAACACTGGCAATCTCCAGAAAACCCATGAGGAAAAATTCAGGAAGTACACGAACCTAAGACATGAGATCGAAGAGATGTGGCATATGCAACAAGTAACGACCATCCCGATAATCGTTTCAACCAACCGATGGTGCCAAAGGCCCTACATAGCAGCCTAGCATAGGTCCTACATAACTCAACTATGCTTCAACAAGTTATGTTGTTGTTATTGGATTTTAGGAGCATCGGCTACTTAAGCCATATTGCTCCGTATACATTGTCTGTGAATTGAGTGTGTTCTGAGGTCAATTTTCCGTTTGCTGGACGAAAAACCCCAGTTTCATGAAGAAAAAACCATCATCTGAGACCGACTAACTCAGCCACGTTGTGAAAAAGACCCATTTTTATGAGTCTTTTTCAAAACGACAGGATTCGAACTCAGGTCTTTTCCGCCTGAGTGTGGAGAGGACGTCGATCCTACCAACTGTGCTTTCCACGACGGCTTCAACAAGTTAATTTAATTCGAGTTTCTAAGAGGATCTTTGCTCTGGAAAAATATAGCAACATAGGGCTCGAAAGATTTTACTTCCGAGTTGTTAAACATTTATCATAAATTAGAAACCGTCTAAATGACAAACATTTATGTTAAAATTTATATATATCATAAAATATGACTCTGTAAAATGGGCTTTGAACAGTACAAAACATACATATGAATAGTGCTCTACTACATGAATTATACTAGTCAGTCAACTGTGAGTAACCAATGCGGTACAACACTTACCGGTGGTGTCAACGTACTTCAGTTTCAGGTTCCACAATGACTGTCTTTGTTTACAGAATATTTCTTCTTCTTCTTCTTCTTCTTGGTCCTTAGCTGGCAGCTGGGGGAGGCGGTTGGCCACGCAACCTGTAGGTGCCGCAGGGTTTCGGACTTGCTCTGATGTTCTTCCATACTTTACGATCCATGGCGTCAGTCCTGGCCTGGTTAAGGTCGAGACGTCGGCTCCTCAAGTCATTTTCCACTTGCTTGGCCCACGTTTTCCTATTATGATATTTATTAAACTGATATTATGGGAAGCACTTCAAATCTGTTTAAAAAACCTGAATTAACCGGTTATGATTTTAATTTATGGTAAGGGTCATAAGAATTCCGCAGCTGCTGTTTTCAGATACACCGAAAAATTTCCAACTAGACGAGTACCAGATTTCGTAAAACATTTGCTTCTGTTGAGAGACAGAGAAACAGGTCGCTGAAACCATTACTAGTAAACGCTGGTAGAGAGACATTTCGACAAACTGAAAATGTTGAAGAGCAAATCCTTCGTGTTGTACAAGGGACTCCTATCAAAAGTATCAGAAAGTTGTCAGGTCGGATAAATGTTTCATTTGCAAGCGTATTGAGTACATTACATGAAGAGCAATTTTATTCATTTCATAGTAGGCCTGTACAAGAATTTTTACCACGAGGTATGAATAAACGCAAAAACTTGCGTCAGTGCTCATTTTGCAATTTTTACGTGATCACGTTGAAATACAATTTCTGAAAGCCTTGTACCAACAAGGCTTTCAGAAATGGCATAACCTTATCTGTGGAACAGTTTGTGAGAACTGTTAAATGACATACTCCTTGAAAATTGGCAGAGAAGGTGGTTCATCCACGACAATACACTTTCCTGTGATGACACTTTTTTTTAAATACGGAATACAATAATTGATGGATTGGTCTGGAATGTCTCTGTACAATGGTCACCACGATGGCCCGACGTTATCTTTATATTACTTTGTCCATGGTTTATTCTACGCATTCAGCGCGACGAATCCATGATTCCGTGGAATTACAACGTCACGCTGAATGTTGTGCTGTGGAAATATCTAATGCAACTGTTCATTTGAACAGTTGCGTTAGATATTTCCCTTTTAGACGTTTATTTCGGTTTCTTTTTATGGCTTGTAATTTATGAATTTTTGATATCACTGAAATAATGAATTTTGAAAGATGTTTATAGGAATTTATTTTCTTATTTTAACTGTAGAATATGTTCCTTTCCATAACTTAGCCATCTTTACCGATGACATCAGTATTTGTATGGGCAAAAGTAAAGCAGTTAATGCTGCGTTCCTAGATTTTGACCATGCAATCGGAAAAGTCATTTCTAATATCATAACACATAAGCTAAAGACCTTTGGAATATTCCTTCTCTCCTCGACTGTATTTTGTACTTCCTATCAATTGATAGGCTTCTGTCGTCGATAACTCTTACATGTTTTCCATTTCCAATCATTTCAGATGTTCACTAGAGTTACCTCAATGGAGCCTCTATTTTTCATGTTTTGTAGATGTCATTGTGCCTCAGCTCTTTGTAGGTTAGAAACTCTGTGCTGATGACCTGACTGAAAATCTATAAAGCCATCACCATTTCAAGTGATAGTCCTTCACTGCAGCATTGCCTGTTAACGCTATTGGTCACACAAGAATTCCATGATTTTGAACTTTCCTAAATATGAGTGTTGATTCAGCGCTGGACGAAAGCAAATTTCTTTAATCCATTATGATTAATTCATTGATGATAAAGCTGAAAACCGAGTACGTTGTTGACGTACATATGTTTTAAATTATCTTTCAGATTTCCTTCTAGTCTGTGGAGTGTCGTATGCTTTTAAGCTCTTAGGTATAATCAAACATTCATCCAGTGCAGTTGCTTTTACAACTCCTCTTATTCTTTTCAATCAGCTAGTTTTCTCCTCATTCTTAATTTGTGATATACTCTGATCTCTCTATCTCAACTATTTAATAAACAAGTTGGAAAATAATTTTAATGTCATAAATTACTTATCAACTAGAGGATCTAATCGGCTAAACCTGGCATTTGCATCAGTACCAGCTTTCATCCTTGTCTCTAACAATTGCCTTCAATCCCTACTACCAGCCTATTACTTTTCAACTCCTTGTCCCGAGGAAGACTTCAGCTGCCAAGGTAATCTGAAGAGTAAAGTGGTGACATCACATGCGTGTATGGATATCCAGAAAGCAGTTTTTACTACGTCAATCATCTCCTTGGATGTCGGTGAACAGTGCTATGCAGACTTTTCCATTGAGCTTACCAGGTAGCTGAATTTTGGTAATTCTCTTTTTTGGCAAAATGTAACCATTTTGATTTACAATAGTTTACTTATATTATTTTATGTCGTAGTTTAGTTCATTTTATTTATATATATTTATTATCATAAATTTTATTATGCATTATTTTAATTTTTTACTTTTAATTTATTCCCTTACTGCTTTTACTGTCTTAATATTGAAAGTTCACTTTTCTTTGTCTTTTCTTGTCATTTTTAACCCATAGTGTATTGTACCCTGTAAAGAGCTGTACCCTGATTGGGTGTATAGCTGTTTTCACTCACAGTCTACAGTCTTTCTATTTGCACCAGCGTAAGCGCTTTGCTGTCCCCTACTTGTCCACAAAACATATCGTGGAATAACCCCAGCCCTTTAAAAAATAGCTCGAGACTGAGTACTTCGCAATGAGTTTTCTATTTCAGAAATTTCATCCAGTTTCATAAATATTAATAGAATAAAAAGAAACTAAGTATGATAAGAAAAGAGTTGTTGTCTTACGAGTATTTACTTAATGATGAAACTTAAAAATGAATAATAAGCAATATATACTGGTGTGCAAAATTTAAGGACCAGTCAGGTTTTCACATGTCGCTTCTCATAGAAGTGGCCTGGATATGGGAAAAGCATTCCAAAGGAACCTCGTGAGGTACAGAAATGAAGGAAACAACGGAAACAAAACGGTACAGAGGGATTTTATTCAAAAATGGCAACATAGCACTGACTGCCATGATACAGATGCATCACTGCCAAAGATGAAACAGGGAAGTGGTCCTCAGTAAGAGATATGGCCACCCCTAATGTCGATGCAGGCTTTGCATCGCCTGTCCCTACTTAGAACAATGTTGATAAGTTCTTGTGGGTGTGGACCACCATTTTCTGGTGGGTGTGGACGTGCCGCTAGGCGTCTTCCCAGAGCGTCCCACATGTATTGGGGGAAATAACGGGCAGGCCAATCCATACGAACAATGTCCTCACTTTCCAAAAGCATATCATAGCTGCAGTGCGATGGGGTGTGGCGTTATCATCCATAAACACGAACTCTGGGCCAATGGCACCTCGGAACAGTAGCGTGCACCGGTTACAGTGCAGCCTTCCAGTATCTGGAGTTGTGTACGTCCAGACAAGATAACGCCTCCTCAGACGAGAACACCTCGACCGCCATATTGATCCCTTTCAGTGATGTTTTCTTCAGTGATGTTTGCGGGGTAATACCTTGTGCCAACCTCTAGCCAGATTAGAGGACGTCCAGAATCGTTGCTGAGACTGAATTTACTCTCATCAGTAAAGAGTACCTTAAGTAAAGATTGTGGTTGTAACCTTTAGAAATAGTGTTGGTCCTTAAGTTTTGCACACTAGTGCAGTTGCATAAAAAATCATAAAATTGCAATATTGGATACTTCAAACATGAAATATTATTTCCAAGGATCTTTTTGAAATATTAGATTCAACATCCAGTAAAAACAAGATGAACAATAAAGAATGGTTTAAAGATAATACTGTAGAAATGAGAAAAATTTCCAGAAGGTAGAGAGATAATAGAAAAGACCAACCTCATTATATCAAAGTGAGATGCAGAGAAAAAGGAGCAAAAATGAGATTCCTTAGATTGATTTCCACATTCAAAGAGTGCTGCGAAAACCTTTTTCTGTGGACAGATCCTGCAAAGTAAGCAATTTTAGGTACGAACAGGGCATACTTCTCACAGATATCGTTTATTTTTTGTGAAGAGAAAGAAAAGAACGGTAAGCTGTTGCGAGTTCCTTGTTAAAATTGCAACATTATTTTTAGACTGATAGAAAATACGGCTTTTTATTTTGCTATGCCTGTATTCTCATGTATATCATTTGAACTTTGTTATACTTCAACAATATTTAAAATATAAATATTATACGTGACATGAACTGCATTGAAAAAAGTAACATAATATTGTTCAAAAATCATTACCTAAAATTGCTATAGTAAAAGCAATTAATATTTTTAAATCTAAGTTGTATTCATAAATTCTCTATAATCACATACTGAATTGCAAACTATTGTATCCCAACGGAACTGTATGGTTCCAGCCTGGAACCATACAGTTCGGTTGGGATACAAGAGCATTTGCTCTCTTTATAGCTCATTTCAATTCATGCTCAGCGTCTGAAGCCAGCCAGAGTTTTTTTGTGATGCACAGAATAGTGTCAGAGAGAGACAGAGCAATGCATGTGCATTAAATTTTATGTGAAAATTAGAATGACGGCGACCAATCAATCGATGCAGCTAGTATTTGGTGTTGCATCAGTGATCCGGTGCACCAATTTATGAGTGGTTGTTTCGTTTTAAAATGGGGAGAATGTTTGCTGAAAGTAACAAGCGCTTTTAATGCCCTTTAAATAAATAGAAACAATGAATCGGTTGTTGAAGTGCGTAATTTTTGCAAGATTGACTCGTGAAATGGCTGATGAGGAAGGCATTCTTATGGCACGTTTCAGATCATTGAACTGATGGTATGGGAATGAAGTACACATTGCAGTGAAATTAATTTCGCGTTTACTGACAGAGGGGCGGAAACAAAACCACTTTTTATTCTTATTAATGTTAGCACATTTCTCCTTAGAGAAACCCGGTTACAGTTTTTGACTAGGTAGAGTTTTTACGGACTAATGGCTGAAATTTTCAGCCTTCAGGAAAACAATAAATCCCATGATTTAAAATATACGTTATAGAATAATCTGTACACTAACTTCCTTTGTATAAGCTGTGGACGATATCTTCACTTTGGATTCTTCAGAAAGGGTAGCGACTTATTTTATGCCGTTTACATCTGGATATACAGGTATGAATGTTCCAAGACAATGAGAAAAATTTGGAATATTGTGGAACCAAAACTTATAAAATTTAGAACCTGATGAGAGATTGATGTATAAACTCGAACAGGTTGGGATTACTGGTAAGATTCTAAGATGGAATTCTTGGTGACTGCAGGGCAAGAGGGTTGTGATTAATGGATATTCTTTAGAGTGGTGTAAAGTCAGGAGTGGGGCCTCCCCTCAAGGATCGGTTCTTGGCCACTGTTGTATCTCATTTTCATAAATGAGATACAACGAAGGGATAGAAGGCTCGATGCCAAAATTTGCAGACGATGTAAAGATTGGTAGAGTCGTTAATGATCAGTACCAAGCAGCGCTCCTTCAGGATGCCTCGAACAGGCTCCAAAGATGATCAGAGAAGTGGCATCTAAGATTTAGTGCAGCAAAATGCAAGGTCTTACATTTGGGGAAGAACAATTCCAAAATAAATTATACACTTGAAGAATTGAATTAAAAGCAGTAGAGGAAGAAAGGTATCTGGGAGTTACGATACGGGCAGATATGAAGTTTTCTGAACAGTGTAAATAGGCAGCTGGGGAAACCCATGGTATCCTGTCGATGTTTTATCGAACGTTATCTTGTAGAGATAGGGAGGTCATAGTCCCTCTGTAAAAGGCAATTGTATGACCACATTTGGAATACTGCGTTCAAGTATAGAGAATTCATTAGAAAAAATGACGTTCAGCTTCTTGAAAGGGTCCAAAGACGGGCAAATCACACGGTGAGATCAGCAAAAGGGCAACCATACTAGCAAAAACTCCGATTATGTGGACTACAGAGCTTGGCTACCAGGAACCTCAGAGGTAATCTGATTGAGGTTTATAAGGCTCTGAGAGGGATTAGTAAAATGAACGAAGGCAGAATTTTCACTGTTATAGAAAATTCAAGAACTTGTCATTAAATTTAAATGACAAAGGAAGAGGTTTAGACTAGATTGTAGGAAGTTTTCTTTTAGCCAGCGAGTCGTCGATTGCTGGAATGAGTTGCCCTCGCAGGTAGTTGAAGCTGACAGTTTGAATAAATTCATAGGTCAACTGGATAGTTACTTGTATGAGGAGGGAAACATACAATTTGTACTTATCTACTTGGTCTTTTTTTGCCTGTACAGCAAGAACCTATGAGTTCCTTGCACTATATGGCGAATACTATCACTCTTACTAAATGTGGATTAAAACGTAGCGATAGTATACAAGAGGTAAGTGCAATGCATAATGTATATAAAAAGTAAAATAAAGATACAAGGGGAGAAGAGAGGATTTTCAAAGAAAAAGCGAATAAAATTTGAAAATGCGAAACGGTTCAAGTGCCATCACATTAATGATAAGTAAAACAGGAGAAAAGGTGCTTCGTACTTCAATTTATATTCTTTTACTCAGCTGATAGTGATGAAATTAAAAGCTGCTATATTAAGGACATCCAAGACCGAACTTATAAGCCCATGTGCATTATGTTCATAAATTGCGTGTGTTCTTTAGTCGATTTGCCTGTTTTGCTGGACGAAAAACCCGAATTTACGCGGAGAAAACTTTATTGTCCACACCTGAGACCGACTAACTCAGCCACAGATGGGATTCGAAGCGAGGCTGTTTCCACCTGGTGGGGAGGACGATTTTTATAGCCGCACAGATTGTCGAAATTCAGGAAAAAAATATATAGGTTTTTATTCATATTACGGACAACCATATGGAAAAAGGAATGTTAACTTCATAACACACAACTCACTTGGCGATCGTAAACTGAACGTTGATGTTTTGACGATGGGTTGTTGATTAACGTTGATTTTGACGATATTTTGTGTAGCGTAGAATGGAGAAGAACACGCATCGTGAGTAACTTCCGAACAAGAACGGTGCCACGCCGCCGTAGCCGAGTGGTCAATGGCGAGGGTATATAAGTACACGTGCTTTGAGTGACCGGGGTTCAAGCCCGTGACTGCTAAATAGGCTGCTGTTTCTTGCATTCCTTCCACCTAGTGAACTTCTGACCGTGTGGTTGTCCCGGAGTATAAGCAGAAAATGTATTTATTTATATGATCACGGCTTGCAGTCAAAAGTTAGACCTAGGCTCACGTAGCTACTGTTATGAATGTAGAACAATAACGGATGAGAACAGAATAATAATACAGAGGAGATAGATTTACTAGCTCATGTAAACCAAGTATCGACAGAATTCGGTAGATTTAAGTCGTTTTTTCTGCATAAAATTCATGATTAATGTGCATAATCGAACCTTACATTATTCGACAATATCTGGACCTGATCTTTACCGGTTGTGGAAATTATTCGAATTTTGAGTAATATTATAGTAATAAAAAAAGAACTATTTCTATAACTGAAATTTATTGTACAAGTGCAGCCTTTTTCTTTCTTCGAAATGAAGACAAAGTAGAGTACATGGGAAATTCCATGTCTATATAAAAATTAAGTGACCACAATCTTTAGGGCTAATTAATTTTCTTTTAAGCAGCATATGATCAAATAAAATTGTCGATGTCATTTAGAAACGAAAACCAAAAACGTTCTAAACACTAAAATTCACTAAACAGAACACGTGTTTAGTGACTCGTTAAGCTTAATACTTCACATAAAACAGTGAAACACTGAAATTCACTTTTTACGAATCATTTATTACGAATGATCCGCAAATCTTACCCCGCCGAAGCCGAGTGGTCAAAAGCTAGGGTAAGTAGCATGTGTTTTAGCTGACTGTGGTTCTAACCTAGGTGTATTAAATACTACACTGTTCTTGTATTTTCACTGTAGTACAAATTCCTGACACTATGTAGATCTCTAGAAGTATAAATGGAAAAAAGTGTTCACGAACATCAATCATACAATTTCATGTCTTAACAAATTTCTTGTTGAGGTGCGAAAAGTTTAGGACTCTGAGGTGAAATTTGTACTCTGCACAATCAGATCTAAAGCGCTGCTGTGGCAATTGATCACTCTGAGTTGGTGAATAGTGATTTGCTACTTGTTGCTTATTTGGAGAAATCTATTTGAATACAGTCGGAAACTGGAGAAATTCTTAAAGGCCTCTTCAGTCGGAGCATTAGTCGGAGCATTAGACCGATAATTAGTTGGCTAATCTCAGTGAGAGAAGGGAAAGTTTTTCAGCCTGGACAACAAAAATTGGCCAATGAATACAAATAACTGAAGAGATAATGGACAGACTTGCACTAATTGTGTGCTGCAAAGCCAGAAAATCCTAGTTATCCCTAATTCCACATGAACATATGGAATTATGGGCAAACAGGATAAATCTCTCAAGTCGCATCGAGAATAAACAAGTTTATTTATAATACGCTAACCGAGAACTAAATGTGGCAGCTTTTCATGTTTTCCGAATTAGCACATTTGTCTAAAAACTGCTGGAAAATTGACGGATTTTGGGAGGTTTGGAGTGCTGTATGAGTAATGCAATGCAAATTAAGCATAGATAAATCAAAGTAATAACGTCAGTGTGTACGGCATGTGCACCCCACGAAAGCGATACTCAAGTGATATGCCTGAACATGGGCGATCGAGTTAGTACCATGTATCGTTATTCGTCACTCCATAACACAGCTTTCCGACGTTCAAAGGAAAAACTACGATGGGTTGTGCACCAACTAAGTCAACTCTGAATTGTGTTTTGCTTGTATGCTGCATCTCTGCCATAAAATGTCACGCAATGCAGATCCTACATACCGTTCTTATACTTAGTATCAGCTCCTGTGGTTTCCCTGGACTCTTGGTTGTCAATATTCCACGAGGAGTGAAAGTATCACTCCTCTGAGTACCTTCTGATCTCTTACTGTGAATTTCCCGATCTGCCCAGAGCTTTGCTGGTAGTAGTGACATGACATTTCTATTTGCTGATTACATCAGCCATCGTTGATCTATGGCAGGGGTACTCCTGGTTCTCGCGAGCACCGTTATGCTCTTTAAAAAATAAAATTTTGCTCGCGACCGATCCTCAAATCGGTGCTCGCGAGCACCTTCGCTTAAGCTAAAAAAATTATATATAAATCTTTGTATTTAAAAAATGTGCTTTCTATTTCTCAACTTTCTGCGACAATCTACAAAAATCCATACCATTCTTCGCTAGAAAATCCTGTCTTTTGTTAGTGATTGGAGGAAAATTATATATTTCGCGACGTTTTAATCTCAAAAACGGTCAAAGTTTGACACTTTGGCGGTATTCTTTAAATTTTTTCTTATTGATTATTGTTAATTTTACATTTATTTAGTAAGAAAAATTTTTTACAAAATACTTTTTTGAGAGTATGATCATTTTTTCTGTGGTGTCGTTACAGACCGATGATACTTCTTCATGCAATTCTCAGTTTCTAGTTTTAACAGGTTAGAACAGGTTTCATCCTGGTTTCACTCAGTTGGCTGCTGCAATAGGTACCATATATATGTACAGTGCTGACTTTAAAAGGTGGTGAAAGTGTTATATAAGAAATTCTTTAATTTTGTGTGCAAATGCTTAAATGTATTTTCTTTTAACAGATTTAACAAACCCTTTCAAAATGGATAAGTTTTTAAAACCATGATGAAGGAAAAAGTGATGCATTAACACTCACTACCTTCGCAGCGTCTGATTTAGACCTACACGTTTCAAATGCAAAGAAACAAAAAAATTAAAAAAGTATGCATTTCCGTCCTCTGATTATTTGGTAATAGATAATAGTAGTGGAACTGGTGTAATTTGCTTATTGTATCAGGCGTGTTTCTCAGCAATATCCCAATTTGTCTGAAACGTAAAATAATGAACCAACGTATACTCCCACCATGACTTATGGAAGTGAAACTTGGGCACTCACCAAAAAAATGGAAGAGAAGCTGAGAACTACACAGCGAAGAATGGAAGGAATTATATTGAAAATCAGAATCAGACTGTTAAATAAGAAGAGAAACACATGGATTAGGCAGCATACTCAAGTAAAGGACATTCTTATCAAAACTAAACTGGTCTTTGGCAGGACACATAGCTCAAAGACATGACAGATGGACTAAGAAAATAACAGAATGGTACCCAAGAGGAGCTAAGAGAAAACCTGGAAGACAACGGAGATGGACAGATGAAATTCATGAGTTTGTGGGTAGTAAATGGATGGCCATTGCACAAAACAGAAGGAACTGGAAAGTTGCTGGAGAAGCCTTCATCCTGCAGTGGATTGAAAATGGCTGATGATGATCAGGCGTGTTTGGCTGGCTGTCGGAAGTTGAATTGTGAAAGACATTACCAAACATGCCATAGGAATTTTCATGAAGCTTTTCCCAAATTTAGTGATATTAGAAAAGCTAAACTTCAAGAAAAAATGAAACTTGAAAGACAGAAAAATATTTTAAACTTGGGTCAAGCTAATAGTACTGAAGGGTTAGCGAATGAAGTTTCATTTATTTTATCAAATATAACTGCAAAGAATTCATTGCCTTACACTAGTGGTGAAATAATAAAAAAAATTGTGTAGTTTAATCGTTAGAAGTGTTTTACCAGACAAACAACGCTACCTTGATTAGCTCTGCCAAAAATAATAGAGTTGCTAATCGAGTTCATAAAATGGCAGATGTAATATTCAATGAATTATTAGGTCGAATCGAAAGTTGTATAGTTTTTTCACTGGCACTTGATGAGTCGACTGATGTTTCGGGCATATCACAACTCATGTGCTTTGTTCGTTTGATTCAACATGATGGCAGCTGTGAAGATGTTTTTGATTATTTTGCCGCTTACTTGTCATACAACTGGAAAAGATGTGACGCACTTACGAAATTCATCACAGTGCACAAAATTGATCTGAGTAAACTTGGTATCAATTTTTACCGATGGTGCGCCTTCCATGATAGATAAAAACAAAGTCCTTATTGCTTATCTTAATAGAAATAAAAGGATACCTAATTTTGTGCATTTTCACTGTTTGATTCATATCGAGGCCTTGTGTCCACGAATGAAAGATTAAAAAGAAATTATAGGATGTCTTGAAGTCACTGTTAAAGTCGTCAACGATTTTATTGCTAAATCCCTAAATAAGCGACTTCTAAAAATATTTTTGGAAAATCTTGACGTACTGTACCCCATTTTGATCTTATTACCCATACAGAGGTTCGTTGGCTCAGTCATGGAAAGGAGCTCTCCAGAATTTGGGAGGTGTATGAAAAACTAAAAGCTTTTCTAATAGAAAGCAATAAAGAAAACCCTTTTAAATGAAATTTTTACTGAAGATTACACTTTCATTCACGGTTGACATCTTCGGCCATTTAAATGAGTTAAATGAGGCTACAGGGAAAAGATAAATTTGTGGTAGTTTTATACGAGGAGATTAATGCATTTGAGAAAAAACTTCAAGTGTTTCAGAATCAAGTTTTAAAAGGAAATTTGCCTCGCTTTCCTACTCTTAAAAATGTCTGGAGAAAACTGCTGGGGAGTACCCAACGTTTGTAATGAATGTAATTAAAGACCTTAGTGACCAATTCCAAGAAAGATTTGAATACTTGAAAGAGCACCTCCCAAGATTTGAATTAACGATAAATTACAGAAATTTTGAAGTCAGTAACTTGGAACAAATTTTCAATCAAAATGAAGTAGCAGCTGCCAAGTTAGAACTTTTTGATATGCAGTCGTCATTAGCTCTGAAATCTCTTTTCCAACACAAAACTATTTTAAAATTCTAGAGTTCTTCCGACTGCAAAAAATTTCTTTATTACAAAAGAGATTCAGACTACTTTCTATGTTCGGATCAACATACAAATGTTAAAGTGCTTTCTCATTAATGAACAATATCAAAAAAGGACAAAATTGTTGACATCACATTTGGAAGAAAATTTGCGATTATCTCTTCATAATGGAGAACTTAATTTCAAAGGTTTAGCTTCATCTCTTCATAAAGGAGAAATTAATTTTGAAGGTTTAGCATCATCTCTTCAAAGTAAAGATTCACATTGATAAGGTAATAAATATTAGCGCCCAAAATTTTTAATTGAGAAATATAATTCTTGTATGCGTAATACTTCTAAAAATTATTCAAAAAAAAGATTAATCTTTAAGCAAAAAAAGTTATTTTAATGTGGTGCTCGCACGTATTGTAAGCTGCAAAATTTTTCTCGCTTAAAGCAAAAGGTTAAGAATCCCTGATCTAAGGTGTTGCAATTTTTCTGCTGTGGCACGGTTAGGTTAGGTATGCGTTGAGCCTCAAAGCAGCTAAGTGTCTATGAAGAGTCAATATTTTTGTGTTTGTAAAATATATTGGGTGTATTCTATGGTGAATTTACCTGCTTTATGGACGAAAAGCCCGAGTTTCCGAAGAAAAACAACTATGAAATCATTGACTGAGATAGACTAATTCAGCCACTTTGTGAGGAAAGTCCATAAAAATTTCTCGCGTCATTAAAGGAATTCAAGCTCAGGCCTTTTCTACCCGGTGATTATAACTATTCTGCTACTGTGAGGGCGGCCCGAGATTGATTAACTCAGCCATGTTGCGAGAGAAGCCACAAATTCCTCACGTCATTGACGGGATTCGAACTCAGGCCCTTTCTACCCGGTGTTAAAGGGCGGTGATAATAACCACATGCTACGCGCAAGGGCGCATGGACACGAACCGATTGATTTTATATTGTATCTAATGATGCTCTCCCGTTGGAAGTTTCTAAGTTAAATGTCTCGACCCAGCTACTGTATTTCGTCAATCTGCTTAATTCTAGCTTGAAGTAATACCCCCGAACTTTTCACAAATTCGGGGGTATTATCATATTTTTGGGAATATCACTCATATATGAGCGTCGCTAAGAGGTTCAAACGAGCCCCACTGAAAATTCTACTTTTCATTTGGTTAACACTTTTTAATTATATTTATCTAAAATTAATTAAAATTCAGAAGTGTTCTGCTAAGCGTTAAATAGTTTGCAGCAAGAGATAATTAATTTTGTATTTATTTAATAAATAAAGTTATTTATTTTCTAAGTAATCAAGCAATAACAGTAAAATAATTGAAAAGTAATTATGGAATAATACGAATAACCCAATTATGGAATATTAAAATAACGATTATAGATTTTAGTGGATTTGTCTAATTTTTGGATCTCTTCAAATTGCAATAAAAGTGCGATAATTTAATAAAAGTTAACTTCAGCCAATTTATAGTATTTGATATGTTTATAAAACAAACGAACACCTAAGCTGACAAAAAAAACAAATACAAATGATGGTGTCATAGAACAACTGAACAAATAATTAGAATTAATTGAAGTATAATGCAAAGCACAAACAAAAATGAAATATTAAAAAGCAATTGATAAATTATAATAAATCTATTATACACAGATTTCATTCAAAATGAATGTTTATAAATGTACATGAAATGTAATTAAAATTTAATTAAAGCATAATAATCTGTAGAAGTATAACCATTCGTTTACAGAATTATATAAGTACAAATGAATGATTATACTTTCTACAACGGGAATAACTAAAGAAATAGTCTTATAGTTTCAGCAAGCCAAAGTCTTGATTATCAGCAGCAATAACATTTTTAAGATGAAGTGTACAAGAATTAGTGGAAGCCATAACAAAGCATTTTTCTGTATTAATTTTAATAATGCCGAACCCAAAAATAAAAGGACCCGAGTTGAGTACCGTCGATGACGCGAGGACTTTTTATGGGCCTTTTTCACCAAGTGGCGTAGCTGAGTTAGTCGGTCTCAGGCGAGGGTAGCATGGTTTTCCTCTCCCGGAAACTCGGGTTGTTCGTGGAGCAAACAGCACAGAACACACGCAATTTACAGACAGTATACACGGAGCAATATGGCCCTAGCTGCTGATACTTATCAAACCCTACACAGCCCAGAGAAGAATGAGTAATTGATTCCATTAATTATTTGATATTTATTTATATAAGCCAATGTGCTGGCTTATATATAACTCTGAAACCATTGTAATAGGAGAAGAGAAATTCTGGAAAGATCTCCAAATTAATAAATGTGTAGAGCGTCCAGAATACATAGAACTGGCGATTTATTATACAAATGTTGATAGATACGATTCTATGTGAATCCATTCTGGTGAAAATATTGTGGTCTATAAACCGAAAATCTCTGAAAAACTAGAGTTATAAATCTTTGATAGAGTTCAATAAGATTATTATAGGACGATAGGTCTGAATCAAATTACGTAATCCTTTAAGTCGTTTTAGTTCAACTTTTATTTTTCTTCTTTTCCGTTTTACAAAGAATAGATCTGCCTAATATAGATTCAGCATTTTTAAAGGGAAATTAAATTATTAGAAAAAAAGTTGCTAAAAAAATAAATACAAAGCGCAAATAACAATAACAGAAAATGAAGAATATTCCTTTTCATTAAATAAAAATATTTTCATTTAGCCTTTTTAATCACTCTTTTGTAAAATTTTCGATGTTCTGGCTTATATAATCGCTGCCGGGTTTTCGTTTTATTTTATTTAAATATTTTAAATTTAATTTATCGCTGTTGCTGAAATAAAAATCCTGCATTATTAATTATGATTTAGTGGTTACGATATTAATTATATTTTTCCAGATTATTTGTGCTATTTCCTCTACAGTGAGAAATATTTGTGGGAAGGGAAAACAGAAGAGAGTGAAATAGAATGGAGTGAGTGAGAGAGAGAGAGAGAGGGAGATAGAAAGAGTCTTGCTACGCTTTTCAATGCTGCTTTGTATGCTGATGAATGGAGCGTGTGCACACCAAATAACGAGTGATTTTCCCAGATTGGCCTAACCTTATAAACGGAAGATGGTGACTACTCAGCACCACCTGTGATTGTTGGGGAGAGATCACGTGACCTTGCATCGGCTCCTACTTATTATATGACAGTAGTTCCGCGTTCATTACTTTATCAGCCAGCTACGGAAGCTCCGTTGACATTTACAGATAAAATGATACTACACGCTGCGGATGCTGCGTGGAAGATGATCGGAAGAAGAGAGGCGGTTTTAATTTCATCCAAGCATGTAGTACCCGGAAGTTTAATTCACTTCTGACATTAAGATTGCTGCCTGTAACCCACAGATGTGTGACGGGAAGGGAAGTAGAAACGATGACAACTGTAGCGTTCCCCATCCTTCGGTACGTTTTCAGTTCATTCCTTCTAAACGAAGCAGAGAAAATTTCATCGAACTGAAAGATTTAGAAGCTTCTTGTAAAGATTATCAGAATGCGCACACGAAATTACGAACCTGTGATAAAGAACCCCGGTTAAGTCTTCTTGGGAAACCTTTAACATATAGACCTCGGAAAAGAGATCCTCGATATCGCAGACTTCAGATTTCTCTTCACGGATTTCTTGAACGTCCGCGAGGAAAGAAAGCCATCGTTTACCAGTTAGCTGTGTAAGTTTTATTTCAAAAATTTATTCAAATTTCTGTGTTTGAAGACTAAATAAGTAGCTTCTTGTTTTTGTTGAACTATATCAATTTAATAGCACACTTGAATAGCCTCGATCCCATCCTGTTGAAAATGTCATGCAGCTGACATTATCGTGACAGAATTTATATACGCTGGCATCTTGTTAAAATAACAAAATGAAATTTTTTTTTAAATTTAATTATAATAGTGAACAAGATATAAAATAAATTTTATCAGAACAAAATTAACTGCTACAGTAGTATTGAGTATAAAAATTAGAGAACAATGCAGTGATTTTAGTAATTATGATAAAATGTATTCAACAATTTTTATATAAAAATTGTTGAAGTAGTAAATTTCCATAAATTATATGAAACTCAGTGGCCTTTTATATATTTTTTCATTTATAAAGTAGGACTATTTCTTAAATAATAGACTGATGAGATAAAAATTTAATACATGTCTCAGCGTAATTTCACTTTTTTATTCATATCGATTCACAAAAAGTAAAAAATATTAGACCGAATATTTAATCTTTTAAAAAAATTGAATGAAATTAATTCATTTCAATTTATACTTATTAGTTGCGTGACGTGATTTGCTGTGTGGACATGTTATATGTCCATTTTACTTATGACATTGTAATTAATGACCGACTATGTATACCATTGTATATAATATGGGCTAATATGTATACAGTGGATTTACCAGTTTCTGGTTAGGGGCCGCTTCTTGTTGTTAATAAAAAAAATATTTATCTTACTCTAGTCGTGTATAGACCCCAAGAACATTCTGTATGTTCCACAGAGGTTAGATCGATTTTTCATTTCGAATATTACTAAAAAAATTACCTTCTCTCTTGAAACGTCGCCTTCAGTGTTTCAGAAGTAGTTTTTCGAATTTTTTAACAGGATGATGCAAAGTCATTGTTCTTTCAAATCTATCGTTCTGGTAAAACACATAAATCGCAAAGAACTCACCACGATCTTATTTTGAGGCTCGCAAAATAACATCGAAGAAATCTAGACCAGCGGCACTAATATCATAAGCACACACAGCTTCCGTCTAGCAATGAAACTTTATACCATCATCCACGTTGCCAGGATGAAGGGAATCCACAGACTTCTGGGTAGTACCTCGTGTAATACAGAGGATAAATCTGAAGAGGACAGGAATTATCCAGTTAAATCATATTTCATATAAACTAATTTATAATGCACAAGTAATCTTTTTGTACAAGTCATTCTAACAAATATTAAAACATTTTCATACTGTCTCTTGTTTTAAATGATTTCTATTAAAATGTTTAAATTATGCAAAATAATAATCGCAGTTAGCTAACCAGTTTAATGGAATCACAAGCAAAAATTTGATTCGGGGTTGGAGGATAATTGATATATATAAAACAAGCACAATACTCTTGTGAAATCATAACTAAGGCTTCCTTTAACATTCCTGGAGAACAAATCGAAAAAAACAAATAAAAAATGGAAACGAAACAACTTTTCCAAATATCGGAAGGCGATTTTTCAACTCTCTCCGACTGCGTGTTCTCCTCCTTTACAATATATTAAGGTTCAGAAATCATGAATACCTCGAATTAGAAATAGGAAAATTTTATAAACCAGATAAAAGTAAAACTGAAACGAAACTATCATTGAATTAAATAATCTTCGAGCAAATGCACTGTATTTTCCTGAAAAACTAATTAATATTCAGTGAATGTCAACACTCGTTTTTTTATTATTGGAAAAGTTACTTATGTTTTTTGGGAAAATCAATACCACTGTTTTTTCCCTCCTTTTAGGTAATTTAAAACTTAAGCCATTGCATCAAAACGTAATCTCTGATCTGTGGTTTATTGGAAAGCTCTTACCTTTGACATTAGAATTACGTTGGAATGTGAAAATTCCATAATTTCCACCTAAACTGTAGAATTTTCGTTACTGAGAGTTTTATGTTAAAATCAATCAAGTTTAAATTATTACTGTTAATTGAAATTTAAGCTAAAATTATGCCACAACTACAGCAGCAAAGCTCAAAATCCAGTATGTTATTCCAAGTATTTGATTGAAGTATGTTGGGCTGTGCAGATAATCAAAAAACCTATTTATTAGGTTCACCCAAAAGGTTATTTCATCTACACAATACCCATGTGTACTGTGTCTGTAAATTTCGTGTGTTCTCTGCTCGATGTTTCTGTTTTGATGGACTAAAAACCCCGGATTCCAGCGGAAAAAACCTTGCTACCTATGCTTGAGACCCACTAACTCAGCCACGGAGTGAAAAAAAGCCCATAAAAGTTCCTCGCGTCATCGACGGATTTCGAATCTGATGCTTTTTCTCCCGGTGTGAGGACGGTGACGATACCACTGTGCTACCCGCGCAGTGTGCAGATGATCAGATTTCTGAAGTATAGAGAGCTACAAAGAAAACTCGGTATAATCTTTTAATATACTGAGTTTTTAATTTGAGACACAAATTAACCAAGGACGCCAAAATAGAGGCATTTACAAGGTTTAACAAATTCATCCACTTATACAATAATGCAATTAATTTTAACAATATTTATTCTTGCAAAAAAAAAGACAATTATGGTACTTACATCAAGAATAGTGCCACCCCAAAAAAATTAAGGATATTGTTGGTCCACCAACACTAATATCATAATAGTGATCGGTGGACCAACCGTTCAGTATTATGACATAATGCATCAATTTTGTATCCATATCTGAGTAGAGGGTTATCACGGAGTCCTCCTACAGGTATTGTCATTCAATAATTTTATGATTCCAAGAAGTTCAACTTCTGAAATTTGAGTAACTGTCACAGCTGCGCGATTATACTGTCATCTGTGCAAGACAGGAACTAACGCTACTGAAACGTTAAGTGAGTTCGTGTGTCAAATTTAGCTTTTAAAGTTTGCTCATTTCAATATTGCCAGATGTTGGACATACTTTTTATCCAAATCAATAGGATAAGATATAACAATACATACATTTAACTGTTGCCCGTTTATTTTCATATAAAAAGATCAATTTTCCTATTGAAGAAATCCAATAACACATTTCATTTAAAAATTTAAAACTATTGGCAAATAATAATTTATGGTCTGGCATTACACCAGAAATTAATGTTTGTCATAACAAGTTTTATTTGGTATAGATTAGAATATTAATAAAATCATATTGTAATTTATTTTGAGATTTGTTTTAAAAAATGATTTTTAAAATCTAATGTATGTCATCTTGTTGACTTTAACGAGTTCAGTATCAATTATGAAATTTTTGTCTTCCTTTTTGTTATTTAAAAAAATGGTTTTTAAATATTTTTTATTTCAAAAATTGTTATTTTGCTTTTGTTATTTTAAATTGCTTTTGTTATTTAAAAAAGATTTGAAATTAATTTAGTTTCCTGCATAATTGAATCTTTTTGTTATCCTTAACTTTTGATTGAGTATTTTCTTTAACAAGTTCGCCGTATGTATTTCATTTTGAGTCAATAAATCTTGTATCGTTTTATTATCACCATCATCATAAAAATTGCGGAAAACAACTTTTACCATAATTTTTATCTAACTAAGTTTGTACTTGTAACCGTTTTAATTAGAGTATATAGAGTAAATAACATTTTTACTTATCACATCCTAAATGGGCAATTCGCGTGTTAGACGCTCTCGTTATCATAAAATAAGTGAAACAAACCAGTCTCTTGTTGAGTGCAGTTTACATAATTAGAAATCCAACCTTTTTAATACTAAAAAAAAACAAAGTATGATAAAAAAAGTTTAGAAATTTTATTCATTTTTATGCTGCTATTTCTCTTTTCCCCTTTCCATTCGTCAATTAAATTAATTTTTTAAAGAATCTTATTTTAATGATGTGGCTATTATTATTCCAGAAATTTCGATTTACAATTTTTCCATTGCAATTAGTAATAACAACATTTTTGATTATTAAAACATGACTTATGGAACTTTGTCTAAGATATGAGATAAGTAACAAATGAAGAGAATAAATAAATGACCAGTATTGGTTAGAAAATTATACTTCCTTAAGTAATCAACTTTTATAAACAGTATTTAAAATCACGAATTCTTTTAATTGTAATATTTCTTCAAATCTTTCAAACAAAACTACTACACAGTTCAACTGATGAACTCAGAGATGTCTGGTAATGAATCCCAAATACATAAGACATGGAAATAAAAGTAAGAGCACATCTTTCCTAATTAAGAGGTTCTTACCGGGTAATTTCCGAGTGATTAAAGAGTATCATCGAAATACGCTTTTTGCAGAAAAAACCGAATCATCAAGTCCACCGAACGAGTAAACCTATTCCTGGAACTCCCTTTAATTAATGTGTTCTTAGTTGCCTTAGGGAAGTTCAAGAAACAAGTCTTATTTACAAAATAATTTTGCCAATCCCATTTCTAATTCCTTAGCATTATTTTTTGTCGTTATTTTTCGCTTATAGAAACCGGTTTATTCATCAAGTTGAGAAACAGTTATTTGCTGAATTATAGAAAACCGTAGTGGTAGTGAAAATCAAACATATCTAAGCAATTTCAAAGTGTTTATTTAAATTATTCTTCTGTAGCCTTCTGTTTTTTTTTTTTTTTTTTTAAGATTGGAAAGATGTTATCTGTTCTCAAAACGAATGATGACTGCAGACAATGGTTTTTGTTGGATATAACGTATGTAATAACAAGGCTGCTCGTACGCTGTATTAAGTTCAGAAGAATTACTTTATAATTCCATCTGGGGAAAATCCGAAATCAAATTTGAATGTATACAATATTAATATTAGAATTTCAATTACTCTACTTGAAAAATTAATTTTTTCTGTTTATACTGCTGGACTGCCGCATAGGATCAAATGGGTTCATAAGATAGAAACTAGAAAAGCAGTACCCTGTTTCGTGGTATCAAACACGCGCGAGTAACTATTTTTAATGGCTACTCAGCTACGGTCGTGTCCAAAATCACAACAAACCAAGCAGAGGCAAAGGATTGGAATAAGACAATTTAAAATTAATCTGAACAAACTTGAATAGACACATTCCAACATACAATGAATATTTACGTATTACGCTGTGTAAAGACTTATATCTAAAAGTAATCCCTGGTTTACCACACTCCTTATTCTTCAACCAAAACAGATTTACCTTTAATAGCTCACTTAACCTGTTTATTGAAGGTAAAGTACCTCCTGTGAAATATCCGATGAGATAGGTATAGCCTTAGTTGTCTATTTCACAAGGTTTTTAATCTTCCAAAAAATAATAAAATAGTACAATTTTAAGAATTTTAGAAACTGAATATTGATTAGGATGAATGATTGCAGTTAAAGCATTTGTGGAATTGATTTTTATTACTACTACTATTACTAAATTTGTGATGAGGGAATTGGTTTTACAAAAGTTTGCTGATAATTGATCTTATTTGTATTTCCATGATGTATGAGAAGAGATCTTGCCGGACAGAGTTTTATCCAGGCAGAAGAATTTTTATTATTTAGGTAATTGACGCAGAGATCAAAACTTGTGTAACGTCTCTGAGCGAAGTCAAAGATATAAATTTAGGAATTAGGACTAGTTTTTAAATACTACAACCAATTGTGAACAAAGTATTATGTACACAAGCATTAAAAAGGAGTATTTTTGAAAATCTGCAACATAAATATCAAAGGTTTTGACAATGAAGAATGGAATGCTGTCGGCACCAGCTGTCCTTGCTGTTGGTAATGAGTTAATCATTTTAATAAATTTGTTTTTAGAGAAAATGATTGTAGGAGAAATACAATCTGTTTCCAAGGGATCAAAAGCACATGGGAATGAATTACAGAATTTAAAGTGACTTGATTGGAACTCAGACCTTTTCTTCCCGGTGTGGGGAGGATGGCGATTAGATTTACTGTGCTACTCGCGAAGGCCGCGCAAAACTTTGCTGAGATTTTTTGATAAATGTCACTAAGAATAATAAGGAGATTTTTGCAGTAATGAAAGAAATTAAGACGATGGAACTCAGCTTTTATTCTTCAGCCCTGGTACTCTTTAAAGTAATGCCAATGTAAATAAACTTATTGGAAGGATTGAATATGAAGTTTATACAAGTTGAACCGAACCATCTGGTACGGATTTTGGATCGAAAAATTCAATGGAACTGTTCAGCTTTTGGGCACCAGGTAAGTGATAAGAATCTGTTGTCGTTTAACACTTAAATTTTCTTGGATTAAATACAGAGGAAAAAGAATTCGTTACTTCTATTTCAATAAGGGATTTTATGTGCTTCTGTTGATGTCTTGGTTTAATGAGTACATTTGGACGTTGAGTATGATGCATTGGAATGGAGACCTTCATCGATAACAAGTTAACGAGTTTAAAAATTCTGTAATTAAATTGAAACATGCTATCCTCAAATGCGATGGACTGTTTCTATTATACGGCGGAATGTATGCCTAAAATAAACTTAGGACTGCCTGAAATTGTCGTTAGAAAAGGTGAAATATTGTGATCATGAGTGGATAGTTAGTGGTGCTAATCATACTTTTTAGACAACAATGGGATTGCACAAAATTGTCTTGATTTTTGTGCAACTGGCACAGAAATCGTGGGATCAGGGCTATCTGATCATTAGATCAGCAAGATGACCAAAAAAGGACTAATCGAAAATCTGTATTTTCATCAATGAGTCATTTGTTTCTCCAAGAAAAGTACTCTTCCACTGCTACATGAGAAACTGAACCTGACGAAATGGTTTTTAAAGGTTATAATTGTTTATGACCTTTAAATACTTTAAGAGGAAAGCTGTTTTCGGTGGACTGTTTTCAAAAATTTTCAGGTGTGCGATGCTGTATTCCATGTTAGTGTCCGAGATGCTGCTGCAAGGTGGTAATTTCACAACTTCTATGTCTAAAAAGATCCGGAGGCGGCTTGGATTGGTTAGCATTCCAAGGTGAGAAACGTTTTAGGCAATTATAAATCAAAGGACTATGAGAAGGTTTTCAACAACATGCTTACTAGTTTCAATAAACTAGGTTGTAACTTGGGTGAGGGTTCCCTTTCTGTATATCCGTCTTTGATCCTTTCCATGGAACCTTGGTACAGTGAGTAAAGAGAAGGATGAATATTTTCATCGCGATATCAAAATTATGCTAAAAAGATACCAGGGTAAATGGAATGAGGCAGAAATAGCAGGGCGGACTACCGTTGGCGTTTGAAAATTGGTTCATGTGACGAGCACAAGTCAAAACAGAACAAATTCATGTGCCAAAAATCAGTATCCAACCGCTAAATAAAGTACTGATTTAGCGAGAGGTTTGAGTACCTGCGCACATTACTATTTGTTCTATAGGTCACCATTCAGATATATGATCTGGAAGCCGTATATTTGCGTGGTGACCTAACTGAAAGGTTTAAGACTTTAAAATGATTGAGTAAACCAAATGTAGATGACATTTTTGCTCTTTCTCAGACGAAAAAGATAGAACATACATTTAAATTGTAAAAGGATGGTTGCAGATTAGACGTACGAGATTTATCTTCAGCCAGAGAGTAATTGATTGCTATAGTAGACTTGCACACAGTATTGCGAAAGTGAGTAGTTTGAATAAATGTAAAAGATTGGAAAAAATATTGCAAGAAATGAAAAAAATAAATTCGTTAAAATTTTTTCCTTTTGGCCGATGCTGCATAAGCTTACTTCTTTGCACCACAATAGTACTATCAATTGATAAGATGGTAGTTACACCAGTGTTATTTAAAATCAACAAATAACCTATAATCACTCTTTAAAATATTCCATTTTATTATGTTTTCCGTTTATTATGTTTTTATGATAATTCTCTCTTGCAACCATTTTAATCTCAGTTAAGACAATCTATTAGTTTTATTACAAGTAACACAACAACGCACAAATTAATGCGATTTTCGCCAAAAATTACAGAAAAGAAATAGAAGAAAATGAAATATTAATTCCAAGTTTCGTAATTCTAAGTTCTTCGCATCCCATTATAATTCCAGAAAGCAATTTCTCCAGACAGATATTTCAAGTACTAATTTTGACTGTATAAGATAAGCACCAAATGTACTTATTAATATTTTACATTTGTTGCGGCTATAATTAAAATAGCAGTACAATACCAATCGCTGTTCTCAGCCATGTGTTTTACCTAATATTAGCTGCTGGAAAATTAACTTCAATTGTGTTCGTTTCTTTCAGCTAAATCTGCCAATAAATCATTTGAAGCACCATTTAAATTCATAAATAAGTTTATGTAGCCATCAGTATTCCAGAACGTAATGTTTTCATGAGCTTTTTTGTGCCTGCAGTTTAACTTTAATAACAGAGCATTGCCATTTAGAGGAACGTATCTTTCCATTTTTTATTATTATAACCTTTCCAAAGTTCCATTATCGGCATAAATGTTAAATTTTCTAATGATAATGTTCATCAAAGTGATTTGGAACTATTACATTTTGGGAGATATTCGCTCATTTTAGAATTATTAATAAATTGATTAATGTTTGAAGAGTTCTATCAATTTTAAAAGAACTCCATATAATATTTAACTGAGGCTATTAAACATAAATTGATGTAGAACGATGGTCTCCTTGGTCGTGAATGTGTGAGTTGTCTGCATTTTGTAGCTGAATAGTTCTTTCTCCTCTAAAATGGTAAAAAAAAAGTAGCGTTTTGCGTGCTTGCTTATTACTATATCATAGTTTTAATTTTTGGGCACATCTTCGCCGGCTAACTTGGCTTTTTTTTTCGCAAATTGTCCCAGTTAGCCTGCATCAGACATGGACTGCATGGTTTTATTGTCCTACAACTCTTGTCTTTTGTTCAGCAAACAGACTGAAAAATAGACATAATTACATTGCAATATATTGATGCTTCATGGCCTTAGTTGCCCGCAATAAATACCCACCTCAGACGTTAATACACTCAATTTACAGATACAGTACACTAAGGTCTTATGTCTTTCATCGTTTTAGCGTCAAACCAAACAACGTTGACATAGTTGAGTGCTTGGTACAAGTTTGACAGATTTTTAGCATGAAACAGTATTTAACCCTAGCGTTTCGAGTAGCTGTAACATTCCTGAAGAATATTTTCTGTAGTTTTCAATATTCTGAGCATTCATTTACATTGGATCGATTGGTTCTTTTCGATTCATATATTGACTAGAATTACCATATGTAAAGTAATAAACTTTCTTGACAATTGGAACAAAAAAATAGTAACCTTTTCTTTCTGAAAGATGAAATTTGCAATTGTAGTGTGATTGAAACAATTTTTTACTGATAAGTTAGAAACAGGTAGAGAGTGAATTTGGCGTTCATTCAATTTTTCTGTGAAATAAGCTGATATCACTCATTGATCACTTCTTTTTGTGCTTTAGAACCTCTGTACAATACAAATGATTATTTACTATTGGCACTAGAGGCGTTTACACTAAGGTTTCAGCAAATTCTTCTCGTGCTTCAACAACGGTGATGAAACTCCATTTATTTTCTATACGCCAATGTTTTGTAAGAAAAATCGCCTTCAATTAAATTATTTTCATGTAGTTAATCCAAATAACGTTTCACCACTTCAAAACCAGGACATTGAGCAGAAAAATACGGAAATTAAGCCCACGCTCATTCATTTTTTCCTGTTATATGCCATCGTATTGAGAAGACCTTTGTATATGCAATTCAGATTTGATTTATTTATCATCCAGTTAACATTTTAGTACGTAGCATAAATATATTCTACTAGTTCTGGAGTTCCAGCCAGGGAGCGATATTCACTGAATTCTGTAATATCCATTTTGATAATTGGACACTTCGATTTCTCAACTTCCACCCCTCCCCTTTCAAACTACTGTATTTGATATTATTTTTGTTTTTAATTCTTATCTAAGTCAGGTTTTTCCTGTTTCTGAAAATTATTTTGTTGTATCACGTATTCCATTCGATTTCTTTTCACGGTTTTCACCGAATAAAACCGTGAAAAGAAATCTAATCATCTTCTGGGTTCTTACTTGTGAGGTCATCACAAATGACATTGATCTTCAAAGAATATTTGAAGATCAATGTCAATCATCGGATCATAATTACCAATAGCAGAATCATTATGTGACTAATCTTGCATAGGAATTCGTTTAAACAATGCAGGTACGAGATTCAGTTCCAAATGATGTTCAGAAAATTGAATTATTTCAGTAGTGTTTGTTGTTCACTACTGAAATAATTCAATTTTCTGAACATCATTGTTCACTACTGAAATCTTCAGGAGAGTCTGGTTTTATTTTGATAACTAATCAATTTCTTGGATAGAAAAATTTTCACTGTAAAATATTACATTTTTAATATATATTCAGGATTAATAGAGTTCTATGATTATTAAAAATAGTTCGCTATGTTTTTGAGATGCTCTTGTTTCCTGGAGATGAAACTGTACAACTCTCGATCGAGACAAACTAACTTAGCCACGTTGTGAAAAACAGTCGATAAAAGTTCCTCTCTTCGATACTGGATTCCAAGCTACTGCCCTTTCTACGTGGTGTCGAAGAACGGTGATAGTAATCACTGTGCCGACTGTGAAGACCTACGCTAGTGACAAGATACCATCCTCGATGCATTACTGCACCTGCATGTATACTATCCTACCAAAAGCCTAAGCCTACATAACCTCATGGAGCACTACAGGCCTATATTTACTGCATCTTACACTCTTAAAGAGTATTGGAGAAAGCTCCACTGCCAAAATTGATCGATAAGATACTGGCCGGCCTCAACAAATTCATTATGCAATAACTAATAGGTCAACAATTACAAACCTCACAATTCAAACCGCGAAACTGAGTGCCTTCCAAGCTCGAAATGAAGTTGCTATAATATATGCTGATACAAAAGCACCCATCGATAGTCTGAATGTACATGCCCTACTGCATCTGCTCCAACAAGCCTTCCAAATAACGGAAAACATGCTGAAGTTCCTCCAGTCCCTACTAACCTTTAATTCCATGTATTTCCATACAGACAAACAGACCTTCCAACGCTCAGCCCATGCTGAAGTTCTACAAAGTGGAGTCTTATCCGCACTCCTCTTTACCGCGATGCTGATCCCATTCTGCAAGGATAGCGATGATGCAGACGATATTAAGGTTCTATCGACCATCTAACCGTTCATGACCAATAGTGCATTGTGTGACAAAATAAACTATACTAGGCACATTATAGCCAAAGCAGCTTATGCGCCATCAAACCCCCAAAACAACAATAAAAACTAAGCTTCTGGAGTTATTCATGTATTTAGATATATTTGGTTCGGTCCTAAATTCATAGAAGACTAATGATGGTGAACGCTCTAAAAAGATCGCCTACGCTTGTACAACCAAAACTAAATGGCAAACCTACCCTAACTGTCGAAACTCAGATCTCAGGATAATATTTGACACTAAACTTACGTTCACGTCACACATTGACATGCTTGTAAAGAGAATGAACCACTTACGTTGGACAACGAAACAGCACCTCTTGCACGTGAAACAAACTACAACTGCACAATATATAAGAACCAGTGTATTCGGTCGTATTGTATGGTACTGAAGTGTGGGCGTCAGTCACCCCTACCCACATTAGAAGAATATATGCTACAGAATTCTGGCTGCTGAAGTGGGTAAACCATAACCACCATCCCCCATCAGTCAAGGACCACGTAGCTTGTTGAACAGCTTAAACTATAGCGTTTACCAGACATTATTGCCTGGAAACGATTGATAACCACAATAAAGATTTCTTCTGACAGCTATGTTGTGCAAAGTAGAAAGTGTGTTAGTTGTCTGACAGCACCAGGGATTTCCCCCATCTCCGCGTTGTGTACTCTGTGTAGCACAGAAGTCTGTGAAGGCCAGAGATTTAAAAAGTGTGGGGAGCGTACTGATGTGTAGTGTTGTCTTCTGACCATTTATTTAGCCGTTGGGCCCCACCGTTACTGCACTTGGCCCCGAGGAGGTAGGTAAGGTACCCAGTAGATTTTTTGCACTCTGGCAGGCTCTGCCACCTTGTTTCCAAAGATTTCAGTGGCAAAGGCCTATGTGAAAAAGGGGGGGGGGGTTAACGCTAGAATATAAAAGGCCGAGAGAGGTTTATGTAAGTGCGGTTTAAATTTGGACGTTATTAATTGATAATTTGTGTGGGGTATACGCTGCGAGTTAGACAGTAGGGGGGAGGAGACTGAAGGCTGGAAGTGAAAGACAGAGGTATGGAGACGATAGAGAAGGCTACTCCAGAAAGTCAGTGAGGCAGGTCCATGCCTCAATGAGACTGGAACCGTCTCCTCCCACGGCCGGGGAGGAGTAAAAGAAAACCAGGCTAAAGTGCTCGGTTTGATTGCCAATGTGGCTTGTGGCAGAGAAGCTGCTGGTGCCTCCAATGTTTGGGTTTGGGGAGGGGTGCCCAAAATCTGTCTCAAGTTATTGGGCTTTGGTGGTTTAAAAAGCTCCTTAATGTTCTTTGTCTGTTGAAGACATCCTGTACAAAATTGGTGAAGTATTTATAATTGTCATGGGTATGAATTAGTATATGTTCTTGGTCCTTTGGGATCAGAATAGATCAAGTCTTCATAGTCAGGACAGTCATACATTATATGGTGCCAAGATTTGTCAGTGCCACAGTGGCAGCGTAGATCATCTGTAATGCTCAGAGACGTTAATTTTTCTTGTATCGACTCATGGCCTGTGAGGAGGTACGTTATGTACAGGCCAGGGGAAAACCAGCTTGGGGCTTTTGGGAACACAAATGTTACTTCAGGGATGAATTTTTGTGATTGCTCCCTTACTGGATGTCGTCCATCTGTCCTGCCAGGCCTGCTGCAGGTGAGCGAGAAGGCCCCTTTTCTGTCTTGCGATTGATTGCTGGGTTGATGGTTAATCCAATGGTGGTAGTGGAGATTCCTTTGGACAGATGATACAACATGCCGCATCTAATTATTTCAAGGTCTAGAGGGAGGACTCTAGCAAGGAGTTGGAGAGCAGGAGTGCTCACCGTGCAGCAGGCTCTGGTGATGGTAAGTAGTATTGCTCTTTGAATGGTGGCTAATTTCTTCTGATTTGTAAAAATAGTTGCCCGGTGATACCAGACCCCTGCAGCATATGAGATGGCTGGAATAAAGACTGCTTTGTAAAACAGTCTTTATTCCAGTTTACTTCGGTTTAAACCCCAGTCCCTGCGGGTGACCCTTGCCACCAATGCTGTGTAATTTCTTATCTTCTTTTGGATATACTGTAGGTGTGGGAGGAAGGATGGTTTTGGGTCCAGGTTTACACCAAGATGCTTAAGCTGGGTGCGATGCTTGATGGTTGTGGCATGATGGTTGAGCTTAGGTTCCCTTTCAGGAGGATGCTGGAGGTTTTCTCAGCCGAGTTTGTCAGGTTGTGCTGGGTAGCCCACTCATTCAGGAGCCAGAGTGTTCGGTTAGCAGAAATTTCAAGCTGAGCCATTGAGCTGGCAGGCACGGAAAGGATCAAATCGTCTGCATAAGCTTGGGACTTAACATGCCCAAGGTCTTGATTTAGGAACTCATCAAGGATCATGTTCCAGAAAGCTGCTCCTAGGATTGAGCCCTGTGGGCATAGCCCTTGATGCTCACAGAGGTGTCCGTAAGTGCGTTCATGGCCCTCAGGGAGCTGCATGGCGAAGAGTTTCTCTGGCACAGCTACTGCTAACCGACCACTTTGTTTATGTGATTGCTTAGAATAAAGATATATTTAGTGTCATTTAGTACAGAATTTCAGATATTGATTTTTAGAGAACAGAAATTCCTTATTTAAAAGATTGCGCGATTTTTTCCTTTACCGAAAATTTGGGTTTTTCTTTCTGAAAAAAAGAAAAGACCATAGAACAAACATACACGTAGTTTTCAGTATATTGACACTATCTTTGTAATGAGTTGCATTTTGTAGGTCTTGTTGAACTGGAAACAATACAGCGTGATATTACAATCATGCTGATGTATTCTGTCAAAGCACCTTGTAATATTGCACCAACTCATGTATAGTTAATCCACTCATACAGGTCTCTCTTTCTCTCTCCAGGTGTACCTGTGATGAAAGCACTCGTTTATAATGATCATTCAAACTTTCCTTATATATTTATCTCAGCCTCTTTCAATATGTATCCGACTTCTGTTCCGTTTTTTTTTTTTTTTTTAAGACTGTTCCAGAATTTTTTGGAGTGGTGGAGTTGAAAACTGCTTGAGGTTTCCATATTATACTCCGTAGACCACTTTTGGCTCATCTTTGTTTTATGTGAAATCATCGGTTATATTACCACTTTTTCTATCCTGTTTTTCACATTCTTTTGCCAATTTGTATGGTTCTGCACATGGCACCTTGTCAAATAACTGTTCGTCGGGTTTATGCATCTGTCTGTTTTAAAAGTTTTATTTTTGTAAATGGAAATTTTATATTTATACAGGAATCGTCATACATCGGATTTCCTTGTGTGATCGCAACGTTCAGATTTATACTGTACACTTCAGTAACTTTTTTGTTTACTTAGACTATGCTAAATATAGATACAGTTTCAGTGTTCTTTTTTTTCTGTCTCTTAACAGCCTGTACTTGCCTCCATTTGTATTCCGAGATATTTTGATCCTTGTATTGCACAGGGACTAGGAGTGTGTAAACACTCCTGTTCATTGTACTCTTTCTGAGTAAACATTAGCTTCTCGGTGGAATAAGTGCCATATCTTATTCACTACGCCTCTTGAGTATTCCACAAGGAGCAGTTTCTCCCGCTACAATTCTTTTTCTCGTTGAATATCGATGTCTTCTGTCTTCCTGCATAGTTAATCCGAAGAAATTAAAGCGCAGAAAACGAAGAAATTAAAGCGCAAATTAAGAGATGAATACATTAAAAGCAAAAAAATGGACATCGCAAATTACGATGCTTTTCCTATTCAAGGTAACACGTTCAAATTCTGTTTATCACCTGATCGATATTGTCAGAAAGCAAAGCAATTAGTAGCCAAGTTTGTAAAATATAATTTGAGATTGAAATTTTATGCATTTGTTCTAAAGAGAAATGCAATTTCTTTTATTTGTGTGCCCGATATTCTATTATTTTTGAAGTTAATTGGTAATATTACTGCACAATAATAAATTTTCTTAAGAAACATTAATTTTCAGGATTATTAATATGACAATTGATTCCAAATAACAAACCTTTTATAAGACAGATTTTATTTTAAGCCGGAAATTGATGTTTAAAATCGCTAAGGAATTAGTTTTCTTGTTTAAAACATAAACTTGAATAAAAATATAGCAAAGTTTGTTATACTAAAATTTCATGCACATTATCACGGCGAATATATTTAAAACAATCTTTGAATTGGGAAATATCATAAAATAAATTGTGATTGTAAACCTCATAACCGAAAATACCACATACTGATCAAGACGATTTGTGTCTTATGAATATTCATAACTCAATCGTGTTAAATATTAATTTGAGTTTTTACTTCCTTTGATAAAGGCAAAATGATTCAAGGGAAAAAAAGAAACGATATCCCCATTATTTGTTTATTCAAACCTGTTCCAGACTGCAATGTATATTCTTCCTCGCGGTAGTACAGAGTATATAAACACCGTTCCCCACACTAGATAGCAAACACCTAGGTTCAAATTCCGTTATGACTCAAGGAACTTTTATGGACTTTTTGATGTGAAAAAAAAAAAACTTTGACGGCACCTACTAAATTTTCGGTCTGAAGTAAAACCGATTGGTAACGAAAATTACGTCACTTCCTAAATGATGCTAACTCAGTAACTTTTTTCTTCCTGTGGCGGAGCTCGTTGGTCTCAGACGCCGATAGCAAGGTCTTTCCCCCCGGAAACTAGGGGGAAAAGACCTTGTCTAAAAAACAGACAAATATACCAGCGAATGCACGCAATTTATGGACATTACTGTATTTTTAACAGTCAAATGGCTCATGTTCTATTTGGTACAGATTGCTGATGGTCTGAAGATAGCTTCTTATAACAGGTATTGCCACGGAATAGTTTAGGATCAATGTTCATTTTATTGAATGGCACGCTGGTCCTATACGGAAATAGCCTGGTTAAATGACATTGATTTGTCAAAGTTGGTATGAAGTAATTCTGTACATTAGAATCTTGTCTTCTCGATGGTGTGCAGGATGTCAGGAGTCTGCACTCGAGGTACATCTGTTTGTGCACTTAACAATTTAGGCTAAAACTAGGATATTGTTTTTTAATTATGACATGTTCTCATGGTTGCAGCTTAACAGTATATTATTACTTTGGAAATGGTAAAGGGGTTACCAGAAATTCGACTGAACCATCTTAGGATCCAATATTCCAACGGGAGAGGTCCTCTCTCCCACTCCGTTGGATTCCTCTCTCCAGACCGAGACCTTAAGCAGGAACATGTTAATCTTAAAATAATGTCGGAGGATGGTGGTAAATAAGTCAGTACACATCCTATCGTAAGCTGCTTTGACATTTAATGCAGTTTTTTCTTATTCAGTGATTGTTCAAATCTTAACAGGATTTGAAGATTAGTAATGCTCGACCTGGCTGGAATAACCGTATATTTATGGTATTATCGGTTTTCAAAACATTGCTGAGTGAGTGCACGCAGAATTGTTTTCTCAAAAGGTGTTAAAGAGTGCAGCCAATAGAAATTAATCTATAATCACTACAGAATTTAGGATTATTAAATTTGATAAACGTTCAATATAGTTTTTTCCAAATTAGCAGAGGGTTTTCTGATCTAAGAATCGTCGCAGATAAACTTTTAGGATTCGTGCTTAATTTAGAGTACACAGGAAATAGCTACAAGCAGTCCCTGTGAATTAAGAATAGAGAAATATAACCTTTCCACTGTTTTGTAAATTCAGCTTTAATTTCTTTACCAGGTATCCATTGCTTATCACATCACGCAGGTAACGGACATAAGTGAAGGAAATGACTCCTTGCATCTCATTTACAGTCCCTTTGAGATCCAAGAAGTCATTTCTTTCCTCTTTATATCGAGTCAAGTGCTACAGATGCAGTCCTGTTCAGAAACATTGTTATTATCAAAATCAGTTTATGAATAAACTCTGCTACAGCCAGAATGGTAGGATGGTTACAGATTAACATGCATTGTTTAAAAACAGTACATACAGAATTTATATTATCATCTCATTATTACCATCGTCGAGTGGACTCTTAGGAAGTTCTACAATTCATGGAGTACTCATCTCCCCAGTGGCGCAATTGGTTAGCGTGCGGCATTACTCGATACTGTCTTATAAAGCAGTATCGACTAATGCCGAGGTTGTGAGTTCGATCCTCGCCTGGGGAAATCTTTGTTCCCTTCTTTTGATGGCCAACTCTTGTTAAGCAGCGTTAGGTCCGGTTAGTACTTGGAAAGGTGATCGTCTGGAAATGCCTGGTATAATTGGCTTGTTTAACAGCAGAATCTCTTAATTGACATTTACCGCTCAGTTTCATCCTCATACCTTCACACCTCAGCACCATTAGAAAAACGTTTCCAGCAAACACATTTTCAATAGTTAAATCAAGGAAAATAGACCTATATATGTATGCAATGACGGGAAACACAGAAGAGAGGTCCAGCATAACATATACAAATACGTTTCGGAGAAAAATAACTGAAAATTGTCGATGTCTTGTTTCTGATGTCATAGGACATCAGAAAGGTTACTGTGACCAAAGTTGGTCACAGTAACCTTTGGTGGTGGCTCATGAACTTTAATTATTTTGCATCTGTATATTCCGCTAAATTTCTTAGTAAAGTACTTACACACATTTTTATTTGCTCCCTGGGGTATTCTTACTTTCTGAATACCGCAAGTTAATTGAAATTATGCATAAAAATTGCATGTAGTTGGTATATAGACCAAATTGTATATTAGGCATTGCTTCCTTAACGACTTGTATAAATTTAAGGATACAGCATCCAGAATAAATATCAGCCCCATTTAAAGACTGTTTGGCTCTTTGTGCTGATTGTATGCTATCAAATTCCACCATAGCCTAGACACCATGCTTCTTAAAAATAAGAATTCTAAGAACTTTCCCACTAGGTGTGGGAATGGCGTGGACCAGATATACTGTATATATCTATTTGTATGTACGAGTGTACCACCTCTTTGCTCCTCTATTGCTGTTCAGGGGAGTGCACCAGCTATTGAATTGAATGAATCAATCAATAAATGTGTATATATTTCGTTGCGCATCCCTTGCTTGAGACCGACTAAGACCAACTTCAGACGGTCTTTTCCACACGGTGTGGAAGAAGAGTGCTCGTAACCACTTGGCTACCAATGAGGGTTCATAATCAGATTATCTTCCAAGACATTTTCTTCAGTGACAACCGTATATGTATGCCTCTTGGTGTGTGAAAGAAAAATCAGTCTTCCAGAGAGTTTTCCCCTTTACGGTAATGATTTTTCTGTTAGTGCACTCGTGGGCGAGACTTACAGTTGGAGACAAATACCTTTTCCATATGTCAACGAATTTCTGCTGGAGTGACACCCTCTACTGTAAGAGGTCCCTAAATTTACACTCAGAGGTGCGAAATTTAAATTTAGACGACCAACATTTCGTTTTCAGTTAGTTCGTCCACACATACATATTGTCACATACACAGAAGTCGATATATTTGTTAAGAATTGGCTGGTAGAGCACATTTCTCAGTTCGTTTTCCTAGTTTCTGGAAAGTAAAGATATTTAGTACTGTTAATAACGAAAGGGCAATAATTTGTATCCCACATTTGTTGTCGCTAGTGTTGAAAAATACTAGATGAACTTTGAATTTCCCACTGTTGTTCTTACTTACTGTTATTTATTTCGAATCATAAATGATGCGCATGAGCAATGTCAGGTTTACTTGGTTGTTTATTACTTTAGTCCCTCACCTTTTACCTCAACAGCCATCCATTTTCTGTTTTCGCGGTTAGTGAAAATGTCAGAAGTGAACTCTTCTTTAAATCAGATTGAACAGTTTTAGCTAAAACAGTTACGTAGTAAAGCGCCATCTACTGACAGCACAGCAGTGTGTAAAAAAAACAGCAGTAAATTTCGGCAAGAAGTATTGTTTCTTAAAACAAACCAGCTTCAATTACTCGAAAGACTGGTTGAAGAAAGACATACCTACGTGCTATGCATTTATTCGCATGGAGATCACGTATTCCCATCAAATGTCAGCCACTTTGGGTTGTTTTGGTATATTAAGGTTACTTACGGGCAGAAAAGAGTTGATAAAGAAATCATACAAGTCGTCAAAAGCTACAATGCACAGCGTTTTGATTATTTTATTTGATTTTAACAGTATATTTTATGGCGAGCAGTTCTTTTAAATGGCGCAGTGTTTATATTTTATCCAATCGCTGTAGCAAGAAAGTTTAAATTTCACATCGACTTCTGTTTGTTTCCTTGAGAGTTTGATCGGTGAATTATAGAGTAGTTTGTGATATTTTTGTGTGTTCCTTAACTTCCAGCAAGCAACTTATTTATATTTATTCAAGTAAAGGAAAAGTTACGTCGACCCCTACACAGCAAACATTTGCTGGAAGGGTAAACAACTATAGCAGATTAATAATATATACAATGAGTAATATAAAAGATACAGTATCCCGCCAAATTAATTACAGACTAAGACATCTTTTCAAGAAATGTTCTAAATAAATTCAGCATCCCTTCAAGCATGATGCGGGGCTACCGGAATGTTGTAGAAGGCTGTCCGGAACAGGAGAACCTTCTGCAACTATCCTCAAACACAGAAGCCTACGGAGAACGAAGGAGACTTGAAACATCTGACATTGCAACGTAGCGTAGGTATCAGCAAAGACTTTGGATCTGTATATCTTTTCCACGCAAATTGCCTCGGGGTTAATATTAGGTCGTTCAGGAGTCCAATCGTGTTTGCTGGAAACATATGATCGAGGGAGCTGATTTGGTTGAGGGTACGTCGGATCTTAGATGTTTGGTGGCCAGTTCTTCTGTTATCCTTGGTCAGGATGCTGAGGCTAATGATGTTGGGCTAGTCTACCCGAAATAAGCTTGGAGAGGATAATTATATTGCGGGTGTAAGGTGTAAGGTGTATTTAGTGTCAGACGGCACCAGGGGTTTCCCCATCTCCGCGTAGTTTTCATTGTGGGTGTACCAGTTCACTGGAAATGCCAGAGATTTAAAAGTGTATGGATATTGTATATGTGTAGTGCCGTGTACCGTTGTTCATCTGGTCGTTTAGCCGCTGGACCCCTGCTGAGGCCCAACGTTGCCCCACCTTAGCCCCGTGGAGGCAGACCAGGAACCCAGTAGACTTAAGTTACTCTGGCAGGTCATGCCACCTAATTTCCTGAGATTTCAGTGGCTAGGACCTAAAAAAAATAAAAATAATAAAATAAAACAAATAAAATAAAATAAATAAAATTTTTATATTATATTGCGGGTAGTGATTATTTGTTTCCAAGTGGTCATTCCATGCAGTGAATGTAGTACAGCCGTAGAGATGGTATGAAGTCCTATTGAGGGATCGCAGAAGCTCAAGACCCAAGAACTGCTGCGGGTAGGTTGGAGGGGCGGAAGACCAGATTTCCGATGCTTAGAGAGTCACCGGTATAACACAAGTTTAGTTATCGTTTGATTTATGCTAAGCTTTCGTTGATGCCGGCATCCCTTTATGGAAATTAGAAAACACCTCTTTGATGTTTTTTTCGAAAAATACACAAAAGGAACACGTTGTAAGTGTCTATACTTAAAAAAAAAAGATCTAAATACTCGTTACGTTTATGCTTTACATGCAAAAACTAGAGATAAAAATTGATGGAAGATCGATGCTGTCAGAAGATATATTACCAACGTAATCATTTGAAGCACGGAATCTCACAAGTTTTATCTTACATCTGAGGTACTTGAAAAAAGTAAATAAAAAAACTATCATATTAGGCCCACTCGAGGATGAATTCATCTGCCCAAGTGAATATGCCCATAAATTGTGTGGGTTCACTGGTCGATTTGCCTGTTTTGCTGAACGCAAAACCTGAATTTTCCGGGGAGGAGGAGAAAATGATGATATTCACGGCTGAAACTGGCTAACTACCACAGAGTGACGTATTGAAAAGGCTTATTGCTCGACCGTTGCCCGACTTTTCACATATGCTCTTTCATATACATTGTCCGGATGTAATTGAGCACAACACGTCCTGCTATTCCTTACCTACACAGGTTCTTACATTAACAAAGTGGCAGGAACTCCTAAAACTTTTTTCCCTTCTTTGTTTCACATTTGTTAAGTGAATGTACTCCATAAAGTTGCAGGGGAGTGTGTACTTTCCTGATGTCGACCTATTGGTATCCAATGACGAAATTTTTGTGAAAGCTGTCTTTTGACGCCCAAGAAAAATGGAATTGGATTCATATTGCCACCTCAACCCCTCCTGACTACATGGGAGACAGTTGTCTGCTGCACTCTACTATAAAAGGTGTGAAAGGACCATAAAAATTCCTAATCATCGACGGGACTCGAACTCAAGTCTTTTCCACCCAGTATGGGGAGGACGGCAATTCTACCAACTGTGTTACCCATGAGGGCCGCAAAGGGCGTTAGATGTTACCTGTTGACAATCTAGCGAGAATAACGGTTCTTGGCTGGTGTAAGCTAGGCCAAGGAGTGATCAACAGGACCACGCTTTTGGGCCTGTTGATCACTCCTCGCTGGCCTAAACAAACCCGCTAGAAGGATTGTTGGTTGGATTAATCGTGGAGATGTGCTCCTGTTCTTAAGATTAAAGTATTTTATGCCATCCCCTGCTATAAAATTATGTGCTTCTTAAAGATAAAGTGTTGGTGAGTTGTTGGGTTAAATTTTGGGTGTCGGAATCGTGGGGTTGTGCTGATATCATTGAGTGAAGTGTTCTTTCATTATTTGAATACTATACATAGGAATACATATGGTTAACACTGGAATATATACCGTTGTGAAATTTCCCATAGACTTAGCATTAGCCCATACTTTTCATGGGAGAAAATGGGTACCTGAGAATCTGTTTAAATATATCCATGGAGATGAAAAACACTAACTAGTGCCATCTCAGTAATACATAGTACTGGATATGATATTAAATATAATATAATTCAAAATATACATCTTTTGAAGCAGAGTGATTATCTTTCGGGATATTTCGAAGAGAAAGCTATCCTGCTATAAGATTATTTATGGCTTTTGTTTTTCTTCACTAAAACACTTAAACATGGATACGGATTGGATTTGGTAAAAACTTTAACTAGACATTCTGACGCAGAGAATTCGTCTTCCGGATCAGAGTTAGTGGATTCGGTGAGGAGAAAAATCTTCAGACAAGGTAAAACTGTCTAGAGGTAAAAAAACCCCGAAAACCCCTAAAACGCCCAGGGTGCTTGTTCCTCGGTTGGACAAAGATAAAGACAAGGATAAAAATCCTTGTGTGGGTGGAAGAGTCTACCCCATCGATAGAAACGGATGTCAATCTTATTACTTCTACGATTAATACGGATAATCAAAATAGTTCTAGTGAAAAAAATTGTGGTTCAGGATTCGTCATTTACTGAGGGTTTGGACCTTGGTGGGGTCCCTTGTTATTTGTTGTGTGGATTTTAGGAACATTAGCAACTAAGGCCATATTGCTCCGGGAATATGCGATGGTCATTCCCTGGCCTTTCCGCATCTTCCGTATTTGGTGGTGACGGGCTCGAACCCCGGTCTAATCAAGAAGCGTGTGCTACGCACTGCTGCTCCTTCCCACCTGGCTACGGAAGCGCCTGGTGGGTCCCATGAAGCTTCTGCTGTGTATGCAACGGTAGCCAAAATCCGAAAGGCTTTGGGAGAGTTTGTCAGCTGATTCAAGCAAAGTAACAAAGTTGGCCTCAAATCGCATCCATAATTTGTGGGCAGATTTAGAGGCAGTCACAACAGCTTTATTGATTGACAATGAGCGATTAAACGCTAAATCAGCGGAACTAGAAATTCGAGCAAATCATTTTGATCAGCTAATGGAGAAACGGGCAGCTCCTCACAGATTTGCTGATGCAGTTAGGCAGAATTTGGTCTGAGAATTCTAATGGTGATACTATTGTTAGGGAGGCTACTGTGAGGCACGCAATGGGTGTTGCAGCTGCAGATAAGGTTGTGCCTGTGTCCTCGAGGTATTTCGAGGACTAATTGTTATACTTTGTTAATTGTTATACCTAAAAACATTGTTATACTTAAGACCTACAGAGAATTCTGCTTTGGCTTCGAGCCATGGTGTCAGGAATGCGGTGGCAGATGCAATTAAGGATTATAAGAATATGAAGATTAAAAATATTCGTCTCCTGAGGAATAAAGGCGTTTTATTAGAAACCACAAACTCAGAAGATGCAACTATGATAGGGAATGTTTCAGCTTTAAAGGAGGTTGGTCTATCGATCGAGAGGCCTAAAATGTCAGATCCAAGTGCTTGTATACGGAGTGCCCAAAGAGTTTACAAAGGACGAAATCCTGGAGGATTTATACTATATAAATTTTAACAATTATGAATTTACCCAGGATGAGGTAAAAGATGAAATAATATTCAGATTTAATTCTGGATCTGGAACTAATGCAACTAATTGGGTCATTGGTTTCAGCCCTCTATCATATAAATGCTTGTTTCATAATGAAACAATTTTCCTTGAATTCGGTCCCCATAGGTTTCGGAAATTCACGGCGGTGAACAAGTTTTAGATATCTGGGTTTTGGACATTATTTCTTGTGGTCACTGTGCTAATGGGGGTCATGTTTTCGCTGAGTGCCCTCACAAGGAGGGCCCTCTACAATGTATTAATTTTAAAAGAAACAGATTGTAATCACTCCGTAAGGTACATTAAGTGTCCTGAGTACATGAGAGCAGTGGAATTAGAAAACATGCGCATCAATCATGGATAATAACTCCTCTGATTTTACTTCTGGAGCTTTGCATAGCGATTTAAAAATTTTGCAAATAAATGGTCAGCGCTGTCGGGCAGTTGCTGATGAAATAAGGGTGATTGCCTTGGAGCATTGTATAGACAATGCTTGTATCCAGGAGCCATTTTATTCCTCACAAGTGGGAGGGGCAGTCCATAAGATTATGGGTTTTCCTTCTACTAGAAGAGTAGAAGCTGCTGTTTTTGCAAGAACTGTTCTCAGAGCCTTTCTTTGAGAGGCAAACCTGCCTAAACAGGAATACTATGTGAACTCTACATGGACATCGCCTTGAGGAACTTCTGCCCTACTCTACAAGCTCAGATTCTACTAGGGAAGAATCTAAATCAGACTATATTTCCTGAACAGTTAGACTACTGGATAGTCTTTACAATTGTATAAAACAGAAATACATGTGACTATTGGTAAGTAACAACTAACGTTGCTGTAAAAGGACTAAATAATTTTCAAATTTTTGCTAGAACTGATCAGAGAGTGGTAAACCTCACTGGAATGTAAATAGTATAATCAATGTCAACAGTTTATTTCCTTGTTAAAGCTAAACTTAATAGGGTAACTGATATAATGCTATCGAAAACTGCAGTTCTTTAAAAAAAAATATGTTTGTCTTGGCTGTGTGACTTCAATGGGTTTTTGGAGATCCAGCCTTGGTTGTTGGTTTTTTTTTTTTTTTTGCGGGCTCTAAGGCCTGGACAGCCTGGGAACGGGATAGCTGGCATCCACTGGCATTGCACTACCTCCAGTGGTTGCAGGATTTTGTGCACTTTGGCATGTAAGAGGTAAAAAAAAAAAGAGGGAAAAACCGAGGCCCGGCTACTCGTGCCTGGAGACAGGCACCAGCTGCTCAGGTGTTGGCTGCTCCTTTGCAGAGGTCCTACATTCAATACAGATCCACTAGGTGGAGATGGGCTATGACTAGGGGCCACCCTCGATACCAGAACACATGTTTTGTACAGTGTTTCCTCAACAGTATTCTGAACAAAAATATGCTAGGATAATTATATATGAGAATGAAAATGTACATAAAATTGTATATAAATTATTGTATGTTTCTTGAGATTGTACATAATATTTGAGTGTAAATAAATGACTTAAACAAACGCCCACAATATTCTTACACCTGTTCGGTGTTAATGACATTTATAGTATGTTTAGTCTTGTTATTCGTGTAATAACATTCACAACGTTCTTATATTGTTCTAAGTGTAATAGTTCACACAGCATTTATGCTGATTTTATTCTTTTTAAAGGCTTTAAATTTAATATATTCCACTACCAGCGCATTTATGTCGATGTACAGTGCATAGTGAAGGTGCGAAATCATCAATAATCTGTGTAGTTGTGAACACGTTAAAATTCGATTTATTAAGGTAAAGGCTAGTAATCTTATAAAAATATATTAGTACTGCATGTACGTCATACGTCACATAAATAACAAAGTGCACAAATGCAAGTTACAGGGCTGAAGTGTTGAAATAATTTCAAAAGCAAAATTATAAAAATGCTTTCGAATTTCTTTCGCATCAAAAAAAATAGATTTAACGAGGGCGTATTTTAATGTTTGATATGATGTTGGATGGGCCTCCGAATCTAAGAGTGCCTAGGTTGAAGATCGTAAAACGGCCCTGATTGTTATTGCTGATGAAGTAATTGCAGTAATTACAGAAGCAATAATTGCAGCCCTGTAGTTTTCCCTTGTACGATCTTTATAATGCCCTTCAACAGCAAGAACGTTAAAGAAAAACTGAAGAATCTACCATTGATGCTGAAACAAAGGCATTCTGGAAACAAAAACCCCTGAAAAATGCAATTTCACGAACTGGAATGTGTAAGAATTTTCTGCCATTTTAAGCGGAAAAGCGAAGAAACAGTATTGGAAAATCAAAGCATATTTGGCAGTCGTCGTCCTGCGAGGAAGGGGGCGCAGTTTTCCTACAAGGAGAAGAATGAATTGAATGCAAAAAATTGTTAGAACCGCACCATGATAAATGTTTTGGAGATCTCTTATATTTAAATCAACGAAGAATGTAAAACTTATTTACTACGAATCAGATTCTGATTAAATTCTTGCATCGAATTCAAAAGATATTTCTAAAATGAAGTTTCTCTTGTGAAATATTCTATTTTATGCGCCCATTTTAAATGATCATTAAGTTATTAAGAGTTGAAATGGCCTCCTGCTTTATTCAGCGTGGCAAAGAGAATACTTTGTTCTTTTTCATAAAAAAATGTTTTTCTTCAAAAAACCAAACATTAATCTCTTAAGCATTTTTTAAATAAAAAAATATAAATCGAAGAGAACTTATGGTGCTCAATATGTCAAAGCATTTCGGAAAAAGTTTAATGATAGTTCGACCCATAAAATAGCAGGTGTTGACCTGGCAGCCTGTCTACCCTGGTGAAAGAATTAAGTTGTCCAAGACTGACTAGCCCGGCCACTTTGTGGAAAAAAGCCCATTAAAGTTCCTCTAGTACAGATGGAACTCGAACTGGCTGGATCAGCGTTTGTCGTATTGTTAACTCTGCTTGGTGTTTATAAGTATATAGTCGTATATAAATTTCTTCAGTTGTTTTAAAAATTGTCAGCCGTTTAGAGAGGTTTGGATTCGAATCACGTCAGAGACAATAGAGGAATTATAACGGCTTCTGCATTTGAATGCGTAGTTAATCGATCTCAGGTAGAGGAAGTAGGGTCCCCCACCTTATTTCATCCTGTTGTTTCAGGTTTTCCAGTCCGCACAACATGTAGTTGTACTCGTGAACACACCTTCAGAGACACAATACACACAGCGCAATATGGCCCTAAAATGCTAATGCGCTGTATAAATAAAAACAACTTGTATTCAAATTCAAAGTTCATAGTGCTGATAACAGATGGCACCACGTAGCTCACCATTCAGTTTAATTAGTTACTGGTAAGAATTAAACTTTGTAGATCTTCACATTTTATTTAATTAAAAATTATAAATTTAATTATTGACGAATTTTTCAGTGAAAGCAATAGCGTAAAGGACAGAAAATGACAAACAAACTGTAGTTTGAATCTAGATGTTAAACATGTTTTTTAGTATTAAATTGTCTTAAAAGTAGGAAAAAGAAACAATTTAAGCAACTATACATTCATTTGCTTGCATTTTAAGTAAAATGTTATGGACTTTATAATGCTGATAATCATTCTTATTATATATTAGTCCATTTGACCTTTATAAGAATAAATTTTCTTACTTCAATCTTAAAATTTTCTCTGGACTTTTAAGGCTAGTGGTCCCTTGTCTATTATTATACGTGTGTTATTATTACTTTCTGATGGGGGTCTACCCCGTGACGAGTACTGGTACCAAGTGCACAGAGTGGCTATTATGTCCGCCTGACATTACTGTTGGTCGAGGAATGTCTATACAGGTGTTAAGGATTGCGACTGTGGAATTCCTTGTAGGAATTCTCTTGGAGAGCTATTACTGCTATGCTGTTATGTAGGGTCATTGGCACCATACTGGTGGTTGATATGATGATCGAAATGGTCGTTATTTGTTGCTTATCCCCCATCTCTTTGATCTCCTGTTTTAGGTCTATGTACTTCCTGATTCTTCTTTTTCTTTTTAATATTATCCTGATCCTTATTATTATTATTATAATAAAAACATTCTCCTTTTATGGGATTTTTTCTGCTCCGTGACCGGTACTGCTACCAAGTGTATGGGATCGTTTGTTGTATCCGGTTGCTATTATTATTGTTGGCTGAGGAACTCTTACAAGTGTTCAGGATCGTGGATTTCTGGAGTTTCATGTAAGTGTTCTCTGGGAGGCCTATTGTTGCTAGGTTCTTATGGAGGCTCTTTGGCACCATGTCAGTGGTTGACACGATGATCAGAATGGCCATTGTTCCATATTCCACATATCCTTGACTTCCAGTCTTAGATCTGAGTACTTCCTAATCTTTTCCTTGTATGTTTTCTGGAGGTTACTGGTGTTGGGCACTGCTATGTCGATCAGGTAGGTACCCATTTCCTTCTTGTCAATGAGTCATGTCTGGTCTGTTATGCAGGATCGTCTTGTCCGTTATTATAGCACAGTCCCAGTATAGTCTGGGAGTAAAGGTCTTTAGTACAGCTTGAGGCTTTTACTTGTAATATGGTAAACTTTCTTTGATCAGATGGTATTTTTCGCTAGGTTCTGATGTATTATCTGACCATCTTGTCGCGTCTGAGTGTACTCCATCTGAAGGATCGCACTGCATCCTGCGGTGATGTTCCGGATTGTTCCTGGGGCCAGGTGGCACCGTCGACATGTGTCATCTGTTACTCTGGGGTCCTTGAGCTTAAATTGAAAGCATAATGAATGTCGAGCCGCCTCATAATTGTCATTTCTGTAAAATACCTTGAGGGCGAAAGCACGTCGTGCACCACTCCACTGGGCCATGGTAACTAAATGATATGGCATGATGTAGACAAGAATATGCCGGGCAATGCAGTCCCCTCCACCACATCGGTTTTTCTGGATGAAAGAAACGAATCAAGTTTGCAACACAAACTGTACTTACATTAATAGAAAAAAAGCTTTAATGCAAAGAAGGGTTTGACTACTTATAATAGAAGTGTATTTTATATAAATAAAATATTGAGATAATACGCTTAAATTTCTGCTTTACTCTAGTTTTATTATGTGTCATGTTCTTTTATGTTCTATTTTGTGGTTAGTGAGCAACCCATTAGAGAAATAGAACATTCTTGGCAAAGTGCCTGCCAGGTACTTGAGCAGACAATACGTGTTTATTCCTCAAATTTTCTAATGAAGTTGTTCTCTCAAATAATGATTAGACTATTCTGTACGTATTTATGCATAAATTCGTAGCCAGGATTCATGTTACAGGGAATATCTCCTGTAACACGAATCGAATCCAAATGAGTGGAAAGTGGCACGACCACTTTCCACTCATTTGGAAAGGTCCAAATTCGTTCCCTCTCTTCACTGGAACTCACTCCCTCTCTTCAACTAAGGCAGAGGGAGTGGTTTCCTCCCTGAGGTCCTCCGCAGGTTTTTCAGCTCGCACAACATGCACCAATCTATGGCAGTCCAGAAAAGACGGTAGACAAGTAATTCTAACAAAAATGCTAAAATGTAATACAACTTAATCCAACCATTGGTTGGATAACAGCGCGAATTCTTGCAGTAATTATTTTTTATAAGTCTAATCGCTATAGAATATGAGCCTAATTGTGTTTTAGCAAAGAAATTGCATTCTAGGCTTTAAAAGCGGAGAAACAAGAAATTCAATGCAAAATAAGGTACATTATTGTAACTACTCGCTTTTGTGCTCTTAAAATGAAACGTCATGGACTCGCATTGAAGGAATGTTTACACCTTTACCGTTTGTCCTCCTGTACACTTGAAGCATTCATCAATCATTCATTGTTCATTCGTGATAAGCTCGCTTTTACTGCCCTTGTTTTCAGCAATGTCGTGTTCTATGGTTACCAAATAAACACTTCCTCGCGGCAAGAGCGACGCCCATGATTGGTGGACTGAAAATATGGCGTGATTAACTCTAAAGTGCGGCCTGGGTGACCTGAGAGCAAGTGAGCTTGCACTTTTCTTCCCGCTCCTTCACTCCCTGGCCGTGTATCCACCTTTAAGTTGGTTTCCACGCAACGTTTTGAGCCGTTGGTGTGTGTGGTCTTTGATTTATTGACGAGCGTAACTCTTTCGCGGCGTCCAGATAGAACGCTCTTATTTACGTTACGTTTTTATATTCGGATGTTTCTGGGATAAGGTTTATTTTTTATTTACTTTTTATATATTTACGAGCAAACACGTCTAAATATTACACAAATGCAATCCACAAAAATTTTTAAAACATGTCTCTTAACTCGAATCTTTATTTAACCACTTTAACTATAAATCTAAAATCTGCCTTACCACAGAACATTTTCATATGTGGCTCAGAACCTTTCTAAAATCCTCTATTGTTCGAAAGCGAACAGTCAGATTAATCAGTAATCCTAGCGCACTAATTAACTGCGATCGCAGTGACATTCAGTTCCTGCTGAATACCTTTTGTATAGGTATTTCATTGACTGTTTCTGAGCTGTCATCTATGATTCTAACTACTGTTTTCCAGACCGTTTAGAACAAGTACCACCAGCAGCCGGCATCCATTCACAGTTGAACTCCTCGCTCGCAGAACTACCTTTCTTCATTTTTTTCAAAATCCCATCACTATATTAGTGAGGATTCCAATAACCTTTAGTGTTTGGATTACCATAAAACACTCTTTTATGTCCTATCTGTACGAACTTCGTTGAAATTAACAAGTGTCGCAGATTGTGTTCCTCACTTGGTGTACCTTTACTTAAAGCATTGGTGCTAAAGGAAAAGCTATGTTCCTGGGGTAATGAACGCTGACAATGGCGCATACACCCAGTTAGAGCCTGGATACATCCAAAAAAAGTAAATTAAAAAACTGCACGGCCATTGTTAGTTGAGTTTAAATTGCATGTTTACCCTCTGCAGTGAAGATATTTATCCAGTTTACTTAAAAGAATTCAAAATAAAAAATAGTACAATCCACCAATGCTATTATAGACGATAGAGTGGTGAATAAAGTTTATTCAGGAGTAAATCTCGAGGTGCTACAGATGTTGTAAAAAGGCATGCGAATTATTCGATAATGTAGATTGCAGCTCCTCTGGTGGCATTTCTTGGAAATTAGGAATATTAATTCTATGATGGATATCCAAAAAGGAAATTGCAAAGTTGGTGAGCGTCACGCATTATTCCGGAATTATGGAGGGTGGAAAGGTAATTTTGACGTGTTAGAAGGGAAAATCTGTATTATTTCTGGTGGGGTATCTAAATGCTGTTAGTCTATGACACAGCAGCGGAACAAAGTCCACGGTACCTCTGCCAAATGGCATAATAATGTTCATTTACAATGATAAGGACTCATACCTATAAAAACACGCAAATCGAAGAGGTCATGTGTGAGGCATGTAGGAAAGCTCTATAAAATATGTGACCGAGTAGTGCCCAAATCAGTTCACGGACAAAGGAAGAGGCAAGGTTTCAACACCTTTAGAAGCTTAGCTTCTAAAGAGGCACGATTACTGGTGCGTTTAGCAGTTGCTAAGAGCAGAGAAAATGGCTGCATTTCTCAAATGTTCAAAGGTGTGATTTGAGTGTTTAAATAATTAAAGACATGTCCGGAGAACGTCCTTGAATAAGTGCATTCTGGTCAAAAATGTAAGGTGATGGAGTCAGGTGCACAATGTCTTATCAAGTTGAATTACCGCCAAAACAAGAATTATCAAGTTGAATTACTGCCAAAAGAACGAACAGTTAACTTCTACATTTAATGACGAAACATTGCAAGGCATCAGTGCCCGCGTCAAGCGAAGAACCCCGTAAAGAATACGTTGTGTGAGAAGACGTTCAGGAAGTCAATTATCTCAGATACCAACCGTAATTCTAACAGAAATGCTAAAATGTAATACAACTTAATCCAACCATTGGTTGGATAGCATCGCGAATTCTTGCAGTAATTATTTCATGGCAACCGGAAAATATGGCTGGGTGGACGCAGGAAGATTGGAGGCAAGTCATGCGGTCCGATTTACAATTTAAGGTGGAATCTACACGAGGCACTGAAACCATCCTATTATGCATCGACATTAAAATTAGAGGCTACTGGAGGAGGTGGTATAATGGTGAAGGGAAATGTTTTCATGGCATACTCTTGTTTCCCTGATCCGATTGTGGACGCCGCGCACGCTAGAACATCGTTGTGGATCGGATAAGACCGTCAATGTTGTATATTTATACCTACGGACAGGAGTGCTTTCAAGTTGACAATGCAACTATTCGTTGCTCAAAATGCATGAAAGAGTGGTTTGAGGAACACTTCGAACATCTGTCCTGGTCGCCCAAATCTCATTCTATTGAATGTTTGTCAGCACAATAGTCTGCCCACACCGCTCCATGGGTTGAGGGCAATTTATTTTACACGATTGTTCCACCGTCTTTCGTGTCACTTTTCAACACCTTTTTAACTCCATAGCACATTGTTTTGCAGCAGTGATTCGAGTCATCGGTAGTTCTTTATTAGAACCGGCTCATGGTTCTAATAAAGTAGCCAGGCAGTGTACTTTTGAGATAAGTTCGCACACATTTTGAGTTAATGATTAATGTCACTACCAAGTACATTTTGGACGACTTGAATTTTCAAAGTACAAAAAATGAGGGGATTGAGAAAATACTGAATCTCTAATATAAAAATTCTTTGAAAGCGATTGAATAAAATTGCCAAAAAAAAAAGCTTCTATATATAATCTGTATCAAATTCCTCACGTTAATATATTCTCGTTTCCTCCTAGAAGTTCAAATGCGATCTGTAAATATCGCTTACAAGTAAACATTTTATAGTATAAGTCACATACTTATACTTCAAGGAATCTAGGAACTACACAAAAGAAATGCTCAAGTACGTCATCTTAGCGCGAGAAATGTGAGAAACGATGCCTAAGGCACATGGCGAAATCACGAGGGAAATTCTAAGGCAACAGTGTTAGAAAGAAATGTAACACATGAAAATAGAGTGCAATGCAGAGTACAAGGAGGGCTGGAAAAATCCAATAAAGGTAGTAAGAAAACATCGGGACAAAACAAAACTAAAGTGTCTTTCTGTTTAAATTAAGATTTTTGCAATATGAAAAAAAGCGTAATTTCTTGAGACTTCGAAATTAAACTCTGGGAGCATTTTTTCGCGTTTCGTTTCTAGGACTATAATGGCTGTTTTAATTAAATGCGCTGTGGAATGCCAGTTGGTTCCAATTTGAAAGAAGATTTTGAAAATAGGCATTAATAGAAAGAAGGTAATAACAAAGACATCGTTTTAAATGGACAAAAAAAAATATCTTAAAATAAAAGCAACTGGCACTCGAATTTATAGTTTTTCAGTTTTTGTAGTTTGTTTTTTGGAGATAAATAAAACTGGGTTGTTTAGTAGCGCAAATGAGGGATGGTCAAGAATTTATATCCATTCAATTTCTGAGAACAGAGCATATAAAATGTATTATTAAATTACAAAATAAGTTACGTATTTTGATTTAATATCTTATAAAATAACAGGAAAATAATCGTTATGTCAATGTCCTTTGCAGTTTCTAAAATTTATTTTATGTTGGTAGGTGGAAGAAGAATGAATATCCAACAAATCAAGCGTGGTTACATTTGTTGTAGGGTTTAGGAGCATCAACGACTAAGGCCATATGCTCCGTGTATACCGTCTGTAAATTGCGCGTGTTCAGTGGTCGATTTTCTTTTTTTTCTGGACGAAAAATCCGAGTTTCCTGGAGAAAAAACCATGCTACCCTCGCCTGAGACCGATTAACTCAGCCACGTTATGAAAAAGATCCGTTAAAATCTCTCACGTCATCGATGGGATTCGCACTCAGGTCTTTTCTTCACGGTGTGGAGAGGACGGCAATTTTACCAACTATGCTACCCACGAGGGTTTACGCCGACCGGGCTAGCCAGGGGGGTAAAGTGCCTGCCTGGCAACCCAAAGGTCACGGGCTCGAATCCCGCCTCGGGCTTGATCAGAGTAAAATGCAAAAACTTTGGGAGGTGCATTATGGCCACAGAAACCGATGCGCCAATAACTAATAAAAAGAACGAGGGTTTACATTTCAGATTTCTTTGATCAAATTTTTGTCCAAAGAGAGCAGAAATGCTAAAGAAATCCACGAAACTAGAATTTTGCAATCGTAGTATATCACCCAGTTATACTACGGTTGCAAAATGGTCGGCAGAGTTCAAAAGAGGAGTCTGTTGAGGATTCTCCAAGGTCTGGTCGGCCCTCTGAAGCAGTCATTTCGGACACAACTGCCATCTTTGAAGAAAATAAATTACAAAACAGAAGAATTAAATGTCTGAACTTGAAAAAAGTACTTAACAGTTCCTATGGGAGCATTTTAACAATAATACATGAGCATTTAGGAATGTCCAAAGTTGTTAGTTCTTGCTAATCCAGATATATTTTTATCCCGCCTGGTGAGTGATGAAACTTGGCTACATCTTTATGATCCTGAATCTATATTATAAGGTATGCACTAAAAGCAGAAGGAATCTTTAACCCCAAAAGTTTCAAACCCAACCATCGACTGAAAACGGCGTTGGCCTCGATTTTCTGAGAACAAAAGGATTGTCGTGAATTGATTACTTTATACCTAAACCCACAATAACAGGGGAACGTTATGCTAGTCTTACACCAAAATTAAAATCTGCAATTCCGGAAATTAGAGGGAAAAAAAAAAAAAAAAAAAAACTTTCCATGTATTTTTATCCGGTTTTTCTTGTCCATAACAATAGAGAAGCAAAATTAAACCACACCTCGTAGAGCCAGGATTTGTCCCCAGATGACTATTTGTTCATAAATCTGAGGTGGCACCTTTGTGACACTCATTTTCAAGATGAAGAGCTAAGTGCATCTGTGGAAGCCTGAGGAACGTTTTGAAGGATTAAACTATTTGCAGATTAAATACAATGACTGCGTTGAACTTCGAGGTGAAAAATAAAAAAACAAATACATTAAAAATAATAAAAACATTTTGTACCTAGGCATATTCTACTGCATCCTGAGAATTTATTGACTACCTCTTGTAAGTTCACGATGTGTTATCTCGCTCAACAAGGCCGAACAATGTTCCCAACTATTTAAGATGTCTACTTAAAGAGTTGGGAATACTGTTCTATCTCACCTCTTTAAGATTACTGCTATCTATCCAAAAGAGAAATTTGCGCGTGTAGCACAGTGATATCGTCACCATCACACCGGATGGAAAAGGCCCAGGTTTGAATCCGGTCGATGACGCCAGGAACTTTTTTTTTTTTTGCTCCGTGGCTGAGTTACACACGCGATTTAAAGACAGTACACATGGATAGATGAAATAACTTTCAAGGTGACCCCAATAAATAGTTATTTTTTTAATTCAAAAGAGAATAGTTAGGTTAATTACTGATCCCACCCTCACAAGCTCACCTCACTCCCTATCTGATAGATGTTTAATTTCTATTGCATGCGCCTTTTCACAGATATTTCCATGGACGCCTTTTTTCAAAATTGACATCTTCATTTCCACCTCTGTCTTTTAACCCAGACTGAAGTGATGCATCAATCCCCTGGGGTCTTACAAGCTAATTTAAAAAGATTACTGCCTTCCAAATAGCCATTTATTTACACGTGCAACGTACAGAAACAAAACAGACTCATAGTTGACTCTCCAACGTGCATTTGAAATTTAACACCAAACTTACCGAACTAACTTTCCTCTTATTTATTCATTCATTCCATTTCTGTTTCTCAAAATATCCTTCCACCATTTGCGTTTTTCAAAAATTACACCCTATAGAAATTCATCGTCAGAGGAATTCTCATCTGGCGTTCTAATAAGAAACACCTTATTGTGTTTTTTTCCCAGAGTAGTGCCGGTTCAACAATTTCGTGTTTGGTGGTTCGCCGTGTATTTGAAACTCTTCTAGTAATTTCCCCTGGTTAAAAAAAGTCAACATAGCTGTAAATGCTTACTTTTCGGTCGTTATGTTGCAGCAATATTTCTTTCTAGTTTCTTTTGTCCGCTAGCCAATACGTGGCTCTATTCTTCCCAAAGAGGTTTATTGCTTCATGTTAGAACTGAAATGTTAGTTTATAAGCGTAGATTGAAGTTGGCGAAGCTTATAATAATAAAGAAAGAAGAAAACCACTCACCGAGGTTTTGTTATCTTTCTGTTGGATCTGCTGTGTGTTACCCCTGTTTCTTTAGGGCGAATAGAATGGGTGAATTTATTTTAATGTTAGGTATGAAAGCCAAGTTTATAGTTGGGCAAACATCTTTCTGCGGATATTTTGTACTTTCATAATGATGCTATGAAGTTTTGGTTCTTACTGGAAGGGTTGGCCGTCTGTTTGTAAGTAGTGTAATTTACTTTTACGAAAATATTTTCACAATTTCGTAGTAATGTTTGGATGTATTGTATGTTCCTTGGTTATAGGCTTTCTAGACGATTTTTTGAAGTTATTCATTTAAATTCATTATTTGCTTAAAAGGCCGATACTTTTTTCCATTATTTTGATTGTGTTAAGGTATTGAGTACTGGTTTATATAATTAACATAAACACACACACACGTGTTGATTATGTGAAGTTAATGCAGTTTTATTCCTCCCACCCGCCCATGTTTTAATGGGTATTAAGTGTATTGAGTTACCTACGTGGCTTTTCTAATTCAGAAGTTGGAGTTTATAACAAAAAAAAAGCTAAAAAATTGGTTCCCACCCCATTTTTGCAAGTCATTTCTGTTAACACAGAGGCATTCATAAATAATTTATAATACTAAGTTTGGTGTACTCCTGCACCCCAGGGGCTATTATTTTGATCATAAGCTGGAGCTGTAACTCCTTCAGCCCCTACCTGGAACCGCCCTTGCTGTACCCTGCCTACTCGCAATCTGTGAGTACTTTTGTTCAGTATTGTAGAACGTTTTGCTGCCATTTGTGATTATCTTAGCGATTTTAATGAACTCTGGTACACTTAAATTTGTTGTGTAAATTCTTTATGGTTACCAAAAAAAGGCTGTTATTCGAAGCAGCTATAATACAAGTGCTGTGTGTAAGTGTTTTTTTTTTTTTTTTGATTTGGTAGTTGTTGGCGCATCGGCTTCTGTGGCCATAGTGCACCTCCCAAGGTTTTTTTTGCAGTACTTTGATCCAAGCCCGAGGCGGAATCGAACCCGCGATCTTTGGGTTGCCAGGCAGGCACTTTACCCACCTGGCTAGCCCGGTCGGCGTGTGTAAGTGGTGAGAAGACAGAAGTTACTTGTTGACATCGGACTTGAATTTCGCAGATCGAATTTTCAGGAAATACACGCGATGTATGCAGGCCGGACCAAGGTATTTCTGCGTCGCGGTAGAAATATTTTTCTGCGCCCCTTTATCAAGGACATGTACATTGGTGTTCGAAGAAAGTGCACCACCCTTTAAAATTGTAATTGTCGTACGAATAACGTAATTATATAGCAATATTTCTTACAGATTGCATCAGATAAGATTAACATGCGTAGATGATGACGTAATATTGCATCAGCTGTTACTTTCAGCTATATAAGCACGCTCTGCAAGAGTTGCAGTCATTCCTTGTTTGTGTCAGGATGACGAGTAATGTTATGCGCAGTTGACGCCACGAAGAAAGTGCTATTATTGCTTTACGTGAGGAAGGATGTTCTTCTCGTCATATTACTTATAGAGTGTCTTGTAATCAGTCGACAGTGAGTAGATTTCTTTCTAAACTCAAGAATACTGGTTCTGCTGATAGAAAAAAAGGAACTGGACGCAAATGAGTATGCCAAAACAGGACCGCATTTTGAAGCGCTTATGCCTTAAAAACCGCAAAGCTTCTTCGTCTGAGCTGAAAAGAGAATGGGAAGAACATAAAGGAGTGGTAGCAAGTGCAGTAACAGTCAGAAGACGCCTCTTCAAAAACGGACTTTTAGCCAGTCGTCCTAAGAAAAAGCCCCTCCTCACACAAAAAATAAAAAATGCCCGATTAATTTGGTGTAAGGAGCATGTCAAATAGACTCCCAAGCAGTGGCAGTCAGTTATTTTCTCGGATGAGAAGAAATTCAAACGAACGATTCGCCGTTGACGTGGTGAAGAATACCATCCAGACTGTATGGTGTCTACAGTGAAATTATCTACCAGCCAACAAATGATATGGGGGTGCATTTCTTATCGCGAAGTAGGTCACCTGCAGTTTATAAGAGGTTCCCCACTATATTGGACGGCAAATTGCTGCCAACCATTAGAGACCATTTCAACTTGTCAAGGAACTGCATCTTTCAGGACGACTCTGGTCCTTTCAAGAAGAGTCTGGCCATTTCAACCTGCTCCTTGTCATCGGGAGAAAAGTGTAAGTAGGCACTTCTGTAGTTACTTTAGCTTCATTTCTGCATTAGAGGTTCGACAGTGATGTATTTACAGTTGTTACAGGTGAAAAAATGGTTGGAAGAACGGTCCATTACAACTGTTAGCTGGCCAGGAAACAGCCCGGACCTGAAACCTATAGAGAACTGATGGCATCGTGTGGAATCTGCAGTTGCCAGAAAGAAACAAAAGACCCTTCGTGAACTTCATAATTCGTGTTTGAAACCACGAACTATCAGTGAGTTTATTATCTTCAGAAATTGATCTTGTCAATGCCTCGACGGGGTGCTGCTATCATCAGGGCCGGAGGCGGTTGAACTAAATATCAGCTTGCACCTGGTGAACTTTATTTTGTTTTCCATTTAAAATGATAAACTGAAGCAAATTTCAGCCGTAATTGTCGTGTTTACCAAAACTGTTGTATAAGAGTTCCAGATGCTCATGTGGAATATTTTGAGAGCAACTGTCAAATATTACTTAGCTTTGCCTTAATAAATGGAATCCAGTACAACAGGCCCATTTGTATTTATAAATATCTTTTGTTTATATTTTTATTTGTGATGCTAGTCATTAATGTAACGTAACGTCGCGAAAAAGGGTTAGAAATGTGAAATTCCTAGGTGATGCACTTTCTTTGAATGGTTTGTAAAATTTGGCGCCCCTTAGAGAATAGCGCCCCGCTGTCCCGTACTTTAATCCGGCATTGGATGGATGGCTGCTCCAAAGAAAAGTAGAAAAAGTGAGGAAGAGGAAAAGCATTTGGAAAGGATTTTTATTGCAATTTTGTCCACCTTTTGTACTGTTTCAATTTATCTTGGTAAATTCAGGAATGCATAGCCTAAAATGAAACAATGTATCTTAGGAGAAACTAGTAACGTAATACCACTCGATTACAGCAGAGTAATTATAATAAAAGTATACGATACAAACAGTGTCTGTAATTTGGATATATACTAGAAGAAAAAAGTTATCTGCAGTTCCGAGAAACACTGTGGAGAATTCCTCCTATTATTATTTGATGAATTTATGCTAGCCTAGTCTAGGAGTTTAGGGAAATATTTTAACGAAGTATTTGTGTTTGTTTCTTGGCTTACACGTTGACATCCAAGCTGCAATATCAATATTTCTCTTTTTGGCCGAGGCTAATGTAATTTGCCCTTATGTTTGCTAATGATTGATCCCAGTAAAAGTGTCTCTGGGTGTTGATAACCTCATAGCTTGAACGAGTTTGGTTCCCATTGTTCTTCCCAGACACATTCATCAATATAGAAAAACAAACTTTTTAAAAGAAGACGCTTTGCTAAAAATATGATTCAGAACAGCTTGGTGGTTATCAAAAATAATAACTTTGTCATCTTTGACGAAGAACTCGGCTAATGTGGCTAATAGCGCTCTTCGTTTGAAAAGGGACGAACTGGTCATTATATGGATAACGAGATACCAAGAAATTTATAACCATTATTTTGGAGTTTCAGTTCTTGGAGCGATTCCAGTTTTATTTGAAATTTCTTGTAAATATCTCTGATTAAATTAGCACCAAACAACTTATTGGGAACCTTATCATGAATAATAAAATAAAGGAAAAAGAAGTCATCACTCAGATGCGATATTGCAAGTTTAAAATATAGGAGATTGAAACTGAAGCAGAGTGAAAACAATTGTCCTGTTATAAGCATTCACCTCTTTGGCGTGGCTTTAAAATACAACAGTGGATAACAAAAAATCGTATCGCCCAATATAATTTTCAAAATATTTAAATAAATGCTAAACTTATCTTAATTTTCTTACACGGGTTTATGTAAAGCACATATAATATTACACTTTGTGGATAGTTTGCTGGTTTGGTGCATATAGTGTGAGACTTCGTACGGTATTTTAATTGCGTGTTATGCCTATACAAATAGTTAAAATCCGATTTTAGCTATAAAGTAGACTCAACGACTCAGACTAGCGATGAAATATACCTTAAAATGGTGCAGATGAAGCTTAATATAGCAGATGAAGTCAGGCGCAGCAACCAACTGAGCAAGCCAATTTAAATAAAAAGAGTAGAACTCTCAAATCAAGAAGAATTCGATACAAATGAGTTGAAAACTAAGATATTGGAAGCAACAATCACCTTATATCCTATCTTTACTACCCGCTCTGTCACATTGCAAAACTAAATGTTTAAATTCAGGTGGAAATGAAAAGAGAATTCGTTTCCCTAAGCTAAGTATTAGTAGTGGCAAATGATGCAAGAAAACAAGCTTATAAAGCAAAAAATAATCAGCAAAAAATACCCTTCACCTCCCATACACGCGTCCATCACCTCTGTTAATTTTAGTTTTTCCTTGAATTTATTCAAATTTCCAGAACAGATGGCAGTTTGTTCCAACAACCAACCACCCGCTGGCTGAAGGCAGATTTCGCTCACCTACCCTTCAACCATCCTTTATTAATTTGAATTTATGTCCCCTCATGCGTGTAGTCTAAGCAAGACGAAGGATTCCATCACCACAGAGCTCGCTTAATCCATTCAAAGCCTAAAACACCTCAGTCAGATCACCTCGCAGGTGCCTAGTCTCCAGACACTGCAATATGTAGAACTGAATCCTTTTTTGGTAAGACCACTCTTTCGTTCCTTTCACCCATCTCGTTGTCCTTCTCTGAACCGTCCCAGCAGTTCTACATCCTAAAATGTAGCCTATGCGGCCTAAGTACCTTGTACAAAGAAATAATTAGCTCCTTGCTAGCAAAGTTCTTGCATGTCATTAACAAAATTCCATGAGCCGTCCTGGCAGCCTTTCTGCACTTCTCAGAGAACTTCATATCCTATTGCACAATGACCCCCGGTCTTTAATTTTCCACCACCCTGAGTGTACCATGCATTTTGTCACTGAGTGATTGCTGCTACTCATACGCAGTACCTTGAATTTGTTAATGTTAAATTTCAACTGCCATTTCTCAGCCCATTGCCTAATTTTTCTAGATCTTATTGGAGTAGCTTACCTTGATTACTGTCATCAATCACCCTTCCAGCTTTTGCAAACTTAGACATTCAACCTGACATACCTTCATCAATATAGAAAACAACAATGCGCCCAGAATTGAAACCCGAGAGAGTCCACTAATATTAATCCACGAAGAACTATGTCCATTAATAACCACTAGCTGCCTTCTCCCACTCAACCATCCTTTTATCCAGAGCAGTAACTTCCCCTTAATTCTCCACGAATCCAATTTGTACAGCACTGTTATTGCAACAGTAGGAAAAACTTTTTTGAAATCCAAGTGCATGATATCAAAATTATTTTTACTGCAACATAGTATCCAATAACATTGGTCAAATAAGATTGACTCTTAACAAAGTCATGCTGTAACTGCAGTATAATTATATTTCTGTCTAGATTATTTTTATCATTCTTCTTTAACCAGTGACTATTATTTTCCATGAAATAGATGGCGAGCTCTTTCCTCATTGTTAAATCAGACGAATAGAGATTCTTATCCAGCTGCCGTATTGCTGACAGCAGAAATGATAGCAATGGTGGTTGTGGAAGAATTGGTAGAATTTATTTTTCCCCACACAAGAGCTTTATTCCTTTTTTATTGCTATGCATATATATTTTTTTATTTCTGAACATATGATAGCGTCGTTTTAGTTCAAGGGAAACCGTTTTTCTTTGCGTGCGATGAATACGAGCATAGAAATAGCATGCGTTTCAATGCAAGTGAAAATTTCACTTCTACTGAAGTGTGTTTTCTGAAATGCGTGGTACAAGTGCATATAATCGAGTCATTTCCCCATAATGACAGCTGGAAGATCGCCGATTCATGTCTGTAATGCTAGCACAAACATCGCAGCACAAAACTGGTTCAAGCTGTTGAGCTTTAAGTGCCTCAGCAATGCGTGACTGCTCTTGAACTAGTTGTCATATGCCAACTAGTTCAAGAGTAATTATGCAGATACTGTACTAGTTCAAGCAGTATGAGTGAGAGACTTAATGGATCCATGATATATTCCAGTCGTTATCCGAGCTACCTGCATAAGGTATTTCCAGCAAACACAATGGAACGTCTGAACCAACTTTCTGGACTGCGAGCTGTACTGGATAAACAGTACAGAATTTCAAACACCTTTAGTGATATTTGGAACAGAAACCAACTTAAGATCACCACTCTGTAAATTGCATCAACTTGGCTAGGCTCTGATGTACCTAAAGTTCAGCCGTACTTAATTAATTGCTATTTTTGACTAACTGTATGTGGTATTAACAGTTATCGTATTTTAATTCTCCTCTCTGCTTGCATCTCTGCTTTCCTTTCTCTCTCCTTTTTTTACAGTCAAAGTTTAATTTAATATTAATGTATTCTTTGCTTAAATATATAAAGAAACATTTCTGCATCATAAATTGCTATTTTATTATTCTAAAGAATTAAGTTCATCTGAATTAATTGATATACTTTTACAGTTTTTAGTTAAGTTGTCTGTATTAATTGAAGTATCATAATAGATATTTTCTTTATTACAGGTGTTATTTATAATATTCCTGATATTTTAATTGGGCACCGCTTCTTTTGATTTCTTGACAAGCCTTCGAAAAGTACCCGGGCACACGTCGGCTTTAGAGTGACGTCACTGTCACTTATTTTAATATCATGCTGGGTCCCATCGTTGCAGCGGCACACTGCACCCCTCTAGGCAGTTTTTCGCCAACGAACGATGCACTGCAGCAGGTAAAGTCCCTCATTCTTACAGAACAGTGACCATTTGAAATACCGATGTGGGATTTTTTATGTAAACCCCAAACAGGAGAGGTATTAGAACTTGTAGTACTTAGTACCGTGCTTGGGTTATGCTAGTTTCAGCCTTATTTAACGTCCCAATTCATCTCATGGGTGTTCCATATAGTTCAAATCATAACTCTGCAGCGGCCATTCCAATTTTTGTACAATCGTGTTCATTAATCATTAATAATAATGTCTATAATAAAAAGCTACCACATCGCAGGAAGCATGGATTTGTCCAAAAAGGAGGAGTTGGATTTCATTGTTCCCTGCACAATTACCAAAGGTCTTGGATCATACTACAAGAAACAGTGCCGTATCATAACTCCACCTACTCCGAAATTCATTGGTGGTGCAATCCACTCCGGCTGCAACATTCTCCTGGGATACTGATTTATGACTCCATAGAGCACCGACTTTCACAACTCGATGGGTCAATTACGGCTTTCATTGCACCATGCAAAGCAAGACTGTTGATTAAATTGGTTATGTTTGGCTTATGTGCCTCCGCTCTCCCATGAAACGAGGCTACAGGGCTTTGTGCATAGTGTGGTCGTACAGACCGCGATCCTTGTTGACATTAAACTCCTGATTGGTGTTTTTCCGGGATGTCTCACGAGATTGCCGTACTACCCTTCCAAATAGCCTTCTGATCATGTGGACTGAACTTCCGTGGTTTTCTGTGTGTTGCTGGACGGTAGCAGTACCATCATGCTTTCACCTCATCATAACATCGCCAGTGGTGGGATTTGGATGGTTTTTTATGAAAACCCCAAACACGAAAGGTATCAAAACCTATAGTACTTAGTACCGTGCATGGGTTGAAGGAGAAGTATGGGGGGAGGGGGATGCCGGAAACTTTGCTCTAGAGACTAAAAACATGGGTTTCACCACTTCAAGCCTCCAATAAGCAAAGTGGTGGTATTTCAACATACGTGTGAGTGTTCAGAAATTGCACATATCTACAATGTGACATTTGACAATGACATCCCTCTTGAAATCGTCAGCTCGGTACTACGGGCCGTGACGAGAACAGCCAACTTGTGTGGTTCTTATGACTTCCTCGTATACCGGTCTGATTCATTTGTTTATCCCGGAGAGTCCAATGAACTATGAAAACAAGTGTGTCCGTGTATTTTTTTTTGAGCGGTGAAAAACATCTGGTACTAGGAATACAACTACCCTTTTGAGTTATTTAAGTTATTTAAAAAAAACTTATGTGCCTTCGTGGATAACATAGTGAATAGCGTCACTCCTCTTTCACGCTGTGTGGAAAAGGATTTAACAGGCTCGTGGACAGCACAAAGGTCATAATAGTAGTCTTCCCACACCGGATGGACAAAAAGGCCCGAGATCGGATCGAATCCTGTCAATGATGTCCAGATCTATCCTCCAAGCTAATCTAGCCACCACTCTGACTTATCATGACAAGAAATGCCCTTAAGCTAGCACGGCTTAACAAGGGCCGAATTGATGCTTCAGCTGTATCCCCATTAATCACTGGCCCAAAGAAGGCAAGAGAAGAACACCCCGACGCCTGCCTGCCTCTGCGATTTACGCGTACAACCATCGATTCCCTGGGGGACATGTTGCCTTCAGATCTTTAATAAACTGGGCATCTGGCACAGAGCTGTCCCGGGGTAACTCAAGGTTTCTTGGGAAATAACCTGATTTTAATAATAATCAACACAGAGAAGTTCTGGGAGGAAAAGCTCTACAGAAAGGAGATACTTAATTGTTACCAGCTGTTGAATCTGAGTATCATCTGCACCTGGACTTTTCTGCCTGCTGCATTTGTTACTTTTACTCTTGCTTGCTGTTTATTACAAATTTCGTTCTTATTTCAAGCCTATGTAAGTTGAATTCTGAAAATATCCCGAGTTGAGTACGCCTGTACTCTTATACATTGTACATGTGGTTCCTCGCACCTCTGTCGTCCCCGGGTGATCCACGGTTTCTTGTGGTTAATAAACTAATAATAATACGAGGAATTTTTATGGCCCTTTTCACAACGTGATCGAGTTAGTCTCATGAAAGGGTTGCATGAATTTCCCCCTACAATAAACTAAACTATCACCTCATGGTCTTAAGTTGCTGGTGCGAATTCTAAATAGACAATTTGTGTAATTTAAATTGCTTTTAATATTTTATCTAATTAGTTTTTCAGGTTAAATATGTATGTTTATTTTGATATCGTCTATTCATTTTTCTGAAATGAATTTTGGAATAAGAAATTCTGTTTAGAAGCATAAATCTGCAAGAAAATTACATTTTTGCCTGACATATTTCTACAAAACACCTTTACAAACTACATTTGTTTTCATGCCATCTTCCAATAATTATCGGATTAAACTGATTTAAAAAAGTGATTACTCACGAAGAAATAATATTTATATGTTCGTTATTTTGGTTTGTCGCAAATGTTTGCTGCACTACTTCCGTTGCTTGGAATTGCAACATTTCAAGTACCAAAACCACATCGCATTTTCTCTCTGTAATGACAAAAAGAGGAGAGACTGGATTTCTGATATTAATCCAATTTATCAGCCGTCTTGATATCCTATTTTTATGGTGCTCATTCTGACCTACGAATAGGATTAGTGTGAAAGAGTTATAACGTCTTCTAATGAAATTAATTCATCACAGTGAGACACTGAAATGAGAAATGTCTCCATGTGAAATACATCACATCAGTCCATGACACAGCCGGTTTATCGCTTTTTATTTTCTCTGCCTGTACATATCTGAGAAGCCAAAGAAAAATGTATTCCTTTGATTTATAAATTGCAGATAATGCTAGTCACCTGTATTAATAGTATATAAGTAAATTAGAAACGATTGATGAATTTCGAGAAATGATTTTTCAGCAAATTTAAAATATCTAGGAGTCATCGTTTAAGAATAAAAGTGTGGACTTAAAATACGTTAAGTGAGATAACGTCTTTGGTCATCCTTTATTACATTTTTGATTTGTTCAGCCTTTCAAGAAAATTATTTGTATATCGGAATTTTTCTGAGCATGGAGTTAAACCTTTAGTGTACACAAAAGAAACAATTGTTTCTGGGGTAATTTGAAACAAGAAAAGTTGGACTTGCACTGCTTACAATGCATAGATTCAAAGTTGAGAACGAGCCTGAATAGTTCCATCGGCTTTGGCGCCTCGTGGGTAGCACAGTTGGTAGACTCGCCGTCTTCCCATTACTGGGTGGAAAAAATGATTTAAAATCCTGTCAGTGACGCGAGGAATTTATGGGCCTTTTCCACACAAAGTTGCTGAGTTAATCGGTTTCAGATGAGGGTAGCGTGGTTTTTTCTCCCGGAAACTGGTTTTTTCGTCCAGAAAATCAGCCATAGAACACACGCAATTTACAGATATTGTAAATTATATACGGCTCATTATGGCCCAAGTTTGCTAATGTGCCTAAACCCTACAACATCCAATGGTGTGAAGAGTTCGAATCCTTCCCGCATTGAAGCGTTTCTAACTCTTTTTTCCTACACGGTGTGAAAGACAGTGGTTGTAACCACTATGCTAACAAAATTATGTTAGGCGATGAATGATCTGTTGTCATTGTAGTAGGGTTTTAGGAGCATCAGCGACTAAGGTCATATTGCTCCGTATATACTGTGGTCGATTTTCTGTTTACTGGATGAAAAACTCAAATTTCCTGGCCTTGCCCGAGACCGACTAACTGAACCACGTTTGAAAAAGGTCCATAAAAATTCCTCACTTCATCGACGGCACTACATTTTTCCACACGGTGTGGGGATGGCGATGCTTCTACCAACTGTGCTTACCACAAGAGCGCAAAGAGATTAGCAGCCTGTATTAGATAACATGCACAGATACGATGCCGGTATCCAAAGGATAAGCAAAATCTTAAAACGGATGTAATGAAATAAATATTTAAGTAGAGATATATCATTATACAGAAAAGAAACATGAATGTTTAGAATTGCTTTATATATGGAAAGAATATGCCCTAGCACGAACAAAACGCGATCATTCACCAGCATACTGGTAGCTTAACTGTTTTTGTCAACAGATTGTACCAGGAGTACCAACAGGCCTACTAGCGCGTAGGTTCAAGCAAATGATTTCATTATCGCAGTTATGTAGGAATTTGAAATCCTGTATATAACTCAGACTGGTCAGCAGAATACGCAATATTCTTCAAATGAAGTTTATCGAAATATAACGGCATCCCTAGTGGTGACATGTTATGAAGCAGATCGTAAGATGGCAGTTGGTGCTGCATCTGGTGTGCTGCTGAACATTTTAGCCTTTCAGAAAACTTTTATTGTAGGGCACTATTTTGGTCGTATGGAAAGGGATGCGACGACGTACTTGGTTTTAAAAACGAGAATAGTTGCATTTCGGAATCATTTCGAAACAGCAGCTATTGGCAAGAGATCAAGTTTTAAAATGTGGAAATTGCGCAAGAGGTAGTATATAAATGAGGTGTCGCAGCAGTTATGTTGAACATTTAGTGAAAACACAAACGCTGATTGCGTTTTAGACAAGACTTTATGGTCAAACTTAATGGCGAAATAAAAACATGAGTATTCCATGCACCAAGCGTTGAGGAACCATTTTGGGATTTAATGGGCACTTTCAGACTAGATTTGAGCTGGCTCAAATCTGTTCTGAAATATGGATCACCATATTATAAATCTATATAACATACGTTCTTGTGATTAAGTATCTTGAAATAGTTTTTTCTATCAATTTTAAAATATTTGATGTACGTAGTGCGTTATATTTCAGGCACGTTAGATTTTTATTTCTTAAATTCAACTTTTTTTACGCGATTAGTACAAGCGAAAAGTAAACTAATTATCTGTCAATTAGTTACTAATTAATCAATAATATATAAAAGTAATTGTTTTCACTTCACTGCACATACCAATATTCACTACACTTTTTGTAGTATTTTGTAAGCATCAGAGCTTGAGATGCAACATATACCTCAGGTTCTGTTATTTAATAAACAGTAGTATACTGTCAATGCCTTCGTAATGCAGTTTACTTATTCCTTACTGGATTTTAATAATAATTGAATACGTACTCAACATTTCTGCTGTGATTAATATAATAAGCAAATAATGATTCATGAATTTAATGAACTTATAGAGAAAACCCGAAAAAGAAGCGACTTATGCACAAATCGAAAACACTTAATTTCTGTGCTATGGCATCCACCATATTGCCCCTTTATTCTTCCGATCAGCGCAGGCAGCAAATACAATATTCGATACTTCAGCTACAATATAGGGATAGCTTATGTGATATGCATGCAAATGAGAAATAATAATTGGAAGATTTCTATTGGTCCAATTTTTATGAAATTGGAGAGCTCGACAAATCACCTAAAAGAACCAAATATAAAATTATGAAAATCCATCCACCAGGGGTAGATTTATTACATGCGGGTGGACAGACGGACAAACACGGTGAAGAAAATAGGCAGTTTACACACATACACTAAGGCGCCTAAAATGATAAATATTTCGTTGGTTTCTGCCATGGAGTTACAAACGGTTTATTAAGGCTTTTACTTACCCAAGTGAAACAGAATTACTGAGCAAATATTTACCAAATAAACGAATCTCATTAAGTGACTCAAAGGAACAAAGAATTCGTTCAAAATGTATGGTTATTTGCAACATTTAAAATGTAATCAGTACTGTCAGTTTAATGAATTGATAATGAACCTCGTATTACTTAGTTTACAGAGCTCTTGCATAACCTCAATATAACAGACACGCAGTAAAGTATTGTAATGTAGTTTAATACGTTGAAATCGTTGACATCGTTTATAAAAGACCATAAAAATTCAACAATTCTTTATTTAGATTCAATAAAGCTTTGTTGAAGTGATGATCCTTTCTGGATTGTGAAACACTGAGATTATTAAAAGTACTGCGAGATTTTAAAAATAATTTTAGATAAACTAAACCTATAACGACCTATACCATAAAGCGACTTCAGTTTTGTGGGTTGCGAAGTCTCGCGACCAGACATCTGATTGGTTACTTCAAAGTCTCGAAAGACTAGTAAATGATGACAGTGGCTAACAAATAGTGGGAGTTTTTGTTCCCTCAGGTGGCACAAAGTAGAGGACAAGTACTTAAATTAAGAAAGGATTATTGTGGACTAGTTATAAGAAAATTCTCTTTTAGCCAAAGGCTGGCTTAAGAAAGCTTTTGTAAATTTAGGGAAGGGTTGGTGGAAAAATGATATAACCATGTGGCGTTTGTTTCTTAAAGACCGATACTGAATAACCATGACGTCATTAAATCATTTTATTTATTGCTCTCATGTTTGCGCAGGTTGGAGTGGTTTTAATCACTGTCTTTCTCAACATCAAATGAAAGGTCCCGGTTCGAATCCCATCAATAACGCAAGGATCTTTTAGGGGCTTTTTTTACTGCGTGGTAAGTTAATCGGTTTCGCGCATGGGTAGTAAGTTCCCCCTTCCCAAAAACTCGGGTTATTTGTCCAACAAAACAGACGACCAGTGAAATTTATGGTCATAACATGCTTAGGCTTATAAGTTCGTCTTGGGTTTGACAGTATTTTTGTTTTTTTTTTACTACCATGCTCATTATATACGTATAAATTCTTAAACTGCTGTTTAACCACAAGATAGGGTAATTTAAAATTAGCGTACGATATATGTCTCGTATGGGGAAACGGCGTAACTTTAAATTTTTTAGAATAAAAAATCCTTTTAAGGTTGTAAGTATTATTTAGACGAAGTAGACCGAATAATATTGCTGCAAGATTTATCTTCCATTGCTCAGAATGCCCTTAACAAGGGAATCCTAACTCAGAAGCACTGAAAAAGCGAAAGATAATTCAGCCTCGGATTGTTTCCCGTATACACTTGATACCAGTGGTTCAACCTTTTTTGCCCCATGCACCCTTTTCACCATATGTCAGAACGTCATTCCACTCCCCTTTCCAAGTTTGAGTCAGACAATGTGCATTCCAAAAAGATAAAAAAGTGAAATATCTTTATTTTAATACGTAACATCCAATAAAGTGTGATGTCCCGTAGATTATGTACAATCTGTGGAATTTTAGTTTGTAGAGAGATCAATATTCCAACAGTTTGAGTCTATCAATCTGTGGTCCCAATTCTCCCTCCTGAAACTAAAATTCCCCCCTGGTTGAGAATCCCTGCTTTATATTATATTAGTTATTTCAACGTTCTTTGGGCATTGAGCACACCAACTGCAATGTACAAAGCTGTGAAGTATACCTACACTAATTGCAGTCTAAGTAGATGGCAATTTGTGCTTTGTGTTTTCGCAATGAATACTTTGACAAGACTAAAGGTAGAGCATTATGTACACAGAAGAAGAAAAAAAACTTTGAAGCATTCGTCGTAATAACAAACCGTCACGAACTACAGAGGTGCATTTATGATACGATGCCACTTTTCTGGACACGATCAATGAGGAAGCCCGCTCAGACATTTACCTGTCACGAATCTCGTTTATGATCAGAGTTCGTGCTCTTTACTTCGCTGCCTATTCCTAATGTCAAAATGCCATTGTAATATGTTGCAGATTATCTGAAAGGTGTTTCCGGCACCCTTTCTATTTCTGCCACGTGTTTGCAGTATTAATAAAATAGCAGGGATGCTTGTTTTAATATTGCAAAATGTCCTGAAACCATTTCCAAGCAGTCTATGTGTGCACTAAATATTACACGTAGTGTGGCAACTAACTTTGGTTGCAGACAGTAATTAGTGATTTAGAATAATTTGCAGCTATATTTAGCACGCCATTCGGGATATTGTGCTGTTTGTAGATTCAGCCGTGTGCAAGATATTTTTAGACTGCTTCAATGATCAGCGAACTAATTTATCTCTATTGGATATTGCCAGTTATTTTAAGATTAAGTTATTACTTACTTCCCCTCCCTATCTTCATTTAAATGCACACTTCTTAGCATTGGTACACTTCGTTTGAAGAAGTGTACCAATACAACACCACTATGAAAACTTTAGTATTTTGGTTTTTGAGTTAAACATTTGTATAAGGGCGTTCTTTAAAAATTGCTCTACTTCTTTGATTATTTATACTTTAGTAGATATTAGTCGTTCAAGCAATGTTTATGAAATTTTATTTATGCTGTATTTCTTTGTAAAGTAAAGGGGGCATGCAGGTTATATTCCGGCAACGGATTTGCAGTTATGATGAATTAAAATTATAATATAATAGCATTTTAGCATTAGCAGAGGCATATGATGCAAGAAAGCAAGCTTATTCAGCATCAGCCAAAAAAAACAAAAAAAAACCCACTCCCATTTCACCCCTCCGTTCGTTCGAAATACTTGTCCAGTTGAGCTTTAAATTTGTTTAGGCTATCAACTTCAACAACCAGTGATGGAAGTCGGTTCCACCAACCAACCACCCGCTGGCCAAAGGCAAATTTCCGCACATCTATCCGACATCCGTCCTTCCTCAATTTGAATTTATGCCCTCTGAGGTGATTATTCTGAGAAAGATGAAGAATCCCATTGGCATTGAGCATGCTCAAACCATTCAAAGCCTTATACACCTCTATCAGATCACCTCGCCGGTGCCTAGTCTCCAGACTCTGTAATTTGCAAAACTTAAGCCTTTCTTCGTAAGAGCAACCCTTTGTTCCATTTACTAATCTTGTTGCCTTTCTCTGTACCCGTTCCAGCAGCTCTACATCCTTCTTGAAATGAGGCCTCCAGACCTGTATACAGTACTCAAGATGTGGCCTTACCATTGCCTTATACAAGGGAATAATCACCTCCTTATCCCTGCTAGAAAAATTCCTGTATATCATTGACAAGACACCATGAGCTACTCTTGCAGCTCGTCTGCACTGCTCAGAGAACTTCATATCTGCCTGCACAATTACCCCCAGGTCCTTTTCATTCTCCACCACTGTCAGTGTAGTACCGCAGAGTTGATACGTTGCTCTGGGGTTACTGTTTCCCATATGCAGCACTTTACATTTGTCGATGTTAAACCTCATTTGCCACCTCTCAGCCCATCTGTTCAACCTGTCCAGATCCTGTTGCAGCAGCATAGCGTCAGTATTGTCCTTAACGACCCTGCCAACCTTTGTATCATCTGCAAACTTGGACATTAAACTTGATATCCCATCATCAATATCATTCATAAACACCGAAAACAACAACGGACCCAACACTGAACCTTGAGGAACTCCACTAATAACATTAGTCCACGTTGAGCAGTGTCCATTGATTACCACTCTGTCTTCTGCCACTCAACCATCCCCTTATCCATAGCAGCAATTTGCCTCCAATGCCACACTGCTCCAATTTGTGCAGCAGTCTTCCATGTGCAACAGTATCAAAAGCCTTTCTAAGATCCAAATATATAATATCAAAGTTATTCCCTGCATCCAGTTCTTTTGTGACTACATCATAGTATCCAATCAAATTGGTCAGGCAAGACCTGCCCTTAACAAAACCATGCTGCGTCTGAGCTATAACTGAATTCTTGTCTAGATGATCCTGCAGTGCTTCTTTAACCAGTGCCTCCATTAATTTACCTGGAACAGAAGTTAAACTAACAGGTCTATAATTACTTGTGTCAGCCTTTGAACCTCCTTTGTGAATTGGGGTCACATTTGCACATCTCCAGTCCATAGGTACCTCCCCTGAGTCCAAGGAAGCTCTCATAATTATGGCTAAGGGTTTGCTTACTTCCTTTGCTGCCTCCTTTAATATAACTGGATAGATCCCATCCACCCCAGGTGCCTTTTTTATGTTTATCCCCAACAATCTCTCCTCCACTTTCCTCTCAGTTATTACAAAATCATCCAGCTCACTGCCAATGTTTACTTTACCTACATCATTCTCCTTCCTGAATAACTCCTCATGCGTGAATGTAGATGCAAAATACTCGTTTAGATTGTTAGCCACCTGAGCAGGATCCTCAACTGTTGAACCATCAATATCCAGTGGACCAATCTGATTCATCCCTTTCCTTTTCGAGTTCAAGTATGTAAAGAACTCTTTTCTGTTTTTCTTTGCATCCTTTGCCAAGGATTTTTCATAGTCTGCCTTTGCCTGCCTAATCTCCTTTGTGACTTGGTTACAGACCAACTTATATCTATCATAGGCTTCCATGTCACCCATTAATTTGTATGTATCCCATGCATTTTTCTTCTTTGCCACATGTCTCATTAGTTCATCTGACAACCATTTAGGCCTAAACCTTGAACAATATTTCTTAGTTGGTATGTAAAGCCTGGTAGCCTCCAAGATTAGTTCCTTGAATGCTTCCCATTTTGAGTTTGCTGTTGGTAACATCATCAGTTGGTCCCACTGTATAGAATTTAAATACTGTCTCAGACCATCATAGTCGCCTTTACGAAAACAAAAACCCTTCCCTTTACCTCTGATGGTAGTTACCTCCTTGAGTAAATCCCACTTCAACACACTGTGATCACTGCCACCTAGTGGTTCATTTATCTGCAGGTTCTTAATGCATGAGGAATCACTACTGATAATCAGATCAAGAGTATTGCTCCCTCTCGTTGCCTCACGAACATGCTGATGTAGAAAACAATCATCCAATAAATCCACAAAAGCCTTGCTAGTGTGCGAGTGACCAACCCACAAATTCCAGTCAATATCTGGGAAATTAAAGTCCCCCATTATAAGACTCTCTGATTTACTGGCCCACTCTATTTCCCTGTACAATATCTTATTATACTCATCAGAGTCATTAGGCCTATAGCACACTCCTACTCTCAATTTTGATCTCCCAATGTTTATGTCACACCAAACTGACTCGACGCTGCCCTGTCCATCGATGTCGACTGGCTTCACTTCCTTGGACTTTATGTGTTTCTTAATTAATAGCATAACCCCTCCTCCCCTCCTGTCCTGTCTATCCTTTCTATACACATTGTATTCCCCAAATTCCAGTTCCGCATTACTTATATCTGTGTGACACCACGTCTCTGATATCCCAACAATATCTGCCTTTGATGTTTTGAGCAATACCTCAAATTCATCAAATTTATTTACCAAACTCCTAGCATTGGTGTACACGCAGGTATACATGCACCTGTTTCTATTCTTAGCTACCCTAACACAACCCATGTGTTTACTTGTACCGCAATGACTACCAGCAGTCTCTGAAATATCCTGCATCCTGTTTTTCAGACTTCTGCTCATTTCAATAGAAGCTATTGATTCTTTACTTATTGTAGAATTAAAGTCGCACTCTAATGATTCTTCCATAGAAGCATTAGGTTATTTTGAATCAGCTGCAAGGCAACTCGAACCACGATGCGATAATGCGTAGTGTATGTAAAACGATTTATATTCTAAGATGAGGTTGAATCTCCGCCCGAGACTGGCAAACAATGGCTTTCAAAGTGTCCAGAAGAAGTCAATTTTTGAGGAATTCTTCTGGGCTAATTACGAAATTTATCAATAGGATTGCTACCTGAAATGGTCAATTTTATGCTTGAACATACACAAAATAATATACAAGATGACTCGAGAATATATAATATAACTTCAGGAGCTGGTTTCTGAAGAAATTGAGTTAAGTGCATGTAAACTTGGGTTCGATTCTGAAAAATTATACGGCTGTGGTTATTTGAATCTTAGAAAAAAAATATGAGTGTAATAAATTAAAAATAACAGATACATAAAAATAACCGATAAGGTGTTAATTTATTTAGAAAAGTTATAGTCTGTGTTTACAGATACGTACGCGCGTATAGTTAATCATTTGAATCGGATTAATCGTTATGGTTCGTTTGAATCGTGTGCGCTGCTCGCCTAAGTTCATCATTGGCTGTCTTATGCGGGTTCTGCGCGGTAGCACAGTGATATCGTCACCGTCCTCTTCACACCGGGCGGAAAAAGCCCGGGTTTGAATCCCGTCGATGACGGGAGGAACTTTATTGGAATTTTTTCACTCCGTGGCTGAGTTAGTCGGTCTCAGGCGTAGATAGCAAGGTGGCCTAAAAATAGTTTGGTTTGTCTTTTATGCGGGATGCAGCATTCGATACGTAATCAAGAATGCATCTCCTGTTTACACTTTTCTGTGGTATACTAGATCTTTCGTTTCCACACCAACTTGCGAAAATCTAAAGGTTTTAGGTCCGATGACCTAGGTGGCCAATTTTGTGGACCACTGCGACTAATCCGTTGCTCAGGAACCAGTAATTGAGGTGACTAACCATTGCATGGGAAAAATGAGTCAGAACGGAACTCCATGCTGGAAGTAAATTCGACGTCGTGTAGCAGAGGTACATCTAACAGATTCGGCAATTCGTTTTGCAGAGATTTTAGATAGACCTGTCCAGTAAGACGAACATCAAAACTAAATGACCAATCATTTTTTACGCCGATATGATCGCATCAAGCATGATCATATTGGGGAAAAATGATTGGTCCATTTATCATATGATAAAGGACCAGTCTTTTTACCTAGGTTAGTTATGAGTACCCTTTGCAATGGGCAGCTCACTTTCTGAGTCCTTCATAGACACAGCATTCTGAGGTAACACATTCGCTGAAGATATAAGCAACTTTTAGGTTGTCGTATTCATAAGCAACAAGAATAACTTTTAGCCATTTGTATTCGTCAGAAAAAAAAAAAATCAAAGATTGTTCATTCGTACTCATTTTTAGGTTATCCTAGAATAAAATAATAAATTATTAAGGGAGTTTTGTTCGCGATTTCAGCGGATTCTATAGTTTGGGAACTTAGCTGTATGTTTAACCTGATTTGCCAGAAAATCAAATGGTCGGGATGATTTTGGTGGTTTAAAGCGATTGTGTATAACTTTGGGTATTGGTTCATCGGTCTTCAGCATATATATTCTGGGAATAGTTTTATTCTTACTGCATGTATATAATATACTGTAGGTATATGTATATATAAATTATACTGTATGTATATAATACTTTTCCATGCACTGTATATTATGTTACTTTTTTTTTTTTTAACTCTATGTACAATACCATGCACAATAAGCTACGGTAACCCAGAAATATCCAAAATTTGAAAGTTCTGTTATAACAGTGTTTATTTAGATGTACCGTGGTTACCATGATATATCCAAGAACCGACTATCGGGCGCCTCCTGACAGCTGGTCCTTAGATAAAAGGGGGACAGAAGTTTCCAAGGAAAGAGATAGATATATCTAGTACCAAACAAAGATTGTTGACTAATATATGAAATTTGTGGTGAGTGGAAGGAAATTTTTAAAAAAATGCCTGTTTAGTGACTTCTGGAAGATGAAGATAGCAAATCCTCAGGAAGCGGCGACACCATCCTTAATATTAGAGGTAGTGTTTCAATTATCTACGCACTCATGGACAAGAGTCCATTAAAAAAGTAATGTACCAGAATGGAATTAGCGAATTTAGAAAAGAAACAAAGGATGAAACGTGGAAAAGGAAATTAAACCTGTATTAATTTATAACGCACGTGAATATGGCTTATATAGTCTACAGTTGAAAATATAGTTATACAGTTTTATATTTATCTTGCATTAACATTATGGATTATTATTAGAAAGCAGGCATTCCTTCAACCGCATTTCGACATAATGGAAGCTCTCATTTCTCCTTTTAACCAGCTTGCTACGTCGCTGATTAAGCCTATATTTACCGAATGAACAAAGTAATGATATATTAATACACAGAACATAAAAAATGCCAGGTAATTGATGTGTTCAGGTTGTTTTGGATCCTGACGTGACTGGAAACAGTTGTCTCCGAGAGAATATAATGGCGAAAACTATCAGGAACTGATATGAATACACGATGAAATAGAATGCAGATGAAAGCTGATATTACAACATGTTACTATTACGTAACACAGCATACGTTTCATATTACACTCTGGTAAAAATCGTGATTCACGATCCACGCATTTAATTTTAAGGCACAATATACACAGGTACTCTGCACAGAAGGTATGCAGGCATTTAATTGGAATCAAGATGCGAGGTAAAATGCTTTAACATGGAACGGTTATTGACTGACATATAGCAAACTTTGTACTCGTACAAACTTTGCTACATTTTTCTTTCTCAGATCAACTGGGTGGAATTCCCTTCAGAAAAGACGACCACGACGCAGAAAATAGGACAGGCAGATAAAGGTTATAAATGATTCGGTCGTTTGTACCTTAGCGTCGGTGGCAAAGAATCATTACAAAATAGGATCAGAACGTCTTTGATCATGCAGTTGAGATCGAATGCGAAATATCCTGTATATAAAAGAAAAGAAAGTATTTGGAGGGTGGGATTGGTGGCTGGAACTATAAATGAATTCTATAGGCTGATGATGCACGATTTCAACCTCGAGTATGCAGTTTCTACCGGGTTTCTTTATTCTTCAAACAATTGCTTTAGAAACAAAATAAGGATCCTAATCTACCTAAGTTATTCCAGGGGCCCTGTTCAAAATTCTGGCCACCTTATTTCAATAGTTTTATAATTATTTGTAGCACAGTTGGTATAATCATTCTCAGGTGGAAATAACGCCCCCCATAGCCTTAGTTGCTTTGAAAAAACAATTTCAGTCAAGTATTATTATACAATATTAACTACCATTTCACTATAATACTAGCTGAGACTGTTCTGATGTATGAATATTAAATTTACGATTAAAATGTGTATTTTTCACATTTGTATTATCTTAATAGATATGAACCACGTATCATAATTTCCTAAACATATCAACTGTCTTTATCATAACGGCAGTGTTTTGGTTGAGTCTAAATTTGTCTAGGAAATATTTTAATGGTAGGTAATGATATACATAATATATAATAAAAGCAAGGCAATTGTCTCTTATCGTGTTTTATGTCTTCACTAATTCGAACTGTAGATTGTGAAAGTCATTAACAGCCTGATTGAACCATATTTTACTTGATCATGCACCGAAATTAGATAATAAATAAGGAGCTTTGGTGTTAAGCAGTACACACCACACGTTGGTGACGCGCGGAAAAACCTTAAAATAATTTAAACATTTCCACGTGGTCGTTATTTTTAATCCCCTTATAATATCGAGGCAAGCTAATGTTTAGTACGAACTAATTAATTTTAGTCTATCAGTCACCCCCACAGATCCACGCGAAGTGCTAAAAATAGCTCAGGTTACCCTCTTAGTTGATTTCAAGCTGCGATGCTGAGGCCATTCTGCTGGTGGGTGCCTTAGCAAAAACGATCGATACTTGAATCTACCTAGGCTGTCAGACACGCACATGCCAGCATACGCTCCCTAATAAGTCGGCATCTTTATTAATTTATCGCTTTGGAATTAGCTCAAGCGGAATAAAAATGTGCAGATTGCTGAAAAATGTGGTATTTTCATTATTTTAACTACAAAGTATGGCAATCCAGCTTAGTTTTGCAAGGAAACACAAAGGACAGTAATAAAGTCCTTTTCCCTACCACTCTAACAACGGTGTGTGTAAATATTCAAACATTCTGTTACTAAGGACAATTCAATGGTTTTGTTATGTTTCGACGTGGTAAAAACGCCTACTTGGGTTCGAATCCCGTTAACAGGGAAGAAAATTATGGGTTTGTTTGATCAATTTAGTCGGTCTGGGAAAAGGACTGCATGTTCCCCTGAAACTGGTTTTTCATCCACTAAAACATGTAACCCGACCAGAGAATAAACGCTATTTTCAAATATGTACACTAATACCTCATAAGCTTGGTTGCTTAAAGAAACCCAAGATAGCTGTATGGGAAAACATTTCACCTACAGGGCTGTCCTTCGAATTACGTCCGTTCTGCAACCATACAAGTCTCCCAGCATCTGCCATTGTTCATAATATCTTTGAAAAGTGCTATTTTATTTTTCCGTCTCATTTTGTCTTGTGATTTTCATTACGTGGAACTATTTCATAAAGAGGGTGGGGAACCCTTATGAAGGACAGTATTCTGTCCAAATTTGGTGCTTAAGTTATGCTGGTGGCTAGGCACGTTGTCACATTGAAGCATCGAGGAGTTTAATTGCTACTGCTCTGGTGGCTTCCTTCTAATTGTACCACTAAAATTTTATTATATTGTAAGGTTGAAAGGCACTTAGGACATTTATCACTTTTGGCAGATCTTTTCGTGTTTTTAAATTCTCCTCGAAAAATTCAGAAACTTATTACCTTTATAGTATCGTTCCCAAATATTAGTTTAATCTAGTTCAAATATTTATTTTCCATATTCATGATTGCAATGAAAAATTTAATGCGAGTGTCTTGTTCGTGACGTTGACATAATGAAATGCCACACGAAACAACCAAAACCACAGAAACCCCAGCTTCAAGCAGACTTTTGGAAAGTCAAATTGTTTTAGGAATTACTTTATGGTTATTTGAAAAATCACGGTTACAGCGTACACAATTATAAAATATTATAAGTTTTTGATAAATTACTACGATACATTTGATCTAATGCAATAAATACATCGTCAGCGGTGATAACGACATGAAGAAAGACTATCCGATCGCATGCGAAAACCTCAAGATCCGCTATTTAGATCCGTTGGGAGGGAGAGTATCCTGCTTCTAATCCATAGCTTAATTAAGTGAGATTCTAGAGGTGCGCCTATTAGGGTAACTGTGATAGGTTCATTTCAATAAAGAAGAAAAGGATGACCCCTTTTCGACTCGCCTGTTGAAGAAAACATTGACCTTTTGACCCTGGCACTTAGCTCCAATGACTCGTTTCTACACGCAGAGAAGAGATACCTGATATTCCGTAGAACTTTGTTTTTGGCGGCCATATTGGAATTTTATAACTCTTGGTAGACCTTAAATTTCATTTCGCGGCACTCTTCCTTTCTTCTGATGATGTCAATCTTGAAATTACCATTCGTGACATGTGTAAAGGGGTAGAAGTCAATTGCTCTCGGATTAAATTTTAATCCCTCCGTTTTGGCAAAATAAAGCTAATCCGACTTATCAATTGTGTTCAGATGTTACTTGCAAACCCCGTGAGATGAACAGACTAATTTCACTCAGCGACCAGTTTGCATTTTCAGACAATTGAAATTTTCATTGAATTCGCTAAAACTGTCGACATAGCAGTTAAAATTATTTGGCCAAAAATTCATGTTGTGGACTTAACCAGCGAAATACAACGATCAGGATTCGGAAATCGGTAAATGGCTTCGTATTGTTTTTTGGATGATGTTTTTAGAACTAGTAGAGGATAGGAACTTTTTCGAGTTCAAACTTGACGAAATTCAACCGAGTAATTCTCGAATAATTATGTTGGTTAATTATTTACTAAATATGTATGCAGATGAAGACTCCAAATTTCCTCCCGTCGCGTAGGTAAAAATGTTTGACTGACAACTAATGCTTGTGAGTGTTCCAACAGTTATTCTAATGAGAAGTTCATTCATTCTTTGTTTATTAATGGAATTATTGAATACAAACAGAAATCTAGGTTGTATACAAATTCAGAGCTGTTAAAACTAAAAAAATGATTATATTTTTTAATAAAAATTTAATTTATGGTATTGTGTATGCACATAGATATTACAAATGAATAGCAGTATGTTTATTCTTTGGGTTTTACTCACGTAAAAAAACCTATAAATTATTTACTCCATCAAAGAACTGTCATTTTGGCAGAATTCAATTGGCTAGTCAGATTAAGGTGCCATGTGGGAGCTGAATTCCAGGGCCCTGTTCAAAGTTCTGGCCACCTCGTTTTAATAGTGATCTACAATTCTGAATCTTCCAAACGTGGCATTCAACAGTAAAAGAAAACTTAATGAATTGCTTTTGTATCCGTTTAATTTTGAAATTAATATTAGTAGTGGCATTTGATGCAAGAAAGCAAGTGTATGAGCTTATGCAGCATCAGCCAACAAAAAAAAAAAAAACACCATTCCCTCCAAATGCCTGTCCAGTTCCTCCTTAAATTTATTCAACCTATCAACTTCCACAACGACAGATGGAAGTTTGTTCCAGCAATTAACCACCCGCTGGCTAAAGGCAAATTTCCGCACATCTATTCTACATCTGTCTTTTCTTAATTTGAATTTATGCCCCCTTAGGTTCGTAATCTGAACAAGTGGAAGGATCCCATTAAAATTCAGCGTGCTCAACCCACTCAAGGCCTTATACACCTCAATCAGATCACCGCGCAGGTGCCTAGTCTCCAGCCACTGCAATTTGCAGAACTTAAGCCTCTCATGGTAAGAGGATCCCTTCATTCCCCTCAATCTTGTTGCTCTTCTCTGTACACGCTCAAGTAAATCTACATCCTTCCTAAAATGAGGCCTCCAGACCTGTACGCAGTACTCAAGGCGTGGCCTGACCATTGCCTTATACAGAGGGATAATCACCTCCTTTTCCCTGCTAGCAAAATTCCTATATATCATTGACAAAACCCCATGACCTGCCCTGGCAGCCTGTCTGCATTGCTCAGAAAACTTCATATCTGACTGCACAATTACTCCCAGGTCTTTTTTTTTTATTTTCTACCACCTTAAGTGTAGTAGCACACAGTTGGTACGTTTCTCTGGGGTTACTTCTACCCATATGCAGTACTTTGCATTTGTCAAGGTTAAACTTCAATTGCCACTTCTTAGCGAAGATCTTTCGTATTACATCTGATCTACATCTCCAGAGCTTAAAAATTGCAGTCTGATGTAATATTTGAATCCATTATGTTAAAATAAATTAGGATGTCAAATTTCATTTAAAAATTTACGAAATTATATTTAAAAATGAAAAGAAAAAGTTCAGTGTACTTTAATTACCATAAATAGAATTAAATTTGTTATTAATTTATAATTACATTTATATTAATAAGAAAATTTCCACTCCATTCAACTTGCAGAGCTGTTTTTGAAATACAAATCAATACAATTAATTAATATTTTATAATTAAAGTGAATTATACGGCTGTGACAACTTATTAATGAAGTTTCTTGTATTCTAATAAACTTCATGGCTATGGAAATGTGAATATTTGGAAGTAACGATTATGTAATTTTTTTATCGGATACGATAAATTAGAGTAATTTAAGTTTTCAGCAGCTTGGTAATGTGTTGAAAGAATTGCACATTTCGAAATCTAATGCTCAGAAGGTAAAAAATAACAAATGTTTCTCACTTATACCGTGACGCTGAACTTGTAATAAATTAAGCAAAATAATCAAGAAATGTTGCTGTAATTAGTTCGTATGCAACAAGAATATTTAGTGGATTGTCCACAATGACGTTCTTTAAAAGAGTCGAAAAATCAGTCGTTTGTTGCACGAGTCTCGTGGAATGCAGATGGTATACGTAAAATGGATATTTGATTAATTGCAGATTATTACATAACAGATTCTTATTAATGTTGATCTGAATTAAATTATGAAACCACTGCATTCTATTGAGAAAGATCATTTGGGGAAAATTGGTAATTTTGAGGGGCACTTGAAACTTTCTGCGAACTAGCGACCTTTTTTTTCCTTCGATTTATTATAGTTGACAGTCGGGAACGTAAGACTTTTCAGACGGTGGTGGATATATGTCCGTTGTCCAAGCAGCCTCCCTTGAGAGTGGTAGAAAAGACAAGTGGGGAAGAATGCATTTTCTAGTTCCGTATTACCTGTACTGATGACCATCGGTTTCTGTTGATTTAGTGCGCGTGCGCAACAGCCTGTATAGGAATTCTAAATCAATGACGTGCATTATCTAACCCAGGAAGGATCGCCAGTCTCCGCTTGCAATAAAGCCAACGTCAGAGCAGCGGCAGACAATCAGTGACAAGCTGGTGGAATGCAACTCCATCGGAGATGTTCTAGCAGTGCGTGCATGTAATAACAACCAGCAGCCTTCGCTGCTACTAGTGCCATCGAGTGAGTGCATCTGGCATTACCCGATAAAGACGGGAACCTGGTAACTACTGTACGATATCTAACATCACCTTAGCAGCAGCAGGGGCGACCACATACGAGAACCAACAGATCGTACAACGGCAAAGGCGTAACTTCGCTTGTTTCAAAGCGCGAAGGAAACCGCCACTATTACTGTGTCGAACGCCTGCTTCCACTGCTGACAGATGAACGAACAAGCTTGCTGCTTGCGGCTGCCGCTCAGCTTCACCGATGGCAGTAGTCGGGAGTGGCGGGCAGACCGTGTGTCACCAGGTGCAAGAGAGGAACAACCTATTACATAAGGCGGTCTCGAGAGAGATTCCGATTTCTTCGCTGAGTCCAATCGCTACAGACCAGCTCCATACCAAAGCATCGGCGTGTCAAAAACAAAATAATGTCAAAGTTGAACGAGGTCACAAATCTGCGTCCCGTAGAGGGGTAACGGGAGTCGTGCACCCACGACTTAGCTTGTGGGGAACTCCTATGACAAAGCATCGTCACCGAGATCCGAGGTACCGGAAGCTGCGATTCATGGTGAATAACTTTTTGGAAAGGCCACGCGGATGGAAAGCAGTGGCTTACCACATGTTCGTGTAAGTACTCCAACCTTCTGTCATTGTATTCTTGTCGCTTGCTTTTCGAGATCATTCCTAAAATTTAATTTATAAATGTGAAATAGTAGCAGTTTAATTTTTTTTGGCATCGAGTGATTATTTAAAAATATTTTTATAACTATATACGAATAAACAGTTTGCACTATCCCTTTCATCACAAGATTTCAAAAAGTTTAGTTTTATGGACATTTTAAACATTTAATCCATTTCCAATTGCTTTAAACTGAGTTCAAACAGTTTAAATATTTCAGGAAAGTTCAAATAACCTAACTCAAATGTAAAATTAAACTTGGTGTGGTCAGCTAATGATGCAACAAAATTAATCACAATTATATCACGTATAAGAAATTCTTATACGTGATATAAGTGTTTAATTTTGTTTATCTTCATTAACGTTTCTGTTGCAGCATCTTTTGCTACTAAGTGACTTGTGGAGTTCATATACAAACGTTTCATTATTATTTCTACTAACTTTATCAGATAAGACTCACGATTGAGTATTTTAATTGCAAAAATAGGTAGGTCATTTTTATCATTGTCTTAGTTTACATTCTTTTTATCATTTAAACGTCCTCTTGGTCCATATGCATTTCCTCCCTTCTGTTTACGATATCCTCACCTTTTTTATAACTCACTACCTGTCTGTCCGTCTCTTTCTAGTGGCACGTTGATTTATTTCGGTACTATCTGCCCTATTTCATCAGCTAGAATACACTTATAAATTCCTGTGTGAAGGACCTATTCTAAGTGGAAGAAAAACATCAACAAACAAACCACGAGACGTCAATCATAACGAAGAGAAATTCAAGGTCAGTGAGTTTCAGGCGATATTCTGTGGAAGCCTTCTGTATTCGTGAAACTTTTGCTCTCAAACTATAAAGAGAAAATGAGGTTGACTGAGTAGTCACTTGATGATGAGGAAATGGAGTGGTAACCAGAAACCATTTGTCGAAAGTCATCATAGACGTAAAGGAAATGCCAAGTAGTAAAGACCCGGCAGTGGGCAGACCGATGCCACAGTCTTCGTACCTCCTACGCTAATGTCGCTGCTCACCCAGCAACAAAATGCGTAGGTTAATTTCCACATTTGTGATAGAAGTAAAAGGCAGTCGAGCCATGGGAGGACCACTCACCTTCCTAATGCATTAGGAATCAGCAGTTCCTGCCCTTCTGCCTTCAAAACACGGCAGTGGAGCAGTCCTCGCATTATCATGGTCGGGCAAATCATAGACACTAGAAATTTCCGGGGATCAATATCACAGGCACGAGCTGTTATTAGAATAGCTTACTCTATTGAGGCAACAAACCTTAAGTTCTTCTGCTTGTGATGATATTCAACCATAATATTATTTCTATTAAGAATTTTTAACCGTCTTATTCATTTGACGTCATTCATATACTTCCTTTTCTTTCACAATTACTTCAATTTTCTTCTAGTCCAGCATTCTAAGCCTAAACTGAATCAGTTTAAATAAGTACTCTACTCATGTTTTTCTTTTAATATTAGTGACGTATAGTGCAAAGAAGCCATAGGAGTTTGCTGTACTATCAAAATAAATAACAATAATGTGAAAAAGAAAACAAGAAAGTGTTTTCTTCCTCACGGCGGAAACTGCAGGCTATCTTTATATTTTCTCAAGCAGTCAATCTCAACTCTCCTGGGAGAGAACTTATTCCAGTATTTAGCAATTCGCTGGCCTGAAAGAAATCTTCCTATAATCTAGGCTAAAAATCAGGCTTCCTTGCACCATATGCCTAATAAATCTTTCTCCATAATCGGAATTTATGGCCCCTAGTTCTGAAATAATTTGTAACAGTGAAAATTTTATCTTTTTTGTTTTTAGGGTTTAAGTTCATTGCCGAGATAGATATCCATTTTGAAAGCCTATATAATGAAATCGGTGGAGGTTTCTTTAAATGAATAAATTCTGTTTATACTCCGGCACGACCCTCGTAAGGTCAGAGAAATTTGAGTAAATATTCCGTTTTGTATCGTTTAAACAATTCCTGTTTCATCTTTAACGTAATACAAGATTTCCATAAAGGAATTTCAGTATTTAAAGTTTTATTAAATGGTACATAAGATGGAAAAACAAAGAAAATTGTGATATGAACTTTAATTAAGTCTTATTTTTGCTGTGTTATTTCGATACGGGCTGCGTTTCTAGCTCGACAGGCATCCAATCCAATATATAATAATAATTCATAAATAGAAAGGTCATAAAGTTAGAATCCATTTTAGTGACAATGTCTTTATTTCAATACGAGTATAATAGTCATTCAAGTGTCGAAGAACAAAGTTAACTGTTTTTTTTTTGCTCATTTAATAAATTTCTACACCTGAAATTGAGAATTTACCCTCACTTATAACTGAATAAAATACCCATCTCCGATAAATAACAGAATATTTAATAAAATGTTTATTTAAAAAATAAATATGGAATATTTAATCAAATGATAACAAAAATATTGAATAAAAACTTTGAAGTTATAATTTCAGTGTATTTTATGTTATTTTAAATTTATAGTTTTACCTTGTTTGTAGTATTTTATATATATTTAAATATTCTTTCATTTATCGAGTTTCTTCCCTAAGCTTATTTGAACAGCAATAGGGAGAAACGTTCTCCCTATTGCTGCTGATTATTCTTTAAGCTTGTCATCTTTTCTCTAACTTCAAATTTCATAAAACTTCCATTTCAAAAGCTGGATTTCATCTACGTCCTGTCTCCATTCGTTAGAAGTAGCTTTGGCAAAAAAGCTACTTTTTTCTTGCACTGTACTTTGTATTGTGTCTCCATCAAGGCACAATGAGGATATGAACTATATTCAGTTGCATCAAGTTTGATCAATGAATAATTCAGATAATTGAAAACTTTATTAAAAGCAAAATACGGTATTTAAATTTCAATACATTGAAACTGAATATAAATGTACCTGAAACCAAGAAATGGACCTTAATTACTGAGCACGTGAATTGTAAGTAAATATAGAAGAACCAAAAGTTTTTTGAGCAGTCACAGAACATGGACTGCTGATGATGCAGTGGTACCACATGATTGTGGTTTCAGAGGAATTATTTCAGCATTACCGTACTCCTATATCACTGCAAGATTCCACTGATGATCAAAATGCTCTTCCTAAATCCTTTTTTTTTTAAAGGAGGAAAGTCTCGCTTTGTTCCTATTTTATCCATTATGGGTAGTGTAGTTGTTATCCTACTTTTCAGAAATAGGATTCCAAATGAGATTATAATGAGAGAAGTGATAACCGAATCATTAAACTATTAATTTAAGTATTTTAATATCTACTTCAATCGATGGTCACCAATAAAGAGCTCACTTAAGAGGCTCTTTCTCTAATCTCACTAATTTATCCACCTTGTAGATAATAATCTTGATAAGAGAAAATGGATTCCTTAATAGATTTCATGCATTTGATTCTAGTTTTCCGATATTTTCCTCTTTAAAAAAATTTCAATCCCTCGTTTGTTTTTTATTGAATCTCCTTGAAAAGCTGCTTGGCAATAAGCGTTCATCTTTGTCAGCTTCTAGTTCCACAGGGTTCGTTTAGGCCCGTCATCTGTTCTTGACTATTTTAAGATTTTTCCTCCAGATTATACCGGCATTCGCTAGTTATAACTCAACCTTATAAAAACATGGAAACTTAATTTCAATAAAATTAAAGACATCAATTATTAATACACAAAACAATTATTTTGTAACACAGCAGTCAAAAATTTGTTGAAAATCAGAATGTTACTGTTCTCCGTTATAATTTGGCCATTTTGCTGTGATGCGCAGCGTAAAGATTTTATTTTACAAAATAAAGAAATTTCTCTCTTACTTGAGATGCAGAGTCATTAATGTGCTCAAGTTTATTACTTAATGAAACTGGCTTTTAATGGCCAACTGTAAGCGACGTTTCTGTTAATAGGATTCCACTATAATTAAATGGTGATAGTAGTAACGTTGTGGGCCATTTACTTCTGATTATGTTGCGAAATCCGATCAATAGAAATATCGCTTACAGTCAGTATCAAGGTAGATATTTTTTACGTTCTCTACATTTAGAAATGTAGAGTTTTTACACCATTTCGATGACCACACACACATAGATAATGTCAACTTTTGCTAATAGCTCCGTTGTGAAAATAGACAATACCAGATGACACGCGATAGGGAAAATAGATCGTCTCTGACACTGCCTGATTAATAAATAATCAATGATGATTTATATTGTACATGGTATAAAAGTTTAACTTATACTAAGTAGAAACTTTTGCTTATCTCGTCCTTAGTTCAGTTGGTTATTTGTTTTGATAGATTTTGGCCGTAATGCACAGTTCATATGACATGTTAATTAACATGGTCCTTATCGTATATCATGACTTTACATCAGATTTTCATGGACTGAAAAACCAGGAATAACTCATTGGAGCACGTCTACTTCCTTCACCTGATCAGCTAACTTAGTCTCGACAGGAGTACTACCATTTAGCAGAACATCTTAGGATTATCGAAGAAAACGTTTTCATACTAAATCATAACTAGAAAGTTTTTTCCATTTAAATTTTGTATAAACTGTTTCATTTTAATTGACCAATATGAAATTTTAGGCTCTCGCCTCAATCAATCATAGTTATCGTCAGTTTTTTAAAGGTTTACCTTGAAATAATTGGAAATAAACCAATTGTTATTATGCATTTCTAAACCATCAAACAACTCGAAGATTTGTTAAGGCTGGTCATAATGGAACCGGAGGTAAAACACGTGCATTTTTGATGGAAATATATTAATATACACAGAAGAAACCATAATGTTTTATTGTGCAGTCTCCATCTACATGACTACAAATATTGCTCAAATTTTCGTCCCTCTGAATCAACTTCGATTTGATTAATGAAATTATGAACAGTGGAGGAAAGCTGATTTTGGGACACATTCATTGTTTCTGTTGGGATCGCCTCTTCCGTTGTGGGACATCATTGGGATCATGTCTATATGCAGCGTTTTTGTTTAACTCCACAGCTAGTAATCAATAGGGTTAAAATCTGAACTCAGAGACAGCCCCCTCTGTTTCAAAAGCTCTATTGATGTTTTTTCCACCAAAATGTACTCTTAATAATGAAATAACTCTCCGGTGATATTCACCAGGGTGTTGCATTATTAATAAATAATGCTACTCCATTCTGTCTCAAATCCGGAACATTTTCCAATATATTCCCATATCCCAGTTTTTATTCACGGACACGGATATAGTAACGAAGTGTTCATTAAGTTACTTCCCAATGGTCCGGTTCTTTTATTAAATTCGATTCGAAACTGCACCGTACTGTTACCTTCTCATCATGCATTGGTTTATCAGTTATGCGTGTTAATAGCTCCAAGAAGATAAAAGTGGGCTTTGTCGGACCATGAAATGCAATCTAGGCATTATTGGCTAGATTGCGTTTTATGATCCTACGAAGTTGTTGCCCTCTGATCCATTCTGAGTCGGAACCAGTGAACTGTTGTAAACTTAAGAATTAACACTAGAAAGAATTGAACTGGAAAATTAAGTTTTGTTTCATGGCAGAAATTTCGGACCAACCGAGTGATTATAGGTTGGTCATATGAAGGCTTAAAAGAAGTCGCAAAGGAAAATATATTTTCATGTTAAATATAAACTTAAAGCAAAAATAACTTATTTGATAAGGACAAAATTATCGATGGCTAAAATCTGTGATAATAAAAGATACTGTTACCGGCTATCAGCACCTTAGCTGCAGACCACGAAATCAAGATATACGTAAAACTTTTCATGTAAGATCTGTAGCTAGATGTTATTTTTATTGAAACGCATTAATTCTTTTTTCAGTTATTAAAATTTCTAAATCGTATCTTCCGTAAGAGAGCTTCATCATCGATTTAAAGATGTCTAGAAATTAAAGTTTTTCTCAAAATGCGAAGCGGATTATACGAGTAATTACTAATATTTGCAATTATCGCTTTAAATGAGAAATTCTAGGTAAATTTACAATATTTAATGAATGCCAATGTTATAAATGAAGGCAGCGCTTATTAACTGAAATATGCAATAAATGTCACTTGATAATACACATAAGTAAATTCAGTTTTCTTTGAAAATTTTGCAACTTCAGTTATCGCACTATTTGCTCCTAGTTGAGCAAATGAGGGAAGGAAGCAAGCATCATTTGCCCCTACTAGTAGGAGCAAATGATGCAAGCTTATATAGTCAGCCAAAAAATAAAACTACACACTTCACGCATCCATACCCTCCAAGAATTTGTCTAGTTCTTCCTTGGATTTATTCAAACCATCCACTTCCATAACAACAGATGGAAGTTTGATCCAGCAATCAACCACCCACTAGCTGAAGGCAAAATTTCACACATCTTGCAACCACCCTTCCTTAATTTGAATTTATGTCCCCTCGTGTGTAGCCTTAGCAAGAATCCCATCAGCACTGAGCTTGCACAATCAGTTCAAAGCCTTAAATACCTCAATCAGATCACCATGCAGGTGCCTCATCTCCAGATGATGCAATTTGCAGAGCTGAATCCTCTAGATAAGAGTTCCTTTTATTTCCTTCACCAATCTGGTTGCCCTTCTCTGCACCCGTTCTAGTAGATTTACATCCATCCTAAAGTAAGGCCTCCAGACCTGTATACAATACTCTGCTAAATCGATTTTGTATTTATTTGGTACCGCCAGGTGGCCTAGGTGTTAGACGTGTGTGATTCAGCTCCTGCTTTATAGTGATTTTAAGTAGTTTTTAAATGGCATCTTTATAAAATCTATGTATTGGCATGTTCCATAGATGACTATCAAGCAACTCAGCTGGTTTTTATGAAGTCTTCATCAAGATAAGTACTATTTATTTAAGCTTAAACTTTTAGTCTGCAACGTTAGTATCTGAGCCTTTGTTTAGCATAGCTACAAACAGCAACGTTATTGACTTTTGACCTGAAATTCCTACCTTGACACAAAGCTGTTCGTGACCTTGACAGTGTTCCTGCTTAAAGTCCTGCAGCCCTCTAGCAATTTTGCAGTCCGCCACTCCCACGTCCGAACTGTTTTGTTATTTCTTCAGGCTTAATACTCTTCTCTTCGATCCCCTGCTGTGTCAATAACAGCTCACCTGCTTATTTGTTACATTCTTTTTGCTAATATTTAAAGCCATTCTCAACTCTTCAACATGCCACCCAAAGAAGCGGTTTCATGCAATGTCTGTCAAAAAACAGTACGGAATTGGGTTATCTGCAAGGGAATTTGCAGTATGGTTTTTTGTGATGCATGTTCATTAATAAAGAACTTTTCTAAATCCAGTAATTTAAAAAACAATTTCAGATGCCCTTCATGCAAAAGTACTAACAAGGGGAATGCAAACTTACAGTCTCCTAATCAGCATAAGCTGAATTCCCAAGATACCCCAACAGATGCTGATCTCCTTAGCAACGTTGACCATCCCTCGTCTTCCCCCGTCAAAATAGTACAATCTCCTAAGCCCTCAGACCATACAAGGAAGTCAACTAAAGATGCCTCCGCCCAAACGGATGACGCTTCCTCTCTGTCCCCCCTGCCTTCAACAGCCCCAAACAATGATCGCTCATCTGCCTCTCTGGAACATATGCTGAGGAAACAATTTAGAGAAAATGAAGATATTAAACAACATCTTTTTCGTATTGAAGATCAGCAATGTAAATTCTACCACTTGCTTCTCGAACTAAAGGCTATGGTCGAAAGCCATCCGGTGCCTCACCCTTCTTTTCATCAGACCTCTGCAGTTCCAGCCCTCAGCCCAGATGCTGAAGAATTCGTTCCAGAAAAAACAGCTCCGCGATACCAAAAATCAAGCTCTAGCTCTCTTTCTGTCCGAGAACACAATCGTGTTTCCTCGCAACGTGTTGACACAGGAAGACAACCTATATCCACCTCTATTAGTAATCAACAAAAACCAAGCAATTTGTACGTGCACTATCAAAATTATCGCACTGAGCAATATCCTGAAGTGCCTTCCCATAATGGCTTGCTTACAAACTCCCCAGGTTTTAAGTTTCCTCGCAAAAACAACAGAAATGCAAGCATAATAGGAACAAGAAATGTGCAGTCTTGTATTAAAATTAGAAACAGAAATAGTTCGACGCTTAGAAATAATAACATTTTTATTAGCAGGCTAGACCCGAATACTACTTCCCAGCAGATGGACCAACTACTATTAGAGTTAGAAATTCCAGGTAGAGCGTTCAAAATAAGAACGAAACATCCCACATATTCATCATTTAGAATTGAGCTAAAGGATTGTGACATACAACAATATCTAAATCCTGATATCTGGCCAAATGGTCTACTCATCATGCCATTTTATGGAGCTATTGGAGGATCGGTCAACAACCCTAGTGAAAAGTTACCAACTAATTCTCAATCTGCTGAATTCTCTGCATAGCTAGAGAATAATATTCCTAATTCTCATCTTAATCCATCATTTAACTTGCCATCCAATACATCTGTTTGCAAACATCCTTCTAACACAAATATCCATCTCAGCATTTTTCTTCAAAATGTAAGAAGCATAAAAAATAAACTATCTACGCTTATTTCATTAATGGTTGAAGAATCGCATGACATCATATGTTTAGTTGAAACGTGGATGCAGGAATCTTTACAAGATGTCTTCCTACTGCCGAAGAATCTCAGCTACACGCCATTCATGACATCAAGAATTAATCGTAGAGGTGGTGGGGCAGCAATAATTTTAAAATCCAAATTTAAAGTTTTGAACACATACAACTCTAATACTTTCAACTTTGAAGGAATTTCCCTACTAATTCAAGTTAAGGAATCTCTGCTTCAAATTTATAATATTTATATTCCGCCTGGACCTACTGATGACATCATTAATGAAGTAATAACCTGGATCACCACTGTTCTTAAGCCTCAAACTAACATCATTATAATGGGCGACTTTAACCTTCCCCTGCCCAAATATAATCTACAAATGAAGCTGCTGTCTGACTCATTTTTAGTTCTAGGAGCAAACAAAATCAATGTCCCTGTTACAAGAGGTAATCAAGCGCTTGATCTTGTATACTCTAACTTTCCACTGCATGAAAAACTTAGTACGAACATTACATTTCAATCTGACCACAAAAGTATAGAACTGCAAGCAACAATTTGCTGCAGGAATCCTCGCCCCCTTCTGGAAATCACTAAAAGAATATCATCAATTAAATTCCTTCAGAAAGAAAAGTTTTTGCAGCTCTTAAAATACTACCCATGGGATTCTCTCAAAAATATTCCTATACAGGACGCCACCTTTCTTCTTATAAAATGGCTGAATCAACTGAAAACAGAGTCGGCATCCAAACTTGTTAGAATATCTTCTCACTCCAAACCTTGGTTCCAATCCCACCTGAAACCATACTTTAAAAGTAAGCAAAAATACCACAGGCAGTGGAAGAAATACGGCACTTCATCAGCACACATAAAATATAAAAAGAGCAGAGCTTTGTTTCAACTCAAAAAAATTCAGTCATACAAAAATTATGTTATGTCCACGCTAAAGCACAATAAAAGAGCACTTTCTACAAAAACAACAGCTACCTTACAGCATGATCTAGTTGTTGAATGGATAAGATGCAATATGAAAACAAGCAGATCTGACATTTTCACTGAAGGTATACAAAACAGATTTATAGCATTTAATTCCTATGAACAAGCAGACAAAGTGCAACATGTGTCTCCGGATCAAGCCCTGCTAGTTAGCCAACTTGTGAACAAAAATACAGTTCAGCATGCAGTTAACCAAATACGCCCTGATAGTAGTGAAGGCCCTGACGGCATCCCTGGTTTTATTATTAGATTGTCCAGCGTATACATCATTGATTCGTTAGTGCATATCATTTCCAGGTGCATCTGCCAGCCATTCCTTCCAAGACAGTGGAAAACTTTCAGGATTACGCTGATTCCTAAAAAAGCTTGCAGAAATAACCATTCCGGCCATCGACCAATTGCTGTTTCGTCAATAATCACTAAAATTATTGAAAAAATCATGCTCCCATATCTTCAACATGCAATCTTCGCCAAAGCACCTGTCAATATGCATTTTGGTCCCAGAGGGCGCTCCACAACAACAAGCCTAGCTGACACCATTGTACGCATCCAAACTGCATTTCAAGACAAGGCACAATGCGACGTATTTTATTTTGACATCAAAGGTGCTTTCGACAACATAGATCTCGAAAAAGCTTTTCAAATACTAAAAAATCACTTTCTCGTTGACGCAATGATTATTTCCTATCTTCAATACAGCCTAAATCGCAGACTTCTCCTCTTCCCCACTAATACTGACGATATTCTCGTCACAACCTCAACAGGCATTCCCCAAGGAGCCGTTCTCTCCAGTACAATATTTTCAGCATCTCTTCAACCACTTCTACAAGAAAATCCAAATCTACTGGCATATGCCGATGATTTAAAATTATTTATAACCTCCAAAGCCAGTGATGATATTCGCAAAGTTATCAATGATGCGAACTCACAGATTTGTGAAATCATCAAGTACCTGAAAGATCTCAATCTGAATATAAATGCAAGCAAATCTGCTCAAATTACTTATTCCCTTCAGAAACAACCCAACCACATAGAAATAAAAATTGCAGATGTCCCAATCCCAAATGTTTACGCTCACAAAGACCTTGGAGTTGTTTTTGATAAAAATCTCTCCTTTAATGCCCACTATTTATATGTTGCTCAAAAAATTCAAAAAGCAAAATGGTTAATCAAACAAGAAACAGCAGCGATTCAAGACAGAAAAACAGTCATTAAGCATGTTCAAAGATGCATCTTTCCCATTCTGTCCTATGCTTCCGAAATCTGGTCTGGTGCTCCCCAAGTAACCGTCAAGAAATTCCTTGCCCTGGAATATTGGGTTCTTAGATGGCTCAATAGGAAGCTTCGCTTTCCCCATACAATATCGAGGCAACAGCTTTATAAAAACCTAAAAACAAAGCCTCTGCAACAGATGATCAACGAGTCTGGAGTCATGCTTCTTGCAAAGATAATCTCCTCTGCATGCGATTCACCAAATTTAGGCAATATAATAGCTGCCCCCAACAGGGAAAATACAAGAAACCAGCGATTCAAATCCAGCCTCTCCAGGCTCAAACAAATGGACAGAATGTTCCCCAATGCATTTCTTCACCTCATAAATCATCACAACATTGATTCCAACAGGTTAATCAACTCTGCAGCCTACAGGAGTCAGATCTCCGATGAAATGAAGAAAAATAACCCAACCAGTAATGGCAGCTGAAAGCTAAATGCCCTGTTCTGCAATTTTTAAATTCATAACTAAAATTTCTAACCATTGTTAATATCTATATAAAACTTGCTATGTACATATACTTTATATCATTCCTTTGTATTCTTATCTGCCCCTAGCCATGTGCTGTGATGGGCTTGCTGTATTTGCAATAAATGAATATTTATTTATTTATTTATTAAGATGCGACCTAACCAAGTTTTGTAGCTGTATCACAAGTAAAATAAGAGAATTATTCACTTTACTTCTGATTTTAGTAATTTTGATTACCATTAAAATTCAAAGAATTCGTCATTTGTCACTCCCTTTGAAGAGTCCGAATCCCATCAGACACCGGATATACCTTAAATCGTGCACTGCAGCAGAGTAGTCTATGCACAAAGGGACTCAAAATAATCGAACAATTTGCAACTGGTGCTAAGCCTGGTACTTTAGTTGGCGAATAATAATAAACACACACACCTTTAACTTTAATTTTTCTTGGATGATTTTACTTATTAAACTCCTGATTTATGCAGGACTATTTCAGTTTTGGATAGTCATATCTGATGAATAAATAAATTATAGTGCGTCCGAAATGTAATGAGACAAATTCTAAACAAAACTGAATGTCTAGAAAAAAAATAAATTTGCAACAATCGTTCCATCATTTCTAAATTCGATTGATACAAAGAATTTGATGGGATTTATCAGTCTTACAGATACTGATTTATAATAGTGATTCCGAAAAAACCGTTAGAATTTCAAGGACTTACCTTTCTTTAAAAAGAAATTTCCTTTTATATACTACACAACCGGGACAAGAATAGTTTGAATTTGCATTACAACAGTTAACAATAGGCCTGGCCATGCATTTTGTGCAAGGAGTGCAAGTTCGATCTCGCAGTGTGCTTGCAAAAGTTACCGAAGGACCATATGACCCTCCCAACCATGCGATTTCAAATAGCGTTTTATGATTACAATTTTACTTTGGAAAATTGTGTTTGTGTCCGCACCTACTGTAGATAAAAGTAATGCATTTAATTTTCTATTTTTATAAAATAATAGAAGTGGAAATAAATTACATGCTAACTATTAATACGTAGTAAATATAATGCCAACTTCACCTCCTACTTTATTCTTACAGTATCCGGATAGTAACGGACAATTTATACTACCAGTTTTCCTTCCTACCTTCAGGCTGTTTACATTGCACCTCAATCAAGGAGAACGTGGAAATCCGGAAGTTTAAAGAGTCTTTATAAATTCTAAGTCTTGAGAATTAAGATTAGTTAACGAAAACAATAAATTGAAAATACGTATTGAAGAAAATTTCAAAAGGCGTCTGAGTCATTTTCAACCTGTCTTTGCCTTCGGATGTTCATCTTTCAAGAAATATCTCGAGAAGAAATCAAAGGACGATAGATCAAAAGATTGCTGAAGCCATTCAAAGTTCGAGTGAGGAGACAAAGAATATGGACAATGCTATTGTATTCGTTACCAAGAATATGAACCTGCAGTGCGAACTTTCTCCAAAGTACACAGTGGAAATCTCTTTGGCTTCGAAGTTTCTCTTACGAATTCTGTTTTATTTTCATGGTTCTGGAATCCTTTTAAAATCTGTCATTTTCTTTGTTCACAAAAATCCTTTACCATAGCATTTGCAATCTTATATTCCAAATATCCAATTAAATATAATCCAGAATGTTTCTATTGAAAAAAGGTATTGGTCATATTTCCGTTTTAAAAAACGATTTTTGTTTGTTTGTTCTTTTCCGATTGAAATTCCTTTCTTTGGAACAGTATAAAACAGATTTTTTCCCCAAACTAATCCGATCAGATTTTCGCATGCTAATCATTACAGAAGATTTTACCACTCATTTCTATAAAACTTCAGTCAACCTCAATATTTTTCTTTAAAGGTTCTGAATGGTACCCTTTTGTGGACCTGTACAAACATCATATTTCAGTTAATACGCCGATTCTTCAATCCAAAACGTACAGTGGATGATTGGTTGATTGTATCTTGACGGTAAAAATTAGGATGTTCCCACCCTTTGCCCGTTTTTCTCGATGAGAACCCGGTGTTTTTCCCTCCCGGAAATTAGTTTTCTGGATGGGAAAAATGATACAGTAGATTGAAGACATTAACGAGGTCTTGACTTCATGTGTCTGGCAAAAATACCCAGCAATAAAATGGCCAAAGTTTAATTTCTCTAATACTTTGTTAATGTAAATTTTGTAATATTCTAAATTTAGTAATCTTTCTTAAATTCAGGTTTTACTAAATAATGGTTGTTACAAGATCCACTTTCAATACATTGTCCAAGGGCACTGTGATTCAAACGGAAATGCCTGAGGCCATTTCCGGTGTGAGTCTTGAATTCGTCGTTTCTATAGCCTATGGGATGTAGTTTAAGATGGGTCTGGTAGACAAACCAAGTTCAACTGATGATTCTTTTCTTTGCGCCTGATGTAAGGAGTGTACCGATCTCAAATTAGAACTTGGTGAATTGAGAGAAGAATTTGAGTCCCTGAAGAAACGGGTGCTTGCCCTAGAAACAAAGATAACTGGTAGTTCGTAAGAACTCAAGTATCTTACGATGCATCCACCGATTCGTGACCCAGAACAGAAAAGTCAAGTATCATTAAGGATAGTATCATATCAAAAGTCAAGTATCATTAAGGATAGTATCATATCAAAAGTCAAGTATCATTAAGGATAACTCAAGGGTTCAGGGAAACTGCTACTTAAAGGGTAGAACAGATATAGCACGCGTTTATCTGATGATATAGGTCAAAGTAATGCTTGCACTCACTTTGAGAATTCTCGTTTGTTGCCACAACAGCAGATATTGCCAAGATGTTCTGAGGATGGCAAAGTTTAAAATAAGCGAGAAGATAAAGCAAGCCTAAATAACTTAAATGGGGGAGTATGTCAGCCTAGTAAACTATAGAAGAATACTTAATCTTATCTACAGTAATGTTAGCAGTGTTGTTAAAAAGCTGGCGAATTCGAACTCCTGGTGAGGAAAACTAATGCTGATATAATAGAGCTAACAAAAACGTGGTGCCACCAGGAAATTCGGAATGACGAGTTTCACCATGGTATCTATGATGTATTTAGGAAAGAAAAGGAACATAAAACAGGTGGCGAGGTCATACTTCTTATCAAAAGCAGCCTGAGCGCAAAAAGAGCTTTTGCTGAGTCAGAAGTTAAGCCTACCAGCATAGAATCTGTGGTGTGAGTTAGTTAGAAACAAAAATAGAGCGGGAATAATCTATAGAGAAGATTTTGAAGAGTATCCTCTACATGCAGATGGAATTGGCAAGCAAATGTGAATGTCTTATTATCGGAGACTTCAATCTGCTCTTAGTTTATTGGAATAAATGGTAGGGAAATTCACCATGGGAACCAAATTTTTAAGTAAACTAGATGATTATTATTTTCACCAGAATGTTAGAGAAAATACTAGGGATAAGAATATTCAAGAGTTCATTATTATTCAGAATCATATGATATCCCAGGGCTTAAAATACAGGAACCATTGGCAGGTAATGATCACGCAGTCGTTAGTTGAAGAAAGATGTTGCAGTAGTTCAAGGCACGAGTTTTAATTTCAGAAAGGGGAACTGACAGTTTAAGGTGCTACATAGCATCTATTAATTGGGCGGATTGCAAAGAGAGTACGAATGCATTAGAATTATGGACTATCTTAAAATAAATAATCAGAGAAGCTATATATATATATATATATATATATATATATATATATTTTGCATACCAGTAAGAAAATATAGCACGAGGAGGATGCCGAAATGGATGAATAAGCTGACCAGTGTAACAGAGCAAGGAAATAATTACAGAGCGATGGAAAGTATTAAAGCCTACAACAGCTGAAAGTTAATCTGTAATAGTACCACAGATAAGGTTAGAGGCCAAGGCTGCGTATAAGAAAGCACTGGCTAAGAGAGCAAAGAATGGGAAAAAAGGAGTTTCATATATGTGAATAAAAAGAAAATTAATCAATTCGGACCCTGGTATAAGGAGTGGGAAAGTCTTAAATAACCATTTAACGTTGATGAATTGAATAGGTACTTCGCATTGGAATTTACTGACGAAAGAACCTTCTTGCTGAGGAAAGGTTGTGCGAGTGGATCTGAGACATGAAATCAGCGATTTCGAAATTACAGATGACTGTGTTATACATATAAACCTTCGAAACTAAGGGCCAGTAAGGCTTCTGGAGTTGATTTCATATACCCACTAATTGAGGGAGACGGCTGAAGAGTATATTGAACCATGGAGGTTAATTATGAGGACATTATTGGAGTCGGAAGAGACTCCTTTGGATTGGAGAAGTGCGAACGTATCAACAATACGTAAAGGTGGTCTAAGAGTGAAGACAATAAATGCAGACCAGTTGGTCTGACTTGAGTAGTAGGGAAAATCTTGGAGGCAATAATTAAGAGTGCAGTCAACGTTTAGATAGAAATGGCATTCTGAAGGACACACACATGGTTTTGTTAAGGGAAAATCGTGTTTAACTAACGTAGTAAGCTATTTTGACAGCTCCTCATGAGTTCAATGTAGGAAACAATTTTCACATTGTTTATTTGTATTTTAGCAAGGGATTTGACTCAATTACTCATGAGTGGTTACTGTATAAAGCTGAAACACGTTAGGATTATATACTGGAAATATTCCAAGATAGACCAGGGTGACTGCAGTGCAGAAGGTGGCGATTAATTGATATTCTTCAGATTGGTGTAACGTCAGAAGTGCGATCCCAAGGATCGGTTTTGGACTACTGTTGCTTCTGATTTTCATAAACGACAACGAAAGGGGCGGGATGTCAAAATTTGCAGAAGATTTAAAGATTGGGAAAGTCCTTAATGATGATCAGGGCCAAGCAGCGCTCTTTTAGGATGACTTGAACAGGCTTCAAGAATGGTCAGAAAAGTGGCAGTGCTTTAATGTGGCAAAATACACTTACACTTGGGAATAGCAATTCCAAAATAACTCCCCTCATTGGGGTTGAATTAAACTGAAGCTACGATACGGGCAGATATAAGTTCTCTGAGCAGTATAAACAGGCGCCAGGAATGGCCATGGTGTCCTTTCGCTGATTTATCGAACACTGTTCTGTAGAGAGAGAGAAGGAAGTCGTGGTCCCGCTGTATAAGCAATTGTAAGCCCGCATTTGGTAAACTGTCTAAATATGGAGACCTCATCTGAAAGAAACACTGATCTTCTTGAAACATTCCAAAGACGGCAACTCGAATAGCGAGTTCGGTAAACTGGTGACCGTACGAGGTGAAGACTTAGATCATGTGGCAATAGTGCTTGGCACCTCTACGGGGGGGACTTCATTGAAATTTATGTTTCTGAGAGGAAAGGGGTTAAATGAATGAAGGCGGAATTTTCACTTTTATAAATAATTCCATAACTAGGGGCTAATAAAATCAAATTATAGAGGTTTAGACTATATTGTAGGAAATTCTTTTAGCCAGTGAGTTGTTGATTAGTGGAACAAGTTGCCTACGCAGGTAGTTGAAGGTGTGAAGGAATTCAATGATCAACTGGACAGTTACCTACGTGAGGAGGGGAGCGCATAATTTGTAATGCGTTTTACAGCATTCTTGTTTTATCCCCCGTGCATTTTATCTTTAGTTCATATTTTATCGGCTTTAAGTTTTCTGTTTGTCACCCTACTGTGAAATTTATTTTTCCCACATGAGAAAAGTATAAATTTAGCAATTAAATGCATCACTTTAGCTGCCTATAAGTGGCATCGCTCAGGGATGAAATCTGGGATAGACAGCATCTCTAGACTACACAAAAACGGAAGACAAGATCACTTCTAAAAAGTGGTACTTCTGAATTCTAAAACTATTTAAACGATTGATGACATTCGAAATAATCGGAGAATATTCTGTTGATCAGCTGGCATCAGTTGTGAAGGTCAGCATAGCTAGTACAGAGCAGATATTTCACGAAGAGGTAAAACTTATAATAGTCAGCTTCTTTTCCTGGAACAGACCAAACTTTCATGCAGTTTTGGGTAAGTTTCTACAGAAACAATAAGGATATAATATTTTCTTTACCCATCGAAACGAACCACTTCAACTCCAAGTGGACCAGCATGGATTCTGTCAGCAGTTAATGGAAAGCGTTTATTGTGATTCAAAACGTATAATCTCCATTGATTTTCTTGTTTATGTTAATTACTATTGTAAGTTATTAAAGGATAAGGAAATATTCTCAAGACGTAGAGATCAATAGTTGAAGGCAGAAAAAAATAATGACGATGCCATTGAAGTAATTATCTTTCCAACAACCACAAAGTTTCTTCAAAATAAAGACATCTTTAAGTCAACAAAAACACTACAGAAGTGCTTACGTAAATAGAAAGACTATTTCGAGGTAACATGAATGCTTAATTCATACTCCAACATATTGTCATTAATCGCATTTAGTGGTTACGTGAGCTCGAACCACTGTCAACTTAAGCGCCTTCACCCGGTTGTATCAGGCTTGTATTATTTTCAAGATAGTTAAGTAAAATCAACTTTTACATTGACGAAGTACTTTTTAAATTGATTAAAAAGTTTTTTTGAATGGATTTAACAGTTCTATGAATCAAGTTAAATGAATGTAAAGCTCCCCACAAACGGTGTCCAATGCAACTGAAGTTTTGCATTTTCATCACTGAGGTCTATCTTTGACTTTAGGTCCTGTCCTTTGTTTTTGAGTCCAGGCGAATCCGGGCCTTTTTCACTTTGTGTGGGGAGGAAGGTGACGATACCACTTTGCTACACGCGCACACAAGAAGTCCAGGCACTGACTGTTTAAAGATAACTATTAACGGTGTGAATACCAATAAAGCTTAGACGGTACTCACCTTGATTGAACTGCTTATTTACATGAAGTTGGAATGGAAATGAAGTTTAGGTTGAAGTTTAAAATACGTTGAAATAAGTTAATTGAATGAATACGGAATTGTTAAAACTTGCTCAAGGAAGTAGAAGTGCTCTACTTCGTCCCTGGTTGTCACTTGAAAAATTTAAAATAATATGAAATAAGCGAGGCCAATAGTCACACGAACGACTTTCGTGTTAAACGTCATCGGTTGGCAATGAGAGGAAAGAAGGAAACTGTGTATATAAAGAATTTCTATGTTCCCATAATTGATTTTGCGACATGTGGGAACCTTATATGCGTAAGATTCCAGACCGGGGAGAGGTTGGTAGGTAGTTTCGTATTTAGGACGTTAAGTGTAGTGTTATGGCGTTGTGTTGTGTTACACCATTGTATGACAAGTGCTTCGTGTTGGAAGATTTTCTAACTAGATCTTAATTTAATAAATGTAATGGCCGAATCGACTAGGGGGTTGTGGGAATGTACACGTTGTGTAAGTTCGGTGCTGGTTTGATTAGTTCTGAAGCTGTTCTAATGGTAATAAGCACGCGTATTGGAAGTTTTGGTGGAACCGTATTTTGTGGTAGTGCTCTCGATGTAGCGTGCGTTACAACCGGGTTGGCATTTAATTAAATATATTATGTTATTGATGTTGCTTATTGGATATTTGTGTGTCTCTTTATATGTATTAAGGGAGGTGCGATTAGCTAAAGTGTTGTCGTTCATTAGGAGTTCACGTAAGGCTTGTAATGTGAAGGGTAAATGTACGTTGGTGTATAAAGAAACGACATCGAAGGAGGCTAACGATGTCTTCACTAGAAATTATAGCAGAATTTATTTGTTCGAAAGCTTGGTTGGTGTTGCTGACCTTAAGTTTTGAAAATCTCATAAGGGGTGATATGATTTTAATTAAAAAAGTGGATAGGTTGGAAAAAGCGGATTTGTTGAAAGAAACTATTGGTCGTAGGGGGGTGGCCGGGTTTGTGTAATTTGGTAATGCCGAACATGTGTGGAAGGATGTTTCTGCGTATCCCAATTTGTTGTAACGTGTGCAGGTTGACTTCTTTATTAGATCTTAATCTTCTCAAAATACCGTCGAGTTTATTCTTTAATCTGGAGATAAACAGAGCCACCGTTTATAATCTCTTTATTAAATTCAATACAATACAGTTTCCTTCTTTCCTATCACTGCCAACCGATGACGTTTAATACGAAAGTCGCTCGCGTGACACTTCTACTTCCTTGAGCAAATTTTAACAATTCCGTATTCATCCAATTAACTTATTTCAACGTATTTTAAACTTCAACCTAAACTTCATTTCCATCACAACTTCGTGTAAATAAGCAGTTCAATCAAGGTGAGTACCGTCTTTTAAGTTTTATTGCTATTCACACCATTAAGAGAAGAAACGCCTAAAAGTGTAATCCCTGTTCTAATTGACTGAGTAGGCCTACTTAACTAAAATGATATACACGTGATGCATTTACTTCTGAATTCGAACTTATACATTCAAACTGCGCATTCGCCACGAAAATAAGCCTTTGCTGTTTTTAAGTGAGTATTGACAATAAAATTAACACTTCTCTTGACGCGCGACTGTTTCGCATAAACTTTTTTTTTGTTTAAAATTCACCCATATCTTGTCAATCGCACAAAAAAGGGGACACACTTTAGCCATTCAGTGAACATCTTGCATTTATGATAACCCTTCTAAAAGTAATCGAGGCTTCTATTTACAACAAACTTTGGCACTGTTTTAAGCTTTCATTTGATTAGTGATTGACAAAATGACCTTCGTCAGTGCCAATCCGAAGTGGATTATCTTATTCATGTAACTTTGTCCACAGTTAAATTCCAAACTTTCCGAAATATCTTTTAAAATCGTGCTGGCATGGTCTTAATGATCGAATTATTATGCAGTGGAGTTCGATTTATAAGTATACCGTATTTATTATTATAACTATAGTTATACCACAGTTGGATTTATCCGGGGGAAACACACGTTACCCTAAATTGGTCATAGCACATTTGAAAATTTATTTTATTTTTAAATTTCTCCTTTTTATTATTAAATGAAAGTACACAAAAGTTACTTTATCTTGTGACATAATGTAAGCCGAGATAATGTTCAAATATTGATTTCCACACCTACTTTGATTACAGTGGCTTTATCATCATGAAATAACAGGAATGGAAAAACTATCCTGAGACGATAAAAGGCGTCACACCCGCTTTGCGCAAATCGATAACTTCCGTTTTATATAAAAGACCATGTACAGAAAACAAATGACATTTGAATTTTCAAATAATATTCGAGGATGCCTAAAAACATTCAATTTTTGTGCTCAATAATTATTATTAGAGTTAAAACTTTTTATAAATTTCCTGTTTCAGTCGTAATTGGTATCAATATATGTTTTTCTCTATTTAATCAATGTTTTTTTTTTTTTGTAAAATCCATTAGCTTCCTGAATTCTTGCAGCAGTGCAGTTATTTCAATTGTTTATCCTTTGCAATCATTCAATTTGTACACTCTCCTCCAAAAGGTATTCGGACATCCACATTCGAAGTGACCTGCCAATGATATTGTCATGAAATTGAAGCATGGCGGTACCACTGTCCAGCAGCTCTGCCACCCTCCCAGCAGCGGGAGGGTTGCAGCACGTAAGCCCCAAACATCAACTGTAATTAACGGTGTCGCCTTGCATAGTGCAACGAACACCGCAAATAGTCCATTGAGCAGTGGATATCGGTTCTATGGAGTTATGAATCTCGTCACACCCTACTACAGTCGGATGGCTGGTGTGGGCGTGGAGGATACTTGCTGCTGTAGCGCGTTGTGCAAAAAATGAAATCCGGAGGAGATGGAGTTACCGTGTGCAGTATGGCCTAGGATCTTTGGTGGTTGTGGGACGATCCACGAGCCCGACACCCACCTTAACATTTCGAAAAATTAAATAGTTCCTAAGATGTGACATTTCTTCGGTTTGCACTCTTGTTTGTTTCTACAAGTTAATGTCTCATTCCATACATCCGGTCCTGTTGGGAATGGTTCATGGACATGAATATGCAAATGCCAAAATGTTGTCTGTCACCGAATCCCGATTTGAAACAAATGGAATACCTATCAACTGAATGTCAGTGAGGCCACACTAACATGTTCCACACTGGTAGGTCCATTGGCCACTGTTCTGTAAGAGGATTGGAGGATCCCGACTAAGTTTATTGTTCTTTGGTAGAAAGCTTACCCAGGATGGTGGAGGTGGCCAAAGTGAAAACCGACAGTCAATTGAAATGAATTTGAGTGATATGTCTCCTGATACTGTTTGCAAGGTAGTATAATTTTTCAGTCCTACAATACGGCAGTTTCCCTTTTTAAATAGCTTGCTTCGAGATTTAACTAGCCCAGCCTAATCAAACTATCAAAACCAGAAAAAGACTAAAGACGAAATAGAGGAATATTTAAATATCGCATTTATTACTATATGGCAAAATAAGTTCATCACGTGCGTATGCAAATTGCTATAATTTAAAAGGGGCCCTTTAATTATAATAATTCCAGCAGATGTAGTCAAAAGCTGAATAGTTTAAAAACAGCATTTAAATAAATTTCATGCGTTGGGAAGTTCGTAAATATTTCTTCAGCAAACGCTTCGTAGGAATTTCAAATTAAGCCAAAAACGAGCTAGGCACGCATTCTAAAAATTCGTGCAATGAAGCACTGTAGATGTAAAGGAATGTTAATTCGATCTGGAAAGAATGTGTCATTCTCAGATTGTGATAATACGGTGACCTTTGTGTAGTGTTCATCTAGAAGGGCGAGAAGTATGTCTGTAACATGTTGCTAACAAAAGCATATATTAGTCAAGTTTGTTTCATGGTTCCCTAGTTTTTTTCTTGGAAGAGGTATTATGGATAATTATTAGATGATAGAGAATTCTTTATAATGTAACATTTCCGGAAGTTAATGGAAATAAAATATGGACTGTCACTTGAGGTCCACATCACTAATTCCAGTAGACTCGGCCTTGCAACTTCCAGTATTGATCTGTCCTTGACAGTCAGTGATTGATAAAAATTACTACAAAAGCGGCGCCAGGAAGCAAAATAAATATAAAACAAGGATGTGCTTCTTGTTTGTCTGACACTGTCGTTAAGAAAATACAAGAAAAAACAGACAATGAACTGCTTGGAGAAAAAAATGTTGTGAATCCATTTTGTAATAAATAAAGTTTGCAACTTGCAGACTTTAAAAAGGTTGCGAGAGGATCTTTAGGCGATTACTTGACTGCGAGTAAGTAGGTAAATCTGATAAGCAGAGGTGGACCGGTATAAGGGTAAACATTTTATCTCTACGCTTTTTGCCAAGTTTTTCTAGTAGTTGACGATGTAATCCTCTTAAAGTGTAGCCTGGAGAGTATCAAACGAGACTGACTAAAGACATAAAAAAACATCTTAAAAGAAAAGAAAGGGAGAGGTAAAGTAGTTTACCAGAATCATGGTTCTTCGGGGAGAAACGGACAATAATGGAACTGACATAGAAGTTAAGAATACTGTCGTCTGAAGGACGAATTTGATAAAAGGGATGAAGGGTATAGTTTGGAACTGGCGCTTTCTTCTTCCCCTAGATAAAAGAAGTAATTATCAATAATGTCAAATCATGTACAAATAATATAATAGTAACAAAAGTAATAATCGTTATTAGGAGTACAGAGATCCAATGTATAGTCCACACTTAGCAAGTTCTGTTTTCGAGCTGAGATGCACGTGTGGTACCACAAATGCTTATGGTACCACACGTGCAGAAAGGAAACCGAAGGAAGAATAAACGAAATTTGCAGGCGCAATATACTGACGCCTCGTATCCTGAGTTGCTTTAGCTCTTAACACAAACCTCTACCACGTGTCCTCCCCTCGAAGTTATCATTTTGCTCAAGGCTGTCACAGATTACAGGATTAGCGCATTCAATGTGCAAAAAGATTGGGCTGTACTGTTGCTTGCCTGTTTACTGAATCGGCACGTGTACTTAAGTTCATAATGACTTGTAACTAACGCTGAAGAAGGATCTACTTGCGAAACCACCTGTATACCTTTAGCTTGTTTTTCTCGCTTCTTATCTGAATACTGTATATTTTATCAGGTTTTTTTATTCAAATTAAGTCTTTTTATCAGCTTTTACTAGTCTAGGAGTGATTTATCATTAGTTTTTGTTAATAAATATTTTTTTATCAGTCAGTCAGTGTGTGCAAGGAACTCGTATTCACAAACCTCGACAAACGAGGGTTTTTTTCTACAAACACACAATAAAGGGAATTTAATAATTTTTGACCTTAAATAAATTATAGCAGTACGATACTGCTATGAGACGGTTTCAGACTTTTGGCGTTCTTAAATTTAAGAAATAAATTTACTTGACAACCAGGGAATATCATTTCGATCCATTCGTGAACTAACCGGCCATCAATGGTGAGATTTCAAATGAATTAATCCTTTTTATCTTACGAATATATTCACCCTCCTGAACAGCTTGCACAGTAGAGTGTTATACGCTTATTTCGACAATCTTGATACAAATCTAACAAGTCTCTTATATATATATTATATTACGAAAAGTCAAGAGACATTTGCAGTTATGAATAAAACATGCATTTATTCCAAATGTTAATAGGTTGCTGACCCATCTTTGGCTGCAGTAACTGCTTCAATGCTCCATTGTTATGCCTTTAAATCATGGGTTCGCAGTCATTGCTTTTTGACAAGGTGCGTTATCGTAATGGAGATATAAGGACCGCTTCCATAAAATTGTCAGTGTAGAACACACGATATGCATGGTCCCATGCATTGTAACCAGTGGACCTAGTCCATACCCAGAGAATCTGTTTGCGCTCGAAGCTACAAACAGCTTCTGTAGGGTCTGATGCCCAAGTCTTCTGTGACAGTATGGTGGTTTTGCAATTTGTCACTCATTTACAGAAGTTTGGGTTCGATTACGTCGTCACTAGAGGAATTTCTAAAGGTTTCTACGGGGGGGGGGGGCTGTAGTTAGCCGATTTCAGCGGAGAAAGTAAGATTTCCCCTGTGAGTAATATGGGATTTTTCAGCCCGCATAATATGAAAATCGACTGTGAACAACACACATTTGTACAAAAATAATACAGAACAGCGTAATATGGTCTAAGTCGCTGATGCGCCTAAAACTGTACAACTGATTCTGAGGCAAAGTAACGAACCGTCTCGGGGCGCATTGACCCCTGTCACTCAGTATTTTTCCTCTACTTGGTTGTTTCTTGGTATTAGTGTTATCTCTGCACTTCTATTCCTTCAGCATGATGCAACTGATGAGGCTTGAGAATATTTAACTGCGGATAAACCCAACGCTTAATCATTCCACCCCTCTCCAAAGACAGCCAACTATTATTCTCTCCTCTGAAACTAAGTAATTTATTTTCTTGTGCTCATTGATTTTTGAAATGAATTCGAAGCTAACAGCTGATCATCTTTATAACCCAAAATATTTGCACATTTCGTAGTTACAATTTTCTGCAATCAGCCGGATGTCCCATGACTTTAGAATAGTGCATTTAACCATTAGATCAGGTTTATGAAACTGGACAAGCGCCGAATTGTTATTGACAACAGAGTTGCATAAATTTTCCTATGGATGTTTTAAAATTGGTAACTAAAAGTCCTTCATCTCTTGTGAGGTTTGTCAGGTGAAAGAATACCTTTGTGAACCCTTTGGTTTTTCACCCAAACTTCCCTTGCAGCTGGGAGAGTGGTTACGATCCCAGGCCTTCTAGACAGCGAGGAAAAGGTCTGGGTTAGAATCCCGCCTGGACGGGATTTATAATTTTTTTTCACAAAGTGGTGTAGTTTTCTCATCTCTGGCGAAGGTCGCGTGGTTTTATCTCACATAAACTCGAGTTTTTAGTCTAGCAAACATAGGGTGCAGAATTTGAATACTATCAGTACAATGTGTAGACTGGCAAAGGTGGACCAAATTATTGAAACACCTGTGATCAGAGACTATCCCTTGCTTTTAAAACAGCTTGTATTCTACCTGGAATAGATTCAAATCAATCTAACTATCTTAAGAGGAATATTAGGCCATTCTTCACGGAGGAACGTTTTAAGCTCCTTGAGTTGTGAAGGCGGAGGAAATCTGCTTTTCACTTTGCTCTCCAAATATGTCCACAGTGACTCAATAACGTTTAAGTCTGGTGTTGTGCAGGGCACAGGCTATGCTGGGCCTCAGTTTCATACCTCTCAAACAAAGATCGGACACATCTGGCTGTGTGTGTATTGGAGTATTATTGCCTTGAAATATGGCATGGATTGTGGAAAACAATGTTTGTACCATGGGATGAACTTCTTACTCAGAATATCAAAGTAATCAGTGGCAGTAATTCGCACGTTCAGGATAATGATACGACCTAAAGAATGTTAAGATATTACTGCCCAAACCATTGACCTTACCCCATGTTTGATGGATAGCACAAGATCAGGACGATGTGTTTCCTTTGGCATTCGCCAAAATATAAATTTTTCCTGATGTTGGAAAAAAGTTAATGATGATTCTTCTGAAAATACGACATGTTTCCAATCATCGTGTCCAGATTTTATGCTCCTTACACCACTGCATCCTTTATGGCGATGTAGAGTTAATAAGAGGTTGCATAAAATAGCCTAAGTCCAAATAATTGTTTTCGGACGTAGCACAGTGAGTGTAATCACCCTCCTCCCCCATACGGTGAAAAAGATCTGCGTTTCAATCCCGTCGATAAGGCCAGGTATTTTTATTGATCTTTTTTCACAAGATGCTGAGTTAGTCGGTCTGAGGCGAGGGTAGCATGGTTTTTCCTCCATGAAACTCTGGTTTTTGTCTAGAAAACAGCAAATCGATCAGATCACATACAATTTACGGGAAATTTATATACAGCGCAATGTGGCCTAAGTTGCCGATGCGCCCAAACCCTATAATTACCAACAAAGCAATTATTCCTAAGCTTGTTCTTTAGTTTGTCATCGTGTCCACGGATCCTATAGGAGATAACCACATTGTTAATTTGAGTTTTAACAGGTTTCCCTATAGCTCTATGACAAGTATCCCCAAACTATGACTGGCACGTACGTTGTCTGACATCAGGAACATTCATTGAAGAATGCAATTTTTGTGATGGGTCAGCAAAATGAAAATAATTTCCTGTTTGTTGAGATCTAACAAGTAGATTTTCTGATCCTGGATTATAATATAACTTTGAAGTTGTTCTGTTAAAAGTATTTCCGTGCAGATATTGCTATAGACATTTATTTCTTCAGTTGAAAAAATAATTAAAAAAAACCCAAAACGTTGGTGTAACGTCACCTGAAAAAATGCATTTATTTGCTAAGGGAACTCAAGGCCGTATCGCAACGCTCTCCAAGCATTTCCCGCTGAACGTGGCAGCTACATTTCTGAGCTGACTGCTATATTGATTGCTCTGAATAAAGTGGATAAACTATCTCTCTCTCAAAATGTCTCTTGTATACAGATTCACTAAGTGTTATGAACGCCCTGTAGAATAAATGCAATCTCATTCATCCCAACTGCTACACCAAATTCGCACCCGATTTATGTTGAAAAATGCCCCGAGATAGGTCAAAATGTTTTCTGCAATTGCGCCCTGACATGATAGCATGGACTACATGATAAAAGCCTTGTGGATTAAATGGATACTTAAGCGATTCATGAAGGCTTATGGGGAATTTCTTCGCAGCTTGGCCTGCCACAGTTAATAGAGGGGATTTATTTTGTAAAGATGGAGTTCGCCTGAACAGGTGAGGTGCAAAGATATTTCCTGATGCCACAGAGGACGCCTTAAGAGTTCAGGAAAATTGCTAATTGGAAGGGTAGGAAAGTCTTTGGCAGATTAAGGGTATCGACCAAAGTTATACTTACACCTTCTTTGGAAGTACTTGTGGTATTCTTCATAATTCTGTATATATGGGATGGCCCCATGGATTAGTCACAACAGGTCCATCAGTTACACACCTTAGTATTGGAAATAAAATGAGTGAACTTGAGCTGCTGGTAAGATCAGCTAACGCTGATGTTATTACAACGGGATGGTACCGTTTCAATTATTCTTATGATTGAAACGTGGTACCATCCCGAGAGAAGATAACAAATTTCATTACGTTGAGTACAGTGTGCTCAGAAGTGAAGAGGAGTGGAAGAGGATGGGTGGTTATGCTACTTCAAAACAGGAGTTCCCAGAATCTGATCAAATCTAGGCCGATGATGAGTCTGTGTGATGTGAAACGACCAGTGGTACAGGAAATAATGGAGTGTGTTACGTTTGTATTGCCAAGCAATTCCAAAAGATACGACAAAAATCTCTTCGGGCATCTTGAATGGGCATGCAGGAGTGAGTGCATAGTTATGGGTGACCTTAATTTCCTTTTTTTAATAGATTGGAAATCGTGAAAATGCAGTACACGTAGCAGGAGTATTTTCGTGAATCGACTAGACAACAGCTATTGAATCTAGTTGATATGAATCAACTAGATTCAATAACTTGGTGAGAACTATGTCAAATATTAAACTATTTCTCAACAAGTGGTATCAAGATTTAGAATAGTTCAAGAGCTGATATCTTAAGCGAAGTAGGATGGTTTTTTTTCCCGGATACTCAGGTTTTTCATGCAGTAAACAGGAGGAAATCAACCCGAAAACACACGCAATTTACAGACATTATTTACGGAGCAATATGGCCTTAGTCGCTGATGCTTCTAGAACTCTACTACTACAACGACAGGAACCGATAGCAGGGAGGGAGGGAGCATAGTGTCATAATTAGGTAGCGGTTAAAGGAAATTCGGTGGTATGGGGAAAGGTCAGGGTTTTAATCATGGCAAGGGAGAATACGGTAGACTCAAATATTTCTTGAGCTGTATTAACTGGATTTTACTATTTAATACTATGCAATAAATGTTTGAGGGATTTATCCAGGGGGTTATAAGCATATTCATCCCATTTGATAAGTGCTGCAAAAGAAGGATGGCAAAATAGATGCTAAGAAAGATTTTACTCAGCAAAAGAATAAAGAAGCATGGGAGAGTTGCAAACTATCAAGCCATACCTAACTATAATCGATATAATTATATATATTTAAATTTATTTTACTTTCTTTTAAAACACAGCTTTCTTTCACGTTATGTTTCTTCTTTGTGGGCCTCTGCATTCCCTCATTAGGTTGTTTCAGGGTGGAATTTCTTTGAATATTTTCAAGCAGCAGTTGCCCCCTGATTTACGAAAGGTTTTAGTTTAGGCTAGTGTGCTTCCCTTTGTGAGTGCAGAACCTCTTGTTTATTCCACTAGTTCATTTAATATTAATTTATTTTTTAATTAGGTATCTTGGTTCTTATTTAAAGTTTTTTTTTCTTGCGTTTGGGTAGCAGTTAGCACCTCTTCAGCATTACTTGTTTAAGCAATTCCAGTACGATGGAGGAGAAGTGAAATCAAATTGATGTAATGGTGATTAACCCTTAGGATTATTGCTATAAATAAAAACAATGTAAGTGAAGAACTTGCTGATAAGAAATTTGAGTTTCCTTAAAAGGTTTTCTTGTATATCTGTCGTATATTTGTTGTGTTTTTTATTGCTTAATTTTTATTACATATATATACATAATATAATTTACTGTTTAATATTGATCATATTTGTGATCCCCAAAAAGTTATTACAGTCATCTTTTTATAAGGGCAATTAAGTAAATTAAAGCAATTACGCTCTGATTTTAACGCGATGAATATGAAGTCGGAATACGATTTTAAGATCTCGAAAATGCGTATCAGGTTCACCACAAAGTTCTCACTGCAACAACAGTATCACTCATCTATAATATAAAGCAGACGGATCACACCGAGTTTCTCTTTCTGTGGAATGCATCGTAGGCGTTTGAAATATGCGCAGAGCTGGATGACTTTTAACAGAAGGAGGAGGATGGGTTGGGCAATCGCAGACTGCCGTGTCCAGAACCGTAAATCGGTCAACAATCGCAATTTCAAGGTTAGGATAACAACATCAAGAGACAGGCGTCTCGACGGCAAGTTCAAGGTCCATGAGTTACAACGTCCAAGGATGACAGAAGTCTGGTGCTAACAGCGAGACGTCATGCAGAGGTAACAGCCAGGAAACTACTGCCACTGCCTAGCGCGAACTTCCGGCTATAGCAGACACGACAGTTTGAAGGCAAACTGTATAAAGATGTCTTCGAGGAAAGGTGACTGTGAAACGACCCAGCTTGTTTCCCTATTATCTCCGATAGGGAAGACCTGTAAGGGAAGGTAGCTAAGACAGCACAGATAGACATCTTTAATCCAAAAATATGGAGTCTAATGTTTTCTTCGAAGATGAATCGAGATTCAGTCTTAAAACTAATTCCCGATATGTTCTCATCTGAAGCGAATCTAAACACACCCACAAGGCCATCAGGAACCACTATCGTTGCGGCGGCTTGGGGGTCCTGGGAAGCGTCATTAAGTTGACTGCACCGATCCCCACGTTTTTGAGGAATGCCCCTTGAGTCACATGTCGGGCTTTTCAGAGCCATGTAACCCTGAATTCATTTTGATGGAATATGATGATGCTCACCTACATACGAGCTTCAGCTGGTCGGCGAATTCCTTCAAAATGACTTTTTTTTTTTTTTGATGGAGTGGACAGTTATATAGGCTTCGGTGTGATCAGTTCCGATATATGGAATGGAATGTTTCAGGGAGTCAAAGTGGGACATGCATATCTTTCCTGAATCCTCCTTATGCTAATATTCTCTCTCTTGTATCTAATCATAATTTTCCATGTCTCAAATGAAGACAATACAGGGATTCCACAAATGAATGACCTTGTTTTGTAAGAGAATTTGGAAAAAAAAAAAAAAAAAAACAGGTTCATACTGTGCGTTATGCATTTGTACGTTCTTTTGTACACTGGTGTGCAAAACTTAAAGACCAGTCAGGTTTTCACCTGTAGCTTCTCATAAGAGTGACCTGGATATGGGAAAAGCATATCAAAGGAACCTCATGAGGTACAGAAATGAAGGAAACAACACCGACACAACAACGGAAACAAAATGGTACAGAGGCCATTTATTCAAAAATGGCAACATAGCACTGGCTGCCAATGTACAGATGCATCACTGCCAAAGATTGAACAAAGGGAAGAGGCGCTCCATATCTCAGTAGGAGATATGGCCACCCCTAATGTCGATGCAGGCTTTGCACCGCCTGTCCATACTTAGAACAATGTTGTTGATAAGTTCTTGCGATAACATCGTCCGTTCCTCTGTCAGCGCCATCTTCAGCTGGTGAACATATTCTGGTGGGTGTGAACGTGCCGCTAGGCGTCTAGCAAGAGCGTCCCATATGTGTTCGATGGGATTTAGATCGAAGAGGAACGGGCAGGCTAATTCATACGAACAATGTCCTCAATTTCCAAAAGCATATCAACAGCTGCAGTGCGATGGGGGTGTAGCGTTATCATCCATAAACACGAACTCGGGGCCAATGGCACCTCGGAACAGACGCATGGGGAAGGATTACCTCAGTACAGTAGCGTGCACCGGTTACAGTACCGCCTTCCAGTATCTGGAGTTGTGTACGTCCATCCAAGATAACGCCTCCCCAGACGAGAACACTTCGACCGCCATTCGATCCCTTTCAGTGATGTTTGCGGGGTGATACCGTATGCCAACCTTTCGCCAGATTAGCTGACATCCAGAATCGCTGCTGAGACTGAATCTACTCTCATCAGTAAGAGTACCTTACCCCATTGTTCTGCTGTTCAGTCCTTGTGTTTGATGCACCACTATAAACGGTGTCTCCAATGGGCAGGTGTTAAAGGGACACAGCGTACTGGCCGTCGAGCAAACAGTCCACCTTTGTGGAGTCGTCTGGCCACAGTAAACCGCGATATCCTGAGTTCTGTGATCTTGTGCAGCTGGTTTGCAATGGATCTCGCTGTCTGGTGTCGGTCCTTCTTGGCCTGTAGGAGTATAAAGCGGTCATCATTGGGCGTTGTTTTTCGTGGATAACCACCACTGGTCCTTCGAACAGCTGTACCTGTCGTTCTGAAGGCAGACCACGCACATGAGACGATGCTACGGGCGATACCGAACTCTGCAGCCACACTCCTCACATTTGGTTTTTCCTCAGCTTCCCACGTCTGTACAGTCCTAAATCGAACGTCTGTACAATCCTGCTCACCATTCGGTAATTTGCACATAACTGGTGAAGCGCTGTTTTTATCTGTTTATGTGAGCCCTCTCATCACGATTCAAATTTTTGCATGTGCACCAGCTTTCTACTGAACGGCCACAGTTATGCAAATCTGCACAGACTGTATCGTTTGATGTTGTGGCTGTAACCTTTAGAAAAAATGGTGTTGGTCCTTAAGTTTTACACAACAGTGTACATTGTGCTTTGATTCTTTTCCGTTGGTGTATTTTGTTTATTTTCTTCATTTCAAAAAAAAAAAAAAAATTGGTACATTGTTACACAACTTCAATGTGTACCATTAAGAGAAAGGAACACATAATATCAATACTCAGTTTTTTATCTATACTCCCTCAAAAATATGGAGTCAAGTTTTCAATTACTCGGGTGATGGCTTCGTTTAGGTGAACTGTATCGCCGATCTTTTCATCGTAGACAGTGTTCTTCATATGAGGCCGTAAGAAGAAGTTGAGTGGTATAAGATCAGGACTCCTTTGAGCCAGACAATGGCCCATTTCTTCTGACGAATCCGTCAGGAAATCTAACTTGCAAGGCCTTACGTACAGTTTTACTGAAGTGTGGTGGCGTTCTATCCTGTTTAAAGATAATGCAGAAATCATTGTTCTCGATGTTGTTCATCTGCTGGACCACAATGATTGAAGATTGCCTGGCTGGTACCAACTAGAAATTTCCGTTGATTGTTTATTCGGCGAATCAAAATGGCCTAGTGACGCTTGTTCACATTAAGCCGCACCAAAGGTAAATTTTTCGTTCCCGAAGATTATGTGGATTTTCCGATCCCCTTATTCGACAGCTGTGTCGTTTGATGGGGAAAGTCGTGCGAGAACGAAATGCTGCTCTGAATTTCGGTTTATCTTAATTTTTGACGCATGTAACTGGCAAGTGCAATCTTCTGTGGACACCGTTGGGTTGATTTCACGTAGTAACTGGATTTGCACGCATCGAATTTTACCGCTTTCCAATCATTTTGTGAACAGATAGCGACAAAACATTTAATTCTCGACTTCAGCTAGGAATTTATTTTCGCAGACTTCTAAATGCGCGCTTGACGGCCTCCGCAGTTTCCTCGGATACACCGTCTTCCTATTGTGTTTCATTTTGGACAGTGCCTGAAGCTTTCAATTTCTTGAACCAACTTTGGACGTTGTTTTTTGATGGATCTTTGCGGTGTTTTCTTCTATAATGTCGTTGAACTGCGGTTATCGACTTCTGCTCAACTTGCCACAGGACATATGCAACCTTTTCTTCATTGGTACTAATCAAAACACAACCCTGAAAAGGGGAAAAAAATACTGTTAATAAAACAAGAGTAAATAAACAGAAGTACAATGTACAAAAACTTCAATATCCACATTTTTTTTTTTTTTTTAAATCTGCTATTTTATTAAGATGTAGAATTTCATTCTCACAACAGAAACTGTGTTACTCGTACAATCAAGGCCCAACCATCAATTTGGTGTTCCAGAGGAAATTTATGATCTCGAGCACAACCCCACGTTCAAAGCCCCTTTGAATGTTGTTTATCGTTAGATTTTGCACTGAATTGGGACATTTTTTTTCCTGCCAGGCCAGGTCCCCGATCACCAAGGTATAGGAAGAGTTCTCGCTCCCCTTTTCTTCCCTTTCATCGATTGACCTAGTTACAACTTATTAGTGTTTAAAGTATTAAGTCTACATGCCAGTTTTATGATAAAGTTTAGTTTTTACAGGAAGCACATATAGGGCTAAATTTAACGATACATTTCTAAATCCTTGTTGAACCTTATCCTCAGACCAGTATTGGGACTGTAGAATATTCAGTACTACAAGATGCTTATAGAGACTGAGGCTGGAGAGTAATACACGGCATTTATTTGCCTTTTAACACTTCTGAGGTACAAAACTGTTTGGTAGATCAACCCAAAGCTTGCATAAGCGCCTGACGTCAACTTTTAGCGCCGGCTTTCTAGATAACGTCATCCATTTTTCAGAAATCTCTAGTTGCCAATATGTTGAACCTATCTGGTTGATTTTCAACTTTGACATCATGCCGAAATGAAGCGCAGTTGGCAGTCGTTTCTCTCTGAAATTTCGATTATAAATGTCACTTCTACCTTCTACAGCTCCTTTATCACCTACGTATTATTTCACTACCTTTCTGCAATATTTGTGTAATCGCCAATTTGCCTACTCCTTAATGTCCTATACTTTTGGCAATATAGTATATGTGGTGAGTCACGACCTTGAAATTCAAAAACAAATACATAAATAAAACGGCAGAATATTAACTTCTTTAATTCAAAAACATTTTTCGATTTTATAGCCTTCAACGTTAGGTATAGTGCAAATAAATGAGACGTTTATTTTCATGCCTTCCATATTATTACTTGAAAATCACGGAAAATGTTTTACTAATTTCTTATTTGGCATTAATTATTCACGTTAACTTCTGGCAGTATAAGTAAACTTTCATCTCTTACATAAAGAGGAGAGAGAAGCAGAGCATGATATTGCTGGTGGAACTTTGTTTTCATGAATCTAGTTATAATGGGCATTCTATAAGTGCATTGCTAATTTATGATAATTATTGTATTTCTGCGTCACCACACATACTGCGATGATGTCATCAGTATGACAGTTTGACTAATGGAGTCAGCAGTGCCTCAACGATATCGGCCAACATTCAACAGTCTTGGCTGGGTGTGGATGCCCTTTGTAGAGGACGTAATTAAGGATATATATAGATTGGTAAAAGGTTATGAGTTTGCATGTGACCAACAAAACGGGAAAAACAAGGAAACTGCGACTATTATAGCGTGAGAAATATCATAAAAGGTTCATTATTAATTAATTTTGTTGCTATTACGCATTACTTAGAACCCACGCTGTGGAAAAATGCGAAGAAGAAAGCCGAGATTCCATTCATAATTGTCAAATAAGCATTTCCGGACTCTCTCTCTCTCTTTCACTTGCTTTTGTAATTCTGTCATTAAAAAGATTTCTTAAAACACAGTGAGAAATTTATTTTATTGTTTTATAAGATATTCTCGAAATAAAAGCACTACCCATTAAGTTACTTCCTAAGCCCTTGATTGTCTACTTAGTTTAGGCTAAATCTGTTAGACTTCATATACTTTAACATTTAAATATTTTCTATTTATATTGTCCACTAATTTCGCTGTTTGGTGCCTTAAAATATATCAGACCTTGTTTCTTTGTCTAGCTTCTGTTTAAAAGGGGAGAAGGATTAGTAGTACAGCAGTTGAACAATAAGTGCCAGCACGACATTCATTACGTTGGATTCCCTTGACTGTTCTTTTTCCTTTGAGGGATCGTGCATGTCTGTTTCTGAGATTAATTGGCAGTTTGGAGACCTGTTACGGACACTCTAATCAGGACTTGTGTCAGAGAGCCCATGTCACTATAGGTAACACGATACTGGTAGAAAAAGAGTGCGGATACATCTTATCAAACACAGACGGTGCTCTTTGAGAAGGAAGTCAAAACAAAACATGTCAGTTAACTGCTTGATTGGTTTGCCCAATCATTGTTGGAGTCCACATGATTACTACACCGAAGGCATTGGTGAGAATAATCTTAGATGCCTGTTTGCAAGGAAAGAAAAGTTAGCCGTTAATTTGAACAAACCTAATTTGGAGTAAAACCATTTTAACCAAACATCCTTTCGAAGACCTTAACGATATCGTTTCACTTTTCGTCCTTTAATGAAGAGTTACTATTTGTTTTTGGTATCGACTCTAAAATTTGTTTTATAACTTTCATAATGTTTTTTTTAATTTTCGTTTTTGATTTAACTGATGAATGCAATCTTTATGATTCACAACAGATATTACTCCTCACCACAACGTTTTGATGCTTGTAATCTAAAAAGTTGAAGACATCTTTCATGCCGTCCATTTCGCTAAGAGTGACCAAATGTGCCTTAGTTTTCGATTAAATTGAATTGGATTTATTATTATCAACATCTTTTATTTGTTTCTCCTGGACACTTCCCCTGGTACACACTGGTTAAGCTATGATGATCTATATTACTTCGCTTATCAACTTCCCTTTTAATTCTAATAGGCTCTTCTAGCTCTTTCTTCCATCCCACCGCCTAAAAACTCAACTTTGATATGTGTTGTCAGACCGATGGGTATTATCTTTTTTTCTTTTCTTTCTTTCTTTTTTGAACGTGGTTAAAAAGGGGATTCAGTTCCTTGATGGAATTTATCTTCGCCTTTTTCAACAAGAAATAGAAGGCAAAGGTTTTAATTAAACTACAACGGAATTCTTAAATTTTTTTTAGTCAGAATATATTACTTTGGTCTCCCCAACGAAAAATTTGTTATCAGAAATTATCACTTGAAGGGAATCATTTAAATTAACAGTGCGCTTTCACTGGTGTAGATTTATTCTGCACTTGTACGGGTGTGTGTTTGCTGTCATATAGTGGATAAAATAACTTACTACGTTTGCAGGCGCAAATTTAGCTCGCTCAACCTTTGCTATTTAAACTGATTTAAGTTTCTTCTGAGAGTAAATTGAAACTCTAACTTAAAGAACAAGGAAGCAAATTGATTTTTATTTCAAAGGAAAAAGAAGACCTTTTTGAGCCTTTACACAAAAATATCTCTTTCCATGGTTCCATGAGGAAACCAGCCAGTGCGTTTACTCCAGAGCCGGAACATGATTTAATTTCGTTTTTATATCTTAACGCTGGCCAGTTACACTATGATCGGTATTAATAATTCAAGAAATAATAAAAATATACTAAAATCAAAAAAAATTAAACATTATGAGCGTATTTTTGTGATTGGCAATTATCACACACATTTTGGAGATTGCGGTTTTAATATTTTATCGTTGAAGTAGCTGAAGTTTATTAGATAACCCTTAAGTACAATTTATAGTAGGTTATATAGAGAGCACGCTCTTCCACCGAGCCTTAATATGAATACATGGAATAGCCTGCATTCCATCAAGTCGGAAAATTTAGTACCATATAACGAGCAGAGACAGACATGCAAGAGACATGCAGAAGGTGGATCCACAAGTGAGGATATCCAGGCGTTTGTGGATTGGATCGATGAATATCTAGATGTAGGCAGTTTACGAGGGCTGTTTAGTTAGTGGGCACACGAAACACTGTGGCAAAGCAAGCCTTCCAGTTTGGGCATTGGATGTAATGAGAGTTCATCGTATAAAACAACGTTTTATACGATGAACTCTCATTTGGAACATGGCATAATAAAAAGACCATTTAGATGACAATATTATGAAAACTGGTTAGAATACCTTTGGGATATGGAATAAATTAGAACTGTTTTAGGTGGAATATGGGATAGAAAGAGATAAGAAAGTTTAGGAATAACAAGATAAAAACAAGCACGGTATGTTTTTCACAAATGCAAACGTTGGAGAGAGAGAGACAGAGAGATAATGGAGACTGTTAGCATTGAAAAATACAAGAAGTTGGGCATCATTATAATGCCTAGCCTCAGTCAGATTTGTTCTAAAAAATTCCTGAAAGAAAATCCCTTTAATGACTGCAAGTTAATTATCAGTAAATTTACTTTAAAAAATGGGTTTGCATTAAGGTCACCTGGCATTATCGTACCTCGCATTAACAAAAATCTTATTTTGATACAAAGCTGATCCATTCAAAATAAAGTTTTATATGAAATGTGTTAATCACACAATAAGCAAAACGTATCGAAGTGGCTGGCTACAGATATTGTTATTCAATGGAAGCTGGACTCAGGGAGGAGTAATTGGATTGTAATTACTCTCCATAATTATTTTAAAAGAATCTGTATGCACGCCAGGCCTCTACATTATCTCTGTAAATAGAACAATCTTCACATGGTCTGTGGATAAATGAAAATCCTCCTGTGAGGATTTTCATTTATCCACAGACCAGGTACGATGTGTCTCGCATCATGCCAATCGACCGTTTGTATTTATTTTTCTTATCAGAGACTTGTGAAAATTCATGACAAACATCTTCGTAACATGTAGATATATAGGTCTGCCTAAACGCATGCAGCTCCTAATCAGATTCTTTCGTGTTTGATCAGGGTGTCCAACCTTTTGAGATTAGGGGCCAAAACGCGTACGTGGCCGCACGTTGCACACCCTTGTGTTTGATAGTGAGATGAGGTAACTAACCGTTTCAAGCTAAGGATGTCTTCTGTCGGTCAGTACTGTACGCCTGATCATTTCTTGAGCTCACTGAAACCTGTGGATTTCCATTTCTTCAGCATGTTGCCAATTGTTCACTTGGAATTAATTCGTTGGCAACGAACAGACATTTTCCTTCTCCTTTGATTATAGGCCAAAAAATTTCCACATTTCTTAGTCACACACAATTTTCTGCAATCAGAGGACTTTCCTTTGACTTTTGGTAGGATAGTGTATATATTTAAACGATGTTGTCGTCCATGTTCCTATCTGACAATATCAAAGGCAGCTGTTTGTGGATGACTTTCAACTTTACAAAGCTATTTGGTTCATCTTCTGACAGCGCGAAACTTTATTTGCCTAGACTGTCTCTCTCTTTCTGGGTTTGGTTGAACAAAAACATGTTTCTTTCGAAATTCTGTCAAATTAAAGATAAAAATCTGTAAACTCGTCGCCGATTGTTCGAGGCAATTAGATCACGTTACAAACGTCCTCCCCATCCAATTTGAAATGTTACAGCTGTTCTCTTGAAGTCATTACTGACAAAATACTTGGTTATGTTAGAACCACAAAATAAAACCAAATTTAAATTGCTAAATAGTAAAAGAGGAATAATTTCAGTATGTTTAATGTAATGGTAACCTAGCAGACCTTTATCTGCAATACATCGGTAAAATGTCCAAGAAAAGAATTTTATTTTTCTTTGCAAAAATAAAATCTCAGGAACTTTTTTGACGCTTAAGTGGGTTTAAGCGCAAAAGGAGCAAGCTAAAGGCCCCCTGATTCTGGTGGGACCTTTACTATACATTAAATATGCAGGTGGCAATGCTAATGATAACATAAGAGCCAAAATTGTAGATCAATTTGAAATGGTACAATTGATTCCTGTCTCCCTATTTTGTTATTTGGTGATGTACACCACTTATATGCTTCTGCAGAACTGAAAGTTGAAGATTAAGATGACCAAAGAGATACAGGCGGAATATATCCTACTTCGCTATATCTATCCTTTTTTTCGATACTCTGTAGAGATCTAATCACACGAAGAAATATCAAGATGAGTCAATTTGTAAGGCATGAAATGATTCTCCAATAGCAACTAATAAATACATCAGCTACAATTCTGCCAAGCGAATAGCAAATGAAATTAATGCAAGAAACTTCTGAAGCATGATGAATAACATCACCTGCCAGAAACATATGTTCCCGAACAACGCAGTCATTATTTGCAACACGTTCAACATAAATCCAAAATACTTTTTTTGTGGCAGAAACTATAGGACTGGAATCGTCTAAGAGATTTAAATATTCTTGAAATTTTTAGGAATATTATTTCGAGGAATATTATTGCGTTTCATTCGTACTGCGGGTTTAGTCTTAGTTTTTTCAATTGTTTAGTCATAATGCTACTAGATGGTTCTAATTACATTTCTCTTGTTGTTAACTAGCCAATGCGCTCCACGGATTACAATAATTAAATCTTGAAATGGTTAACTGTTTCATTTGAGAGATGTATGCAATAGAGAAATATATGCAATAAAATCTCACTAATTCGGACTAAGGCATCTGGAACTCGATTACATGCTGGTGCTGGACTTGAGTTTACGATGGAAAGGTAAGAGGAAAATCTAGTTTTGAGAGCTATAACCCTGAAAGCGATATTATACTCAATGGAAGAGTTTTTAATGTTTTCTGATTTGGTTGAGGTGACCAAACCCGGAGAAAAGATTCTAGTCCGAGTTGGAATGATAGTAATATTCTTTTATCTTTTTTTTTTTGTTCACTTTGGCGTGGTGGCATCCCAAATTTTTATCAAGGATGCTGCTTGTGGTATCAGGGTGGAATGAGATGATTACACCATTGGTATTGACGTCTGGAAGGGCATGGGCATTGAAAGCAATTACAGGTAGAGGTTAGGAAGCATGATGAGAAAGGTGATTTGTTTTTCAAATTGGGATGATGGTAACAATTCGCTTAAGACGTTTGTTGAGATTCGAAGAGAAATGGCTTCAAAACTCCGAAAAGGAGCTTCTAAGGAGCTTGGCTACCATAGTTACTTCTTGGTAGGAAATGGATGGTCGATGCCTGTATGTTCGAATCTGGAATCGGCCTCCAGAGATTCTTCAGTTGTATCTTTCAGTGTTGTACTGTAAGTTAAGAAAATACACTTAATATAGCTATCGTTGCTTATTAAAATTTCGCTGAAGGATGTACAGAGACGTTATCTAACAATATAAATGTCCTGATTTTTATCTGCATTTCAGTTTTTCTTTTTAATGATTTTACTTCTTTTAAGAAGTGATTGCGCAACATTCTGAAAGTATTTCAGATTTGTATCGTTAAATTCTTGTTTAGGAAACCCACACTCCCAAAAGCACCGTTCTACATAAATAAAATAAACACATAAAAAGAACAGTCCGAATTAGCGAAGTTTTACTATACTTTGTCACCTGTTAGACGATGGTGGTACCTCCTGACGGAATGTATTTAAATAAATAAATAAAATTTAATTCATAACATTTATATTTCTGAAAATAGCTTTATTTTCAATATAAAGTTACTTTTAAAAATACTGTATTTTCGATGTAGGCTTTCTTTGATGTAGGTCCGAGTCTGCCTTGTTGATGATTTGATATATTCACAATAGATTAACTTTTCCACTATTAAGTCCACTCCATTGGTCGTAGCTATTTTTGAATCATGTCTTCTGTATCTAAGCTTAAATAAATTAACAAATGACACAAGCTGTTTGAAAAAGAGATCGTGTGAAAAAAACCCTTTAAAACCGATAGTTTTTCAAACAATCTGTAAAACCATACATATAAGTATTTTAGAAAAAATTGCTGTATAGAAAGATGGTAATGGACTTGTTTTGCCCTTATATAAGTGTCCTTAAGCTCTTAAATCGTGCAATGAGAACATTTATTGATTCTCTATTTTCGGCATATACCTGTTTCAGTTCATACCGCTCTAACGAGCATCCTGACGCATCGAGATCGTGATAAATGTGGAACATTTAAATACTGACGATCCTCTTAAATAGATTGTGCATATTTCATGAGTATGAAAGCAGACAGTTCACGTCCTTTTGTAATTCAACTTAATAATGCCTAACGCGATGAATAATTCAGTTTCCGCTTATGAGTTGTAAATATGTGTACGGTTCACTTCTAAATGCACGTTAATGAGACTTTTCTTTTAGGTTTCTTTTTAAGTTTTAAAGATATACAGCATCTGTGATTGACTGTAGTGTCTCTTTCCCATTTTTAGCCTTTGAACATATCTTTAGAAGTTGGCATTATTTCACCCGAGTTATAACTTGATGTTTATTGAACTCAATTTTAGAACCCAATCCAGAAATAAGACCAGTATGGGTGGGGAAATTAAAACTGGATCGGGGAAACTAAACGGATAACACATTAATTATAATATACAGAGTTTTCATTAAAGAATTCATTCCCTGTATTTCAAATTTTAAATATTTATCACTCTCTCTCTCTGGTACAGTTAATGAAATCAGATGTGTCGCTTGTCCATTCAGTTTCATCTGCATTCACACACGTTTCATAAGGATTCTGGACGGCGTTGTATGACAGTCCGTTTGGAGACAAAGCACAGTGTGTTTTATGACATTCTGATTTTAAGTTTAAGATCCAGTGCGATGCTTACGGACCAAGTTAATTATCTGATAATTAGTATATTCACTTTAAAGGAAGTGGAAACGTTGAGTTGCATAAATTTGAACGGTTGTATATATGAACTTGCTGATAAATTATGCTTTTCAATCAGTTTCCGAATTAATGGATAGTTGGAAGGGGATATATCAGAATCAGGCCCGATTTATTGGCCTTTCCTTCACCCGAACTCATTCTATTAGATTTCTGTTTTAGTATTTATGTAGGGGTGAAGTGTATTCTCTTCAATAGTAAAGAACTTCACTAAAACAGCTAAAATGAACAGTACCAGAAGCTGCAACTGTTCAAAACATATTAGCTTGCAGTTTTTAACGCAAAACGTTTGCTGCTTCCGAGTTATTAAAGTTTAAATAGATGCCATTCTACCATCTTTTTGTTGCTCTTACTTTATCTTATCGTATTCAGTAATCGAAGGTAGCCGAGTGGTCAGGAGCGGGGATGCAATAGCACACCCTCTTTGAGTAGACCGGTGTTCAAGCCTCTGACTGCTAAATACGATCGATCTGTCAACCCGCACTAGGCCAGCGTAGCAGATTATGGTCCATTCCTTCAACATGACTTGTTGATGAGGCCTACATCCTGCTGTGGATTGACAATGGCTGCAGATTTGCTTTCTTTTATTCAATAATCATTTAAATTTGAAATACCAAATATGCGACACGGAGCATTGTTATACTAATATAAACACGACCCCTCTCTAAAGAACTGTCACAATGCAGGTAAGGCAGAATTGTTCAGAATGTTACAAAAGACAGCTATTTTCATGATTTCATTCATGATAACCACTGGACCCAGTCCAAACCACGTAAAACGACCCAAATACCATTACACTACTAACATCTAACTTCACTGTTGGTGTAATCAAATCTGGATGAAACCATCCTTTGGGCACACTCCACATCCTGGTGCATTCATCCAATACCCGAGCTGTGATTCATCACTCTGCATCGCGTTCTGCGTCTGATGTAATGTCCCGTGCTTCCGTTTGCAGCATTAAGATGAATTGAGCGTCTTGAAGACAAACGCGATTATTCAGTTAAGTATTTTCGTAATTAAAAATTAATCCAATTAATTCTGGCTAATATCATAAAATCAGTTCCTCGCCATGACCTTTAGAATAATGTACGATGTGTCCTTTTAGATTCGAAACTGGAGTATGGTTGTGAACGAACATATAGTGGCTAAAAAGAAACGAGAAATCTGCAGGATTAAGGGAATTAAACAGACTAATGCATCGTTCATTTGATTCGTTTCTTTTTTTCTATTTTTTAATTATAAGTGTGGGAATAAACATTGGATATTCATTCTGTTCAAGGAGAATCTTCAGCAATCATTAATGTCACCATCTGAATAATGAACTATAACCTAAAATTGTTATAATCCAAAAATGATTGACTTAATGTTTTTACCATAGTCCATTTTTTTTCAATTTTAATTAAAATTATTTTAAAATATTACGCAAACTATACATAATAATAACGAAACTGGTTCGGTAGCTTTTGGATCGACCACCTCAACCAGTAGATCGCAATCAGCTAGTGGTATTGGGTGTCACGAAAAGGGGTAATGACATTACAGTGGTTGTTTTATAAACGTTGTTTTCCTTATTATAAGGAATATTACTTGAGATTTTGAAATTTCCATCAAGGAGTTTTTAAGAAATGAGGAAGCAAATGACATGGAAACCTTGCCTATTTCATAGAACCTGAGTATGATTAAAGACTTATAGACATTGGAAAAATGGTTATCGAAACTGCTAGCCGACACCTTAACTGCACACATCTGACAGCTGTCACGTGTTATTAACGGTCACCGTGCAGAAGAAATTTCTCTGCAACAGATGCAGGCTCGAGTGTATCGATTTTAGTGGGAACTGCTCGCATTTTAAGGTGGGATTGGCTTTGAAGTATGGAAACAGAGAAAGGAAGAAACTAATGGCGAATTATAAAGAATTCAAATTATTAAAAAGCCGCTATTTTTTTTTCATCTGCCTTTTTTCAGTCTATTAGTACGAACCACAATGTCGTCACAACACTATTTTTGATCTTCCGTTAAAAAAAACAAACAAAAAAAAAAACCAAGAATGTACGTATTAAGAAAAATAATTCGGCAAGAATCGAAGAATTGGATTGGTGTAATAAGAAAGGAAAATTTTAAAATTATTACTATGATTAATACCACTAATATGCCACGTGAAATAAATAATATAGTTTATTAAGCTAACCGCCTAAACCATTTTACAATTTAAGGTGACGTTTCAGGCATCTTACCGATACCCATCATCAGACCATACTGCTTGCAGACTCCTCTTGCCGATGCTCCCAGAAACAAATTTAAAGTTTAAACTTTATAAAAAGAACTGAGGAGAACCATTTTTCCTTTAATTTTGGAAAAACGAACATTTTCTAACTTTGCTAATCACATTTAGTGGTTGTTTTCACCTAATTCCCTCAGCATGAATTGTTGAGGAGGCTTCCATCCTGCAGTGGGTTGATAATGGCTGCACTTTATCTTTTTTTTTTTTTCACCTAATTATAAATGGGCGTTTGCAATTTTTCCATTAAATATGGATAAAATGCTCGATCAAAACGGCCTATTAAATTTAATCCAAGAACTAAAAGAAAAGCTTCATTAACTGACAGTTTTTACGATAAGATAGTTCTGTTTTCGAAAACCTTCTGCCTTCAGAAATTAATTTTATCACCCTCTCCAAACAGCTGATAAACAACGCCAAAACTTTCTCCTTTGAGATGTGGGTTTTGTCACTACTCATGAGTCTTCAGGTCTTTGGCGATAACTCGTTAATTAGTCACGTGAAGCTCTCCATCGAAACACCTTCAAAACGGTGTCAAGAGACACAATTGAGATTGTGTAGGCTGAGAATTTCACGTACATGTTTCCAAATAAATGATTTGATTTCTCTTTTAAAATTAAAAGTAAGATTCGAGCTTGCTTCAGGCTTACAGGATGCAAAATGAATAGAATAAATAGCTTTAATATCATGACAATATTACTAATTAAAAGTTACTCTTACAGTTTTAAAATAACTTTGCTCCATTTACCAAATATGTATTTACATTTTCCCTAAACAGGAATTTTAAAGACAAACCCTCTTATACGAACGGCTGGTACATTAAAGCCACGATTTTAAAAGCAAAAACATTTACTTTTTATTTGGTAGTGATACATTTTCAGTATGTAATGACTTCCGAGGTAGCCATTAGAGTTGCATTTCAACAAAGATGATTTCGCGTAATCACGCTGGCTGTTATGTTTCCCAAGGAAACATAAACATAACTGTTTAAAACCGAATGACTGCAGCTTTTCAGGTGTGGATTTTATGATTGTTTTTTTCAAACCTTGTGTCAGGATTGCTTTCAGTTTAAAAGATCGCCTTAGTTTTGTTCACAGATATATCCATGCTACGAAAAAATATTCGCCAAGTGCCATTGAGCCGAATTCAGTTCCATTCAGCAGAAAAACTTGGAAAGTCTTTGTAGCTTTATTAATTCAAAAAAGGACGTTACTTCCCTTTATATGGACAGGTGTATTGACTACACGTTCTTCCACATGCTCAATTCGTGAGGATAGGTAATACAATACCACAGAATTCGTAGATATATTTAGTTGCGGTGGTGGAATAATCAGAAACTAATTTCCTGACTGTTCCTTTTTCCAACATTTTATCGATTCGAAGATCAAAGAAAAGTTTGTTGACAGCTGTTTTATGAAATAGCTAACGGTAAAAGAAAAGACATAATAAATCTTTCGATGAGCGTGCCTAGAGCACCATAAAGAAATCTGTGAGAGTGGTGGAACACGAATGAAAATAAAGAGTGGCGTACTTTTTATTTTATGTTATTTTTCGAGTCGAACACTTATCGAACTTGTGAATGATATCACTAGGACATTCGTAAAACTCGAGTAGTGATGACAGTTTTGTTGTTTTAATCACTTTATTCTTTGTGTGATGTTTTATGTAAAAGAAAGACCGCATAATAAAAGAAAATGTTAGCAGCTAAGTGTTGGTGTGTCTACTGTGAACCAGCCAAAAACTACAACGATATCCAACGCCAATAACGAAGGAATTCTAAGGTTAAGGATTGAAATTACTGATAATCTCATATTCAAAAGGGTTACTTTCCTTGGCAAGCGAGTGTGGAATTCGCGGATCATGGATTTAACAGTACAAAGTAAAATGAAAGATTGTTTTTGGACCAACGACTCCAACGTGGTCCAGCTTTTGTTGCTATTTCTAGTAAGTTGTAATTTTAATGAGTCCTCAATTTATATTTGGCGCTGGTTCAATCTGCATTTTGCTGAGGGAATAAATTCGGTTTTAAAGAATTAGTGAAAGCGCTATCTTCAAAAAGAAAAGGTTAAGTTTATGTTTATATTCCAGCACAACTGCATACATAGATCAGTGGAGTTGATAACTAGTAATTTTACAAAAATTTTATCATTAATGGTACCTTCGGTCACGTAGTTCTAACCACTGTCAACTCAAATACGTGTGCTATTAAACTTACTCTGGACCTACGAAGAAAAGGAAAAAGGGGAAAAGCGCCACAAAACGCCCTGAGCATATCTGACAACTGTATTGATAAGTTTTGCCAACAGAGGTTTTACGCTGCCGCTGACAAATCCATTGATGGGTTCTTGTTCGTTTTCTTCTGCATTCTGTTTATCATTAATCCGTATCCATATATACTAAAGGTTTCTATTATTGTCTTCTACGAGTGGAGTCGGAAAGTCATTGCGAAATTCAGTAGGCAAACGGAACTCGTTGACGCTGAACAGTACGATGTAAATATAATTCGCCTATGTTTTGTTCCTCAATTCTTTCCAACAGTTTATAAGACATGGATATTTGTTCGATTATAGCCAAATATTTCATCATACTTACAATGTAGAATATTTTGGAATGTATACAGTGTTGCGTTACCATATGTAAGTACCTTATTATGTTAGCTAATATTATAGATCAAGTGCAATTTACTTGGAGGCAATGATTGTAGTGTTCGTTGGTTCCTTATTTTTACTGTACAGTATTTTTAAGCCACTTAAAGGGCCAGATTGACTTCTAAACCATCAGGCTACACTGACTAGTAGAAAGATACCCACTCAGGGCATCAGACATCTGTAAAATGGGCTACCTCTTTTTAGTACGAATAGCAGACTTGACTTGTGGCTTATAATTAGCACACTGCCTAAGAACGAGATATAGCACCAATTGTAATAGGTGGTGACGCAAATGAAAATCGCAAAAGTCTCTTCTATGTTCAACACAGTTCCTGCAGCGCTCAACCAATAAATAATATTCCTCGAAAGAACAATAATTTGGCTGGTCTCGGAGCCAGCCCACTTCATCTGGCGTGGGTATCACTGAGAGGTACTCGGTGATACCCACTGAGTACCTCTCAGTGTTCAGAAAAGATAAAAATCGCTGATCACTAAGGGCGAGTACAGAGGGAGAGGTAACGCTTCAGACCGAATCTTCGATATCCTTTCCAGCGTAGAACGAGCAGTATGACGACGGGCACTGCCGTGATGCACGCGCATGCTTCTGGATAACAGACTCCTTCGCCCACTTGCCGTTGCCTCTTCAGGCTTCACCATGCTGAACGGACATTCTACGATAAATTTCCGTTTTTATTCTTTCTTTCCTGAAAAACGAATTACGAATCGCATCTCAGTCTTCATGTCTGACTGCAGCCGAGCCACCATTTTGTACGCAGACTGCTTATGGATGACGCCATCCGATGGAACAGCGCATGCACTCAGTTTTTCTAAACAAATTTTAAGGAAACAGTGTGCCACAGGAATTTTAGTATTCCTTCTATATGTTGTAATTTACAATGACTTTGTGGTTTTTATTTGACGCATCCTCATATGTTACTGCACGAGAAAAAAGGTTGGGTGAGTTTAACCAGATTGTGGCAGTGTATTCTCAGACGTCTGCTTCGGCTAGGCTGAGCTCAGTTTAGAATTTAAAGGGATAACAAGATTCAGGGAAAACGTTCAGATATTTAAAGACAGAATAGGATAAAGCAATATTCGTTCTGCCACAATCTTCGGGAATAAGCTCTGAAGTTCCTTTTACTTTTGAACAGATAATCTATACAGCAACGTTATCAGACTGCGAGTAATAGGATGCTTACGCGATATGTATCTTAAGGTTAGGCTCAACATTTTGGTGTCCTCTGACAGTTCAGTCTGACGTCGTTCACAGCCTTACGGCAAAGGGGGATTAGAGACAATGGAGATGCACGAAGAGCGGCAGAAACATAAAAGTCCCTTAATTGCTATGAGAGTGGATTTCGTGACACGCTTTAGAAGACTTGAAGGAATGAGATAGCATGCAGTGGAAGAAAATGTCTTTGAAAATGAGGAAGAAATGACCGAAGTTGTTGAATTTTAGATTGCTAACACGATCATAAATCCTCTTTGTCTTTATTACCAAACAGGAGAAATCGTTAGGAAGAAATTCTTTTTAAACAGCAGCGAACTGAATGATGGAAAGATATTCGTTTGCATCCTCTCTTTGGATTCAATAGTTGCTTAAGAGTTCGTGTACACTTAAATATAAAGAATGCGAAATTTTTCATTTATATGAATTGCAATATGCGCCGATGAAAGTTTTATTGCTCATTAGTTTTAAGAAATAATAAAATAAAGAGAATATTACAGGTAAGGCAATAATATATAGGATAGGATGAGTCTCGAGGCACTTTTGAGTTATTTTTCTTCAAATACTTATACACTGTTTGCTTGTTTTTATGTTTCGAGAAACTTTAAAACTTTATTGAAATAATGCAAAAAAAACCTGTTGAGGAAAAAACACAAATAGTGAAGTTATATACAAAGCAGCAAGGAAATGGGTGAAAGAAAATGTTGCTCTAGCCCCCAACAAGGTCCACATTTTTATAGTAATGCAATTTTCTGGTAATGTGAGTAGTGTGGTAGACCCAGAAAAACTGCACGTAATGCTAATATTTGCAATTAATGGGCAGCCATTATAAGTCGCAAAAATCAACTCGGGTACTTTCCAATGAACAAAAGGACTCAACCTCAATAAAAAGGATCGTCAAAAGTACCGTATTCAACTCAACAAGAATCGTCAAGAGTATCGGATTCAAGACCTGTACATTGAAGTGTTTAGCCTCGTATCTAAACATTTTAGATGAATTTAAAGGGAAGGATGTTTATTACATTCAGAATGATGTCGATCCACATTATTCTCTAGCTATACGAAGACATTTGGACAGTTGATGAGCCATCAAGGCCCTACCCAAGTGCTGTCGAAGCCATCAGCCATAACCACAGTTTAATTTCTGTGAAAGTAACTAAACGATAACGTTTAATATCTAAAAATAGGTTCATATGTGCTGAAATCAATGATTATCGAGGACGTTTAAAAAAATTAATCCAGCATTAAACGTTTGAAAAGACGTGGCAAAAATATAAGCAAAAAGATGTTCCATTTTATGTATCGAGATGCAATTGCCCTCCGAAATGTTATTTTATTACTTTAACTTTTGCTCTTAAGATTAAGCTAAAACTGCCAAACTTTATTCGTTGGTAGGTAGTAGAAATGTCTTATTCTCATTCTTCTATTTGACAAACGTTGATCACATTAGGTTTATTACTGATTTCGCTTAAGGGCAGCGTAGAAATTGTTGGCTGTCACAGCATTAAAAATGACATCAACAAACTTGAAGATTGAAAAATAGATTTCTGTTTCGCTGACTTCTCATAAAAGTTCAATGGAGTATGCAAGAACGACATTATCAAGTAAAAGTGAGTTCTCCAGTCCAGACTAAGGAATTTGTGCCACACCTGACAGGGATGTAGTAATGACATTTTTATCAGATAATTGCAATGAAGAATTGTTACGGCGGTAGCGCACTTAGCCGTAAGGCCACAAACAGAACGCATAACTGTAGGCGGCGTATTTTTTTTCAACCTCAGCTATCACCAGAAGTTCAGTAATGACAATCAGTTTCATCTTTAAAATAAATTAAGCTTTCCAGTAGCCCTCTAAGTTTTATAGTGGTACGAAGTGTGTTATCTATAATCGAATTATTATTTTCTTGGCTGTGTATAAAAAGTCTGAACCACTGTCATACAAAAATTTAACGTATACTAATAGTTCTTTATGGAACTTGTGCGATGGCAGAGGCACGATGGTGTTCACGATGACAGGGACTTTTAGCGCGTGTGATTCTTGTTTCTTAACAAAGAAAGAATCTGTCTACATCACAGGTTGCAGTAGAGAAAGACCAATCATTTTGCAAATTTCGAGTCGTATATTCTTATACGACTTTCGAAAAAGTTGCAAAGACCATACTCATGTTGTTCTTTAACCGGGAGGACTGTTGCTGTTCCATTTCATGGTCATGGCACAAAAGATATATTGATTCGATTCTCAAACGTCCTTCAAGATATTCTGCGATGTGCCATCACGGTGTCATGTCATCTATCACACTGCAGACTTAATGGTTGTTTTACCACACGCTCTGTCTGGTGAATGGTGGGTGCGTACCCACCCATTAAATGATAACCACCAGCATCATTGAAATAGTTGCTCATTCTCTGTAATGATATCTCATTACAACTAAAGAACAACATACTCGTATTTCTATTTAAACAAGTCTTATTTGCAGAGCTCTTATGGGCAACTCGTATTCTTCTCCTTGCATAACGAGAAATCGGTAACTAGCAGAAAGGGAACAACATCTCTCCTGAAGCAAATCTAGGTCTACGTAGCTATTTTAGAACATAAAGAAGACTATATTTTAATTAGTATAAATTTTTAGTGACAGGAAGCTGCTTGGAAGAGATTTTTATTTTAAATTGCAATATTTGCATATTGTAGGAATCCACAATGAATTCATATACTCGCCTAGTCTCTCTCTCTCGAGAGAGAGAGAGGTTCTTTTCTTACCTAACATTGATTTGAACAGTTTCCATAGCAACCGCTGCTTTTCCTCCTACCCACACCCTAGTTGAATAGTGATCCCGAGTGATCTCCCTTTGTTCTTTGTTTCTGACAAAGGGATCTGCGACCCTGCGATATTCCTGGAGAGTCTACAAGACAATTCTAGCATTATATCGCTTCGGCCACACCACCCCCTCCTCCTCCTCACTAGAGCGTACAACGAAAGTTATTTATAATGGAAATACACACACATACGCAGATGTATCACTATATGATAACGAAAGTGGGATATCTAATAGGGATAATGTTTTTAAAACACGCTTCATAAATAAATAAATAAACGTTAACCAAATACATAAGAAGAAAGCTAATGAAACATCCGGTTGTTTTAAGCATTTTTCGACATAGTAGATAGAAGTGCATCTACAATTTGACTATAATGTCAAGAAGTGGTAGGGAGGCCAGAATAATGCAAAATAAAGATGTAATTTCGGCCTCCATAGCTTTCTGATTGGATTAAGACCTCTCAGAAGAAACCATAGGGATGCAACCGATAGAGAATGCCGTAAAACATGTCATTACATCGTTTCTACTCCCCCAGAGCAATCCTGGATATATTGGATTTAGCTACAGCAATTTAAATTACCCTATATTAACTTTCATAGTGTTATGGAAATTCTGTCCTTATTTTCCTATTAAACGATCCCTTATTTAACTGCACACTATGAACATTACTCCAAAGATGTTTATTGTCGCTGTTTTTGTTCTGAGGATCGATCATTTCTTTAAGTGCTGCATATTAATAACATTGGTTAATATAAGGACGCTTAGATTTCCCAGATTCATTTTCTTAATACACTGCTCGACAAAATTAGCAGAACAAAATGTTTCTCATGATTATTTGATATAATAATAAAATAAATTTTCTGTTTATGCTCCGGGACGACCAAACGGTCAGAGGAGTTCACAAGATAGAATACAAGAAACAGCACCGTATTTAGCATTCATAGGCTTGAACCCCGGTCACTCAAGGCACGTGTGCTTATGCACCCGCGCACTGACCACTCAGCTACGGCGGCATCTTGGCATGCAAATTTCGAGTATCCAATAGAAATCGATCTACCACCTTGCGCAACCGCACATTATGCAAATTATTCATGCCTATAAAAACACAAGTTCCGACCAAATCCCTTTATTACCATTTTTTGGCTTTCTCAGTGGGATAGCCACATCACGAGTACTCAGGATGGCAAGTCATCGTCGTTTAGATGATTCTTTGAAATGGCGGACCGTTGGACGATTTGGAGCGGAACAGTCGCAGGCGGAGGTAGCACGTTGACTTAATGTGTCACGCACTGTCGTCTCTGCGCTATGGAAGCAGTTTCAGGAGACAGGAACCATTACAGGAAGAGCTCTAAGGTTGCCCGAGGGCTACGTCAACCATAACAGACCGCTATCTCGCTCAAGACGGAAACCTACGATGTCCTGTCATTAACTGTCTCTTGAGGTTGCTATGGCCACAGGTGGAAACATTTTCAACCGGACTGTGTTAAGAAGGCTCAATTCAAGTGGACTCTACGCAATAAAGCCATCGGTTTGCATCCCATTAACTTCAAACCACCACCACAGAGCTCGTCGAAACTGGAGCCATGAATATGTGACTTGGAGCCCTGACAAATGGGGTACAGTTCTGTTCTCTGATGAATTCCATTTTAGCCTACAAACAGATTCCAGACATTATTTCATCTGGCGACAACGAGGAATGCGGTTCCATCTCTACAATATCAGAAAGGGACACTTACGGTGGAGGCAGTGTTCTCGTCTGGGGCGGAATAATGATGAACAGCCGCACTCCGCCTCATGGTTTTGATAGGGATACTGTAACTGCCCAGAAGTTGGTCCAGATTTTCTTTTCATGCATGACAACGCCACTGCACATAGAGCTCAAGTGGTGGAGGAATATCTTGAAACTGAAGATATCCAACGACTGCCGTGGCCACCACGATTAAATCCGATCGAACATGTGTAGGACGCTGGCGGAAGAAAAGAACGTGATTTTTGCCACAGAATCTTAGACACCCTTATATCAAGCAGGGTTCACCGCCTGTTTAGCCGTTGGAGGGGATCAAACGCCGTACTGATGTCATAATCTTTTTGCTAATTCTTATACAACCCCTATTAAATGTCCCTTATACTTCCCCGAAGTTTCTCATCGTTATTCTATGGTACACCACCATACCAAATTGTCTCGCTTCATCTCGAGCTGCACGAGTTACACCACGTTTTCTGCGGGTTCTGTTAATTTTGTCGATCAGTGTAGTTTACGAAGGAAATTGTTAAATGTCGCGATATAAGCATACCTGCGAACTCTTGGTTTTGCAGGAAAATTATCTTCATTGATTGCCAAGAAATTTTCTCTTATTACTGGATTTCTATCATTTCTATGATATATTTAGAATATAAGGCTTCTAGGTCACCGTTAAGTGTCACTGTTCATCTTAACGTAGAATACATCTTATGCCGAGCACGTGATCTATATAATTTGGGTTTCATTTATCATCGGGCAGTAGCTGTGAGTATGGCTTATACATTTATCTCTTGTTTTCTTTCCTAAAACGTTTTTAATTAATCCACCTAATTATTCTATTTACAGCCTCTAGAAAAAGATATTGGGAATATGCAAGTTGCCTGAGAATTGGTCTATTTTCTGTGGTGTAGCGATCTTTCCAATTGTATCGAATTTCAGACATTCCTCCATTTTATATACGTAAAGCTAAGAAGCGCGTTTTCAATCTTCTCAAAAAGAATAGAACAGATTTAGAATCATCTTTATAGAATAAAAAAACCTTGGTCAGTTTCGGTTTTAAAATGCAGAAAATTGGACCTTTGTAGTAACAAACTTTAATACACATTTCATGAAACAGTCTTCTTCGCTTTTTATGAAATACGTAACATAAAACAACTTGAATTTTTTGACGTTTTTATGCTAGTGTAAATTATGTTTTTATTTTAAATATTGCGACTTTGCTGGTATCAAATTTTGGACATTACATTATTGATCCACTTACCTAAATCAAAAAATATAAGGCGATCTGTTTCAGCGGCTAATGCAGAGTAAAGAAGATCAACCAATCTGTCATTTAACTTTTATAATTCTTATAGTATTTATAGATAATACTACAAATATTCACTTGGATGAATCCAGCGTGACACGGGTTCTCCTCGCTTCATTATTTTGATATCTGCATATAGCAATGAAAAGAGAATCTCGAGCATTACCCATTAGAGTCAATACATTAGGGGTCTTGATAATATATTGCGTGTTATCCTAGTCGTTCTTGAATCCATGTTAAAAATCATATCTTCTAGTTTTGCTCTAAGGAATTTCATTCATAATTCGAAAGGTCTTGTCGAGAAATCAAGTTTGTGACATTCGCCAGAATTTAATTAATTTAACTACGAAATTTGAATTGAATGAAATGTATTGATCTTTCACAGCCGATTTGTGAGTTTCGCAAGTCGACCGCTTAGGTATTAGTAGACTGGCCATAGATCTCAATGAGGGTTTCATCCAATTTAGTAACGAGTTGAATAATGCGTGGCATGATGAATGAATCTGATCTGTATATACACTCTAAATTACAATAAATTATATGTTTATCCACTTAAGTTAATCCCTGGCTTTCGTACTCCACTAGAGAGTTGCTTTTCCCAGGAGTAAGTGAAGGGAGATCTTGAAGGATAGCGTGGACAGGGGAAAGTCGCACGTGCGGTAATAAATTAAAAACGTAACGAACCAAGTTGCTTATCACAGTAAGGGATCTTGAAAGTGTTCAGATTTCAGTTAGTTCAAAAAGTGGCAGTGCTCTCCACTCTTTATTTCAATCTACATTTTTTTGGTTCTGGTCCAATATTTATACTGTTTTGTGGTTCCCCGTTTGTTTTTGTACATGTGTGATTGAAAGATAAATCAGTAATTTTTACTTTCCTTTTATTCTGGAAGCTTCCACCCTATTGAAGCCATAGGCAGACACCAAACCAATTCTGCCTGTTTGTGTCAGAACTCCAGGTTGTTGGGTGTATACATGAAAGGCTAGTAAGCGGAACATTGACTGATCAACTACATCGTATTATAATAAAAGAAATTTGATAAAACACAGGTCAGTATAAACATTTTAATGAATTAAATACGTACATGTGATCAGTTTGTATCCGTTAAGTAAATTATTCCATGTTTATATTCAAATAAATCTTTCTTACCATTAACTTAACACATTACCCTCTCTTTTGAACAATGTATCATCAATATTCATTTAAAATATTATCATCAATATTCATAAAAGAAATGTTTCCTTACAATAATAAAGTCCCGTCCAATTTTCTAATTGGTTCTTTCACTCAATCCGTCTATGTCTCATACAGATAACTGCAATTATATTCAGATATAAATAATGGTCACGCTTCTCTATAATACGAACACCTGATCCCACGTTTCAGTGTATTCATTCCAGTAGTGGATCGGGTTGCATCAGGTAATGATCGCTTTATCTCTATCGTTCCAACCATTTATGTTTAAGAAGAATTCATCTGGGATTTTCTGCTCCTGCAGTACAGCAGTTACTTGTAATTCCATAATATTAAATTTTATTAATTAAAATCTAGAAATTTACTATTTTTCTGAATTATTACTTTCAAATAAGAATATTAATTTTAAATTTTAATGTACTTTTTAATTCAATACTCAATATCAAGATATTTTCTCTATTGTAAGAGTCTCTTCTTACAATCTAAATATTAAATCACTATATTTATCTCTCGAGCCAATCTAAATCCTTCTTGCCCTTTGACAGAAATGATTGAAGCGTTTGTTTTTGTCACGCTTCTCTGCTCAACCCATGCACATCGGTCTCCTTGATTAACGCATGAGTTTGCTTTTGTTAAACTGACGCGTATACATCGTTTTCCTTTCCTCGGAACCATTGAGGTCGTGTTGTCGCTAACCTTTGGCACGGTACATACTCGCAATTCGACCCCCTGCTGCGCTAATTACCCTGTCCACTTGTCGCAATCGCGCGTTTCACAAAGCGTCTACTTGTTTTTGGTTTCCTTTGATTGTTTCGCACCTGGGGGTTCAGTTGAGCTCTTTTTTCCCTATAATGGTGTGCCAGCTGGCAACGAATCCAAATGGCTTTCATCGCCTTTGTTTCCAGTTTTCGATCACCCAGCTCGCAGTAACCTCAATGTTTACAGCTGTGAGAGCGATCCACGTTTTTTATTTCTAATTACAATAAACAGCATTCTCTTAATATAAAGAGATTCCAACATAATTCATTGGCATTTCTATTTTTGGGTACGAATCTTGCCATCATTCCTTATTGTATAATGTGGAACCAATCCAATGGACCCTAAACAGAATTTTGCTTTAAGATCAGCCAGTCTATCAATTAAATATTAATTATTCATTAATAATTTTATTAATAATGCGTTATCATTTAAATTTCCTTTCTTGGGGCAGTCCTTTATTCTAAAAATATAGAATTACGTGCTAAATACAAAAACATTCTGATGCAGTATGTGATAATTACATTGTCCTACCATTAAATATCCGGACACCCCTCCATGAATGGGGAAACAGGTTCTATGCATGCAACACGTCGCAGAACCTGCTATAAATATGCACACTGGGCTTCGAAGAGACAATTGCAAAAGTGGGCATGCAAGATGACACATTCCACAGAATTACATCAACAATTCAACAGAATTGATCACCTCAACAAATGCTAGACGCCGATTAACATGGTGTAAGGAGCGCGAATCCTGGACTGTAGAGAAGTGGAAAACAGTCCTATGGACAGTTTACTGTCCATAGGACTGGTAGAGTGCGATCGAGGTTCGCACTCTGCCAGTCTGATGGCCGTTCCTGGGCGTGGCGAATACCAGAGGAACAGTTCCTTCCTGATTGTATTCTCCCAACAATGAAGTTTGGTGGAGGCAGTGTCATGGTATAGGGCTCCTTTCATGGTTTGGCTTTGACCCATTAGTCGTTTCGACAAAAAACATGAATTCTGTTCAATACCAGAACAGCCTGGACAATTATGCACTTCCAACACTATGGCAATACTTCGTGGAAGGTCCATACCTGTATCAGCAAGACAACGCGCCATGCCATACTGCTCGGGTCATAACAGAGTGCTTTGAGGACATGGGTGTGGAAAAGTTGGATTGGCCAGCCCAGAGTGCTGATCTGAACCCTATCGAGCATCTTTGGGATATACTGGATTGTCAGGTAGGTGCACATCGAGATCGTCCAAAGAACAAGGCCGAACTGGTGGCTGCGTTAAAGGCCGAGTGGAGGAACATATCACCTGACATTTATAAAAAGGTGGTTGACAGTATGTCGCGAATATTAAAGGCGCGAATATAAAAGCAAAAGGTTTCAGCGCAAAATATTAAATGACACAATAAAAGCTTCTTTTTTTGTCTAAAGGCAGGTGCCTCCAAATATACACTGCCCTACCATATTAATGGTAGGGCAGTGTATATTTCATCTTTATTATTTCCCACCATATTATAACTAATATGTTACCTTACAAAAAGTATTCGGACATTCATCTCAGTATAGTGAAGGGTGTGAAAGGGATATGCATAGCAGCAAAAGGTCAATAGCAGAGATATCTCAAATAAGTAGATGGAACTGCAGCAAAGGCACTCATGAAGTTTCAAAGAGGCTTAATCTTCGGATGCCATAACAGAAAGTTGTAATTTTTCGCAGACAGCCCATTTTGAATATCTCAAAGTCAACCGTAGTCGATTTAGTGAAAATATGGAAGAAAGAGGCGATGTAAGTCTAATCAGACAGTCAGGTACGCCAAAAATACGGACAGAAAGGAATTGCTGACTCTTGAAGAAGGTAGTAAAACAGTAATATCGATTAAAAAAATAGAAAAATGTTATTTTTTATACTCTGGCACCACCACCACCAGATCAGAGAAGTTTACAATAAATCATAAATACCATCGTTAATCATATTTGGTAGTCACGCGAGCTTGAACCACCGTTCACCCGAATAGCACTCTCACCAATCCGCTAGGTTACATCCTAATTGATACATCCCAGTTATGACAATTATGAGTATTCTCCAATTTTACCGTTGGTTAAAAACTGAAATACTGTGAATTGTTACTGGAATTAAATTATGTAGCAGTTTATCCAACTGTCGAATAGATTTTTCCGATGAAAGGGAAAAGATTTATGGGTACGGATGATCTCTATCCATTTCTATTATATAAGAATAATAAAAATGAAAAATACGATCTGAAATAAATAGATTAGATCTTCAAAATAGACAAACAACAGAAATTTCATTTACCTTTTGACTTAATTTCAGCAGCTGACGCTTATCCTGCACAGTGTGAACTGTTAACCTCAATTCATGTCATTAATTGATGAATTAAATCTAAATAATGCAGACTGCGTTACTAAAAATAGGTTGCCAATCCCAAAGCGTCACCAGCAGCCTTTTGTGATGTCATTAATGAACACGCAGGATGGAACAGAAAGCAATGGAGACAACAATAGTGAAAATAAGCCACGCCCAGTCTCCTTCAATTCTTTTTCCCGGCGTCTGCGCTAATCATATTAAGGTATAAGTATAGTCCTAACCAAAAAAATTGCTTCTATTTTAGATGATTCTGCAGTTTGTGTGTTAGCATGGAGCTTCAGCTGCCATTGGTAGATCATGTCTGTGAATTTAGCATTTATTTATTTTCTAACCAACACGCGGCCTCTTCAATCCTTGGTAATGTTCGTTATTCTACCAAAGGATGAACGATGTTCTCTGTCGACTAATAGTCGTGAGGAGCCACTTTTGTACAGTGGAAAGGCGCAGTTTGATGAGGTACAGTGTTTTAAACTTTTAGTATGGCGATGATTTCTTGTCCACATTTTCCGTTTTTCATCACTTCTTGGAGGTCCCCGTCGATCTTGTCAAGTTTGTGTGTATGAAGGAACTTCTTAGGTGATATCAGCGAGTGCGAGTCGGTCGTGGTTTGCTCACTGTTGTGCTGATAATTGTATATAAGACCGAATAATACATCAAGAGCATTGATACCCAATATTTGGCTTAATTATTTTACCATTGTATGAAAAGCAACCTTCTTACCCCGATGCACGATCGCAACAGCACAGTGTAAGGGCACCAGCTAACTGTACTGTTCTCACAGCTGGGGAAATGTGGAGTTTGGCCCATTTTAACAGCTATAATTCTATCTTAAAGATCCTTTTAAGACTGCATTTGGCACTAGAAGCCCATATCTAAGAGACATGTAGGATGGCTGGATATCCCATCGTCGGCTGATGGTTAATCTGGATGATTTGAAGTCATTGAAAGAACCCTGAAAGCCAACTCTGGTGGTGTTATGGATGTAGTGGAAGATAAAGTGGTAGTGGAAGTACAGAGATGCGACATCCATAATGATACCCTGTTATTTTTTGCTGTCACAACGTTGGCGTCTTGAGAACTACTTGGGCCAGGATGGAGAACTTATCTGTATCGAACATTATAGTGACTCCATTCCCTTTGCGGTCGTCACATGAGGCGGCCAGTATACGAACGCCTGCAGCAATGGAACGGCTTATATCTGTTTGGTTTGGCGCTAATTTTGGTTTTGCTTGTGTCTTGTAGATCCGATGTTTTGAAACATGATCCATATGATGTCCAAAGCTATATACTGTGCAACGCAGGTGGGTTAGTCAGGGACTTACCAGAGTTTAGTAAGTGTCTTGCTGTGAGTATTTACATGCAGGTATTTGTTTCAGCGCAAAGCTATGTTGAAATGAAGTCGATTGCAGAAGATTGCAGGCCTGACGTCGACGGTTAGTCAAGCAAGGAATTGCCGTAGCACACGCATTTGAGGTGACCATGGTTAGTCTCACGTGACTGCTAAATACGCTAATGATTCGTTGTAAATTCCTCTGACTTACTTTATGTGATCGTGCCAAATCATGAACAGAACATTTAAACCACTCAGGAGTAGCGCTCTCTAGTGGACAGAAGGTGGATACTGCATCTAGCTTCAGCAGTTCGTATTCGTTCGGGGATAACATCGATAAGGGAAATAGTAAATAAGATTTTACCTGATGTATCTGAGAGAGAACGAAGGCTTCGTTCTCCAACGTGCATTAGACTCGAGAAGGATTCTGGTCATGCGTGATTCGCCCATAGATTTAACTTAAAACCGCTGATATTTAATATTAGACTTCGGAACACAAAATATCTGAATGCTCGACTTCTTCGCATATTCTTTTCTAGATAAAGCTAAACGGATAAGAAAAGAAAGAAGGTAGTGCAGATAATAGTAATAATAGTAAAGATAAGTTGTTCTATACCACTTATCAAACCATAACAATTGGGGATTGAAACTAAAGTGAAAACATTTCACAAACATAACAACAAAATCTGGCGATAAGAGAAAACGAAACCATTTTCTCAACAACTAGCATATGCTTTAAGCCTCAATGACAACGTGATACTTTGCAGGTCGATTTATGAAACATAAATAATATCTTTTGAGTAGAAAAAAGTCATAATGAATCAGTCATCTTATACAGGATTCCCAAACAGGTACTTGCATGGACCTTATCTTCCTAATCGAGAGACGAATATACATTGAACTACGTATGGTAATGTTCCGATAACGCATTTTGTGGCCATGGAAACGCATTATTGGTTTCAGAAAGTTCACACTAGTGGCGCCACCAGGTATTGGCAATGTCATTAAAAACATCTATCCAGGAAAAAGCGCAGTGGCTTGTACAGTATACGCGCTATTCCGTAATGGAAAGGGAATGGGGTAGGGAGAATAAACAGCAGTGATAAGCTTACACAGTCAAATAGCTCTTCTCAATATCTTGGGTAATTCTGCCCAGGGTGTTGAGACTGGGAGCTATTTGACTGTGTAGACGTTGTCGTTGAGTTTGAATCATTGTTATTACGAAATCCAGCATTAGTTGGGAACAGCGTCTCTGTCCAATAACCGGAACCGGTTATTAGATAGAGACGCTGTCTCGGTCTTTAACTGATCCCCCACCCCTTTATGAGTAAAGTCAAATTTATTTGTCATCTAATAACGCGAAGTCATTTAACAGCCATTCTCTCCAGTAAATAGAGGGCTTGCAGTATCGATCATGTTGTTTACGCAAAAGCTGCCACGTTGTTAGGGGGAATTTTCATTATAATAAGAAACTGAAAATTGAAACCTGACAGCAGCAGCTCCATGCAAATATAGCTTCCCTGCATAACTTCCGCGCAATGTTGAGAAGCTACATTCAAATAATAATTGGTGTCTGGAAAATCTTGAAGTTTTGTGGCAATAACTTTTGTGTTTGGAAATCAGATCAAAAAAGGGCTTGAAAACAAAAGCTGAAAATATAATTATTCAATTTTAATTACAAATTATGTATGATTGTTACGTCATTAAGATGGCCTTCTTCATGAACTTTTTTTTTTAATGTTTCACTATTCTGCGGCTTATTTGCAAACATCCTATCTTTCAGATAATCTCAAAGGAAGAAACTCTCGTATTCTTTGCTAACCAATTAATGATATCAAGCCGAAATTGAGGCGCCCACGAAATAATTACTACAAAATCATCATGGTTTCCTTCGTTGTGTGTTTTGTGGTCCAATATGAATACTCTTTCGTAAAACTCAATGTGAGCGAGTTTTGGCAATACTTAATAACTCCTGCGTCGTCAGGTTGATGTCGTGGGACTTTGCCTAATGCTTTCACTAACAATATGAACTGGAGTTGGACTTCAATTGTCCGAGAAGGCCCAGATCGTTGTTTTTTTTTTTTTCATATCCATTCTCTAACGAAATTTGGCGATTTTTAGTTAAAGCTCGAGAAGAAATGAGTAAAACATGTGTTGAATTTCGATCTAAAAGTTCTTTAAGGGCCAACGCTGGAATAGCTGTTTGTGAAATACAGTTCGACTCCAGCCATTCTGTTTGCACATCCCAGGATGCCGTTTTCAATGATGGCACAAGGGGTTCTTCATCTGAAAAAAATCGTCACTGAAGAAACTTTGTAGCCAAATAAAATCCCGCGAAGACTAATAGGTATACATTTTCAACTGTTCATTTATTTCCTTTTTTCTGTTGCATCTATTGCACAGTTGTTTTAGACCTGAATGAAAAGTATTCTGTCTATTCTGTTCTTTAGGAAAAGTAATCGTTTAACACAAAAATGAATGTCAGATGTGAAGTGACTTGCACAATATAAAATACAAGAATACTACTGCATCACGTGAATTCGACTACAAGGCACGTAAAACTTGTACTTACAGACTGCTCATCTATGATTGTGCTTATTTGGTTGTTCTATTTTAAACCCCTCTGTTGCTATAAGATTGTCCCGGAGTATAACGAAAAAACAGTATTTTACCTTTATAAACACCTTGATGTGGCGTATCCCATATCACCCGTAAACACCACCACCTATATCAAAGAAGCTTGAACAACTTCACCATGAGAACGAATATTATCCTGTTGCTGGATAACTTCTGTTGTTAAGGAACTAAGGTTTCCGAAACAATTGCTAATTGAAATTCAATTTATCGTAATTTCATCTAAATCGATGTGACATTCAAACTGATGTGTAAAAATTGATCAGCAGTTGAGCTATATTAGGAATTGTTGCTTACGAGTAGCTGGCATACCAAACCGACTGTCATCCGTTACACTTGAGCAGCCATTCATGAGCGGTTCGCTCCACTTGTACACAATTTTCAATGGCAAATAGCTATCAGAATACCAAGCAAACCGCGAGAGAAATTTCACTTCATTTAACTCTTTCAGACAATAAAAATCGCTAATTCTCTTTTCAATAGCGCTACAAGGGAAAGAGTACCTGTCAGATTTTAAAAAAATGACTTAACTGCGCTAGTACCGCTAAATTTATGGTGCAGAAACTGCAAATTACTCGAGACATGCACTAATATGGGCGTGTGATACGTAATGGGTAATAGCATCTTTGAAAGATGAAAATCTGCCTTACTTATTGGCTTAAAGTTTACGGCTTTCGTATTCTGAATTACGAACAAGGACGGTTTCACCTCCATTTTCTTAGCTGATTATTTTTAATATCTTTAAATATAATTTTAATTGGCGTAGCACGCTCTTTGAGTAGACCGGGATTCAAGCCCCTGACTGCTAAATACGGTCGATCTGCCAACCCGCACTGGACCAGCGTGGCAGATCATGGTCCATTTCCCTCAACATGAATCGTTGAGGAGCTTCCATCCTTCAGTGGGTGGATAATAGCCGCAGTTTACTTTTTTTGCTTTTTGAATACGGTGGCTTGATTTCTGGGTGAAAGTATTTCTGGGTGAAGTATTCTGGGTGAAAAATATATTTTCTCAGTTTATCTCTTTACAATTTACTTTTCTTTAGTTCCGAAAATGAAATTGATTGCGGTTGTTTCTCTGTCTCTGTAGAGTTGATTACAATAGCTTCACTATAGATAGAAGTACACAAATTCGAACCCAGAAACGGCTTCTCTTAGAGCGGATTTGCACAGTAATTTTCCCATTCTATAACGGATTATACACCTCATAAAATGATACAGAATTATAAATTTTATTTGAAGAATTACACCCTCCAAGAGCAGGATTATTTTCCAGTTCTTTTTCTGCTTTCTGTTGGTATCACTAGTTTCAATATTCATTATTTACAGCTGCGTACTCGTAAAAAGCAGTTCTCTAACTCCAAGCGCATTGTAGGCAGAATGTAACTCCAGATTTCGTATTTAGCATAACGAATAGTAGACACGCTGAGCCAATAAAGTAACTGACTGTTTGGTGCCCATCTGGACTGACAAAGTGTGACCAAATGCATTCAAGTTTATCCTCATTATATTTCGTGATTGGTGCGTAAGATAACTACCATGTTGTCCGCTAAGTATAACCTTATCTTTAGAGTTGTTTCAGACGTTCTTTCTTCTGTCCCTCTCCACCTTACTTAAAATGATAAACTGGAGTTAAAAAGAACAACTCATTAGCATAAAAAAATAAAACTTAAAAGAACTTCTTGTGTTTATACCGGAAAGAATTTGGGCACCAAACAGCGTCCAACATTTGCTCAGCTGAGACACAAGCGGTTGCCATAACAACGATGTTCATTCTCTCTCTCTCTCTCTTTCTCTCTTTCCCGGTCTTGTAACGAAGGGTGCAGAAGCTTCGCAACAAATGCGGCTTAGAGAGAAATAACAGTGAAGGAGAACCGCGAACAGCTAAATTAAGTCTCATCGTAATAACTGCACAGGGGAGAGGGGGGGGGGAGTTACTGGTCGCGTGTCAGAAATTCTGCCCATTAAGCTGGTGAATAATGAAGCAGTAGCAAATAGCGGGAAGAACCAAAAGTGTTTTCAGGAGTGAATTATTCATATCTGTGTTGTTACAATGGAACTCAGCTGCAGTTTGGTTTCGTTTTTGTTTTAGATTTCGTGGAAATAGCTGGTGGAGGAGAGTGGATGGTCAATCTATACGGGGGTGGGGATTTAGCGTTAATCAAAATGCGGTCTTTTATACCGATAAATGTAAGTTAAAAAAAAAGAAAGGCAAAGTGAACAAAAGGACATTTCAGCGCTATTATTTTATTTTACTGAACTTCTGGAAACTTTGAGCATAAAAACGTACCACGCAACAGAAAGAGATGATTTCAAGTTCTTAAATAATAGAGTACAGCGCGTATACCGACTAAGACTAATTTATTATTAAATCATTTGCATTTGGCCACCGTTCCAAGACGTCAGCGGATAACGCGCAGAAAATGAATAAATAAACAAAAAATATATATACTTACATTGTCTGGGTTAACCCACTGAGCTAAAAATAGACTTTTATTAGTTAAAATATTGATCGGACTCTCTGGCGATCACTGAGAAATCATTACTGAAATTATCAGCCGTACTGTGAGTCACGAAGGAAATAGAGCATACCCAGCTGGCAAGCCCTTTCGCGGTGGGGGAGGGAAGCGAAAGAACACCGAATGTGTAAGAAACCCTAAAAGCAAGCATGCACGTATTCACGTGGCAATCTAACAGTCGGCAGATCTCATAAAATGTTTCCATGGTTACAGAGAACTCTATAATAAACCGAGATGCGAAAACAAGGAAGGAAAGCAAATGCTCACTAATGGTTACTCGCTTGTTTCCTGCCAGTGGAGTGGTGAAATTGATGTGAGGAATCTGGTAAACCCACCGGTGTGCCCAAATGAAAAATAAACCAACAAGATGGCAGAACAGAGTTCATTCTTCTTTTCTAAGTTTATGGCAGCTTTATCAACTGGTTCCTTCGATAAACTTCCCAAATATTGTATTTGAATTTTTTTTAATGATTGGTACATCATAATTAATTCTTCACTATTTTGTTTTTTTCCACAGTAAACATTAAATTCACGAGCTTGTCCCTTAACTATTTGACTTTTTTTTCCAATCACCGATGTATTGTAAGATCTCAATCTTACAAGTTTTGGCTTTGGAATTAATTATTTTAAACAGATAGGGGTAGCCTAATTTCTTGTGCATCTAAAGTGTCTACAGGTGTTCGTCTGAAGCAGAGTGATGATTAGTAAAGAGTCTGTCTAAAGGTCTGTTACTTTGAATTTGTAATGGTTCTGTACTCAAGTAATGGCTGATAAGATAAGTTTGAGAAGGAATAAAGGCCCCATCCTCGAATTGTTCCTTAAACTCGATGTGTAAGAGTTAAGCAAATGCGCAATACTGTAAAGATGAAGGGAGAAAAGAGTTACACCTCTGCCGAAAAAATTTTTCTACTTCAAGGGAGAAAAGAGCCGTGACCCTGGTAATGGTAGATATCTTAAGCTTCGGGTGGGTACAAAGACACAGATCCTGAGACGAGATTTAAAACAAGAGAGGCTGTTTCTGGCAGAGAGAAGAACGAAAGGGATTAAAATATTACCGTTAAGGGAAAGTTGCAAGAGGGAAGCATTTCCGTACTGGCGCTTGTACTTCTGGGGGAAGGATGTTCAGGACATACAGAACACGTTGAAGACAGAGACAACAGCGAATTAGAATGAAGATGCAGAAAGAAATTGAAGGTGACTGGTCAAGAAAACAAAAGAGAGAGGTAGAACAAAACGGAGAAATGCGAGGAGAGAAGGATGGAAATGATGTGAAGGAGTGACGAGAAGAAAATTTCGGAGGAGAGTGAAAAAGGAGTGACAGGACAGGGCAGGTCAGTTGGGTTGGGTTGGTGAAGGGGTAGATTTGTTGAAGCAAGTTATGTAGGAGTGCCTTTATTTTGAGGGGAAAGTGCGGAGAAGTGAAGATAGTTGCAGGCAAGAGAAAGGACAGTCTGAATGGATGGACTGAGGAATGTTTCAGAAGCAGGAGCCGTGTCTTATTGGGAAAACCAATGGAAGAATGTAGATCATAGCTTACCCGACTTCCGTAAACGTAGGATCCCAGAGTGACTACTGAAAATAAAGCCTAGCAGACCAGTAAGCCGAGACCCTGGAAGGCAGCTATGTAGAAGCGTAGGAAAGACAAAAAGCGAAAGATCGCCAACTGGGGAGCAGAGGAAAGAGAAAGTAAGTCTCCTAGTATTGACTCAGTGTAGAAACTAAAGTATGAATAGGACTGACGGACTTGACTGCATCTAGAGATAGCAGCGAGTTCGGTAGCGTTGAAAAATAACTAAAAAAATAAATAAATAAAAGTGGAGAAACTGTTAATTAGAAGGAAAGAGGGATGAGAGAGAATGTTATCTTTCTGCGACTCAAAAGCACTGTTAGAACGAAGGTTTTGAAATTCTTTGTTTACAGAAAGGAATCCTAGGTAAAGTGTAGGATTTGTTCTAGTTTAATATTGATGTGGTTAAGGTTATGTAAGTATATATGCACATATTTAAGTAACTCTTACATTATGTAAGTATATTGTTCATGGCTTATGAAGAGACGTCAGGGTATGTGAGGATTGTATGCTCAGGTCTAAAAGAATATATAAAGAGAAATATACAGGTGCTCCTCAAATTATTTATAGCTCAGCACAAGAAAGGTAATTGGTTCTTTGGCTAGGGAAATAGTAGCCAACGAGACAGATAGAATTAATGTTGGTACTACACCCCGAGAAGGTCAGTAAAGGAATAAAGGTTATGTATATATTAAATTATATATATTTATGTGTAAATTTTAATATCGAAAATAAATCTCTGTTATGTTTACTTTATTCAAGAGAAGTTCACACAGTTCTAAGAAAAATTCATGGAGAATTATCCTGGTTGGGGAAAATAAAAGAAAACCTCATAATCTAGAATCTTCTGATACAAGGAAAGGAAAGCTACCTGACTGCTCTAAAAACAATTTTAGAGCAGTCAGGTAGCTTGTGGTCTTCGGAGGAGTAGTACGCTACCAGCTCTCTTTTGAAATATTATAACTTCCACCAATTTGGGTTCCAAAGTACTAGGGGTAAATAAACATAGTCATATAAAGAAATATAATAATAGGACAAAACCCCAGATCCCATAGTATATTATCATAACACGCATACTCTTACCAAACTATTATGCAATCGAATATCCTTATTCTAACGCCTCCTGTTGTATCTAAACGGCAATAATCTGCCATTTAAAGTATGGAAATGTATTTACTCTGAGTAGAAAACAGCAATAGCCTGTGTTATTATTAATTCCTTACTGTGGAAAAAGCAAATATCAGCGAGTTTACGAGGCATAATTACCATGTCGTCCACTGTAGATTTCCCTAAGAGAATCCCTAAAACTTCAATATACCGATTTTATCACAGGATGTTACAATTCTTGGCCAACCTTTAATTTGCCTTGAAGATATCCCTTCAGTCTTCTGATGTCATAGACTTGAAGTGTCCATTCTTGACACGTCTAAGGCTCTCGATATCTCATTTTGTGACTGTCCTTGCCATCATTTGGACAATAGCCGGATGACAGCAGGACAGTCAGTTATGGGATAGATTTATAAGCACAATAGAACATGATGTTCATGGAAGACAAAACTTGGCATATAAAATGATGAAACACTTGAATAAATATAATAAAGGAAGAACAATGGAAAAAACATTATGAAGAATTGTGGAAAGACCCAACATATCAAACAGAAGAAATCCAGTTAGTGACATAGATCCGATAACGAAGAAAGAATTGGAAAAGGCATTGAAAGCTACAAAAAATAGGAAAGCAGTAGGAATGGGTGACATAAATGCAGAACTGATCAAGTATGGAGGAAGTTTTTTAAAAGACAGGATACTAAATCTATTTAATAAATGTTGGGAACAATATAAAATACCAGAAGAATGGAAGATAGCAAAAATTATTTCAATATTTAAAAAAGGAAATAGACATTATATATATATATATATATATATATATAGACAAAGATGGAAAGAACATGTAGAAAGAATGGAAGATAATAGATTCCCTAAATTAGCTTATACATATAGAGAAAAAGGAAAAAGAGACTGAGGAAGACCAAAGAAAAGATGGGCAGACCTCTTCGAGATCGGTACAGGCGGATTGCCTAATCCATGAAGGAAGATAAGATAAGTGTTTCTGAATATTGAGATCAGTTGAAAATGAAAGTTCAGTACGTATCTGGACTCCACCATAAAAGTTTTAAATATAATAAATCCAAAGCTGTAGATAGAATTAATTTTCTGGAATGTTTACGGGACTATATATGTATGTATACGCACAAGAATCATGTTCTAATTCAAGGATTATAATAAATTATACCGATTTCTGTTTCTTTATTTTATCTATTAATATGTACAGGCTTTTATAGTGATATTAAAAACCAACTAAAGTTCCCGTCCCTAATATTTATAATAACAAAATTCCAAACATTATTGGACGAAAATTTTGTCCAATTGTGTTTTGGACAAATTTCCAAATTTTGTCCAAAACATTGTTTACATGCGACTTTTTCGTGTATTTCTTTTCAACTTACACTGCTACGATACTAATTCCTTAATATCAAAATGTCTGCAGAAGATGCAAAAGTTCCAGCTTTTAAATGGAAAGAATCCATCAGAGATAAGTAAAAATAACAACACATCAGAACGAAGGAACAGTTTTGAATATTTAGGCGCTTTGACTGATGAGATAAAATAAAAATGTGTATTCGTATTTTTAATTTTTCTTTCATGATCAGACAGAGGTGAAATGGAAAAGATGTGAACCTTCTGAAAGGCAGAATCCGGATTATCAGTGGCTGCTACTGCTTGGACAGTACATCATGCTTAGAAAAATATGAAAAGAGGCGATAAAACACAATAAGAACATAGCTGGAATACTCTCTTTTACAAAAGGAAGAATAATTCGTTGCAGCAAGTAGGATTCAGATTGATAAGGAAGCGAGTCGGTTCATTTGCGAGCAGTAGGGAATTTATACGGCTTCCAGAGGCCAAGTGAAACCTTAACACTGTTTTCCAGAAAAGAGAAAATCTGAGCAACGGGAGACTCGTGGGAGTTTTAATGAAGAAATTCAGACTTCCCTAAGCTGTTAGGGAAACTCTCCTCGATATGAATCTTCCGACCAGCTGTACTTATTATAAAATATTGACGAAAGTGATTTATAGCCAACCTATGCGCCGCTTTATTTTACTAAGATAGCTATGCTGCGCTTGTAAATTGTGCCTGCGTCTGACAATTTTCTATTTATCAAAACAAAGGATCCATTTTTCCAGAAGGAAAGAATGCAATCTTTGTCCGAGATTGGCTAACTTGGCCACGATATAAAAATCAGCTCTTAAAAGTTTCTTCGGCTCCGAGAAGTATTTTTTAACTTGAACCGGCGATGGAAATCAGAATCGGGCCTTTCTACACAGCGTGGTATTGCAATAGACCCAATTAGCACGAATATGATGTTAGTCTAAGTGTTTAATATATCTTAAGCTGAGTAAGTCCTTTATAAATACAATTTGCCACATTTAATATATCTGTCTTCTCTTTTAACAAGCACAAATTTGATGGAGATTTCTTTAACCCACATTAGAGTAATAACGTTATTTGCAACTATCTTAAAAACATTTCTATGAATCACTAACACGTAGTGATTTTCAAAAAAATATCATTGGAATTCATTAACATCATATGAACAGTCAAAATTCAATATCCTGATGCTAAAATTTTCAAACTTCAGTTAAAAGAATGAACTGGTGGCAGTATCACCTGATTTTCCCTATTTATTTACCAGACAGAGTGCTCTGCTTTTCCCATAACGTTTCTTTCAAAATGAAATATGTTACTAAATGTTCACCAGTTAGTCATAATAAACATAACTTTTTTTTCATATTCTACTGAACTAATTTAAGTTTCAAACTTAATGCAAATTAAGTTTGGAATTTAATTATAACTGTTTTATTTTTGTAGATAAACCAGTTGATATGTCCACGTGCAAGTTCCAGGAATAGTCAGCCCAAATGTCTATCTTTCATATATAACGCTGACATTGATTACTATCAAGTCTCCCAAGCAAATTTATTTTAATCTTTATTTTCATTTATAGACTTGACTTATGTAATCTAATTTGTTTCCTTTATTGAGACAAGCATTTACTAAATAATCTTATGCCATCTGACAATCAATATTGGTTACATAATGGTGCTATTTAAATTTAGCTTAATTTTAGCTTAATTTCTGGTCTTTCTTGCCAGTGCTACTCAGATTAATACCATTAAAATATGCTGGCTACAGAGCTTGGCAACCAGACACCTTAGAAGAGACTTGATTGAGGCTGAGAGAAGAAAGTAAAATGAATAAAGGTGACATTTTCACGGCTATAAACTGATACTAGAACTAGAGTACAAAAATTTAATTTTGTCATTGTTTCAGAATGACTTAGACTGGTTGCTGAAACGATCTGAAAATATTCACCCGAACTCTAATGCTTCTAAATGTATGGCTTCATGCACCTTGGGAACAGAAATCCAGGTGTTACGATTGAGTTAGATATTAAATTTTCCATGCAGTGTAAACAGACAACTAGGAAGGCACATGATGTCCTATATAGGACATTCGCAAGTGGAAAAAAAGATGTCATTGCCCCTTTATATAAATAAATAAATTCTTTATTGCTAATAAGTACAGGACATGTACTAGAGACAATAATACTCAACACGGTGACATGGCCAGGAGTTTTACATTATAAATGAAATTAATTGGCAAAAAGGAAAAAAAATACCGTTACATGGAAATTATGAGTTACAAACATGTAAATTATAATAATTACAAATGAGGACTAAACGTCATATGGAGGAAATTATCCCAGTTCCACAGATGGAATCCACTCGAGGAGCATGTGACGGTATTTGTAGTCGGTAGCTAATTTCTGAAGGTCGACTCCAAGACGGAGCATTGCCTGAATTTTGGAGAGTTCCTGGGCAGGTAGGAACCGACTACACAGTTTCAACCGGTTGTATTTGAGGATTAGTGTGGGCTCTGACCTCAAGGATGGCGTAGGATTGTGCCACTGACAGAAATCCCAGATGTTTGGGGCGTTTATTACTCCTGTGTACATTTTTACTGAAGTCATTAAATGCCTGCTGTCAATTAACCTCGGGATCCTGGGCACATTTAGCTGCTCAGCCATGTCAGTTGTTCTCAATTGAGGGGGTCGGCGATGCTTATTTGTGGCCCATTTCAGGGTCCAGTATTCACACGAGAACACCTGTTTTTGAAGTGAAGGCGACGCAGATGCCCAAATTTCAGCAGCGTATAAAATAGCCGGATAAACAGTGGCTTGAAGATATCTGGTAGTGGTTGCGGCATCGTTGGAATAAAGTAAGTGTTGTTTCGCTTTCCAGCGTAGGGTGTTAAAACGCTTCCGGAGGTATTCTGTGTGATCATTAAATTTCAGCTTCGGATCAAAATAGACCCCGAGATCTTTATGGCAGGTAACCACTGGAATTAGAGTACCTAAAACTGAAGGTTGAATTATTGTTGGTTGCTGTTTCAATGAGTAAGTCATTATTGCAGATTTTGACGGGTTAAGGTTTAATCCAAACATCTTCAAGTAAGTTGAAAGAGTGGTCAAGTTCTCTGTGATGGAAGACGTAATTTCCATTGGGTTTGCAGACGGTGGGATTAAGGTAAGAAACTTTATATCGTCGGCATATATTAGAGCATCATCATGATGACTCATGAAAGGAATCAGAATCGCTGAGAAGAGAAGGCCAGACAGGACACCACCTTGAGGGACTCCTGCATTAATTTTTCTTGTAAAGTGGGTTTTCTTCAAAGTGAGGTGGACACTTCTATTCTTCAATAAGGCGGTGAGGAAAGCTAGTAAGTCTCCATTAATCCTGAAGAAGAATTGCAGGAGTCTGAGAAGGGCTGTGACGTCTAGGCTGGCAAAAGCAGCTTCAATGTCAGCGTACACTATAGCTAATTCAGATTTAGTTTCGACGGCTTGAAGAAATTGATGTCTGTGCGTCCATGAGGTTTCTTATGGTGGATCTATTTTCTACTGCGAAATGGAATATAAGACGGTTGGTAGACTGCATTTAGAATACTGCGGGAAACTCAGGCCTTAAGACAGCTACTAAAGAAAGATCTAGAACGTTTAAAAATGATTCAAAGAAAATGAAATCGTTAATCGAACGAGGGAGGCACATTTTCACTGGCAGAAGAAAGAACCAGGGGACACAAATACAAATTTTGTGGAGAAAATTCAAAGATAAGCTTAATCAGCACCTAAATGAGGAATGGAACACAAGACAGAATTTTATTATTTTTTTTAATTGTTTATTTAATTCTGCTGGTGCAGAAAAAGTCTGCGGCTTCCTTGCACCTTATGCCAAATAATATTAAAACTAACCTGTCGTGTAATTTTTAATATTTTTATTGATCTATGTCGTCATGCGAGCTGAGTTCGTAGATCGTGATATTGCAAGATATCCCGGCTTATTATGTTATCTCTATGCCAATCCTAGAGTTTAGAGGACCCATGTGCAAGAAAGGATGTAGATTTGCTAGAACGAGTACAGAGGAGAAGGGCAACAAGATTGAGAGGAACAAAGGGGTGACCTTACGAAGAAATGCTTAAATATTGGGGACACCCACTCGCTGTTGCCTGGACTGAGGGATATGTTTGGATTTGGAGCCTTTTTTGTTTGGACACCCGCATGTGTTGCATCCCCTCCAAGGATCGGCCCTGGTTTAACTAAGAATTTAGTTAATGTAAGAGGCCTAGTCAAAAGCTTTTAATTTATTAAACGAATTAGTGGAGTGCTAGCTTGATCTTAAGAATCTTTAATTTTATACTGATTAATTCCCTTTTTCTTTATCTCAGAGGGAGATAAGAAGAAACTTTTACATTTGAATCTAAGAAATAAAAACTGTTTCGCAATTTACGCTCAAAAACATCCGCTGGCTTCTTTATGACTTCTGTGACAAGAATTTTTTAAATTTTTATATGAGCTGTTTAACCAGAAACCAATAGATGTTGACTGTTCTTCACTGCGATTTCGCTTCTGGTTTCATCAAATTAATTAATGTATTAAATGGTGAATGCAAGTGGAGAAACAGTGTTAGCATCTGCCATTTCACTTTAAATTAACATTCACAGGGCGATTCACAAATTAGCCACTTGAGTATTACGGCGTGGCAGTAGACAGCAATAAGTGTAATATTTTCAAACATTTGTTGCTTGAATGAATAACATCAAGGGGCACGTACTATTTGTTGATACAGTCTCAAGGTCAATGGTTTTGTTTTCTTCAGTTCTTGATAAAAATGTGGTTATCATTTTTCAATGCGCCAGAAAATTAAACAGAACAAAGCAAATGAATTTGTCCTCTTTTTATGCGCAAACAGAGTAAACAACTGTGGTGCTATGACAAATAGACAGACACCGCATGTAGCCGGAAGAGGAAACTCGAATTAATTTTAGCAGCAGAAGTACGATGTCACGAGTAAAACCCTGGAATGAGCAAAGAGCGACAACGATAACGTATAAAAAGAAATTAAACGTTTTTACGATGTGTTACTATCAGTAAAGGATAGCGTGTCACGTCACATGAAAAGCGAATCGCGTGATTCGCAAGACTAATGCAGGATGTAAGAGAAATAACTTTTTTTCAACACCGTCGGACATTTCTGGCAAGCTGTGTGGGAATCAAAAATAGAAGACTTCGGTCATGAAAGGAAGGGAACGAGTTATCACATGAGCAGCACAAAAATGCTCGTACAGCGCAACGTTTTCATACCAGCTGGAAAGAGCAGTTCTTAATCTCATGTACGAAGTTTGGTGAGGTCAGTTAATTTACGCTATTTGTGGCAAAGACAGTGAGTAATGTTCGCTTTAATGAAATCCGATACAGAGTCTTCGGGCAGCAGCATCCCACAATGGCAGAAGACAATTGTATTTTGTCTTCTGCCATTGTAAATTTATGGATTTACGAGTTTCCTTCGGTCTCGTGATATTCGATTGTAATTCACCGAATTCTGCTGCAGATTCAAAAGATATCTGTTCCAAATGAAAAGCGCGAGAGACATTTATGCTTTTAATGTGCAAGCTGTTATTCAACGAAGAATTTACACACGCAACTGCCATAATGACAACACGTCCGACATAAAGAATAAATGCTCTCATGAAAGCATGGGAAAGATAATAAAAACTTAAATTGGCATTGCCAAAATGCTTAATTTCATAACCTAAAACTAAAAAGAAGCTTAAATGTTCCAGACATAATACGCCAAATTGGTTATACATGGAACGTCAGAAAAAAAACAAGGTTCCTACTGGGTAATGTTTTGTAAATTTAAATGTACAACTGTTTCATTGAATAGTTTAATCTTAATAGTAGTTCCGACCATCACAAACTGCCGGAATCAGAGTTTAATTGAAACAGTTATTCCTAATAAAAATGATTTTATGAATATTCCTGTACTAACATACCACGTTCTGTTAACTTTCTTTCAAAGTCTGAAAACCTAAGTACAAATATTTGTTTAATAATAAAGGCAGAATCAGGACAAAAACCACTACGCATATGCATAATTAGGCCTAATGATAAATATTAACTCAACTGCTTTATTCTACTGAAAGCATTCTTAATTAAAAGAATAAGAATGATGGGACCAAGATTTAAGATTATATCAATGAAATGATCCTGTTAAGGACAATTACACCTGAAAAAGTAAAATAACGTCCCATGAGATGTGTGGATATACTATACTATTGATTTTTAAATTTTTAAATTTCCAATACCTTTAGCTGGCTTTGAAATGGTCCTTTTTAATCTATTTATTAAAACTCGTATTTTTCCATGATGCTGTCCGATTATTTTTGGTAGAATAGTGTAACAAACTAATATTAAACGAACCGTATTGCTTAATGTTTTATTTTCTCTGTCCTGAAAATAATGTGAAGAAAGTGTTTAAATCTCAGAAATGTGGAGGTGGATCTAGAAGAAATGAGGGTATCACACGCATGGCAGAACATATCACAAAGTTATGGAATGGGGAGTGCCGTATTAAACAGCTGCAGAAGATTACTGTGATGATCTTATGATAACGCACACCCATTCACTATCCGACCATGCTGCTTTAGTTTCAACAAATAGTCAATAAGAGACAGGAAATAGTTGACCTTTTAGAAGCCAGATATAGCTATGTCACTATAAAGTCAAGAGGTCAAAGGCAATGAGGCTACTTTCTACACTTTCATCGGGTTGGTGCTACACTCGGATTCTTCAATATGATGCAAAGAATGTACATTGAATTTTGTTATTTCAGAAAATTCTTTTCAGAATCTCCAGAGGTAAATTCCTCCAAATATGACACTACTACTTTAGTTGCTTGTGCATTAACTTTAGAGTAAAACATTTTTGGCTCGTCCGTGGAATTCCTGTTAATGCAACTCTCTGGGTACACTACGCACACCAATAACTCATATTTTTATAAACATTTTGGAAGATTCTTTTGGCAACTTTGGGGACTTTTTTTCCAAATAACACGACGCAGCTATACTGAAATCTCTTTTTTAAACAGCAAGTTCATCGCCTTTCCTCCTGTAGTTCCTCTTTTCTATAACTTATGGTAATATCAACACTCCCCTATCTGAGCTGATCCGCCTACCTCTGTCCCTTCTGGATGTCTGTGCATCGTGCAACCTAGAGCTCTTTCTTTTGCTAATTAGCCAATTTCTTAAATTCTCCTAACCGGGTTACCACACTGCATTTTTTTGCATGAATATTTTACAGAATAGAAATCCATCTTGTACAATCTTTATGAAGCAGTTTAAGTTTCCAAATGATATTTCTAAATAAATTTTCATTTTTATAATATATTTTCATTTTTAATTTCAAAATAAATAAAATAGCTGTTTAATATGGGATTACTTCTCAATATAAAAATAAAGTAATTAAAACGAATGTAATTTTATCGTAATATTTTGCTGGATTATTGAAATTTTCTGCTATTTGGTAAATTCGGTACATTTGCCTATAAAAAGAAAACCTTGCGACTGTCATTGAAGGTGGTGTCCTGAAAAGACATGGGTTCGAATCCCGCGAAGGAAGAAACGTTTATTTTTTCACAGTAATTATGCCGTAGATTTTACTAATCTTCAAAATCTGTGTCAAGAATTTAGAGACAATAAGATTTACAAATACGATGTACCAACTCCTCGTGGTCTTAACTGCCTCAACTTTATTCTGCAAAACTAAGAAGTACAACGCTTTTATCTACAGCTAATAACAAAATAAAGAAAATACATTTCTATTTAGTAATGGTTCCAAGTGTTTTTCCCCCAATGGACGAACAACGCAAGAGGACTCTTTTTTTTTCTGTACGAGAAAAAAGAAGAGAATCTTCCTTAATTTCCAAGAAATTGTTTAGCGCTTCAAAATCAAGTAAAATATCCGTTATCATCTGCAGCCACTCTTCCAAGAAACCAACTAAAATACATAGGCGGTTATAATGTGATGAAATCTTTAGAGAGATAGACAGAGAAAGATTCTGTTATTCATTAGCTGTAAATACTCTTGGCACATATCCAGGTGAAAGCTGAATTTATCTTAAAAGAGCCAAAAATTCAACTCGAAATTCTCAGACTACAGGAAGACAGTCGTAAGAAGGCAATGTCTGGCTTGTTTATACCGAATAAAAATATATTTTTTATTATTTTGCATGTATCGTCGGGATCCTGGAAGTGTGTATAATAAACTTAATATATTAGCAGCTATTACTGAGGTGCTGGCAATATTCTTATTATTTTTAACTTTAAAAAAAACCAGAAGCAGATGAAAAGTCGATTTTTATAAAAATTGATAAAAACATTTTGAAATTCGATATTATCTCTAAAATACGATTGCAGTTTTCAATGCAAACCAATGTTTTAATCTAATAGAGACTGGCTTAAACCACACAATATGTAGGCATTTAAGTGGACATAATTCAACTTCGTATTGCCTTTTCTCTGTCCTTACTTGGTTCTTTATTTTAACTCCTGTTTTCCATCTGCTGTTTTCAGTTTAAAAAATAATTTAACTTCAGATCTTAAAAAGTACTGATACTGGGAATCATTTCACATGCATCGAAAAAACTACGTTATCAGTTTCCCTAAATAAGAAAGTTCCTCAGAAGTAAAGATATTCGAGTCATCCAAAGCCGAAGGTTGCATGCAAAGCAGGAGGAAAAACCTCCAGGGATGAGTTACGACAACTGAAAAGTTAATGAAATGAATTCGACAGATTTACGAAGATTTGTGACATCGGTAGCCAACATTAAGGATAATCTTATATCGCTCATGAACCGTGCGCGGACTGGCTGGACAAAGCCAGTACTGCATTTCTTCTTGTAGACACGATCACTGTAGAGGTCCTGACAAATGGAAGAAAAATCTAATATATTTTATCCGCAACAAACGGATTCAAGTCCTCTTCGACTAAGGACCCAATACTAAAGGCTAACTGCTTAGGTTTTTACACATTTTGTAAGTTAAGCAAAACCTTACTACGAGGTTTGTATCTATGCGCTCGCAACAAGAATTGGCCTTGTTTTCAAAAAAGTGGGCATAATTAGCAGTGGTGATCAAAATACTTCTTTTTTATGGTAGGGATCTAAGATACAAAGAAAATGCAACTTAGTGACTTGTAGGCAGTGCTTGAATTGGGCAGGAAATTTACTGTTAGTAAGTTTAAACAAATTAAGAATAATTTTTAGAAATTCTTAACTGTTAAGATCTTAATGATAAACTCGATGCGTTCCAGTTGGTAAACTTCCAAAAACATATTTCCGAGATTACGTGAACAACGTCGATTACAAGTTCGAGTACATTCGTACTTAATCGTGCCATTCGAATACTAAAAGCAATGCAAACTGCTGTCTGAGTTGGCTTTACATTAGCAACCACCCCTTGTGTAGGAATGGACTGGTCTGTGACGCTGGTAAAGGCTCAAAGTCGGCAACGGCTGATATAAGATTGTAGTTCAATCGATTTTTGGGTGGAATAGCTTCCAGGAAGAATGGGTCGGCGTCAAGATCTTTCCGACTTTGAATATGAAGTGATTGTGGGGGTAAGGCGTGCAGCATCCAATCGCCTGTGGTGAGCGTCTCGTTTTGTAACACAGCAGAGACGCAGCACAATAGCCCAACTAACCACCCAGTACAACGCAGAAATAGCAAGATCCATATGGACTCGAAAATTCAAATTATTTTATTAGTCACCCAGAATTTATTTTATATAAGAAATTCTGGGTGACTCTAATACCCATTTATGACATTACATACCCATTTAGGTTATGTGTCTGTAAATTGTGTGTTCTCTGATCAATTTGCCTGTTTTGTTGGACGAAAAACCCCAGTTTCTGGGGTGGAAAAACCTTGCTATCTACGCCTGAGACCGACTAACTCAAAGTTCCTCGCGTCATCAACGGGATTCGAACTCGGGCCTTTTCCACCCGATGTATGAAGGACGGTGACGATACCACTGTGGTACCTGCGCAGACATCCATATGGACTATGCGTCGGGCATTACCTCGTAAAAGCAGTTGACGACCGTTGCGGCTAAAACCCAAACAACTGCGCCTTGCGTGGGCACGTCAGCATCAACCCTAGAACAAAAACATGGAAATCTGTCACCTGGTTTTATGAATCCCTTTTCCAATTCTATCATGCTAACGGGCATATCCGCATTTGGAGAAAGCAACACAAGGCCATGACACCTGGAGCACAATTGTGTTTGCTGTCTGGAAGCAGTAGTTCTATAGTTTGGGAACTGCTTTCGTCGCAGACCACTGTATTCTGATCACCGTTAATGAACTCCTCGATGGGAACGCTTCCCTTTCTATCGTCGTCGACCAACACCCCTTCATGATGACAGTGTACCCATAAAATCCGGCGTCTATCAACAAGACAATGCTCCATGCCACCAGGCCCAGCAGGTTGATAACTGGTTTCAGGAACACGACAATGAATTTTTCGTTCTCTCATGGCCGCCCAACTCACCGATCTCAACATACCCGAAATTATGATTTCAAGCTGACCTAACTGGAGGTACTGTCTGATAAGTACTGTCTTGTGATGATCTAATCTGATAATAAATGTTTTTGAAAATTTGACTGTATTCAAAAACATTTTCTAATTCTTGTTATGAATGTTAAGAGTTAGTACTATGATACACATTTAATATACTTCTACAACACACAAGAAAAGTAGTCATTTACTTTACCCGCAGGTAGAACAATTCCGTGATCCACTTTAAGACGATATTTGTAATAAAAGTGGATCGCAGAATGCCATGGAGGTTAGTAAAGTCAAAAATAATATCAATAGTTTAATTCATTCCAATTTAATTCAGTGGGTACATGTTGCAGAAATTCATTCCAGTTTAATTAGTTAATTTAACCATCAAATGCCCTTTCGGTGGCATGTTTTTCTATTTATATCTTTCATTTATACAATTTTGTTCAATTTTTCTGTTATGTCTGGATTTGATCATGTATACCCGACATAATAAAAACACCAATGGAACTCAACTCTTTTATCCATTGCATCACTGTTCAACTGATATTGTTGCGCTTATAATATTCTAATGTCATTGGTATAAACGCATCAATTACTTCTTTTATTAATTAAAAAGTAACTTTATAAATTATGGATAATATTATAAACTCGATTTCTGGTTGAGACTTTTCGAGTGATATGTGATTTATCTTGGAAAACTCGAAGCCAGTTTCGTGAACAAATAAATATTCAAGAACGGATTAAGCCACTAGTAAGCAATGAACCGGTCAACATAGAGATATCGCTGGGGATCACCATAGATGTTTTTCTCTGCTTGCACAGTATCATCAGATGTTGGGTAGCGATATCCAATGTTGACTCGTCACCTAGGATACAATGTACGTCCATTACGCTTTGAGCAAGAGTAAATAAAGCTCAGATATGCTGTTGCGAATGTACAAGAACTTGACAGTGAATGACCTTACATGTTAGTAAAATAACGTCTATAGGTATTTGTTTCAAGTGAATGTCACTATTAAGGTAAACTATAAATAGTAATTCTAGAAAGGAGATAAACTGCACTATCTCCTAGGCGAGACACGCCTTGGTTTAGAAAGAAATTTTCTAAAAAAATCAGTTTTTATTCCGGGAAGAAAATGAATGGAATCAGAAGAATAAAATTTATGGGTTAGTCAACAGTAAAAAGTTCTTACCCATGAATTTTTGCGACAGTGAGTGATATGCAGGTCTAACTAGTTCCCCCACTGCTTTGAAGTGATTTGATGATCTAGTCCTGGGATGAAAATCGCTTCCCGATTTTAAACCAGCGCCAAAGGGGGACAATCGGGAAAATTTAAGATTCTCCCCTTTGCTGCTGGTTTTAAATCGAGAGACGAAATTTCGCACAGGAATAGATAGCAAAACGGAATTCACTCTAATCCAAAATTGTGGTGAATAACAGCCAATCACTGTGAAGAAGTGGGGGATAGACCTGTCTATCACTCATTGTCGCGAAGATTCATGGGTAAGAATCTTGTACTGAAGTCTAACCGATTTGTGTAGTATGCATTAAGTTATTTGTCAGCTTTTCTTGTGTCGAATATTTTCTGACAAACCCCTCTGCATTGAAAAACGGTAAGAGGGTTCCCACTCACGGGGTGAGTGGGAACCCTCTTGTGCCACTTGAAGTTTGCGGTGTCACTTGAATTTGCCCACCCCGTGAGTGGGCAAATTCAAGTGACACCACAAAAATACCGCAAAATATTTACTGTGGTGGTGAAATTACTTGTGATCAAGCGATAATATTTACTGTATAAGATTCTCTGGCCCTACGTTGCCCTTCCGACAACACGAAAAGAAATTTTACTGTCAATTAGCTTTCTAAAAATTATGCTAACTATTCTTAATTACATTTTAATATGTTTAATTGCCTTTGTTTTGCTTATTCCATCGTGAATTTATTTCTGCCCCTCTAATAACTCCATGCTAAGTGACTGCAAGTGACAGTTCAGTAAGAAACTTGCATATTACCATGAATATAGACGAAATCCTATTAAATTAAGACGATAACGCAGTAATTTTTTAGCAGTGTTCAATAAAGCTAAACACGCGTCATTTAATTCAGCCTCATGTTGTCATGACAGGAGAGCCTGAGGGTGAAGTCTCTGGTGATCCAACGTAGACTCTTGAGAACAGTCAAGGTCAGAAACCCATTGGGAAGAATCAAAATGACGCTTATACTGAAACGATGTCTTTTACTGAGCATTTGAACCCGACAGGCAGTAAATGATGTGATGCATGTGGAATTAATTAATAATATTTCCGTTCTTTTAACATTTCTAATGCTAAAAAGAGAATCGTTTATCCGAAATTACCAACAACATAACGATTCAAACAAAGAATTAATCGACTAATAGAAGTTTTGGTTTCAAAAGCCACCACTAGTTGCTACTGCCTCATTTTGCACGATAACCAGTTATTGTCTTTTTTTTAAGGGTTTAAAATAAAAATGTCGCCGGAAGTAGATTTTAAAATTCAGAGTGAGTCATAATTAAATCTTTTTTTTTAGATATTTAAATAGTAAATAAAAAACAACCACTTTTTTCTAGGAAAGAATATTTATTTCCGATTTAATGTGTGAAGACATCAAAATTACAGAAGCACCTGCATTTCTAGCACATAATTTAATATTTTGACATTTTCCTCCAAACCCTTAAGGAACCCTTTTGGCAACTCGGCGAAAATATTTCGGATAGAAAATTTTAATTTGTACAAATTAGCTGGTTACTAGCAGACTTTTCTTAAGTACATCTCTAGAAAAAGACTCTAAAAATCAGAACTTCAATCGATAAGTGCTGAGTTACATCGCCTTGCATAAAAATGGTTTTATATATTGCCCCAGTGCTAAATTTTTAAAGAACGAAACATCTTAAGTATTTTTGTTAGGCCATAGCATAAGTGGATACTTATGCTATGGTCTAACAAAATTATGTTAGGTTGCGTTATGTTCGCACTTTTACATATTTCTATTGATTAAACTCAATTAAGTGAACAGGATCGTTTACACAGTGTAGTGAGTCGACTGAGTACTTTAGCCCAGCGTCTCCTTGTCTTTAAGTTGATCGAATGCAGCGAGCAAGTATCTTGAGAGATGGCTAAGAAAACAGCGAAAGCAATCCATCAATCGAATTACAGGAAGGAGCTCTAGATGCAGGATAAACAACGATTATGGTCTGAAGAGTTTTGAACAATCTATGGCTATTCGAATAAAAAATGGCTATGGAGTTTTGGATGGTAAAATATAATAAAATTATATAAAATTAAGGATAGGGAGAATTGGTTGTGTTAACCGATTGTTTTGCTCCGGAATCACTGGTTCATCCATCAAAAACAAATAAACCGGCCATAGAATAGACGCAGTTTACAGATGGGATATATACCTGATGCCTCGGCACAAATTCTCAACAACTTTGAGCGTACTGCTATAGGAATACCGTATGGGCCACAGAAACATGAGAGTTTCAGAGAAGTAAGGCTCGGAATCCAAATAAGTTATTTGTAGTTGCCTACTACTCAAAACTTTGAATCCTCCGAAGTTAATTATAGCCGAGATTATGAAAATATCGAGGGAGGAGATTAACACAACAGTCAAGAAATGATTCAATAGAATAACTACTGTCCTCGCAGGTATCACAGTTACTATAATCACCGTTCTCACACACTTAATGGAAAGGCCTGGATTCGAATTTCGTCAATAACGTGAAGAATTTTTATGGGCTTTTTCTTCGGTATCAGTTAGTCTGTCTCAGGCGACGGATGCACGGTTCTCTCTCCTGGAAGCTCGAGTTTTTGTCCAGAAAGACGCAAATCGGCGATAGAATCATCATCATCACCAGCCATTTTCAATCCACTGTAGGACGAAGGCTTTTCCAGCAACTTTCCAGTTCCTTTTGTTTTCTGCAATGGGCATCCATCTGTCTCTCCGTTGTTGTCTTCCAGGTTTTCTTTTAGCTCCTCTTGAGTACCATTCTGTTATTTTCTTAGTCCATCTGTCATGTCTTCAAGCTATGTCCTGCCCAATCCATTTCAGTTAACAGAAAAATATATTGACTCCTCATAAACTTAATTGCTTTGACGCTCAACACACGTACAGGAAGAACATTTTTAAAAGAGGAATCAGCAGTCCTGAAGGGGAAAGGTAGTTACGTCACGCCCACCAGAAGCCGTGACGTAACTATTCTTTCGTTTGCAGAGTAGTCTCTGTAAACAAGAAAGTCAAGGCGTGAAAAGAAATGACCAAATGACCCTGAGTCATTTCTTTTCACGCATCTTTCACAGCGTGTTCCAATATATATGATGCCACAAAATACAGTAAAAATAAATATGTAAAGATTGAATCAGATGACTCATAATGAACCTATCTTACATATCCACTTTACACAGATTTTGAATGCAGTTTTTACAACGTTCAATTAATGTTGGTATTAATGGCTTTTCGACTTGTTATGAGTTTCCAACTATACTCGAAAACCCAAAAATTCTTCTCATATTGAGGAATCTATTACTAAAAAACTTTACTGCACTTATTGCGAAAAATATTTGCACATTTAAGTGGGTAATAATCACTAATTATGTCCAAGAAAAAGAAATTTCTCTTCATTAAAGTTTATTTCGTTTCAAATGTGTTCCTGTATTCTCAATCTACCCTTAAAGAAGATTTTATAGTAACGAGTCAGCTCTGCTCACTTTAATTGTGAAATTAGTAGAAAATCGTGTGCAAAATCGCGTCTCTGAGATGGTGCCTAAGGAAAAAAAATCCCTCTCTCTCACTGAGTTTTTTCCCTTTTTTTTTAACTATGCAACATTATCTTTTAAGATTGCTTCCTCCTCCTATTAGTGTCCGACTAATTAGCAGGAAAAAAAATTACTGCTCTTTGCTAATTAACCTGTTCTCACAGAAGAGAAGATAAACACGAGAGTTTATTTTACCGTAAGGAAGTTTTTTAATCGCTTCGGGCCGTATTACTTGTGACAACTTCCCAGCTGAGACGTTATCTTATTTGAGTAGTTGATTAAACTGCAACTTCTTTTGTTCTGAGAGAGTCTTTCCAATCTTAAGATGGCTTCCAGAAAACTCCAGAAGCGTTAGTCAATAGTTGTTATTAGTTTCCTGTTTGGTTACACGATTAATACAGAGAGGAGATTTCTATACTAATCCAAATTTTACTGAAAGAATGGAGTTGGAATTGAAGTACAATTGAGCTTCGTTATTCAGATTATGACTTCTATTTATTAAATGTACGCTATTTTTTTATTTTTCTCTGGTTCATCCTCTTCATCCCATTGACTTATTTAACATCGTGTCACAGATGACAGTTAAAAAGAAATAAAAATCCTTATTGTGTAGAGCACAATTAAACAGTACTTTTAGAATAATTTTAATAGAGTTTTTCGCAAATCTCTGCCAATGATGGTTACTGATATGTTATAGTGGACTTCAAGGCACACCCCTCCGTGTAGCACCTGACAGTCAAGGATAGATACACAATTATATTACAGAGCTTTTGCCGTTTGCAGAAGATTTCACACCGAAGAGATGGCAATTACTATCAAACCAGAATCTAGATGGTAAATGGATTGAGTTGTTTAAGATTTTCCAGAGTAACAAATGCCATTATACAGAGACTGTAAACTTCGTGTATTCTGTGGTCAGTTTAGCTGTTTTGAGAGATCAAAAAGCCCAGTTCCAAAGTAATCCTACTCGAGAACGAATAACTGTATGGCAGTGAAAGAGCACTTCCAGAGTAATCCTCAATGGAGAACGACTAATTCTGCCATGCCATGAAAGAATAGTAACGCTATTTCCTGCAGATTTTAAACGTATTGAAATGAAACCAAAAACTTGGATTTTTGGTCTTTCAGTCTGCAGTCAGTCAGTCTGCAACTTACTCGTATTTCATTTTGTGCGAAGGAACACTAGTTTTCCCGTTCGACGGGACCGATTTTTCATTTACTTCATCTAAGATTGTAAATTGGTCTTAAGATTAAATCTCTCTTGCACTGAAGAGATTAGAAACTCATACACTTATTTGTCTTAGATTGAATGCCTCTGTGCAAAAAAAATTTAAAGAACCTCTTTTCGGTACTAATAATGAATGCAGATTCTTTAACGGAGTACAAAAAGAAATTTTGAAGGACCAAAATTGCTGATAATTGTAAATTGAAACATAAATAGTTTCAGTCGTTGAGGACACAGTTCTGAGAGATTTTTCAAGAAAGGAATGCACAGAGAAATAAGCTTTTTAGAAGGGCTTTTAAATTATTTAAATCTTGTTTCTGAATTATTCCATACTTGATAAAGTTGTTCAGGTTTAAATACTCATTCATTCAGAAGTGGAATTATGAAGAAGTGCTCAAATTAAAACTAAAAAACTATCTTCCACCTAAGTCAGGAATTGTCCGCCAACCGCTTCCTTATCCAGTTATTAATTTAAGATTTTAATTCTTCTGTTCAAGAAGAAAAAAAGACGACTCTGGAGTGAATATGAAGAATTCTTTTTCTTTACAAATGTTTTCCGAATTTTTTCAGCTGCACGCTTTTTGGGAATAAAGGAGAGTAAAGACCTCCGCCTAAGATTGGCATCTATTGCTGTAACGTGGAGCCATGCGATTAGTGAACCAACAGCATCCGGCAAGATGACCAAACTTCTGAAGTCTGAAAAAAAAAGGAAAGATTCGTCGACAAAAAGTGCTGAAAGTATGCCGATTGTTTTTTGGGGGAAGGAGATTTAGGCGTTCTTTGCCGTTTCCATTAGTTTAGCCATAGTGCGCTCTCATATGAAGATGTGGTCTTTTTATTGTGTTCTTTATCCAAACAAACGAGTATTCACGGACCGATTTGTGTTGTATGGACTGAAAAAACTGGAACAACTCAGAGGGAGGTCCCTACAATTTTCGCCTGAGATTGGCTAATTGCAGACTCAAAATGAGGAAGCTTTTAAGAGTTCCTCCAGTTTCCGAAGGGATTTGCATCCTACAACTCCAAACGAATGACAAGTGGCGAATCCACTATGCAACAAGGTAGAGAGCGATTGGGAAAAAATCCCTGCGTTCTGATATTTAAAGTTTTAAAGGAGGAATATTTCTTCTTTTGGAACAGAAACATGAAAACATAGCATAGTTGATAAAGAGGAGTAAAATAAAAAAACAGAAAACATATCGATGACTTACATCATAATATCTTTTACATGTGTTGGCTGATGAAACATCTTTGCTCACACGAACTGGAAAGCTACCAAGAACTGCATCTTCAAAATCTTTTACGCAACTTACTCGTATTTCATTTTGTTTATTCACATTTGCACATTTATTCATCATCTGTGTGCAAAGAAAAAAAAACTGGGATACTATCGTTAGGCCACTCTATGCAGGCGAATTTTGGTTTCTTTCTCTCCTAGAAAGCCTTCAAACGCCGATATTATGCTCCACACACACACTAATATTGCTCCTACTTCCACCCAATGGATGAATAGGCTACTTTTTACGAAAACCCAAAACAAAGGTATTATATTTCATCGCACTTAATACCATGCATGAGTTAAAAGAAGAAAAATCTTTATTGCAACGCTGCAGCATATGTACATAGTTGTTTGGGTTAAAAATATACGTTGCTCAAGATTCATATTATAATAATGTATTCCTTTCCTATATTGTCGATCTCGACAGAACTCGTTGAAGTCAACATCTAGGGCCCAGACTCGAGATAGCATCTGCTGAGGAAGAAACCGGTCCTTCAGATGAAGGCGTCTTTGCAGAGGGCATAGCTGGGGAATTTCTCGTAGACGTGCCACTGGGATCCTCCATGCACAGTTGTCTCAGAAGGAGGAGGGAGGAGATGAGACCGGTCATCAGTTTGACTGCTGTGACGAGCCTCCTTTCATTAATGAGCGACATGAGCCTTGGGATGTTAAGTGCGTTGGCCAAAGCGGTGGTCCGGAGCTGGGGAGGCAGGCTAACTTCTCAAGTGGGCACGCCCACTTGAGAAGCCAATACTCGGATGAGAAAACTGGTTTGATGGTAGAGGGAGATGCAGATTCCCGAAATCTCTGAAGTGGCGGATACACTAATGTTGAAATGTATCTCACCATGGTGGATTTGTCTGTTACATGGTGCAGACGTTGCTTGCATATCCATCTCAGTCTGGCGGCTTTTGTGAGGAGTATGTCCACCTGCTGGCCGAAAAGAAGCTTTGGATAAAATCTGATTCCTAGGTAAATGTGATGTTGGACAAACGGGATGGAAGCTCCATTAAGGACTGGACAGATTTTTGTTGGCTGTTGTTTTAACGAGAAGACCATGATTTCTGAATTGTCAGGATTGATATGCAAAAATATTAAAGATTGAGAAGACAAAAGATACTCATTGACTTTTCTTGTTGACTTCGGGAAAATCCCTATATTTAAAAAAAATAATAGATTAATTCTTTGAATGGTTATGCAGTAGTTAAAGAAATTAACATTCAGTAAGAACCATGTTATACAAGTATTTAAAACTTCAAACACTTCAGCGATTTTTCAGTGTACAAAACGGTTTTCAGGATACAATAACGCTGCATCTAATGGTGGAAGAGACAGTCGCTCTATCTTTCTGGAACAGGAGGGATTTCAATTCCTAGTTGAGTGGCTTTTGCTTTTGAAATTAACTTGTTCGCCTACATTCGAGATTGTGGGAAAGTTCAGAAACACGAGAGTTTATGTTGCCATAATAATCTTTGCCACAACAATAAATTTTATTCAAGGCGCTACACAATTTTCCCTAAATGTCCTTGCCGTAGAAACAAGACGGCTGTAGGAGTTTCACTTCCAGATGATAGTGTATAACTTTGAGCAATATCTCGCTAATCCTGCTTTTCTAACATGCTTCGGTGTTATTTTATACTGCTCAGAGTAAGATCATGTTGAATGCACTTTGCGATTTCAGTGCTTTACTAGGATGACATAATTGAAAGAACGGGTTCTACAAGATGAATATGAAGATGTTAACCATATTTTTACAAAGAATCATGCAGCGTCTACAGCAGGCTTTCAGGATAAAATATCCACGAAAATGGTACGATATAGGTTGGTTGAGGCAGCACGAGAAATAAAATGAGTAAAAGCAGGCGCTTTGAGTGACCGTGGTTCAAGTTCGCGTGACTGCTAAATATATTATAACATTCTTGTCGAACTTCTCTGATTTTACATCGTCGTAAATTTATTTTTATTTATGTCGTCTTCTCTGTGCAACGTGGCCCTTTTCCATCCCATCTTCCGCGTACTCATGCTCCTATGAATTCTCTTTCGTTCCGGAGTGTTGAACCTGCCAATTTCTACAATACTAGATGGTAGTTTGTCCCAACAATCAGTCACTTAATGCCTGACAGCAAATTTCTGCACATTTATTCAGCAACCAGCCTTATTTAAATTTAAACGATGTGCCGTTGGGAATTTTGTCTGAGAAACAATAAAGATGCCATCAACATTTAGTTTATCAACCCAATTTTCGAAACCCCACTCTTTCTTGGTAAGAATATCCTTTTGTGTCCATGATTAATCTTATTGACCTTTACTGATAATTGTCCAATAGATCCACATCCTTCCTAAAATGAAGCTTATAGACCTGCGTCCAGTACTCAAGATGCAGTCTAACCATTGCCTTATACAATGGGATAATCGCCTCCTTTTCCCTGCTGGAAAAATTCCTGTGTATCATGGACAGACTTCATGGGCTATTCTAGCAGTCTACTTCATATTAGACTGTACAATTACCCTATGGTCTTTTTCATACTTCACTACCTTGTCATGATTAAAATACGCTTTATTTTCATCAGATATATGGTAGATTACAGTAGTATTGTTGCTAAACCTTCGCACGTAATGTAGGCTACGGTAGTTGTTCATCTACACCACATAGAAAAAAGCCTGGACTGGAATCTCTCAAAACGGGAGGAATTTTACTTTTACAGAATTAGTCTGTTTGGACGAAGATTGCACGCGCTTTTTTTTCAGAAGGAACTTGGGTTTTTCATCCAGGACAACTGTCAAGACCAGAGAATACTCGAAATTACAAAACACCCCCAAGTTTCCTTACAGAGATCCCTCATAACCTTCCTGGGCGCAAAAAACAACAATATTACTTAGTGTTTGCGTCAAATTGTTTTCATTTAAATTTAGAAAATGAGGGGGAACAAAGAGGAAAAAAATAATGGAAATCTCTGAAATTCATTCTCTTCTTTTCTTCGTATTTTATTATATATTTTAAGACGTCTTGAGTCTTGACTCTTTCCATTTCTCCAAATGGATACGTGTACTCCTGTGTGTGTTTGTGGTAGTGGGATGTTATGACTTCAGGACAACAGTGTTCAAAGTGTTTACAACACTTTCCTTTTCTTGGAGCTATAATTACCCGTTGCCTTATGGAATAATTATGGGGAGAACATTCTGTTTAAGCAACCGTGTACTATTCGTGACCTGAATAACCCAACGCACCTGATGGATGTAGCGGCAAAAGGAATCATTACAACATTACTTGATTGTCGGAATTAAAATGGCACGCTATTCGAGGATTACGTGACGCCATTGCTTGGTGATGATAATTACATCCATTCTATTAATTTATTTCACTAATTATTAGTTTTAGTTTTTTTATGTTTTTATTTTGGCTCTTAAATTCTTAGGCCATCGATTGTATCCGTCAAATTAAAATTATTATAATCAAAAGACCTGCGTGAGAGCACGAGCAGTTTTTTCGCTCTTTTAGAGAGGTCTGGGTTCATATCTGTTTGGTGACTGGGAGAAATTCATGTCTCATCAGTCGTTTGAGTGATTGTAATTTTTCCAGAATATTTGTGAACTGTGACAAATCTGCAAGGTCATTTTAACAGACATTTCTATCATATTTTACAATACGATGACGTATCACTGCAGTTGTCCTCTTACATGGCTTTCACAGTGATAGTAAAGCCCCAAAGAAACATGCGATTGATCCATCCATCCAGAAGGAACATTTGTTTTGTTTCTACTTTTGGGACGAAATCTGGTGCTAAATACCGCGATTTTTATTTGTACTGTTTTTATATTTGGATTGGAAAACGGGAGGAGAAACCACACGCTGAAAGCAAAAAGGAAGCAAGAAAGAATCGGAAAAGAAAATGGAAACATTTATTCGAATGATTTAAAAAGAAAATAGAAAAACTTATGCAAAAGATTTAAAAAGAAAATGGCCAAAGTATTAATGGAAAGATTTAAATAGAAAAAAGGACACAAGATCATGGGAAAGATTTAAAAAGGAAAAGGGACAAAATTTATAGGAAAGAAAGATTTAAAAAGAAAAAAAAAATTACAAGAAATTATGGGAAAGATTTTAAAAGCGGAGTGTGGCTTGAAATAAATGAGAAACAGAATTTATATCTTGAAACCGCGAAAAGAAGGGGAATATTTGCAATGAACACGGACCTTGGATAAAAGAAAAATAAAACAAGGCTTTTATAGATAAATGGAAAGAGATAAATATGAGACAGACAGGGAGAGCGAGGGAGAAAAATGACGCTATAAAGTCGGAAAGAAGAGATGTCGACTGCATAAAAGCGAAATTGTGAAAAGGATGCATTTCCAATATGAAGAAACAGCGACAGTAATCGAATGAGCAGGGCCAATAATTGAGTTAGAGAATGTAATAATCGTGTAACAGGAAGCGTAATAAAAGCTGAGAGTCAGAATTTTTCTTTCGATCGCAGAGCATTATTGACGTCTTTAGAGGCCTTTTTCGTACCAGTGCCTGTATTTGCTCTGTCAGCTTCCTGGACAGAAAAAGACACCATCGGCAGCTAAGAAAATGATGCTTACAATGACAGAAAAGCAGTTACTCGCGAACGATCCTTCTTTTAAATTCGTTGTTGTGCACGACGCAAATTCTGCATTTTTATTAAGGCATTACTCTTCCACTCAGTCCCTGCATCTCGGCTTGTCACATGTAAACATTCGAGTCGGGAAAACGGACCGATTGCGTGCGCTCGCGTGCTACCAAGGAAAATTTTACCCGCTGGGGGGGGGGGGGATGTGTGTGTGTGTGAGAGTGTGGGACCGTTGCTTAGCAACTGCACGGTCTTCTAGGCGGTTCTTTGAGGATTCATCACCATCGTACGTCACTAACATTGGTACCCAGGGATTCTTTGGTTCTTGTCTCAAGATAAAAGAAATGGAGTAAGGCTCGCAAGGTTGCGTATGTATATATATACGCACTCTTCTTATTTAATAAGACATTCGGAAACGCTCTCAGCAACTTTTGTAGTAGCCCAGGTCTTTTCCTGCCCAAATGAGTGGGTTCTTTCAAATCCTTTTATCTGTATTGCGTTTGTTGGTGAATAGTCCTATTCGCAATGAAGAGGCGTCATCACAATACGTAGAATGGTCTCTAAGGACACCAGTGAATAACTTATGGTAACGGTATCTCCGGTTTATAATGTTTAAGATTTTTCAAATTACAAGTTATTTCCATAAGAAGTCAGCTAAAGTGTCGGGGGTTTCTTTAATCCAGATAACTGAAGGGCGTCAGGGATGTATTTGCCTCCTTCTGTGATGAAATAAAGAAGACTGCAGAGAGGGGGGAGAAGGTGAGAGATGATTTTGATAGTAATATTGAGCATAAACAACCATATATCGTAGAACTGTTGCATATTCAGTTAATTCACCAACTACAGGGGTTAAGAATTAAAAATTATAATTAGATTAATTAATGCACTACATACGGACGTAAATTTTATGATAATTGTGTCAAAATGACATTTTTTTTATAATGGTGGGAAGAGGATTTCCAAATAGAGGTTTTAGTTCAGTAAGCTTGCTTAGCTATACCTCTTTGTACATGCTTGTGCACGAAAGCTTGTTTAACTACATTCCCGTTAATTATGAGCTTTTTACCAAATATCGTAGGCTGGTGGTCAATCTTACTGGATAAATATTCTATAAATGGTATTTACAAACTATAAAATTGGAATCGTATTCCAATTTCAATATTTTAAACGTTTCTGTGGTTTTGTTAAACGGTTTCCAGAACTAAGAGTATTGTGCATTACACCCAGATAGCTCTGTTTACGATTGACGTCGCAGTTTACTAGTATTTCAGAGAAGTGATAATAAGTTTAAGTGATAATCAGAGTCAGCAAATTATAAATCTATAACACCAATAACTCAATTCATAGACTTGTATTTTCAGCAGTACTACAAGAGTGAGTCAAATGAAATCGATCATTTTTTTACTAGTAACTAGAACATTATTTTTTAAGAACATCTTCACCACAGTTTTGACCCGTCAGTAAACCAGATTTTTATAACCTGCTCACAAAGTTTTTGGTTGCCGTTGGCACCATCAGTTAACAACCTTAACTACATCATCTGTGGAGAAATCAATGTTCTGTCAGATATTTTCAATATTCCAAATATCATGAAAATTGCAAGGCGACAAAATCGAACTCTCTGGTACTAGTCCCTTCCCAATGTGCTTTCTTGATCTCGCTGCTGCCAGTGGTTACGATTGCCATTTTTCGAAAAGTTCGAATCCCGTCGAGGGATTCGAACATTTCGAATTTTATAGGCGTAAACAGCCCATAAAATTCCTCCATTAATTCTCAGTCAGCCTCAGGCGAGAGATCCGTTTTATCTCCCAGATTTTTCGTTCAGCAAAATCCATAAACCTACCGAAGAATTGGTGGGTTTATGGGTTTCCCTAATGCTTTCAAACGTCTTGAGCTGTTTCGACCGTAGAGATGACCGCTCTCTAGTTCAGGCACTTTCCTTCATCTTCATAGAGTTTTAGGTTCTGCACAATCCCATTTTCAAATCAAATCCGATTGATAATATTTCAGATATTGAGGTGAAATGTTCCTTTCAATCCTATTGTATTCCTGGCCACATCATCAGCTGTTGTACAGCGATCCGCCTTAACTTACAGCAAACTAACAGAATATTTACCTCCTTCAATTTGGGAGTATCAAAATAGCCTTATGCTTTGTTATTCATCTAGTACAATTTAACAATTTCCACTCACTTTGATAAGGATAATTTGAATAGGGGCAATCAGATATGTACCGTTTTTAGAAATTTCGCGAGCATCTGACTCCATCTGTAGTGATATTTCATTGCATAATGCAATTTTGTAAGAACAGTGCTGTATAAGCCTTTACCATGGGCAATTCTCGTGGATTATAAACACCAAAACACCAGATAGAAAATGGAGGACATTTTGAACTTTGGCCGCGAAGGGATAATTAAACAACTAAGAACGAAGTCCGCAGTGAGGAGGAGGAGGAGATCGCAACTGCTATTTGGACCGGCTAGAACAGTGTACCTTAACCTGTAATCCTCAATCACTTAGCGGGTGGTCTGCACATTGATCTATTTTTTTCTTCAAACAAAATGCTAGTTTTATTTTTATAACCACATGATATTTCCTTTGACAATATCTATTCGAATAGATGCTAAATCATGATTATTATGAAAGTGTTTATATTATTTTAATAAAATAAAAAGGGTAAAAGATAGTGGACGGTATACAATTTCCTCAATTGAAAAGGTGGTCGCTGCGTAGATAAGGGCAAGAGTTATTGATGTAGAAAGCCATGTGACTCCAACAAATTAAATTCTCTTACATGTGATGTGAATTCCAAAATTACAGAACCGTGTTAAGGCCGAGTGATCGAGCACGGGGATACAAAAATGCACGCGCTTTAAGTGACCGTGGTTCACGCTGTACGATTACTAAATATGACAGAATGTTCGTGTATTATAAACTGTATGTATTTTGGACTCCTCTGACCTTATGTTGTCGTCAAGAGTATAAACAGAAAATTCATTATATTTTGCCAGGGAAGCGTATTCACGAAGAGTAATTAACTGCCGAAAGCTTTGAATAATATTAAGAATAGAATGTAAATCATTCAAAAAAGTTTAACCATATTTTATTGCAACGAGAGATGCGTTTAATTCTCAAGAGTACAATCTTGTTCTTTCACCTTGAAACATCACTTAAACGGAATTTTGGTGAAAACACTTAAGAAGCTTAAATAGGATTAGTCTTGTGATATCACTTATTGAGGGGGGGCGTTGTATGTATCTCATCCGAGGAGTTCACAGCAAGAAAACCTGAGAGCTCTGCAGTGGCTCACAAAAAAAAATGCGTACCATGTATATTTACAGTCAACAGATTGCGAGTGATATCAAAATCGATGAAGTTCGCATCGACATTTTCCGCTCTTTGACCAGAGGGAATAAGTCAGGTCATATTCTCCGCAGTTGGCCCAAGTTTTTGAAGTTTACTGAAGTAAAAATGAAAATGTTCGACATCGTCTGAGAACGGTAAAGTAATTTATATGAACATAGAAAACACGCTGACAATAATTCTCGGTGGAAATGTGGTGCGCAGCTTGTTGTGTGAGCAGGTGGACGAGCACGAACGTAGAAATAAATATTAATTATGTTTCTGGCAGGAGACAGGAAGAACCTCTGAACTTTGCCGATATGTGAAAAAGTTGATGGATTGAGCTTGAGAATACAGAAAAACATCATACCAGTGTATCTCCTTCTTCCAGCCAATTATTTTTGTATTGTGTTTAAAGTGTTTTTTTTTTAAACAAATTATTTACGCTAAAGTAAAGCATTAATGTGTCTATAAATTGCGAATTTAAAATTTTAAAATTTAATTTGCTAAGTTAGACAGAAATATTAAAATATACATATTGGAAATATAATTTTATTGGGCTTATCAAAAGGTTTCAGTAGTCAATAACTTGAATAAGGATTCATATTCAGTTTTTAGCGGATTTATCCAACGTTCGTGGACTATAAATTGATCTAATATCAAAAAAGGGTCAAGTTGTATTAAACGAGGCAGAGAGCAATTTTTGCGATTTCGATTTAATTGCAGAGAAACGATACAAATTATTTTTTTACAAAATATAAAACTACAAACATCTTCCACAAATAAAATTTTTGCATTTCTGCTGCCCTTTACTACTACACATGCTTCATTAAAGCATTTTTACCATTTTTAACTTTACTCTATTCCGAATCGTAATAATTTAAGCAGAATCCATAATTTTCTTTTTGGAGTATATTTGTTTAAATTGTTTCAGCCACAGCAATTTTCCTTCTGCTCATGGCTTTGTCACTGTTGTTTATTCAAATCTGTTTTCCGTTTTAGTTATTGTGCTAAAGTTTTCATATTTTCAGTAATATTACTATTTCAGTAAGTTTCATTCATGGATGTAATATTTATCTTGTTATTTGCTACATTTAGTGAGCTGTTTTCAGATTAAAATGTTGCATCATATTCAAAGCTACTTTAATTGAGAGAATCAGGCTTATCGTGAATTAAATTCCAAAAAGGTCAGGCCTGTTTGGAAATATATCCCTATTAAGTGAAACGTATCAATTGCCAGAAAACTATTTCTATAGCAGGGAGAAAACAACAGGTGACTCAAGTTTGCTTAATTGGCTTCCAGCTTCTTACTAACGAAGAGAACGCCTAGTGTGTGACTTGAGCTGTATGTTGTTTTCCTCCCTCCAAAGCAATCCTCACTGTTACTGAACGATTCCATATCTTTTTTCTTAAGATATTTTCAAAATGCCGTTTGGTAATAGTTTCTCCGAAATTGTATTTTAACAAATCTGTTGTTAAAAACAATTTCACTCTTTGATAGTACATTTAAACTTTCCTAATGTACTCTTAGATGCAAAAAAAAGAGTACAGTACTCTTCTTTTCTTAGTTACAATAGCAGAAGTTGCCACACTCGCGGATAACATAGTGACCATAATACCCGTCCTCCCCATACAGGATGGAAAAGTCTTGAGCTCGAATTCCGTTAATGACAGGAATAACTTTATAGGATTTTTTCACAATATAGATGAGCTAGTCGGTCTCAGGAGAGTATAGAATGCTTTTTTTCTTCGGGAAACTGGGGTATTTCGTTCAGCAAATCGACCACAGAATACAGGAATTTTATACACACAATATACTGACACCTGCAATCCTAGTTTCTTTGGCGCTTATCGCACACACTAACTAACCAGAAGTTGTCCCTTTCTGGTCTGCTATTTAAGATGGTCGATTGTTTAAAGGCAGTCCATTTTCATAAACTTTGAGATGAGCTTCGGTTGATCAAGCAAGTTACGAGCACTCAACAAAGTATTCGAAAGAAAGAATCTGCCTACTGTTTCTTTGTTAAAACTTGTGATTCCTACCTGCTAAAGAGGTTCTAGTTTTTAAAAGATAGGCAAGAATAAATATTTTCAGAGTCCACTTGGTTATTCCTATTAAATTTATGGTTAATGTCATTTGTTTCACAAGATTGATAAAAGAACTTCAAAAACTCTTTTCTGGTCATCCATATCCTTGATGATAAAGAATTTAATCTGTTTTCTAAAGCAGATTTATTTTCTTCTATAGAGAGTTGTGCAATGACCTGCAGGTCTATTAACGTTTCTTTTCAGATGATGTCTTAGTGTGGAAGATGATATATTAATCCGTCTACTATCCTCTCTCTCTCTCTCTCTCTCTCTCTCTCTCTCTCTCTCTCTCTCTCTCTCTGATGTTTATTTTCCCTCCTTTTATGCTTAGTATTTCTACAATTTATGCATTACTCCAGGGTATTCTTTTCCTTTCTCATTTTGAGCCATTCCTTAAAAAATGAAGCGCATTATATCTAAAAATATAAGCATTTCTCTAAAAAATATTGTAAACCAACGGTATAATTAAACATCTCAATTCAGTTATCTATTGCTTTCTTTAGACCACTGACGTCTGTCTCAAGCCCGGATAGAGAGATATTTTATATGTAGCCATATTTGAGTTCAAAATCTAAGACACGTTCTTTGGAAAAATTACACGGATTACTGGATATCATTTATTAACTACTCAAAGAACACCTGGTACCCCTCTTGGTTAAATAAGGCAAAACAAAGACTTTTTCATTAAATTTATATTAATTATTTTTTAAGATTTAATTTCTTATTTCGTTTATTTTGTTTTTAGCATCCTGCCGTCTTGTTTAATATACTTTGACCCCATATAAATTTCTTGCTGACCTTTTTATTTCAAATTGGTTTGATACGACGCACATTGAATTTTCCTCAGATACATATACAGTACTCAGTAACGCTGGCTGCACAGTCATCAATTCTTTCCATGTCACTAACGAAGTAATTTCTAAGTTGAATGACCAGTCACAGCAGAGGCGTCAACACTTATGACATACTTCAGCCATATACTATTAAAATTAAAATTGTAGATTGCCCCTGACAGAAGCAGCAATCCGAAATTTCTCACTCTTTGTATATGACTTAAATAAATCCCTCCAGGCTGCATAGTGGCTGCGACAGCTGTTCTTCCACACCGTGTGGAAAAGGGCTAAGTTCAGTTCCTTTCAATGGATGGAATTTTTATGCAGCATAAGAAAGGCAGTACGAGAAATAAAACAGGAAGTTTTATTTCTATTTTTTTGCCATTCGATTGATATGTAATATTTGTCTTTTGTTTTTGTATAACTAATGTTTTATTATTTAAGAGTATGCATCTTGTTTACTGTTTTTCTTTTAAAAAAATCGGTTATCTGAGTGGTCAGTGGTAATAAGAATCTTATCATGGCGCTTCGGTTGTTAATGGTTAATGACTAAGAATGCATTAGTGTAGCAGACATCCACAGCTTTAATAAATGAAGACACAAAAGTATTAATTTTTGTCCATTCACGAGACACCAAGAATTTTACGTTGCTGCATAGCGAACCCATGAATTACAAATTTACAATTGCTTACACCTTTCAAAAAATACGCAGCAGTAAGGATGTGTATGTGGGCACACAGAATCAGTGAAACGACACCGCGCAGTAACAGATATGACTCAAGGGACATCCGAATGACAGTGCCATTAGGCTGCTGACGAGATGATGGTAGGAGATGGTGCATCCTGATGCATTTCTTTTTATTAGAATGACTGTAAATGTGAGCCACTCGGGACATTGAGGGAATACAAGAAGTGCTACTTGGAAAAATGTAACATGTTCACACAAACACTTAAGTTCCGTTTTCTGACAGGAACGCGGTGCTACCGAATATTTTAAGTTGAGACCATGATGAGCGTTTCGCTTTAAAAATAACACAGCATCTATAGAAAGGACATCATCTTCAAAAGAACATCATCTCCGTTCTTTTTGGAATATTGTTAACTTAATGTAATAATCGACATCTATTTCCTAGCATAAGAGCTCGGGAAATACTTATTCTAAATAAATTGTCAATGCTTTTTACCACACTACTTTTTTACCATGTCACTAAACGCGATAGGATCAATTCCTATTTTTATGAAATGTTTCGAGAAATGAAAACATTCTTAGCCTCACAAACTTATCCATCATAAACTTACTAATATATCTCACTTCCTGACTAATTTGTAAATACCCTAATGAAATGTCTCGTTTGTTATGGGAAGAAAATGAATAAAACAACTGTCCTGTCTCAGTTCAACTTCATCCCCAAATCTCTTTCCATTGGGATTTTCATGATTGTCTTGTTACTCTAATATTTTCATTAGATTGGTGTACACCAAAAGTTACATACCAATGCTATTAATTACAGTATAGACCAATAACTATTCTGAAAACTGAGTTCAGAACACCACACACACTTTAAAATTTAAGAAAATGCCATTTTTTTTAATTCCATCCCAGATCCCCAGAAATAGCGATTCTGTACTGAAGACCCAACTTTTCCAACCGCATAGCCCTTAGGAAAAGTATTTTTCTGCATCTCTATTTAGACAACCAAGTTACTGCAATCAATAATTAATCTTTCCTGAATGCATCAAACTTCTTATCCATAAACTGTTCTGCTATGCAATTATCTACTCTTATCTTGGTTCCATCTTATATTTTCAATCGAGAATATTGTGTTTTTGTTTAATCTCCCACCTTCTTTGCACTTAAATCCTTGTCCAGTCTGAGCTCAATCAAGAGGCACATATATTAGCATTAATAAAAATAAACTGATGCGGAAGAAAGCAGGACGCCAGAATGATTCAGCATCAGCCTTTAAAATCCACTTGATTTTGGCCTGGGTATATTCGCCCAACTTTTCTTGACTTTAAATATCATAAAGCTCGATTGAAAAGTCTTCTTCCATCGCATATACTTTCGAAAATTTATAAAAATTCGAAAATACTTTAGAAATTATCTCAATAAGTACAATCTTCAACCTCGAGCCAATAGATTTCAGATAGTCCTTCATTTCTTTCATAAAATTCTTCATAAGCATATCAATGAAAAGTATATAAATATCCACATATTATCAAAATTACTCATACTAAAAAACCCTTTAAGTCTTTCATTTCAGAACAAATTATGCTCATTAAACTCTTTTAATCCTTCTGTTCGGAAACTTATAAATGTAAATTTATGTCATTAGCATAAGTAAGGACGTAACTCAATTTTAAATATACAGTTTTATTATATCAAACTACGTAGCATAATCCCAAGAAAGGAATTATGGAAAGCCCTTCAAAATATGGCAGTTGATCCAGAGCTTATGGAGCTGATTAGGGATTTTTACGATTTCAACGGGGCATACATTAAACTTGGGAATACTTTATCTAACCCAATTTAAAAAAAAAGGGAGCTGAGACAAGGATGTAGCTTATGACCTTTGTTTAATTTTTTCATGGAACATGCTTTACAAGAATGTAAAAGAAGCTGTTATGGAATGGGAGTACCAGTTAACGACATATCTTTGGAGTAAAAAATTTGCCGATGATCAGATTATCATTGCACAAGGAGCTTATGATTTAGAATTTAGAATACGTGTTGAGAAAATTGCATCTTACATATGACCAACGGGGCCTCAATATCAATTTTACAAAGACAGAATACCTAAGGACAGTGGAACATCCTGATGAATTGGAAGTTACAGTCTATACACCTAAAACCTGTCGACTTTTTCAAATATTTTGTATGTAGATTAATTAAGGAAGGATTGGGGAAAGAGTAAGTTTACATACGAATTCATCAAAGTAGGAAGATACTTGTTCCCTCAACTCTATATGGTGGGACAACACTATCTCCCGTAGAACTAAAAACATATTGGACAGTCGTTAGTGGAACCGATACTTTGCTACGGCTGTGAGGTGTGGACACTGAAAGAGGGGAACAAAAAACAAGCTTAGGGCCCTAGAGATGGACTACCTACGTCGGGGTTCTAGGGTTTCTAGGCTAGAGAGGATAACGAAAGAGGGTATAAGAAGACGTATGCACGCAGATGAAGATATAGAAAATAGGGGGTTGAGATGGTTTGGACATCTGCTGCGCATGAATGAAGAGAGATGGCCTAAAATTATATATGAGTGAATATCACAAGGGAAGAGAAGGCGACGATTCCTTAGACAAACATGGAAGAAAGGTGCACTATCAGCCATGAGAAAGAAATTTGAAAGCTGAAGATGCCCAGGTCCGGCGACTTTGGAAAATGGGACCGACGAGGAGGCGATCTGCCATATAAAGTCGAACATAGATAGAACTATGTTTAACCTTTTGCTTGATTCCTAGACATAGTCGGTTATAAATCGACATTCTGTGATATTTTGCTTGTTAACTTAAATAATTGCAAAAATGTCAAAATATATAAAATTGAAATGTGCGCTGTACTATATTTGGTGCAATGTAATTGGGTTCGTCGATATCTAGATTTTTGATGATCTCCTAAATAGACTTATAAATTCGTAAAAAGAAATTTAGGGCAAGCAGATCTCTTAAAGTTTGACTAATTCTCTCTCTTCTGGATATTGTGAGAGAAATTTGTTTTCTGAATGAAAGCACTATTTATATTTTGTAAACGTGTGTAACGAATGAAAATGGATGAATCCTCAGGGCAAAGCGAATAATTTCAGAGACATATGGCCTAAATACAAAAGTATTTAGACCATATACCTCTGAAAAGAAGTAGCCAACATTCCTTAAAACAACCAAATAAATTCCAAATATTAAATATACAATATAAAGCAACAAGAAATCAGCTATAACGTTAAATTAAGAAAAATGTTTAATACTAAAAAAAACAAAATTCAAATTTTACTATTAAAATATAGCCTGTTATAACTGATTTTAAAGCAGTAATCGCAGATGAATATTTAAAATCTGTTATGTGATGTCCAATTGCTCAATTTATCCCAACCACGGAAAATTTCAGATCAATTAATAAATCCAGCTTAACGCTTAAAAAAAAAACCTGAACAAGCCGATATAAAACAAACGAATGAAACGTTAAAATTACCAAAGTCATTACTGTCTATTAAAATTATTTGCATAATTCACCAATACGAAACTTATTAGTTTATTCTTCTTATTATTGTTATTCGCCATTACTGTCATTCAATTATTTTAGCCAAGATACTCTTCAGGTAGGGCCTCTTGTTTTATTTATTTAATTTTTTTTTGGATGCACACTGGATTTCGTGTATAAACTTTGTAGATTAAGCTTGATTCGAAAATATCTGCATTAGCTGTGCCTGGCTGATAACTCATTGATCGATACAACCGGTCATAACAGCGACTTTATCAGGGTTTCAGGATTGCCTTCAGAGGTGATACTAAAATAGGTGATACCCGAATAAGTAACTTATACTTCCAGTCACCGACTGCTGTGATTTTATGTGTCTGTCTTTCGAACGATATCCGTAAGACAATATTGAGCCCTGAATAAATGTTTATCTTTAAGAAATCTCACCACAGAGTTGACATTTTCATTTGTAACCGTCTTAGAATGTTTACTTTGGATGCCAGGAGATTATATCACGCTATATTGTTTTTGTACAATCTAGTCACTATAAATCTTATTGGCCATCATTGTCACTCAATTATTTTTTTTAGTTCTCGTGTGACCACCAGACTCCATACCATTTATTGATCCAAGTTCTCATGGTCCGATTATATGTCGGGCTGTGGAATTAGTTAACACTAACACACACACACACCCACACACAAAACTGATAACTTTACGAAGAGTTATATTTTTGAGAAACGCACGCGAAGATTGTTTTATTAGATTTTTAACGTCAATATTGTGGCATGTTTTAATATCATTCGCATATTTGAAAACGCAAAGTCTACAACTTACCCTTTCGAATGTTTGAATAATATTTCTTTAAAAGTGGAAGTTTGAAGAGACACTAGGTATTACCGTTTTGAATAACCTGGCTTTCTAAGGATGAATGTTATTACGAAAAGATATAAGATATGCAAAACTAACTTTCTAACAGCAGGAGATAAGAAAAGATTGTCGTAAAATTATTCATTTCAATGTAAACCTTTCAGAATATATGGTCCCTTGAACAATCTTAAATTTTATCCCTCTATTCCGTTATCCGAAAATCTTGAAGTTTCTATTCCTATGATATTACACTTCGTTTCATACCAGAGAATCTCTGAAAACTATCAAACAAACTTTATTACTTTTCTAGAAAAGTGTTAAGCTTATTATGTAGACAGCCTTCTGAAGAAATCACTTTTTTTGGCCTATCAGAAATTATTTATAGGTTAGTGAGTGTAAATTAAATCATTTTAAAATTTGGACCATATCTTTAAAGTTGTATTCACAGTCTTTCTTAATTTTTATGTCTCTTCTTGACGAAATAGTTTCACCGGCCTTTTTATACCGCTGTGATCGTTCTATTGCAAGTTCAGTTTATCTACAAATATTATTCATTCTTTCACTCTGAACTAATATCTCTTAGCTCAACATTCAGTGGAAGTTTCAAATCCTGATTTATGTGTGAATTCAAACATAAAATTAAATTTGTAGGATGGCTAGCTCTGACAATAATTCTAAATCTTTATTATTCAAACATTTTATTATAAATATACATATAAGATATAAGAAACACGATCCTTCTTTCCATCTTTTCCTGTTCTCTAATTAATTTCATTTATCTTTAAGGTATACCACTTCAAAACACGTTTCACTCTTTTTTTTTTTTAATTTCCAGTTTGTTTCTGTCAAGGTTGATTGATACTTTGCTAGGGACCCAATTGTTTTTTAGGGATTACCAAAATAATTATAAATGATAATAATAAATATAAATGTAATGTGCTATTGAATAATGTTTGGCAGCATTTTGGAAAAATAATTTTAATAATAATATAATTAATAAATAATTTTATCGGTATGGTTGTTGTTGTTGTTGTTGTTGTTAAATTTGTTGGTGCATCAGCAACTTAGACTATAATGCACTGATTACTGTCTAATATCTTCTTAGTTATTGGTATGGTAGCTTCAAATGTGCTTTTAGCATTCCATTTCTTTAAAGCAAATGCTAAAGTTTGCGTACAGCATTCCTTTAAAAGAGGATGAATTATCCAAGCATGAAGAAGAAACCCCAACAGTGTTCATTGCGTTCTGCACGACACGCATCACGTGATCTTCCTGCCTGAATGCTTTTAGCGAGGTCACAGGTCCCAAAAGAGTTGATGGCACGTCGGCTGCTCCAGAAACTAAATCTCTGAAAATTTCCCACTTTCTCTCTATTTCATTTTCCATATCTGCCATTCAGCTTTGTTTCTGTCAACTCCTGTTTATCTCATTTTTCATTGTCTTTCAATTTTCGCTTTAGTCGTTCATCCATCCCTTTTGTTTCTTTGTGGTTCATACTCGTATAGCTCTATTTTTCATGCTCCTTCTTCATTTCTATTCCTGAATTAATCTCTGTTACTTTAAATGTATCAATCTATTGATTAATTTTTAATTTCAGCTGGATTTTTAACTTTTATTAATTTCTCTATTAGTTATTAATGTTATCCCCGTTCATTTCATTAGTTTTGGTCTTCTTTAAGAAAAAATAACTCATTTATTTTAACTTTCATTACAAAAAAAATTAGTGGAATAATTATTATTTCTATTGATAAAAAATTAAAAATTAATTATTTAAATTTAATCAATTCGTTACCGCTTGGAATCAATCGCCAGAGGGCCACAATGTCGACTGCTGGTATGGCGGATAATTCAGGCGCGTTTATGCTCATTTGGTGCTGCTGTTTGAAGGTCGGGATGAGGTAATTAAATGTAATTCAGATTAATTAGTTATAAGGATGCATATATGTAGGGCTTTGTTTCCTTATCCAAGTTTATTGTCAGCATAATAATCGAAGTTAAAAATATTTTGGCTGATTGGCATTATTATGCAGATGTACATAGCATATACGTAACTGATCATAATATTTATTGATGAATATAACTTAGTAACACATTCATCTGCAGTTCTTCAACGTATTTTTAGATGAATATTTTGATCATGTTCATCTGCAGTTGTACATCTTTGGTATCGTAAATTCTCAATGATTACCCTATATTCTGCTATAGCAAGCATGTAGATAATGAGCATAATTTATGAAAAATTCCTAGTAAAATGTTTACGCTGCATAAATATTTTACTAGGCATCAGTTTGTTTATTCACAATAGACCTTTATTCATGGTCAAGCTTCTTCTGTCCAGTAAAAATGATTCTGAAAAATTGAAATGCAATTCTTTGTTCCTTTGTTAATAGGGGTGAACACCACTTAAAACTGATGAATTTATTCTGCACAATTTAAACAGATACTTTTCCCATTTCGTGGTAGTGTGTTTAAAAACCAGTTTTGCAGCTTCCTAACGAATGAACAATATATTCTTGGAGAGCAAGATATTACGTCGAATTTTAGCATACGCACTTGCCCTAGTAATATCAATATCCTAAAAGTAATATTAACTACGAACATCCTCCCAGCTCCAGCACTGTCACTTGGTGTCCCCTTGGGTATTGTCACTTGATGTCCCCTTGGGTATTGTCTCTTGGCTTTTCCCATAATTATAGCGATGAAGGATTGACGTCCGCACCTTGTATAATACCAATCTGACAATATTCTGCCAGTGGAAACTTTACAATAGGCGGATCCTAGAAACTAGAGCCGAGAATAATAAATGAACGATGTCGACACGGAAATGGCCAACATTGAAGGGCTCACACATCGAATATTTTTATTGCATTACAAGATTTAGTGTAAAAAATCATTTCGAACACTGTTTCTTAGGCTTTTTGAGAGTGCATCCATATTTGGGTGCAGTCATTGCCACTCAAGTATGTTTATCAGGGAATCATGGATATTTCTTTAATTAAAGACAGACAGATGTTACGTACCTTGTGGTGCTAACCTAAATTTCCAAATGAAGTCCCAGTTGATAATTTTCAATTTCTTCATGTTTGTATAGTATCTGCATGTTCTCAAAATTGCAGCAAAGTCGAGTTGATCTGGAATTGCCGCAATATTTAGAACATTTTTGGAACATCAAGTCACGTGGCAACTTCTTCAGGTGGTGATCATCTTATTAACCCGATATGATATGACTTATAGTTTTCAGATTAATTTGTAAAAGTGGGAAAAGACTTTATAACCGCTCTGTACAATATAATAAAACAATTATTTTACATAAATTTAATTTGAATAGGATGAATTAAGCCATCCTTTGGTTAGAATGTTGTAAGTAGTCCAGGGATTTTAATATGTACCGGACAATCTTAGAGGATTTTTTTTAGGTAATGTTTAGACTGGGAATATGTACGTTCATTTGACTGTTCCTTAATTTCTGTATTATAATACAGTGTCGTTGTTAGGTTTTAGGAGCATCAGCGACTAAAGCCATGTTTCTCCCTGTATACTGTCTGTAAGTTGCGTGTTCTGAGGTCGATTTTCTGTTTGCTGGACGAAAAAAACCGAGTTTCTGAGAAAAAAAAAAAAAAAACCATGCTACCATCGCCTGAGATCGATTAACTCGGCCACATTGTGAAAAAGGACAATAAAAGTTCCTCACGTCATCGATTAGAATCGAATTCAGGTCTTTTCCATCCGGTGTGGGGAGGATGGTGATCCTACCAATTGTACTATCCACGAGTACTTATAATGCAGTGAAACCTTGGTTTAATGAAATATGTGGTAATAACACTTTGAGGATCGTTCTTTAAACTGGAAAGAAATGCACGTGGTCGTCGAAGTTGCTAAAATGTTATGACAGTGTGGTGTATTGTAAAATAAAATAAAACATTAAAATTGTTAGTAAAAATACAGGATTTTATTTCAATGAAGGCAATTAAATAATTTTATTTTATGGATTTGTATAATTTGTTCTGGGATGAGCAGAGGCCTGCGCCACCCAGACTGCAGGCAAGTCGTCAGCCACAGATTTTAGCCCTTCCCTGAAATCTTTCTATCACTCGAATGATCACCGTAAATTTCTATCATTCGATATGACATCGATGTCGAGTCTCCAAGTCTTCTATGAAAAAAAAAACGAAATAAAACATCTACACTCAGTTCAACTTGACGCTCCCAGACAACTGACGATAAGCCAGACAGGGCAACAGTCTTGAGAGTTTCTTAGAAATATGGTGCACTCTAGAGGCACTTATCCGAACTTCTTAGGACACTGATGGCACTATCTGTTTATGGATTAAATTATCCGCCTTCGTAATTAAGACTTATGTAACTAAATAACACACGAGTTTCAACACAGATTAGGTCTCTTTCCATTCCTCAGAAGCCGTTACGAATTTTAAACTTTAGGTTCTTATATCACACCTACTTTTAGAAAACTTTGCAATTTATTTCAGTTGCTTTTATTCCGATCAGTTGGTTTATCTCTTGTTGTTACAAGTCTACGTAGTTCACTACTGAGCAGTAAGTGCTCTTTGGAGATGTCTTAAAAGTCTCGGTTGCTCTCATTAACTGGGTACTTCAGCTCTTTCCGAAGACTGAAGATTGAGCGTATTACTTATAGTTTTAATCTCTTTCATTAGTGGCTCAGTAGCGTCACGAAGAGAAGGCTAAAAGAAAACAAAACACACAAAGGAAACACGCCAGAGGATTTAGAAGTAATTAATTTTGGTGTAATAATTACATTTCCGATATATATCTTATTCTGATGAATTTATTTTTTAATAAATGAATAAGCATTATAAAATCTTATTAGAAACTTAGAAAAGCTTATTAAAAACGGCTTATATATGTTAAACATTTTATACACTATCTTTTTAAAAAGTCAGTTTAAATTTTAACATATTTTTCGCTCCAATTTTAAATAAATTCTAAATTTTATAATATTTTCTTCTCCCTGTTATTATAATCTTTTGCAGGTTCCTGATGGTGTTTTTCTGCCTCGTCCTCAGTGTCTTTTCCACAATCGAAGAACTTGAAGAGACAAGTAGCTTCATTTTATTGCGTATGGTTAGTTGTTTCATGTCATTATTTTATTCTATCTATCGGTTATTAAACAGGAACTTTTAAAGATATAAACGTATGAAATTTAAAAACGTGTTCAAAAAAAAGAAACTACATACATGCAATGCAATGCACCCCTTTCATTGTCCAAATGGCTTTGTGTTCTTATTATGCTTTTATCATTTTCTCAGTTATTACATAATTGAGAAAATTATGTAATAATTGAGAGTAATCACTGTGCACAGATCGTCTTAATGTTTCTTATGTTTGAATTACACTTATGTTATTATATTTGTATATAGAATTTAAATAGATTTTCATACTTTGAAAATGTATTCAACATTCAAAATTTGTTACCATGATGTTACCATCAGCAATGGGAAGAATTCAAGGAATTATCATAGAAGCTACTAGGTTTTAATACCAACTAAGAAATATTCTTGGCCTAAATGGATGTCAGATGAACTTATGAGACTCGTGGCAGAGAAGAAATATGCATGGGATGCATAAAATTATCAGGCGAAACAGAATCCTATGGTAGACATAAGCGAGTCTGTAGTCAAGTCACAAAGGAGGTTGGGCAAGCGAAGGCAGATTACGAGAAACTTTGGCAAAGGGGCAAAGAAAAACAGCAAAGATTTCTTTACTTGTGTAATCTCTAGAAGGAAGGGGGATGAATCATATTTGTCCACTTGATATCGATGGTTCGCTTGTTGGTTCGATAGCTGACAAACTGAATGAGTATTTTGTATCTACATTCACACACGAGGAATTCTTTAGGGATGGGGCGCCAGAAGTTTATCAAACTCTATAGATGTTATTATTGATTAATTTGCTTTTTAGAAATAGTCTGTGCTCTTATAACAATAGCATGTTACAAACCCAATAGATATGTCATTGTAGGTACAACTGCAGAATGAGATCATGGACAAACATATTCAAGGAGTGCTTTAATAATATGAATATATATTTCAGCAAATGAAATATGTAGATTAATTGTAGTACGAGTTTCATTTTTATTTTTTATTAATTTAACACTTAAATAAAATAAATTCTGTTTAATTCCGGAATGGCAATATAAAGTCGGAGGACCTCACAAAACACTGAGAATACAAGAACATAAAATTGCACAAGAATCTTAATTATATAGCATTAGGTCAGAGGACTTGCGATATTGTTATCTTCCTAACAATGCATGGAAATAAAAAGAAAAGAAAAGAAATCGGACAATCCAACGCAAATAATATTACATACCTTCCCGTTATGTGATATTCTTTGCTTACGGTTGGTCTTCAGTGGTCTTTAATTTCGTTTGTCCTCTTGCTGTCACAGTTTGTTTGTTTTGGTGACCGCTACTGTCATGGGTGATTTATTTACTTATTTTGATGTTAGTAGTTGCAATAGACAAGACTGGGGGTGCTCTGCGAGCAGAGAGTGACGTTTGGAGCACTAAATAGTACTCCAAAGTTAATAAGTTCTGTGGTCGATTATATGGTGCATTCAACCATAGAATATGGTGCAAATCGACCATAGAATATGACGTATTCTATGGTCGATTTGCCTGTCTGTTGCATGAAAAACCCGGTTTACGGGAGAGAAAACAATGCATTCCTCTGCAGAGACCGACTAATTCAGCCACTTTGAGACAAAAGCTCATGAAGATTGCTGGCGTCATTGACAGAATTCGAACCCTCGGCTTTTCCACCCAGTGTGGAGAGGGCGGTTGTATTCTGTGTTGTTTACATACATACAGTATATGTTGAATATTTATGCATACACTATACGTATGCAAACGTCAGTACTTTTCGAGAAAAAATTTTTATTCTTAAAATTAATAATTAGACTAATCGCTTTTGGCTAATAATAAATATAATTTTCCTTTACACCTCGGCGATGGCCACATATTCATAGAGTTTACAACTCCAGCGAGTTACGAATATAAGAATTTCATCATATTTTGTGAATCACGTAGATTTGAAAATGCAATAACTTAATTCTAATTAGGAATTTCCCGTATTTGCGTCTAATTAATTATTCGGCATCGTTATATACGTGAAGATATTATGTATGTGATGCCATGAACCTTATGGAAATGCTGTCAACTTGTTTCACTCCTTCCTCACTGCAGTATTAGAGGAACAGCTGCGCCGTGATCTGGTGTTCCAGCTCATCCTAAAGCTGTTCTACAGGATTAAGTTCATCATCCTGTGCCAGTCCAGCCAATACCTCAGCTTTGCGCTTCTAATCAGGCATACAGTAAGTCTGCAAGCGCCTTCATATCAGTTGTCAGGTATTTTATTTTATACATGAACAGGTCTGTACTATTTTAGATGTAAAAATATTGTTTTGGATATTATAAAAATGAATACACCTTTGTGGCCATTTATGTAGTTATGCTTAAATTTTCGTCCTAAATAGCTAAATGATAAACGAACATAAAAAGTAAGTCTAAATTATCCTATAAACTGAAAGATTTTAAAATAAGCATCAATTATAGTACAATGTCCTATCGAAAATCTAAGGACACTTGTAGTTATGAACAAAGCATATTTATTTGAAGTAACTGATAACCCGTTAGCACACCATTACCTTGTAATATATGTTTCATGCACCATTGAAGTTCTGCATTTCTGTTAGAAAGCTGATAGTATTATGGTTCATTCCTTTAAATCATTTGGGTGATCCACTAATAATGAGGCCCAAGCCTAATATGAAAAATATTTCGTGAAATGCAGCTTTGGAATGAATTTAATCAACAAAAAAATTGAACTTATTATGAAGACAAAATTATTGAAGAACAAAAGCTATAAATTGGGTGAATCCTCAAAATCTGAAAAGATGGGACTAATATTGATAATGATTTTCCCTTTCTCCAAACATTATTCAACGTACGCCTATTCTTAAATACAATAATTTTAACATGGAATAAAAACATGACATACATAAGAGGTTGAGAAGTAATCATTAATATTTTTCTATCAGTAGAGTGTGACCAAATTAATAACATAATAATTCAAGTTAGGACAATATAGATTCAACAATTTTGGAATGAAAATTTAAACAGGTAAAGTAAAAGTGATGCATTATACGGTTATCAAGCATTCAGAATTAGTATGTTATCAAAATAGTGTTGTTCTTGAGCAAGTTTACTGATGTTTCAAGTGTGTTTACTTTACAGGAGATCGTGATGGTAGTTTGGTTCGGCGTGGAATTTTGTCTCCGAATATGGTCGTCGGGTTGTCGATCCAGATACCAAGGGTGGCTTGGTAGGCTAAAGTTTTTACGAAGTCCTTTCTGCGTTATTGGTAAGTAATCTTCGTCGCATGAATTCTTAATATGCTAGCTGATTTTTTTATTATCAGAATAATAATTTTATGTAAAGGTTATATTCATAAAAGAACGATCGCATGATCTTTGGATTCTTATTACAAAAACTTATAAATTTAAATATTACTTTACCTGCGGGAAGAATTTACGCAATATACATCTAATAAAAACTTTTTGTTTTAATAAAATTTAGCATCAAAGGCTGTTTATTTACGTTCCAGTAGTTCTCATCCCTGAAACAGCTCATTGGGTGTGGGGGTCTGTATGAGAAATTTCTATCACAAGTAAACAGATTTAGAAAATTGAAAAAGATAGATAACCAGAATGTCATCTAAACAAATAAAAAAATGAGTTAAAAGTTGTGTGTCTCTGCAATAACTTCATGACACACCTCAAGATGAGTCCAAAGCCAGGAAGTCCCTTGCTGTTCACCAACCCTAGTCCCAGGAAAATATAAATCAGAAAGTGTCCTCTGTGACTTCTTTACGTTCTCGCTATAAGGGCACCAACATTTCTTTCAATTATTATGCATTTTGTTTTCACCAAAGTAGCAAAATTTATGAAGATGAAGAGGCTGCAAATTTCATGTATTCTCTGTTTTGTTGGATGAAAAACCCGAGTTTTTTGGAAGAGGAAAGGGGTGGACATACAACCCTCGCTTGAGATCGACTAACACGGCCATGGTGTTAAAGCCCATATACGTGTATATTCCTTTCGTAACTGATTCGGACCCAGGCCTTCCACATAGAATGAAGGAAAGCGAGAATATGTCCACTTCTGCAGTTTAATTTATATACGATGAATGTCTGTCACTAGTTTAGCAATAGAATTATTCCATTCTTCATATGAGACTTAAAAGATGATCTGTTGGGCCTGGCAACTAAACACCTTTTGGGGAGGATTTGAATTGGTTAAAATGTATAATACACTGAGGGGAATTAATAAAATAAATGAGGGAGGAATATTCTCACTGATGAGTGAGTAAAGAACCAGACGGCATAACTATAAAATCTTAAGGTGTCACTGTAGACGCTTTAAGATTTTATAGATTATAGACGGCTTAAGATTTTATATTAAGATTTTTTTTTTTACATATGAGAGGATTTTATTTGGCAGATGCGAAATAAGTTCGCTTCCTTGTATCATTATGCCATTTCAATACTAATACTAATGTATGATTGTACATGTGTATAAAACTAAATTAAAACTTTATCACGTGGAAATAGTGCCCCCTCTTTGTATTATATTTAAAAAAAATTGACTGCTGCCTTCAGCGGTTTCTACACTGTCATTTTTTTGTTCTTTGTTTTTGTGCAAATTAAATAAGTATTGCGTCTGGAATTGCATGTATTTCAATTTAGCTGTGAAAAAAAAACGAGAATTTTTCATCCAGCAAAACATTTCTTTATTGAACTAATTAAATTTAGTCATGGTCTTTAAGAACTGATTTCTGAGATCTGTATCACATTACATGATTTATAAAATGTCCAAAGTTTCTAATAGATTGACTGGCTGGAGTATAAAAAAAAATTTTTAACTGTGGATGCCCTGAGTCGTCTATTGAATTACAAGGAGAATGTGAATGTCCATTAACGACTGTATAATGCAAGAACACGATCAGCGAAATCGGAGAGGTAATGGCTGGGACAAGTGAGAATGATATGCTATAATAGGAGAAAGAAATAATATCCGTGGCGTTATAAATGATTATATCCGCAGTTAGCACGTGGGGAAATATTAGTATAAATGAGAGAGAAACCACGGCAGGGAAAAGAAGGAAGGGAGGAGTCTCTCTCTCTCTGATCATGATAAATAGACACTAGCCCGGACCAAAAATAGAGGAATCATATCGTCCCGGTAGTCACGTGATTCAACTACGACGCACCTAAGCACATTAAGTGAAGTGTCAGGTCGCATGAAGGGCAAAAGGAAATGCTAACGACAAGAAAAAAAGCGAACACGGAGAATCGCATGATTGCTCCATTACCGCAAGAGAAAAACAAACATTATTAAGTCTACAACGTTTAATTCATACTTATCATCTCAGTCACGCAGATAGCAATGGAATAACTAGAGAATGGATAGGACAGGCTTTTTTCATTGCTGTTTTTATTATTGTTTGTTATGCAAAAAAAAAAAACCCAACAAACATTTCCATTTTTTTTTCTTTTTTTTTAATATAAAATGTAAACTGTAAACAAAAGATCAGAATGAAATAATGCTGCCCTTGCCATCGCTTATGTTTTTATCCAACCCTCAACCTCAAAATGCGACTTCTGGAGATAAAAATGAAAAATTAGTCACAGCGTTTCACGAGTTCTGTCAAGCACTGTGCAATGCAACGTGCAACGTCCCCTGTGGTGATGGCAGACAGTTTTTGTTCATTCCTGTTAATGTGTCCTGTTTTATTTCTGCATCATTTCACTGGCGCCTGCTTATCATTTACGGGCGTATTCGACCTTTATACGTACTTCAAAAAGGCCTGACCCATCTATCTCCCCTCACTCCATTTGCCATCATCTATTTTTCTTATTAAATTCACTGGAACCGGAGAAAACACCTTGATGATGATTCCAATAAAAACACACACGATAAGCGAACCTGGTGTTTGAAGTAATCAAAGCTGTAGCTGCTCACTTGGATGTAATTACTCGAGCCTCCCACAGCAGAAACAAAAACCGTGAACCCTTGCTACAAAACGCAGCCATTTATCATCGGTCTTACCATTAGTTAGGGTATAATAGACCCAGCGCTGCTAAACATCGAAGCACATGCTACTTCTTAACGCCTTGCGAATAGCTCTATTAATTTACTTATATTGCTATCAGCGCCACCTTTCCTGGTTCCCAGCGTACTGATTAATGTAAAATAAGAGTTCATTTTTCACCGAGAAGATGCTGGAACGATAATCAAAAAATGAATTCTGTTTTAGGATAGAATGCGTGAGTACCAAAATAATTACATGAAAGTAAAATAAATCTTTTGTTATATAGCGAATTTTAAAGGGCTCGAATTAAAAGGAAGACTCATAAAAATCTCCCTTTTACAGTAAGATTTGAATATCTAATTAGGAAAGAAAATACTTCCTTCATTTATACATAGTTTTTGTTTTAGATTGAAAACAAGTTGCTGAAAAACTTTTCAGTGTGTAATAACAATAGATGTGGACTGTGCAAATAAAGTACTGCATTATGTTGTATTTTAACATGGTTAAAAAAGTCACGAACACAGATATCAAAATATAATCAAAACAAGCATGAGCTAGATCTTTCTGATCTACATTGAAGTTTTGATTTCATCTTTTAGGTTTTCTTGAGTGGTTTCCTGATTACAGGATGTCAGCCATATTTAAACGCGTGTTTTCAGTTTAATCTGTTTTAATCATTTGCATTGGGACAGACATGGGCTGTTCAGTGGGAATAAGTAGGCTATGATAATATTGTGGTCAGGCCACGCCTGGGGCCCGACTTCAATACCCTCATAGTCTCTGAAGCGCTCTCCATCACACGGAAGGATTAAGGCGGCCGTTTCCAGCGAATACTCTGGAGCTCTTTAGAGACTTCAAAATCGACCCGAACAAGGTAATGAAATGACAAAACCTACAGGAAGCTCATTGCAACGGAATTGGACGCTACACTACAAATTAATGAAGAGAAGAATTTTCATTTCTTTGGAATTTGTGCCCATGAACTCTAGATCAAATGTAATGAACGATTTTTGTGTCTTCAAAAGACTCTGTAAGGACTGAGGAAATTCTGTTTCTGCGGAAATTCTATAAGATTCATTTATGGTATTATTGACTGTTGCTTTGTGACTTTTCCGCTTTATTTATTTTATGCATTTATTCTTATGTATTTTCAGATTTTTCTTTTTTGCTATCTAATTTGTTGTTGGATGTCTGCTTGACATCCAACATCTAAAAACGAAAATGTTAGGGAAATTCCACGCGTTATTTCGACAGGATATTACCATATCATTATAGGATTTCATGACGCTGTGCGGGTTAATTCGCTTCGTTCATTTTTTTTTTCTAATTTAGCTTATTTTAATTGCTTGGTTGCGCTAACGCCTCTCAAGCATAGCTTGTTGAAGTTATGCAAAAAGTTTCATACGTGGTATAAAAGTACTTAATTTTATACATTCATCACCTTTAAAATGGGAATGGGACACTGTGTGCTACATTTCGTTGAACGTAAATATGCAAAGAGGCATCTACTTTAAAAAGTTTGCAAAAAAAGGTGAGTTGAATTCAAAGTGGATTGCTTATTATCGCCAAAAGAAAAAAGAAGAATGGAGTTTCCGCATAATTTTTGTTGCTTTGGAAGTTCATTCAGCGTTTTCACGATTTCTAGTATGCTAGTGCATAACTGGATCTCTCCTAACCCGATCTCTAGATGATTGACGCAATCATCTAGAGATCGGGTTAAGAGAACCATAACAGTCATGGCGCGTCAGGCATTGAAACACTCCTCCGAGAATTTAACAACATACTTCAAGTGATGTCGGATTGCCCACATCCGAACTGACATTACATTATGGTTTTCTTGGATCAGCAGCAGTCAGCGATCTGTCCGCTGCAGTGGTGATGGGGCGTTGTAGAAATTGATGTTTGGAACAAATATTTTGAAATATTTTCAATTTTAGAGTTATTCATACACCTGTGTTTATTATATCTTTAAATTTCATGTATTCTCTGGTTAAAAGAAAAAAAAAACTAAATTCTGGGAAAAACATGTCGCCCTTCAGAGACCAATTAACTCGGCCACGGCATGCAAAGAAAACCATAAATTCCTCGCGTTATTGACGATATTGGAATCCAGGTCTTTTCCACACGGAATGAAGGAACGATAATTATAACCAAATGTGCTATCCGCAAGGTCACTTAAGTGTGAGTGCGTTATGTCTGAAGAAGTGTGTTCATTGCTCAATTTCCATGCTATGCAGAAAAAAAAATCAGAATAAGTCACAGGGGGGGAACCCTACTCTCCGCTTGAGATCAGTTAACTACAACCTCGATCGAAATGACTTCAGTCGTCGACAGGAATCGAACCCAAGCTTCTCCAAACGAGTGGAAAAACAGTGAATCCACATGCTGTCAAGGAGGGCCTATGCTTGGAATAATGGAAAAGCATTGTGTGGAGACGGATGAAGAAAACATTGTTTGTGTATTGAGTTGGTTCGGCATCAACCTAGCGAGCGCTACAGATATTCTTGAGGTGTCCGAAGAGCAATGGTTTGAATGTTTTTTACAGTATAGTTGGATCATCCGTTTGTAATGAATGCAAGATAATATTTGAATGCATTGAGCAAGCTCAATGCTGATAGCATTCTTTCTCTTGCTCAAACTACATACACGAGGGGGACATAATTTCAAATTAAGAAGGATGATTGCATGATAGATGTGTGGAGGTTTTCCTTCAGCCATCGGTTGGTTGATTGTTGGAACAAACTTCCATCTGTTGTTGTGTCAGTGGAGAGTTTGAATAAACTGAAGGAAGAACTAGACAAACTATTGGAGGGGATGGCCAGGTGATGTAGTGGGAAGTTTTTTCTTTTATGACTAATGCTTTATAAGCTTGCTTTCTTGCATCATATGCAACAACTGATACTGAAGTAAAACTTGCCAAAGATGAATGCGGACTCTAATGACGAACCACAAGTTTGACTGAATAATATGTACTGACACATCTAAAAGCACGACAAAGTAACTTGCCATACTACTGCAATAAAATCCAGTTTATTCGAAGAGAACAAATAGTTAGGTATTGTATTTTATCAATATGTGTTTGTTATTTATTCTTTCTAAGTGCTGATTGGTCATTTCTTTTTAACATTTAGTGAATACATTAAAGAAAGAGAAACCTCAATCTGTTATAGTGTAGCTTCTACACTTGTATATGAATGTGTTAGCTAACTGGAATGTTTGTCAAGTCTTTAGTGATTACGATGTTGGTAAACAGACTTAACAGAGCTCCTTTTTTGATTCAGATGTCATCGTCATTGTCGCCTCCATCGTTGTCCTGGCTGTTGGAAGCAGCGGCCAAGTTTTCGCTACCTCTGCCCTTCGTGGTCTCAGATTCTTTCAGATCCTCCGCATGGTTCGAATGGATCGACGTGGTGGGACCTGGAAGCTGTTGGGGTCCGTTGTATATGCTCATCGACAGGTAGGTGAAATAATTATTTCAAATAAAGTTTTTTTCCTCTAACTTGTTAAGTAATTCCCTATTTGGTCACCAGTATTCAAATATTAAATTGAATATAAACGTAGAAATTCCGAATTAAAGCTTATAATTTTACTAGAATTTAAAATTGTGATTTTTTAATTTAATAAATTTGTTTTGGCCTTTTTTCGATAAGCAGTATTTGAATGAGAAATATTTTATTCAGCCTTACTTAAAAGACAAATAATTAAAAAAAATTGAAGTTAAGATTAATAATCACGTTATCCAGCTTGTTAGCTGTGGATAGCAGGAAACAACATTCCCTCCTCATGTGGCAGTAATGTGTGTTATGTGGGAACATGTATTCACGGCAGATTTGCATGTTGTGGGGGCTGTAAAAATTCCAGAATAACTCACTGGAAAAAACTTTGCTCCCTCCTCCAGTGATCAGCAAACCACATCCACGATTAAGGAGGACTTCAGGAATTCCTTCAGTCTTCTACAGAATCGACACAAACCTCCCCAAACAAGTGGCATATGGCGATGTATGCTGCCGACTGAACTGCCAAAAAGGATAAATTAAGTAAAGTAAATGCAGAATGGTTAAATAAACTGTATATTAAGGACAGAAAATTTAAAAAAAAAATGTCTAGATGATTCTTTAATTTGTCCTCGGCTTGAACTTCTGGTCATATGCACATTTTACTGTACACAAATAGTGTGGGGAAGGAGGACACATACTACCTAAATTGTCAGAAAAATTATTTTACTAAAAGCTTAGCGGATCTTCTTCTCTCCTCTTTACCTTAGTGAGACGAGCATCTGCATTTTATATCTTTTTTTTTTTTTACTCAAACATTTATAAAATCCTGATTTTTACCTCATGTGCTTCTGATTGACAAATCTTCATATAGCAACAAGAACGATGGAAGTCCTGGAGCAGATTCAAACGTTGCTACAGCTATTTGCGATTTCTACCAGGTACATGTGATCGATTTACATCCAACGACTACCTTAGCCGACAAACATAAGCAATGCAAAACGCTGCAGGTACAGAAAAGAACACCGTTATAGTGATATATATTTCTCTCCACTCCCACTCTTAAATGGACTGTTTAAAATTACCACTAATGCAAGTAAGGCCACGGGTGCGTGCGTCAGAGTGCATTAATTGCATGCTTTCTATGAGCAGTTTGTTTGTGTGTGCAAATATAAAACAAAATTGACTGTTCTCTAATATATAGCGGGGCTTATTTATAATGTAATTTAAATCCTAACTTCTCAATGAAAAGACAACTTACTGTTTTAAACTTTCACGACTGCTGAAGAACCGAAACAGTATTAATTAGGTGTAATTTGTTCTACATAGTATGTGTTGATTACTTCTAGGAACTCATCACCACTTTATACATTGGCTTTTTGGGACTCATCTTCTCTTCATTTCTTGTGTTTCTGGCCGAAAAGGAAGCCAATCCGACAGACTTCAGCAACTTTGCAGACGCACTTTGGTGGGGTGTGGTAAGTCAAGATTATTTTATTTTATTAATGGTATAATACACGTACCAGCCAAAATATTAAAAACATAGCGACCCTACAATATCGAGCGACTTCGCACCTCAATGTCCTTCACGACTCTACCAGCTTCTGTAAGGTGCCAGGTTTGTATTAGACCGTGGACAATGGATAGTATCTAACGACCATGGTATAATACCATGGACGATGCAGTGCAGCTATCGGTTCTTAATTAGTTAACATCCCATTCAGAGACATCGCAAAATATTATCTGCGAGATTGAGATCGACTTAGCAATTTTTCTGTAAATCTTAAAAGAAAATCACCAAAAACGGAAATCGTACGCACAAAACGGAAACTATATATCTGCCATATTCAAACAAAATCCTTTGTAACAAATCTATAAGCGTAAAACGTCGAAACAGAAAGAGTTTTAGGCTTTTTCAGTGCTAACAGATGAAACGGCATCGAGATAGCCTTTCTCCACCTGGCCGCGTTTCCCCAGATGATCGAGTGCAACAGACCCAATGAGAATCATCGGTCTGTTGCACAAATGTTTTACTATAATGGAGCACGTCCTTCACAAACTCAATTACTTCTTATAACCACAGCAAGAGGATCGGAAGCGAGTTGAGTGTAAGCCACATAATTTGATTAAACTTTTCTTTTCTAATATGTCGTACTTTAACTAAAAAGATTTCTAGAAAATAATTTGTTTATGCCTGAGGACAGTAGTCTATGGACTGAAAGTACAAATCGAATTCTGACCTCGAATCAACAAATTTTTTGTTTTTAAATAGAAATAAAGAGCCAAGAGGCACTTTTCTTTAATGTGTTAGTTCCTTCTGTAAGCATTTACGCTGGCACGTAGTAAGGAATATGACTGTAGAGTACATGTAGCAAATGTGGCCTGTAGTGAAAGAGGAGGAGGAACTGAATCTCAGAAACGATGTCTAGGATCGAGGATTTGAAATGAATTTTAAGTAAATATGTGCATAAAATACGGTTACCAAGTTGATAAATCCAACATTTCAAACTAATAAAAGAAATAGTTTCATTTTGCTATTAAAATATTAAATGGAACTATTTCAGTAATTACTCAGTTACTCAAGACTTTTTTTACGAGTTACTATTATTGTCTTAGAGGTGCTATAAAAAAGTAATATTCTGGATTAAGCCACGTGGCCTAAGCCACGTTGACAAACTTTATTCTTAGTTTCTTAAACTTCTTCAGTAGAGGCAAACGTCTGTGAACTGACCCCAATCTTGCTGGCAGCCTGAAAGAATGCCAGAGAAGCGACAGCCTTCAATAAACTGTAATAGTCTATTACTAAATCATAGTTTTTATGCTAACTTGGGTTTAAAAAAAAAGAATATTCGACAATTCGGACTTCAAGAATGACAGAGTTTATCGTCTTGGAAAATGTGCCAAGTCGGCTGTCTACGAAAACATTCAATGTCATTTAACATTTATTTTATTACTCAACTTCGACAGATGGCCAAAGTACATTGACCCCATAATAGCACTGAAAGAAATTTATAAGAACAAAATGGAGATAAGTCTTTCGCCGCTGCGAATAACGTCATTCTTTAAAAGTAACTTCCAAATGTATATCCTTTCATTTTCCCTTCTATCATTATAAAAAGAATTTCGTTTCCATCGTAAAATGAAAGATCAACTTAATTCGCTGTGCCTCTCGTGAAAATTCGTTGGCCGAAATGTCGGCTTCTAAATTAATCATTAGTGGATGGCACGAAAGCTAAAACACAAAAAGAAGAAGAAGAAATCTTTTACGCGCTTACCAAAAGCAAAATCACGATATTTGTAGTGCCATCTTGTTGTCGCTTATCAGCTTAACGAACTCTTAATGGCGTGTCAGGAAGCTCTTGTGATCGCGCGCTTGTGTTCAACCTGTGTTACCAATATTTGTTATCTCATCTGTGGTCATCTAACGTCAACAGCTCGGCAACGGTTTGTTCAATCGATATGAGCATCCACGATATCTATTTTTTGTCAATATAAGCTGTCCCCCATCATTTATTCTCAGTAATCAATCTTTCCGATTACGGGAAACTGTAGCATGGTTATATGGTTTAGTGCTCATAACCAAGATTATCATCCATTCTCTATTTAATGCAAATTGAAAAGTAATCCCTCCCACCACCATCTGACTGACGTGGTCTTGTCGAAGACAATTATAGGAAAGTTAACATGTTGGAAACAGCAATTCAGCACATATAAACACAGGCAACACGACCACCGAAACTATCGTTAAATCTACAAATTTCAGTCGTTCCAGATGATATTCGCTTTTGTCATTCATACCAGCCATTATTACATTAACAATGTAATAATGGCTGGTATGAATGACTTCCTTTAAACAGTGGCAACTTTAATGACCATTTATAACTTGTTTTTCCACGTTTCAGGAAAGGGAAAAGTAGTTTTGCGAACCATCCTTGAAGCTTCATTGCTAAAATTTTAAATGAATAATACATGAGAAGTAATCTTTTTCCCCCTTTATGAAGGCACAACGCGGCTTTTTGTCAGCGCAGGTGTACTTGACAACCTCGCTGTCTTCTAGAGTTTGTTAATAAGGAAACGGATGTTATTGAGCAGCTACCATCCCCTGATTTGCATATTGCCTTCCGATTAGAGTGCAAATGTGGGATTAGTCTCATCTGTGTACCATAATCAAGACAGTAATAGGAAAGCAGAGCCAAAATCAAAATATTGTTTTACATCGGAATTACATAGCAAATTTCTAGCTTTTGAATCACTTGGTAACTCACATGAGGTGGCTAACGTAAAGAACAAGATAGCATCGCGGCTATTATGTACGTCATCAATTGCAACAGCGCATCTGAGATAACCAAGGACCCACAGCTTCATTTCATACCATCCGAAATTCTCTTACGCTACTAATATTGCACTAAGATTCAGTCATTGATCAAGTCTACGTAATGGTGGACTTCTTCAGTAGTGAAAACCAGCAACGATGATAGCAGGGAGTGAAAAAATAATCGTGCAGTATTTCAAGGGAAAAACAATAGTACATACTGGAAAAATAGTGTTATATACTAGCAAATGTATTCATTGTAAGAAGAACCTTGTGTAATGGAATACACATTGCAACAAACATATTTAATGAAATAATGAAAAAAGTAATACAGTGGATTATTTTCGAACTCTACCTGCGCCTAAAATGTATTAGTTTTTACAAAGAAACAAAACTATGTGAAAATAATAAATGACACTATATTCGTACTTACCATAGTTTACCATTCGAATCTTACCATAGCTGCATTTACAGCTATGGTAAGATTCGCTTGAAGAAACAAAATGGAAGTTTTGTAAAGATGCGGCAAAGGTATTCAATATTACACCCTCCGCTGCGCTTTCCAACAAAATATTGGGCATAATGATTTTTAAATGATTACGCTCAAATTTCGCTCACCACCACCTCGCAGTACGCAATGGTACATGTGCCATTTAGCAGAAGGTTGTTTATAAAGATTAATTGATAATTTTTCTTGACACATTACCTGTTTCTCGAGACTTATAGATGATTACATAGAATTTTCGAAGCAATTAGTCTTTGCGAATAACCTTCTTTTAAAGAGAAATTACTGCACTTTTTTTAAGAGTAATTAGCCTTGTTTTCTACTAGCGGTATAAACCTACGTGGAATGCATGTTGCAATCATAAAAAAACAAATCATGAAACTGGTATAAGCCAGTCACAGCATTCAGATAATATTAAAAAGTACGTATTTTGTACAAAATATACTATAGAAACTGAGTGATTATTTTAACATCTTTAATGTTTTTTTCCCTCTACTACATATAATCAATTTATCAGAATATTAATGCCACTCCTTTCTCTTTGCAGATTACACTCTGCACCGTCGGCTACGGGGACACCGTACCCGTAACATGGCCAGGGAAACTAATTGCAGCCTTCTGTTCGCTTATGGGCATTTCATTTTTCGCCCTTCCAGCGGTAAGTCGGTGTGTGAGTTGAGTATCAAATTGATTATTTTCCAAAGTAATATCTGAGTTGCGTCTTTTCGTTTCTTGGATACTCTATGGAATGCTTTTTCATATGGATGATAGAGAGTATTATCATTCATTTTTAAAGTCTTAAAAAATTCAAATATAAGCAAGTGATAGTTACATCTTGCCACGATTGCAAATTTGCAGATTGAACAGTGAATCGCTAGCTTTTAGCAGAAGTTATATAAAACTAATAAAATAAAAACTTCATTTTATTTGTGTTGCTAATAACACAAGGCTTCCTTTAATTTCAGTTAACTTATTACGCAATGCAGGTATCCCTCAATAATAACAAAAATATTCGGTGTTCCACTCACTCTTCTTATGATTCACTCTGTTGAATCCTGTCTTTTTTTTTTTTTTTTTATGTGAACCCCAAACACGAGAGGTATTAGAACCTATAGTACTTAGTACCGAGCTTGGGTTGGAGGTTGAGAAGACGAAAGAAGATATTTGTTGACATTGGACTTGAACTTCTGTAGATTGTAATTTTCAGGAAATACGTATGAAGGAAGGTTGTTCCAGAAAACGGCAGTTGAATGAATAAATGAGGAAGATGAAAAGTTGGTTCTGTGGGTTTGAAGTTGGACAGTAAATGGATGTTGGCTGGTGGCGGCACGTGTTCGGACTGTTTTGAAAGAGAGAGCGGGAATTATAGAAGCCAATTCAGAAGAACAGTGCCCATGGAAATATCTGTAGAAGAGGCATGCAGCAGAAACAGTACGTCTATGAGAAAGCGAGTGGAGAGACTCTGTTAGAGATGAATCATTAATTAACCTAACTGCCCTCTTCTGAATGGAATCAAGAAGCCTGAGAGAGGTTTTGGGGGCACCACCCCAAATGTGGGAACAATATTCCATGGCAGGGCGGATTTGCGATTTATACAGAGTGAGCAGCTGTTTGGAAGAAAAGTAACGCCGAGAGCGAAAGAGAAAACCAAGTTTTTTAGATGCAGAGGAAGCAATATTTGTAATGTGCTTGTGCCAAGAGAGATTAGAAGTCAAGGTAATCCCCAAAAGAGATATATCCTTTTGCCTAGAAATTGGAGTGTCACTAAAGATAAGCATAGGAGCAGAAGAATCCTTTTTGCGAGATATAAGACAAGACTGAGTTTTAGAAGGATTGAAATCAACTAAGTTGTCTTTGCCCCACTGGAGAATTACCTGAAGATCTGCATTTAAGGAATTGGTAGCAGATTTTCGAGAAGTTGAAGCTGATTGAGCAGGGCAAGGTTTCTCAAAATGGAAAGTTGAATGCAATGTGCTATCATCGGCAAAACTATGGATAGGATTTCCAGTCAATGGAAGAAGGTCATTGATATACAAGAGGAAAAGAGTGGGGGAAAGAACTGAACCTTGGGGGACACCGGCATTAGTGGAGAAGTTAGAAGACAGAGAGCCATCTACCATCACCCTCAGTGAGCGATCAGAGAGAAAACTGGATAACCAATTACTAAAAACAGTTGGCAAACCATAAGATGGAAGCTTGTTTAGAAGACCTTTATGCCAAACACGATCGAAAGCCTTTGAGATGTCAAGAGCAACTGCTTGTGTTTCACCGAACCTTTCCATTAAAGTAGTCCATAAATGGGTAACATAAGCCAGAATATCACCAGTGGATCGACACCGACGGAATCCATACTGGCGATCGTTGATCAGACGGAAGGTTTCTAGGTAGTTTAAGAGTTGGCGGTTAATTGATTTCTCCATTACTTTAGAAAGAGTAGAAGTAATTGCAATGGGACGATAATTGGATGGGAGGGATTTGTCACCCTTTTTAGGAACTGGCTGGATATGAGCAAATTTCCAAGCAGAAGGAAAAACACCTTTGGAATAAGAAAATGAAAAAAGGCGGCAAAGAATAGGAGTAAGTTCAGGAGCACAGATTTTGAGAACAAGTGGAGAAATACCATCAGGACCTGGAGCTTTCTTAGCATCAAGATTCATCAAAATCCTTCTGATATCCTTTTGACGGAAGACCACAGGAGGCATTGAATGGACCGTGTTGGGAATGGTGGGAGGTGTTTTACCAAGTTCATTAATACATGAGCTGGAAGAAAAATGGGATGCTAGCAGGTCAGCTTTATCCTTGGCTGAAGTGACAACAGAACCATCTGGTTTGGTCAGAGGTGGAAGCAGAGATGGGCAAAAGCTGCGGCCAATAGCTTTGGCAAGAGACCAGAATGCTCGGCTACCATTAGGGCAAGAAGCAAGTTTTCTACTCTTAGCCTGTTCAAACTCTAGTTTGGACTGATTAATAACTGCTTTACAATTGTTGCGAGCTTTGGTGTAGGCAGAAAATGAAACTGAAGAATTAGAAACAAGCCAATTACGATATGCAACATTCTTCTCTTGAACAGCCTTAGCACATTTATTGGAAAACCAAGGTTTAGATAAAGGACGAGATTTTAAAGTGGAGTGTGGGATAAAGGATTCCATTCCTGCAAGAATAATTTCACTGACACGATCTGAGCAAACGTTGACATCAGGAGTTTTGAAACAGTAATCCGACCAAGGAAAAGAAGAAAAGAAGTCTCGCAGGTCATCCCATTTTGCATTCTTGTAATGCCAAACAACACGAGGTTGGGAATAGCCATGAGATAAAGGTTCCATTGGAGAAGAGACAATCACCAAGTTGTGATCTGAAGTGCCTAAAGGACCTCTCACTTCGACCGTGTACTTAGAAGGGTTGTTTGTGAGAAAAAGATCAAGCGTATTGGCTGTATGATTAGGATTGTCCGGTATTCTTGTAGGTAAATGAACAATCTGTGCTAGGTCATTAGTAATTGCAAAAGCCTCAGCATCTCGACCTGCTGGGTCGGTGTGACTAGAAAACGGAAGCCAGCTGGAGTTGTGAACATTAAAATCACCAAGGAAAATTACCTCACTGTTAGGAAAGTTGGACTGGAGAAAGTCAAGTTGCAACGAGAGGAAGTCAAAGAGCTCCAAGTGATTAGTGGAGTTGGGAGAACGGTAGAGACAACAGATGAATTTGACACAATGAGGTAGAGAGATTTTAAGCCAGAGAAGATCAAAGAGAGGAGATTCCAAATTGCCAAGTCTCTGACAGGGAATATCAGAACGGACATATGCACAAGTACCACCTTTGAGGCGAAAGGAATCATACAGCGAATAATTTGGGCATCTGAGATGAACAGTAGTTGAATCAGCCGATAACTGAGATTCTGTCAGAAAAAGTACATGGGGTTTGGCAGACTGCAAGTGGAAATGGACATCGTTGAGATTAGAATTGAGACCACGTATATTTGTGAAATGAATTAGGAAATCCTTGGGAGGTTTAGATCTTTTCGCAGATAAGCTTGTTCTATTAGTTTGACAATTCATGGTGTATTCAATAGTAAGAAAAAGTGGGTGGGACATGCTGTATGAAGTAATGAAATTTTTGGATATGGCGTACATGTGGGAAGAATATACCCAGATCCTTGACATAACGTGGCCTCGACAATGCTCCCCGCATACACACTACTCGGACTCCCTCCAGTCACTATCTGGCAGAGTAGAGGTAGCAAGATTATACACTAGCTGATCCGGAAGCCTCCTAGAGAGTTACCAATAGGTTCGGTCCGGTGTACTAACTAGCGGCCGGCCTGCGAAAACCGTTTTAGAGCTGTACCCTCGAAATGTAAGGAATATTGGATCTCGCCACAACGTTCATCATAACCTCAAAAGTCATCAATCATACTGCATGATGGAAGAGATAGGGAAGGGTTGACTGGAACTTAGCTCTAGAGACTAAACATGGGTTCCACCACTTCAAGCCTCCAATAAGCAAAGTGGTGGTATTTCACCGGTTGATGAGAGTCATCTACCACCTAGTACTGCCTGGTAACATAGAGGGGCGGCATTCCTCCATGTGGTGTGGGCGCCACACCTCGACCCCTGCTTACGTTGGTTCACACCTGGGTGGTCACCCACCATGTGCTTGTGCATGGAGGTTATACCCAGGATTACTAACAGTCCCACCATCGTGAAGGTGCAAGCAGAGGATTTGGTTGTCACAGACCGTCCGGACTTCGCCGAAATTGGGACCACTTGACTTGAGTGTCACCCGAATATCAGTTCCATCAGCGTTTTAGACTCCCAGGTAGCAAGTACAGCTTGTCTGGCATATCTGAGAGAATGTCTGTGACAACCTCAAGGTCTGACTTCAGAAAGCAGAAAAAATTGTATTTTGTATTCTGGGACGATGCGCTGTTGCATTGTCATCCATAAAGTGGCCATCACCATCGAGATAAAAGTAACATTGCAGGATGCAGCAGATCGGATACAAAATTCAGGACTGCCTGATCGACATTCGACTTGCACCGGTATCAATGAACCCAGTCCGTGCCAACAAAACATTCTCCATGCTATGATACCACTCCAGAGGATTGGGTTGTCTTAACGACACAAGCAAGGTCTACCGCTTCGTGAGGTTCTCGGCACACTCTCTGCCTACCATCAGTGCAAAACAAAGTGTATCGTGATTCATCTGATCATATGACTTACTTCCATTATTCCACTGTCCAATCACAACGTTCTCGTCACCACTGCAAGCGGAGTTTTCTGTGTTTCGCTGAAACAAGTGGCTTCCCGATAGGCAGGCGACTGCCAATATCCAATATTTTCTCTGCGCATGATACGGGTTGAAATAGAAACATTCTGGGCCTGGTTGAATTCAGATGTTATTTTCTGCACACTAGATGGCCTCTTTAGAGTACGACTGCTTCGCTCGTTTTTCTGCCATATTTACGCCTTTGAAATGTGGAAGAACCGCTTGCTTTCCTGTCTTTAAAAACCTTTCAGATGGAAGCCTTTGGGAAACCAGTTATGTATTTCAATTATTCAGTAGCGGCTCATGCTAAACGTGCATCCAAGATAAGACCTTTTTCAAGGTCTGATAGATCATGCGCTTTCTCCATTCTGGTTTCCGATTAGTGCAGTCGAACAGTCTTTATACTCAACGAGCAACACGTCATTACCCCCACATCACAGTTTTCTTTGCATCTATTTGCACTAGCTCTGTTGAGAGTTATTTGAACTATCCGTGTTTTAATCTTTTAAACAGATAAGAAAACAACACATGAATATTGTATATCCATATTTATTTAATGTAAATGAAGCTTCCAGTTTACATGAACTTCAGTAACGCAGAATATTGGTTTGCTGTATGTGGACTCCTCGGTTTTACTGCACTCAAAACCTCTAAATATATTATGTAATTTATCACGAAATTATGAAATATATGTATCTAACCTAACTCACCAAAGCTTCTCATATTTTAACAAAACTCGCGTCCTAAATGGAAATATATTTATCAAATTATGTCTCTATTGCCTACTTTACGGACAGTATATGTACTCTAGATATATCAATCCTACGTAATACTGCTGGTCTTTTGCTGCCGTGGTGAGCACTATTTGTTGGCGTACATGTTGTGTTTGTTTTCTTGCAACAAAAAAAAAAAAATAAAGGTTAGAGAAAATGAATAAATATTCTTTTGCTCTGACCTTTCTGCAAAGTCCACGAGGCAGGAGTGAGGGGGAGGACATTCATTGGTGTCAAGGACAATTCCACCACTGGGTCCTTATGGTATTAAATGGCCATTATTTTCATTGGGTCCAAATCAAGCATCTCTTCTTATTTATGGAAACAGTTTATTCACCTTAATCGACATGTATGCCTACCTAAATACTTAATTAGCATGAGGTTATAAGGAAAAGTGCTTGGATAAGTCCTTTCTCTCTGTCCTCCATTGGCACTCTCTCATTGAAGTGCTTTGTCACTTTACAGTTTTTTGCTACTGCAAGTACTCCTTTTGGTTGAGAGTTTCTGCTTGCTTCCAACTGGAGGGTGTACACTGGCGCCTACTTGCTCAGATCTGAGATAATGCAATAGCGATAGTTGTGTAATACGATATGAGTAAAATCCCGTTACAATGCTCCAGCTTGTAGCTCTATCTCGCTTTTAGCGCTCTTTTCTTCTGGTTCAACGATCAATTCGGTGAGGTGAAGGATCCCACTTATAGTGCTCTGAAATTGAAATGGGGGGGGGCAGTCCCCTAGAAGGCATTGTAATGAGAGTTTACTGTATACCGGGATGATAATCAGAGCTACACCAGGAAAATTACGGTTGGATATCCTCAAAGTGATGTCCTGTGTGATATTTAGCTCTCAGCTGTTCTTGTGACTTTTGTGACAGGCCGGACTAACGTCATCACCTCTACTGATGATATAAAATTGTCCACGCTCATCAAATCCGGAGACACTATGGCTATACCAATGACTTGATTCAACAGAAAATCCAGAATGTCTAGGCCTGCCTCTCCGGTTTTGGCCTCTGAATTAATCCTGATCGGTCTAAACAGTTCTGAGTTTCTCACTCAGACGCAATCCAACAATAGTGCAACCCATGTTAAGGGGATCGAATTTCTAAATTGGCTATGTTTGGAATTTCTGTGTTGAAATCCGAAACGTAACCAATTTATTTGGTTTTTGGGATTGTTTGGGTTTATTGCAATACTTTTGCTATCGTTCCCATAAACCGATTAAATATTTCACTTGGTAAAGCATCTTTACTAAACCTACTTAGTGCTAATTCCACATAATGTCCTTCTCAAATTTAATTCGAGTAATGATTTTATCGAAAAAGAATCACTAAAGTTTAATAATTAACTATGAATTTACACACACGTTGCAGTCTATTGAATATATACTTTTCTGTACTATGTAAAATGGCCCAAGATATTGTTGAAAATAAGAAATGAATAAATTTGTTTTAAAATATATATACCAGTAAGGTTATAAAGTGATATATTTAAATAGAAGTTAATTAAAACATCGTTTAAAAGAATATATACATTTAACAGTAGCGAAACATGTCATGATCTATTAACTGAATAAAAAAAAAAGCAATTTAAAACTCCAAGAACGATAAACGTAATATAGAATTGTTACGCTTTAATTCTGAAATGAAAATTGATTGCCACTCCAAATTTAGCTGTTAAGATAGATGTTGAATGCTTGAAGTACTGCTAAAATATGAATATAAAAGTTAAACTCTATAGAGTTAAACGAAACAAAATAATTAACACATTAAGGCGTTATAGCAGCTGGCAAGCAACGATCCAACTTCTTTCTCTCTATAAAAATTCCAGTTTTTATAGCCAAGAAAAGCTTTTTTAATCTGCCTTTTGAAATTAATGTTGACAGTAAATAGATTGAAGTCAGTATCGTTTAAACAAAGTCATACTTCATAAATAAAAATCTCTTTATTAAGGGAATTCTTGGTTCTGGGTTTGCCCTTAAAGTACAACAACAGCAACGCCAGAAGCATATGATCAGACGTCGTGGTCCTGCAGCGAATCTCATTCAGTGTCTCTGGAGATGTTATGCTGCCGATGAAAACTCGATGTCCATTGCCACGTGGAAGATTCATCAGGTTCCTTTCCCAAGTCCTCCGCAGTAAGTACAAAACAATTATCCAAACTCCAGTTATTTGAAAAAAATTAACAATAATGATCCTCGCCACTTGTTTACCTTTTACAGTAGTCTATTATTTCCGTATTACTCGTAGCTATTTGTTACTCTTGTTTTTTTTAAGTTTCTGCTTGATCAGCCCTGACATTTTACGCCACTGGCAATATTTGTACGGTTCGTCAGCCCCTCATTTTTATTGCGAAACGTTCTAAAGATTGTGAGGACATCATCATCTGTGGGTACCTTACATTGCTGCATTATTTAGTATTTATTAATATTCTCTTCCAATCCTCGACGTGCATTTACGTGACAAAAAGAGGCTTAAAGTATTGATCTAATGAAGCTGTCACTGCTGCATTCTTCACTAATTTACCGAACTCGTGCACAAACTCATCAAACTCGTCTTTTACACTGGCTTAAATTTCCGTAAGAGAAAAATCAATAACTGCATCGCTAGTTATTAAGTATTCGGTCTTTGTTCCCAGTTTTCAATCGACAAGGAGAGGATTTATTCTCTGGAGAAGTTATTTTCATGAAAGGGACTTTCTCTTTGCATTTGTAAGTGGGAAAAGTTTTCACCAATGTAGAGACCAATATTTCTTATAACCGACAGTTTTAATGATTACCGAAATAAAATAATTATTTTCATTTCCTTTATTTATTATTTTATTTTATTTTATTATATAAGAAAAGTATCCTTTTAAATGGACACATTTATCAAGAGTGTGCGGTGTTTCAAGTTTGAAAGCACACACACGAAAAGAAAATCAAAACCCACTAATGGCGCAAGAATAATCAGTTGTCAAAATGGCGCCGGACTACCAGTTACTCCAGACTTCACGGACATTGGGTTTATTAAAGAGAATTTATATCAGCGTACTTTGTTTTCTTACGCTTCGATTCAGCTGCAGTATACCTTTCTCACGTCACATACTCCATTTGTTGTGTCAATCATTAAGTCACTGACTGCTAACTAGGATCGACTCGGTAGACCTTATTGTAAATGAATAAATGAAAGACAAAAATGGAAATTAAAATCGATATATAAACTAAAAAAAACCGTATTTTTAACTTCTCGTAGAAGATACCTTAGCCAAAGTGGAAATAAGTCATGAACTTCATTTTTGGCGATGCGTTTGGGTTGTGGTTCGCCGAAGAATACGAGCGACACGATGTTTAAGGTCATTGAGTACCATAGGTCCCATTAAACGTATACTATTTAACATAATTTCAAAGCAAGAAATTCGTGAGAGTGACTTTGGGAAGTCAAAAATGTTAGTGACTGAGTTAGCATCATTTAGGAAGCGACATCATTTCCGCCATTTCCGTCTCGCATTTTCGTTACCAATCTATTTTACTTCAGTCCGAAATATTTAGTATGAACCATGTAACGTTTATGTTCACGCCCGTACCTACTTTACCGAATTAACGTTAGTGACTGCGTTAGCATCATTTAGGAAATAATGTCATTTGCGTCTCGCATTTTCGTTACCAATCGGTTTTACTTCAGTCCAAAAAACTCAGTAGTAGCTGCCAAAGATTTTTTACCATCAAAAAACGTCAACAGTTTCGAAAAGAAAGGTCGCATTTGTGGAGTAGCACCGTACATTGTGTACAATTTGAACAATTTGTGAGGATGGTAACGTTTTTTGAATACTGGGCGAGCATTCTCTGTCGCTATTTCTCCCTTTTCACATAGAGAACGAACCGAGTAGAGGTCTAAAGTAGAGAGAAATAACCAGGGGCTCCAGGTCGGACATTTGGCTTCTCACTCTGTACTAACTTGTGAAAGAGAAGGCCTGATGACCTTCATTCCCTTTTTGTATTTCGCTCTGCTTTAGCCACTATTTTTTCAAGCATATCTGTTCTATGCTGTTCAACTCTAGTTAATCTCTAAACCAACTTTTTACTAGTCTTGCCCACAACGCACGCATTGTAATTTAATGTCCGTCAAACTTTCATATGACATCATCTACACCATACTAAATTCCTTACCAGATCAGAGAAATTCGTATGCTTTTCAAATACACGCTTTCCTCCCTCTTCTCCGTTTCATTTTTATCTCTGTAGTCCACAGAGTGAGCAGTGAGTTGTGCTTCCTCATACAAATCACCGATGAGAGTTTGGAAATCAGTGCACATTCAAGTCACGTTCACACAAATACTTTCCGAACACGACACGCATATGCTGCTACACTTGGAAATAAGTTTCATAAAAATGTCGATAGATTAAACTTTTAAAATTATTTTTGACTTCTCAAGAATAGAGAATCGAAGTTTCCCCGCAGAGGGAAAATTTTCTTAGAGTTTTTCAGCTATTTACCGGACTTTTATTGAGGAGCAGAATAAAGAACTGGAAGAGGGAGATATGTATACCTTTTTATAGTTAATAGCTAGTCAACTAGCAGCTAATTTAAAAATAGGACTTAAATAACCTACTTCTTCAATCTCTTGTATTGTGTTAAATATATTGTTGGTGTTTATAATAAGAAATGTTTAAATGAATACGATAAGTAGAATATGAAAATATTTCTTCATGGATGCGAAAGGTGTTTAAAACATTTCAGAACTTTTTCCTGGTTGACGCTGCATAAAGTTTCTCCAAATAAATGAAAACCGTGTACTAAATGTAAGCAAAAGCTCGCGGACTAAATATTTGGGAAATGATGAGCTTACCGACTATTCGGATATATCTCATTCGAAGTCAACGAATTCCAACGATTCTGCAACTTATTAAAGTATCCCTGATATGCTTATTTTGCAATTGTGCAGCGTTCTGAATAATTCCCTCAGTGATTATCTGTGACCTTACCAGTGGACTTTAAGCCTTGGAAGAAACAAACAACCAATAATACACACACATCGCAGACATATTTTTTATTTTATTTTTTTTTATTTATTAACACACAACTGTATATACATTCTCAAGATATATTAATCAATTTATATACAATATTTATTAGTAAATTAATAAGAGGAGTTTACCTCAATATAGGACGTGGAACACTTCCGTATGATACCCTCCAGAAATTAAAACGGAAAAAACGAAAAAATCGACAACTTACCGGTACATTAAAGTAAAATATAAATAATTAAAGTAAAATATAAATAATTAAATAATCAATTTAACACAATTCAAAATCAATTCAAAACAATTAAAATTCAAATTAACGCAATTAAAAGAATCTAACGAAAATATTCAAAACGATTTTCCTTCCTTAGGAAGGAAAATCGTTTTGAATATTTTCGTTAGATTCTTTTAATTGCGTTAATTTGAATTTTAATTGTTTTGAATTGATTTTGAATTGTGTTAAATTGATTATTTAATTATTTATATTTTACTTTAATTATTTATATTTTACTTTAATGTACCGGTAAGTTGTCGATTTTTTCGTTTTTTCCGTTTTAATTTCTGGAGGGTATCATACGGAAGTGTTCCACGTCCTATATTGAGGTAAACTCCTCTTATTAATTTACTAATATTATTATCAACGTAGAACATATTGAGTATTACAGCTCTGATTCATACTATCTATACAATATTTATATACAGATTTTATATACATACCCTTATATATACTGTAGTCTTTCTGTACATTGATTGTGTGTGTCCTGATATGAAGGGTGGCTCCTAGACATAAGCCCATCTCCACCTTTTACTCCTGCGAAAGCTCAGAACGTCTGCAAAACAGGCCTGAAAAAAAGAGTGTTATGTCAGGCCATTTCGCCACCAGGGATTAACCAACACCTGGGTCAACCATTCTCTATGTGTGCTGTAATGCACAAATCCTGCACCTACCGGAAGTAGTGCTATACTGGTAGGTGCCAGCAATCCCGCCCCCAAGGCTGCCCAAACTTGGAGGCCAGCGAAAAAATAAAAATAAATAGAAAAATAAAAAATAAATAATAATTATAATAAAAAAAAAATTCCAACTAAGAACAATGTATACTTGTTGAAATAAAAACAACATTATACAATTATTTACATGTAAATAGCAAATACATACACTTAGAATGACATTGACTTAACAATAACACTTAGAAACATTAACATTAACACTTAGATTAACATTATCTCCACTTAGAGTCCATCCACAAATGCAAGCCTGCATTTGGGTATTCAGGAGCAGAAGATCATCTCGCACTGTAAACAAGAAACATCCTATAAAGATGACATTACACGAAGTGTTCTGTCGTAAAATGTGCAGCACTTCCCTTAATTGGTATCCTGCAAAAGATTTCTTAACTCCTGTCTTTTAAAAACTTTGGCCGAGAATTCCTGAAGCAAAGCAAAGATGTCCCACCTCTGAACCAAGAGAGGTAAATTATTCTCCGTGAGGTTTGGTAACCTATTTAGTAATTCCTGCCTGTCTGAAGTATACAGTCCGCATTCAAGGATGACATGTCTCCAAGATTCAACCTCACCGCACGAACAGTAGGGGTCAGGTTCTAATCCTCTTTCAAATAGTTTGGCCCTTAAGCCATGTCCAGTGATTAAGTAACTCGTGGTCATGGTGGGAGCAAACCAAGAAGACACCCTCCTGTCCATTGCAAAGCTTACGGCTGGAATGAAGCCTCTTGTAATGGTTCCATACTCACTAAAATCCCAACGTTGCTGCCAGCAATTCACAAGCTCACCCTAAATTCTACGTTTTTCCTCCTTTATCTTGTTATTTGGATTAGAGATGATATTCAATATTTGTAACGCCCTTCCCTTCTTTAAGTTATATACAATACCTCGGAAAATAATGTGTAAATCCAAGGGGATGGTACCTACAATAACCTGTAAGGCATTTGTCGACACTGTCCTTGGAGCGCGTATAACTGTAAGCAACATTGTACGTTGCAGGGACAGAAGCTTGGCTTTAGTTGTAACCTTTGTAGCAGCCGCAAACCAAATACCAGCACCATAAACTACAATGGGAAGAAATATCGTCTTGTAGTACAATACCAGAGTTTTTTTGGATAAACCCCATTCCTTGCGGGAAATTCTAACAACTGCAGCTACGAACTTTTTGATTTTTTCATTGATTTTAGTGACATGTACATGAAACCTGTGACGATCATCTAAAGTTAAACCCAAATACTTGGTGTTCTGTACATATGGAATTTGAGTACCATATAGGGTTACCTTTGGCGGCCTTCCATAATCGAAGTGGTGTTTAAACACTATGAAATTGGTCTTGGTGACAGAAATCTTTAGTTTATTCAAACCCGCCCATGCCACTAAATTATTCAAAACTGACTGAATTTTTTGTTCGAGAATTTGTCTTGATCCTCCCTGCACTGCCACCACCAAGTCATCTGCATATGCAACTTTGATGAACTCGTCGCTATCCTTCGTGAGCCACTGGTCTAGCACTGCATTCCAAAAGAGAGGTCCCAAGACTGAACCCTGAGGGCATTCTCTTGAAACGGTAGTCGTGTATGTTAAATGCTTGCACATCGCAGACATAACACCATACTCATATCTGGCCATTTTACAGAGTTCTGTATTCATCACAGTGTACCATGACGGAGTTGAACTAACGTTTAGGTGCCGCCGTACATGAGACTCAACACATGTCCACATTTGATCCAGATTATCTTTTGTTTGGGTGCTTTCGAAAAGAGTCTTCCACTGAGAGAACCACGCCTTTATTTCTGGGTCATAGCCATACATCCACGATTTGACACGAGTAATAATGAAAGAAACAAAGGGTCGGTTAGGTTAGCAAAGCACGTCGATGAAAATCATGACATAGAAGAACTGGCCGCTCTTTGTGATCATCAGTGAGGATGGGAAGAAGGGGCAAATTTCGCATTCTCAAATCTTGCATTAAAATTGATTAATATATCATTCACATTGGTTAACACATTTATTAACATTGGGTTTCGAACCTGAACTTGAACTCAAGGATCGTCCTTGACGGATAAGAGACTCTCTTTAAACTTTGCGAACCACTGAAAAATTCTTCGAACTACACATAGCAATTTCTCCGAAAGCTGTTTTTAATATTTCGTTTGCATTTTTTCCTAATTTGAAACAAAGTTTGATGCAAAGTCGCTCTTAGTAAAATAACTCGTTTTAAAATGCGATGAAACACATACAAGCCTTCTGTTGAACGTGCGCTAATTCAGAATGACTGTAGATAAATTTATGCGTTACTATGTCTAGGTGAGTCGTTGAACATGTTTTGACAAGTCACGACACCGCAGTTTCAAGGTAAAAAGTCAGTCCCGAACTTTTTAATCGTACCTCGTATATAGACATTCGTTTCTGCAAGGGAAATTCTTTTGCAGTCCTTCAGAAACAAGTTCCTCCGATCATGACGTCACTACATCCATCGCTATGTATAAACCTCATACACAGAGATCGATTAGGCTTGATACTGCCCACAGCTGCTGCCCACAAACCTTGTGAGCAGCTGCTGGACTCCCTCTGTTGTTTCATTCCGACCGATAGAGCATAGTAGTGTTGATACTTGTTCTTCCTTTGGAGAGGTTTGTATTCGAATCCTGATGGAGATGCCGATATCAGGCGAAGCGATTAAGTGTTTCTCCGTGAGTTATTCCGGGAATCTTTATGGAATCTCTATGGGGTGTTCAAATTACCGATGGGAGCAACCAGAGCTTCTCAGGACTTCCAAAACCTATTTCAACGCCTTTAGTGATGTGTAATTTTATTACCAGCGATATTGCTTATGGAAAATTTTTTTTTTTTTTTTTGAGACTGAAATGTCACGTGTGTTATTTTTCCTTTATTTCAGGCATTACAAGTTTTTATTTTTTAAATAAAATATTCCAAATTCTTTGTTTCCAGATCAGATTAGGGCCAAGTTCTGCACACACACGTGAAAAAGAACACAAAACTGACAATTGGATATATCATAAGCTCTAATATTGGTGTACGTGTTTTTTGTTGTTTTTCGTTTTTTCTGTTGAGGTTTAGAGAATGTTTTTTTTTATTTTTAATTACGAATCTATGTTCGAATCTACGTTATTCCAGAAATATACACTATATACTAGATATATACACTACCTTTCTGTATCAATCATTTTTATGTCACTTTATTTACAGAGGCAAACAATAATAAGTAGATTATGTTGAATGGATTTTATCTTTGCAGATATCCTAGCGGATCCTTTACTAATGCGAAACAGAAGAGTAAGATTGACCTCGCACCTAGCACTGGAAGTTTGTAAGTTTTATCAAAAATATTCCATTACGTTTTCATAGACTCAGTTATAAAAATCAATATTTCCCTTCTGTTTGAAAGATTTAATTTTTGCAGACTTTTTATGAGGATTAATTACTAATTAATCTGCTAAATTACAAATGAACAGAAAAATGACAAACTAATAAAAACACCCTTGAATCCATTATTTGAAAAAAAGAAATTTATTCTGATTAAAGATTAATAAAGAAACAGTTTCGATAAATAGTGATTAAAATTTTTTTTCGCTATTTATTCATACCCCTGCAGCTCGAAATTTTGCATAAATGGCCATGTTTCAGGATCTCTATTGTATCCTGTCTTCAGAACAAGAAATGGGTATATTACGTACCACGAAAAACTAGGAAAGATTCTCGAGAGTCGGGAGAGAGGAGGTCGTCAATCAAACGCAACAAGATCGGACGATCAACAAGTTGTGTGGCTGAATCGAGTGGCAATTACAGTGATTAACATGAGAAAAGTTTGCAGTACCTTAACTTATTTTCACCTATTTCTGTCTTGAACTATTTTCTCCTCTTTTAACTCACTTTAAATCCTGATTTACGTTAACTTATATTGGTGACTGCACCAGCAATAATGATCACAGTAAGCTTATACTTGGGTTCTTTGCCTAGTTTTGTCTCTGCACCAAGGTACACAGCTTCGGCAAATATCTTGTTTCCCCTTTTACTCTTAATACTTCATCAGGGAAAAATCGTATCTTTAAATAATTTTATTCATTAATTTTCACGAATGTCCTTTAAACACATGATCCAGTCCATCATGGAAGCACTTTAGTTATAATTACTGTCTCTCACACACACATACTATATATATATATGTATACGACCCATATCTGGATCGGTGAAGAAAACCTCAGTTTCTGGACGAATACCTCAACCGACACCGACAAACCCGGCCACCATGTAAAAGACCATAAATATTACTCCCGTAAAAATGCGTGAGTTCGAACTCCGTCAATTTATGAGTTTTTTTTTTATACTGTGGCAAAGTTAGTCGGTCTCGCTGATGTTGCAACGTTTCCCCTTCTCCAAAAAAATCTCAGTTTTTATCCCAAGGTTCGTTGTGTATTTGTATTTAATAAAATAATGGAAATGAAAGAGCACTTTGTCATTACAGAAACATTTACCAAATGGTTTGAAAACGAGAGAGAGAGATGGAAAGGATCGAGGCAGAAATATTCAGTTAGCTTCAACAAGAAACATCGCATGCTGCCTTTTGCCAGAGATTCCAGAACGATCGCTGTAGCAGCAGGACTTCCGTGGCTGGGCAGTGGGGAAATTTATTTGCCCACCAGTTTGGAAAATGTGTGTGGTTTTTATCTCAGAACGAAAGAACATCGTCTAATGGATTTCTTCAATGGAAGCTGTAGTCACTGTCTCAAGCAAATACTTCCTCTGTGACAGTATAGTGGTTTTGTCACCGGTCACTTGTTTGGAGAGATGTGGGATCGAGTCCTGTTATAGACCGGAAGAATTTCTAAAGGCCTCTTCAATTGGGGCTGAGTTAGCCAACTGAGACGGGATTTAGTGTTAGTTACCATATGGTGAAAAATATGGTCATGTCATTGACCATATTGGTTTTTCCCTCCAAATTCTATCAGAAGTTGTTTTTTTTTTTAACTCCGAGTACATGGAAACCAACCTTTATCAGTTTAAACGGATCAGCAGCCTACTTCAGAGAACAAAATCTATCTCTTGGATAACAGGACAAGAATGATAAACAAGTACCTTACGGGAGTATTAGTGTTCGCAAACGGTTGCATGCAATTGATAAAATAATGCAAAGCTCTACGGCAGTGTTGCTGTGGTCGAAGAGTGCATACAAGAAGTTGGAATCGTTTGTATAATTTCACACAACAACCTTCTCACCTGAATCCTATATGTGGGATAACCTGGAAAACTGGTGTCTGAACTCTTTTCGCACTGTCCGCAAACTTAGGCATACTCCATAAGAGTGGTCCTTGTTGTCTCCATAAATATAAGAGCTTAACACAAACTCTGATATTTATATACGAGTTTTTATCTTTTTATTTCTGGAAAGATTTGCTTTTTTTGTTGTAGTTCGGTCCCCAGGGCCCTATTCCAATTCTGAGTCTCCTCCACAATGTCTAAGCCCTGGGAAACTTACTCACCTGTGTCCCTCCCTTCTGTGGTCCCGAAGATTCCTGCATCCATTATTATTATATTTCTGTGTGTATTTCAGTAGAGTTTTTCAAATATTTTCTTCCTTTGTTTTACATCTCTGCGCTCTTTAATTATCAGTTCGCTTTGAATATTATCAAAATTTGATAAAAACCAATCCAAAATGTTTTAATCTATTTTTCTTGTAATTTTCGGAGTCCTCAATTGTTTGTTCCTTTATTTTAAGACAAAATCAGCGATTTTTCTGAAATCATAAGAGGGCGATTGGCCGCTTGTAAGCCACGATGATTTTGTAATCTTGAGAATATTATTTTATTCTGGATGCTTTCATTTCTTTTTTTATTATTCTTGATTATTTATAACTCTTGAGAGCAGCCGTATCTACTGACAGCAGTAGAGGTAAGACACACACACACACACACACACACAATGTTCACAATGTGCCTTGTTAAAATGTAGATTTTGTTTCTAGTAATTCAAAATGCCAAGGTGAGCTCTCTACTGATTTTTCTACAGTCGTACGCCTTTCTTTTTTTAAATTCTTCGTATTCCACAGTAATCTGGGTATCTCGAAGATTAACTGCCTTCTTTTCAAGGAAACTCAATTGATGTGTGATAAGATTAACATCGATTTAAAATTTCATTCTGTTATCTACTACTCGGTAACTGATAAAAAGACGAAAATAGCAAGCAGAGAGTTTTTACTACTAATACAGTATCTCTCTCTGAGTCAGAATAAATGAATAAAACAGCTTTTGAAGGCGAACAGATATTCTTACCGAACGATACATTAAAACCAAGAATATGAAACACCAAACCTAGTTTATTTAAAGTTTTTCATCTACGTTTATAGCTTTAAGTCAAGAATACTAACTTCAAAATAACAGCATTTTTAACAGAAGCTGGTCAGTAAGTTGTTTTCATCCCAATGACACATTTATTTCCTGAAAGTTCTGATTTTTTTCATTCCTAATTGCAACCACTGACCAGGTGAGAGTGCTCAATGGGCAGCACCCACGAAAGTGATATAGCTTTTATAAAACACCTATGCTCAAAGCGTTCAGCACGTGAAAGGCTCGAAGCTGTCATGTGCTGAAACTTCTTACCCATATTTAACAGCTGGCCATATTTGGCTTCTTTGCAAAAAATAATGGAGTTTTTTCGGCACATAACTTATCATTCAAAGGAGCATCAAAGACTATAAAAAATACAAATAATTTGCGACTACGTTTGTATTATTCAGAATTATTCCTTTGTATTATTCAGAACTATTATCTTACACCAAGTATAAAGTCAAGAGTGGGATCCTCAAGGATCGGTTCTTGGCCCACTGTTGTTTTTGATTCTTCTATATCCCATCGTCGATTTCATAAATGATATCGACGATGGGATAGAAGGCTGGATATCAATATTTGCAGACGACGTAAAGATTGGTAGAGTAGTTAATGATCACTACCAAGCAGCGCTCCTTCAGGATGACTTGAACAGGCTGCAAGAGTGGTCAGAAAAGTGGTATCTAAGTTTTAATGCAGAAAATTGCAAAGTCTTAGTCTTAGGTCTTACACTTGGGAAACAGCAATCCCAAATTATCTTATACACCTGGTAGGGTTGAATTAAAAACAGTAGAGGAAGAAAGAGATCTGTGAGTTATTATACGGGCAGATAAGAAGTTTTCCGAGCAATGTAAACAGGCAGCCTGGAAAGCCCATGGTATCCTATCGATAATTTATCGAACATTATGATGTAGAGATATGAAGCTCCACTGTATAAGGCAATTGTAAGGCCACATTTGGAATACTATGTTGAAGTATGGAGACCACACGAAAAAACACATTGAGCTTCTTGAAAGAGTACAAAGACGGGCACTTGCATGGTGAAATCGGCAAAAGGCGACCATATGAGGACAGACTCCGTATATGGGGGTTAGTATTAGTATTAGTATTAGTAACGGCCGCATGGTGCAAGAAAGCCTATGGCTTATGCTGCACCAGCCAAAAAAAAAAAAAAAAATAATTAAAAAAAATAAATCCGAACAAAACAATGATAAAAACAAAAAAATAAAAATAAATAACTAAATAATAATAATTAATAAAATAAAAAATAAATAAAAAGGAAATTAAACCTATCATCCTATGTGCTTCCCTTACCCGAAAGTACTATCCAGATGACCTTTGAATTTCCCCAAACTGTCGGCCTCTACCACCCATGAAGGCAACTTATTCCAGTAATTTATAACTCGCTGGCTAAAATAGAACTTCCTGCAATCCAATCTAAACATTTCCCCCCGTAACTTGAATTTATGTCCCCTAGTTCTAGCATCATTTATAATCTTGAAAATTTTGTCGTCATTCATTTTACTGATGCCTCTCAGAGCCTTAAACACCTCAATCAAATCTCCTCTAAGGTGTCTAGTTTCCAAACTCTGCAACCCACATATTCGAAGTCTTTCTTCATAAGGACGCCCTTTTGCCGATCTCACCAGGCGAGTTACCCTTCTTTGCACCCTTTCAAGAAGCTCGATGTCTTTCTTCAGGTGCGGTCTCCATACTTGAACACAGTATTCCAAGTGTGGTCTAACATAAGCCTTATATAATGGGATTATCACGTCCCTATCTCTACTTGCAAAAGTTCGATAGATCATTGATAGGACACCATGGGCCTTCCTTGCAACCTGTTTACAATGCTCAGAGAATTTCATGTCTGACCGTATCGTAACACCCAAGTCCCTTTCCTCCAGTACTGGCTTTAGTTGAACTCCACCAAGTGAATAAGTTTTTTTGGGATTACTGTTTCCCAGGTGTAATACCTTACACTTTGTTGGATTAAAGCACAGCTGCCATTTTTCTGACCATTCCTGAAGTCTATCTAGGTCTCTCTGAAGAAGCTCAGCTTGACAGTGATCATTAACTACTCTCCCAATTTTAACATCATCTGCAAATTTAGACATCACGCCCTCTATCCCTTCATCAATGTCGTTTATGAAAATTAAAAACAACAGTGGTCCTAATACTGATCCTTGGGGAACCCCACTTCTTACATCAACCCAATCTGAGGAATAGCCATTTATCACAACCCTCTGCCTCCTGCCCTGAAGCCATCCTTCTATCCATCTAAGGATTTTCCCAGTGATTCCAACCTGTTCCAGCTTATAAAGCAACCGCTCATGTGGGACTGAGTCAAAAGCTTTGCTGAAATCTAAATAAACAATGTCGAAATTATTCCCTAAATCCAGCTCGTGAGTGACCCTTTCGAAATAGCGAACCAGATTTGTTAAACATGATTTTCCCTTTACGAAACCATGCTGAGTATCCTTGAGAATTTCAATTCGATCCAAATGATCCTGAATTCCACCCTTGATCATTGCCTCCATGATTTTCCCTACTACTGAAGTCAGACTGACAGGTCGATAATTTCCGACTTCACTTTTAGAGCCACCCTTATGTATGGGAGATACATTTGCACTTTTCCAATCCAGAGCTTGACAACCAGGCACCTCAGAGGTGACCTGATTGAGGTTTATAAGGCCCTGAGAGGGGTTAGTAAAATGAATGAAGGCGGAATTTTTACTGTTATAGAGAATTCCAGAACTCGTTGGCATAAATTCAAATTACATGGAAGAGGTTTACACTAGATTGTAGGAATTTTTGTTTTAACTAGCGAGTCGTTGATTGCTGGAACAGGTTACCTTCACAGGTATTGAGGCTGACAGTTTGAATACATTCAAAGGTCAGTTGAGTAGCTACCTATATGAGGAGGGAAGCAAATAATTTGTATTTTCTTATGTTCTCTTGTGTTTTTTCCGGCCAGTACAGCAAAAGCCTGTGACTGCTTTGCACTATATGACTATTACTAATACCAATAGTAATTTTAAGAATGTGATACGTGTAGAGTAAGGTAAAGATAATTATAGATTAGAATGGCTAAATTTGACTATCACCACTTCGTTTATGCATAGAATATCAGTACTGATTATTGGCTTTTTAAACAAATATTTATTTGTTTAAAATAAATATTTGCATTACTTACTTTAAAAAGTAAGTAATGCAAATAGAACTGCACAATACATTGGTTTACTTTCCGTGTAACTTTATGACGTCATTTAGGGACGCCAGTCTTGTGCTGAAGGCGTCCGCTATACATGGTCGAAGCAATTTTATGCAAGAATTGATCATTGATGTTCAGAGTCTCCCCCCCCCCCATCCAGTGGGTGGGCTAAATAGTTCACGGAAACCTTAAAAGAAAAGTCTGGGAGAGTGATGAAGAATTTGTCATGTGCTCAACATTTTGACAGCATTATCTGTGGTTGGTGGCCACTGAAATTTGCTGAGAAAAATTTCGTTAAAATTTATTTTGTATATATAACACAACCGTTGAAATATACTAATCCTTTTGGTACTCACTTATATAATCATCTTGGATCGCTATTACGTATAAGATAGATTTAAGGAATAAATTCATATGAAAGTCTTTATACCATTGCTAATCTTCATCGAGCAGAAGTCGGGAAAAATGTCAAGTGCATTGACTCGTAAGAAATTTATTGACGTAGAATCAACGGTTGTCCTCTGAACCCGCTTTGTAAAGGCTGTTATCGCAGCTGGCAGAGCTTCCTCTACGAGAAGCTGTTGGCTGCCATAGTGCACAACTTGACATCGGCGTCTGCAATGTTCTAAAGACTTTCATATTTCTTAATTTTCTTTTGCATGCTGAACAACTGTTTGTTACATACACCAAATGTTGTGGCAGATATCTTCCAGCCAATTACCTTTCTTATAGCATTATTTTCGACAGGTTTAAGCAGAACACATCTTTCGTCAGTCGGCTCTCTACGATCCGCCGTCACAGACCGCCTTTCACGCATTCTCCGATGATTCGCGGTCGTTACAGCGACTCCAGTGCTTCAACAGACAACCTCAGTGGTCGAACACATCCCGTAGTTAACGAGGACAGCGTCTCCAAAGATTATTCGGATCAGACAAAAAGGAATTCTGACGGTATGTTAATCCTTCTCTCAGTTCCTGGATGATCAAATTGCGCATTTCGTTTATTAGCTACTAATATTTAATAAATCTATTTAAACCATATTTCCTTTTCATACTCTGAAAGCCGTTCTTTTCAATGTTTAATACTTCTGTTTCTAATTTAAAACTTAAGTTTTTTTTTTTAAATGTTCCTGAAAGCAGTTTTTAGCCATTAAATCTTGAAATGGGAATTTCATCACTTTTATCTGCAGTTTTAAATAATCTTATACGGTGATTGAAACAACTGAAAGGGAAAATAAAATGATCACCCTACCACAAAATAGCTATCGTATTTTAATACATGTCATTACTGAGACTGATCTCACAGGAAATCCTTTTATTTCCGTTCTTTCCGATCTGGTGGTCTCTTGTAAACTCACCGAAACTTGGAATTTTCTTTCTCATTAAAGCCCTTCAGGAATCTGTATTTTTCACACATACTTTGGGCAATATCCGCAAGCAGAGTGCACTGTTTGGCCTAGCAGAGATGTTTCATGTCCGTCGAAACCTCTCCTGCGTTCCCTGCGGGCACTGCTGAGTGCAAAGGATGGGCTCGAAACAGTAGGGAGAAAGTAGAGGAATGGCATACGCATCACAAAAGATAGTCGAAGTATTTCTTTTACAATTCTGAAGTTCTTATTTATTTTCTTGTTTCAGTTACTCAACGCGGTGTTAGCACTTAATTCACCCTGAAGATCATGTGTTAAAGTTAGGGGTTACAGAAGTTTATAATATCTCTAATTTTAACCTCCGATCACACTGTAGTATTCCTACTTCCAGAAAGTAATTGGACATAACAAAATAAGCAGCAATGCTCATATAAAGTACACAATTTTAATCGAAAGAAATGTAAATATAAGAAACGGATCTCATTCAACAAGAACACTTCTATGGCGATCAATTTCAACTAAAAATTGGTCCAGCAACTATACGGTTGTTCATCGCCACCGTATTCCAACGAATACTTTCTGTGGAGATTCTTTTTTGTCAACTGTAGTAATCCACATGCTGTTCGAGATATAAGAAAAAAACTGAAGCCCGTTGGCTGGAGCTGTGAAGAATTTGTGCCCATGTTTTGAAGGTTATCAAACCACAGTGGATCTCTCGTTGAACATATTTTCTCATTACAAAATAACTCTATAAAAGTGCATTTCTTTTGGTATAAGAATATAGCATCATAAGGAAAACACATTAAGAAATAAATAGATTTAAACTTGGGTTGTGTAATTTGATGAATGTTCTGTACTTCAATTTTTTATTTATCATTTTCATTCTTGTTTGTAATTTTCAGCGTGTTTTGGCAAGTTCCATTAAGTTTTTAGTAACATTTATGTACTTCACTTTAGGCTATTGTAATTATTATACTTGCACGTCTTCAAGTATAATAATTCACGTGAGTTTAACGTGGAGAACGTTAATCTTTTTTTAAACTGTAATTTGCTGTAGTTTTTAAATTGAAATTATTCCACTAGGTGGAGTAGATTACCTTCCCTAAGTCCATGGTGTAGAGCTTAATACGACCAGTCTTTAATTTGCAGTAAAAAAAAAAACGTCTAGTTCTACAACCAGTAGAGGAAATGTTAACTCCCAAAATGTATTGCGATGAGGGAGACTAATTTAGAGCAACGTTTTTTACACGAATTTAATTATAAAGGTAATGCAAGAGGATAGATTCCTCAATCACATTTGCTTGTAGTTATTTTTAGCGCTACTCATTTTGAAAGAATGCCAAATAAACACCGACGTAGTTGTTGTGATTGTATTAAACAAGCACAGTGATTGCTTAGTCGCTCTAAACCATAGTTACTGTGCCTATGTAGAATAAACTCTGAGGCAACTGAATCGACTTATCCTCGGTATTTTGGGTTTTTCAATTATGTTTCCCTGGTGGGTGTGGAGGAGGAGTCGTAGTCTCTGTTAAGTGCCACGGTACCGAAGGCCACGATGTTAATAGGTTGTGTTGTATTTGAGCGTATTCTTTAGTCGATTGGTTTTTTGCTTGAAGAAGTACTTTGGTTTCTTGACAATAAAATCGTATATCTCTTGCCTGAGACCAACTAGCTTGGTCATGGCGCGGAAACAGCGCCATGGCTCATAAAACTCCTCCCCTTTTTTGACAGGATTTGAACACAATTTTTTCCAACGGTGTGGATCAACAGTGATCATAAGAATTTTAGGGATGTTGAAGGATAAGCTGCATCTATGTTCTGCTGATCAGCATGGATTTAAGAAGGGACATTCTATAGAGGAGGCCATAACATCTCTTTTAAACTACATCGAGGATTCTTCTGATAAATATGTTCTTATGGTCTTTATAAGACTTTGAAGGAGCATTTGATTCGGTATGGTGGGAAAGTGCTCTTCGATCTCTTGTGCTTGCACAGTGGAATAGTTATATATTTAATAGTATGAGGTCTTATTTTAAGGACAGATTTATTACTGTGCGTGCATGTCATCTGTCATATAGTGCCAGTGTCTCGAGAGGTTGTCCTCAAGGTTCGGTTTTGGGACCTCTCTTTTGGAATGCAGTTTTCAATCAGTGGCTTGTTAAGGAGATTGTTAAGATAGCCTATGGTGATGACCTTGTGATGGGAGTTTCTGGACGCTCCAAACTTATATGGGAAGAAAAAAAATACAGTCAGTTCTAAATGATTTAATGCAGTGGGCCGAATTTAGCAAATTGAAGATTTCTGCAAGTAAGACCTGTTTTATGGTTTTTAAGAAACAATTTGATTACGGCAGACCTCCAAGAGTTCTTTTAGGTGGAGTTCAGATTCCTTATGTGGCTAGAACTAATATTTGGGATTAATAATAGATGATAAACTCCTTTTTGCCACACGTTTCACACCTGAACGTTAAAGTAAGACACTTTACTGCCTCCAATGCTAGAATTTCTCGTAAGGAGTGGGGATTGAATAACAGGGTGTTGTCATTGTATTATAAGACTATTTTTCTCCAGATAGTAGCATATGCGGCTGTTGCTTGGTTTTCTGTGATAACGCCTCTTATGTATACTGTATTTCCTTTTTGTTAACAGGACATGATTCACTTAGGGCCGAATTATATGAAAGAGGATTGGAGACAGATCCGTTCTGTACATGTGGCGAGTAGGAGACTTGGATGTATGCAATTTTCTTATGTCGGGAGTATGAAGATACGATCGAAATTTTTATCTTCAGCGCTCTATGTTGTTAACTTTACTGTCAGTACGTATAACGGCGTCCACAAATGCCCTACAGGTAATTGCTGGTACCATGCCATTGGATTTATTTATTGTCTACACAGGTTTTTTTTTTTTTTGTACAAATTGTAAAAGAGTATGTCGTTAACGTTTTTGGACATCACAGTTGATTTGGAGAATAATATTAAATAAGAAAAACAACGAATATGGAATAAATTAATAGAATTCTTGCAGACCAGATGGGAAAGTGGTGAAGTTAGAACTGTCACGAGGTAATATGTTCCCTAGGTGAACTATGCATTGTCAAACTATATAGCATCTTGGTTTGCGCCTCTTATGTATACTGTATTTCCTTTTTGTTAACAGGACATGATTCACTTAGGGCCAAATTATATGAAAGAGGATTGGAGGCAGATCCGTTCTGTACATGTGGCCAGCAGGAGACTTGGATGTATGCAATTTTCTTATGTCGGGAGTATGAAGACCAAAGGAAGACTTTGATGGCAAATATTCCCAGTTTATCTTGTGATACAGTGAATTTACTTATTGGAAATCGTGACTGCTTTAATTTCAGGAATTTTCAGCTGCGGTTTTCGCAAGAAAAACTGTTCCTAAAGCCTGTCTTTGAGGGGGTAAACCTGGTGACTGGATCGTCTTCATGGAGTTTCTTGTTGGACCCGATTTCTTGATTCTGTTCTGTGATTTTGGATAACATTGCCTTCAACTATTGGATTCTAATCTAGCTGGCGGCTGGAGTGCTGGACCTGATTCATGGTGTTGGGTCTGGTGCTCTGGTTAGTTGTCTTTTGTGCTGCGACCATGAATACTTCCTTCTGGATTCTGGGGTGCTGGACCTGTTTCGTTGCGTCGGGTCTGGTCCTCTAATAGTTCTATTTTTCCATGGCGAACAGTTGTCTGCGCGGGTAGCACAGTGGTATCGCCACCGTCCTCCCCACACAGGGTGGAAAAGGCCCGGATTCGAATCCCGTCGATGACGCGAGGAACTTTAGTGGGCTCTTTTCACTCCGTGGCTGAGTTAGTCGGTCTCGGGCGTAGATAGCAAGGTTTTCCCCAAGAAACTTGGGATTTTTTCGTCCAGCAAGGCAGGAAAATCGACCAGAGAACACGCAATTTACAGTCATAATGCATATATGGGTATATGTAAGAGATTACGGGTGGCCTTAATATAATAATTCGAATTTGATTTTTGAATGGCGGACAGTTAGACATTTGCTGGACAGTATCTTTGTTGAGTTTTGAGGTTCCAGTGCTTGTGGAACAGCAAATGAGGAGATATTTAGTTGAACTGTGATTTTTGAAGTATGTAGTTGTGACATCTAGACTATTGATTATTAGGTTTTTTCTTTTTTTGTTTTCCTGCTGGCTCCCTGGTATGGGCAACCGTGGAGCAGGATTGCTGGCACCCACTGGTATTGCAGTACCTCCGGTGTGTGTGTGGGACTTCATGCGCGAATTGCGCTACAGTAAAACCAAACCCAGGTAATTCAATATACTTTTCAAGACCTGCTTCGTAGAGACTCTACACATTTACAAGTTGGAGTTGGGCTTATGCCTGGGAGCCACCCGGATTAAAGAACACACTTACACACGCACATACGAGTGTTTAATGATATGTACAGAGCATCTAAATATATGTAAATATATCTTGTATAAATCATGTGTATACTTTGATGTACAAAAAATCGGATTACATATATTAGGGTCTCCAGTAAATGATTACATATATCCGTTTATGCATTATGTCTGTAAATTGCGTGTGTTCTCTGGTCGATTTGCCTGTTTTGCTGGACGAAAAAAAAACCCAGTTTCTAGGGGAGGAACCTTGCTATTTACGCTTGAGACCGACTAACTCAGCCACGGAGTGAAAAAAGTCCATTAAAGTTCCTAGCGCCATCGACGGGATTCGAATCCGGGCCTTTTCCACCCGGTGTGGGGAGGACAGTGACGATACCACTGTGCTACAGCGCAGACTTTGATGTACATAATCTTGAGACTGTATATGGTGTGTAATTAATAAATGAATGGAAAAAAAAGTGATCATAACCACTGTGATAGCTTCGAACCCGCCACTGACCTAGTATTTACTGACGCTCCTATATGTTACATATATCCACTTTATATGGCTCTCGTGGGTAGCACAGTTGGTAGAATCGCCGTCCTTCTCACACTGGTAAAAGGTCGAGTCCTAAGAATCTACCTTAGGAAACGTAGAGTCCCGTCGATGACGAGAGAAATTTTCGTGGGCCTTTTTTCTCAACGTTGCTGAGTTAGTCAGTCTCAGGCGACGGTAGAGTGGTTTTTTCTCCCGGAAACTCGTGTTTTTCGTCCAGCAAACAGAAAATTGACTTGAAGACACATGCAATTTTATAGACAATACACACGGAGCAATATGACCTTAGTCGCTGAAGCTCCTAAAACCCTACAACAACAACAACGGCACTTTATTTTTTGGGAAATTATTTATCCACTACATCCAGAATCCTAAGAATCACACAAAAGCTATGATTCAAACACAATCACCACTTTTTAATCATCATCATATGTTCACTACCAAAGCAGGTCTTAAATAGCCACTTATACCGTGGTTGTATAAGGGAAATGTGGTTATCGATCCTATCTTCTGACATTATTTTTAACAATTAATTTTTATTTTTATTTTATTATTAATTTTTATTATTTTTCTTTATATTTTTTATTTGTACTATATTTTGTTTTAAATCATATAGTGCAAAGAAAGTCTCTGGCGTCTTTGCAATATATGGTGCTGTACTTTACGCTGAACTTTGTTGAATTTATGTTGAATTAGTCTCGGACACGTATGGTAACCTTTACTGTTGTACATCAAGATGATTCTTCAAGACTTTTTGGATAAACTACTGACCATAGAACGTTTTACCGTACACAATGGATGTGGAGAAGGAGACCTACTACGCCGGGTGAACTGATTTCCTTCTAAAGAGTATAGCAAATCATACGCTAAAAGTTTAACGTGACCCGCTTCACTCGAGATACCCCTTCTCCTCACTCCCATTTCGTATGCGGTATGAATCCGTCCTCAGTTTTCGCTGGTCATAGTAATTTATGCGAAAGACAAAATTAAACGAGAATTTAAACAAAGGAATCATTTCAGATTATCGGCCGTGATATAACTCTGAAAAACTACAGGAATAAGAATGTGAAATATGAAGTGATGGTGGTAGTAAATATTCTTTATGTAGTAATAACACCGCAGCGAGTGGAACAATGACAGTCGTAAAATGATACGAAGGTATTATTTTTCTTGTAAGTAGGATGGATTGATATTCGATTTTAGGAGTAGCAGCAAAATTGCTACTATCTTTGTCGGTTTTGCATTGAAATGCTTCAAAGTATTCCAGAACTTTCTAGAAGAAAGGCAACGATCCACCCTTAAATAATATACGCTAATGTGAAGATAACTGAGAGCTATATATATTGCACTGCAGGTGTCGCAGTAGCATTATATATATAGGAAGAAAAATCAAATGACAATAGCAAGCACCTACTAGGCGCTTGCTATTGTCATCGCATAATATGAAGGGAGACTTCCTCGGATGACATTTCTGTTTAGCAGTGAAGCTGTTTTTCAGAAATATAATAGCAGTTAACCAAAAATGAGAAACATTGTAATTAAATCAGAAAATAGTTGGACAGAGAAATAGAATTCCATTTATTACCGAGAACTGATTGAATCGGCGCGCTAATTAATATCCTAGAGGAAAGATAAATTTAAATATACTTAAAATAAAAAGCCAGTTTTAAACATCTCATATAAATAGAGAGCCTTCTGTAGAAAGGTCTCCTGTGGTTAGGAATCATCGTAAAAAGGATAATAAGATTCTTAATAACATCTTACAATAATAATATCCTTAAGAGATATGCAATTCGAAGTATAATCCGCTTTTTGAGTCTCAAAAAACCTGATTTTGCTTCAAATTCTCCACGTTGAAACCCATCGACGAATGAAAAATTTCTTCAAAGCTCTTTCATTGGAAACGGTCGTCAGTCGCTCTAAAAATCTTTAAGAAATTCTTTCAGTGGTCACCGGGTTTTCAACTGGCACCTTTCGAAGCGAATTACAAATGGTTAAGCCACTAAAACGCCACGAAAGGATCAAATATCTGAATGCAGTACCAATCGAATATTATAAAAGTATAGTCATAAAGCTTTTGTGAAAGTAAGCCTCCTTCCCATCTTCTGCGCGAGAGTGGTACTGGATTCGAATTTCAGAAAGAACGAAGGCTGCAAAATGAAGGAGCAAATCAGGTCCATTAGATAAAGCCACATCGACAAATTCTGTAGTCCTTTATGTGCATGGAATAATCAAGCGCAATATCAAAATGGTTAGATCTCTTCTCATCAAACAGGGGAATTTTATTTGCAAGAAAGATCAAGGTGGGTACACATCCGTATGCAAAATCATCGCCAGATACAATGAATGTTGAAAAAATTCATGCAGTTTTCAGAAACCTTCCAAACCATGAAGGAATTGGTGTTATCCAACAAATCCAAGCCGTAGAGACCATCAAGGCTGTCTACGGCTCCGAGTCTAGTGCTTCTCAGTACTGACTTAAATACAGTATATACAAGTATATGATGTAACAAATATGCTTAAGAGAGAAACTAATTCGGCTGGCGTTACATTCAAGATTTTTAATCTTTCTGAATTGGCAGTGGTTTTGACTCTCAGTGAGAACCAGTGTTCTCACTGGTTCTCAGTGAGAACACAAGCATTCACCAAATAGCAGACCTAATTTCAACTCGCTATAGTGGTTCTCTTCTGTTTTTCTTCTATTAATCTAAATAATAGAAATCAAAATATTTGGATCAAATTGTGGCAGGTAAAATGGATTGAGTAATAATTTTTATATGTAATTTATACTGCCTAAGGAATTAGGAATTGCAGTTTATCTCATTTGGGGGCACTGAACTAAAAGCTAAATAAAATTTATTAATTAAAGTACATAGGGCTTAATTAAGGAAGTCACACGTTTAACTTAAGGATTTATTAAGGGCTGATAACATTGATAATATTGAGCTGGACACAAACTACAGAATCTAACAAAACACAGGTTCAGATGGAAAAATTATAATCAACTGCGCACGTGCAGTGAAGTGCCTGTAAACGAAAATACAGCTAAGAATAGACTACAGTAGTATTAGACCAGATGAAAAAACTCTGCAAGAAAATGGTATTTTGGCTGTTTTTCCCCTAAGGTTAAAACTCCTATAAGAGAATGAATAAAAGAAAATCTAATCATCTAACATCCCCAGAGAATATTAACTTGATAAAGCAACGAAAAAAGGAGAAAACAGGAACTGAGTTCTTGCAAAAAGGCTTTTAAAAGAAAGTTATAGACGCTATCTATCGGTGCCTCTACTTTATGCTATAGAACAGAGAGCTAGTATTACAGAAGATGAAAAACAGATATGGGTTATATGGACTCAGTTATGAATCTTTACATTCCGTTGAAAAGGAGGCTGGATTACGCCAGTTTTAGTATTATTAGTAGTATTTGTAATGGCCATATGGCGCAAGGAAGCCTAAGGCTTATGCGCTGCACCAGCCAAAAATATATATATATATATAGAAAGAAAGAAAAAGAATAGTAAAATAATAATAATAATAAATTAAATTAAATAAATAATAAAAGAAAAGGAAATAGACAACCTATGCATTTCCCTCCTCACGTAGGTAATTATCAGCTTACCTTTGAATTTCCCCAAACTGTCAGCCTCTAACACCCATGTAGGTAACTTATTCCAGTTAAAATAAAACTTCCTGCAATCCAGTCTAAACATCTCTCCCCCGTAACTTGAATTTATGGCCCCTAGTTCTAGAATCGTTTATAACCGTGAAAATTTCGTCCTCATTAATTTTACTTATGCCTCTCAGAGCCTTAAACACCTCAATCAAGTCTCCTCTAAGGTGCCTAGTTTCCAAGCTCTGCAACCCACATGTTCGAAGTCTTTCCTCATATGGAAAGACTTCAATGTTTCACCAGGCGAGTTACCCGTCTTTGGACCCTTCCAAGAAGCTGGATGTCTTTTTTTAGATTCGGTCTTCATAATTGAACACAGTATTCCAAGTTTTGGTTTGTTTAGTACCATGAAAACATTGAAATATGGAAAATATGTGATCATTCGCATGATTATTCGTAAAGACGAGTTTAATTTTAATTTAAATACAGTGATCCAATAAAAATTTAAATGAATCATCGGAATATCGTACGGTTATTGGTGACTATTTAGAATTCGTAAAAAATCACATTACTAAATATTAATATAATTTTTTACGAATCCCAAAATTTAAGAATTTTTTTAACGAATTCTGTTTTTAATTTAACAAATGGTATCACCAAATAACGCTCTTGCGTAACCTAGTAACTTCAAAGGTGCCTTTTCAAATAGGGATTCTAATTTCGATAATGCACATGTTCTTTTCTGGAAAACCAAATAAGAATGGTAACCATTAATCGCGAAAATTGCATTCAGTATTTAAACTCGATTAACACAGGTATTCTTAAACGTGTTTTTTTTCCTTCCCCTTTCTAATTTTAGATGAAGAGCCTGAGGAGCCGCGCCTGGTTACCTTAACCAAACAACACAAGAGTGCTATCCGGGCATTGCGCAAGGTAAGAATTGATTTGTCCACTGCATTTTCGTTTTAAATTAAATTACAGAATAAAATTACAGAATTTTAAAAGAGTAAATTACATTGCAGAATAAGGAGTGTTCTTATAAATTATAATATCATAGTTCAGAATTCAGGTTGGACAAAAACACTGAAATAAACCTTGGCAATGGATTTCTTTTGTAAAGAAGTAATGAAATCGGTAGCCATATTCGGCAGGGCGGTGTAATTTTATTTATTTTTTACAGATTAAATACTTCGTGGCAAGGCGGAAGTTCAAAGAGGCCCTGAAACCGTACGATGTCAAAGATGTCATCGAACAGTATTCAGCCGGTCACGTGGACTTGCTAGGAAGAGTGAAGAGTGTTCAAGCAAGGTGAGTAATTATATTTTCTTTTTACACACAACTTTCCAATTACCGCCATATTATGACGATCATGTCATTGGGATCGTATACCCAAGCCATCCTAATTTCTAGGTGGTGTCATTTTCCCGAAGAAATAGGCTTTAAGGTTTATATTTTTAATGCTGAGCTGTAACGGATGATTTCGGGAGTCTGCTTTGTGTAGGGCTTCTTTATAGTCAGTCCTCTTCTTAGCGAAAGCGCACGTGGACATATTTCTGTTAGATAAAGCGGTTAAAATCCTTTCACCTTCATTGGCTAGGGGCCAAAAGGGATAAAAATGCTGAAGGTCGTGGGCCGCATGGTTCTTGCGGGAAGCGGGCCCCAAGAACTGCGCCTTACCACTAAATACGCATCTTTCAGAATGAAATTTAATTTTTGATATCAACGTGCAGTTACAGTTTAATTTTTTGTACATTTAATAATTAAATACGAAAATCCAACAATTATCACACTGTGATGATTGGTGATTAGTAAAAACGTTAGTGTTAAACGATATTTCGCAACAGCCTGATTTTAAACTCGGGGTATATAATATTTAAGATAGCCCCAGTGACCACAGGTTGCACAATGTGAAGAAATGTGCCACGGATTGGATACCCCTGTGCTAAACAATGTTCATACAAAGTAATACAATCGCGAAGCATACACGAAAAAATAATATATATCATAAAACGTCTTGATAAAACTACCATAAAGATATTTTGCCCTGGTGACTGTCGTGAACGTTCTTACAGTTTAAAACGCTGATGAAGCGAATATTTCAGTCTCACCTGTAAGTCAAACACCAAAGGATTTCAGCAAAGTCCTGTCCTACTACCAATTCTTCTGCTTGCACTTTTACGCTAGTGAGACTGAAATCATAGGTATGTCTTCTATAATCAAAGTCCAAACGTACCACAAATTCTTAGATCGCGGTGCAGCGTTCACACCACACAGAGGAATAGCCAAACCTATGTGACACTAGGCAATACTATATGGTAAATGACTCTCATTACTCGGTGCAACACCACCACTTTACTTAATGGAGGCTCTAAGTGGGCAAAAATTATATTTAGTCGCTTTCAGAACGTTTTAGGACCTCCTACAGTGTTGTTCGTTGAGGTTCGATATTTTACCGTCTGCCAGTCGTTTGGAGAGCGAATTTCTAAAGTCCTCTTCGGTCGAATCTAATTAGTTGAACTCAGAAGAAAGGAGTGGGGGTTTTTCTATCCAGCACAACGTGCAAAAGGTCTGTTAAAGCTCACTTCGGCAGACCACTACACGATATGGATATGAGCGACCAGCAACCCTTCACAATATAAAATTAATGTTAGCAATCCACTAAACGCCTCAGCCACAACTCGGTGAAGATCTGTTCTCCAAGCTTCTGTCCCATGGTCATTCTCAGACTCGTGTCATTTGGCATTACAGCAGTGTGGGATGATGTCCATGATTTCCATACCTTTAATTTGGTTTGACTACTGCCTTAAATTTTCTGATCCTAACATTTGCTCAGACTGGGTCACTAAAATTCATGCGTAATTAAATCATACGATTTAATTAAGGTCTTCAAGTTCTGCTTAATAAAAGGCAGGGTTCGAATTCCACCAAAGACGGGAGTAATTTTCATGGAAGTTGTTCACACTGAGGCCGCGTAGGCAGTTTCTTCCGAGAGCTTTGAGATTTTTCCCCGAGAGATGAGGTTTTACATCTAGCAAAACGGGAAAATTCATCATAAAATAAAAGCAAATTACAGGAACAACACTGGGTAACCTTAGACTGTTATAACAGAAATTTTTAAAATGCTGAAGAATTTTGTACGAGAATATTTTGTTTTGTTTTTTTATTTACAGGCTTGACCAGATTCTGGGCAAATCTGGATCGAAATCGAGAGATGTCTACGAATCCAAGCTTAGCCTTGCTTCCAGAGTGGTAAAAGTAGAAAGAGCGGTAAGCAGTTCCTTAATCGATTACTACAATACAACCCAGTAAATCTTAATAATTAACCAAAAGAAATATATTTTAAGTTTTTAAACTTTTTTTTCAACTTGATAGTAGCCCTCTTTCTTCTCAGATTGCTTTATTGTGAGAATATCTCAATGTGCAGCTTCTTTGAAGGAGCATTGACTGTGATTGCATGATGATTAGAACACGATTGCAAAGACCGTATTTTGCATTCTTTCTGATTCCAGAACTGTGCGACATTTTGTTAGAATTTCTTCCTTTTCTTATCAGCCATGTACACCGACATTCATTCAAATAACATGAAACTGCATTACAGTATATGCTGTGATACATGAGCTGCAACAATCCGAGTTATCAAGTGCTGGACGTTCATATATAATAGAATAAATTGAAAATTTGAAAATTTGCAATGTTATAAATTCCTAATGCTAGTTTCTTAATTGAATCAAACACTCTTGCACCCAGCTCCCTTACCTTTTCTATCGCGTTTTCTTATAAAGCTGAGGTCGATAGATCTGTTCATTCAAAATATGAATGAACAGGTCTAACGCTTATAGCTAAAAGATTTAGTTCATAAGGTGGCTGTGTGTGCATGTGTGAGAAAGAGACAGAGAAATGATTCCACTTCAACTGTGTACATGAATTGTTGAGGAGGCTTCCATCCTGCCTGCAGTGGGTTGATAATGGCTGCAGTTGAGTTCAGGTATGATGATCTTTGAAGCGTGTTCTGATATGAGGTGTTAGTTTTACACACAAATTTCCTTTTACTTTCATTTACTCGTGTGTATCTAACGTTTACATGTTAGAGAAGTATTCCCTGTTGAATGGCTCCTTAGCTTTTCCACAGAGAGTACAAAGTATCCTTCCCCAAAGATTAATTCTCTCCTTGGCGGGACAGCCCTTACGCGGACTGAAAGTGCGTGTGTATTCTGATCCTTGATTCTATAAATCTGGTGAGAGCGCTCATATCTTAGGAATTTCTTTGGGCAAGGAATACCTACTAACGCGACAGATTGATTGAAGTAAACGACATTTCTAAAGTCACCTTTGACTTTTTCTTGGCAGCCAAAGTAATCGAACAGAAGAATATTGGAATGACCGAAGAAATTCAGGTAACATCTTTGAACAGCCATTTACGTATATGAATATCTGCGAATTCATTAGAAACCCTCAAAATGGATTTTCATGAAATAATTATTATTCACAGTAGTCCCACGAATAATAAGTTTATTTGATTTTTGTTTTCTAGATTAGTCTCAAATTTAAAAGCAAATCGACCAAAGAATATATACAATTTTCAGAAAAAATATAGTGAACGCCTTATAGCCTTAGCTTCCCTGACTCAACAATAATTCTAAAAACATTTTCTATCTGTCCGGATATGAGCGACAAGCTTCAGTTAACTTTAAAATAATAATTTGAAATTTTTCATACAATCTAATGTTTCTCTTCTATTAAATTCCTTGCATGATCATTCAGCAGCGTTAATTTGAGTTTTGAATATATCTTTCATTTAGAAATCTATAAACTATTACAAAAAAAAAACAAGTCTGTTGATAGGTCTTACATATTTGAATTGAAATTATAGAAAACAGTAAGTCAGATCAAGTTGCACATTATCATACAGGGTGATTCAATATTCGTCCAATCCAAGTATCAGTAATTAAAATTTATTAATTACTATCAGAATATGTAATCAAGTAATTAACTATAATGATAAAAAATTACAGTAAATGTCTACCTTTTCTTGAATACATGCACCGACTTATTTTCATCATATTCCATGACATCTTTTGTAATATTTGAATGTTAGCAATTTCCCGCTGTATATTGGCTTTCAGTATCCCCGATCTGTGAGGATTATTTTTATAAACGTTGCCTATCCATAAGCCCTACATATAATAATCCAGCTATGTTAATTCTGGGGGGAGGGGAACAAAATTTAGGTATGTTATGATGGCTTCGTCATGATTCATGAACAAAGTGGTATGGATGAATTTGTGTAAGTGCCTAATAATTACTGTTCTGCATGGAGGTTCTTACAAAACCACCGATGTGGTTTTGTAATAACTTCGTGTGGTTACTAAACTGAAGGAGATTAGCTCTTTCATTTTGGGTTGCGAAAATTTTGGATCGCCCTGTATTACCTATTTAGATCACTGGCTAATAGAATATACGTATTTATGAAGATAAAATAATGATCACTTATTTTTATTACAGGTGGAAGAGATCGAAAACAAATTGGACCAACTAATAGAAATGTATCTAGAAGATCGGGCCCACTTCTCCTCTATATTCTCCGATGTAACCGATACACCTCACTCGGTTTCATCACCAATAAGCTTTACTCCACCTCCTTCAGCATCGCGCCTGATTTCTGGAGCACCGAAGCCTCTCTGTGATAGCACCGAGTCAGGCTCGCCCATGACCAAACGAACTGCTCGCCCAATCCTTCGAGGATACTCGGATGTTGGTCACAGGGTGAAGAAATGGGTAACACTACGTCACTCGCTGGATAGTGTGTCGCCTTTTCACGATCTCAACGGACAAGGTGAATGGAACGCTCCTAGTATTACTATTGAATCAGAAACACGTGACACTCCAGTTTGCTTGCAGTTGAAAGAAGTGCCAGGAACTTCCAAATTCGATAAGGGGAGTGGCGATCAATTGGAAAGTGAAAATCTGGAACCTGAAAGTGGCGGTCATGATGCAATCTCAGAATGTGAGGATCAATCTGTACAGGAAGGACCACCAGAGACAATTTCTTTATTGCAATCACACGACACGTAGTACCATAGCGTCTTCTATGCGTTCGCTATTTTTTATGATTTTCATAGCTAATTAGCTTATAATGAAAATTAATGCGGTTTACACATAAATTCTTTTGATACATTTTAATCTATTACTAAAGGACAGCAGTAATTTCACTTCAGGAAGTGCTTATACCGTAAATAAATCCATACACCAAAACCGCTGATGCAACTTCAGCAACTAGCAAGCTTTTAGATATGAGTGATAGAAGGATATTCCACTTTTAGCCAAAACATTAACACGTTTAAAGATTTTTATGCTTTTTAATACTCAGTGTATTTTTGTCGCGTGACGCGTGAAATTGTTTTAATTCTATTTTACCAAATACCCAGCTTTTACGAGATTAATATTTTAAATTTTAGAAAATTATCTGAAGCAGTTTTTCAGAATTCTCTGAATTAGATCGTGTCAGTAGCTTAAGTTATAGGCATCTTCTCAGGTAAAGAATGTTATTCAAATATGCTTGGTTCAACAAAATTGTTATAACTAATGAAAAATATAAATTTCCGAATAGAAACTTTTATAAAGTTTGCTTTCATAGAGCGGACATATTCAAAACCTGCATAAAAATCATCATCGTAACTGCCAGTTTTATCTAACGTTTAATTTAAAGATCATTTCGTTTTCTCAGCATCGTCAGGATACTCTGTGGTTAATTCACCCTTCTCTTAGTCTCAATGAAAAGTAAAGCGAAATAAACCGAGCACGATATCTTAAGGTGTAAATATATTTTCGTCCTAATTTGTGCAGCCTCTCTGTCAATAAATGTAGTGAAGGTGTAGAAGTTTACTCTTATCTTACTGTGTTCAAAGATGAAATTCAAAGTATGCAAAGTTGCGATCGCATGCCCTATGTTTTCATAATGTTACAGCTATTACTCTTTCATCTACCACCATCTTACTTGATCGAACACACAAATTGTGAAGGATTCATCACTGGCGAAGTACAATCATTTAGTCTTAACGAGATTGATAACAAAGCAGCTATAGGTTTGTTGGTTACTTAAGGCTTAGGTTTAGAAATGACTTATGTGCATATCTCGCCACGATGTAAATATGAATAGATTCTTTTAAACGTAGATGTAGTCGGAAATCAGGAGTTAGTACCACCAGGGTTTTGGCCTTAAATCGGAATTAATGTTTTACCACTGGCCATCTTTTTCTGCCAGGACAATCGACTTTAATTCGCCATATGTCAGAACGTGAATTTTAGTCTTTTCATAGTTTAACAAGCAAATTAAAATGCACCCACGGAAATTAGTTCCTCCATTAGGATTGTCGTTCTTTTATATTTATATTTTCAAAATTCGAACACTTTTGTGCTATCTGGGGCTGAAATTTTTCATTCGCATTAGCTTTGCTGCATCTGAGTTTTATGGTTCGTTCAGCCTTCATTTCGTTCTTACTGTTTTTAATATCCATATATAAACAGCACAAGCATAGCAAATATTCTTTTATTCCGAACATTTCACATAATTTTATCGTACGTTTTTGCATCAGATTCGCTCACTCCCTGTTCTGAAAACTTGTGTCCCTGAAAGCAATCCTCCGATCTTAGATTTCGTTTACGAATTAACTATTTCATACTTTATCGTGTTTTGATGGCTGCCTTATAATAACACATTTTCTAATTACGTGAATCTTTTTCAGGCAAATTATTGCCTAATGATTCCATCCAGTTCCAGTAGATTTAATTGAGGAAGATTTTTATTGAAACTAAGGATGATTCTTAACTTCTGAACGAGTTCTCGCGCTGTTCAGATCAGGTGCCTCACATTTTGATGATACAAGTGTGATATTTTAATGGAATATGAAAGCGTGCGATGAAAAATATTTATAGCGTGTAATATAAAGTCGAGTATGGAATATTAAAGGGGTGTTTCTGTTTAGTTTTCCATGAACATGATGGATTTATAAAACATCACTCAAGGAGCATTTGCGGCGCCTCCGTAGCCAGGTGGGAAGGAGCAGCAGTGCGTAGCACACGCTTCTTGATTAGACCGGGGTTCGAGCCCATCACCACCAAATACGGAGGATGCGGAAAGGTCAGGGAATGACCACCGCATATCCCGGAGCAATATGGCCTTAGTTGCTAATGCTCCTAAAAACCAAATAACAATCAAGGAGCATTTATTTGTTAAGAATTATGAGACTAGTATTCAATTGGTTGTGAGCAGTTATTATTAATATTATTTAAATTTTATTAGGCGCAGAATTACAGGATCTCCACCATTCCTTTATTAGGATTAACTGCATGTAGGTTGGTTGTGAGAGGAAGATTTTCTCTGCCGTTATCAGAACATAATTTATAATTGATTATTTGTGGGATTTAGAAAGGATTTTACATGCAGATTAAAAATCCTTTATACATTGAAAAGCGAAAGAAATCCTTTTGGAGGAATTTACCATTATTCACTGATAGAAAATATTATTTGTTGGTTCAAACATCTCACCTGTGAAAACCAGTTATTAAATTGTACGCAACTCAGTATAAACAAGATTTCGGTTTAGTTTTTCAGCTGCTATTGTTTCTTTCTTCCACGCCTTTCTTTTTCAGCTGTCCAAATTAAACATTGAGTACAGAAAGATTTTCTCTCTTTATTTCTTTTAAATAGACTGCTTTTTCTTTATATAATTTTATTCGTTTGCGTAGAAACAAATTCTTATTCCTAATGCTGGACTTTTTCGCTTACTTTCTCCACCCCTGTCTTACCCTGAAATGAATTCAGTAACCGGAATTCAGAAAACAAAAAAGCGATCTAGGAGAATAGCTGATCGCGTTCGGCGAATTTTTTAAAAAGTTATTTATAAATTTCCAGCACAACTGGATTTTCCTGTTATTTGTGCGTCCTTATTATATTCATAATTGTTAGGTTTGAGTTCACACTGAACATAAAGTAACTAATAAATTTGGGGAGATACTCTTGTTTTGCTGTTATAAAACAAATTATTTATGGGATAAAAGAGCTCAAGTAAGTCTGCTGAATACCTTTTTTGAGAAGTTCATGGTACACCTCAATTTAATTGACAGTTATTACAATCAGATGTTTTTGATCATATTAGCATTTGCTGTGCAATTTCTCAATGATAGCCATTACTTTAAGGAGAGTTCTACATGTTTGCAGAAAGCTCGTGATAACATGTTTATGAAGAATTGGGGCTCTGGAATGATTATCGAGTCTGGAAGCACTCAGCAACAAACCACCAGTATGTTTTTATAAAAAATACATTACTTGTGTGTAACTCGCTTCCTGTTTCTGATCAACCAATCTCTCCCTCCGCCCAAAAGAAAGGATAAGAGTTTCTTTATTTTTGCTATAATCAGGACGCAACGAACGGGAAAAGGCAGATGAAATCAGAGTTTTGCTTGTTTCTTTTGTTTCACCAATTCAAGAATCCGGCTGACAAGGCCAGGAAGAAAAATGTTTGCAGAAGGGTTTTTATTTATATAAGGAAAGACGATTCATTATCGTAGAACAACCTTCTTCGTGAGGCGATACGCCTGGCTGATATCTATTAATCTCTCACAACATACGCAACTGCAATTCGTGGAACTGAGATTTCTAATAGGTAAAATTTAATGAAAATCAATTGTACCTGAACAAACTTTACCTTATTTAAAACATTTGAAATTATTATAATGGTAGAAAACTAAGTTTTTAGTTTGAATTCAAATTTCGTTTTATTTCAAGTTTTGTTTAAATTATAATTAAGAATAATACAATCAATCAAGTCTAAGAGAAAGCAAAGTCATCTTAATTAATGGAAAATTTGTTTGGTGATTCACTGGTTATGACATTGGCTGTTAATTATTGTCTAGCTGTATTATTATTATTACAGGATGAGTGTACACGGATATGGCATTCTAAAGGGATAATTATTTTCGAGAAGGCAATAGCTTGGATTCATTTTGTCATCAAAATACGTCGAGGTATCATTAAGTTTTTGGAGCTTCAAATTTATGGGTCTGAGTTTTCGCGATGGATGATAAAATTCTTAAATAAATAAGATTGCAAATACATGATTAGACGAATTTCGTTTAAGTCGGTTTTAAAATGTTGTAGAAGATGCTTTTGTTACAAACAGAACAGTGCATCAGAGTTGCAACCAAAATGGATGAATGAAACGAAGTGGAGAAAAATTATTTTGCGTCCACCACATAACTGGTGAACAGAAAATAGAAAGGGACCAACAAAATTCTGAAGCAGCTTTTATTTTCTACGATAATGTTCTTCGCTTATTTAGGAGTACTCAACAGTAAATTAATTTAAAAATGGTTTTGTAATCTCAGGAAAAGCAAACCAAATAACTGCTCTTCATAATTTTAATGACTTCATTCGACTTCATGAATTTCTCCCTCAAATCAAGTGAGATTTTAGCATTTGTATTTTTAGAAGTTATAATACAGTGTCTTTCATTACTTATTCCTTTTCGCTATAAATCATAATATTTGTAAAAATGATTATCTTGTAGCCTCTAACTGCTGTAGTTATTACTTTAAAGTGATTATTTTAGGCTAAATTATTTTATAGCATTGACCACTTCATAATAAATCGGACCACAGTCTTACTGATTGTTGAGGTGCATTATTCCCCTTCAAAATCAGGCCGGAAAAGGTTATTAAATCGTGTTAATGAAAATATTCCCTGACTCTGATCTCTTGCTTGATGCACAACAAGTGTATTCGATCAAGTGACAGTATATCATGTCCGTGTTTTGTGTATATGTATCATAAATTCTAATTCAAGACTGAAGTGTGATTTTAGGAATTTTTATATCTCTTTCATTGACGGATTTTGCTTACTGTTATAGAATGATGAATTTAATAGTTGAAGGATTAGCTGGCTGCAGTAATGCGGTAAGGTTTATTCTCAATAATTTCAACTTACGATTTCACTTCTTAATGGCTTTGTAATAATAAATTTGTAGCTCAAAGTATGTCATTGAAATAATATTTACATGAAATTTCCGAAAAAAATTGTATATAATATATATATATATAAATATCTACAATAGGTCTTCCGTATGTTAGTTGAGCAATAACTGATACATGGCGCTGAGTACTGGTGTTATTCAGGGTTAGTTTTACGCGTACCTGTGTGCTGCGAGTTGTAGCTATTACGGTTAAGGTACAGAATGAAGAATAAAACGAAGATGTAGTAATTATTCTTTTCTGGTATGCTCTTCTTTCACTTATCTTTAAAGGAATCAAATAAAGATTTTTTTATTTTGTGTCTCGTTAATTTTTTGCTTAGAAAGGATAAAAAGATGACGTCAAAAAACTTCAACAGTTTTGGCACGAGTTGAAAATATTTATTTCACACTGCATAAACAAATGCTCACAACTCCTACATAACTACCATAAAAGGTATCCTCCTATGCATCTAAATACAGAATTTACAATCCGAGCAGCAAAGACATTTAAGAACAAACCTATAATTAATTTCCTCGTAAATCTACGTACAGCAAAATCTGGCAGGATAGTAGCCGAGTGATCACTGTACAAGTACAGTTACACGCGTTGCGTGTTCACATCTACAAGATACCACAAAATATGAATAATATTCTTGTAGTTATATCTTTTAAACTTCTCTGACTCTATGTGGCTCTCTTGGAGTATAAGCAGAAAAATTTATTTATTCAATTCAACACCTTTGAGCGAATTATAAAATGTACCTTGAACTTCGAGTTCAGACTTTTAATTGTACCATTCCAGGCGTTCGTTGTGCCATCTGAATGTAAAATGTTCACCCTACTATAGGATATTTTATTGCCATTCATAAGCAGCCTTAAACTTTATAAGAAACTATAGGTAGGACAATCGTTCGTATCACAGAAGAACCTTGGAGAAGGTAGTGGATATGACGGAATGTGCACTGATAATGTTGCAAAATTATCTCAAAAAAAAACAAAATGTAGTGGAAGGACCAAAAATCAAATCGAAATATCCCTGGGGATAGCATTTACATTTTTTTAATAATCCTCTTTTTGGGATTATTCCCATTTGTATTTTAAAGTGGGCCCCATATCTTCTGGTGATGGATTTTCGGCTTGCCTCTTTTTTCTTTTAAATTTCAAACATGTGACCGTAGTATAAAAAATATTAAAATACTCTTATTCAATTTTAACTTATTTTAAGCATTCTTTGCATATATTTTGATTCTTAATGGTTAATTATTCTTACTTTTTTGAAAATGATTGGTTTACTTTATTGTTTTAGTTTTTTATTTATTTAGGTACAAATTTCACACATCGACAAGGTACGCAGAGTGTAATATTGAGGTGTGGAACATGACAAGAACATAAGCAATGATAGTTTAAAGAATTTTTTTTTTTTTTTTACAGTGCTTCTTGTCAATCCGCCCTTCCCCTTTTGTAGCGTGGGGAAATTTTTTGAACACGTTATTGGGGTAAGAAGTATAAAACAATTTACAAACAGTAGGCATTTTAAATATCGTGATGTGCTGCCATCTAGTGACAGATAAACATAACAGCAGAATTTTGACAATTTTGAAAAAAAAAAGAAAAGAACACCGATTCACGAAGGTTAGTTTGACAATTAGGTTGAGGGTGAATCCATTGGAATCGTGTGAAAGCACGTTGGAACACGATGCAATGCGCCATGGAAACTGACTCACGTGACTACCCCACCTTAAGGTCCTTGCGTCTCTGAAGACTTTCGCACGTAGCCGTGATATTTATTTTCTTCAAGGCGTTGCCATCATTACTGTTTTCAGTGATGGAACAAACAGCGAACATTTTGTTCCAAGATAAGGGAAAAGTTTGTCTTAAACCTACAAACTGGCAAAAAAAAAATGTATGGTAGTGATGCTCTGTCTCGCTCGAGTGCTTTTCGCTGGTTTGTAACATTTATTGATGGTTGTGGAATCTTGTGCTGTGGGCGTCCAGCAACTCTTCAAACCCTAGAAATAGTTCTCACACTGGTTGAAACAGGTGATGAGCTGAGGTGTTTTAACACGCCAATTCGCTACTTTTTTATTCATTACTATTTTGTTAATGCACGATATCAAATTTGTTAGCAACGTACCTGAAGCCACAACTGCCCTACTCAGTTAAATTGAGCTGACATAGGGTTTTTCCCAAAAGGATGGAGCCACTTGTCACACATCACATTTAAGTTTAGCAAAAGCGAAAGCTTTTTTTCTTTTTTGAGATCATAGTAATCAGGGAAGGTCGCTGCGATTTCCCCATTTGTTTCCACTTGATCTGACGTAGCATAGTGGTCTGGAGCGTGAGTGCAGTAGCACGCACTCTTTGAGTAAACCGGGGTTCAAACCCGTGACTGCTCCACTGACCTGGTGGTCGCGCCGAAGTATAAAAACAAGTCAAACATATTTTATATGGAACATCCTAAAGGATAAAAGTGTACCACAATAAGCCTCGACATAGACGGACTGCCTATACAGACATTCACCAGGAAATTGAATCCATTACAGAGGACAAATCACAGAACACGTTTACAAATGTGGAGCATCGTGTGAAACGTCGATGGCGATCATTTGCAGCATCTCTTTACTGGCCAGATTGTCATTCTCACGTAAAGTTCTGATTTCCTTGTCATTTCGTACATTTTGGAATTATTGGCAAAATTCGGGGTTCTGAAGTTAGAGGACCTGTATGATCCGCAAACAAACATAAACCATGAAATGGAGGTCAACGTATTCTCCATTTTGCTTTCAAAAACCAAAATGGTGTTGATCACTTTCTTCAATAGCGAGGGATTTCACAATATGAGATGTTACAATAATGATGCCAATGTTAAAACTTCGGTTGGTCTAAAAACAAATTAAAAACAAATCAAACTTGAACAACTAATGAGTTGTCCAAGTTTGAATTTTACATGGGTTGAGACTATCTGCCCTAAATTATTATTAGTCTAAAAAGTACGTCTTTTGACGTATCTCATATTGTGTAAATAAGTCACAACCGAAGAAAATATTTTCTCCATCTATTTATGTATTATCTCATTCGATTTCTACAACTTCTAAATTAGAAATCAAGAGAATGTTTTCAATATTGGCTTTTATGAGCCCATATCGACACCTTGAAACTGACAGGTGCGACCTTCTTCGTGTCTACAGTCACTTGAAAACTGAGATAAAATACGGCAGCGTCTACCGGAATATTTTTAGCCAGTTAGCACATAAACAGACACTTTATCTAAAACAACCTTAAATGCATATGTACAACGATACGGCACAGAGTCCACTCACGGTAAACGTATATATACGTGCACACTCCACCGAGACCACTCACGTTAAACGTATACACTGTATGCGATCACACTACACAGACCCCACTCATAGTAAACGCACGATATACACGAACATACTCCACAGTGCTAAGAGAGAAAACGAGCGAACAGAAAAGACAATGCATTCTGTGGAGAAGGCATTGAAAAGTGCCTTCTAAAGGGATACATTTTGTCTTAAGGGATACTCAGCCCAGTTTACCTCTAAATCCACCTAATAATGCCCTAGTCTTAATCCTCTATTCCTGGTATTTTTTTTTTTTAAAGTTAAACTAAAACATCTTTATAGATTTTTATTTATTTATTATATGCAAGTAAGTAAGTATATTAGCGTATTTATATAAAATTATGAGAAGCATATGATGGTAGTGAGAAGAAAAGACATCCACTTTCATAATTTCGTGTACTTCTAGAAGGGACCTCACGTACCGGCGATTGACCACCACTGCTCTGAAGGAACTGGTCAAGCGAAGGTACTAAAGTACACTCGCTTGAGTAACTGTAGTTCAATCCTACGTGACTACTATATGTTCTTTTCTATACACAGTTTGTACGTTCTTCAATAAACAGAAAGTTTATTTATTTATTAAATACCACAATATACGAGCATACTTCACAAAAACCACTCACAGTAAACGTATATGCATATGAGCGTATGCACAAACGAAAAATACTCAAAATGTAGCACTGCAAAATGTCTCCTAATCAGTGTTAGATATCTTTTGTTCACCTATACCTTGATTCATCTGCAAAATCCTGAAACAGTAATAAAGGCTACTCAGTCCAGATGACCCCCAAAAGTATCTTTGAACAATCCTAAGTTTTATGAGTTCTATGGTGTGTCTTTGACAGTTGATTCAAACGTGCCCAACTTTAGTTACTGCTAGAACTGCATTACATGCAGGGCCGAGCATGCACATTTTGACTCCTCGATCTGGCTATATAAAATAACAATAAATTTTCTGTTTACAGTCCGGGCCATCACATAAGAGTACATAAAATAGAGAGAATACAAGTAAGTCTCTCGCACTCGACCTTGGCTACGACGGCTATTTATAATTAGAACGCTGATGCCTTTCACAAGCAACTACTTGAGGTTGTCGCGTGCTCGACAATCTGTTTGCAGCCATTTCAGAGCCGGTCCAAGGATACTAGGCAAGAATTAATGCAGTAGAAAAGGACTGAAAGGAGAAGTTCTTGCTGGATTGATGGATATACCCTTCCAGATTGAAAACGTTTTCGATATGGAACCAGGGTGCAAATCACTCGCGTACCCCTCTCCATTTATAACTTCCACCCCTGAACCATTCTGTGATTGTTATTTGTAATTTCTTGCCGTTTATTTTTCAGTCGTACTTTAATTAACAGAATTATTTGCATAATTTTCTTGGCCTACAACATGGTTTCCACGAAAATGATCCCGATCATAGATAGATCTACTCCCTTATAAGATTTCGCAAAGAAAAAAAATAAACATAAATATATATACGCAATATTTCATCTTCAAATACGGTGACATTCGTTAGAATTTTCGACTAACATAAAACTCTCTGTGGATCCAATAGATGTCGCTGTTGCGCTACACAGTTCAGCCTGCAATGAAGACAAGCTGCTTTCAACTCCGGTTTTGTCGGCGTGTTCTAAAGGTCTACGAAACAAATCGGAGCGGAGACACGCCTCGTAATTACGCAGATAGTGTCCGCTGATTGGTTTTTTGTAGCCGAGAGGACGAGTTTAAAATTTTTACTGCCAGTAACTGTTACGGAACACTGAGAGACAACTGAAGTCAACAGAAGATGACAAAGAACCGATCCTCCCTTAACACTGTCTGCTACTCTGTCAAAAACAAAAAAAAAAAAAAAAAAAAATCCCGCTGTCCGCGCACAGAATCGCGTTTAGCATAATCTATGAAATTTAATCCGTGCGCTCCTTCCTTCCAAAAGCACGAGCGGTAAATTTTCTCAGACAACTTAAGGTGTTGACGAGATAAATAGAAATATTAAAGACCAGATAAATTTTGTGTAATGGCAATAAATGTTAGTGTATTACAAAAAGGAAACGTTTCACAAATCATGCGGGTTAAAAAGGAAGAATTTCAGTTGGCTGTAATTTAGTGATCAATTAAGTTGTATTTGTCTACAAAACGGAATGAATAAATAATGACCGTGGAAAGATATGAACGATTTTTTATTTTTTTCTCTTCACTCACTCCAGTAGAAGCAGTGGGTATGCTCATTCTCCACATAGCTGGTTGAAAAAGCTTGAGTTCGAATCCCGTCGATGACACGAGGAATTTTCATGAACTTTTTCACAATGTGGCCACGTTAGTCGGTCTCAGGCAACGGTTGCATGGTTTTTTTCTCCCGGAAACTTGGGAGAAAAATCGTGCAACCCTTGTGGGATTTTTATTCCTGCAAAACAGGCAAACCGACCACAGGATACCTGCAATTTACAGACTCAATATATTGACGCTTTGTAGCTTTAATTGCTTTGGCACTCAGCACGCACACAGTGTTATACATTTTTACAATATTTGACTCACCATTACACCTCACAGTTAGATTTGTCACTTTAAAAGTTGTCCATCAAGAAATTGCTCCTTTCGGTATGCCTCATTTCTTCGGGATTAGATTCAATTACGAAGAAGTTCCTCCAACACCCATAAACGCGGCAATCAATATTTATTTCACGATTTAAAGAATCAAATGGCTAGGCTTAAGTACAAGCCATTTGAAGTGAATCATTCATTTCAATGTTACTCGCGTATGAGTATTTTGTTAATTGAGAGTAATTATTTATTTGCGTGAATCTGTTACTTATATATAACCAGTGACCGATTTTTAAATTTCAGTTTGCTCGCGACATACAATAGTTCCCCCACTTCTGCTCAGTCAGTGATTTACCAGCCTCTAGTCCGAGAACCTCTCGTGGTCTGCTGGGAATTTCGTGGGCGACCGCAACATGCCTTTCAAATTCTTTAATAACTGTACCTGCAGCAAGTGTGGCAACCACAGAGCAAAGTCAATAACTAATATGTCGCTCGCTGACAGGTCATCAACAAATAATCCAAAAACTAGATTTTTATAAAACTAGACAATCTCGTTCAATGAGGGTTAATTTGATTTCTTGATAACAGCAAAAGGGTAAATAGCCTAACACTCCTTCAATATAGCGGCCAATTCAACTATTGTAGACGCCTTGGCTTGCCCCAAAATTAATTGTTTCATCCAAAAGTTGGTCAATGGAGTCTAGGCAGGCCGGTGAAGGTTTTGCACGCTCATGTGTTCAGCCAAGTCAGTACAGACTATACAGAATGACACATTATCATCATTCCGAAACCGAAAAGGATCTCTCCCCCCACTGCTTCCGCAGTGAAAGAGCGGAATTATCCAGAATGTCAGTGCACCGCACGATATTCATTGCTCCATGAACGACAACTGATGGTCCAATCCGAAACTACGAGAAACAACCCCAGATGATGTCAACACCTCCGCCAAACCTCCACAGTTGGGACGACGTGCTCTGATAAATGACGTTCTCCAGACATCCGGCAAATCCAAACACGGCAACAGGTCCAAATTAGTGTATCGCGATTGGTCACTCTATAAAAAAAAGAGTTTTCCAATATTTCAGGGACAAATTGCGATGGTTGGAGCACCCGGTAAGCTGCGGTGTGCATTTCGTGCTGCGATGTTTGATCTGTATGTGCGACTCTTTTGTAAAATCCGATGCGATTAGGCTCCCAACGTATCGTCCTTGCACTAATATCAGTTCTTGTGACCTAAACTCCTGATTGACAGTATTCGATGAAGACTGATTGGTTCCATGTACCACTCGTTTTAGTGCCCACGGGTCGGGTCTGGTTTCTCTCTCTCTGTCAGTTTCAATATGGTGATTACATCTGGGATCTGGGAAGGGAAGTGTTGCAGTTTTGCTGCAATGGAACGAACAGATTGGTTGCTAATATGACATCCTAAGACGACACCCAGTTTGATTCAGGGTGCCTTGATTCATCTACTGAATATCGTTGATCTACTTACAGCGTGAACACAGATCCTTTTATTTCTGACACATGGATGGAAGGTATGGCTCATTTTTTTCCAAACTCGTGGATATCCTGATACTTTTGGCAATATCTCACAACACAGAAACTCCAGTATTATAGCAGCTAAATGATGCAAGGAATTGGACCTTTTCTATTCTGCCAAAAAAAAAAAGAAAAAAGTCGTGTACTCATACTTTCCCCATCGCCAAAAGAGGGGCAATCGAATGCCACCAATTCATTCCAATCATCTACAAAATGCTACCCGAAGATAAACATCATGAGATGCTGCTACTTTCCGTTGCTCCCTATTTTTTTTTTTGTGACCTCTAGTTCTTGTTTCTCCTACAAATAAAAGTATTTTCAAATGATGCGAAATGAAATTATGCCAAACTTTGCAGACGATGTGAAGATTGGAAAAGAGTGGTTAATGATCAGTACCAACGGCGCTCCTACAGGATGGCTTTAAAAGGCTTCAGGAATGGTCAGAAAAGTGGCAGCTGTGTTTTAATGCGGCAAAATGCAAGGTCCTATAGACTTATACACTTTTTGGGGTTGAACTAAAAACAGTAGCGGAAGAAAGGAATTTGGGAGTTACGATACGGTGCGCATAATTTCTTCGAGCAGCGTTGACAGTCGTTAAGGAGGACCCATAGAATCCCATCGACGATTTATCGACCCATTTGCTTGTAGAGATAGGGAGGTCGTACTCTCACTGTATAAGGAAATTATAAGGAAACACTTGGCATATTGTGTTCAGCATATTGTGTTCAGGTATGGAGGTAGCACCTGAAAAAAGACATTGACCTTCCTGAAAGGGTCCAAAGACAGGCAACACACTTGGTGAAATTGGCAAAAGGGCCACTGCATGAGGATGGATTCGAATATGTAGACTACTGAACTTGGCAACTAGGCACCTTAGAAGGGACCTGTTTGAGCTCTATAATGTTATGAGTGGGGATAGTAAAACGAACGAAGAAGAAACTTTCACTATTAGAAATAATTCCAGATATAGAGGCTATAAATTCAGATTAGGGGAAGAGATTTAGACTGGACTGCAGGAAGTTTTCTTTTAGCCAGCATGTTTCAATTACTGGAATAAGTTACCTCTATGAGTAATCGAGGCTGACAGATTGGAGAAATTTAAAGGCCAGCTGGATAGTTTACTGCGTGAGGAGGGAAAGGCTGTTTCCTTTTCATTTTTATTATTTATTTCTATATATTTTTTTATTATTTTTATTTGGTTAGTATACCAAAAACTTGTGACCGCCTTGCACTACAGGGCCAATACTAATAATATATCTCCCTCATTCATTTTACTGATTTCCTTCAAGACAGATAAAGGTATTATATACCTCACTCTGTCCTCCCCACCAAGATGACACGTTGCCAAGCTTTGCAATACCCATATTCTATGGCCATTCTTCATATGGAAATCGATTAGCATCCCTGGCCACTGTGGTTGTCCTTTGTATCCTCTCTCTCTCTCTGAAGGAAGAGGATGAAATCATACAGTGCCACAACCCAGAAGTAATGACAATTTCTCTAACAATCGCACTCTGGCAACGTCCTGTGCTATGCACTACCGAAAAAGCACCCGTTTCTTCAATTTCCTCATCATTTTGCATAATCCATAATTTGAATCCTCTGTCTAAGCTATCTAGTGGTATCGGTTTATGTGAAGATGCTTTTCATCTTATGATATAGGACGGTTGCTTTTCGAGGATAGCGCAATAAATAGATTTACCTGTCTAATATTTGAGAGGAAGTGCAGCATGCACTTCCTGCTTTGATGAAATTCCAGAGTAAACGACCATGGTCATTTCAGCAGGTCAGCATTCCTAGAAAAACTGTCCCAAGACGAAACTCAGTGCCTGATGAATTTAAAGAGAACAACGTAGTAGAACTGTAATGGAGAGCCCACAGCTCCGATGATAATCCTGCTGCGCATTTGTAAATTGGAGAAGCGCGGAAGAATTCAGCCGATTACACAAGCTTCGTTAAAAAAAATCGGCTTAAGGAATGTCGAAATATTTCCGAACTTTGTTAAAATGGTTTGTTTGCTTGCTCGTTTGTTTCTTTTTCTTTTGTTTTTGTGCAAAAGCAACTAAGGCTGCCAGGCATCAAGTGTATTTTGTCTCCAAGTATAATTGGGTATATTCTATAGTAGGCTTGTTTTGCTAGATGAAAACACTCCATACATGCTGAAAAGCTGATGCATTTCAGCATGTATGGAGTTGTTAGTTTTGTATTAACGCCGTATGTTTTGGTGATCTAGTTTTAAGCATCCCCATCTTATCAGCAAAGATAGTGGAACAGGAGCATTGAATCCTGAGCTGCATCAATCATTAACTTCAACAGACAACGCCTTCGCAATCTCGAGAAGCAAGTTATAGGTCAGTTTGAATGCCACACCATTGAGACAGTAAATCCTCCCAAAAAACTTCTATATAGGGCTGGCCCAACTCTGCACGAAAAGAATTAAATGAACGAAGAAAGTATCACTTCCGTAAAACAATTAAGATTAAGCAATGGACAGAAATAAGATCACAATTTTCCAGATTAAGACGAGAGGAAACCGTAGTTATTTTTGCTAAATCATCCCTGTTGTTGATAACAAGATTAATAAATATCAGTTTAATTTCAAAAAAAAGAAACAAAAAAAGTCTTCCGTAGTAAGATATAAACAATATCAGTCGAAGCCATGGGCGCGAACTGTTGCACATGTTTGGGAGTACGCACTAGTATGGCGTTCTCACCCATAGAACGCTAATGATAACAAGAAAAGAGTTCAATAGAAAAATGGCGAAGAGGTGGTCGAATTCTTTACAAAATTCTGTGCCATTTACCGAGTTAAAGACTCTTTAAAAGAAATCCAACTCTATTCTATTGTAAACTGTGACGTCTCTATTTAACTCTCTTCTTTGTACTGCGAATCTTCAAATGTTCTCACTTTGCTGAAGCCAACAACACGAAGCAGAGGCATTATTTGACCCACAAATTGATGGATGTTTACATCAATCACTTCCATCTGGCTATCATTAGTGTGTTATTTCTAAGTCCGTCTGCAAAGACCTGCTTCGCAGAGTGACCCTGATCGCGCGAGGTTCATTTGCATTCTCATTTTCTCTTATGCATGCGACCAAGGAACCCCCCCCCCCCTGCGCTCCTCCCCTGGGCAATCGGTCACGGTCCGATAATGAATATATTATCTGAAAATAATGTGTTCTTTCCAAACCTCGCTAGAGGATAAAAGAAAGGGAGGAGAAAATTTCTTGTAACGTCTTTTTATAAACCACTCGACCTAGGCGGGATATGCAGATAGAGAAAAGTCACGCTCATGTTCGCGTCACTTGTCACCAGGTCTTCAAAAGCATTCAATTTTAGCACTACATTTCAGATAGACTGTGTCATTGTGCTTCTTGCACATTCTTTAGGATTAACAACGACACTGTCTATTGTAGTACAAGATCTCTAGAACATTAGAATCCCCAGAAGAACCTGTACTTTTGATTCGATTAATTCCATCAGCAACGTGCACTCCATTATAGACAAAAGGTAGAAATATTGGTTTCAAAGTGAACACGATATGGTTGGCCGCTCTGAAATCGTTTTATGTTCTCATTGGCTATTCAACTGCGACGTATACCCAGAAGGTAAGAGCCAACTATTTTTTAAATGTAGAAAAGCAGCAATGTTTGTCCGTATACGTATTTATGTACAAAGAATGAGTAGAATCATACGATATTTCAATTGTAGTTTATAAACGTAATATTCATCCAATGGATTACTTGATTTCGACTCTTTTCTACAGAATTGCTCCTTCTACAAGACATTGTACATTTCTTTTTTACTTTTTAAACTGTTCCATAAAGCTAGACAATAAAAAACTTGAATGTGAGAACAACCAGAAAACGTTAATTTGTTGCACAAAGTTGCATTTGCATATTCACTCTCCTCTAGACCTTAAGATTCGTTTATGGTAACAAACATCACTGTGCTGCATAATGCAGAACACTTTTTAAAAAATGAATCTAATCAGGAAAAAGACAAACGATTGTTTTCTATCGAGTGAACAGTGCACTTCTCCAGAATGGCGCTGATGCACAAGCTCGAAAAATAAGAATAACAATTTATGCACGTATATATTCCCCTAAAGACCAACTAACTCAGCCACCGAATTAGTTGGGGAGGTTCTCTATTTCGATTTCTTTCTTAATAACTGCTCTCTTATTTCGTTGCTAAGTTAATGACTTGTTATCTAGTTAATTAAAATCTGCTACATGTTGTTATTTCTTAAACCATGCTGATATGTGTACAACGTAATTGTATTGTCTGTTTTTATTAATTCATTAGTTGTACTGACTTCAAGTGTAACTCTGAGACCTCTTTTTGATAGTCGGTCAAGCGGAATGAGATGAGACAAAGCTTGGCATCGGGACCTCTGAAATCCAATTTCAGAATCCAATTATCGAAATTAGGTGGCTCTTAATTAGCGAATTAAAACGTCCAAAGAATTACTGAAAGGGCTAACGTGTGTGAAGGAAGCTTGTACGAATTTAAAACCAGATGTCCGGCTGAATCTGTTTTTGCACAGAAATTATTTTAAAATATTTTTCTAAAATATTAAAATTAATTAACATTGAGAGGCAGACCCTCTAACAAAAATAAAATATTCTCTTTGGAAAGCCTTAAGAAATAAATAGAACGATACGATAAATTTACATATTCTGTTATTTAGAGCAAAGATCCATTAATATTCGATAAATAAATATAATATGTTATGAAAATCATTGGTATTCAACAGAAATAGAATTATCAATGCCATTAATTATTAATACAGAATTAAACTAAACCATTCGCGATAGTTACAAGTAAATCAAGTTTTTCTGCTTGACGATTCCACGTCATATTATGGAGGCACTTCGTCACGGGTTTACTTGGTATTGTACTACTCTGAATAAAAAGCGCTACTCCAGTGGAAAGGCATTTGCTATCTGTTTAAAGTAAATATCATTTCTTACCAAGTCTCATCAACTGGTAAGTAGGAGATAACGCTGTAAAGAACTGAATAACTCAGTGATGGAATGTGTCCAAAATATGTGAGATGAAAGATGGTATAGCGAGTAAAATAAACTCACTTAAACTTAGGACAAAATCCTTATACTACGAGAGTTATTGTTGTACATGTAGGACATAACCTTATTCTGTACATAGAATGTAGCATCGAGCACACTAGGTTTACCCAATAAGTAAAAAATTAAGTTAATTCATGTGTTTTAGAATCCAAAGTTAATTTTTGCTAACAATGTTTATTAAGATTTAAGAAGGCTCAAATACAGTATATGTTAGAACATGTTAATAAATTTATATCGGGTTAAAATCGAAATTAAAGAAACTCACTAAAGTTAATTCGGATAAAAGTTTATATATTTTTGCTAAATAATGCACAATATTAATGGATGACTATGAAAGTGTCAAAAGACTTACAAGTGACGGAAATTTGCTACTTCTTTCACAGCACACAGAAACGGAATGATTGTAAAAAAAAGTACAATATAAAGTGTGAAAAAAGTATAACAATATAATTTTTTGTATTGTTAATAAATGAAACATTATAATTTCTCTATTGTTTCAAAATCCAACACACTCTGAACACTGTTTCAAAAGTTGAATGATTAACTTAACCCTAATACGCGCAGAAATTAACTGTAATAATCATATATTGCATTCAATAAATATTTGCCATTATTTGAAATTTTGTATCGATTTTGATATTTCTCACGTGACCAGACCTACTGCAGTTTATCGATAAACCAAAGCATTTTTCGATACTCTGAAATTCAGAAAAGCTAATGGTTAATTTCTGAGGTAAAACAGTTACCTTTTTCGCATAAAATCCTTCAATATAATCTCCAGTTAGGAAGCAGAATTATAAGTATATTTTGGATGTTTCGTTGTTCTCAATCGCACGCATTAAGCCTAAATTTTAAAGTTCTGTATATATTCATTAAATTCTGACTAAATCAAACTTGGAATAATACTGTAGAGGAACGGTATGCCTTAACATTGACTTAACAGTTTTCCGATTTGATGGCACTGGTATATGGCGAGAATTTATCCCATATCACTTAGTTTAAATCGTACTAATAATTTTTCTTTTAGCATATCTCAATCAATTATTCTTCTCGTTGTTCAACTGGCCTAATACAGTTTCCTTTAGAATTTATCAAAAAAATAAATAAAATATATTATTGGTGGGAACGAGAGCCCTTTCCATCTTCGCATAAGAGATTATTTATGCGAAGATTCATTTCTTCATATAATAAAGGTTGATTTACATTACTGTATGTATTTTTACCATAAACTGAAAGACTTGTCTTTTCATTAATATTATCAGTTCAAAACAACTGACACTCAGAAAATAGACTCTTAATGTCTAGTTACTGAGTGTGGGAGTAAAATTTCCTTTCTGTGTACTATTTTAGGAGAAAATTTGGATATAATAAATGCCTGCCAAATCGATAAATTTTGATATTTATTTGGATTATAATTTATAACAATCCCCAAGCACAAGATGTATTTTGCATTGTATTTTAGACTTTGAATTTTAGATCACAGAGGAAAAGCAGATTACAATCCCAGTCTGATAATTAGGTTTATAAAACAAGAAAGGATCACCTTAAATGATCTATGGCAATCCAGTGATCGCGTGCACTTTACCATACAACTACGTATTAATTGTGTATCGTGGAGTATCTGATTTTAACCCGCTTTACATGACAGCTATTGCTTGCTAAGAATTTTGTTAGTTATGAACATGATTAGCGAAAATTCATAAATAGTTTTGGACGCAGTAACCTGGATAATATATCATTACACAGTACATTCTAATGAGTTATAATGCTAATGAATTGCATTAGATTTTTCAGATAATAGTATAGCTTTCACTCATTAGAATCAACTAAGACAACATTTGTGATTGGTGGACTGAATTGCATTGGTACAATATCTGTGATCAGACTTTGATCAGAGGCGAAGGGCTAATAAAACTACGAGAAATATAATGTATAACATTCGCCTTACAAATTCAATTTAGTTCATGATATTATAATATCATTATGCGTATTTGTTTCGGCCATCTTTCCTGTCCTTTATCTTGTTTATAAATCTTCATACTTTCTTATTTATAAAATTATATATTTATTTCTTAGAAAAGAGTTTTATATTTGTTGCTTAATAAACTTGCAATATATCAACTTATGCCACTTGGCCGAAATAAATATCAAATATACTGTAATAACCTCCAACAGGGCTGTTTATTTATATATTAAATCTTTGCGAAAGTTATGAGCGTGACTTTTAGCGTTCATTATTGACTTCTATTCAGTTCTGTTCCGTAATTTTATCTATCTAACTATCTATCTTGGGTTCTATGTATCAGGGTTGTGCAAGGAATCGGGGATCAATTGGCAAAGATTCTCCAAAGTCAAAAATAATATAATTATAATTATTTATTAAACTGTGAAGAATTATGCATGCGAAGAATACAACGAATAATAACCTTCTTCATTTTAATTAAATTGTGTTAGTAGGCATTTAGATAACGCTAAATACTATCAGTCCAATCTCAGGTGGAGGGAGTAGGGTTCCTCCAGTTACTTATTACAGATTTTTAAGCCCGCACAATTGAAAAATCGGCCCGTGATACAAGTTGTAGACAAAACACACATTGGTGCAATGTGGACTTAATTGCTGATGCGTCTAAAAACCTACAAAATCACTTAAAGAATATGGATGAAACAATATTATGATTTACTGATAATACAATATTGTCATTTTCGAAATACTCTATAGTCTTTTAACTTAAGTCGCAGTTATTTGCTTCGTGAACAGTAATTGCTCATTATAACCCAGGATTTTCATAATATAACCATTGAATGGCATTGTCGATGCAGAATCTATCTAAATACGTAAAAATAAAAGCTTCTCACCTATGTGGTAAACCCTACGTGATAAACTAGTTTTATGATCGTTAGCTAACCGAATAATTAACATGCAGAATTTACACTACTGCGTTTCAAACGTTGTTCGAATCGGTTTATCGAAGTCGGATTTAAATTCATCGTTTTTTTCCTGCAGTTTATTGCTGATTGCACGTGCTGCTTTTTTAACTGGTCGCATACCTTTTAAAAAGCAATTTAATATAATCTGATTACTGTAAATGTAAGATGGCCATTAGGGATATTAGATCCACCGCTAGGAACCTAGAAAATTAATATCTTTCTCCTGTTGTATTCTTGGATTTTTTCATACTGGAAAACTTTTTATAATACTAGAAATTACAAATGTTTCTGATGTTAAGCTATTTATCTTGGAAAGCTGTGTTATGTCAGGCTCATTAGTTGAATCGTAATTTTAAATTGTTGAATAGGTCTTGTCCAAAGAGTGTAGGGGATAATCCGAGTTTGATAAAGTAGTTGGTACAGTCAATTTTAATGAGCTTATTAGCAGCAAGTTGGGCAGTGATTATACAGAGGTTTTGACTCTTAATAAATATTTACATGTGTTTATTTTGCATACCTTAAACTAATTGACTTTTACTGATTTTCTTAATATTTGAAATAATAAAGGTTTTTTTAATAACTTATTTAAGTGTTATTTAAATTAATAAAGAGTTAAATATACATACGACTCGAGCTTTAAGTGAGCTGTCATAGATGGATATACCGATAATAGTCCACTTAAAATAAAAATGGATTGACAGTCTACGTTTATTTTTCATCCCTCGACAGTGAAATTCAAGCTAATCTCTCAGATTTCTGTTTCACACTTACAAAGATAGATTCGTTGCTGTTGTTTTTGCTGATGATGATGATGATTTTTAGGTGCATCAGAAGTTTAGGCCATATTGTGCCAAGTTGGATTAGAGTGTCTTTTAATTCGAAGAAATTTACATATAAGAAATCTTTATTTCAACATAAACACATACCAGGCGTAAATTTCTGACATATTAACCTATGGCCCAAAGGGAAACGGTTAATACGTCAGAAATCTTGATACGTACGTGTAGGGTCCACTTCCAAATAGGAACATTACTATGAGAGGTGGACAACAGGTAAACATATAGAGTTGTTGGTGTACAATTTTAGACGCATCAGCAACTTAGATCATATTGCGCTACATTTATTATGCTTGTAAATTACGTGCGTTCTGTGGGTAATTTGACTGTTTACTGGACGAGAAACCCGAGTTTATGAAAGAAAAAAGTATGCAACTCTGAACTGAGACCGACTAATTCAGTCATGTTGTGAAAAAAAACCCCGCATGTGTGAACCACTGAAGCCTCAATAAAGTCTTTATCATCACCAATGGCTTCAATAAAAGAATCAGAATGTGCCTTATAAGCAAGAGATACCAAATTCTGTGGAGGCCAAGCTAAGGACCGTTTGTTTTTAGGTACAGTTATCACAACTTACAACAGTAGGTTATGATAACCTACTGTTGTAGGTTTAAGTCTGTCTCTAAGGAACCTGGGAAACATCAGATAAGGCAGGAATCTGTCAGAAAGATATAGATGATCGTATTGGAGGCAGAGCAAAGGGGCTGATATCGGAGCTGCTTATGGAATTCTCCAGCATCTCATGTTCTAGAATGTCGAAGAAATTTTTCTAACATGAATTTAATTTTAATTAATAGATGACGGATGCCTGTATATGTCGAGAAACTCAAACTGTCTATGCTCGGGGGGGGGGATAGGGCTTGTTGGTGTTAGCGAAAATGTTTCTTCAAACTGCTTTGACTCATTTCGGAGAGAATGCGATTATACACTATACGCTGCACATTCATATGGATATAACTGTTTCACATTTATTGCGTACTGTGGACAAAAAACAGGGTTTTCAGCTATGGTGGATGGCAAACGGTGTCGTGCTAAACCTGCAGATAAATCTATCGAGTTCCTGCGGAACTCGGTAGAATTACAGCTTTCCCTGCATTTCGCTTATGTCTACAAAGCTGCGTTAACTGCTTTTAAAGCCTAAATTCAAACAAGAAAATCTTTCAAAGCCTGAAATGAAACATGAAATTCTTTTAAAGATTAAATTCAAACAAGAAAATGAAAAGAACACAGTGCAAATTTTCATCCCTAAGAGTAGTAGTTCCTGGAACAGTAGTTTCTGAATTTCCTTACTAACGACGCTGTATGGCATGTACTTATTTTGCATAGTTAATATACACTTTTAGACGGTGGGCGGGTTCTAAGGGTTACCAGCCAACCCCACTATTTGCTACAAAATTAGTAACATCAGCTTGGTGATAGATGATGATAACGAAAGCTATCTAGTTACCATGTATCTCTCATCTGGTCAGTGGTTCTAAGTTAAGGAAGGAAATCTTGAATATTCTGTGTCTATAAGTTGACTGATCCTTAAATGAATGGGATGTTTTTTTAGAAATACAAAAGCTAGCTAGCTAGCTATTCGGGAAGTGTTGATTTTACTTATACAGTAATATCGTGTACAGATGCATTATACTCACTGCTTCAGCCAAGGTCTTTTCGTTACATTGCAGATTAAACAGAAGACCTTGTTTAATTTTCACTAAGCTTCTAGAAAAGCTTAGTGAAATCTCACGATTTCCTAATAGGAAATCTTCTGAGATATCGCATCTTACTGGACATAAACAAGTGATGTGGAGCCGATTACCTAATGAATATAGTAATTGTAATCTACTAATAATTTCATTATTCGTAAAAGCTCTGCCGTGGAAAAGCAACTATAACTCAGGAGGATGCTCAAAAATGTTTAATTAATAGTCCTTATTTTGCATAATGTGGGACACAAAGTACAGTAATTAATTGAAATGGTAATGAATCAGATATTATCGAACAGTAGACTTTTGTTGATGACGATTATATCTATTATTCTCCTATGAAGTTTTTCACGGTTTAACTTTATTGAAATAATTTCTTCAAATTTATTCAGAATTCTATTCTGTTTTATGATTTATTGTAACGCACACTAGAAATTGGTAAGCTGGGGATTGTGTGCCTAGATCTATTTCCTTTGTTTCTTTCCGAAATTAAATTTAAAATGAAAAGTAAAAAGATTTAATGACACTTTGTAAAATACGACAGTGTTTCCAGAAATTTAAGTACAGATGAATAAAGTATATTACCTCGCAAGAGGACAACTTTGATATAGACTGTAGAACAGATGGTAAATGAAACCACCTTAATTATTCAGCCCGAAATATTTGGGTAGCACCTCTGTTTCTATACTTAGTCGCTATTTTTAATTCTACAGCTATTTGACCGAGTTCATTGCTGCATTTTAGCATTAGCATTAGCATTAGTACAGGCATTTGATGCAAGAAAGCAAGCTTATGCAGCATCAGCCAAAAAAAAAAAAAAAAAACCCACTTCCACTTCACCCCTCTGTTCGTTCAAAATACCTGTCCAGCTGAGCCTTAAACTTATTTAGGCTATCAACCTCCACCACAAGGGATGGAAGTCTGTTCCACCAACCAACCACCCGCTGGCTAAAGGCAAATTTCCGCACGTCTATCCTACATCTGTCTTTCCTCAATTTGAATTTATGCCCTCTCAGGTGATTATTCTGAGCTAGAGGAAGAATCCCATCAGCATTGAGCATGCTTAAACCATTCAAGGCTTTATACACCTCTATCAGATCACCTCGCTGGTGCCTAGTCTCCAGACACTGTAATTTGCAAAACTTAAGCCTTTCTTCGTAAGAGCACCCCTTTGTTCCATTCACTAATCTTGTTGCCCTTCTCTGTACTCGTTCCAGCAGCTCTACATCCTTCTTGAAATGAGGCCTCCAGACCTGTATACAGTACTCTAGGTGTGGCCTGACCATTGCCTTATACAAGGGAATAATCACCTCCTTATCCCTGCTGGAAAAATTCCTGTATATCATTGACAATACTCCATGAGCTACCCTTGCAGCCCGTCTGCACTGCTCAGAGAACTTCATATCCGCCTGCACAACCACCCCCAAGTCCCTTTCATTCTCTACCACTGTCAGTGTAGTACCACAGAGTTGATACGTTGCTCTGGGGTTGCAGTTTCCCATGTGTAGTACTTTACATTTGTCAATGTTAAACTTCATTTGCCACCTCTCAGCCCATCTGCTCAACCTTTCCAGATCCTGTTGCAGTAGCATAGTGTCAGTAGTGTCCTTGACAACCCTGCCAACCTTTGTATCGTCTGCAAACTTGGACATTAAGCTTGATATACCATCATCAATATCATTTATAAATACAGAAAACAATAATGGACCCAACACTGAGCCCTGAGGGACTCCACTAATAACATTAGTCCACGATGAGCAGTGTCCATTGATTACCACTCTCTGTCTTCTCCCCCTCAACCACCCCTTTATCCATAGCAGCAATTTGCCTCCAATGTCACACTGCTCCAATTTGTGTAGCAGTCTTCCATGTGCAACAGTATCAAAAGCCTTTCTAAGATCCAAGTATATAATATCAAAGCTATTCCCTGCATCCAGTTCTTTTGTGACTGCATCATAGTATCCAATCAAATTGGTCAGGCAAGACTTCCCATTAACAAAACCATGCTGTGTCCGAGCTATAACTGAAGTCTTGTCTAAATGATCCTGCAGTGCTTCTTTAACCAGTGCCTCCATTAATTTTCCTGGAACAGAAGTTAAACTCACAGGTCTATAATTACTTGTGTCAGCCTTTGATCCTCCTTTGTGAATTGGGGTCACATTTGCACATCTCCAGTCTATGGGTACCTCCCCTGAGTCCAAGGAAGCTCTCATAATTATGGCTAAGGGTTTGCTTACTTCCTTTGCTGCCTCCTTTAATATAACTGGATAGATCCCATCCACCCCGGGTGCCTTTCTTGTGTTTATCTTCAACAATTTCTCCTCCACTTTACTCCCAGTTATTTCAAGATTCTGTAGCTTACTGCTAGAGTTGAATACACCTCTGGCATTCCCCTCGCTGAATAACTCCTCATGTGTGAATGTCGATGCAAAATATTCATTTAGTTTGTTAGCTACCTGAGCAGGATCATCAACAGTTGACCCATCAATATCAAGTGGACCAATCTGATTCATCCCCTTCCTTCTAGAGTTTACATAAGTAAAGAACTCTTTGCTGTTTTTCTTTGCATCCCTTGCCAAGGATTTCTCGTAATCTGCCTTCGCCTGCCTAACCTCCTTTGTAACTTGGTTGCATATCAACTTGTATCTATCATAGGCTTCTGTGTCATGTGTTAATTTGTATGTATCCCATGCATTTTTCTTCTCTGCCATATGTCTCATTAGTTCATCTGACATCCACTTAGGCCTAAACCTTGAACAATATTTCTTAGTTGGTATGTAAAGCCTAGTAGCTTCCAAGATAAGTTCTTTGAATGCTTCCCATTTTGAATTTGCTGTTGGTAACATCATCAGTTGGTCCCACTGTAAAGAATTAAATACTGTCTCAGTCCATCGTAGTCACCTTTACGAAAGCAATAACCCTTCCCTTTACCCCTAATGGTAGTTACCTCTTTGAGTAAATCCCACTTCAACACACTGTGATCACTGCCACCTAGTGGTTCATTTATCTGCAGATTCTTAATGCATGAAGAATTACTAGTGATAATCAAATCAAGAGTATTACTCCCTCTAGTTGCCTCCCGAACATGCTGATGTAGAAAACAATCATCCAATAAATCCACAAAAGCCTTGCTAGTGTGTGAGTAAGCAGCCCCCAAATTCCAGTCAATATCTGGGAAATTAAAATCTCCCATTATAAGACTCTCTGATTTACTGGCCCACTCTATTTCCCTGTACAGTTTCTTATTATACTCATCAGAGTCATTAGGCCTATAGCACACTCCTACTCTCAATTTTGATCTCCCAATGTTTATGTCACACCAAACTGACTCGACACTGCACTGTCCAGCGATCGATGTCGACTGGCTTCACTTCCTTGGTTTTTATGTGTTTCTTAACTAATAGCATAACCCCTCCCCCCCCTTCCTATCCTGTCTATATTTTCCTTTGTGCGTGTATGTGTATGTCATATAATGGAGTCATATAAGCTAGTCAAACAAAAGTGCATTGCTTTCTCATATAAAACATTGAACAATGTTGTTCAATGTGCAAAGGACACCTCATCTAAACGTGACTGAAATATTCTATCGTTATAAATAAGAAACTTAACCATTCATTTTGCAATGAGGTAGCTTTTCATTTGACCACCACTCCGATATGTGTAATAACATAATATCTTTTAATAATAGCATAATACTGCATATTTAGTATTTCTTTTGAACAGGACATACACACAAAGATTTAAACAAAGGCATGGAGATTTGAGTGGCAACATTGAATACTCGTTATCTGATGTGAAGAAAATAACGGTGTACATTATTGAGCAGAAAGTATTTATTATTAAGGGATACTACAGAAGTGGGAATTAAATTGTTTCTGTTTAAAGAAGATACCGACACCATACGGCTTGTGTGATAAACCAACGAACTAAACAGTGTTGAGGTTAGTGGATCACTCTGAGAGAGCAGGCAATGTTTTAGACGAAAGGAAAGGTTGTGAAGGCCGACCATCATTAAGAACGCCAGAGAAGTTTGATGGAGTTCGGGAAATCTTACTGTTAAGCTTAAGAAAAAGTTTTCGTTAAACTTTTACAACTAATTAAGATGTCTTACCTCACAGAAAGGAAGATTTATCGAAGTGACGTGTCTGCATATCCATTCCTTAGTAGCATAGCGGTTATAATCAGCATCCTCCTCACACCGGGTAGAGAAGACGCCGGTTTCAATACTGTCAATGATGCGAGGAACTTTTAGTTGGTCTAAAGCAAGGTTATATAGGTTCCTCCCCGCCCTCAGAAACTCGGTTTTTTTTTTTTTTTTTTGTTTTTTTCGCCAGAGCAGGCAAAACAGAGAACACACGCAATAATATTTGGACATAATGCACATGATGGGATGAGGGTGTTCTCTGATATTTGTTTGTTATTTGGTTTTTAGGAGCATTAGCAACTAAGGCCATATTGCTCCGGGGATATGCGGTGGTCATTCCCTGACCTTTCCGCATCCTCCGTATTTGGTGGTCACGGGCTCGAACCCCGATCCTATCAAGAAGCGTGTGCTACACACTGCTGCTCCTGCCCACTTGACTACGGAGGCGCCTGTTCTCTGATAATTCTAATATTACGGCGTATTTAGTTTTCTGAGAATTCACTGCATTCCTTGAGTGAGAACCTAACGTTAGAAGCAAAAAACAAAGTTTAATTTTCTATCGAAGCGCACTTTCATTTAGACAGATATGGAAATAAACAAAAATCCAAGATTTTCAGCTCTGGAAAATCAACATTATCGTTGACAATCCATTAAACGCACAAAGGGTCACCGTGGTGTTGCCTGCATTTGGCATTTTTGGGCCAATGTTTGTAGACAGAAATATCACAGTTAACCCTAGGCACAAAATTATCCCATTAGGGATAATTTTGTGCCTTTTTGTATGACATTTATGTTATGACAACTGGTTTCAACAGGATGGTGTGAGGTTTGATACTGCAGGAGTTGTCCTAGAGTTCCTGAATGAAGTGTTTGGCAAAAGGGCAGTTTCTTAACCGCCACCCTGGGATATGACAAAGGGCTGGATGGCCTCCAATATCACTCAATTCAAACCAATGCCATTTTTATCTCTTGGGTTATCTCAAAGACAGAGCACTTCAGAAGAATCCAGGAGATGAAATGTTTTCTGTGTCAAAGAAAACGTTGGAGCTGTTTTTCGTAAATTAACACTTCGACTGGGACACAATATTTATAAATGTGGAGGGCACGCTAAACATGGTATGAATTTTTAAATGCTACAAAATATAATTCAATTGTTCATTTCTGTTTTTAAACAATATTTTTAGTTCTTTTATGTTGTTTATGTTCTTATGTTATTTTTTTGTGATGAATAGAAAGGTATGATGAAGAAAAAAATCACCCTATAGTTCTGATAAAAAATTCAGTTCAACGAATTATTTTACAAGTCTATTTATACCTAAAATGTGCCTAAACCATAGCAGATTTACAACGAAAGTAAAACTTTATTGGAAACACGAATGGCGCTGTGTAATCCATATTTTTAATACAGTTAAGGGCACTTTCGTTTGAAGAAGAAAAATATGGAAGTTTGAAATGATACTGTAAAAAAGAATTCATTATCACAACCTTTACCTTTCTCCCCGTTTCGACAGATTGTGCCTTTTTTACCTTATGGGGTGGGAAAAAAGTTAAACATTAAAAGCAAAATTGTCGTATAAATATGTGAAAAGTAACAATAAGTTGTATCTAATGTACCGTATTTGTAAATGTTTGATATTTCTTATAAACAAATCATGCTTTCAAAATGACACTCTGTGAAGAAAATATTTTTACTTTTGTAGAACACACATTTCATTATATTATTCATTATTGATTTTTAAGTCAATATTTAAGTAAAATAAAGAAATTACTTTAATGTATATTAGAAATGGGCTGCAGAACGATTCGTGCATCCCCGAGAAAGTTTGTAACACCGGCTGCTCAGGGACAGGTCATAATCATGGTCTGGTACAGTAGTTCCACAGTATGGCACATTCCCTAAAAATCTTAAGGCTCCATAGCTCAATCTTTAAGAGAAGACCTACTGCCACTGTTAATATGTTCATAAGACGTATTTCAGCCCCTAATCTGTGGGACAGTGTTCACATGAGGGTCCCACACTGTAACCTTTGGGCGACTCCTTCCCTACCCACCAATAGAAATAGGCTGCACATGGCTGACAGATTTCTCCTAGGGCCACAGTACTGAAAAACAGTCGATGTGGACCTTTATAAATTCGCTACCAGTAAGAAATATCGCCGGAAATTCTTAGAACACAGAGCTGTCCTTATGCTCTATTAGAGCAAGCACAAATTCAATAAAATTCCAAATATCGTAACTAAGTGATCCCTGAAAACTTGCTCTTTCTATGTACATCTTCAGCAATAAAGATTTATTTATTTGTTTATTTATATATATATATATGTATATGAAAAATATAAAAACAGATAAAATTATACATAAAACAATGAATACAAAAGTGATAAAATATATAATAAACATACACAAATATACCATAAATATATACGCAGAATAATTTCTGTTTTAATGTATATTTTATTTGTTTTAGTGTATATTTGTTTTACATGTAATTTTATTTTATCGATTTTTATATTTTTAATTTATAATATATGCATTTTATCTCTTTTATTTTATATTTTTGTGGTTTTATTTTCATTTCGTTTTCATTATTAAAATCAATTTATTCTGCTTAGTCAGTTTAGTAAGAATTATACCGTGATATTGGACTTTTAAGGAAGAATTTTTGTTACATTATTAAGCTGACACGTTTCGAAAACATTTTAGAGCCATTTCACCTTGACTAATTGGAGATTTTCTCTTTAACCTTTGGATCTATTCGACGCAAAACTTCAAACTTAAGCAAAATTGCAAGGATTATTTATAGTCAAAGACTCTTAAAAATGACTGTTTTGAACTGAATTCAGATACTCGCTATTTATTTCCTAATGGATAAGAATTTCTCATAATTTATATCAAAAGGAGAGAACTTGAAATCCTTGTGAATGTTTCCTTTTTGCTGTTTGTCTAGTATATTAAGAGAATTGATAATTCACCTTGACAAGACAAAATTATAAACCACTTTCCAAACTGATTTCATGACTTCAATAAAGTAAGCGTTAATTTTGCTAAATTAGAAATCATTTCATCAATATTCCTCTTCTCTTCTCTTGACAAGGCTCGATCGCAGGCTTTTTCCATATTGTTGAAGGATTGTAGTGGTTGCAACCATTCATCATTACATGAAGTAAAAACATTGATGTCACCACTAAGTCCTATAATGGTTTCATTAATAGATGTGTCTAATTATTCCACGCTTTCATAAACTGCGGATTTGCTACTAGTGGACAATTAGTGTTCAGGTTTTTAATCAAAATATGGTCGATGTACGAAAGAACGGAAGAATATATTTACTTCATTACTATATTAAAATATCGGTATTAATTAATATTCATAATTAGTATTTAAAATTTACTATTTTTATCACCTCAAGCGCTAAAAATGTTCAAACATGATTTTGCTGGCCATCAGATGTTGGCTGTCAATTCGGTGGGTGGGTACGTGGTAGGTGATTAGGCAACCTACGCACCCACCGATGTAGGGCCAAAAACCCTGAAACGTATCGCCACTAAACTATGGAATAGGTAAACGTGCCCGTGATTAGGTGTCCTCCTTAGCCTTCGAGGTCTTTGACTTCGCTGCTTTGGTTATTTGAGAAAGATAAATAACAAAAGAGAAAAAGTAGCCATTGTCATTGGGAATTATGCTTAGTTGGGTTGATTTCAGTCGAGCATATTCTACAGCCATGTGCAATGATGCATTCAAAATGACTATAGGTTGAGTTTTTGGTAGTTTTGCGGCTCAGTTAATTTGTCACACTTCGTATAGCTTTAATTGAAAAAAATTCTGCATCCACCTTATGGATTAATAACTTGATGTATTTATTATTATTAACTTTGTTGTTCCTATAAATTTGACACTTACGCAATAAATCAACATCCTTGTGTCCTGTTTTTTAAATCAATTGCATATTCAAGCGAAAGAAAATTGAGCCTAGTAACAGCTGAGAAATCTGTACTAAAGTATCTATTAAGTATTCAAATTGAATTAAAACTTCTTTGTCGGATTGGTTTCCATGAATGCGCCAAGAAACTCTCTAGTTAAGCGTATCAAACAATTGTGTTCCGCAGTTGTGCAGTAAATAATTAATGAACGAAATAACAGTCGAAAAAATTACAAAATATTGAGATTATTATCACTGATATAATCGCAGTTACAAAAATACTGTATTTCGGATTCTTTGCCATTCGAATTCTAGGATTTGAGGGTATATAGATGCAAAGTGAGAGATTGGAGATGTCTCTAATCATTCCACTCTCTAACTTGATCTTACTGTACCTCCCCTCTTGTCTTTTATATCTGTAAATTTTCTTCTATGATCGGTTTGTTTGAGCTATTGAGATGCGGTGGAGGATATACAACCTTCCTCAATGCCACATAATTCTAACATCATGTGAAAAGAGCCAAAAGTTTATTTCTTCTTGTTGAGGTGGGGAAATATCCTTCAACCTCTGAATTAAACCAAAAATTTGCTAAATTTGCTGTTTTCAGAGTAGTACTGGGCTCAGAAAAAATGCATGGTCGTTGTCACCAAATTCGAAGATGAATCTTCGAAACATCCCAAAGTGGCTAAATGGGAATGAGGAAGGGTTTTCTGGCCTGTCCTGAAAAACTTAGAACACGTTTCCCACAAACTACCTTTGTGTTTGCAGTATGTCAAGGAGCGTTATCCTGTTGGAAGGGATAACGATTGACTTTGTAGACATCATTCAGAGCAGACATGTTAAACTGCACCTGTGGACGCATTTCCAAGTCAGCTTTTATCTGGAAACATGATTTGTCATCCCTGCTTTCCACATCCGCTGTCCGTGCAGCATATTCATCGTACAACCTCAGCCATCGAACATTGTTTCTCATGTAAAGATTAATTAATCCAAGTTTCAGAATCTCTCTATGAACTGATTTCATGTGGATCCTGCTACCAATCGACTTGGTGCAGCGGACCATAGTGGACTTCACTGGTGAGTCATGATGTAGTTTTTCAATCAGATTCGCGATGCACTTTCATCCAGAGAGAAGGGAAGAACCACATTTCATCCTGATAACATCGCGGAGAGAGAGAGAGAGAGAGAGAGAGAGAGAGAGAGAGAGAGAGAGAGAGAGAGAGAGAGAGAGAGACTCGTCCAGAGGTGATGTTTTTGTAGTTTAGGCTGATAATTCTGATATCGTGTAAAATGAGTCATAACAGTCAATTTCTTGGAGGCGGAAGATATCCTTCAACCTCTTTTAATGGTCGCATACATCTACACATGTTCCAGCAAGGAACTGTTATAGTAATAAGGTATTGAGTTGAGATTTTTGTTCCTTAGTTTGCTGTTTTGCAGGACTAATTCGTCCCGACATTCTTCTAATGGATAATAGCTTATGTCCTCACAGCGCGCACTACATTCTATCCTGATGTTATCAGGACAGAATGTGTTTCCTCCTTCTCTCCGGATAACGGTGCATCGAGAATTCCATTGGAGACTGCATCTTGACTCATCAATAACACCATGGTCCACACTCTGAAGGGATTAGTTTACAAAACTACTGAACCAATCTCTTCAGAGGCAAAGTAGTCCATATGGACTAGCGAGCCAGATCCTCAGAAACCTGAACAGGAAACCTAAGGTTCTCCAATGGGATCTCAGAGATTCCGAAAATATTTTTACTGATTTGATTGTTTATCTCATTTTAAATGCATACATTACTGTTTTTAATTATATTTAGGTTTAGCAGATTGAAATTAGCTGAAAAGCACATTAATCTAGATAATCCCTTCCCGGGAAGCGTTAAGCAGGAAGGCTGCCAGTCACAGTCCCCCTCCAGAAATCTCACTGAATTCCCTTGCGCAAGAATAGGAATTTCTAATAACCCCCATTACTAAATAAGTCTAGTTCTCAGCATGAGAAGTCGATTTCACGCTTGTATTGCTGCCCACACAGATCGCACACCTTATTAGGGCATGCTTCGACGAATTATCAACACAGCTGTTGGCCACTCATGAATTGCATAATTCATGAGTGGCCAACATTTGCATAATTCTTAAATTTAAAAAAATTGAGAATTATGCAAATCGTAATTTTTCCAATCTTTGTGGATTATTAAGACGCATTAAACCGAATGTCTTACTACATTTTTTCAAAATTAATAAAAGGTTTTTGATGTATTTACATTTCTGCATAACTTCCTTAACCTTTGAGCCAAAGATATAAATATAAGAAGTTTATCTTCTTAAATGCTTTTTTCTTTGTGTGGCTTAATTAGAAACTGAAAAACAGGTAGTTTTACGTCATTACGTTGAGGAGGTCCACACTGAGAAGAAAAGGTTATTCAGTACATTATGCTTTATATGGCTTGCATGAGTCAGACCGACATTGGTTAATTAATGGCCATGCAAACCAAAGCGTCCGTAAAAGCATGTTCCAGGTATAGAAGTTTTGGTTTTTTTTCTTACAGGTAATTCTCGATACATTTTACACATTTGAATGTCTATTTCTTGTAAAATTTAACCTTCCCTTCCAATGATTAATGACCAGACCTTTCCAAATGTCTGTCCACCTGTAGGGAAAGGTAGATGTTATCTGATAAATGACATCTCTCTGAATGACCCAATAACTGCGCTTTGGGGATTCGACAGCTTCGTCAAGAGGATTTCCAATAAGACGCTGAAGGGAGTGAAATAAAGGACAAAGGCAGCAATATGCACCGAAATTTTAACTGTAGAACAATGTCCCTATATAGATATTATTACTCGATTCCACACAATTGCATTCCTGATGCAATTAAAGTAGTATCGCCCTACAGTTACCATATTCAGTACTGAAGCATACAAAGGAGGTTGCTAATTACAGAGACAGACATCATCAAATGTAATCGAATCGAGTTTCTGTTTTAGCCAGGGGTTTTACCGAAAGGAGTACCATAAGAACCTTGGGCTGCCTGTTTCGATAATCTTTTGTCAAGTAAAGGACCCGTCTTTCTGACCTCCGACAGGGGGAATGTCGCCTGCTGAAAAAACAAAACAAAAAAAGTTAATTACAGGAGAGGTGACATTTGTCGAACCCTATCATCAAGAGCAATTGGCTCCGACTTCGTGCTGTAAATATCTTGTTGACAAAGAGGACATTCTTGTCTAGTGTCTTACAATGCAGTTGTCATCATGAGAACGGTCCTCGCGATTTATTCTGCCTTGGTGTCAAGCCCTCACCCATCGATCAGTGCCCCTACCGCAACCTTTGCTCTTTTCTCACGATGCTTTCTTAGACAGAAAATTGTGATGATGACGATACATTCGTAATTCTGCATCTTGAAGATTTCTGATGCAAAATATCTGTTCAGAATACGTCGTCAATTAATTCTTAGGGATTGAGGTAAGTTCGCATTTAAAAGTACTGCCTAGATCTGAAGTTTTCGATTTGTGTTCCGCGGAACCCTGAGGTTTTCCAATGGAATCTCAGAGTTCCCGAAAAGATTTTTATCGAATTTTTATCTCATTTAAGACGCATATGTTACTGTTTTTAATTATATTGGGGTTCCGCAGATCGAAATTAGCTGAAAAGCACACTGGTCTAGATAATCCCTTCCAGTTAAATAACTTAAGTTATGTTCCAGAGTTCACTTTTCTAACCTTCAACCTTATTTGCGCTTCCTAAGAAACTTAAATTAATTACTTCCATCTTGAGTTAAAAGATAAATAAGTTTACCTTTAATCAGGCCAAAGTTGAAATGAAGCGTCGGGCATCGAATAAATTAACAGGATCTTCTGACTTTTCGCGTGTGATTACACATGAAATAAAATTTTCCTCCAGGCATGTTTTTAAGCCAAACTGCGAGAAAGCCGTTTTATTTGTCTCACAACTGCAATCATCACTGTTAGTCTCAAAACAGAGAAAATGTAATTTCTAGTTATTTTCTTTTTTTAAAAAAAAGAAGGCACAGGAGTTTTATGAAAAGTTGTCTTAATGAGACTGAGAGATTCTGGGCCCATATCGCTTGACTCACTTTTTGAGTTCGAAAAGGTTCTTTAAAATAAATATTTCTCTTAAGTTCCCGAGCTCTTCGGTTAAACACATTAGAGAATCTGCATTTCTTTTAGCACGAAATAGGAAGACGAGCACAGTGGTCGCTGACCTCCGACAATCGCTGTGAACTATAAAATTTGAAGCAAATCACCGAAGAACATCTAAATGGCTGTGGAAAGGATTCAATGCCTTGATATGGACTCTTGTAACGCATAATTTGTCGGCAAACTACAAAGCCTAATGACTTTCAGAATAGACAGACGGTCTGTTCTGGCCCATGTAATGTCTTTGTGTTAGTGTGTGCACGCAATCGGGCGAAACATTACCTGCATTACCTGTATGGACCTTGGTGTGCTTTCTTGTCTTTTCCGTGGTAACAATAGCACTTCGCTGACACTATGGAAACAGTTTCGCGTGTGACCTTAAAGCCACTTTCGTTGTTCTGCATACCCTGAAGGTCAATGAAAGCGGTGGACATAATAACTAAGATGCAGACGGAAACTGTCTGGCTTGAAGGAAACCACTAAATCTTTTAAATAGGCGGGTTATTGAAGGTAGTTACACATGTGCTTCCAAATGTCATCACTTTACGGATAAACAAAAAGTCCTCCTTGAATTTAATTTGTCCAGTTTATCCGTTTAGCAATTTCCGATGCACGAGACCAGCACAAATCATCGCCATTCTGTCATACCAAACCAGTTGATCGATGTCTTTTCAAAAATTTCTGTGCCTCCCTCTAATTTGTACCGTACACTTCTCAAACATTCTTAAACATTGAGGTACAAGTTCATATTTCTCACCTCTTTCGCCTTCATTTTTAGCTAATCTCAAGGCAGCAAATATTTTGAATGTTTTAATTTGTTCTTCTGTGCTCCTTTTAAATCATTAAAAACTTTTATCGAAACCAACAAATCATTTGCATCCTAAATTATTTAGGATGTTGTTTTTGTTTTGTTTTTTTTATAACTGATACTTTGCTTTTATCTTTTCTATACTGCACTGTAGTTTAGCGTAAAATGAGCAGAATATTCAACAATTCTAATTTCTTGTCAAAAAGCTAAAAAGTCCCCAAAAACTACCTTGTCATGGTTGTCTTTCGAATATGCATTTTCAATATCTCCATCCGATATAATTATAATATATTGGAATGAAATTCTTTAATTATTGAAATCTATGTGATTCAGGTTAAACGATGAATTACTACATTTATATAAAAAAAACTACAAGATTTTTCAGACTGTCAAATTCAAAAGTCCAAATTCATTCGAATTCAAAAATTCGTGTTCAAATTCGAGTTCAAATATCCATATTCATTGAAATTCAAATATCTATATACATTCAGCCTATTCAGTTTAGTAGAGTATATATGAAGAACGGCTTAAGTGGCGTATGATATATTAAGTGACGTGGCGTATAATATATTAAGTGACGTATGATATGTTAAGTGACGTGACGTGTGGTATATTAAGTGACGTGACGTGTGGTATATTAAGTGACGTGACGTGTCGAGTATGATATATTAACTTTATTGTATTGCTAGTTTCGTTGCAGTAGTAATATATACGCTAAGACTATAACGTAATGTATAGTATCTTATGTTAGACTACACGTATTAATATTGGCGAAGGGTAGTGAATAACTGATAGACACACCCAGTTAAATCTATGGAGTACACACATATATGTACACACACAAAATAAATAAATGCCCTGTTTGTATTCCCGGACGACCACACAGTCAGATGAATTAGAGAAAATACAAGAAACAGCACCGTATTCAGTAGTCACTGGCTTTCCTTTGATTGGATTTGCAGATGCCTCGCGCCAATCCATATAGCCTCGACAATTTGTGCATTTATTTATTTTACAGAATTAGTCTGATCATCGTTAAAACCACATTCAATCAAAGTTTTTTTTTAATCTCCAAGAAAGATTGATTCACTAATGAGAAATATTAAGTTTTATACGTTTGAAAATATTATGCAAGCCATCAGCATTGTTTATTGGTTCCTGTCTGCAGCAAGAAAACACGATTCTCATCACAATGGATTCACAAGAGTGGTCAGAGGAGAGATTTGGGTAATCGACTGTTTCGGTAACACTGCCAATTCATATTGCACTCTTGAGTCATAATTTATCCTATACTTCGTCTGCACAAATGGGTGTTCACAGGCCGATTTGCATGTTGTTCAAGCTGAAAAAGCCGGAGTAATTCACGGGAAAACCCCATTCACTGGAAGCCAGACTGAGGAAGTACGCCACAGTCGCATTCATGCTTCTAGTAACACTAATAATGTCAAGGGATTTCCTGTTAAAGTTGGTCTTTTGTCGCAGAGGAGATTTGTATTAGTTGCCAAACAAAAGCCATTATAGATCGAAATCCATTTAGCATAACAATTATTTAGAAATCTCCTATAATTAAAAAGAAGGTATCTTCTTCTTTTTGTTATATATCTGGTCTAAAGAGGCAGTATGTTATCAAAATTACTATGAATCATTAAAATAAGTAATTTTGAATTCCTCCATTGCTTTTTTTTGTTCAAATCTTATCTTTAAAAATAGCTTTAGTATGTCGCCTTTGATATATACATGAATGGAATTTTGAAATAATTGCGACAGTTTTAGTAATAAATTATGACTAAAACTGTTGCAAGTATTTTAAATTTTACGAACTCTAGTATTTATTTACTTAAATTTTTGCTTATTTGTTGCAATTGTTGTTATTTCATAAAATATATGTTTATTATTAAAATATAGTTGTGGTAAGCTTACTTTTTTTCCCCAATAATTGTCCAGAATATTACGATTTCTACCCAAATCATTACATCATTAATATTTCATTAAAAAATGCTCCAATTTTTGCAGCCGCTGTAGCTGAGTGATCAAGCCCGAAGGTATAGCAGTATACATACCTTTGAGTTAATATGGTTTAAGCCAGCGTGACTGGTAAATACGATGATGTACTCGTATTCTCTCTACACTGTGAACTCCACGAATCTTATGTGGTCGAAGTGGTCCACAATTCTTCGGAGTACAAACAGAAAATTTATTTTATTATTTATCTATGAATAAATTAAATTTTTCTGTTTATACTCCGGCACGACAACCAAGTCAGTAGAGTTTACAATAAATCGTCAATACAAATATTTATCGTATTTAGTAGTCACGGGCTTGAACCCCGGTCCACTCAAGGAACGCGTGCTATGCACTCTCGCTCCTGACCACTGGGCTACGTCAGGCCTTAGCTTATACAAAATCGTTTTGTGTTATAATGCGATAACTGATGATACTCGTATAATTGATGAATGATATTTGAATGCATGACTATTTTTATCTGGAAGGTTTTATATAAACAGCAGCTACATAAAGTGCAGCTATTTTTTAAGAAATATTTTTCCCTTATATATTTGAACTGTAATTAGTATTAGTAGGGCCAAATGATGAAGGAAGCATACATGCTGCATTAGCAAAACAATAGGTATAATAATAATATAAAATAAAATAAAATAACAAAATAGAATATTCATACTACACCCATTCCCATAAGGTAACCGTCCAATTCTGCTTGGAACTTAGCCAGACCCACTACATCTACCATTTTGGGGCCAGCTATTCAGACAATCCTCTGTCCATAAGAGAACTTCATAAGATTCAGTCTTCTGTTATTCCCTGAGATTTTATATTCGTATCCCCTTGATCCTCTCTCACGTACGAAAACCTTCCTCGCACATTTTACCCAACCCCTTGAGTGCTTTATACACCTTAATCATATCTTCCCTTAGATGTCCAGTTGTCAAACTTTACAGTGCACACTCCTAAGCCGTTCTTCACATCTGCATCATCACCTATCTGGTCGCCATTGTTTGAGCCTCTCCAGAATATCTGTCTTTTTTTTTTCAGGTGTGGTCTCCACACGTCAATACAGTACTCCAAATTCGGTCTGACTATTATCTTGTATTGAAGGATAATGACGTCCTTCTCTCTACTAACAAAGGTCCCACACACGCACATGCAAATCTTAAATGAGTGTTAATTGTACTAAGTAACTGACAATTTTGTATAAATATTTTATATCTTTTGTATTTCTATCATAATAGAAGGGGCCAGAGAGTGTATTAAACCATTGAGGTTAATTATGAAGGCATCATTTGACTCGGGGAAGATTCTTTTGGATTAGAGAAGTGAACGGCTGCTCTAGGAGAGAATTCGGTAACTACCAACCGGTAGTCTGACTTCGGTGGCAGGAAAATCTTGGAAGCAATTATTAAGAATGCAATCAAAGGATATTTAGATAGAAATGGCATTCTGAAAGACACACCACATAGTCTTCTTAAGGAAAAATCACATTTGACTAACCTGGTAAGCTATTTTGACAGTTATGAGATGGATGTAGAGAACAAATTTGGCAAAATATTTATATGGATTTCAGCAAGGCATTTGACCCAATACATCTTGAGAGGCTACTGTATAAGTCAGAACATGTTAAGATCACTGGAAAGACACAGATGGATCGCAGGGTGTCTGTAGAGCAGAAGGCAGAGGGTTGTGGTTAATGGATATTTTTCAGATTGGTGTGACACCAGAAGTGGTGTCCCCTCCAAGGATTGTTTCTGTTGTTTCTCATTTTCATAAACGACATCAACGAAGGGATAGAGGGTGTGATATCAAAATTTGCAGGCGATGCAAAGATTGGGAGAGTTGTTAATGATCAGTGCCAAGCAGCGCTCGGCCAAGCTCCTTCAGGATGATTTGAACAGGTTTCAAGAATGATCAGAAAAGTGGCAGCAATGTTTTAATGCAACAAAATGCAAGGTCTTAAACCTGGGAAATAGCAACCCCAAAATAACTTATACATTTGGTGGGGTTGAACTAAAAACAGTAGAGGAAGAAAGGGATCTGGGAGTTACGATAGGAACAGATATGAAATTTTCTGAGCAGCGTAAACAGAGGACCAGGGAAGCCCATGGTGTCCAATGGATGATTTATCAAACAATATCCTGTACAGATAGGGAGACCATGATTCCACTGTATAAGGCAATTGTAAGACCACATTTCGAATACTGTGTCCAAGTATAGGGACCTCATTTGGAAAAAGACATTAAGCAAAGAAAGGCAAGTCGCATGGTGAGATCGGCATCGATTATATGGGCTACAGAGCTTGGCGAACAGGCACCTTAGAGGGGGACCTCATTGTTTATAAGGCTCTGAGAGGGGGTTAGTAAAATGAATGAAGGTAGAATTTTCTCACTGTTATTCAGTTACCTAGTGAGGAGGGAAGCACATAATTTGTATTTTCTTATTTACTTTTTTTTTTTCGGCCAGCACAGCAAAAGCCTGTTACTTCCCTGCACTATATGGCAAATAGTTATGCAAATTTAATACTTCGCATTTCATTTTTATTTACTGGTTTTGGGAGGTCCTTTTTGTGTTTATGTGTATATGAGAAATAATAGCGTATAACTGGAAATATTTGTCAAATTTTATGTCTATATGTCTCGTCATACCGTAAGCCCGATATAATTTTAACTTTCAGTTACAAATAATTCGCAATTTTTGTTTATTATTAGTGCATTTTGTGGATAGCTGCTGTTCGGATCTATTACTTTCTCTCTAGTTTTCAGCTTAATTATGTTATTTCGAAACATTTCCCGTTCGTTTCTCAGTCTTTAACGACGTTCAACAGAAAATTTTATTAGATTAGGTTATACTTCGTAAGAAAGTATCGAGACTTCAGATGTATTACTTTATTTGCAAGGCAAAGGCCTTTTTCCTATTCCACTTAATTTCCCTCAAGTTTAACTCATGATTTCACTCAAAGGGAACAATCAGTATTCTAAAAACTAAGTAACTTCGTTATGTCTTCATTAGTTTCTCGCACGGTTTAATGCGATATTCTCTTAATGACATCTTGAATCACTGAAGGTAAGTCAAGTGAATATGAAGGACGGACAAAAAATGTCTGGTTCCACTTCGAACAACGAAACTATACCAACTATAGAGCTTTTATAACGTACTAACATAATATAAATTACAAGCGCTGTTTTACTGCAGGTTGTATCGAATAATAAAACTTGAGGGTATAAAAAATACGGTTTTCTTCATCTTCGTTACATCCTGAATTTCACAGGCAGTTGTTTTGTTTGTTGTGTCTGAAATCTTTCTGTACACGTTTTCCAGCTGCTGCTCGTATGAACGAGCTCGTGTTTCGTCGACATGAACTTATTAAAGCCTTCTCGACTGGCCCTCCATGACCAGAATTGCCTTGAAAGTAATCGAAACTGAATATGTGGTCACGTTCAATGTGACCGACCAAATATAATTTTGCAGAATCCTTCCTTCTTACAGGCACGGTCATCTAGTATTAATAAATACGTATTTTTCTTTCAAATAGCTAGTACGTAGTGTGCAATTAACAAATACTTCTGTTATCTTGAAGAATAATACACTTATTCATAAGACATAGGCTTACTTTTACATTAATGGCAAAATGAAAAACTTGTAAGCCTGTCACTCTTCGGGTAGCTTTGTGAGGGCAAAGTTAATACGCATATTACACTCTAAAATACCAAAATTATTCGGTATGCCATTGTCAGCATTAACAGAATTGACAACCTCATAGATTGGAGGAATTTAAGACCTTTTTGACTGGGTGTAGTTAGCCGATCTCAGGCAGAAGTAGGTGTTTCCGATAGTTACTCGGGGTTATTCAGCCCACACAACATGAAAATCGGCCTGTGAACACACACACTTGTCCAAGCTTAATATATCGTATAGGCTGATGTACCGTAGGCAGAATCGCATTATGGGCTGAGTAGCCGAGGAACCAAAAATACTCAAGAACGTAATTCACGCAATGTTTATTAAATTACATCCTAAATTTCGTTCCTTAAAACATTTTGATAACATTCTCCATTGCTTACATAGTAAGAATTGACAGTGGAAAAGTATATCAATACAAAGAATTGAATTATTATGTTAACGGCCCGCAAAATGCATCTTACATCCGATTTCTATGTTGTGTGGGCTGAAGAACTAGGAATAACTCAGGAGAGCGGGGGGCGGGAGAATTGGCCCGGTTAGGTACAGTCCCGATTTAAGAGGACATTAGAAATTCCTCCAACCGTCGATGAACTACTCTTTCCAACCGGATGATAAGGGCGAGACCACTTACCGCCACGGAAAACCAGTACTGTATATCATTATCTCAAATTTATGAATTGACTGTGGGAAAGTGTTAGCCTTAATAAAGGCAAATTAATGCGGGGAAAACAAGCTTTCAGCATCAGCCTTTAAAACAATAATAATAACAAGCTACCTGGTTTCACCCAACCTCATCCTAAATTTACATAAAACATCTAGGTCTATTCTATAAATTTAGGCCACAAGTTGTTACAACAATTAATAATCTTTGGACTTAAAGAAAATGTTCTTATATCCATTCTGCAACTATCTTTAATTTAAGTGAATTTCCTCTAGTCTGTGCCACCTGCAAAATATATCCCCATTTAATCAAACATGGGTGCGTGTATTAAGCGCAAAGCAACTAAGGTTATGAAGTGTCAATATACAGTGTCTGTAACTGTGTCTATTCTTCAGTCGGTTTGTTGTTTGCTGGATAAAAAATCCGAGTTTTGGGAGAAAACTCGCGAGACCCTCACGTCAGAAAGAATAACTCAGTCACGTTGTGATAAATGTGCCCATAAAATTTTCTTGAGTCATTGACGGGATTAGAACTCAGGTCTTTTTCTGTCTAATGTGGGAGGGCGGTGATTATATTTACTGTGTTACCCGCTAGGGCATTCATTCAGCTTTTTCAAAGCCTTAAACATCCCAAATGATATGGATCTACAGAATTGAATACAGAGAGTTCAGATTGAGAGTTAAATTCCTAAGACTTCTCTAAGAATAACCTACAAACAACTGCTAAAGTATGCTATATTTTCGCTTTTGGGAAGTCTGAAAGATTCGGAAATTTCCCCATAATACTTGCAATGTCATCCACTGTAATACAGTTGCAACACCTCTGCCATCCACTTAGAAAGGTTCAGTAACTATCATTTTACTAGGGGCTATGTTAGCCGGCCTAAGGCGGGAGCGTATAGTTTTTCTCCCGGATTTATTCCAAGGTCTCCAATCCGACCATTAACGCACGCAATTATGGACAGATTATAGAAATAGCCACCTTCGAAAGGGTGTGTTGGATGATTGGGGAGGGGAGGACTGAACTCAAAGCTCCTACCTCCAGTCAAATATCTAATACGAAAAAATAAATACGCATACTGTAGCTTAGAGTACTTTAATCTCACCTCCTTCTAAAAGTACGAAGCACGCAGAGAAATAACAACAGTGCTTCATTTATTTAGTCCATTAAAAGCGCACAATATATTTTTTTAAAAAATGAACAAAGCATTTATTAACTCAGTTGAGTCTATTGAACTATATCTCCCTAAGCGTCAGTTATAGTCTCATAAGTTAAAGCTAATGGTTGGCACAGATCATTGTTTATATGGTTAGTATCCGGATGTTTAGACACTAACCAATTATTTAAAAAAAAGCTTTGTTGCTTGTGTGTAAATGCGACTATTTCGACACATCCCCCTTCTGAAAAGAAGAAAAACTGTAATTCTCTTTAGGGTATCGAATGTCCCTTGTGACACCGATATACTAATTATAACGTTAATTACATTCACTTCGATAGTGTGCACCTTAATATCTATCATTGGTTCTCCGTTCTTTGAAGAGAAAAACGTTAATGGTTAACTCTATTAAAAACGCGTTATTAAGGGACATTATGGTCTGCAACGACCGTCTTCTCAGTTCCGTGTTCATGCCTCTTTTTTCTAGTTACATGTCATTTTATGCAAATTACTTCCTTCTTTTAACGCCAGTCAAGTTTTCTCTCCCGGATGCCCGTTGGCTCATATTACAAGATGCGTATCGCGCTCAGATTTGGGTAGGGCTAAACAGGTAGACTTGCGCTGGCTCTGTGGCACAGCTCCACTTCAACATTATGTGTATAAAGCCAGGAGAAACCTTTACAGTGCCTGAATTTCAAATTCCTCTTAATCTGGTGCATAACGAATACTGCTTCTCAAAATACATCATTGTCAGCATCTCATTCACTGATAGGTTTTCAATGTTGTCATAGTAAAATATGACAAATTGGGCATTTACCACCCATTATCAATTCTAATATTCTAGTTTCTGCATTTCAGAAAATGTGGATATTACACCTGTACATGTCATTAACACCGTAAGTGGATGGATGGATGGGTGGATGGACTGAGTTATGCTTCCATGAAGCAATCGGCGATTTATTTTTCTTAGTTTTTGTTGTTGTAGGGTTTTAGGAGCATCAGCGACTAAGGCCGTATTGCTCCGTGTATTCTAACTATAAATTGTGGTCGATTTTCTCTTTGCTGGACTACAAACCCGAGTTTCCAGAATTTTTCTTAGACATCTTGTTTTTAAATTTATTTTAATTGATGATTTCAAACAAAATTATACACTTTCAAGATATGCTTCAACTAACTGACTGCAGACTAATCTTCTTTCTTGGTTCACCTTTGCTGCTTTGTTAACTACAAATAATGAGCGGAAGTGAGAAATTACCAAAAAAAATTCCTAACTAAAGCAAGTTTAGTTGCGATTCTTGGTTGAAATCATAAAAAAAAGAACTCACTCTGATCTTTACTTATTAATAGAGCACGATAATGAAAATAAAGATTCCAGACAGACTACTAATTTTCTTATAGAGAGAGAGAAGTTGTTGTTGTAGGATTTTAGGTGCTTCAGCAACTTAGGCCATATTGCGCCTTACAGATATATTATAACGGTATATAATATATTTGTAAACTGCGTGTGTTCTGTGGTCAATTTGCTATTTGCTAGAAGGAAAACCACGCTACCTTCGCCTGAGATTGACTAACTCAACCACGTCGTGAAAAAGATCCATAAAATTTTGTCGCGTCATTGACAGGATTCAAACTGAAATGTTTTCCACCCGGCGTGGGGAAGTTGTGGTTATACCAAATGTGCTACCCTCGAGGGCAGAGAGAGAAAGAAGTGTGGTAAGCGCTATCTTAGCTAATCACTCTAATAAAAAATCTTTATCCATACCAACTGAAAGTGTTAATCAGTCTAGAAAGAGTAACAGAAGGCTGGATTTCCTTGAAGTTTACTTTTGGGCAGTGGGTTGAATTTTCTCGCGAAAGAATGATCATTCGAAAGAATTGCCTGCCACAGTGGTCGACGTTGATGATTTGGTAAAGTTCAAAGCGGAATTGCATAGTAACTTTTTTAATAATGCGGAAGGTATCAATCAAAGATTTGTTTCTTACTCAAATATGCTCAAAACATACAATTGAAAAACTCTTAATGGTGAAACCTTTTCGATATTTGCGTGGAGAGTTACTGAAAAGAAAAAAAATCAGTTGTAGATGTTTATCGCCTTTTATAGAGAACAATTGACTTTGCATACTTGAACTTTATTTCGAGAAAATACCTTGCATTAACCATATAAATTCTTATTAACAGAAGAACAAAAGGTGATTTTTTACTCTTTCTGAAATATTTCATTTTGGAAAATCAGATTAAGAAAATTATAACGAATATAAGTGAAAAACGAAACCTTGTCTAATAAAATGTTGTCCCTGATTGGAATAGAAAATACGCTTTCTTTTGAATCTTATCTTCTTATAAAATTTCGTACAATTTTATTATTCTTAGATGTTCTGAATGGGACGAAACCGTTCGGCAAAGTTCATTGTTCTATCAACTTTGCTATAAAGCTGACTTTCATATGGGTTCTGCATCTTTTGAATTCGCTTGTAAGAACTTTATGTCTCTATCACTAAAAAAGAACTAAGCAGGGCTGTCGTCACGTACGTTGTCTATACATCAGTATCGAAACTAAACTACAACAGCACGTAGAACCAGATAGAGGATCCATCCGCAGACCATCAGAATTTAGAATTTTCAATTTTTATTAAAATAATCTTAAGTTACTATTATATAAGAATTGTTTACTAGTATTGAGCAGATACCGATTATAGAGATATGTTTGTTATAAAAATAAATAAAAGTAGTTTAAAAAAATAATCGGTTTGTTGATCTTTGATCAATTAACCTGTGGTCCGCGACCACCTGCTCACGGACCACGGGTTAAGAACTATTGATGTAGATAACTTCGTCTCTTCTGAAGGAATGTAAACTTCCATAATTTGTGCTTGTATTCATGAAAATAATAGAAAGAAAATTATAGACAAATTTATACAACCCTAAATTGTCTCCTCTCCCTTCCCACTCCCTGAGTCTTCCTGTGGAGCTTCCCTCACCCCTCCTTCTCGGTGGGATCAGATGCCTATAGTCATACGCTATTTTGTTGTTCCTCTAGACTCGAAAGCCAAGTCAACAGCCCAGCCACTACTACCTGTGAAGTAGTGGACTAAACAGGTGTGGAAAATAGCTGTCCAGACATTTCTTTCAGATCAAATGTGCGTGTTTATGTTGTGTGTGAAAGAAAGAGAGAGCAAACAATCGTAACCTACGCATAGGTCGTTTTGTATGAAGGCGAAAATTATATTTTGTTGCGAAGCCATCCACTTTCGTTCCAGTGATTAGCAAATGTCGTCTTATAATCCTTATTGGAGTGGTTTTTGTTCAAGGTTAAGCACGGGGGTTACGTAATTACCTCGCTGCTCCTCTTTTTTCAGATGAAATGAGAATTTCATTTCGCTCGTGTTGTAAATCACTTTCTTTTGGGGATTTTCATAAATTATACACTGTCCAGGACCTCGGGCTAATTGTCTATTAGTTTACTTTGCTGTTCCACGAGTGTCTGTACTTGTAGTGGCTCTGTTTCTCAGATTCTCTAAATATTTCACAAACGCAAACAAAGTTACAAATTTACCACGACATCCCAAGGAACGGCCGATATCAGCCCGAGGTGTGTGTCTCGCTATGCAATTTCCGCGTGTTTTCAGCATAGGGCGTCGTTGGCAGATCCTAAGGTCTAGTAAAACGTGGTCCTCTGGACGAAACCTAGGGCTCTCCGACGAGCGGGTGTGTTACCCCATTGACGATCATGTTCAAGCTTGTTATTAAGGTGTCTCGATGGCAGATAGGACTGATGGCAATCAATCACCAGGATCTGTATGTCATTAGTTAAGTATTCTGTGATGACCACCTTCCATTCCAACTGTCCGTACGCCGTCTCTCTAAGTAAGAGGCCAACTGTTTAAGGTTTCTCCCGGGGCAGCGGGCATAACATGTTGGACGTAATTTCTGTGGGGAAATTAGAGGGCTAAACTGTGCCTTCAGTGGTTGCAGCCCTAGTTACACACCTGGCGACATCTACTCGAGCCTCGGGGTGATGCACCATGTACTTTTGCATGTACTGCATAGTAATTTGCCGTCTATTCCAGTGGGCTATTACCATGTGCGTGCTGTTAGTGGGGTATCTGCGGGAAAAAAAAAGAGGAAAAAAAAAGAAAAACTGAACGGAAGAGACAATCAAAACGAAGCATTCAGGAGTTGCCGATCGCTTATTGCAATCACTATTATACTGCATGTGAATGTGGTAATCCCTTGTCTGGATTAGGGATATTCTTAGAAAGAATTCAAATGCTTCGCAATGACTGTTATTGGTTAATGACGGGTGGATCCGTCTTTCGTCAGTCCGTGAGGTCTTACCGTTGGTGGGAGTGATAGTGGTGGGTGGGAAAACGGTAGCAGTGGACCGTCCACAACTGTTATTAAGTCGTACTTGAAAGCGTTGAGGGTAGGCTGTCTTTGGAAAGAGAGAGGGAGGGAAGAAGACGAAAGTCTCCAACTCTTAAAAAAGAACGACTGAAGTGATTTTCTCTTTCTTTGTGCTAATTCATTTCTCTTTCTTTGTGCTAATGTAGTCCAATAGAAATAAGGGGAATAAAAACAATATATAGAATGGTCTCTTTTTCCCATAAATGGAAAAAAAATCGTCAGAATTAAAACTCTATATTTATGTAGAGTTGTTTTTGGAATTGTTAATCGAAAAGGCTCTATTATAGTAAAGTGGGTTTGGAAATTCCACACACACCATATTCCCTAATAACTGAGTAGATAACGAAGAATATATTTTTCCTCAATTGAACTATTTATGGCATTGAACTGACTTCATTTCTTGTTTTGTGTAATATTCAACGAAAATATGAACTCTTCTAGCCACATCATCAAAACCCCATAAATATGACTCCATGTATATGCAGCCCTTTTTGTAGTTTTTGGACGGTATGTGATTAGCGATCTGAAATCTCATCGATAATTCCCCCCCCCACACACAAAAACAAATCAACAAAGTACCCTAGCATAACGCCCCCATCTTACTCACAATTTATTTCAAAATTAGATTAGTGAAAATTTTAATATCTCTCATTTTTCCCTTAAAACTTTCTCTTAGGGAAGACGCAACCCCACACAATGAGAACTGCTGCCCTGTAATAAAATAGGAATTTCTTACGTAAATCTAAGACAAAATTGAATGTTATTATCGAGCTGTATTGTGTGTTCATAAAATTCTATTTGATTTTAAGTAAATGGCTGTAATTTCGATGGTTTCTTTGAAAACAGTTTTTCTTTGAACGACTTGACTTAACCCAACGTACCGCCGGATATGATTAAAAGTACTGCCTTGAGATCATTTAATTTGGTAATAAATGTTTTGAAAAATCGAACACATCCAGAGATATTTGAGTGTTTGTGTGTGTCATAAATGTCAAAAGTTAGTACGATTATTACACATTTAGTACATTTCTACAACACATAAGGTATAAGATATGTTAGTGTCTAACGGCTCCTGGGATTTCCCCCATCTCCGCGGGTGTACATTGTATCGGGGCCAGAGATTTGAAGTGTGTGGGGGTCATGTGCTGTATATTGTGTTGTGCCCTTGTTCCTCCGGTCTATTAGCCGCCGAGCCCCTAGTGGGACCCGACGTTACCACACCATGCCACGGGGAGGCTGACCGGGTGTACCACTGTAGCTAGAGTACTCTGGCGGGTCCTGCCACCTACTTTCCTGGGATTTCAGTGGCTAGGACCAGATTTGAGAATGAGATGATCGCTGTTTCTTGAGCAACGGTTGTAATTTAACAGAGCGTAGGGTTGTTCGCTGATAACTTGTTCTAGGGCCAAATAGGTCGGGCAGTAATTTTGATGTTTTTAGATTTAGACCTGTGGGGAATGCGTGTGTGTGTATATATAAATATATGTATATACACACACACGCACACAAATATATATATATATATAAACTAAATAAAAAAAAACGTGCAAGAGAAAAGTTAGGGAGGAAGGCAGAAGACTGGAGGGTAGGAAACAGAAGAAAGAGGCCAATAGGGAAGATGGCCCCTGATGACAGTGTGGCATGCCCAGTGCCTCACCAGAGAGAGGAGTGGGGTGGCGGGTGGACGAAAACCACCACCCCACAAAAAAAAAAAAAAAAAAAAATCATTCTGTAAGAGAAAAATAGGGGGGGGGAGTAAAAGAACGGATGGCAGGAAACAGAAGAAAGAAGCCGAAAAAAAAAAAAAAAAAAATGAGAGAGAGATATACTCCGCAAGTTCAGGGTAGGTACAGCTAGCACGGCCAGTCAGTTGGAGCCGACAACTTGCTGGAAATCCAGCAGTGTGAGTGCTGCTATGGTGGATGGGTCAAGTTCAGTAAGGTCTAGTTCAGGTGCCGTCACTGGGACTCCATTTGGTGAGTCTGTGTCGCATCCAGACTGAAGGCTGGTCCAGTAGTCCATCAGAACGAACAGTGGGGGTGGTCAAAACCGGGAGTCCAAGATTGATGGTCAAGTCCAGGGATCGATGCTAGGCCTCTTCTTGATGAGATGTGTCACATCTGGTCGAGAGAAGTTTGTCCAGAAATCAATGATGAGGAATTTGGCAAGGTATGTGCGGACCCTGTCTTTTATTGCACTGCTGGTCAAGTCTTGTGCAAGTTGGTCCAAGGCGTTAGCATCCATGGCTCAATGATGCGTAGCAACAATTGGCAGTCATGGTTGTTATGACCTATTGATTCGGATACTAAGGTGGTGGTAGCGCTTTCTGCCTGGTAAATAAGTCCATTGCAAATTGAGTCAGAGCTCGGTAAGTTTCTTCATTCTGTAGGGTGAGATGTTCTTGATTTTGGTAGTTGAAGCGTAGTTTTGTTATTAGGATCCTCCTGAAGTCCTCGTAGATTTCACAGCTGTGGGCAAGGTGCTCCCACGTCTGATCCTCTCCACAGTGGCAGCGGGGTGAGTCTGAAATTCTGAAGTCATGTAGTTTTTTCTGGAAGGAGCCATGTCCAGTGAGGAGGTAGGTAGCATAGAGTCCTAGTGAAAACCAGACAGGTGTGAGGGGGTAGGAGGCCCTGACATCAGGGAGGAATCTTTTGGTGACAGCGCCTTTAGTTGATGTCTGCCATCTTTCTTGCCAGGTGTCTGTTAGATGTTCATTAAGTCTCTTCTTTTCAGCGTTTCTATTATTTGCTGGGTCAGTGGTGAAACCTGCACAAGTAACTGCTCTTCCTTTGGCTATTTGGTCTGTGATCGATTTGTCTGTGGTATTTGTGATCCAAATGGATCGCTGGAGTCCATATATATTACTGAAAATAGTAATTAAAGCGATTTCTTAAAGATTATTATTCTGATAAAGTACCTAGTTTTTGCAAGGGAGGTATTTGCCATTACTTCTACCGATGCTGTTATACACGCTAAACTATTGATGCAGAAGGGCCTGTTATTTTGGCTGTTAATGTCCCTAAAACTTCCATTTCAATTTCCTAAACTTTTAAATAGTTAAAAGTTTGCCCTTGTAATACCAACATTAGTACAAGCTATACCACTACACATTTCAGCCATGTTGAACACACCATCTCCAACGTCTGTCACAGTGAATTTCCTGTTTCTTATCTATAATTGGCTATTGAGTTTCGTCCAAAGTCACAAATTGTAAGCGATCACTTTTTTCCACTTAAGAAATATTGACATCCCTTTCAGCTTTCACCAAACGAAGTATAGTTGTTCAAATTAAATAAATGTCAAGGAAATATCTCTGTTTTTTAACTTTGTTTGTAGGCGGGTTCCGCGAATTAGTCGGTCTTCTAATAGCAGGTTTTGCCCCTCCCAGAATATTGGCCTTTCTACCCCGAAATGGCCTTAGGTAATGTGACTACGGAATATATATACTGATGCCTCGGGGCCTCAGTTCTTGTGGGAAAATTGTGAAACCACCAAACCAAACAGGTGGTGGTGGTGGTGTTAATATCATTTGACTAGGACACTGCACGTTGGCTTTCCAAGCCACAGTATTTTATAAAGTGAAAGCTGATATCGCCTTAAAGTGTGTTTATGCCTCAGAGTCACGTTGTAATGGTGTTATGTACTTCAAGTTAGGTGTAATTCATTTTAAGATCCATGACACGCGATTCGATGAACACATCTCGGTGCGAAGGACCAAAAATAGCATCTTGTAATGCATGGTGAACTTGCCATGTTCGGTTAATACGCTTCGCTTCAACTACTCGTAAGCTTTTTAGCGAACGATGTCGAGCATCTCTGTCAAAACCTCGATATAATCATTATTGATTGAGGTTCTCTTGGGAACCGCAAGTCGCCTGTTGATAGCGATTATCCATCACTGTTATCTAAAGTATGCAAAATGGCCTTTCAACACAACAACGATACCTTCTCATCTGATACTGTATGCTATCTGGTGAACCTGTGAGAGAACCTTCGAAGACAATTTGATTATCTTCTTATGCAGATATGTACGCGCATTAAAAATACACCGGTATTGTTCTTTGAGGGAAGTTTAAAAGACGGAATTATAAATAATGTTATTTGGCGTGTGTGCAGCATGCCTAACTCTTCAGATCCCTTCGCCAGAGCAGGGGGATTCGGAGAGTCAGAGACCCGATGGTACGTTTGTACGTTTTATATGGTTGTTAAAGATCACGTGGGGACTGGTTTCGAAATATGGCCAGGAAGGGGACAATGAATTTATAGTTACACCTCTGGGCCCATCACGACTGCAAGAACTTTTGAGAAAAATGAATTTTTGCTAGAATTTATTTCGTATTAAATATATTATACAGTCGAAGCTCTATATAACCACTCCCCCAGGGGAATACAAAATTTACTTTTTCGTGTTTTTTTACTCACATAGAGTGTCTGCAAAATACAAGAAGAAGTATAATAACAAAATACAAAGCAACTGATTAACATAAAATATACAATTTACAATTTGTAACTCAAAATACAAAAATGTCCGTTATACAAAATATCTCTGTCAGTGTCTTTAGTATTTTCACCATAATTTTCATCAAAATCTTCCTCTTTGTTCTTTCACTCCTGCGCATTCCCTTGTCTTTTTGTTTTTTTTAGTTTCATCCCATTTCGTAATTGACGTTTTTATTTCAACCTCTCACCAGTCATAGTGCTACTAAGGCTGACAAGGTGGCATTTTGCTTCTATTCCTCTTCAATTACATAAAAATCATTATTTTGAACTCCCAGTTCGTATTAGATTAGTTAGACCACGTACACTCAAACTTAAAACCTTCAAATGTAGATACAAAATATTTGTTCAGCTTATCAGCAACCAGATTAAAACGATAAATATTGTTACCAATATTTATCGTTTCCAACTAAATTTACAAACTAAATTCCACCTCGAAGAAACACGATTTGAGGACTTGAGCAGACATTCAAAAGAACACAATGCAGCAATTTAAAAGCGGAACCTTCCAAAGATGTCCGCTGCTTTTTAGATCCTGGAAACCGCGAATGGAACAATGCATAGGTGCAGCTGGAGAGTACTTTGAAGAGAATAAATATTGAAATTGTTGTTTTTAAAATAATAAATGATTTAAAAATATTTTTTGTTTCTTTTTAGCCCGTCTTGCACTATCATTTTTGTTTTCTCAATGCTTATGTCACATGAGAGTGACCAAACACAGCTACTACAAATATGCTCGTCTTGAATGTATATGATTAGCGATTAAAAGCAAAATCCCTCATCCCTCTCTGTCATATCTGTCCTTCCTGTAAACATTATATTTATCATATCCAAATTCTGTATCCCCTATGTCGGAATGACACTGTGCCTAATATTCCTGTAATATCCTCATTTTTTTTCTTAACCAATACAAATTTGTTAACTGACATCCTCTCATTTGGAGGCAATCGCGTGATAATCTCTTTTTATGTTTCTTGTAACTGCCTCTCCGTAGCACAGTTGGTAGAATTCCCATCCTCCCCATCACCGGGTGGAAAAAGTTTAGTTCGAATCCCGTCGATGACTTAAAAGTTTTTTATGGGCATTTTTCACAAAGTGGCAGAATTAGTCGGTCTCAGGTGGGGACAGCATGGTGTTTCTCCCGGAAACTCGGGGTTTTTGTCCATCACATCGACCACAGACCACACGCAATTAACAGACATGTCATATACTGCTCAACATGGCCTTAGTCGCTGATGCGCCCTACAAAAAACAGAGTATCTTTGTAACTCTGACAGATACTATAATATTGTTTATTGTGTTTTCTACAGCTATTTCCAAGTTGAATATTTTATTACTTTTAGTACAGGTGTTCAGTAATTGCCCATTAATTTCCCACGGCCATACCCCTTGTTCCAGTTTCGAAAAACGCGCGAATGATGCTGCTGTGGCAGAGTTAGGAACTCTGCTAACAGCATCATTCGCTCTGTTAAATTTGAAGATTCTTAATATCTCGTGAATGCACTTCTTGCATCTCAGTAATATTTTGCTCGATTTTTAATAATATGAACTTTACTGTGTTTTTTCTCCCGAATTTCGGGAGTAAAAATCACGAAGCCCTCGTCTGAGATCAACTAACTCGTGGCCGAGTTAGTTGATCTCAGACATCTTATGAGATAAGCTCATAAAATTCCTAGCATCAATGTCAGGATTCGAACTCAGACCTTTACCACCCGGTGTGGGTAGCATGGTGATTATGCCAACTGTGTATCCGCGAGAACAATATAAACTTATAAAATGTAATACCGGTTAAAGCACTGCTTTTGACCTTATAATCACAGTTATTACGCTTATTTTTAAGCTTATTTCGATGCTGGATATATTCCAACGGTATTGAAAATTCGCCTCTCTCAATCCACTATTTATGAAAGGATAAAAGTTTAGTAGGTCAATGCAAATCAGTTCATAAATCACTCCCGAAATTATTGTATCGGTGGTTTATTTTCAAATGAAGAATCACTTAAAAATCAGATTTCTAATATTCATCATTCAAATATTCGTAAATGTCTTTACTCATCCACCAATCTTATGATATTTTTGATTTAAATAATTCAGTGGTTGTAAATAGGCAACTAGATTTTTTTTTTATTTGGATACCACAATAGCTTTGGAATCGTTGATTTTTTATGATATAAGTGGTAAGGCAGTAACAAATCGAACGGTAATGGTTGTTATTGAGATTGATTTATCACAATCATTCCCCACATGCCTAGGCCTGCCAGAGGGCATCCATCATTGTAGATTATTTTCTGAAAGTAGTCCCTATTGTCTGCCTAAATAAAACATTCAGATTTTTTCCTTAGTATGGTGAATTACAGAGGGTTAGAACGCTGCATAAATCAGATTTATAATTGGATTGGTTATAAATAATGGACTGTCTATTAATGCTGAAACAGATTATGTTATTTTATTTTCTGAAAATCCCTCATTGGTTTTATCTTCTCTCTCGAATTCAATTAAAAATTTACTACAACTACTGTTTGATTTCAGTCAGCGTGTGTTTTATTGTTGGAACAAACTTTAAGCAATAAAATGTGTTGTTGTGGAAGTGAGTGATTTGAATAAATTCGAGAAAGAACTAGACAAATTCTTGGAAGGTATGGATAAGCGAAGTGTAGAGTTTTTTTTTTGGCTGATGCTTTATAAGCTTTCTTTCTTGCATTATTTGTCACTACTAATACTAATATTGAAATAGTCCTGGGTCTCAGGATGCAAATCACAGCGGGGACACGTAACCGTATTGATCAGAATACCAAACATTCATCTAAATCTTGGGCAAGTTAAAATGGATGTTTTGACCGAGAGACAGTATTGATGGCTGAGCTATCTACTTATTTGCATTTTTTTGAGTCCAGGTAATCATATATCGAAGCAACACTGAGGCTCTTTGCTATCCATAGGACTTTCGTTAAACAATACATACTTGTAAATATCCTATGGATGATCATTTTAACTAAGAGCCTCGAAACTATTAATAATTTTTTGGTTGTAAAGAGCTAGCAACATGAAAATTGGCAGTAAGGTACATTGGTCTTTTGAAACACGTATGTATACTGTATTTTGATTGATTACAGGTATCGAATTTGGCCTTCGGCATTTTTGATGCACCAATACGCACAATAGGGTATGTTGAAAAACACTGGCTGTAATAGAACAGGTGAAATGTTGGAAAAGAGCTGGGGCATGTTGCTTTTAATTTATTTACAGATTATTGTCGTAGATATTGTCTTTGACACGGCCTCATAGAAAGAAGTCTAAAGGCAGGAGATTTAGTGAGCAGGGGGGGGGGGGGTATAGTAATTTCGAACGTATTTGCTTCCAAAAAAGATTGAAACTCGACCATAGTCCCCCTCAATATATTGGTTGTTGAACCAACCTTCTACCACTATGCTCTTTATAAATCTGTTTAAAACAAGGAATCGATGGGCTACGTCAATGTATTGCTGATAGATTATGGAGTTTGTGAAAAAGACGGGTCTCACGATATAGCGTGGGGTGATGCTGCACTCTACCCTCCAATCTCAGAGTGTAGGAGATTTTCAGGCGTGGTATGTAACCATGCTTCATGAGAAGAAGCGACTTCCAACGTATAAGGGTTACCTTCCTCTTATTTTTCTACAGCCATTCGTAGGAATGAGTTTGTTTTCATGGTCTGATGACAAGAGCTGATGCATGAACCCTGTAATGAAATATGTAACTGCATAAATCTTCAGCTCTTTTGAGTAAAAAAGTTATTAATAGCTTTAAGGCTCTCGCTTGAAATGAGCAGCCTATAGTTTTAAAACCTCAAGTTGTCATTAATGTGCCTATTGAATAGAAGTTACTCAAGAGGAGAAACTTGCAGGACACCCGTGGTCGCATTAAAAAGAAATTCACTAGCACCATCAACTATTACTGAAGCAGTTTACTACTCAGGCTATCATTAATTCACCCCGATAAAGACGGCAAAATACAATACGTATATCATGTTGATTTATAGAGAGCATATATAAATATGCTCTCTATAAATCAACTCAGATTACAGCCTTGATTCACATTATTCAAACATAGGTTTAATTGAGGTAAAAATTGAATTATATTCAGTAGTGGTTTTTCTTTATCAAACCCACTATTGAGCAAAATATGCAGATGCCTAGTTATTTTCATTAGTAATTCAAAGATTTTGACAAGATGTCAAAATCTTTGAATTGTAGACCATGACAAGATGTCATCTTTGTCATGGTCTACAATTGCGAAAATCGAGATTTTGTCATTGGTTCTTGAACAGTAGTATTACCTTAATCTCTTTCCATAGTTTAGGCTGAGTGTAATAATATATAAAAACTTCGGAGTAGAATAATAGATCCTGTTTTTCCACTTCTTTCAATATGGTGAATAATGGAATATGATGACCATGATTGATAACCGAACCTTGTTTCAAGATAGTGAATTGAAATAAAAACAGCTATTCAGACTACTCTAGTACCCCCTCTCGTTTATACTATAAATTTTGTACGAATTAATATATAAGCACAAAAGTTATTTAAACAACAAAAAAAAAAGAAAGAAAAGGGAAAAGTTTATTTAAAGCTGGAATTCGTCGCATTTCTTCAGCAGCAGGAAGGGAACATGGTGTGGTTCTTTCTGTCTGTTTTGTTTAGATTATTAACTGACTAGACTTCAGATCGAATGAAGACTGTTGCTGAACAAATCACGTTGAAGTAACCGCATAAACTACAGCATAGACATGAAAATCGCTTATGGATTGGCTTGTCTGCTCGAGTAGCACAGTAGTTATAATCCCACACCAGGCGGAAAAGGCCGGATTTGAATCCTGTCAATTGCAAGAGGAACTTTATGGGCTTTTTCACTCGGTGGCTGAGTTAGTCGGTCTCAGTCGTGGACAGCAAAGTATTCCTTCCCCCTCCGGAAAATCGGGTTTTTCGTTCAGGAAAACGGGCAAATCGACCAGAGAACGCATGCAATTTATTGACAAAATAGAAATGGACTTATATAAGTTCTGTCTTGGGTAGCACTAATATGACAGGCTTTTTTTTTTTTAGGATTGGATTGCAGCCATAAGTTTTTTTCAGTCGTCAGATGTTCCATCCCATTTCTTCCGACATTACCGTTGGGATAAATTCCGTCTTCTAAAATGTTCAAATGTATTCCAAGCAGGAATTTCAGAGCTCTAATCAGAGTTCTTAATCTATTCTTGATTAACTATACTAAACGATAATGCTGCTGTCCACAAGACAGTTTTTACCAAACTCCTGAATTAGGCATACTGCTCTAAACAACCAACTAGGGAATATAAATATTTTCTCTTTCCCATTTAATGAACTTTTATGAACTCCACAAATATCCAATGAAGAAAATTTGAGTTTGGTTGATGTTTAACGTTTTAAAACGTGAATACCCCTTCTTGGAAAGCTAAAAAATTACTATATTAATTAAAAGTTAGAAGTTTTATGGAGAATGAAAGACGATAGGTCTTTAATTCATTTCGGATAAATCAGTATTTCCCATAAAAATGCATATTGTTCAAATAACTAAAACACACAAATAAATAAGAATGATTCTGTACAACGAATAGTTTATATCTATGTGAATACAATATAGAAGCAATTAAGAACACCAGACAGCTATTAAAATATGAGTTACTCTTAGTATATGACTGAACTGAATAATGACTGAATTGTTTCAGATAGAGTAATTAATATTTTCAACAGATTTGTGGCGGTATATTCCAGTGTGGTGTAACATTTTCTTCCCATCTAGCTGAGGCATGTCTTAGTTTACTAAAAATATTTGTAAGATCCTCTTCCTAATAATATTCAAACTTACGTCACAGATGTTGACAATGTATATTTATATGGATGCCCACAGCACTTTGTCAATTATTAGATAAGTTAAACATGGAAGATAGACTATGGTTTTCAATAAAATAAGAAACATCAACAACTGTTTTCAAACCTGACGCTAACATTAATTAGACACTTAGCAGGAAGAGCCACAACAGTTTATCATAAACTCATGAATATAAGCAATTATTTACACTTCAGTAGTTACGGGCCCCTTTCCTATAAGAAATCTATCATAATGTCACTTCATTAATACTAACAGATTCTCTGCTTTTGATATGGATCTGATAACTGAAATTACATCACTAAAGAACAGATTCATAGCCAGCGGTTACCTCTAAGGCAAAGTTTAGCATCTAATAATGCGAAAGTTAATGGCAATATTCAAATCAGACAACCATTTACCAATGCTAATAAAAATGACTGTTATTTCCAATATGTACAGCAACTTTAGAAACCGTTAAAATTAATTTAGAAAGCACAAACATTCAACTTAGATTTTTCTAACAAATGCAAATTAAGTCTGTTAATTTCGTTAACAAAACCTTGCATTCCAGTACGATATTTAATACTTAGTAGAGGTAGAATACCAAATCTCCCTCTCTCTTGTTAAAAAAGTTTCTGACGTCCATATTCAAAGTACTAACGATCGTTAAAAAGAATAGGCAGGCAGATTTTAGTATGAATAACACATCAATTATAGGTATAGAAATCGAGGTCATGTTAGGCGATTTCCACCATGACCCAAGATTTTGTTAAACCACTTTTGAGAAAAGCTTAATATCTTCGTCGGTATCTTTTCACTTAATTCGATCTTTTCATTTCCAAACCTTGAGCTATTAGAGCAGCTATGTGTACACGGGTCTATTTGCATACTATGAGGCTAAAAATCCACAGGAAAAAAAAAACGCTGTGCTTTCTGTGGTCCACTAGCTAGAGATTGATTGAAAAGTCATTTAAGAATTCCTCCAGTCTCCGATGGGATTCAATCCCAAACCTCGCTAAATGAAAAATAAGTGACGCACTTGCTATATTGTCATAAAGAACTTTCCTAGTGGCGTAAACTAACTGATTGCAAAATTCCACATGTAGAAGGATCGCTAAGGGAATGGAGAGGGATGGAAATGCTAAAATTGCCATAACAGATGCAGTTTAAAGCTCTTTCTTTGGTTCTTTGGGAACCAGTTTCGAGAGGAGCGGATGAATCGAAGTTTGCCTCCTGTTTTATCATTATTCTTCATGCACTCTCTCTCTCTCTCTCTCTCTCTCTCTCTCTCTCTCTCTCTCTCTCTCTACGAGAATGGGATTACTCACTAAGATATCAATACCAGTTGGAGCCACAATTCAGTGCGACTTGAAATGTTCTTCCAACAATCGTATCGTCACTACCTGATAGTCCATTCGTTAATGAACTCGGCAGAATTTTATGGCTCGTTAAGTACTTTGGAGTAAGGTTTTTGTTTAAATAAAAGGTATTAAGGTATTAATAAAATATAAGGTATTGCATGCTTTATAGACACTGTTATTGGCATAGTTAGTTAATTAGTTGTTTAGTTACTAAGCTATGATTTATAGCATTATTTGAATTACGAGAATGATGTTATGTATATTCATTTTCGAATTGAAAACTGGATTTTTTTTTAATTTTTGGATTCACGTTTCGATTTTAGGATTATAATGAATATTCCTCATCAAAACCTGGATGAGATCACTTTGATTCCAGGCTTCCATTTAACATATCGAACTGTGGAAGCGACTAGAGCTCGCTTAATGTTCTAGTATACCTTTTACGAGAACAGATACACTGTTTAAGAGCTGGCTGATAAAAAGTTCAAATCTGTGCTATCATTCTTCAGTAAGAACGAGCCGTCAAACCAGAAAAAAATTAACGAAGAATAACATTTTATTGGCATTGCAGCAAAAATCCTCGAAATTATATGCTAATAAACTGAGCACCTTCTGTATTTTTATCTTTTTAGATTTCCAATTTGCTTTAATCCCAGTACAAAGTTTTCTTAACGTTTCTTCATATTTTCTCATCATATTCGTTAATTAGACCAAACTGCAGTGATCTTTTGTTTAAATTGAAGGAATTCGGAATCTATTCCTTTCTGGATAACTGTTTCAATTCTGGTACAAGGTTCCTTGTCCTCTTCGTTTACTATAAATTTTATTATTCCACAAGGATCTCCTCTTGTTCCTCCTTACTTTTTTATTTACATTAATTACCTATTAACCTTCCTTTCTGTTTCACACGTTTTGATTTCTCCAGTGACCATTTCTTTCTCATAAAATACATTCAGTAACTAATTGCCGTAGTCTCCAAAATGGACTTTCTATTCTAAGGCCTATTCTTTTAACTTCTTAACCGTATGCTGTAGCGTGTAATTTAGTTCAAATGAACACTAATTTAAATTTAGGGTGGATTTTTGATGAAAATCAAAGTATTGTATTTCTAGCTTCCATCTCTTTGCTAAATGCAAGCTGATCTTGTAAATAAATTAAATTAAATGGAATAATAATAGAATGTTCTCTTCTATTGTTATTCCAGTAGAAATGTAACATAGTAAAGAAAAGTTTAGGCTACGAATTTTTAGTTTCAAACAGAATCAAATTTTTTTGTCTGTCACTTGCAAACGCGAAATTTGAGCCATGGTTTTAGTGACATTTATTCTCTTTTCCTCTTTCTCTTTCTCTGCAGAGCAATCATTTCCATACGATCCTAACTATCACTCGTACTTCGAAGAAAATAAGAGTTGGCCTTTGATTCTTATTTCTTCGAAGTACAATATTTCGAGATGGAGCCCGTATTGTTACCTCTGACTGGTACGTGATGTGCACTTTGAGGACGGGAGGAAGGAGGAATTCGTGCAGCTCACAAACAAGTTAGAGCAATAAAGCCAGCACCTACAGTAGTTAAAGATAATTACACGGCTTTTAAGGGAGAAATTAAATGGTTTCAATAGCTGCCTCACCCACTGGAGGCGATCACCCACATATTGCCAAAACAAATGGAAGTTTTATGCGGAAGCGTTGTAAAGAACTTGCACCTATCAGGGAGAGCTGACGACCGGGTCAGATGTCATTGCGATCAGTTATGGCGGTGATGGGGCTTATGAAGAGGATGGCTGCCAAAAGCTACCCCCATTCCTCCCGTTTGCTTGAAATATGACGGAGCAGGTGCATTGCGCTGGATACATGTGCAATTTAATTGGTTTTCTGTTGTTATGTGTGTACTGCAAAATCAGTACATAGTCTACCTCCCAAGAGGAAAAAAATCGAGATTATCATACGAGTCAACAGTAACCTAGGTCGAGTGTCAAATAACAAATGTACTACAATATGCTCTACTGGAATGTTAGATTAGCAAGCTCGCTTCTTGCTTGATTCGAAAGTATAAATTCAACTTATTCCAGAGCTATGTTGGAAATACGGATCAAGGACATAGCTCCTCTGAAACGTCAGTTAAATCAGATTATTCATTTTTTATTTATTTATTGTATTAGGTGGTCCCTACCAATGTTTGGCAACATCGCTGTCTAATGTGCAGATGATTCACATAACTGTAGCATACTCCTCCCCTTTTTTGTCCACTTATAGGATGGACGATTCTCTAAAACGACAAATTAAAGCAACGCAAAAATAGATACATATAGAAAGCAGTTCGAAATCCAGTTTAAATAATCCGAAAATTATTTATAACCTGTCCAAATCCAGGTTATAAATAATTGTCGGCCCATTTCAAAGTCCACTGCGTTATCAATGAAGATGACCACGGAAAAACCATACCAATCACAAATCAAAAGAAAACTACAATAAAAAACAGAACCTTCCAACGTAGACTGTGATAGTTTATGTTTAACATAATCAGAGTTAGTTAAAATATCGCGATCTAAAATTATTATTTTACTTCTACAAATTATAGCTGTCGAGGTGACGACTTCAGAAAACATTCCTTATGTATTAAATAAGGAAATGATATTCTTTATTTAGTAATATTATAATCAGCAACTTTTTATACATCTTGGTTACTGAATCAATAGAGTTATCATAGATCATCACACACTTATTCCACACTGAGTGGAAAAGACCTGAGTTCGAGTCCCGTCGATGACGTGAGGAATTTTTATGGGCCTTTTTCACAATGTGGCTGTTAGTCAGGCGAAGATAGCATGGTTTTTTCTCCTGGAAACTCGAGTTCTTCGTCCAGCAAACAGAAAATCGACCACAGAACACGCAATTTGCAGACAATATATACGGAGCAATATGGCCTCAGTTGTTAATTCTCCTAAAATCTTACTAACAACAACAACAACCAACGAAGTTTTATATTTGTCACTAAGCCACGGCAAGCCCAAATATACAAGCGAAGTGAAAGCGAAATATAATTATGACACTGGAAGATGCTCTTTTTTCAAAAAAGCCACACTGACATTGGATCTACTTTAAAAAATATATACGTTTGGGATATTTTTTATCTAACTGCTCAGTCTCGGTGTAGCGAGACTCATATTGGGATCACGAAATGGTGTACGTTTTTTTTTTTTGTTCATATTGCTCTCCAACGAGACTTTTTTTAAATTATCATATTAGGCCACCCGAATATTTTTATTCATCTTCCGTGCATTGTGTATTATGTCTGTAAATTGTGCGTTTTCTCTGGTCGATTTGCCTGTTTTGCTGGACGAAAAACCCGAGTTTCCGGAGGAAAAAAACCTTGGAGGGATAAAAGTAAACGGCTAATTTTCGAGAATAAAACTATAGTGTTTTATTAAGTATTCTATAAAGTTATAATCTTAGTAATTAATTGATAAGAAGATAACTACGCAGTATTACTTTCCAGTTCAGTTATTCTGAACTAGAATATTTTAGGAATCTTTGTAGCAAATTTTCATGTCAATGAGTTGACTTATTTTGTTATAAATCACGAAAATTTAAGTATTACACATAATCGCGGTGACGTGTGTTACCTCCAAATTACGTTCTGTGTTAACAACAAAAATAGAATAATTAATTATTAAACTTCCGAAAAAGAAAACAGTACAGTGCTTTTGAGTGAAGAGTAATGATTGAAATATGAGGAACAATCACGAGATGTTGAATAAAGACGTTTATTTCTAATAATGTATAGAAATTGTTAGAAAGGCTTTTCTCAGTGCTAAAAGAGGAAGAAATTTTGGAAAATGGGAACTTAATCACAGAGCAGTATCAGAAAAATCCTCAGTGCTAATGAGGATTTTTCAGTTTTCAGTTTGAGGATTTCTGATGTATTAATTTTTAGCTACGGTTTTCATATTATTCAAACAAACATTATAGCCTGAAAGCCTTTTTCTAAAGCTATGCTTTACTCTAATATGTTTAATTTTGTTCTGACAATAACGTATTCTATTTTCGTAAAATTTATCCTGCTATAAATTAATATTTTTTCATCACTTCTTTCTGATGTCATTCATGTTTTGCTAAATACCTAATGCCTGGCATAAAAGTCTACAATTCTGGCGTTGTACCTTGTTCCTTGGATTCTGTAATCTTCTGATCCGCTATGATTTATGCATGGTATTAGGTAGATGCTTATAAGCGTATTTCAGTGAAGGAAAACACCAAATCCACTTCAATATTAATGAAATTTACTGGTTGGGAAGGAAAGCTTTTTACTTTTCTGATCTCGAGGAAAGGCGAGCTGCATTTGCGCATTAGGTTACCTCCCAAAAAACTTTGACCTTATGAGAGGATTTCGTATTGTATCCAGTCCACGTAGCCAAGCAATTGTTTTTCATAGGCAATGGAATTTTAATCTAACTGTTGTTTATACTGTGGTACTACCACCAGCTCAGGGAATTTACAATAAATCATAAATATAATCGAAAATCATTTTTAGGCTCCTTAAATTATAATGATAAACTAAAGTTACATTCAACTTTATTATTCCTTCACTGAAATCATATACTGCACTACAAGCCGCCATTTTTGACAACCATCAAAGTGCCGGGTCGAATTTTATCACTAACTGTTTGAGGAGTAACAGCCTTCTGCTACTTCTCAAAATTTTGCATTTGTGCCCCTCTGCCCTCTCTCCCTCGTTTTTCTCGCTTCTACTGGTGAAAATATACCTCCCTTGTTCACTGTATGGATCCCTCTGGAGTAATCCTGCTGGAATTTTAGAATTGGATATGTGAATCAAAATTTACTAAAGTTTGTTCTCTGTATTTTTTTACAGTCATACAACTTATTTGGATCTATTTCTAGCCGGTTATAGACACCAATCATTATCATTTTATATTTTCAATTCTGTTCAGTTAACTATGTAACCAGATGAATTCTGACCATGCATCCCACCTGGGACCTTCCATTGCGTGCTTACCTTTACAATCCTCTTCCCATTAAATGTGAATTTCTATATCAGTTTTGATTTCCCAGTTTATTTTCATCACCTGTACGTCTTGGTCGGATTGATGTTGAGTCGTGGGTGTTACCAAATATGTTTCCATTTCATGAATTTGTGCATTAGCCGGTGTATTGTATTTGTAGGTTTGCTCATTATATATATATACATATAATTGTATTTAAATAATACTGCTGGCATTATTTTATTATTTTAAACCTTATTCTAATTTATATGAATATATATATATATATATTTTTAGAAATGCTAAGACAAGAATTATTTAATTCTTACAAAGGACAAAAAAGAGATAAAGGTCAAAAATCTGCTTATTTTGTCAACCAATCATTATAAAGTAATTTATACACATAAAAAAATTTCTTGTACCACTGTAGCATCAATGAACTCTTTACAACCTCTAGGTGAAATGCGTTGAGGAATATAAAATACAATATACTCCTCCAAGTCCCACAAAATGAGCTTGCATTACGTGTGAAATAAAAACATTATGATATCTTCTTAATAGCATAACTTTAGACTCCTGTCTAACAATATGCTTCTTTAAGAGAGAGAGAGAGAGAGAGAAAGAGAACGCCTTGTATCACAACGGTGTCTTGAGATCATCATAGATCCTGACAACACATACTGCCGTTTCGGAACAACATAAGTAAATTGTCTTTTCTAGAGATATTCCGAATTTTATGACTGTTTAATGACTTATGACGAAGTCATGAAATAGTTAGATGCAAGAAACAACGTTGACATTATTTACCTTGACTTCAGGAAAGATTTTGATACGGTGCCCCATGAAAAGAAATTATATAAACTGGAACAAATTGGGATTAATGGCAAAGTCCTTTGCTGGATCAAGAGCTGGCTAAAAGATAAGAAACTCTGAATAACATAAATTACGTACATGGTTTAGAGTAAACCATTGTAGAAAGTGGACCTCAGGGAGGGTCTTCACTTTCTACACTGTGTTGGGACCACTTCTGTTTCTTATATTCTTTAATGACATTGATGAGGGAGTGTAAATTTGCTGGTGATTTAAAGGTAGAAAGGTAGAATGGAACCAGGCCATTTTGCTTAAAAAATAACTTAGATTGGTTTCAGAAATGGTCTGAAAAATGCAACTGAAAGTTTAATGCTTTTAAATGTAAGGTTTTGCACCTAGAGAACAGAAATCCAGGAGTAGAGTTAAAGTGGTCTACGAGAAAAACATTTAGGGATTATAATTCAATCAGACAAAAAAAAATTTCCACACAGTGTAAACAGGCAGCTAAGAAAGCATATGTCCTCTTGTTTATGATTATAAGATTTTTACAATTAAAGGAAAGGACGACATTGTCCCTTTGTATAAGATGATGATGAAACCGCAATGTGTGTGTGGAGGCCACACTTGATGAAAGAGATAACGTCTAGAAAGGATTCAGAGAATGGTAACTGGATTGGTGAGAGATGCTTATCAATCTCCATATGAAGAACAGCTTAGAAAGCGCGGCCCAGAAAGCACGGCAACCTAGACAACTGAAGGTCTTCTTATTTGGTACATAACGATTAGGGAAGTTTTCTGCATGCAGACGTCTTGCCTCGACTGCATTCCATCCAGCAAGTCCATACATGAGATGCATGTCTGCCATCTCTCGATTTGAACAAGTCTCCATTATCACAGAAAATGCGCAGTATCAAAATATTAATAACAAGCTCTAGACGTAGTGCCCTTGTCAGGAACACTAGCTGAAATCACTCAAAGACCTCTATGACATATACAGCATCGTTTGTAAACAGTTGAATTGAGCCAGCTATGCAAAATCAGTTTGTGAAAAGAATTTCTGGAACACATAAATGGCTGTAACTTGGAAACAAGACGAAATGAGACCTATGTTTACATGAACTTTTTTGTATTGTTTTTAAGTCTTAAATCCATCCTTGTAGTGGGTTCCACGTGTTATGACACCCTGTATATTTTGTACATAACTTATTTGCAATTTGTAGTGGTCCATCATCAGAATTCCACTTGTATATCTCACCAGTACTTAAGAAATCTTTCTCTGACGAAAGATGGCTGCTTGCAGCAAAATGACTGACATTTCTGATAATAATTTAAAATATCCAAACTTTTTCAAGCACATATTTGTATTACGCTTGTAATACAAAAATGCAATATAAGCTATTCAACGTATAATTTACAATATTTACGTAACAGTGTACAAGGTAAAAACCTTAGAGCTCAAAGGCTTTCAAAGAAAGAACATAAAAGCCTTCTCTCTATTAGCTGGACCAAACCAGTTGTCAATTTAATACAACGTCTAGGGACAATGTTCCGAAGCTATGACATTTACAGATGACTTCTCAGCCAATCACAGCTTTAAGAGTATTTGATTACTGGTTCCAGGAGGATAATTTTGTATTCAATCAAATACAGACGTTTCTTCACCTGGTAGATTTTTCGTTTGTTACGTGAGAAGAAGATAGGAGAAATCGAAGTGACAGTGTTCTAAATCGTAGTTCATTACGCAAGAATCAAAATACATGAAAGTTATTTTGGGAACATTTCAGATAAACTAAGTGCATCCAAGGCCATACTTGTAAAATACGAAATTTCTTCTTCGTTCTTTTGCTCACTGTCACCTTTTAGACCCGAGTCAGGTACCTTACAACATCGTGTAACTATAGAAATATAATATTCGACACCCAAATATGGAATACGAACCTGCGCAGAGATTAGATATTCATCAACGTGCGATCAGGCAAGTCTCAACTGATAAATGCAGAAGAGAACTTGCCTCAAAAATTAAGCCTCAAATTATTTATTCAACGGGCCAAAAGCGCGGCTCATTATACTTAAACACACTCGTACCGTAGTCCGCAACCGTAAGAAGCTATCCGAAAATGTAGGGACGGCCTAACGTTGTCTCTTAAAGATGTTTTGTCAGGTTAGTGTCGCTCTCCGCTCCACCTCCGGAATGTGGTCTCGCGGATGCATAAACAGTAGCAAGTATAGGACGGGCGAGTTTAGCGCCCGCTTCAAGAGTTACCTTCCCATTTAAATACATAATGACCAGCCTGTATTAACAAAGGGGAAGGCGCTCGCAAAACTCAGCAGCTAATAGTGGACATGCGTGGCTGTTCCGTGTCTCCTCCTTACACTACCAATTAGGCCTAGCTAACCACGGTTATTCAACAACCACTAGGGTGCGCATTCTTTGCCGGGACGTCCTGTAATTACGGCGTTTCGGTGCTTACCGCTTCTGGCAGTGGGGAGAGCCACACTTGTACGAAACCGGGGAATTTTAGACCAGGAGTGCTTAAATTAGGGTAATTTTCGGAGAAAGTCCAAAGACAATCAGTCATATCTGTATTCGGCCAGTTGTCATTGCCAGCCTTAATTACAAGGACAAACTTGGTGATCAATAGAGGACTTTGCCAGCGCTTCCGAAGACGTGTCTCACATGGCAGTACGGTATCGTACTTCATTCGTGGTGGTCAGTGTTCTCATCCCTTGTATCGCCCTAGTTACGATAGGTCAAGATGACGTTAGGTGAGTTATCTTTCTTTTCATATTTGATTCATTAATCGGAAGCACTTGAGCGTAAACTGTTGAAGATTCTTGTATGGGAAATTCGGAATGAATAACCACTAAGCTGCCACTTTCCCTTATCGCTCTCTGTAGAAATAAATCGCACACGAGAGCCGCGTAAAAGCATCTCGAAATTTATTTATATAATATACCAGATTTGTTTAACGTATTTCTGCAAGTTAAGTAATTGCAAGTTTCTGTTTTTTTCGGACTAGAGAGGGTGATTAATTGACAGTGGTTGTCCTGCCAATAAAATTGGATTTCTACTGGAATTCTACTCTTAATAAAAACGGAAAAAAACAAAGGATTCGAGACCATAGAAAAACACGCAGTCTTTTTAACTAAATGTTACTCTTCTTAATTTAGAATGATACTTAAAGTAACTGGAAACTAGATAAAAAATATTTTGTATTTCAGAGGAAAGACGGGATAGATCCTAAGAAATTTAAAGAAGTAATTAAGCGCCTGTTAATTCCTTTTCATATGCCGGAATTTGCTTTATGGTAATTGATACTAGTTAGCTATCAGCGCTTTTAACCCCTAAATATCGTACGATGTTTTGTCCTTCATTTCGTAAAGTCTTCGCGCATTGAAATGCAAATTATCGACGTGTACATCGATGCCCAATAGTTGAATCATTTTAACACTAGGTAATAGAAAATATTTGACACTAAAACGCACAAAATTACTGAAAAAAAAAGACGAAATTAGTGAACACAGGACGTGGGTCACTTATTATGTGGTTCGCGTAATAGTATCCCATATTTTGCAAAAGAAGAATCAGTGAATACGGTAATTAAATGAATTTTAATACAGTAAAGAAGCTTTCGTGGTAACGAACCCCTTCCTCAGTAAGTACATACACACAGAAATGCAAACATAACATAAAACGTTAGGAATGGAATAAACTAAATATGCAGTGCGTGTCAGATTGCTGGGAGAGTGCGCACATGAACGTGAGAGTGTTCAATTACTTACTATGTCAGATCAGGTGATTGTTGCTGATTTAGTATCCTGTATTAACAGTTAACCGAATTCGTTTAAATATATCTGATTTTTGATGACTTATTTACCACTCCTCTCTAGAGTAGCTGCAACCACTATTCTTCTGTAGGGCACCTGAGTTAGATTCCTCTCAGATCAGAACGAAAGTTCAAGTTTTTTTTAACGTGGCCGATTTGGCAGGTCTAGAAAAAGAGTTGAATGCTTTTATCTCCCTGAACCTAAAGACTTGTATTCTTCATTGCTCTTTTTAAACAATTCAATCCGATTATGAAAAACAAAAAAAAAATTTTAGGATTATCAAGTAATAGTAGGCATTCCCTTTCAGTAGTCGGTGATTCCAAAGTTGGATTGGTTTTCGCAATTCACCTTCTAAATCTGGGGATTCTGTTTTTTTTTTCCTGTATCCATACCAGTTTTGCAAATAAAGAGTTCTGTTTCCACCTACTGTCAATAAATCCCTAAACTTTTCATTCATTCCAATCGCTAATTCATCATTAATTACAATAACTTTAGACCCCAACTTGCAATAACGACATCATTAAATACAATAACTCAAGTGCATCATACTGAGGTTAGTTTCAGTGTGTATGTAAGCGTCAAAGAAACTAAGGCTATGAGGCGTCAATATGTGTCTATAATTGGGCGTATAACTGAGTTTCCAGAAGAAAAACCGTGAAACCCTCGCCTGACTAACTAACTCAGCCTTGTTGTGAAAAGCCTATAAAAATTCTCGTGTCATTTTCGGGATTAGAACTCGGCCCTTTCCACCCGCTGAGGGAGAACGGTGATTATAACCGCCACGCTACCTATGAGGGTGATCTTTACGAATTTTGCAGTTTGTTCTACTTCGCTACCGTTAATATAAAACTTAAATCCTTACAATTCAAGTAATATTTTCTTCCACTGGTTTATTTACCAATATTCCGTCCAGAGATGAAATACAGCAGAATACGAAGCAGGAAGAGTTAGATAAAAGTCCTCTAAAAACACACTTGGAGTAAGTTGTACAAACGATGAGATGCTTTATCGCGTAGAAGTAAAGGACATAAAAATAAAGATTTTCATGTTCAAACAATAAGAATTCGAGGTTAGACAAACCCGACGAATCCGAAGAATGGTGTGACAAGAATGTAATGGCATTAAACTTCTTTTCTCTCTTTTTGGACACTTTTTTCAGAAGAGTTATAAAACTGCAGAGATAGGAGTAACGAAAGTTGAAATACATCAGCATTCCATCCTCTGCAAAGAAAGGTTATGTCCATTAGTAAAAGATTCGCCCAAGTGACGGAAGGGATGATTATAACTGTCATGTTGGATGGCGGGCTGTCATTCAGCAAGTTCCGACGCAACTGAACTGACAAGAAGACGGTGTTCTATTCACGCAGACCGTTGGCGGGCCATGTTGAACTGTCTTCATGCACCAGCACCCAAGGAGACATCTTCATACACTTTGCAATTTGAGACAGTCCCGTATACTTTTAGAGGAATTTTAAATATCATAAAACATAGAATGTCTTACCGATCGCGTACGGTGAATGCCTAAAAGGGTTCTGTCACTGTTGGTTCGATAGCTTCCCGTGGAGTATGCACTCGGCGTCATATTGATTCGCCGAAAGAAGCACTGAAGCGTATAAGGCGAGTGTGCTTGTTTGCATCATCTGAACTCAAGAATAACAAGTTTTCCACAATTACTAAAAGCCCTTTTTGGTGACCTAGATGGTTTTACAGCATACATTTATAGTAAGTAGGACAGAAGTAAATTATTAATGCAAATTACAATTGCAACTTTTGAGTTAAAGCTCACACGTGAACCTTTATACGAAATAGAAAACACAATAATACCTATCTATTTAATTCCATTGATTGATTCCCTAGAAATAAAGACTTTGAGGGCCTATAAAAAAAAGTATAGACAGAGCCGGATCTAAAATTTTTGACATCCTCAAAAAGAATGTGCTGTGTGTGTGCGGGCGCACGGACGTGTATATCAAGTCTACTAACTTGAGGCGAGGTAATTCTGTATGTTTTCCAAACTAAAGATAACTATGTGACTAGCATTTTAAGGTTAACTTATTTCTAAATTTTCTCCAAAGAAACCGACTACGTTACGCCATTGGGCATTATGACTGTACACGTATGAGTTCACGTGGCCGGTTTGTATGTTAAGTGGGCTGTAAAACCTGGAATAACTAATCGGAGAATCTCTAATCCCTCTGCCTGAGATCGGCTAACTACATATCACATTGACGAGTTCTTTAGAAATTCTCCCAATCTTTGAAAGGATTTACTGACCCAGACCTCTCCAAACGAGTGAGTGACAAGTAGCGAAATCACTATACTGTCACGGAGGACTATGGGCATTGTGTCTGTAAATTACTTGTGTTCTATGGTCTCCTTGTCTTTTCATCTGGGGAAACAGCCCGAATTTCAGAGAAGGACCCTTCACTCCTCGCCCGAGATAATGTAAAAAAAAACACCCATAAAAATTCCTCCCATCTAGACAAGACTAGAACCCAAACCTACTGACAACAAAACTGATTCTGAAAAATTCATTTTGAAACCTTTTTTTTTTTTTTTTTTTTTTAAGGCGCATAAAGTGTCTATCCGTTCGTCTGTGTGCTCGTCTATCCGCATGAAAAAAACTCGATTCCTAGTGGATGGGTTTTCATAAAATTTTATATTTTGGCTCTTTTAGAAAGGTTTGTCCAGCCATCCCAAATTTCATTAAATCCAGGACAATAAAATCTGGCAATTGTTATTTCTTTGTCTGTCCGTCAGTTAGCATCTAATAACTCGACTCCCATTGGATGGATTTTCATAGAAGTTTACATTTGGATCAAAGGGAAAGATTTGATTAACGATCCGAATTTTCATTAAAATCGAACCAATACAACTCCTACAATTATTATTTCTTCGTCGATGCATTTGCATATAATAACTCGACTCTCAGTGTATGAATTTTCATGAATTTTTCTATTTGGCTTTGTTAGAACGATTTGTTGAGCCTTCCCAAATTTTATAAAAATCGATCTAATAATAATCTAACAAAAAATATTGTGTTTGTTTCGGTGCGCTCATTGGAGGAAAGAATATGGCGAATGGGCAAAAACGAAATATTGTCTGCGCATGACGATTCTTTTTGTTCTTTTTTTTTTATTTTGCTTTTTTTTTCGGCAACTCATTCTTACCGCAAATTTAAAAAAATAAATAAAAAAAACGAAGACTATAAAGGGTAAAGGATGTCATATGCCAATAAATAAGATACATAACAATTTATGCTAAAGTTGGTTTTTTCTAGAACATTTTTGACTTTTTCCATCACTAAGTCAAACTTCAAAGTCTTAGATGACTGCTTAATTCTCTTATAGTATAATCCAAATATACAATTTTTAACGGTATCTTTCATCATTATCAAACTTTTTTCAGGTCTACTGCAGGGTCACCGGTTTCCTCATATACTGTAACGAGAATATTGGCTATACTGTATAAGTAATTCGCCATGCTGACTAGACGAGTTGGGAGCTATAAAAATAATAATAAATAAATAAATTTAATGTTTATACTTCCGGGACAACCACGCTGTCATAGGAGTTCACAAGATCAAGAGAATACAATAAACAGTACCGTATTTAGTAGTCATGGACTTGAATCCCGGTAACTCAAAGCATGTGTACTTATGTACCCTCTGGCATGACTGCTCGGCTAAGGCGACCGTTATTGCAAATAATAATAATAAAAAAAAACCCACGTCCGCGACAGGACTCGAACCTGCAATCTTCTGATCCGAAGTCAGACGCCTTATCCATTAGGCCACGCGGACCACGTAAATGATTGTTATGTATATGTATATTATGTTTGTATGAATGTATGGTCAACGGTCGATTTGCATATTTTGTGTGGTAAAAAATCATGGAATACATCTCTCATCACCTTTCCACATCAGATCGGTTAACTCAGCACCAACTGAACATGCCTTTAGAACTCAAATCTCTTCAAATGAGTAACAAGTGGCGCATCCACTTCACCGTCACGAAGGATAATGATAATGGTAACTCATATTAAATCAGACTAAAGTAAAATACTGAGTTGGTGTTGCATATATTTTATCTCATTTGTTTTAACGATTTTTATCTAGCCGTATTTATAAAAAATATCGATGGGTGTAGATGTTGCTGTCGTGGGGAAGGCCGGATTTACCGAGGAGTTGTTGAACAGTTCTTCTTAGGGCCTCAAGATTGGGGTCTCCCAGAACTAATTGTTCATTTGGTCCAAGGATCACTCCGCGTCCTTATTTTAGGTTATTGTTATTTGGGTTTTTTTTAGGAGCATTAGCAACTAAGGCCATATTGCTCCGGGGATATGCGGTGGTCATTTCCTGACCTTTCCGCATCCTCCGTATTTGGCCTTATTTTAGGACTTCTAATGATATTTGTATCATTGCCCCCAGACTACTTAAATCTGGTATTGGTCATAGGTTTTAGTGCCGTTTTGAATTTGCGCTATGGCAAGAAAGGTCGAAGGAAGTCATCGTACATTTGTAAACTGCGTGTATCTAACAGTTTGCTTGCTAATTGGATGAAAAACTCGAGTTTTCAGGATTAAAAACAAACAATCCTCATAAGGAGTAAGATACGTATGTTGCTGTTCGTCAACTAACCTTGTTTTAAGTCCGCTTACTGGAACGAAGGCGTATTAGGTAGATATGCAATCGTTAAAACTTCTAGCGAATAAATTATGCTAATTATGCTAAGCTGGGGGAAAAACGAAAAAAAAATGTAGGGGAATTACGGTTGCAGTAAGCAGCAACCCTATTAACCACCAGTCTAGCATGAACTGACTTGTTTATTCGTAATTTTCCTTCATGCGGAGCTGCTGTGGAATTTGGACAACCCTCTCATTACAACAAAATGCAATTATAGCGTAATATAATTAAAGTTTGTAATTGGATGAATGTTCTTTCCCGGATAGAGCTTGCTAGAACAAGACAGTATTTCGAAATGAGTTAGAGGTGTCTGAAAGTAAAATAAGGGAGCACGAAACGATAGCATAAGGGGGACTTGAACAAGTGTCAGACTACAGAAATCCTCATTACAATGTACATGTAAGCATGACATGTACAGCGTCTTATGTAGGACAGCACCCGGAACTTCAGTTCAACTCCGCCTTGGTACACTGTGATGAATATAAAACTCTCTAAAAGGCCAGAAATGTGTGTAATGCTATGTTTTGGCAGGGTGTGTGTGTGTGTGTGTGTTGTTGTGGTTATTAAGTTATTTCTGGACACTTTGCCACCAGAAAGGCGATTATCTGGAAAGCCTGTCAATGCCCTCGTAGGTAGCGCAGTTGGTAGAATCGCCGTCCTCCTCGCACCGCGTGGAAAAGACCAAGTTCTAGTTCCGTCGATGACTGAAGGAATTTTTATGGGCCTTTTCACAACGTTGGTCTCAGGCGAGGGTCGCATTGTTTTTTTCTCCCGGAAACTTGGGTTTTTCGTCCAGCAAATGGAAAATCGACCTCAGAACAAACGAAATGTACAGACAGTATATACAAAGCAATATGGCCTTAGTCGTTGATGCTCCTAAAACCCTACTACCTACTATAACAACAACAACAACAGCCTGTCCAGTGCCCATGTATACCACGAGCAAGTGGGCCACAACTATGCATGTACCGTGCCTGACCTCGAAAACCTCTGTTTTACAGCTCTTACGGCGTTAACAAATTTTTTTTTTAAATAAATAATACTCTAAGCATAGGATAATGTACACACAATATGATACAAGGAAAGACGGTTTTACAAAAATTATACAATAAGGGAGAGCAGTACACAACAAAACAGAGCATAAAAACATTTATTAATATGCCTGTGTGAGATTGACAGCGAGATATCAAAAACTGATTAATAATACGACTTAATAAGAAGTAATTTGAATCTACAAAAGATAAAGATAGAAGTAGAGTAATTTACTATTAAAGTTGTGATAAAAGGAAATAAGAGTCATGAATTGCAAGTCAGATTACAAAGATAAATAAGAGTCATTGAAAGGAAGAAGAGGATTAAGTATGATACAATTGTTTTACGGCTTTCATAAATTAACCTTGCAAAATTTTGCAAATAATTGATTTGAGATGTATTAAATTAATTTGAGTTGTATGGAGAAAAGATATTTCCTGAGCAGGGGACAAGAAGCCAATAACGGAAAAGAGATCTTGTCGAAAATCATTACATAAACGACAGAAGGAAAGTATCTGCAGCTAGTCTTCAACCTGACCACAAAAATTGAGATCTGTATTGCAGAGACCAAAGAAAAAGAGTTTGGAATTCACAGAACCGTGTCCACTTAAAAGGAAACTAGAAAAAAGGCTAGGAGTAAAACATTTTAAGAAAGTTTTAGAAATGGTTGTGACATGGAATGAAAAGTTTAGTTATAGAACTTTTAGGAGAAAGAGACCGTCTAGATGGCCATTTATGAATAAGAAACTGGTAGCAACGAAAATCTGAGAAACATGTACATACCACGTTTCTCAGATTGTGGAGAAGGAAGAATATCAATTTCGAAACCATCAAAATTTAAGGGAAAGTTTTTCCTAATGTTATAGCATAGTCCAAGGTAAATTAAAAATAGATCAAGGAAGATGCAACCAGAAAATACTCGTAGAGCATGGGACGGCACGATTCTGCAAGCTCAAAGAATAATAATAAGAAAAATGCGTAGAAGGGAATCAAGTTTGGTTTGTACTGTGAGAAGCCTAGCCCGGTGGATTCAGTCCTCCGCAGCATACGTACCATGTGAAGGACGACAGCGTGATATAAAGTTCTAAGAGTTTTTGTAATTAAGACCCCACTTAACCGTAGAAATTCTAGTTATTTAGACTTATTTTACGAGGAAAATTTTCGAACCTTATCAGCAAGATGAGAAATATGGGTCAGAAAAGTCAATTTATTGTCAATTAGAAGACCGAGGAATTGCAAATTGTAACCAAGAGAACAGAACTATCATTGGGGCTACAAGAGGTCATAAAAATGTACAAGAATATTAGAAAGAAGTTAGTATTTAATGATATATATTAGATTAACCGAAAAAAAAACACAGTTTATGTGTAATCGCTGAAACACAAACCATAGCATTCTAATAGGAGATTATCTAATAGTTGGTTATCTCCGGTGACTGGAGATAACCAACATTCTAATAGTTGGTTATCTCCAGTGACTATAAGCAAATAAATGAATTTAGAAGAGCAGGAAGTAAAAATGAGCCTCATCTGCCCTCCCTCTTTTACGAGCCTTTACGTTCCTGGAGGAATTATGAAAAGAAAGAGTGAAATAAACCATGCGTTTATAGGTTTCCAAGGATCTCGTCCTTGTGCTTCAAACCATTGTGGAGTTCACTGCAGCCACTCACAGAAAATCATGTGCATACCGTTATAAGATTTCTGAATGAGTACCTTTCGAAAATATTTTGCAGGTGACTTCTGTCTAGTTAGGACACTTTTAGAACCTGTATTGATGCTGAGTTCAGAATACATGGCCTCTACTCCAATTTAAACGTAATCTGTTGCGCCGAGAAGGACACAGACTATTATTTTAAGTCTTTGTCGTGCAAAATTCTGCAAATTACGTTAAGTCAGCACCTCGCAGTCTTAAGTGAGAGGATTTTGCCTCAAGTTGCTGATACTGTATAACTGTCTGAAGCTAAAGTTTCGCCCTTTGGTAGTATATTTGGTTGTAGATTAGCAGAACAACTTCTGCTAATCTACAACCAAACTTTATTCCGTATTAAAAATAACAACAAAGTTGCTTTTTCTTAAAATTTGGAAAATGGCGTTTTTAAACAGATAACGAAGTAACCTGCGCAATTCTGAGTAAAAATCCTTTCACCATTTACATAATACCTAAGTTAAAGAACTCAAAATCTTCCATGGTCTCTGTGGCATTAGTATGGATTTGCCACTTTTTATTCATTTAGAAAAGTCTGAGATAGAGGGAATTCCATTAGACACTGAAGGAATTCCTAAAGGCCTCTTCAATAGTTAGCCGATCTCAAGTAGAGTTTTAATCAGTAAGTCATTCGAGTTTTACGCTGTTTATATACACTTGTACAGACAAAACGTATGAATAAGATTCTATTAGATTGCACCTAGTAGGCCAACCATGACCATGGTCAAAGCGGCTAATGAGTCAGAGTTAAAAAAAGAAATAAAGGATCACATAGAAAGAAACCCTAAGAAACCAATATATCCTCCAAGGTGCATAATTTGGTATTTTAAAGTGATGTTTTCTACATAACGAAAGGCTTGCTAAATTTCATGTAATAAATTTGAAAACGTTTGTATAAAATATACAAACTTTGACATTAAAACATATATTGATTCATTTTAGTGTTTTATAGTGTACTAAGTATTTCGCTGGTAAAATTTGTAAAATTAATGGTAATAAATTCATTAGTATCAAATTATGCAAGTATAGTTGTTTCAGTAGAAATGTCTGATAAATCCACCCCCCCCCCCGAAAAAAAGAAGGAAAAACTGCTCGCATACGTTTGAATTCTAGCAATAAAACGAAAGAGTTCTTAATTTATCTCTACTAAACTTAATACTGTATTTTAGAATAGTCTTATAATTAATGAATACATTTATATATGTGACAAGATATTAATTATTATATTCTTTTAGTTCAGTACCTCATTTTTGTTTCGTTTTTAGAAATTGATAATTTCTCCAAACTGTTTTTCCTTCTTTTCTTTTCCTCCCTTTTTTCTTATATACGACTGCTTCAATTTTACTTTGCTATTACCCATTAAAAAAAGAGAAAGATATTAAAGATAAATTTTTATACACCTTCCATCGATTGCTTTTGCTAGATGTTTCCTTAATTAGCAAACAGCACGAGAAAAAAAAATATTACTCGAATTGAACATTAAATGCAGCATCGCTAAACTGTACTGTTCTTCACAATTCTTCGTTTTAAAGATTTGTGTCCTTTCCTTCTCTGTAGTTATCAATTGTACATTCAGATTTATTATCAGATTCTAAATTGCATGTTTCTTTCTTTCTTTCTGAGTAGCAGAGACAACAAGCAACATCAAAATAGGAATCAAATTGCTGTGGGTATAGTGTAGTTTGAATATTAACAAACATTTTACATATTGCCTTGATATGTGCAACACAGAGTTTCGCAATCATTGATTAAACCCAGAAGTCTGTTGTGTGTGTGGTTGAGAATCAGCAGAAACGTACGAAACATTTCCTCAATAGATGATTTCACTCTCTCTCTCTCTCTCTCTCTCTCTCTCTCTCTCTCTCTCTCTCTCACACGCACACACACACGCACGCACGCACGCACGCAAACACACCTATTTGTCTCTCTGAAACATTTCTTCACGAAAAAATCACGGTACAGACCATGATTGCATCAAACCATGTCACATCTCATGATTTTCAAACTCGGTTATCGCTATAGTGGTGCCACCTATCGAGCAATGCGTGAACCTATTGCCAGATATTAACTATGTAATTTGTCCAGGGATTTTTCTACTTAATCTCATGTAGCTCCATGAGAAGGTGGTTGATGCTGAATGGAGATCTCAAATACGATGATATTCATGTAAATGTTTCATTTATCTTCTGACACCATTTAAAATTCTGGTCACACTCGTATGATTTTACGATTCTTTATCCAACTAGTTCGTAACGATTTGTAATAGTAATAGTAATGGAGGCATGTGATGCAATAAAGCAAGCGTATTAGCTTATGTAGCATCAGCCAAAAAAAAATCACGCATCCATTCCCTCTAAAAGTTTGTCCAGTTCCTCCTTGAATTTATTTAAGCTATCAACTTCCACGAAACGACAGATGGAAGTTTGTTCTAGCAATCAAACTGCCCGCTGGCTAAAAGCTAATACCGCACATCTATTCTACAACTGTCTTTAATCAATTTGAATTTATGCCCCCTCAGGTTCGTAATCTGAGCAAGAGGAAGAATCCCATCAGAATTGAGCCTGCTCAACCCATTCAAGGCCTTATACACCTCAATCAGATCACCTCGCAGGTGGCTAGTCAACAGACGCTGCAATTTGCAGAACTTAAGCCTTTCTTGGTAAGATAACCCCTTCGTTCCCCTCACCAATCTTGTAGTCCTTCTCTGTACTCCCTCAAGCAACTCTACATCCTTCCTAAAATGAGGCTCCCAGACCTGTACGCAGTACTCAAGGCATGGTCTGACCATTGCCTTATATATCATTGACAAAACTCCATGACCTGCCGCTGGCAGCCTGTCTGCATTGCTCAGAAAACTTCATATCTGACTGCACAATTACTCTCAGGTCTTTTTCATTTTCTACCACCTTAAGTGTAGTACCACACAGTTGGTACGTTTTTCTGGGGTTACTTCTACCCATGTGTAGTACTTTGGATTTGTCAATGTTAAACTTCAGTTGCCACTTCTCAGCCCATCTGCCAAAATTTTCTAGATCCTGTTGCAGTAGCACACTGCCATTACTGTCATTAACAACCCTGCCAACATTTGTATCATCTGTAAACTTGGACATTAAGCCTGATATACCTTCATAAATATCATTGATAAATATACAAAACAACAGTGGGCCCAACACCGAACCCTGGGGGACTCCACTAATAACATTAGTCCACGAAGAGCAGCATCCACTGATTACCACTCTCTGTCTTCTCCCACTCAACCACCCTTTTATCCATTGTAGCAACTTACCCTTAATGCCATACTGCTCCAATTTGTACAATTGTGTTCCAAGCGCAACAGTGTCAAAAGCTTTCCTGAAATCCAAGTATATGATATCAAAATTATTTTTTGCATCCAGTTCCTTTGTGACCACGTCATAGTATCCATTCAAATTGGTCAGACAAGACTTCCCCTTAACAACGCTGTGTCTGAATTATTACTGCCGTCCTGTCTAGATGATCCTGCAATGCTTCTTTAACCAGTGACTCCATTTATTTTCCTCAGAACAGAAGGTAAACTAACTGGTCTGTAATTACTCTTGTCACCCTTAGATCCTCTTTGTGAATTGGGGATACATTTGCACATCTCCAGTTCGTGGGCACTTTCCCTGAGTCCAAGGATGCTCTCATAATTATGGCTAAGGATTTGCTTACTTCCTTTGCTGCCTCCTTCAATATATCTGGATAGATTCCGTCCACCCCAGGTGCCTTTATTATGTTCAACTTCAACAATTTCTCCTCCATTTTGCTCTCGATTATTACATAATGATTATTATGCAAGCTGTTACAGTTTGATAAACTTCCGGCATTTTCCTCCCTTGATAACTCCTCATGTGTGAGTGTAGATGCGAAATACTCATTCAGATTATCAGCTATCTGAGCAGGATCAGTTTGTTTAGCAGTTCGTATAGGTTCATTGGAATAAAGGATTTATTTTTGATGTTTTCCTTTTTTTAATACTTTACACATACCTACAGCACCGAATTTTTTTGAGTACCTACCGAAAGCTTAGAAATGCACTAAGTTATGCTATAATTTATTTTGTCCATATTCAGGCCTGCCTGACTCCACAGGAAAATATCGCAAAACAAAAGATCGGATGAATATGTCGCAACAGAGAATATCACTGTTCTTCATCAAGGAATCTTGCGATTCCTTTACGAAGAACAGCGATATTCTCTGATGTTCACGCAGAAGGTGTTTTTGCCATAATTCCACAACGAATAACTGAATCAAATGATTATATGGAGCTTCCCCTGACTCAATCAAATTATAATAATATAAAGAATATAAGTATAAACATATTGTTTTGACTTACTTGTACTAACTTGTGTATTATTTCGTTTCAGGTGAATGTCAAGAATTGCATCTTTATCTTTTATCGTCCCCTTTCTGCTAGATAAATATGGAATTGAGAAATGTGAATAAAATCGGTTTATTGGTAATCTCCTAGCTTCACAATGCACACCCCACAGGCAATGTGCCATGGGCCTTCCTTACCTTTGCCCCTTCTTCCCCTTGTTTTGGGACCTCCAACTAGATATCGCCATGATATTTTGCCATTTTGCTTTCAGGAGCTATGTTGTACCTCCGTTCCTGTAACTGTGAGCGCTAAAACTGTTGAACAACCCACCAGTTATGCATCGTACTTCACAGTAAAAAGAGATCATAAGTCCAGTGTTCCAAGTAATGCAAAAGATCCCGGAGGTCAGACCTCAGTTCCCTCTTATCCTCTCAACAAGAGAACTAGGACAAAGTTTGACTTTTCACGGCTAGCTGAATCGGCAACAACTAAGGATGACCATGGGCTGGGAACCCTCGTGACCGAAAATGACTTCCTCTCTGCTCATTCTTCATTAGATACAAAACACAACCTTCCAGTGGTAACTTCCCGTTGTAATTTTGTGTGCAACGATCTATTAACTCGCAGAGCATCACGTGGTAAAGAAGCCTGCGCGTCTAGAAAGGAATTCATTTGTAAGTTTTGCCAACGCCACTTCACTAAGTCTTACAATCTACTCATCCACGAACGAACCCACACAGATGAGCGGCCTTTCACCTGTGACATCTGCCACAAGTCTTTCAGGAGGCAAGATCACCTCAGAGATCACAGGTAAGGATCTCGCTACTTGTATTAACCAGTATAACATGATGCAGTTTCGCGTATTAGTTTAATCACACAGTAGTTTATCTCTAATACCTTATTGAACTCATTGTGACTGCAAGCTTCTCCCTTCTTTTACATTCTTCTTTTCAAGTAAAGCCACTGAAAACATCTTATCAACAAATTAGAAAGTTACAGGAGGACTGCCTCAAGGTTTATTTTCCTTTATTGGTGTGTAACTAGTCACTACAAAACTTATAACTGTACAGGCGTCTCTTAGACTGAAGGTTCTTAGTTATCCTTTAAAGGCTAATAATCACTGAAACGGTCAGTTTGGGTAATGGCACTCATTGAGAATAAATAGCAAAATATACTTTTCTTCTTTTCATGGAGAAGTGCTATTTATTTGAAGGACAACGAGTGAGGCAACTCGTTGCGATTCGATTTGCAATATCAGTTAATAATAAACACTGCTCTTCCGTAAACATCGGGCAAAATTCTTGGTTATCGGTTCTAAGCACTAATTACAAAAGAGGTCCAATCAACTCAACCATCTTGCACAACATTACGTTCACAGCAGAAGTTCTTTAGTTTTAAAATTATATGGCATCTACGAACTTATATTGCATCTACAAAAAATAGCTCTCTCACATTATTCGCATCGTATAAAAGAGTGCATATCCAATTCAATTCATCCTTGAACTTTGCCAAATTCTCTGCCTCGGTCACACTTGAAAGCAACTTATCCAACCTTCCACAACACGCTACTTGGAGGGAAGCGTGTTTTGTAATATTGTTTTGCTCTGTCACCTCACCCCTCTTATTCCATTTAATGACCATGAATTTTCAATGTCAGAAAATTCAATTAATGAAACGACCTTGTTGTTTAAACCACATTCTGTCCATTACAACAACCCGAGAGGAGCAGTTCAAGCAAAAGATTTTGAGAAGATGCTGAAATAAAAACATGATGTATTTTGGTAGGCCTTTTGACCTCCTTTGAACTTTGCCTTACGTCTCTTTCCTAGAAAGACGAGCCCTTCCTGGTTTACAGGGAATTTATAGGTATACATTTTCGCGAAATAAATATTAGATGTATGATGCTCTTCCGTGCAGACTTCGATTTTCATTATATCTTACAAAAATTATGCATTTGCGCAACTTTTATATGATAATTATATATGTTATGCAGCTTGAAGCATTTTAGCACTATACGGACTGAATAATCATTACAATAATTTAGAAAACCTAGTACGGCAGGATAGCCTATGTAAAAGAACAATATACAAAATACTTTTTGATGTACAGTATTCGTAAATTCCCCTTAACTTAGCGTGTTTGTTCCATTTTGAGTTTAAAGATTGTAACTCTGTCAAAGAAAAGTGTGAAGTGTGGCCTTCAAGCGTTTCGTTTACAGCTCATCAGCACCATTTGAAAAACTGCAACCGTTTTTTTTATATCGAAAGTAGAAATAACTCTAAGAAAATTCACTCAGAATCAATAAATTAGCCCACCTTAAAATATGCAAATTGATTTAGCTGAGCTTTTGTATATAGATAGATAAAGATAAAGCAAAAAGGTATTAAAACATTGGGACAAATGATCTTATTAGTCATACACTAGTAGGAAATATGACAACATATAGCAGCGATGCAAGTTGTTGTGTGCCTTGATTTTAGTTAAAAATCCAAGCCTTGTTCAACCAGCCCAAACGGCTATTGTTTGGACTGGATGAGATTCACTTTTCTGCCATTGAACATGTCCCAGGCATTCTCAATAGGAGAAAAATCACAGGACCTAGTAGGTCAAAGAAGGATGTCAACAGTACAGAGAAATTATAGAATAAAAATTGTTGTATGGGATAGAGAATTCTCCCGCAGAAATAAAGGGATACGTAACTGTTGGAGAAATGTCAAAAGGATAGCTCTAAGTGCAGTTTTATCTTAACGTTGATCTCTAATACCATCTTGAACAAAAGTGAACGGCTACCTAAGAGATGGCACCCCATATCATGTTTCCTGATGTTCGATTTGTATATCTTTGTTGAACAGGCAGGAACACTTCTTTCACATAGGCATTGCCGCAAATCCTTATGTCATATCGCTCCCCAAACACAACCTTCACCAAAGACAGTCCGTCACCATTCTTCCTTCGAGCTGGGTCTATCTCCACCAAAATTTCTGTACACGATCGGATGTGGCGAGAGGAATTCGATGCAATGAATAACTTTAATAATGCAATCTTGCCTCTGCCAGTCGTATACCGGTGATACTTTTTGACAGTGGATGCCCCAAAGATGAATTAGATTGTCTCTAGTCATGTCGACTGTCAGAGCACATTCTGCTGTCCGTTAGTGCCAACATCAACCAACTGTCCCAAAATTGCACTAAGTGAGGATAACATTTTGCCGAGTGGATCATTCAGCCTCATGGAGGAAAACCTGTGCGACACAGTTCAAACTTATTCAATTGAATTTGCACTGCTCGTACACGTGGCTCCACACGTGTACGAGCAGAAGCTAACGAAAGGCATGTTAAAAGCTTTTCCAACAGATTCACCAATATTCAGTCTTCTTTTTTAAACTAATAATAGCAAGTGTTACACCAACAATTCCAATGGCTCTGTATCCTGCATGTTTTCTTTACCACCTCATAACCTGTTTGATTATTTGTCTAAATCATCACAATTTTGGGCAGTTCCATCAACTCTTCTTGGGTGAGGCAATTTTTTTTGACATTGAGTATACTTCGTGTGAGCCTGCACATCCTCACTAGACGCAGTTTCTCAGTATCTAGTGGTATACCAGTGGCTTCATTTAACTTGCTGACGAATGGCCTTAAGGTCCTTCAATCGTTGCATTGCTTTAATGAATAAATAATGGCTGATTTCTATTGGGGCTGTAAACGGCTAGGATCTCTACTATCTATTTAACTGCTCTACCTATTATTATGTAAGCAGATAGTATCAACAACACCAATGAAAATTTATGGAAGAGAACGCCAAGTGGCTTTCCTTACTCAAGGGAGTCATTAATTAACTGTTAGACAATTGAAAAAGAAATAAAAGATTGTTTGAAAAATAGTGAACCTCATAAGAAAAGAAAAGGAAAATTAAATGGAAATATAAATAGGGGATTTTATTCTCAATACCCAGAGCCGTATATAGAGCTTCTCAAGGCAGGCCAAAAATTCCTATTTCCCTTACAAGCACTCATAATATCGTTTAAAGAGTATGTTAAGTCTGTTCTCATAGTTCTAGTTTTGGACACACACAGAGGATGCAGTCAAAGGAGTGGATAAAATCGGATTAAACGTATCAGAGTATAAGAGTACTTAATATTAACTTCAGTAACATGACCGATTCGAACTGTTCTAGATTTGGACAAAAGTTATTAAAATTTTGTTTCATATTTTAAATTTTTATTTTTAAAAATTTCTCTATTCTCTCTTGATCAGTCTAGGAAATTCTTTTATAATAAGTTTGACGAATTTAAGAGTGATAGCCTTTAAAGGATCATTAACCTCGGTTCGCCACCTCCAAACATTCTTCCATCCTGCTATCAGTCTTGCAATGTTAATATTTTGGAATGTCTAATGAATAGGCAGACTTTCAATAATTCGAAATGTTCTTATTAATTTTAGAATAAATATCGCGGTGTAAGTGTCAGTACGATGTAAGACCATAGGAATTTTGAGCTCATTAAACACCACTATTCCACCAACCAGTTACTTCCGGACCAAAAATCAGAAGATGACGCAAAAACATTACAATTTTCATTTATTTTTGTTTTCGCATACTCTTTCAGGGTTCTCTGAAACCTACAGAAGTTAAAATTAATGAGACAGATTCATTCACAAAGAACACAAGGCACAAATACACAGCTGTTTCAGTCTGTCAAATGCAGCACTTGTGGGCTACTTAGCCGCCCTCGCAATATGCTGTAATTGTCCAAATAGTTTCGAATAAATATCAATAGATACTTCATAAAAAGGAAGTATTTGTAGCACAATACCGAGGCAACTCATGACGAAAGCATCGCAATTTGAGAGAACTGTGCAATAATGATTGCACAGTTCTCTCAAACTGCGGCTGAACGCCTAAACCCTTTTTAGTTCATCTTGCAAACTTGTTCGTCTAATAAACCTTATGAATATCTATTGATTCTCAGTATGCTGGGAAAGACGTCCCATTTTCGTACACAGTTCCAAAATTTGTAATTCTCCTCTTAATTTTAGAAACTGAGGATAATAAACAGTCTTGGTTGGTGTGACAGTCCATGTACACTCTTTTGAAGTTAGCAAGATACGGTTTCTAAGAGTACCCGGAAAAATGCATACAGTAGATGCCCACCAGAACTAAAGGTTAAAATATGGAATTCGTTAATATTAGTTTTTGTATGCATCTCACTTTAGTATTGCCACTTACTAAATACTGACTTACTAAATACTTTAGTACTTAGTAAGTCAGTCGTTTATGACTTTTGGCTTCACCGGTTTCATATTTCAAAGTTTTTAATTAATTCTTCAATGACAACCAGGAACGAAGTTGTGCACTTCTACTTCCTTGAGCATGTTTTAATTCTGTTTTTAATTTTTAATTCCGTATCCTTACTAACTCCAAATTATTCAAAACCTCTTAAACCTCAAAATTATTCATCTATCCTACTTCATGTAACAACAGCGGATTATCTAAGGTCAGTACCGTTTATTAAGCTTTGCTATTCGAAATTGAGTCCAATCATATCGGTACTTTAAGAAACTCTATAACTTATCTAATTATTAGTTTCTGTTTATGACTATGCTTTGCTTCTTTTTGTTGCTATTGGAACAAAATACAACTAACATTCACGTTTAAATATGAGTTTGAATTCAAAGTGATTGAAATTTTAATAAATGATAACTAAATTAATAATGTCAATGAATTTTTGATTTACTTTATTATGTGCTTCTTTTCCAATACAATCACACGATGGTATCGAAATCTTCACATTTCGGAGTTAACCTTTGGAATGTCAGTGCAAGTGAATATTTGAACCGGAAATGTGACTCGAATATAATAACTGGAAAATCACATAAATAAGGAAGTGATGAAATGCGGAAGAGAATGTAAATTTCGAGAAGAAATTCTATATGAGATGCTTCAGCAGTTATGCGAATCACCAGTATCGTGTAGAATGTAGTATTAAAATGCTATTAAGTGTAATTACTTTTAAACTGCTGCTGTGTAAAACTAGTGTCCTGCATGAATCGAAGCTTTCCAAGTGGAAGAATAAAGAAATTGTATTATTTTATTGGCTGAAGTTACATGTAACCTGCATTTAACTCTCCGTTTATACTTGCAAAGTACCTTGGAAGAAATTACGGAAGAGGACAGCACAAATGAAAATGTACAGGTTCCTGATTTCGTTCGTCTAAATGTTTTTCATTTATTTCAGAGGTGCGATATCTTGGAAAATCCTATTGTCATCGCATGATGTAGATGATGACATTGCTAGTAGTTACATGTAATTATTGCCTTTGGAATAACTCCAAATAAGTATTATCGTGCATCCTATATTGCATCCACCCTTTTGTGAGGAAAACGAGACCATAAAAGAGATCTACCTTTTAAATATGCTAGAACAGAAATAAAAGGAGAGAAATGTGCCTTCTATTGTACATACTTCCACCATCCTTTTGTGTCATAAACTATTGTTTTCTTTTTTTTTTTTTTTTCAACATTTATATTTGCAATTCGTTGGAAATTTTGACAGATGTGAATATTCCTAGAAACCATTCTGGATCGTGTGATGTGAACATTCCTAAACCACTTTAAATGTTCTTTCCTGTCTCCTCAGGTTTCAATATGGCAGAAAATCAGTATACTTCCGGCCATGAAATTTGTGTGATACTATTTCCAAATAACTGTGTGCAGCGAGAGAGTTGGACTTGTCCTTACCCTCATCGGTAGCATGGACAGCACCATTATTCACTCCAGCCGTATATAAAATTAAAATATTATTAATTCTGGATAAGAAATATCCAGAATATTTCTGGATATTTCTGGATAAGAAATATTAAAAATATTTCTTATCCAGAACGTCTTAATGGATTTGTAACACGAGAACCCAATTACTCAGTCTAGGACAAAGGTCGCATGGTTCTGTTTTTTACGAAAACTCGAGTGGGTTCTCATCCCGAAACAGAATAAACTGATCTTAGCACACACGATTTACAGACATTATATACTGACAATTTGTGGCCTTAGCTGCCTCAGAGAAAATTCGAAACAACTAACCGACAGAAATATCTTCGTACCATAATTGACTAATCGAGTTCCGTCACTCTTGGCATCAAATAGATTGATAATATCATTCTTTTGATTGTCATCAAATTCGTGCGTATCTACTACACTGGATCTTTGTCGGTTATGAATCTTCGCTCTCCACTGTAGCTCATCCCATGTACTTCGTCCACGAGAGACTTATCTGAATAGCCCTCGTGTATTGCACAGTGGTTACAATCACCATCCTGCCACACCGCCTGGAAAGAGCCACAGTTCGAATCTCGTTAATTACGTGAGGAAATTTTATGAGCTTTTTTTACAACGTAACTGAGTTAGTCGGTTTCAGGAGAGCGTTTCATGGTTTTTGTCCGGGAAGATCTGATTTTCCGTCCAGCAAACAGCAAAACTATCGAAGAATACACGCAATACAGACACAATACTGACGCCTTATATCCTTAGCTACTTTCGTGCTTACCACACACACCCACAAAAACAAACACCCTCGACTTCTCTGAACCATCATAACAATTGTAATGGGGATAATTTCTGTGGAGCTGCACAACCACGATAACCCATATACTAAACTTTCTATAAATTGGTTTCGTGTATTAGCTGGGCAGGGTGTGTTTTAAGCACGTGTAGCAGGGTTTTATGTTTAAATTTTCATATAATAATACTTAATTACTAAAACTTATGCGCTCATTTAATAATGTTAATTATGTATACTGATAATAATGGATGGTAACTAACAAGAACATAACACTGAGTACGTTATTAGAGACTTGTAAAAACTTGCTACTTACCTTCGCCAAAACATTTTTGTTAAAAAAGAATAACCGAAACTACGAATACTGAGAGTTGACCGTACATCACGTTTATAGACGAGATCTTGTTCTTCCAGTAACATAGCTCCCTGAGGAGCTGTTGCGGCCACCAACAAATTCCTCCAACTGCATCGATCGTGTGCTATACGAGCAGCATCGCCAAGTGTGTCATGCCCAGAACTTCGCTGATCCCATCCTTCCACCTAGTTGCAGGTCATCCTCTGCACCTCTTCCCCTCGATTTTTCCTTCCATTATATTCTTCAACAGAAAGTTTTCCCTTCTTACTATATGACCAAAAAACTTGAATATTCTTTTGTTGATGCTATGAAGAAGAATTTTAGGCCTGCCAATTTTATTCAATACCCACTCATTTGTTCTTCGATCCAAGTAAGAATACGCAGTATTCTCCTGTAACACCACATTCCAAATGCCTCAATTTTCTTCCTGTCAACTCTTTTCAGATTCCATCCTTCACATCCACAAGTGGCAACTGGAAAAATTAACGAATCGGTGATTCTCAGTTTGGTCTTTGGGGGCAGATCATGATCTCTCCATAATTTTATCAGATCAGCCACCAACGTTTTAGCAATTGCCTGTCGTCTCTTTTCATCGTTTGAGCGGTCAATATTTTTATTTATTCTTGACCCTAAGTAGTCAAATTCATCAACTTCTTCGATATCTCGCCCATTAACCTTTACTTTACTGGAATCGAGATTATCACCATCGCCATAATTTTAGTTTTACACACATTCATAATAATAATTAATTAATAATAATGTTTATTAATTTTAAGTTAACAAAATATATTTTTATGTTCATTATATTTATAGAATGAACTTTAAACAAAATAATTCAAAGGCTTATTTCCAATTGCAGGTACATTCATTCTAAGGAGAAACCTTTTAAGTGCACCGATTGCGGAAAGGGCTTCTGTCAGTCACGCACGCTAGCAGTTCACCGGATCTTGCACTTGGAAAACTCACCTCACAAATGTCCTACTTGTGGCAGGACCTTCAATCAGCGGAGCAACCTGAAGACCCATCTGCTCACCCACACGGACATCAAACCATACAACTGCTCTTGTGGGAAGGTATTCAGAAGGAACTGTGACCTTCGCCGCCACATGCTCACTCATTCCCTCGGTTTCGTGGAGAACTCCCTTGAGGGCAACCCATCCTCCCCCTCTAGTACTGTGGATTCTGGCTTGGAGAGCGGAGACTCCACGTGTGTCGACGGCACTTCCGAGATACTTGATGTGGAAAACTGATTAAGGCAGAGAGTTAAAGACAGTCCTCTCGTTTGTATGAACGATATGTTTCAGTAACAACCTCCATCTCGCTTAAAAAGTGTTTTTGGACGATGTATTCCAGTTTTGTTCTTTAAATCTGTTAATTAACGCTACCTTTCATCTTCAGTACGCTGTTTTTCCAGTAACTTCAACAGTAACGCCTAATATTGCTGATCGTTATACATGGAATAATTGTTGCAGCACACGATGTAATGAATGAATGCATTTCATTGTACGTTTTGTGATGTCTAGTCATTGATATAGCTTACACCGCCTGACATATATTTTCAAAAATTCAATTCCGATTACGCCCTGACAAAATAACAAAAGTATCTTGTTTTGCAAATTCTGCTTTTAACCATAGCACTTGATAACACCATCTTTAAATCCAGATAGCTCATAAACAAGACCAGATATACATATAACTGCAATATAACTGCAATATTCTACAATGGGAGTAAATCTACTCAGAGATTACATTAGTTCTCTAAACGTAGTATTTGTATATTGTTTTTTTACACAATTTTCTAATATTGAGGAACTGGCAAGCTGATTTTGTTACTTGTGCTCTCTTAAATTAAGTCTCCCTTTTCGATTTTAAGACTAATACATTGGTGAAAGTGGTTTATATTTCCATCAATAGGCTCCGCTATCAGTATACTCCTTTCTGAAGTTCTCCTTGGACGAGAAATGTATTAACACTGTCTGAAAAAACTTCGAGCGTAATTAGAAATTACAAATGTATTTCCGTTACGTCTACACCCACGTACAGGTCACGCGCAAACACCGTAGGTTATATAAAGTTTGCCAGATGTCCACAAATCATTGACCACAAAAAAAGGAGACGGGCACGTTATTTTCAAGTACTGTCAATGTGCAGCTGTCACTAGTAAAGCAGCTGCACTTCTACCATGCCATCTCTTATTTCCATGAACTTTTTTGAAGGATTATAATAAATATACCAAGATTTCCACTATTCTTGGAGAGTTAATTCTTGTTAGAAAATGCTGCGATTCTTCTGCTTCGATTAGAAAGAACCGTATTTAGTGCCTGTAAAGGGAATAAATTGGTGTACAGAGATTCAAAACTAGGTTATTATCGAATAAAATGCAATATAAACTAACCTTTTTTGTGTTTTTCTGGAATTTCTAATATCCGCTAGAGAGATTAAGAAAGCGAAAGAGAGAGAGAGAGAGAGAGAGAGAGAGAGAGAGAGAGAGAGAGATTATTGTATAGTTGGGAAAATGTCTGTATATTCAGTTACAAAAATTGCAAATTGCAGAGTCGCACATTGTGTCATTATTAATGATTTTTTTCTGTAGCTAAGTTAAATGCGTGTAATATAAATTGTTAGCAGAAATTTCAACTTGAACACTAGTAAGATTTTCCACAGCCCGAAATCTAAACGAATTAACAAATTTTTCCAGCGTGTCTTTGCCCATACTTATTTAACATATTTGGCAAAAGACCTGTATTTTTGCTATTTTTTTTTACCATTCCTGAGTTTATGGTAACGTTTATGGTAATCCTGAGTATAACCTCCTTGCACAAGTACATGGTGGGTGACCACCCAGGTGTGAACCAACGTAAGCAGGGGTCGAGGTGAGGCGCCCACACCACATGGAGGAATGCCGCCCCTCTATGTTACCAGGCAGTACTAGGTGGTAGATGACTCTCATCAACCGGTGCAATACCACCACTTTGCTTATTGGAGGCTTGAATTGGTGGAACCCATGTTTAGTCTCCGGAGCTAAGTTCCGGTCAACCCTTCCCATCTCTTCCATCATGCAGTATGATTGATGACTTTTGAGGTTATGATGAACATCGTGGCGAGATCCAATATTCCTTACATTTCGAGGGTACAGCTCTAAAACGGTGTTCGCAGGCTGGCCTCTAGTTAGTACAACGGACCAAACCTATTGGTAACTCTCTAGGAGGCTTCCGGATCAGCTAGTGTATAATCTTGCTACCTCTACTCTGCCAGATAGTGACTGGAGGGAGTCCGAGTAGTGTGTATACGGGGAGCATTGTCGAGTCCACGTTATGTCAAGGAACTGGATATATTCTTACCACGTGTACGCCATATCCAAAAATTTCATTACTTCATACAGCATGTCCCATCCACCTTTTCTTACTATTGAATACACCATGAATTGTCAAACTACTAGAGCAAGCTTATCTACGAAAAGATTTAAACCTCCCAAACACTTCCTAATTCATTTCACAAATAATATACGTGGTCTCAATTCTAATCTCAGCCATGTCCATTTCCACTTGCAGTCTGCCAAACCCCATGTTCTTTTTCTGACAGAATCTCAGTTATCGGTTGATTCAACTACTGCTCATCTCAGATGCCCAAATTATTCGCTGTATGATTCCTTTCGCCTCAATGGTGGTAATTGTGCATATGTCCGTTCTGATATACATATGTGCATATGTCCGTTCTGATATATGTGCATATGTCCGTTCTGATATACATATGTGCATATGTCCGTTCTGATATATGTGCATATGTCCGTTCTGATATATGTGCATATGTCCTTTCTGTCAGAGACTTGGCAATTTGGAATCTCCTCTCTTTAATCTTCTCTGGCTTAAAATCTCTCTACCTCATTGCGTCAAATTCATCTGTTGTCTCTACCGTTCTCCCAACTCCACTAATCACTTGGAGCTCTTTGACTTCCTCTCTTTGCAACTTGACTTTCTCCAGTGTCCAACTTTCCTAACAGTGAGGTAATTTTCCTTGATGATTTTAACGTTCACAATTCCAGCTGGCTTCCGTTTTCTAGTCACACAGACCCAGCTGGTCGAGATGGTGAGGCTTTTGCAATTACTAATGACCTAGCACAGATTGTTCATTTACCTACAAGAATATCGGACAACCCTAATCATACAGCCAACTCGCTTGATCTTTTTCTCACAAACAACCCTTCTAAGTACACGATCGAAGTGAGAGCTCCATTAGGCACTTCAGATCACAATTTGACAACTTGGTGATTGTCTCTTTTCCAATGGAACTTTTATCTCATGGCTATTCCCAACCTCGTGTTATTTGGCATTACAAGAATGCAAAATGGAATAACCTGCGAGATTTCTTTTCTTCTTTTCCTTGGTCAGATTACTGTTTCAAAACTTCTGATGTCAATATTTGTTCAGATCGTGTCAGTGAAATTATTCTTGCAGAAATGGGATCCTTTATCCCACACTCCACTTTAAAATCTCGTCCTTTATCTAAACCTTGGTTTTCCAATAAATGTGCTAAGGCTGTTCAAGAGAAGAATGTTGCATATCGTAATTGTCTTGTTTTTAATTCTTCAATTTCATTTTCTGCCTACACCAAAGCTCGCAACAATTGTAAAGCAGTTATTAATCAGTCCAAGCTAGAGTTTGAACAGGCTAAGAGTAGAAAACTTGCTTCTTGCCCTAATGGTAGCCGAGCATTCTGGTCTCTTGCCAAAGCTATTGGCCGCAACTTTTGCCCATCTCTGCACCCAACTCTGTCCAAACCAGATGGTTCTGTTGTCACTTCAGCCAGGGATGAAACTGACCTGCTAGCATCCTATTTTTCTTCCAGCTCATGTATTAATGATCTTGGTAAAACACCTCCCACCATTCCCAACATGCTCCATTCAATGCCTCCCGTGATCTTCCGTCAAAAGGATGTCAGAAGGATTTTGACGAATCTTGATGCTAAGAAAGCCCCAAGTCCCGATGGTATTTCTCCATTTGTTCTCAAAACCTGGGCTCCTGAACTTACTCCTGTTCTTTGCCGCCTTTTTTCACTTTCTTATTCCAAAGTTGTTTTTCCTTCTGCTTGGAAATTTATTCATATCCAGCCAGTTCCTAAAAAGGGTGACAAATCTCTCCCATCCAATTATCGTCCCATTGCAATTATTTCTACTCTTTCTAATGTAATGGGGAAATCAATTAACCGCCAACGCTTAAACTACCTAGAAACCTTCCGTCTGATCAACGATCGGTAGTATGGATTCCGTCAGTGTCGATTCATTGGTGATATTCTGGCTTATGTTACCCATTTATGGACTAATTCAATGGAAAGGTTGGGTGAAACACAAGTAGTTGCTCTTGACATCTCAAAGGCTTTCGATCGTGTTTGGCATAAAGGTCTTCTAAACAAGCTTCAATCTTATGGATTGCTAACTGTTTTTTTGTAATTCGTTATCCAGTTTTCTCTCTGATCGCTCACTGAGGGTGATGGTAGATGGCTCTCTGTCTTCTAACTTCTCCACTAATGCCGGTGTCGCAAGGTTCAGTTCTTTCCCCCACTCTTTTCCTCTTGTATATTAATGACCTTCTTCCATTGACTGGAAATCCTATCCATAATTTTGCCGATGATAGCACATTGAATTCCATTTTCCATTTTCCATTGTGAGAAACCTTGCCCTGCTCAATTTTCGAGATTTTCGCTCAATTTTCGAGATTTTCGCTCAATTTTCGAGATGCTTCAACTTCTCGAAAATCTGTTATCAATTCCTTAAATGCCGAACTCCAAGTAATTCTCCAGTGGGGCAAAGACAACTTAGTTTATTTCAATCCTTCTAAAACTCAGTCTTGTCTTATATCTCGCAAAAATTATCCTTCTGCTCCTATGCTTATCTTTAGTGACACTCCAATTTCTAGGCAAAAGGATATATCTCTTTTGGGGATTACCCTGACTTCTAATCTCTCTTGGCACAAGCACATTACAAATATTGCTTCCTCTGCATCTAAAAAACTTGGTTTTCTCTTTCGCTCTCGGCGTTACTTTTCTTCCAAACAGCTGCTCACTCTGTATAAATCGCAAATCCGCCCTGCCATGGAATATTGTTCCCACATCTAGGGTGGTGCCCCCAAACCCTCTCTCAGGCTTCTTGATTCCATTCAGAAGACGGCAGTTAGGTTAATTAATGACTCATCTCTAACAGAGTCTATCCACTCTCTGTCTCATAGACGTACTGTTTCTGCTGCATGCCACTTCCACAGATACTTCCATGGGCACTGTTCTTCTGAATTAACTTCTATAATTCCTGCTCTCTCTTTCAAAACAGTCTGAACGCCACCAGCCAACATCCATTTACTGTCCAACTTCAAACTCACAGAACCAACTTTTCATCTTCCTCGTTTATTCATTCAACTGCCGTTTTCTGGAACAACCTTCCTTCATACGTATTTCCTGAAAATTACAATCTACAGAAGTTCAAGTCACGTAATTGAAGTTCAAGAAACCATTCCACGATCCATTAACGATACCATTCCTACGAGGCGGTCCTGTGTCGTGGGAAAGATCATGTAATTTGTGGCTACAGATTCCATGATTTTTCCCGCCACTGAAGTCAAGCTCACTGGTCTAAAGTTGCCCAATACGTCTTTCATACCTCCTTTGTGGACTGTAGAGACATTTGCGCTTCTTCAGTTTACGGGAATTATTCTGAAGACCAATGATGATCGCACTAGCATTCCTAACGGGCTGATGCATTCATACAGTTTTTATAATAAAAAAAGGTTGTATATGAGTGCAGCAAGGTGTACACTGTCCACTCTCGCTCAGATTTCGGTAGCATTTCCAACAGACTCTTCTCCGAGATCGTTATACGTATTACTTAATTTACAGCAGTCTGAAAGAGTGGGACAGTTGGCAACTATTCCACTCTTGTTTTTTCTTTTGCTCAATTAAACTCTTATCTCTATTGTCATCGAATATGGCATCTTCTTATTGCTGAACTTCTTCATCGGAATAAATGCATTTTTTGGCTTCCAGGATAAATCCCTCGAATACTTCTCATAATAAACTCGCATCTAATAGCGCATAGTTTTTCCTTCAGTTAATAGACCCAAAGAAGTGCCTCAATCCGCTTGAAATTGAAGCCCTCCTCTTTACCTTCCACCACAGAAATCTATTTTAACACCACCCATTTTATGACACTGTAGTCTTTAAGCTTATTCTCCAATTGGAGAACCCACCTTAACACGTTTCCCAATGTGTTAAGAACATTTGAAAGGAACCACCTGCTTTATTCTTATTGTTTATTTTGAACGGAAGTATACATTACATTATGTTGTTATTGGGTGAACAAACGGACCGCCCTGTTGATCCATTTGTTCATCCACCACGGGCTTCGCTCAACGGCAGATCGGGAACAAGCCACTGAATGTACTGTCACACATCTCACTTTATTGCACCAACAATCATGCCTCGTTGAAAGACCTTCATATAGCGTCCTCATTCTACTCTCGTCATATGTAACAACACTTGTCCACGTATTGACTGTCATCTGCATTCACCAGACCAGGGTTATATTTCGGCGGTAAAGTCCACTTGTTCCCACTAAGGTAGGTGGTTCTATTTCAAGTTCGATTCAATGTATGTTATATTACATTAGAAAAATTAAACAAATAATGCAGTGTTAATAACAAAATTAGATAAAAGAGAAGAGAAGAGGATGTAATAATAATTATAAAATTATTATATTAAAATATAAAACTTACACTTGATGTAATCAATTTTAATGATTAAATATGATAAAAATGCTGTTGCACTACGTTAGGATTGCCATAAGCTGCAGCAAGAACACTAAGATGTCAAACTTAAAAGAAAAAAAAAAACTTACTAAAGAATACTCAAAATAAACCCAAAAAAAAACTTACTAAAGAAATCCCAAAATAAACAAGAAACAAGCAAGGGACTACACTCGCCCAAAAAATGGACTGCGGCCCAATGTCCCGCCTGGCCCTATTGGGTAGCGCAGTTGATATACCGTCCTCCCCACACCGGGTGAACAAGACCCGAGTTCCAATCTCGTCAATGACGAGATTGGGCTTTTTTTTTTAGCAATGTGATGAGTCAGTCGGTCTCAGGCAAGGGTTGCACAGATTTTTCTCCCAGATTTTTCTCCAGCAAACAGCAAATCGACCACGGTACACACACACACATCAGTTTACAAACATATTATATCTTGCGCAATATGGTCAAGTTGCTGATGCGCCTAAAACCCTACAACAACCAAACAATCATGTTCCGCCTGATATTTTAATTTCTCTTTGTAATTTTTATTTAGTAATGTTATGTTGCATATTTACATTTCGCTAGATTTGTGGATTGTTCTGGCGGACATAGACATTTTCTTTTCTGTTCTTGTAGGTATTTCTTGAGTTGTAGGTATTTCACGTTTCTTTCAGTTTACCTGTCTTCCTTCCTCGATTAGGATCCTTGTTTTGAATTTGCTGGCCATGGTAAATGCATTTTACGTTGCTGTTGTCTTGTAATAGGGTTTTAGGAGCATCAGCAACTAAAGCCATATTGTTCCGTATATACTGTCTTTTGTGTTCTATGGTCGATTTTCTGTTTTCTGGACGAAACACTAGGGGTTTTTTGGGAGAACAAACCATGCTACTCTCGACTGAGACCGACTAAATCAGCCAGGTTGTAAAAAATGCCCATAAAAATTCCTCACGTCATTGACGAGACTCGAACTCGGTTTTTTCCATCTGGTGCGGGGAGGACGTCAATTCTACCAACTGTATACCCACGAGGTCCCGAGTATTTCAGTAATTTCCCCAAGGTCAATTCCTCTTTGAAGAAGCGTTAGTGGATTCTCTAAATTTTTATTTTTCGTTTGTTATGTTGTTATTGGGATTTAGGAGCATTAGCGACTAAGGCCATGTTGCTCCACATGGACTGTGGCCCAATGTCCCGCCTGGCCCTATTGGGTAGCGCAGTTGATATACCGTCCTCCCCACCCCGGGTGAACAAGACTCGAGTTCCAATCTCGTCAATGACAAGATTGGGCTGTGTAAATTGCATATGTTCTGTGGTCGATTTTCTGTTTGCTGGACGAAAAACCCGAGTTTCCAGAAGAATTTCGTTTGTTTCTCTTTAGCGAATATATACAAGGTATATCATTACTTATGGAACCCACTTCGGGGTTGGATTTAGGACCAAAAACAATAAAAAAGCTCATGTAAACATAGGCCTTGTTTCTGAGTTACAGCCGTTTTTATGTTCCAGCAATTCTTTGCACAAACTAAATTAGCATTTTTGGGAACAGTTTCCCATTCGTGAGCCGTGCAGTGGAAGCCATCTTATCTATGTAGTCTTGATGGAGATCATGCACTGTTTGCCATGGAGTACCTTCCTCGCCCATCTTTCTGTCTTTGTTTCTTCTGTATGTGTGAGTGGGGTCTCTTTGTCCATGTTGAATGGTGTGTGTCGTTTGTCTGTCTTCCTTATAGCTTGTTAGATTGGTGCTGAGTTTTCCTAGAAGTAATCCTCCAGGTTTTTAATCGCCTTCTTCTGCTGTTCAATGATATCTGTCAAACCCCTTCCTCGTTCTTTCCGAGTTATGGTCAGTCTCTCGAGGGCCAACTACTGGTAGTGATGGCGGCTCTTGGTCATCATTGTCCTGGTCCATCTCATAATCTCCTACAGCTCTGTGTTGGCCCAATTTATGATCACGAATGAGTGGGTTAGTACAGGGAGTCCGCGCTGGTAGCAAAGTGCTATCGTTATCGTCCTCCACATACTGGGAGGAAAAGAGCCGGGTTCGAATCCTGTCGATGAAGAGAGTCGAACCCGGAACTTTTATGGTCTTTTTGCACTCCATGGCTGAGTTAGTCGGGTGTCAGGTGGAGATAGCAAGATTTCCCACGAAAAACTCTGGGGTTTTACGTCCAGCAAAGCAGCCAAAAGAGAACACGCGCAGTTTACAGACACAATACACATGGGCAGTTGAAAGTAACTTTCCAGGTGACCCTAATATAATAGTTTAGTTTTTACATTATTATTATTTTATTTTATTTTTTTTTTTTGTACAGAGACCGCATAAGAGTTTATTGTTCTGATCATGTTCCCACTATTCAGCTTTGCTTTTAACAGGCTTCTCAGTCTCTGATGCTATTTCTAAGTCAAGCGGGCCTTGATCTCCTTGTGTTCTAACTGTTCAGTCTGCATCATCCCCAGATATTTGTTGGTCTTTCCCTCTGTCATGGCTTCAATCTCTTCGACTGTCTTCAACTGGTAGTTTCTGCTGACTAGATTTCCATGACGCGATCAATGAGTCTTGCATTTGTCTAGGTTAAGTTGCATACTGATGCAGTGCTAAACTCCTCGGTGATGCGGAGTAGCTGTTGGAGTTGATTCTCGGAAACGGCCTAGAGTTTGATATCATCCATGTGCATGAAATGAGAGAGAGCTTACAGGTTCTTGCTCCCTTGTTTTAGGGCATATCCCTAACTGCTGTTATTGAGCATGGTGAACAGCGGGTTGACTGCTAAACAGAACCATTGAGAGCTCAGGGAATCTCTCTCTCTCTCTCTCTCTCTCTCTCTCTCTCTCTCTCTCTCTCTCTCTCTCTGGAAAATTCATATTCAGATGGGTGTCTGTCTGATCGTGATGGTCTCGACCTTGATAGTAGGTCCTCTATTTCTCCATGGTCGTTTTTAGGAAGTGTGTTAGTGTCGAGTTGACCGGGTAGATCTTCAGTGTTTCTATCAGCGAGCTATGGGGCACGAAGTCAAAGGCCTTGGAGTAGTTGATGTAGGCCGTACACAGTTTGCGGTGCTTCCTGTAGGCTTTCTCCATAACTGCTGTGTAAGTCTGCGCGGGTAGCACAGTGGTATCGTCACCGTCCTACCCACACCGGGTGGAAAACGCCTGGGTTCGAATCCCGTCGATGACGCGAGGAACTTTAATGGGCTTTTTTTTCACTCCGTGGCTGAGTTAGTCGGTCTCAGGCGTAAATAGCAAGGTTTTTCTCCCCAGTAACTGGGGTTTTTTCGTCCAGCAAAACAGGCAAATCGACCATAGAACATTCGTAATTTACAGACACAAATACGGGTTAATGTATTTAATTACGGGCAACCCTAAAATAATAATAATAATTAATAATTGCTGTGTCAATAGCCAATTGCTCCGTGTATTTTTTGCTCATCTGCTTACATGTCGTTAGCTCATCTGCTTACATCCTTTCTGCTGCTCGGCCATGGTGTTCTGGCCCTCCAAGTGGTCTGATTTATTTTTTGTTATGCAGCTGGTCAGGATCTTGTACATTGTTGGGAGACAAGCGATCGCTCTGTACTTCACTGGGTTTGCAGTGTCTTTGTCCTTAGCCTTCAGATAAGTGATTCCTTGAATCAGAGATGCTGGGAGAGTGTCAGGATGGCCCTCGTGTCAATAAGGGTCTTTGTGGCATCCTTCATATAATCACCGTCCTCCATCCCCCCCCACCGGGTGGAAAAGACCCGAGTTTGAATTCCTTCAATGACGCGAAGAATTTTTTATGGGTATTTTTCACAACTTGGCAAAGGTAGCATGGTTTTTTCTCCTAGAAACTCGGTATTTTCGCACAACAAACAGAAAATTGACCACGGAGCACGCGATTTACAAACATATATTTTATACGGCGCAATATGGCCGAAGTGCTGATACGCCTGAAACCCTACAAGAACTTTTTTTGTGTCAGGGTGCTTTATCATCTTGTTGAATTGCTCCGCTATGCCTGTGTGTGTGTGCAGCTGAAATTCTTTTACCAGTAGTTGTGGATATTATCTGTCTCTAAGGTTCGCCAATTGTGAGATTCCTGATCGATTGTTGTATTTCTCCTGAATCTCCTGTTCTGCCGTGTATTGTATGGCCTTAGTTTTCTGTTCTAGGTCTATCCAGGGGGCACGCTCGCTATAGCTAACTTCGCTACTCCACAGGGTGCTCCAGAACTCCTGGAATGTCCTCTGGTTGGGGGTTCCGTTGCCCTTTTACTGTTGTCCAATCTTCCTGTAGAAGGGACTTTACCACACACTCTAACTTTATGCGTTTTTTTTTTTTTAAAGCCTTTATCAGGAAGTTCAGACGACCCTGGCAGCGGCCAGCCAGGGTATGATGGGCAACCTGGCTCACCTCCCAGTGGTGGTGGCGAGCAAAGTAGGGTCCCACTAGAGCCCTGCCGCCAAGCAGCCACAGACATAACAGAACAAAACACAATACTATATAATCCAGACACTACACTTTACACTTTTTTTCCTGGCTTTTGCAGTAGTTCTGTATTCCAACACAGAGTACATACGGTGCAGATGTGGGAAACCAACGGCGGCGCTTGGTCCTAAATACTATGACACTGTGTTCCTGTAGAAGGCTATCCTGGTTTCATCAAATATTCGGTGTCTGTTTCCCTCCGGACAATCTCCTTGTACCAGAGAGATCTCTTTCTGAGTGTAGAGATTCTGCTTGAGAGTGTCCGTGTTTGCTTGGTCTCATGTTTGTTGTGGAAGTTGTCTTTCTTGAGGATGGTCTTCCCTTTTCTGATCAGCTTCTTACTTCTGTTATCACGTTGGTACTGGGTCACATGGTCTGTTTTGCTATCTTCTGCTGTAGCGTTCTTTCCCAGGCTGGTGGTGCCACGTCTTTGAGTTTTGCTTTCTGTTGATCTCTGTTTTCCCTTTCGTTCAGCCTGGTGGCTGCTATAGCAGCTTAGTAAATGACTGTGCCGATGGCATCTAGTGTTACTTCTTTGTTGTTGAGGTAATCCGGTATTATTCACCGATTGAGGTGGTTTTTGATTTTTCCGTAGGATTCTGTTGGGTCTCTGCTCCTGTATAGCGTGGGTCTTTATGGAATTCATTCCCTCGAAATTGGAAGGGACTTCTATCACTCGTCTTCTATTCTTAATGTCGCGAGCTCGTCTGTTTCCAATTTTGCTGCTCCGGGTTGTACTTCTTGTACTTGTTCCTCTTCTGGTTCTAGTTCACTTGTGTCTGTATTCTTTGTTCTTTGTAGTTAGTTGCTCACATCCTGCTTGATTTCTTACAAGATCGCAGGAGCTGTCAGGTTCTTTATGACGATAGAGCGTCTCTTGTTTATTATTCGCTGTTCAGTGACCCGAACAATCAGGAATGGTTCCAACCACTTCGCGTGTAGTTTCATCCCATACGTTATCATATCGGTCTCTAGTTTTGTTACTTCGTAGTATGCTCGCATGATGAATGTATTCATTCTTATGGATTTTTCTTCCTTCCTGGGTGATCACTAGCGCAATTGTGCAGGAATCACCTCCAATTGGTTGGGCTCGATGGCCTTGCTTTTCCCTTGCGATAGCCATACGGGGGAGGGACAGCGCCACTCGCTCCACTGTCTTCTCAGGAGGCTGTCTCCGACTTTTCGAACCGACTCCTCTGACTAAGGCCTGAAAGCGAGTGACTTCCTTCTGCGCCACACTCGATGTAGTATGTTTAGTATTTCTACTTGTCATCTTCATCCAGCTATGGGAGGTGGAGCTTCGACCTTGAGGTAGGTAGGTCCGATGAAGCGACTTTCTAATTTTTTCGCGGCGGGATTCTAACTGGAGTTCATCACATAGGTGGTCGGCGTCGTAACCACTGGGCTAATGCGCCCTTATTATTATTATAATAATGCGGCTTGATTATTGTTATTATTATACAGATAAATCATCAAGTAAAAAGGAACTTACATAAGCACGTGATAAGGAGTAGTTCAGTAATGGCTCGGAAGTTATAAAAAAATGTAGTAAGATGAAAACATTTTGTTTTCATCCTACTAAACTTCCTCATAGTCAATCGGCTGATTCAGTTAAATATTATACCTGCGGAAGAACGTTGCAGCTCTCCACGATTCAACAGGAGGAGAAGTGGTAGCTTTCACTCCAATGAAGTTACACTGAAGTGCAAAATTTAAGGACCAGTCAGGGTTTCACCTGTAGCTTCTCATAGGAGTGGCCTGGATATGGGAAAAGCAAACCAAAGGAACCTTCTGAGGTACAGAAATGATGAAGGAAACAACATCGACACATCAACGGAAACAAAACGCTACAGAGGGACTTTATTCAAAAATGGCAACATAACACTGGCTGCCATGATACAGATGCATCACTGCCAAAGGTGGAACAAACGGAAGAGGTGGTCCTCAGTAGGAGATATGGCCACCCTAATGGCGATGCAGGTTTTGCCCCGCTTGTCCATACTTAGAACAATGTTGTTGATAAGTTCTTGCGATAACATCGTCCATTCCTCTGTTAGCGCCATTTTCAGCTGGTGAACATTTTCTGGTGGATGTGGACGTGCCGCTAGGCGTCTGCCCTGAGCGTTCCATATGTGTTCGATGGAACGGGCAGGCCAATCCATACGAACAATGTCCTCACTTTCCAAAAGCATATCAACAGCTGCAGTGCGATGGGGTGTGGCATTATATCCATAAACACGAACTCGGGGCCAATGGCACCTCGGAACAGACGCACATTGGAAGAATTACCTCAGTACAGTACCGCCTTCCAGTATCTGGAGTTGTGTACGTCCATTCAAGATAACGCCTCCCCAGACGAGAACACCTCGACCGCCATATCCATCCTTTTCAGTGCTGTTTGCGGGGTGATACCGTGTGCCAACCTCTCGCCAGATTAGCTGAGTCCAGAATCGCTGCTGAGGCTGAATCTACTCTTATCAGTAAAGAGTACCTTAATTAAAGATTTTGTGGTTGTAACCTTTAGAAATAGCGTTAGTCCTTAAGTTTTGCACACTAGTGTATTTTAAACTAGAGTTAATATAGTTGGAGTTTGTAAGAAAAGTTCTGATTCGGTGGCCGAAGCGCTGTCGCGTATAAACATGGAATTCAGGAGGAGTTGCAAGTGAAAGTACCTCAGACAAGGAGGAAAACTGATGGAAAGAAATCATCAATCATCAAGTACAGTATAGCAAACTAAGGAAATGCGCTTGAAAGGTTTGATCAGAAAGCTATCGGATGTCAAGAAGAGTCGGTTTCGATTTTTCTGTCTATTCGGGAATTATTTAATATCATCAATCATCCATGACAATATCATAATTGTTCATTGCCTGCTTCCAACGGATACCACCAAATCGTGCCAGCTTATTCATAGCTTACATGTATCTTGTCGCACTCCTGTCGAGATTAAACAGAACTTCAACTATTAATGTCTTGAGCATGAAGACAGAAACATAAACGTAACCGAAGCTCCAATACGTACACAATGCGAACTGATCTATGCTTATCGATTGCGTTCCTGTCAAAAGCTAAAGAAATATCGTCAAACTGGACTTCAACATGCTTTTATTTCGTGTCACTGGAGAACAAGGTCAAGTGCAGTACAAAAGTAGATGAACGTGTACTTTAACTGGAACAGACCTCAATGCTGATAAGCTCCTATTGATACATCGATCACATTCCGCAGACAAGCGCCACAGAAGGGCAAGATCTCCAGCCAGCCAGTCGATACCCGCTACGGCTCAGACAAGGTCACAGTGGCCAAGTCGGACGGAGGCGGCGCCATAAGGAAAACCAAGAAGGCTTGACATTTACTTTCGCCTAACATTTCGTAACTCTAGATGTGTAACGCCTTAATTGCCGCAAACATAAACGGCGGAATGGCACGTGCTGCGCTGAAAAAGTGACGCCCGTGATGACTCGAACCACCGAAATATGCAGAGAATGACGAGGGCGGGCTAGGAGCACGTGGTGATCATACGTCCTCCATACCGTAAAGAAAAAAAAAAATACAGTAATCAGCGCGAAGTGTCGGCCCTGGTCCTGTAGTGGAGAAAGCAAAGTGACCGAAAACATCTTGAGGAGCCTTTGAAGGTCAACGGTCACAGAAAATAGGAGGGCGCAAATGTTGTGTGGGTCACGCTGGTCTGATCATGATGTATCCGATGAATGTGTGGTCGTGGTTGCCATAATTCCAGTTTCTAAAGAAGCCCATCAGTTAACATTTAGCTACATTACTAGACTCTCACTTGAGAAATCTCCCAGATCAAGTGCTTCAAGAAACTGCTGTAATCGCTTTGAGAATGATTCAGCGAAAGAACGGTTTAGGAATTAAATGCATTTCTGTATCTGCGCATGGCTGTTATCTTAAGTTGAATCGCTGTAGTTCTGAGGAAGAGACTGGAAGTCGAGTTTAGTTTAGAAACAAAGCTGAATTTATTTCCCAAGAAAATCCGATAAGGACACATATAAATAGTGAAGAAATATTTTAAGATTTTTTATTTTTTAAACGTTATTTTATCTTTTAGTAACTCGGAAGTACAAAAAACTGTTTCATTCGTTATGGCTTAGCACAAAGGCTCACTTAGAAATAAAGCCATAAAGGTTCTTTATTATCAGTTCAAAAATCCCTCATAATTTCCCCTTATTGAAACAACAAAAGCCGCTTTAAGCCTGTAGTCTAGTCCAGACTAAGTTAAAAGGCTTCAGAAGTGCATTCTACTATTACAGCAATTTGGCTGCTCACTTTTTAAGAGGAAAAAATTTTTCCTCAACTTGGAGACGCCTACTACCTGTTATGCTTCGGTGCTTGTGGTATTTGTTTCTAAACTATTCCAATTTACCATAATTAAGTTCTTTCTCTTACAAGAGTTTATTTCCTTTCCTTCTACAAAAGCATATTTTCTCTTATTCTAATCTGAATTCGTTTTTTATATAACAGAATTACATTTTATTGGTATTTTCAGCATTATATTTATGTTTCAATTGACTTTTCTTTTTTTTTCTTTTGCTTAATTTTGATTTTACGTTCTAAAACTTGAGATCTTCCTCCCCTAAATTTTATTATCATATTTTTTTATCCTTCTGCTTTCTCTCTATTAATCTATTTTATTTTCCCTCATTTATTATTTATCTATTTACCACATCATTTGTACATATATGTAATGATTGAAATTATTTTGTACAATTTATTTTACTTATTATATTGGAGGTAAAACTTTACTGTACTTGCCTAAGCAGTTAGAATCTGATTCTTCGGTAGTTCAATACTGTATATTGTATTCAATAAAACCATTGTGCATAAAATTTACGAGGCACAATGTACGAACGTCTAAATTAAACTATTGATATTAAAATACTGATTAAAATCGAAAATCAAATTTGATGCATGAATTCACAAATTATAAACATCTAAGTTTCTCACTTTATCCTTCCAAGATATGTAAATTTAGCAATACACGTGTGTTACCGAGACGTACTGTAGGGCCTTTTTAAACCTTCAATTGGTTTGGCTATACAATGCTTTTAAAAGAACACAGTAGAGTATGTGTTCTTTTATTGGTTTGACAAAGTCTGTTAAAATTATTTGCCGAATGGAATAGTCCCTTAACTATTGTTCATTATCTTGTTCAACTGATGTATCGTGCTGACTGTCCTGCGTAGCAGCACAGTCAGCACGATACATCCCGCTTTCCACTCGTTTGAAACGGTCTGAATTTCAGTCCCATCTGGAACTGGTGGAATTCTTTAGGTTTCTTCAGTCAAGGCCTGGACTTGGCGCATTATAGCCTGAGCTGCTCATGCGCTATAAAAAAACCAAATCAGTGAAGGCCTATCTCCTGCGTTTTCCCTCAGGTTTTCCCTCATGAGTTAATCGGGTTTTTCCGCTCGTGCAACATTCAAATCAACCTGTGAACACACACACACACACACCCTTCGTACAATCAAAAGACGCATGGTCCATATTAATGTTTAGTCACCCTAAAAAGGAGTGGTTGAAGCTGGAGGTACTAAGAAAGGAGGCGAATTCGCTTCTCTTCCCCATAGCTCTGGTTGTGCGGTAATCTTGTCATATCACTGAGAAAGAAGGTTCAGAGAATCAGGGCTAATGTCCAAAATATAGAAACCATAAAGAAAACGAAATTAGTCCCAATGAAAAACTATTAATACTAAAAGCGCAGGAATATCGAAGAAAACGATCAAGGTGGAACTGGTAGAATTCTTTAGGAGGATTTTAAATAGTGGTTACAATATAATATTATTATAACAATATAGGGTTTGAATAAATAATTCCACCGTCGTCATCACATGTCCGACATATGTATGATAAAAGAAAAAAATATATTGGAAATTCAAAGGATTTCCGCTATATACTGAAAGAATTAGAATTTCTACATCTTCGCACTAATATATCATATAAGGACGCAGCATGACGTTACTTTTAGTTGTAATCTCCGTGGAACATTGTAGTAGTAGTAGTAGTAGTAGTGGCATGTGATGCAAGAAAGCATGTATATCAGCTTATGCAGCATCAGCCAAAAAAAAAAAAAAAATCACACCATTCCCTCCAAATGCCTGTCCAGTTCCTCCTTAAATTTATTTAACCTATCAACTTCCACAACGAGAGATGGAAGTTTGTTCCAGCAATTAACCACCCGCCGGCTAAAAACAAATTTCCGCACATCTATTCTACATCTGTCTTTTCTTAATTTGAATTTATGCCCCCTTAGGTTCATAATCTGAACAAGTGGAAGGATCCCATCAGAATTCAGCGTGCTCAACCCATTCAAGTCCTTATATACCTCAATCAGATCACCGCGTAGGTGCCTAGTCTCCAGCCACTGCAATTTTCAGAACTTAAGCCTCTCTTGGTAAGAGGATCCCTTCATTCCCCTCACCAACTTGTTGCCCTTCTCTGTACACGCTCAAGTAAATCTACATCCTTCCTAAAATGAGGCCTCCAGACCTGTACGCAGTACTCAAGGCGTGGCCTGACCATTGCCTTATACAGAGAGATAATCACCTCCTTTTCCCTGCTAGCAAAATTCCTATATATCATTGACAAAACCCCGTGACCTGCCCTGGCAGCCTGTCTGCATTGCTCAGAAAACTTCATATCTGACTGCACAATTACTCCCAGGTCTTTTTCATTTTCTACCACCTTAAGTGTAGTACCACACAGTTGGTACGTTTCTCTGGGGTTACTTCTACCCATGTGTAGTTCTTTGGATTTGTCAATGTTAAACTTCAGTTGCCACTTCTCAGCCCATCTGACCAAATTTTCTAGATCCTGTTGCAGTATCACACTGCCATTACTGTCATTAACAACCCTGCCAACCTTCGTGTCATCTGCAAACTTCGACATTAAGCCTGATATACCTTCATCAATATCATTGATAAATATACAAAACAACAGTGGACCCAACACCGAACCCTGTGGGACTCCACTAATAACATTAATCCACGAAGAGCAGCACCCATTGATTGCCACCCTCTGTCTTCTCCCACTTAACCATCCTTTTATCCATTGTAGCAACTTACCCTTAATACCATTCTGTTCCAATTTGTACAATAGTCTTTCATGCGCAACAGTGTCAAAAGCTTTCCTGAAATCCAAATATATGATATCAAAATTATTTTTTGCATCCAGTTCCTTTGTAACCACATCATAATATCCTATCAAATTTGTCAGACAAGACTTTCCCTTAACAAACCCATGCTGTGTCTGAATTATTGCTGCAGTCTTGTCTAGATGATCCTGCAATGCATCTTTAGCCAGTGACTTCATTATTTTACCCGGAACAGAAGTTAAACTAACTGGTCTGTAATTACTCGTGTCACCCTTCGATCCCCCTTTGTGAATTGGGGATACATTTGCACATCTCCAGTCCGTGGGGACCTCCCCTGAGTCCAAGGTTGCTCTCATAATTATGGCTAAGGGTTTGCTTAGTTGCTTTGCCGCCTCCTTTAATATAACGGGATAGATCCCATCCACCCCAGGTGCTTTTCTTATGTTTAACTTCAACAATTTCTCCTCCACTTTGCTCTCAGTTATTACAAAATCATTAAGTAACCTGCTACAATTTGATAACCTTCTGCCATTTCCAAACCTTAATAACTCCTCGTGTGTGAATGTAGATGCAAAATACTCATTCAGTTTATTTGCTATCTGGGCAGGATCATCAACAGTCGATCCATCGATATCAAGTGGACCAATCAGATTCATCTCCTTCCTTTTAGAGTTTATATAAGTAAAGAAATCCTTGCTGTTTTTCTTAGCATCTTTTGCCAAGGATTTCTCGTAATCTGCCTTCGCCTGCCTAACCTCCTTTGTGACATGATTACAGACTAGCTTATATCTGCCATAGGCTTCTGAGTCGCTTGATAATTTATATGCATCCCATGTATTTTTCTTCTCTGTTACTGTCATTAGTTCATTTGATAACCATTTAGGCCTAAACCTTGAACAGTATTTCTTAATAGGTATGAAACTTTTAGTAGCTTCCACGATTAATTCCTTGAATGCTTCCCACTTAGAATTTACTGTTGGTAACATCGTCAGTTGACCCCACTGTACAGAATTTAAAAACTGTCGGAGACCACTGTACTCACCTTTACGGAAGCAAAAACCCTTTCCTTTACCCATGAAGGTAATTATATCTTTAAGTAAATCCCACATCAGTACACTGTGATCACTGTCACCTAGTGGTTCCTTTATCTGCAAATTCTTAATACACGAGTGATCACTGCTGATAACCAGATCAAGAGTATTACCCTCTCTGGTTACCTCTCGAACATGCTGGTGCAGAAAACAATCATCCAATAAATCCACAAAAGTGTGACTAGTGTGTGAGTGACCAACCCACAAGTTCCAGTCAATATCTGGGAAGTTAAAATCCCCCATTATAAGACATTCTGTTTTACTGGCCCACTCTATTTCTCTGTACAATTGTTCATTGTACTCATTCGAGTCATTAGGCCTATAACACACTCCTACTCTTATTTTTGCATTCGCAGTGCTTATGTCACACCAAACTGACTCAACAGTGCACTGTTCATCTATATCAACTGAGTGCACTTCTTTTGATTTTATGTTTTTCTTAATTAACAGCATAACACCTCCTCCCTTTCTATCCTGTCTATCCTTTCTGTACACATTGTATTCCCCAAATTCCAGTTCTGCATTCCTTATATCTGTGTGACACCACGTCTCTGCTATCCCAACAATATCCGCCTTTGAAGTCTTGACCAACACTTCAATGTCATCAAATTTATTTAGTATACTTCTAGCATTGGTATACATGCAATCCTATTCCTATTCCTAGTTACCCTAACACATCCCATATACCCACCTATTTCAGGATGACTGCCATCCGTTCCTGAAACCCACAACACCCCTCGCTCCAGGTCGCTACTTATTCTAATAGAAGTTGTTCAAGAATCACCTTCACCTCTGCCTACGGCTACTGTTAAACTATTAGTCCTTGTATCCCCCAAAGCTATCAGTTTTCCTACCCATCTAACACTGCCTCGATAGCATCAGCAAATATTCTTGTACCCTTTCTATTTAAGTGTATCCCATCCTTGTAGAAGCAGTCTCCCCTGTTAACAAGTACAGACCAGGCTGAAAACAATTCTATCCCTTGAGCCTTGCACAATCTTTCCAGGGCCGAATTGATCGACAAGGCTCTCATCATATACTCCCTCCTATCGGGTCTGTGCAGAATTGCAGACACTTTCAAATTCAACCCTAATTCTCGGTTTTTGTTCAACAGTGACCTGTACTTGTTAAGTAATTCTGCCGGTCTCCTACTCTTAATATCATTAGTGCCAACGTGTACAACTATATCACCTTTTGTGCCCTTAAAAGATGATATCCGCTCAACAACGTCATCAACCTTTGCCCTTGGCAGACATACCCTGGTCCTGTTCCACCTATACTTTTTACAAAGCATGTTCCCCGTTTCCCTGACAATAGTCTCCAAGAACTACTAGTTCCTGTGGGACCAGCGCATTCTGCCTTGGGGTTGCCGCTGTGTTGCGTGATGACCAAGTGCAAGCTCTGGCGTTGATGTGGGCAGCTGAGAGCCTGATGGGCCCCTCAATTTAGATCTTTCGAGGGCATCCACCCTGTCCTTCAAACTCTCATATAGGCCCATAACAACGCTGAGTTGTCTGCTGATTTCCTTACACTCCTTACATCGCGCACACACAAAGACATCCCCCATGGCAATGTCATGTTCCGTTCCAGAGAGTTCGGCAAACATTTCACAAGTTGCACATTTTTTTAGGCTGTGATGCGTTGGAGAATCGCCCCCCCCCTCAGTTCTCCCCCGAGTCGCAGCACTCCTGCCACTTTGTGCCCGTTGCTTTGCTGCTCTAGTTTGGGGCATGCTATTTTAAATTAATAAGATTAAAAAATTAAATTAATTAAATGTCAATACTACGCTATCTAATAGAAACAGTGAAGCGTATTAATCTATATAATTATGCGTTAGAGCTACCTGGCTATCTCAATGAAAAATTTGAATTCCCTACCACTATATACAAAAACAATGGCTGTAAGATTCTAACGAAAATAACGGTTATGTAAATTAAGTAGTAATCCACAAAAACTCTTTATCTAAATTAAAATAAAAATAACCAGCGTAACTATAACTATAAGACTACGTATTAAGTGCAATATAAAATAACAATTATGTAAATAAAAAGGCAAACACTTATCGGTTTTTCGGAGCCTGTAACTCACAGCTGTAATTTTTAAAGAGAGTCAGCGCCCTCTTCATCACATTGTCATCACTAATATATCATATATCCCTAATACTTTGCATAATATATCATTTAAGGACAGAGCATGACGTTACGTTTAGTTGTAATCTCTATGGAACATTGTCATTAGTTCTGTAGCGTCATGCTAAGGACATCATTCAAGTAAGTGCAAAAAATTTAATTCTCTTTTAAGCAAATTGCTAAAACAGCTATAATTTTTACATCAATGCTAAAAGATATACAGTAGAATTATATTTTAAAATTTATTCAGAGAATTTTACATTTTGTAAGCAACATAAAGATCACTTTAATGCAAACCGAAATGCACTACAAATTAAAATGGAAGCACGATGCTGTAAAATACCGTTGTCTAAAAATACTTTCGAAATATTGTTGCAGATCAGCTGTTTATTTAATTGTAATTTTCTGATTACAAATGAATACGGTTGATGTATGCAATGTATGCAACGGTACAATGTAACCAAATACCATAATATAATTATTTATTTATATACACGTTTCTCACACACACACAGGGCACACAGATCCTAAATAAAGGTGAGAATGCTAGGATTTACAGAAAATACAAAAAGTAATAATCAATACAGAGCTAGAATTAAAATATATACAAAATTTACATTAAGAAAACAGAGTAAAGAGTAAATTCTTATAGATAGATGGATTAAGAGTAAAATCAATATTGTAATAATTCATTACCTGAAGGAAACGAAACAGAGGACTACCAAGTAAGTGATGAGTACGAGGAACATGCAGTGAGAAATTAATTTTATGACGAGAATTAAAACGGGGTATAGCGAAAGGTATTAGTTCAAGAAGAGATGGAGAATCGATAACAGAGTTTATGATATTGTAGACAAAAAGAGATCCATGGAGTTGTCGTCTAGAGTGAAGAGGAATGATTCTGAAGCGACCACAAAGAACTCCATAATTTCGACGGTGAAAGGCAATGTGATTTCGATAGCATAAGAATTTAATAAATTTAATTTGAATTCTCTCAAGTCTGTGAGAAAGATATTCCTGTTGTGGGGACCACATAATATCACAATAATCAAAATTGGGAAGTATAAGCTGCTTGTAGAGAAGAATTATAACTTTGTCACTCTTGAAAACAGAGGAAGAACGCTTGATTAATCCAAGAAGTTTAGAAGTGTGAGATATTACATGGGAAGAGGGATGAAGGTCAGATCGAAATAGGACACCTAAATCCTTGAACGTACCGGTACTTGCAATTAAAGAGTTTCCAATATAATAATCAATAATGACGGAGGGTTTAACTACACGATTCGAGGGAAAGCGACATAATTTACATTTTAACGGGTTTGGAAACAAATTATTTTTATTGAGCCAGAGTGAGAGGGAATCAAGACAGGACTGGAGTTCATCGCTGTCAGTTGAAGAACAAATAACTTTATAAAGTTTAGTATCATCTGCATATAGTTGCCACTCAACGTTAACGGACTAAAATAAGGTTGACAGATCATTAGTATAAACAATAAAGAAGAGTAGACCCAATGGTGAGCCTTGAGGAACACCTTGTGAAACAGTAAACGGAGTTGATGAAGTACCATCAGTAAAGGGAATCGTAGACTATAAGATGACAGCTTGAACAGCAAAAGATCGAAGTGGACAGAGTCAAATGCATGTGAAATATCAAGATAAAAAGCGAATCAATTTGATTTCCTTTGTCCAAATTAGTTTGTAGGAAATGAGAAAACAGGGAAAGATTTGAAACAGTTGATTTCCTGGGAAGAAAAGCATACTGATGATTATTGATAGAAACTAAGGTGAAGATAGAAACTAAGATATTTATAATGTAGGAGTTCAAAAATTTTGGCAATTGTATTCAATATAGTAATAGGTCGGCAATTGTATTCAGTATAGTAGTTAGGCTTAACTTTATCACCCTGTTTTTTTATAAATCGGGATGATTTATAAAGCCGAGAAATGGCTGACTGGACGTCATCAGTAGTGAGAACTAATCTATCAAAACTGTCATTACTATTACATGTATATTCAAACGGATAACAGGGAAAAGAACGTCACTGTTTGGAAGAGTAAAGTTTCGAAAAGTGCGCAAAAATATTAACAATACCAAGAGGACAGTTGATAGAGATATTTTAATGATTAATTAGCACATAAAAATTCTAGAAGATCTCGATAACCGTTTGAGATAGGACCACAATGGTCTCGAATTGAAATTAAGAGTAAGTTCGGCCTCAACTGAGTGAAGATAATGAGAATATTGAGATTTAGTAATTCTCTTAATATGGCGTCTAAGGGAAGAAAAGCAAAATTAAATAACATAAAGTTCTCCGTGCAGTGTAAAGAGACTGCTAATACAACTCATGGGGTTCTGTCATCAGTGGCACGTTATACCTTCCTGGGGCCCAAGGCAAAATGGAATTTAGGGGCCCTATCTATCTAAATAAAAAACTAATAAAGATCATTTTCAATTTAATTTTATTGTGACAACAAAACAAAAAACAATTATATGACATAAGAACTAAATATAAAATTTTATCAAAATCGGTAAAATATTTTTTGAAAAAATACGTAATTTTCAAATTAATCTTCAAGTAAAGTTTACTGACCTTGGCAGGTAGAAAGTTCAGTTTCCGATAAAAAAAAAAATCACTTAAAAATATTAGTAAAAAAAACACAATGAGTTTTTGAAACGGTGATTTTGGGGCCCTATTTGATCGGCAGTGACTTTTTTGCCTATAGGATAACGCGCCACTGTCTGTCAATAATATACAGGACTTTGTCAGCAGGGAGGTATGACAATGCTTAGGCCACATCTTCAGTACTGCAGCCAGGTCTGGAAGCCTCATTTTAAGAAGGATATGGATCTCTTAGAACGGGTGCAGAGAAGAGTAACTATATTAGTTAAGAACACAAAGGATACCCTTACCACAAAAAACTTCGGTTCTGCAAATTGCAGCGCTTGGAAATTGAGCACGTGCGAGAAGACCTGATTGAAGTGTTTAAGGCTTTAAATTAATTGAGTAAATTTAATGATGATGATGATAATAGTCTTACTCTTTCTCGGACAACACACACACACACGGGAACATAAACTTATTGAAAAAAGGATGGCTGCAAGACAGATGTGCGAAAATTCTCTTTCGGTTAGAAAGCAATTGATTGATGGAACACTCTACCATCTGTTGTTGTGGAAATAGGTAGTATCAATAAATTTGAGGGTGAATTACATATTATTAGAGGAGGGTGGATATATGAAGTGGGTAGTGTTTTTTTTTTTGTTGTTGTTCGGCTGTTCTGTTGGTGTTTCTCGAGTAGTGAGACTAAATTGTGGCGGAGACACATCATGCATGAACCGTATTTGACAGCATATTTCCACCGGAGTTTCTTCCAGCAATGTAGGTATTTCCTCATGCAAGAAATGACTGCAATAATGGTCATTGAACGTATGTGGTAGGAAATATGGACCAGTCATAGTCAGCCCAAATGTTCTAATGAGTGATAACATGAGGATTTCCATGCCCATCGGTGACCGTTGTGAAAATGCATGATGACATCTGTTGTGAATTCTGATTCCTTTCATCATTCCCGTCAATACTACTACTATTAATAATCAAATAATAACCTCTGAAGCGATAACCTCACCTTTTCGAACTTATAAAAGCCGGATACGTTGTTCTGCAATGCAAATGGGAATCAAACAAAACATAGCATAGCGGATATATACGCCTGCCATTCTCAGAATAAAACGAAAATGTCGTTCACCTGTGAAAACTCATATTAGGAGAATTTTTCTTGTTTCCCCCTTAACATACAACTTGTACATCTATGCTAGACACAAAGACATTTCTTACTTGTAAGAGAAATGACAAACACAGTTATTTGGAGAACTTGTACGTCATGAACCGGAGCAGCGTAAACCTTGAGGTGTGCCTCAATCAGAAAAAAATCCAGTGGATTTAAAGCGGTAGAGCTTGTAGTCCACGCAGCTAGTCATGCAGCAGGCCATACTTATTATCGAGAATTTCTCCAGTAGTGAGAGTAAATTGTAGCGGAGCCACATCATGCATGAACCGTATTTGACAGCATATTTCCACCTAAGTTTCTTCCAGCAATGTAGGTATTTCCTCCTGCAAGAAATGACTCCAATAATGGTCATTGAACGTAGGTGGTAGAAAATATGGACCAGTCATACAGTCAGCCCAAATGTTCTAATGAGTGATAACATGAGGATTTCCATGCCCATTGGTGACTGTTGTGAAAATTCATGATGATATCTGTTGTGAATTCTGATTCATCCCTGAAAAGTATACAATAGAGAAAGAAAGTGAAATACACTGCGCAGAAACCATTGACAAGACACGACTCTTGGATGAAAATCATCTTGTGAGAGAGCCTGCAGTCATTGCACGTGATATGGATAGAGTTGCTGTTTAGGTGCTGCGACACCTAAACTGCTGCTACATTTTTCTTCATAGTTCCGGGCTCCTCTTCGATCGTGTCCTCTATCTGTTCATCTAAAACAAGTGTTCGGATGATTCTGTTTTTTTTTTTTTTTCCAATCAGTGGTAACAGGCGCAATGTATCCTCGGTGCATATTTTCTTTCGGAAAGTCTGGCGGTGGAGACATTGAATTTTACGCTGTTCGCGTTCTCTCGTCCATTGATGAAATGAAAATCAGCCATTTTAGTATTACAGTACCGATTATTCTTGATCAAGGTAAAGAATAACACCTGGACTGAAAATAACAATAGGAATATTCTACTTACAGGACAACTGATAAAGAGAACAACCGACGACTGGCTTTAAACACAGTTTCTTCGCCAAGAAGAGGTAGATGGATTTGTTTCCAAAACTTGCACGCATGTAAATACAGTACGTGCAAATTATGGAACAAATTTGTTTTCCATATAAGAGAAAACGAGCTATTACTTGGAAGGAAGATTTTAGACTGTTAAGGATATTCTTCACTTTTAAGGTTTGCCTTTAAAGTATTTTTTAGTACAACCGATTCATCTCTGCTCACTACATTTTAACTTAGCAAATTTTTCATTCCCAAACAAAATAAATAGACTTTGTTAACTGGTAAAATAGACCGGTGTGGTAAGGGAAAGAAACCTTTTAAAAAAGAATTTTATGGGCATTTTTTACATCATAACCAAGCAAGTCTGTCTCGGGTGGGTTAAGGTTACATCAAAACAGGCAATCCAACATTACAGTATGTCCTGAATGAGCTAGACTTCGGGTGCTGAATATACTTAATTTAAAAGAGAATCAATATCACTCTTCGTAATGTGAAAAGAGGAACTTTAAACGCACTAACATGGTTGAAAAAGAGAAAAAAAAAACACTTCAGCTTTAAAAAGAAAAGAAGGTACTAATCAACCATTCATAAGAAACTCAATACCGGATGTTTATGTAAGCGATTCTAATACGTTTGCATGTGTTTATGTGACATTCATTTCCCGCTAATGGGCTTTTTTGAGATTTTTTTAAATTATCATTTGTAACTGTTTTTAAGAAATCATTAGGGGAATGTGCTGCCATCTGGTGTTTTAAATTGAATTTGCAAAGAGCAATTGGCTATTTTTACTGGTGATATACAAACATAAAAAAATATCGAAGATCGAAGTAGCGGATGTTTCGAAGGGAATGTTTTGCCTACAGAGAACTAACGTTATAATGTAGTTAAATTCATATAGCTGCTAGTGCGAACTGGTTAAAATTATTGGTGTGTTTGAGGTACAAAAGTAAGAGCAACGTCTCGAAATAGAATAATGCGTCCATATACTGATTTAAGATACCTGAAATCTGTATATGTTTTCGGATATATATGTTTGATCAAATTGATTTAGTGATTCTGCTCGATATAGATCACATGACACCTCATACATGCATGCAAGAGTTGCTCTATCTGTAATAAATATTACTGAAAATTGACATACTAGCGAAGTATCAATAATTATAACTAAAATTCAAAATATGTATTACTTATATTTTTATTGAAACATTAGTTCTAAAGTAATTTATAGCTAATTTTCATCAAAATAACAAGATATCACATATCATTACGAGGTATCTCTCTCTCTCTCTCTCTCTCTCTTTGTTATTTTGAGCAACTGCAAAAATTTCAGCTAATAACCGGACTGCTTAGAAATCATGATTGATAACCTTGCAGCTAGCGCATTGCTAAAGATTGCCATCTCCTTACAGTGTGAAACATGGGTTCGAATCCTGTTTAGAAAAGAAAACTTATATATTTTATTTCACATCGTGGAGTTATTCGAACGAGGGTCGCCTGCTTCCCCCATCAAGAAGAAACTCTTACTTTTAATACACCAAACAAACAAATTGATCACAGTAATTTGTTTCTTTGGTGTATTAACAGATGATCGATTGCTGTGCATAGAAACACCATCGTATCCAGGTATCATCATAAGGGGGCATGACGACCAGGTTTTTTTGATATTTTTTTATCAGATAGACCTAGGAACACTTATACGTATGGTTAAGGGGGAATATTTCCCCTCTTCCCCCCCGAATCGGCCCCTGCATAGAAATATAATATAGTTTTTTGGAGCACACGGATACTGGAAATTTCATTAATTACTTTGCTGAATTCAGTTTTTGAATTGACTTCAAATTTTTGTGTACCTGCTTGATGTATCGCAATTCCACAACCAGCGTATTTCGTTTAAGTTAAAGACACATTTCTAGAAATTATGATATATTGATCTCAAGACCTTGTTTATTTTTGAAGTAGATCCTTGGTGTTAAAAAATAAATAAATATATATATATATAATATTTTGAAGACTAATTGCGCAATGCATAATAATATGTTATGGGTTGAAATTAACTATATAATGTTGGTGTGAATACACCATGTTTAGCCATAAGTTTAATAAGTAGTGTAAAGGCGTCGTTTGATTTTATCTCATATTGTGGCTACCTTCACAACGAGATACCAGGTATTGCACTACTTCGAATAAACAACGCTTCTCTAATAGAGGTTACTACTGCACCTGAGAATAAATAACAGTCGTCTCCTGTATTAGAGAAGCGTTGTTTATTCGAAGTAGTGCAATACCTGGTATCTCGTTGTGAAGGTAGCCACAATATGAGATAAAATCAAACGATTCCTTTACACTACTTATTAAACTTAGGGCTAAAAATGGTGTATTTGCACCAACATTATATATACACGTAATAAAAACAGGATAATATTATATGAGATCATTCAAAATTCAGCCTGGATAAGAAAATTTAATTAAAGAAATACGAAGGAATAAAAATGTAAGAAATACTGTTACTAACTGATAAATAGAAGAAATAAAAAATATGAACGAATAAACAAATCTTTTAATCGGAGAACACAACAAAATGAGCTAACCAACTTCAGGCTGCTTGCTGATATAACGGTCAGTACGTCACCAAGTGCCCACTAGCAACTATAAAGCCTTACACGAGAGAACGTTGCCTTACTAAAGGCTAAACACATGCCATAAAGAAATTTCTTATGATAAGGTTTATAATTTATACCTCACTTAACCTAAGCAATCGTTATCACAAGATTCAGAAGGCAAATGTTCCTTTAGACTTTCATACAGAACGGACGTTATGCTTTGTTCTCTATGAATTCTTCAGCAAATGACTTAGTACAGTTCATGTCCCATGGCCAGAGAACAAACAGCTGGATATCTTTCATCACTTCAGGAGCCGAACAACTTCCGTATAAATGAATGGGGTTTCTAAGATATGTTATCCATTGAATAGAGCAGTTGCAAATGATGTTGTTTCCTAAAATATAAAAATGCAAAACTTTTCAGTTTTTTTTTAACAATTAAACGTGTTCATAATTACTTTTCATCAAAATTAAATATCATATTCGCTAATTATTGATAATTCCACTGCAATTAAAACCTAGAGGTAACTGTAGGTTTGTTAAATGTGCACCTCATTTTAAAACAATATTTTTTTTTTCTGAAAATGCTACAGCGCAGTTTCTTCACATTTAAGTTACAAGACAAATGTCTTGTAACTTAAATGTTTTATCATATTCATTGTAATCACAATTATATTAAACCCAAACTTGAACAACGTTTTAAAAAATTAAAAATTCCTATTTCTAAAATTCATAAATTAATCTTAATTGAAAAATTGAATCAAATTATTGTGAACATTACTTCTTCTTCTTGGTGATTCCTTTCTACTTCTCTCTCTCTCTCTCTCTCTCTCTCTCTCTCTCTCTCTCTCTCAGGGTAACTTGGGAATTTTTTTGGCTGGTGCAACATAAGGCTTCCTTGCACCATATGGACAATAATAATAATTAGAGTGGCAGACAAAAAAACTGCATTACTTGTGAATTTTGCAAATAATGTGTTTTGTGCTGCATTGCGGGTTGCAGAAATGTTCGAAACAAATAAATAAATTCTCTGTTCATACTCCGGAGCGACCACACGGTCAGAGGAATTCATAACATATGGAGAATACAAGAAACACACCGTATTCAGCAGTCAAGGGCTTGGAACCACGGTTACTCAAAGCACGTGTACTTATGTACTCGCGCGCCTAACCACTAGGCTACAGCGGCTTTTTATTATCACACGATTCAGAAGGCAAATGTTCCTTTAGACTTTCATAAAGAACGGACGTTATGCTTTGTTCTCTATGAATTCTTCAGCAAATGACCTAGTACAGTTCATGTCCCATGGCCAGAGAACAAACAGCTGGAAATGCATTTGTTAGATGGGATATATATCTCTGTGAATGAAATCCAATAAAAAGACTCCACCTGTTATATCTAATTGCCATAAATATCTTCCCAAAGGGTAAAACGCGTAATTAATGGAAATATCATGACAACCAAACATACATTTTATTGCATTTATGTGTACAAACTGAAATGACAAGTTAACGTAATAGTATTATGTACTGTAAATCAGAAAAATAAGTCCTCAATATTTTGTTGTTCCTCCTCGAGCTGCAATTACAGCCTTCCAACGATCAACTTCTTAATCAACTAATCAACTTCTGGATATACGGTTGTCCAATTTCGTGGTACCACACTCTTACAATGCTCTCCTGCAGCTCAAATTTACTTGTTGGCTCCTTCTGAGCAATTTTAGACGACATTATCTACCAGCAATTTTCAATAGGATTCACATGTAGACTGTTGCCGGCCCAGTCCAACACTGTAATGCCGGCATTTCTGAGGTATGACTGCACGCACCTTAAGGGAGAAAAACGAGGGAAAATATTGATCTAAGTATGTTTTAAACCTTGTGACACAAGAAGACAAACTTATCATTAAACCTAAATAGCATAAAACTTACCAAGAAACAGCACGGTGCTGAGTCCTGTTGAAAAATGCAGTTTTGGACGTCTGTGTGGTGATTCCTAATAACGGGTTTCAAGCACTCCTCCAAGATAGCAGTGTAGGTTTCTATATTCACCGTTCCGTTAATAAGCTTAATTCGCCCCATCCCTTTGCTTGTTATGCATCCCCAGACCATCTGACCGGCGGGAAACGTTACAGTCGGTGTTATGCAGTCAGGATGGTATGCCTCCGATTTTCGTGTTCTGACATATCGCTTCCCATCCGAGCCATGCAGGTTGAATTTCGATTCGTCAGAAAAGATGACGGTTCCCCATTGCTCTTTTGTCCATGAAACATGCGTTTTAGCCAAGGAGTCACTTCTTCCTCATTTGTTGGGTCAACAAAGGCTTCTTCTTGGGCCAATAGGCATGCAGACCACATTCCGAAAGCCATCTTTGGATATATATATATTTTTGTTAGTTGTTGGCACATCGGCTTCTGTGGCCATAATGCACCTCCCAAAGTTTTTGCATTTTACTCTGATCCAAGCCCGAGGCGGGATTCAAACCCGCGACCTTTGGGCTTCCAGGCAGGCACTTTACCCGCCTGGCTAGCCCGGTCAGCCCATCTTTGGATAGTTCGTGCACTTGTTTCAACACCAGAGGCCATCTCAAAGTCTAGTTTAGATCAGGAGCACTAGCATGGCGATTACGAAGGCATAGCAGTTTCAAATATCGACCTTGGGAAGGCGTAGTCACTCTCTTACGGCCTGATCCAGGTCTTCCCTTCACATCACCGGTTTCACGCTTTAATTTCAGCACCCAGGATAATGTCGACTGGTGGCAGCCTATTTTATCGGCGATAGCGCGCGTAGAAAGCACTTTCTGGGACAGAGCAACAACTACACTTTTTTTTCTTGGTGTCAACTGAACATATAAACTGATTTTAATATAATATAATATAATAGGGAGCCATACTTGCACTTTCGCAAAACAGGATAACTAATGAGCGTGTATACCATTCTAACGCCGTATTTTTAGAAACGGCTGATGCAATACCTTGAAATGACGGTCTGATGCAATAGAAGCGTTATCTTACGCAATAACTTTGCTTTGCGACAAACAAAATGACTGTAATCAAACAATATCTTATACATTTCACTATAAATGTTACTTTTTTAAAGGTGATGCAGTTTTTTTGTCCGCCACTGTAACAACAGAAAACATCCCCTCATAATTCCCAACGCTACTCATGGAACAGAGTGGACTGAGCCAGGCAGCGAGGCTGTGATCACTGCCAGAACAAACAGCAAATTTAGGTCATCAAATAATAATCATGATATTATAAGCGATTCAGATAGGACAAATTTGTTGGGAGCCGCCGTTGCCAAAGCTTGCCAGGCCGGCGCTGACCATACATACATACGCATGCGCTGATAGAAAATTTACCTGAAAGATCTAGGTGGGTCAATTCACTCCATACTGGCCTCCATGTAGCTTCATCCACTGTATGGAGTTTATTGTGGTCTACGTAGACCCTTCTGAGACTATACATTTCGTGGAAAAAGTCCTTCGGCAGAGCTTCAATGTTATTATAACTGAAAATATCAAATATATATATATATTTTTAAACTAGTTTCTACATGAGAAGAATCACAGGCAGTTCAAAACCGTTATAAAAATAAACTTACATTAAAGTTTTTAAATCCATTATTTACAGTACATAATTAGTTTAATATATAATTATCTCATGTTAATTCGATGAGATACGGAAATATGGTAAACTTTTCGGAAATTAAGAACAACAAACAGTTGAAATCGATTTTAAAGCTGTTGTTTCATTCCTTTGATAAGTAATATCGCCTCTTCAAACTGAAACTTTTCTTTTGGATGAGAGAGTGAACCTCCCTTGTTTTAGATAGTTGTTACAGAAAACCAACCTTAATAACAAATAATGCTGAATGTGCTTCCTTTAATTTAAAATAATAAATAAATATTCGGTTTATAATCCGGGATGGCCGCATAATGGTCACAGAGTAAACAACAGAAAACAGAGAATAGCATTAGCATTAGTAGAGACATACGATGCAAGAAAGCAAGCTTATGTAGCATCAGCTAAAAAAAAAAAAAAAAAACCTCCCATTTCTCCCCTCCATTCGTTCCAAATGCCTGTCCAGCTCAGCCTTAAATTTATTTAGGCTATCAACATCCACAACAAAAAATGGAAGTCTGTTCCACCAATGAACCACCCGCTGCCTAAAGGCACATCTATTCTACAACTGTCTTTTTTCAATTTGAATCTATGCCCCCTCAGTTTCTTAATCTGAGCAAGAGGAAGAATCTCATCAGCATTCAGCTTGCTCAATCCATTCAAGGCCTTGTACACCTCAATCATATCGCCTTGCAGGCCTTGTACACCTCAATCATATCACCTTGCAGGTACCTATTCTCCAGGCGCTGAAATTTGCAGAACTTAAGCCTTTCTTGGTAAGAGCACCCCTTTGTTCCCCTCACCAATCTTGTTATCTTTCTTTGTACTTGTTCTAGCAACTCTACATCTTTCCGAAAATGAGGCCTCCAGACCTGTACTAGACACAGTACTCTAGGTGTGGCCTGACCATTGCCTTGTACAACGGGATGATCACCTCCCCGTCCCTGCTATCAAAATTCCTAAATATCATTGACAAGATTCCATGACCTGCCCTGGCACCTGCCTGCACTGCTCAGCAAACTTCATATTTGACTGCACAATTACCTCCAGGTCTTTTTCACTTTCCACTTCCCTGAGTGTAGTACCACACCGTTGGTACGTTTCTCTTGGGTTATTGCAACCCATATCCAGCATTTTACATTTGTTAATGTTAAACTTCAGTTGCCCAACATGTCTAGATTCAGTTGAAGTAGCATACTGTATTTACTGTCGTTAACAACCTTGCCAACCTTTGTATCATCTGCTAACTTGGATATTAATCCTGATATATCTTCATCAATATCATTGATGAATACAAATAAAAACAACACTGGGCCCAGCACCGAATCCTGGGGAACTCCACAAATAACATTTGTTCATGAAGAGCAGTGTTCGTTGATTACCACTCTCTGTCGTCTCCCACTCAACCATCCCTTTATCCATTGTAACAACTTACCCTTAATGCCATACCTCTCCAATTTGTACAGCAATCTTCCATGTGCAACGGTATCAAAAGCTTTCCTGAAATACAAGTATGCGATATCAAAATTATTTTTGACATTCAGTTCCTTTGTGACCACATCATAATATCCAATCAATTTGGTCAGACAAGACCTCCCTTTAACAAACCTACTCTGTGTTTTAACTATTACTGCAGTCTTGTCTAGATGATCCTGCACTGCTTCTTCAACCAGTGACTCCATTATTTTCTCTGGAACACAAGTTAAACTAACATGTCTATAGTTTAATAATTTTTCAAATCGATATTTACAGTATACCCAGTATAAAATAAAATATAAGTACAAATTTGTACTTATATTTTATTTTATACTGGGTATACTGTAAATATCTATTTGAAAAATTATTAAACTATGGACCCCAGTACTCCAGGCCCATTTGTCACTATGTCTATAGTTACTTGTGTCACATTTGTACACCTCCAGTCCATGGGGGACGTCTCCTGAGTCCAAGGAAGCTCTCATATTTAAGTCTAAGGGTTTGCTTACTTCCTTTGCTGCCTCCTTTAATATAACTGGATAGATCGCGTCCACCCTAGGTGCCTTCCATATGTTTAACTTCAACAATTTTCCCCTCACTTCGCTCTCAGTTATTACAAAATCACTTAGCTCCCTGTTAGAGTTTAATGAACTTCTGGCATTCCCCTCATTGAATAACTCCTCATGTGTGAATGTAGATGCAAAATGCTCATTCAGTTTATCAGCTACCTGAGCATGATCATCAATAGTCAAACCCATCTACACTTTGCTGCTACTTTATTAGGTACACCCCTATTGTGCACACAAATGGTTTGTCCCACAACGTGTGGTCAAGTCACACTTTACCACAGCTGTGGATATAAATGCAGCACAACAACCTTTCTAGTATCAGTTAAGCATACAAACTGTAGCAAAAATGGGAAAAACGAGTGATCTAACGGATTTCGAAAGTCGCATGGTAGTAGGTGCAAGATGTGGTGGACAAAGCATCTCTGAAACGGCAATTCTCCTGAACTTTTCCCGCACCACGGTTTCAAGGGTGTATCGAGAATGGTGCAACGAACAGAAAACACCCTCTCAACGGCACTCCTGTGGAAGAAAATTGCTTGTTGATGAGAGAGGTCAGAGCCAATTGTGTGCAAGCAAACAGACGGGTCACAATGTCGCATATCACGTCAGAATACAACCTTGGTGCGCAGAACAAAATATCGCAACGGACCACTAGTCGCACTTTGTTGCGAACGGGCTACAACAGCGGCCATATCGCGTACCTTTGTTATCAATGAAGAACAAAAGAGCATGCATCCTGTGGGCACAGCAACACCAGCACTGGACTATCGAGGATTGGAAAACAGTTGATTGTTCTGACAAGTCGAAGTTCCTGGTGCATCATGTTGATGGAAGGGTCAAAATTTGGTGAAAACAACATGAATCCATGGACCCGTCATGTCTGACGACTACTGTGCAAGGTGGTGGGGGCAGTATTATGGTGTGGGGAATGTTTTCTTGACACACGTTGGGTCCATTGATACCCATAGATTCACGTCTAAGTGCCACATCGTACCTAAACATCGTTGCTGACCAAGTGCATCCGTTCATGTTGACAGTTTATCCTCAGTCTGATGGTTACTTCAAGCAGGATAATGCACCGGTGCACAAAGCCCGAATCACTATGGAATGGTTCCAAGAACATGACAATGACTTTCCTTTGCTGCAGTGGCTCGCTCAGTCTCCGGATCTCAATCCTATTGAACATCTTTTGGATGAGCTGGAAAGGGCTGTTCGCTGTAGGCCTACGCCTCCGTCGAATCTCAAGGAACTGCGTGACACACTCATGTCTGCATGGTACTCTATTCCTGCACAACGTTTTCAGCATCTTGTTCAATCCATGCCTAGACAAATTCTGGCTGTTTTGAAGGCTAAAGGAGGCTCAACATGCTACTAGGTAGGTGTACCTAATAAAGTGGCAGCACAGTGTATGTTAAGTGGTCCCATCTGATTTTTCCCTTTCCTTCTAGAGTTTACATAATTAAGAACTCTTTGCTGTTTTTCTTTAGCATTAGCATTAGCATTAGCATTAGTAGAGGCATATGATGCAAGAAAGCAAGCTTATTCAGCATCAGCCAAAAAAAAAAAAAAAAAAAAACCCTCTCCCATTTCACCCCTCCGTTCGTTCGAAATACCTGTCCAGTTGAGCTTTAAATTTGTTTAGGCTATCAACTTCAACAACAAGTGATGGAAGTCGGTTCCACCAACCAACCACCCGCTGGCCAAAGGCAAATTTCCGCACATCTATCCGACATCCGTCCTTCCTCAATTTGAATTTATGCCCTCTGAGGTGATTATTCTGAGAAAGATGAAGAATCCCATTGGCATTGAGCATGCTCAAACCATTCAAAGCCTTATACACCTCTATCAGATCACCTCGCCGGTGCCTAGTCTCCAGACTCTGTAATTTGCAAAACTTCTTTGCATCCTTTGCCAAAGATTTGTCGTAATTTGCATTCGCCTGCCTAACCTTCTTTGTGACTTGTTTACAGACTAGCTTATATCTATCTACCATAGGCTTCTGTGTCACCTGATAATTTATATGCATCCCATAGATTTTTCTTCTCTGCCACGAGTCTCATTAATTCAACTGACATCCATTTAGGCCTGGACCTTGAAGAGTATTTCTTAGTTGGAATGAAAAGCCTAGTAACCTCCAATATTAAGTCCCTGAAGGCTTCCCATTTAGAGTTCGACGTTGGTAACACCATCAGTTGATCCCACTGAACAGAATTTAAAAACTGTCTGAGACCCCTTTAGTCACCTTTACAAAAGTAAAAGCCCTTCCTTTTAGCCTTGATGGTAGTTACATCTTTAAGTAATTCCCATATCAGTATATTGTGATGACTGTCCCCCAGTGGTTCCTTTATCTGCAAATTCTTAATGCATGAATAATCACTGCTGATAATCAGATCAAGAGTATTACTCCCTCTGGTTGCCTCTCGAACATGCTGCTGTAGAAAACAGTCATCCAATAAATCCAAAAAAATCTTGGTAGTGTGCAAGTGACCAAACCACAAGTTCCAGTCAATATCTGGAAAGATAAAATCCCCCCCATTTTCAGACATTCTGATATACTGGCCCACTTTATTTCTCTGCACAATTGCTCATTATACTCATCATATGCATTAGGCCTATAACACACACCCACTCTCATTTTAGCTTTCCCAGTGTTTATTTTACACCAAACAGATTCAACTTTGCATTGTCCACCAACATCAATTCGATGCACTTCCTTATATTTATGTGTTTCTTAACTAACAGCATAACCCCTCCTCCCTTCCTGTCCTGTCTATCCTTTCTGTACACATTGTACTCCCCAAATTCAATACTGCACTGCTTATATCTGTGTGACACCACGTCTCTGATATCCGAATACAATAATATTATTGTAGTTTGCTTCACGTGAGTTCGAACCACAGTCAACTTAAACACCAGTACAGTTGTACTGCATCCCTGCTTTGACTAATCAGCTGTGTTAGGCCTGTTTATTTTTCAACCATAACAACTTGTATTTCAACAACCCTGAATTATTGTGTAAAATGAATACTTTTTATACAACCTAGAAGAGGAGAGGACCTCACACAATTCCCATCACGGTCGACTTAAATCCAGGGGTTGTTGATAGGAAATTCTCTCCTGTGTTTTTACTTATTTTTGTGTTGCAACACTGGCTTCTATTTTTAAGTTTATTTTGAAAGATCATATTAAGAACATATTTCCTTTGAGAGATAAAGAAATTTGTCTTCTTGTAGAAATAATCATTTTAAACAAGTATTGTACAGGTTAACAGACATGCTACAGTGAGCAAAATAACAACCCAGTACAACAGTGATAACGAAAGAGGCATTTCAAAATGCACAACCCATCCTACCTTGTCAGGTATGATGCATCGCAGCCAACAATCGAATCGGATTCCACATTTTTTCAGAAAAAAAACAAGAAAGCAGTGTTTCAATAGGCTCAGGATCATTGCATGGTGAAGGACTGGAAAGACTTTTCTGATTACCTATGAATCCCAGTTCTTGCTGTTTAACTCTGAGAGGAGGACCAGAATATGGCGAAAAACAATAAGCCCATGGACCTGTCTCTTGCCAGATGTTAAAAATCCAGGCCTGTGGTGGTGGTGTAATTTTGTAAGGAGCACTTTTGTAGTACCCATTGCTCGCCTTGATATGAATGGAGCAATATTCGGAAGTAAAGGTTATCAGTTAATTTTTTCCAACCAGGCGAATCTCTTCATAGCTGCATAGCATCCATATGTGAATGGGATCGTCCGACAGGATTATGTGCCATGTCAGGAGGCTAGAATTGTACAGAACTGGTTCCATAAACATTAGAACATGAATTCATCCTCCAGTGACCTCCCATTCATCAGATTTTAATTATCTCTGGGATGAGGTGTAATCATCTCTTCGGAGTAAAGATAAACATCCCATACAATAACGAGATTAATAGCTGGAGAGGTAAGTTAGTCTTAACAAACTACTACTATTGTTATTATTATTATTATTATTTTGCAGATTGCACACCTAGCGCAGTAGAAAGTGCCAGCTTCAACGTACAAAACATATACGGCCCTCGCGAGTAGCCCAGTGGATATAATCACCATCTCCCGACACCCATTGTAAAATATTAGAGTTTGGATCCGTCAATGATGTGTGGAAATTTTTATCGGCCTTTCTTTAACCATCCTACTGCAATAATAGGGCCGAGTTAATTGGCCTCAGCCGAAGTTCAATTTTTTTTTTTTTTTTATCTCCCGAAAATTCGGTTTTTGTTCCAGAAAATAGCTGGTTGGTTGTATGGTTTTAAACACTTCGGCAACTTAGGCCATATTGCAGAGTATAAAATTTTTCTGTAAAAAAATGTCAGTAGTTACAACCGGTGATGCGAACACTTTTACCCAAGACTTTTTATTGGGGGTAATAAAACTGTCTAGTGAGTCGGGGAGTTGCAGTGGCCCGGTCCTTCTCTGTGATTCGCTGTTGAATTGAGTGGGAAATTTTTTTTATTTATTTGTTATATTGCTCACCAGATGACGCTGTGTGTTTCTTTTTATTTTTTTGGCTGAGGTTTGAACCCCAGTCTGGTGTGTTGGCTGCCTGGTGCTTATCCACTAGGCTACCCATTAAGTTGAGTGAATGTGTGTAAATGTGGCTATTATAGGTATCAGTGTGTAAGTGTGACATCAAAAGACCTGTATTCCGCAGTGAATTTTGGGAAGGGGTGGCTCTGCTTTGCAGAGCCTGGAGCCATGATCGATTACACAACCATTTCTTCTGATGAGATGTACCTGTGGCTGTGCTCTGGGTTGCTTCCTTTGGTGATTAGGAATGTGTGTTTATTGGGTCCGAAATTTCATAGCTGAGTCTCTGGATGAACTGTCTGGGAGACCTTGAAACGAGGTAGGGACGGCCGAAATCTTCGACATGTCAAACCAAAGTATAAGAACGTGTGGTTAGTCGCTCACACCCTTCGGGGTTTTGATGGCTACTTCATGCTAACCTATCGTTTTTCAAAATGTACAACACCACAAACAATCTGTGATGGGTTGAAGATTTTGGGCATCTTTGGCCACGTTAAACATAGTTGTCTTGGACTCGTATTCATTTCTTCCAGTTCCGCTCCGAAAACTGCCATTAATTTTTGAGCTTCCTGCGGTCCGTAAGGGATTCTTTCCTCATGATTTCCACAAGATCGACACTTTGGATTATGAGGGTGCATTGCCCGATCAAAAATATTTTAAGCTGGAATTAATGACGAAAGAAACCTGGGCAGAATCCGAGTGATGGTACCAAGAGAAGTCATGCGAGACCTACAACCCGAAGTGTGAGCTCTTGACATATGCCCTAGATGATGTTAATGTATTGCGAGATTCCTACAATAAGTTTTGTTCTCTCTTTATAGCAGTCTCGCAAGTTGATCCTTTCTGTCAAGACATTACTATCACCGGTGCATGTAGCAGTATCTTTGGCAGAAACTTTTTAGAAACAAACACAATGGCTATCCTGCCACCTGACATCTACATTGGGAGTAACACACAGAGTAGAAAAGCGTTGGCTTGGATTTCGTGGCTGGAACAACAGAACAACATTAAAATTCAACATGATTAGTCACAGGGTGGGGAGGTTAGAGTAGGACCTTTTTTAATAGATGGAGTTTGTAGGGGCACTACCTATGAATTTTACAGGTACTACTATCACAAGTGCAAGAAGTGTTTTCGATTTAACACTATACAGACACAAAGAAACAAGCCAATGGGGTTCCTCTACAATGAAACAATGGACCGTGAGTCTTTCATCAAGGCTTAAGGGTATGACGTGGTGTCTATATGGGAATACTAATTTGACAGACAACAGAAATATGACCCAGACATGAAAGAGTTTGTTGCAGCTTTCACAACACACGAACCGATTATGCCCCGTAGCGCTCTCAGAGGCGGTAGAGCTTATTGTTTTAAACTTTACCACCAGGTGGCGGATAATGGGGAGATTCCTTATGTGGATTTCTGTTCATAGTATCCGTGGGTTTTCAAATGCAGCATATTTTCTCGCGGTCACCCTAAAGTCATTCTTAGCGACTTTGCCTATAATCACAATGCATACTTTTGTATCATCCATGCAAGGGTGACCATGTGCGAGAAGCAGTTCTTGCCCGTCCTCTCTATAAGCTCTAATGGCAAGCTAGTATTCCTACTATCCGTTGCTTGTGCAGAGCAGATGTCGCCCATGTGTAACCGCAAGGACCAGAACGTTTCAGGATCTGGGCATGCCTGAGTTTTACCTGGCAATAGAGAGCAGTTATAAAATTAACAAAACCTATGATGTTTGGGATTTCGAAGAGATTCATAAGTCTTCATTTGGTGGCTACATAGGCACCTTCTACAAAATCAAACAGGAGGAATCGGAATGGCCTGAGGGGATTGACCGTGATGTGCACATCTCTGATTTTAAAAGTAAAAGCATCACTATGGACAGATAAGAAATAAAGGCGAAACCAGCAAAGCATGCACTTGCTAAAATTTGTTTGAATTCTATCTGAGGAAGACTTGCAATGTGAATCAATATGGTGAGCAAAAAAGTATGTAACACGTATGAAAGCATTGTAGAGCTTTTCATGGATGACAACAAAATAATATACGAGGCCATGTTAGTATCGGAGGAAACAATGCTAGTTGCATTCACTCCGACCAAGGGAATGGAGGAACCCTACCATCGGAGAAGGCAGTCATTGGCTCCTTCATTGCTTCCTATGGCTGGATGAAGCTCTACAAGGCTATGGCCCTTCTACGCCATCGCATTTTTACTATGACACTGATAGTATAGTCTACACCCATAAACCTGGTGACGAAAGTCCACCCATTAGTCACTCGCTTGGGGAGCTCATGGATGAACTAGGCAGAGATCACATCGTCTAGTTCGCTTCCCCAAGTCCCTAGACTCACTCCTTCTGGATCCAAGGAGGAAGACTAGTGACTAAATGCAAGGGTGTGAACCTTAATGCCAAGAACACAAAGATAGTAAACCTGGACATTATGACCGCTGCAGCAAAGGGCCAACATGTCGATATTTCCGCTGAAGTACCGTTTTCTGTCCGGAGAGACAAATGCACTTCCTATCTCCTTGAGTCCTATGTAACAAAAAGGTTTCACTGTACTTTCACTAAATGTGAAAGTAAACGAGTAAGCAAGCGGTTGGAGATAACACACACACACACACACACACACTTACCATTATGTATATTTCCAAGACACCCAGTGAAAGCTAACCACCTAAACATCAAACTGTCAACATAAGAAAATTCCCATGAAATTACTATGTTTTGACACAATGCAGTCTTCAGTGGCTTCCCTGGTGACGTCTCCTTTTTTTCGGATGTTGGTGAGGGCATCCAGGCATGCACCTGCTCATCCTATCCCCAGCCATCATGTTGATGACAGCCCTCGGATGTGCAGGGGGGATCGCGGCATCCCTCCCACCCGTCACAAAGGGACGGGTCTGGTTAGAGGGGGGGAAGGTGCACACACACACACCTTTCATTGTCACGATGGATGCCTTTATTTTTAAAAAACCAGTAATAAACAATGTTTTCACAGTATCATTTCTGAGGGAAAATCTCACAGCCTTTTTCAAAAGGGGACAACGCATCTTTTTTTGTCTGGAGACATCACTTTCTGTCTTTATCATTGCTAGCCGAGCCTCTCGCACTTGTGCATTCGCGCGAACACACACATAAATACAGAGTCCAGACTCGCACATGACCAGTTACACAATGATAATGCAACATCCATTTACAGCCCTAGTGAGCGGAGCAATACAAAGCAGGAAGACAACATTTGTCCTGTCTCTGCTGGAAAACACGCAAAATTTAATTTCCCCTCCACCTCAAAGAATCATCTATTGCTATTCAGAGTCCCAAGAAAAGTTTCTACGATACTTGCAAATCCAGTTCGTAGAGGGTTTAAACATTCCCGAATTCGGCCCTAGAGTAAATAATTGCTCGTCTTAGATGATCTCATTAATCAAGCAAAAGATAGTACTCTAGTGTCCGAGATATTTATAAAGGGATCACACCACAGAAATCTGAGTGTGATTTTATTAACATAAAACTTATTCTCTCAAGGCACTCAGTTCTGCCCTATAAGTTTGAATTCCCACTACTTGGTTGTTTTTAAAAAATCAACAAGACTCTTGACACATCTTGCATCTAGCCATCCAAGAGTTCCCCGGTAGGTCATGTGTTCTTGTTGACATAGACGCTACACGTGATCCGCATTAATATTTGCTGTTTGATTTTTGTCAGGATACAGATGTTAGGTTATGGCTGCGCACACATGTCACAAAACGAAGGAGAAACCGTCACTTATGTACCTCCATGGCTGGACATTTTAAACCCAATGCTAACTTCTCGCCCAAAACAGGGGACTGCTATTTTGGAAGCCTCAAATTGTGCTCGGATTAATTCTTTCTGTGAGATTTGTATAAACTTGATCAAAGGTAACATTCCTTTGACTGGCAGAGAGAAAAGGAATGCTACAGTGCAAGAAGCAGTTGCTCAGGATGCTTGCAAAAAAAAAAAAGTTGCCTTTAAACCAGGGCAGAAATTAATACATCAGCAAGGTGGAGCTCTATTCCCCCTCTTAGCCAGTCTCATTACACTGCTCATTACAAGTTTGATAAGCAGATGAGCGAATTCTCGTAATAACGAGAATAATTATAAACAGATATTTTGTAAGTCGTAAATAAGCGACAAGAAACGGCGTTATAAGTCGTCATTGGGAGATTAGTGTACCTATTATCTTGCAACCCTACGCTGTCTTCACACCTACTGCTCAAAACAAACAAAAGAACCAAATGTTTAGTTTGATTTAGTGCGTCGCGTTGATCGTCGTGTTCCGTCGCACTGCAAAAGGACAAATTTTGTTTCGCTATTTATGTCAGGGATATCGGTTTTTTTTTTTTTATAGTAATTTTTTTTTTTTCTGTTTAGAAATCGCGAAAATGATGGGCAAATACAAGAGTTGTGCTTTCAAATTAAACAAAAACTTGAAATTATTCAAAAGTTTGAAAATGGTGCATCCGTTAAATATCTAAAGAACCATTATAATGTTGGTGACCAAACCGTACGTGACTTTGTAAAAAATTAAGAGAAGCTATTGGATTTAAAGTCGACATCGTAAAAAATAAAGGGAAGCATCGTATTGGACACGCGAGTAGTACGTGTTAAGTTTTTTTTTTTTTTTTTTTTTTCATGGTTAACTGCAGGTAACTGAATCAGCGGATACAGGGGCACAACTGTATTTCCAATAGTATCAACAGGAAATAAAATAAAAAAACTTGTACCTCCCATCAGAAGAAATAGTAACGTAATCGCACTCGGCTCCAGGTTCTGGGAATCAGAGTCCCCTGCCCCACAATTCATTGCAGAATACGTCTCTTGATGTCACACACACACTGATACCTATAATAGCCACAATTACACACAAATGTGCTACCCATGAGGGTAGTACATTTGTCATAATCATCATTTGCCATTTTGAGGGTAGCAAAACGTCAAACCGGACTAAAAACACACACAGAATTACAGACAATATACTGTTGCCTTATAGCCTTAGTTGTTATAGTACTAAACGCACGGTGGATAATTGGGAAGCTATTGAATATTTTGTTTATCGGACAAAATATATACAACAAGAATCAATTAGAAGAAATTAATTCATAGTAGATGGTTTGACTTAATAGATACAAGAATCGACTGGCCCCCTATATTTGAGCTTAAAGATATTTTTACCTGATAGCTTATCTGATATATTTTCTACTTAAAGTGGACGGGATTATCTGTGGATAAATTATGCAGGTTTGAATTGGTTAGTTTCTCTTCGACTGGCAAAAGTTAGCTAAGTCAGATAACAAATTAAATAAATAAATAATAATAATAAAATAAATAGAACCCATTACAAAAGTCGCTTGTTCATATTTTCAGTGTCCTGTACACAAAACTTGTAATTTCTCAGAAACGCATCATCATCACTTTTGCTTTCTGATTACTTCCTTATTCTAGCCATATTTCAATAATATAGTACTTCAGTTTTACTACTCTACGGTTAATTTAACATTCTTCCCAGAGTTCTTTTTTCATTTTCATCCCCATGCATACGTCATATCAAAACGGCAATAAACACAAAAAGGATGCTAAACTGTCGACTGTATTAAGTTTCTATTCGACTACGCAAATTAACAAGGAGACGCAATACTAACAAGATGATGCTGTGAAAAATTTTACACTACCAGAAAATGTAAAACAATGAAAGTCGCAAGAAGGAGAACTTCATTAATTTTTTTGTCAAATCTTCTGGCACTGTAGTATAAATAGTAATATAGTTTGTGCATTTCTCGAAAGAGAATTTGCCCTTTTGGCAGATTTGCGATTTTTTCTTTAATTTCATGGTTTATACAGGATTTCGATTATCAACAAAAATTTATTACCGAACCACCCTAGATAATGGGGGGTCTACTGTATATATTGTTTATCGGACAAAAATTGATGGTGGTTTTTTTGAGAGAGTAGTGCAATTTAAATAGTTTTGAATGGGAAACAATCCCCTTAATCCAAACTGATTATAGACCTTTGAATGTGTAGTATGCAACCGCCTCTTTTTTGTAGCTTTTGCAAACTTCAGTTGTCTAACGCCATTTTAATGCGGAGTCCATCAATTTGATGATTTCAAAGAGAATGGTAAGATTTCTCTAAATGAGAAGTTGGTTCCAAGGAGCGATTAGCGATCTCAAATGTCCTTGGAATAGAGATTTGGATATGGTCAGATAATAATAATTCGATTAAGTTACCCCAAAATCCAATATCAAAAGGTTTTTTGGAACAGATGACCAAACTGTGATACAATACATGTCTGAATTGTATTGATATCATTGATACCATACATGTCTGAATATAACTGACTCTTAGTTCAATAATAACGCCTATTAACACGGGTTTTGGCAACCCATTGTTTAAATGATAGTCCATCATCCCATGTTAACTATCGCCTGTTATCCGTTAATGGAAGGGTGGCTAACCTTTTTAGGCCATGGGCCAAAATAGATAAAATTCTGGAATTTTATCTATTTCTCGCTGGCAACGGATCGTGGGCTGGAAGAACAGATCCTTACTGCTTATTACGAATTTGCTATGAACATTTATATTTACAGTTAGAGAGTTTTTACATTTAATCCTTAATTAAATATGAAAATCTAATAATTGACACTAATAACATTTTTATTACATGGTTCTAATAATATTGTTAAAACCGGGAGGACCAGGCTAGGGTTAAATTAATTGAACAACAACAAGATTGATTCATTTATACCATATAGCTTCTTAAAATCAGTGAAATTACTGTTTAATATAAATAGTATTACAGACTAATGTTTTATTTTATTTTATTAAAATCATATTACTTGGGGGGGGGGTTATCAGGCTTTTTCACAACGTGTCTGAATTAGTTGGTCTCGAGTGAGGTTAGCATGGTTTCATTCTCCCGGCAACTCGGGTTTTTTATCCAGCAAACCGAAAATTGATCAAAGAACACGCAATTTACAGATAGTATACAGAGCAATATAGCCTTAGTTGCTGATACTCCTAAAACCCTACTACAACTACTTATATCCAATATTATGTATTATATCATGCATATGGGGTTTTATCTCGTTTTGTATGGAAAAAAAAAAGGTAATGTACGACCGTCATCACTCACACCATGAAGCTTGGTGGAAAATTTCTGTCGGATTCCTTCAAAGCAGCTGCCGGGGATTACTCCACATCTGTCTGTCACATTATGTGACCTAATTCGTTTTTGAATGCGACAAAAATATATACAGTATTTGGTATTCCACAGCTCATTTAAAGGATGCAAGCTGGATTGAACTCATATGTGCTGGTTTTCTGCATTGCGTAATGAAATTTTTATACAATTTTGTTCTGATGTATTTATCCTTACCAATTTGTATACTAAGATTCAAATAAATCAATATGTATTTTTAGGGGTATACAATCAATATCAGATAATTTTTCTGATACTAAGTGCATTTGTAATATTCAAAACGCTATTTAGACATGAGTATTGTTTAAAAATATATTAGAAAAACAAAACATTTACTAACGTCACTTCGACACACCCTGCGAATTCTGAAGTAGTCGAGCGAAAAGCGGGAATGCAATAGCATACGCGTTTCAGTTGACCGTGGTTCCAGTCTACATGGCGCTAAATACAGCAATGATGATGATATTTCTCACAAAACGATCAGTTATAAATGTTCTGTTTATACTCGGCACGACCCCGCAGGTCTCATCTGACCTACAAGTCATGCCGAAGTAAAAACAGAACATGCTTATGGGAATCTATTGAAAGTAGTTAATTTTGCAGACATTGTGATTTCAATTGGGATTCACGTTTAAAAAATCCCTGCGAGTGTACAGTATTTTAACCACTGGAGTACTCCCAACCACTATTCGTTTAGCAATTAAAATGTTTATTAAGCAGGTGCTTAGTTAACTAACTGAATAATTTTCTCAGTTATGCTAATTATACTGATTAACAATTAGAACGCCAAATTAATTATAATGATTTAATTTTCCTAAATTACGGAAAATTCCTCTAAGAAAAGCTGAGTAAATTATTGATAAACTGAATAGATTAGTGCAGTGTTTCTCAAAGGGTGTGCCGCGTCATATTAGTGTGCCGCAAAATTTAGAAATTTCTTCTTCTATGACTACGTAGGTGTGCCGCGAAATTTTTCTTCTTTGGAAAATGTGCCACGAGAGTAAAAAGATTGAGAAACACTGGATTAGTGGACTGTAATAATACTTTTATTTTAGTCATCAAGAAAACAGCACTAATAAAATCAATCACATATATATATACTTACCTTAAATACAAGAACAACAGATGATTTCCTGGCGATGGAAGCATGCTACGTTCCAAAGTCGTGATTTCGTTTTCTGACAAGTCCAGGATTACAAGACTAAACATCTTTGACAAGGCATCCTTGTGAATGCTGGAGATCTTGTTTCCCTTCAAGTAAAGAAATCTTACGTCTTTGGGAGGATAATGGAACCATTCACGAGGTATTTCAGTTATTTGGTTATCACTAAGGTCAAGAGTTTTGAGTTCATCAAGCTCACTTATCTTGCGCCATTGGAGGTTATCAACAAGTGAACAACGTCGTAGTGATAAAGATTCTAGTATTTTCTCCAGGCCAAAGAAAGCAGATATACCACCTTCAGTGAAACGTCCAATCGCGGTATCCCTGATTTTTATAGACTTTGTGATAGTTTCAAAGAACAGATTACTTGGCAGATAATTAACATTAGATATCGATAATTCAAACACATTAATTACATAGCCTTTCATTGCCTTGGTAATATTAGTCAACACAGGTAGCGAATTAATATTTTTGCACTGGATCCATACTTCAAAATTATCGTGAGAAGGAGATACCATTGTGCACCGGCAGAGGTCAGGATATCCTGTTGTCGGGCAGCCGATGGTTGCTGCTGTTATTGTATATATGTAAGTGAAAAATACTAAAAGCTTTCCAAATAGTTCCATGTTTTCTGAAAATAGTAAAACCACAGGTAAGAATTATATTAATTAGAAAATTTAACGATGAAAATTGCTTTAATTTGGACACAGACCTTCTTTTATTTGTCACTATCAGATTAGGCCTAAGTTATATACCGTTCAAACAATCACCTAAGTAAAGAAATATAGTATTTAATATATTTAATCAGGTTATTATTAAAGACAATAGTATAACACTGATTGAGAATGCCATCAGTCTAACTATGTCACATTTTAAAGCTTGTCAAGTAAATCAACACAGTAATGCAAAAAAAAAAAAAAAAAAAATTTTAAATTATTTGCCTGTTTAAAGCATTAGTTTTTCATTGACAGTAGTAAGTATTCACACGTCTGTACAGCTTTCGCTGAAGTGGCATTCGTTTTCAAAACAGTTTTAACGAATTCATCATTTCAGTGTCGTGTTTACTATTTCATAATTTTAAACAGAATACTCTAATTTACTACTGTCATTATTTTAGTATCTTAATTATTACGATTCATATTTCTGCACAGAAGTTTGTATTTTTCTAAATAGGATATTAAATCCGTAAAATAATGCAGTCATATAAAAATATAGGAAATTAGATAAGTAAGTATGAAATAACCCTTACCAATAACTTGAAGAAATAAATGTAAATGGCACTCATGCGCAGTACAGTACTGTACAGCAGTAATGCTCTTCTTTTGGGATCGTTTCGTCAATCGTATACGTAGAAAGGCTCTCGTAGGAATATCCCTGATTATAAAGTACAAATATCCTGTGAACATCCTTGGCCATTACAAAGTACAAATATTCTATAAACAACACTGGAATTACAATGCAAAGTCCTGCATACGCAGAAATCTGATTTTGTCGGGGGGAGGAACTCAGTGATCTCCCTTTCGTTTTGATACAATTATTAGCATATGTATAAGATATTTTTAACATGTATCTGTTTCTTAACCGTTTGAAAGCTCTGAAGTTTAAAAAATTACCATGGAATTTAATAGTAAATATAATTTTAAAAAAAATGAGAATAAGCGAACACACTTAATAAAATGTTTATTATTACTAGGTAGAGTACATATTTTCTTATATATAAATATATACAAATAAATATTTATATTTATTATTTTTATTGCTTTTTAACTTGGTAACCGTGTTTTAAAATTCAAACAGCGATAGCTCCGTAACCGTATTAATAAAACAATTTATTAATCAAATTAAATAAATAACATTAATAAATTAAATATAATGCGTTAATTAAATTTTAATTAGTTAAAATTATTAGTAGTAAAATAAACATGCACGACAGCCAAATGAACTCTTGACAAGCGTGCAGTATTTAAATAAAATGATATACGAAAAGAAAGGATAGTTAGAAGAATTTGTGGATTTTACCATTTTATAGTATAAGATTTTACGATTGGTAAATCTGTAAATTACTACAGCCTTAAATAACGTAAATAAAGAGGTTAAAGAATAAAATGCAGAAATAAGAACGTAATGGAAGCATGTCCAAAATGAAATGCGTTGTTGGAGACATCTGGAGTCGAATCCTGTCCGAGACTAAAGGATTAACTATAGCCTTGATTAAAGACCTCTAACTCGCGCTGTAATTAGCCGATCGCAGGCGGAGGGATAAGGTTTCTCTTCTGTGTTATTCCGGGATTTTTGCCTTAGATGATAATACGCTATATAAATAATAATAACAACAGTGGACAGTATCAGCAATCAGCCGATAGCGAGTTTTAGTGCGTGAGGAGGAAACTATGGGAAACATCCATAAGCGATTGCAAAAGGTGTATGAGTAAGATGCCGTCGACCCCGGTCCTCGCGGTCAGTACAGTTGATATAATCACCGCCCTCCCCACACCGAACGGAAAAGACCCGAGTTCGAATTCATCAATGACGCGAGGAATTTTTATGGGCTTACACAACATGACTAAGTTAGTTAGTACCAGGCTAGGTTTGCGTGATTTTTTCCCTGAAACTTGTTTTTTGTCCAACAAACAGGCAAATCAACCATAGAACACACGCAATTTAAAGATATAAATATAAATATGATCGCAAAGATCAGCGCGACGTGTCTGCTTGGACTGACTTTGTTTATATGTCAGGTGTGATCTATGCCATTAATACAAGGGGGTATCAAAAAATTTCCCCTCGATCTTCTGTTTGTTCTACGATCGTTATGTTTAATTGGCCTTATTGTTTTGCTTATCTAGTAATATATGCCAGGACTTTTATTGCTCTAATTGTTATGTTTATTTTGTTACTGAGCTGAATGTGTGACAGTGTCATCATGGATAAAGTTTAATATCGATCTATTATCAAATTTCTGGTTTTGCTATCTTTGTTATCTTGCCACGCTCTCCTTATGCTCTTGATTTGGCGTTTTCTGACTTCATCTTTCCGCAGCTGGTCATTTTGCGCGGGAAAGCATTTATTGCCAATGCGAAGGTAATTTCTGCGATCAGCATGGGTTAAAAAGAAAAGTGAGACTTTCTGAAATTGCAAAAGGATATGTCGCTTTGGGTGGTGACTACATAGTGTGTTCTAAATCTCAAGGTCAGAAGAAAAACCTTTTGATGCCCCTTCGTATAATGACATAGCGAAATATAGATTATGCTATGTCATTATATTAATGCCTGTCTTATAACTCGCAATATAATGATTGAGAAAAAAATAGTGTATAAATCCACCTTATGACGAATCTTTTCATAGACTTTATGTATCTCTATCATGAAAATTCCTCTGATCTTACTGCTGTCCTGAGAGTGGGAAGGTTCTGAATCTCTTCATTATTTCTCACAAACTTTTCCCATGGATACTGATATAGCGTTATGGTAAATTCTAATGTTTTTTCTAAAAATTTTATGCCCAGCATTGTTAGCTTCTCGGACTTGGACGCTGCAACCAATGAACCTCTTTGTTCTTTCCTTGAGGGATTTGAGGGATCTTACATTTCGCTATGAAATCGTATTATCCTATGAACTTTACTGAAAAGGTAAAATATGCTGAGGAATGTCTTAATATGAATAGTCAATCATTCGTACTGTATTCACAATAAAATCACAGGAGTTATAGTGTATAGGGTAATGCCGCACTGGGTTCTCCCCAACTCCGCGTGTAAAGTACGAAGATTACAAAACTGTAAAGGCCAGATTATGTGGGTTATTGAGTGTTTGTGTAGTGTTAATGTTAGGTTGTACTGGTATGTTGCCCTAGGGGCCCATGGAACACCACCGACCCCTAGTTATCGTCCAGCGCCACGAGGAGGAAGGCCAGGTAGTAGAGATAAAGGCTTTGACAGGGTGAACTCTGGTTTCGCCAGCTTGTCAATGAGGGCCCAAGAAAAATAAAATATAAATACATTTTTATTGGAAAGGAGCGCACGGGAGATAGTGTGAATAATATGGAGAAAAGGGGAAGAAAATAGAGGGGTAAAGCAGAGGTACCCGCCTGGTAGGAAAAGGCGGATAGAGGGCTTCCACGGTGGGAAATCCCATCCACACCCTGAGGGGAGTAATAGAAAGTTTAGTTTGGGGAGCCTCATGCAAAAGTTTGGGGATGGGAGGTGGGTAAGGTTCAGGGGGTGCCACTCCTATATTGCGTAGGGGCAGGGTGCCCTTCGTGAGTGGAAGCCACATCAACTAGGGTCTCTCTAAGTCTCACACCAAGCTTGGACCAGCCAAAGCCAGAGTCAGCATCCCACGCTATGCCGGCTAGGAAGAGCAAACATCATGATGTCAAAAGGATGGTCACATGAGGGGCCTCTGAGGTATTTCAGAGCCATCAGTCTTAATCAGTGCCGCGACCTAGAACGAACACACAATTTAATTTGTCCATACATCTTTCATACTTTTGTAGTTTTATACTTTTTACCTTTTTCTTACATTTTTTACTTTTATAGTATATATATATACTTTTCATCTATTTACCTTATATACTTTTTTTGTTTTAACAAGAATCCATCATTCTCATTCACACCAGGGATATATGCTACCACTAAAAACTGATATTAAATATACAATTGTCAAAAATATTAAGTGGCATATCAAAAGTTTATTCTCACACACATTAAGGTGTCATTTAAAACAATTTCAATATCAAAAATCTAAACTAACACACATGAAAGTGACATTTAAAAACAATTGCAAAAACAATATGATCTGCATGTCAACCTATATCAAAATAAACTAATATCAATTCATAAGCTGACTCACATTAAAATAACATTCAAATTATATACACTTAAATCTATCCACCCAGACTCACCACATTCGATCCATCCACTTCCAAGCCTCATTCTCTCCCATTCACACTTGTACAAGTCCTGTTATTACTCACATCTCATTTATACCTAATTTCTGAAGACCATTTCATTCAGTTTATCTTGTATCATATCACTCAGCCTTCAGGCATACATACACAACCTTCCCCACATTCATCCACAACCATCCATCAAATATATTCTACAGCATGCGCAGTTGCACATTCATTCAACATTCCTTCATTTGCAACCACCATTCATACAGAGAACTCTTTCATTCAGTTCAACCACAATCTCACACCATTTACACATACACACTCATTTTCTCATTCACTCATCCACAATTATCTTTCAAAAACTCACACGCCTACCCTAGTGATCAAGCAGCTTACTTATTTTATTCAGCTGACATGAAACTTGCTACAGTTTCAGTTAGGTTTCCTCATTGTCAAATCATATCTGCCTGTTTTGCTAGGAGGCAGGAGCAGGACCAGCCTGCCCTACTTTTCCAGTAACTAGTTTCCCGGCTGAGAGGAAGCCCAGGTCTGGCAGACAGAGTGGGTTTCATATTTCTGGTTTGATATTTTGTTCATTCAGGTTGTGGTCAGAGAGAATCAGAGCAGCAGCAGCAGCAGAGCAACTATAAGCAGTTAATTCTACTGGTTAGTTACCGTGGTTGTTTGCAGGGATTGTCTGTTATTTCTACGTATTGTAAAAACGACCTGCCCATAGTGGGTGAGGTCCTTGTAGTAGGCCTCCTTCTGTGATGAACAGGTGTTCGTTGTCTCTTAGTAGAGGATCAATGGTATTGATTAATTGGTTTCTTTGGTCGTCACAGTTGGGGCAGCTGTACAAGAAATGCGCCCAATTCTCTCTGTCACAAATACAATAAGGGTCATCGGTTAGTCCAAGAGCATGAAGTTTTGCATTGAAGCAACCGCGCCTTGTCAGGAGAGAGAAGTAACATTTAGCCAAGGAGAAAACCACTCTGGTGGTTTAGGATTGATCAAAGATACCTGGGGCAGGAATTCCTTTGTCACGCCCACTTTGAATATTTGATCCCAATCGGCTTGCCATTCCGTTGGAGTAACATGGCTATTTTCTCGTTTTATATCACTAGGTCGGTCTAAGGTAATATCCAGTATGGTCGTAGGTATTCCTCTTAAGTGTAACCCTCGGCGAATGATTTATAGGTTGAACAGTACTGTAATGTCACGGCCAGCACTTGCAAGTCAGGAGTGCTCACTGTCGAGCATACTCTTGTTATGGCGGATTAACAGGCGGATTCTCTATATGGTTCCAGCTTTTTTTATATTCCTGACAATGATTGCTCTGTTGAACCAGATTCCAATATCACTGCAGTTCTATTGAAACTACTGTACTGTATTCAACTATAGCTGTGTCTCAATGAAGTTCTTCACGTACCGCGAGGCACTCTTCGAAAGCCGCAATAACATTGCCGCGGTGTCAAATTTCCTTCATTAATTTTTTCTTTAAATTTACTTAATTCTCTTAATAATGTCCTTAATTAATCTTCCGATTGGAAGTAAAAAGCAGATATTTAGGTGACAGGTAGAAATGCTTTATTCCTTATTTCAAAATAAGCATTATATTGTTCAGAGAATATAGACTATTATAAAAGAAAAGTTGAAATAAATTTTTTTAGTAATCTAAGGGATTTTCAGTTTACAGTAAAATTCATATTTTTTCACATGAAAAAAATTATTCGTATGAAAGTTATTCATGCTTTTATGAGATTATCAATACCTTTAGAGTAAAGGGAAAACGAGAATGAAAGTACATGTACTTCACAATAGCGTTTCTTATAAGCAAGATACGTGTCCTCGAAACTCAAAATTCATTATACAGTATTTTCACATCAGAAAAATAATTTTGTCACACATTTCCGTGTCACACAATTCCCGTTAAGAGTTAACGGGAAAATTGCAGGATCCGTGAAAAATGTTTAAAGTTAAAAGGGAGGGAGAGGGTGTTGATTAGGTTACTAAAGTTTAAGAATTTCTGCCCTGCGGGACAGACAGCGACTACGGAGAAAGGATGGGCCAGTCAACCCAAGGGGATCGAAATTTTCTTTGTTTTGTACTAATACTGTATATTTGTACGTACTAATATATTTCTTACTGTAAATTCTGTAATCCAATTTATTTTACAGCATCATCAAACGACATTTATCCCCACCAAAGGATGAAAGTATGAATAAATCACACGTGTGTTACTTTTCTCACAAAAATGGAAACTACGATACAATAAGGAAGAGACTAACAGCAGACATATGTTACAAAGCTTCTTAGCTAAAATTACCAGCTGGAGCTGCTGATTAATTACTCTGCTTTGCTTAAAATTTACGAATATCCCTACAAAAAAATTAATAAATTTTCTTACCTTAATAGGCAGTTCTTATTTCTGTATATCTCATGACACAAAGCAGTACTGCGAACTACTTTACAGGTGCGGTATTTTAATCTTATACAATGCGGTATCAAAGATCACTCTAAATACAGATAACGTGTTTCATCCATTTGTTTCTAATTCTTTACTAACATTGTAGATATGCTGTTTTCATACACACGTTACTGGAACTCTCAAGTCTTATCTTTGGATTACGCGCACTGATATATATATATATATATATATATATATATATCTCACATGCGCGAGAGATATATATATATATATATATATATCTCACATGCGCGAGAGTAATTTTTTATATCTACTATGAATTCTGTGTACTAGTAAAAGCCGATCGCCTTAATTTCATTAGACATATTTATTGTATTAAAATAAAAACTGTAACAGGAAGCAAAACCGTAATGAAGATGTGAACTTAAAAAAATTAAAGATTTATCCGAATAGGAAAAAGAAAAATCTGATTAGCATGACTATTGTACAATGCAACCCGACTTGGAAAGAGAATTATAAAATGTTCACAAATATCATCAGAAAATAGAAAATTATTTACTGTATTAAATGCGCTTTGTCTGGTAAACTTTGTTTCCTGTATTCAGGGCGAAATATACTAATTTATTGTTAATTGAGTTGCTAATTACTGAAATAAGTTTCCTCCGTGGGTGGCTGAGGCTGACAGCTTGAGAAAATTCAAAGGGCAGCTGGATAGGCGCATACATCAGGAGGGACCACATAGGTAGTTTTTAGTATTTATTTATTTATTTTATTTTATTTATTATTATTATTATTTTATTTTATTTTTTTGATATTTCAGCAAACATTTGGGGCTCCCTTCTACTGTGTGGCTAATGCTAATACTAATTTCATGAAGCACTGTATTTTTCGTATATTTAACAGGTAAAAAAACTCGTTGAGGAACATGTGTTGATGAAAAGGCTGAATTATGCTTACATTGGAGTACATTGAGGTTGTCTCAGACATTCTCTCAGATATACCAGACAAGCTGTACTTGCTACCTGGGAGTCTAAAACGCTGATGGAACTGATATTCGGGTGACACTCAAGTCAAGTGGACCCAATTTCGGCGAAGTCCGGACGGTCTGTGACAACCAAATCCTCTGCTTGCACCTTCACGATGGTGGGACTGTTAGTAATCCTGGGTATAACCTCCATGCACAAGCACATGGTGGGTGACCACCCAGGTGTGAACCAACGTAAGCAGGGGTCGAGGTGTGGCGCCCACACCACATGGAGGAATGCCGCCCCTCTATGTTACCAGGCAGTACTAGGTGGTAGATGACTCTCATCAACCGGTGAAATACCACCACTTTGCTTATTGGAGGCTTGAAGTGGTGGAACCCATGTTTAGTCTCTAGAGCTAAGTTCCGGTCAACCCTTCCCTATCTCTTCCATCATGCAGTATGATTGATGACTTTTGAGGCTATGATGAACGTTGTGGCGAGATCCAATATTCCTTACATTTCGAGGGTACAGCTCTAAAACGGTTTTCGCAGGCCGGCCGCTAGTTAGTACACCGGACCGAACCTATTGGTAACTCTCTAGGAGGCTTCCGGATCAGCTAGTGTATAATCTTGCTACCTCTACTCTGCCAGATAGTGACTGGAGGGAGTCCGAGTAGTGTGTATGCGGGGAGCATTGTCGAGGCCACGTTATGTCAAGGATCTGGGTATATTCTTCCCACATGTACGCCATATCCAAAAATTTCATTACTTCATACAGCATGTCCCACCCACTTTTTCTTACTATTGAATACACCATGAATTGTCAAACTAATAGAACAAGCTTATCTGCGAAAAGATCTAAACCTCCCAAGGATTTCCTAATTCATTTCACAAATATACGTGGTCTCAATTCTAATCTCAACGATGTCCATTTCCACTTGCAGTCTGCCAAACCCCATGTACTTTTTCTGACAGAATCTCAGTTATCGGTTGATTCAACTACTGTTCATCTCAGATGCCCAAATTATTCGCTGTATGATTCCTTTCGCCTCAAAGGTGGTACTTGTGCATATGTCCGTTCTGATATTCCCTGTCAGAGACTTGGCAATTTGGAATCTCCTCTCTTTGATCTTCTCTGGCTTAAAATCTCTCTACCTCATTGTGTCAAATTCATCTGTTGTCTCTACCGTTCTCCCAACTCCACTAATCACTTCGAGCTCTTTGACTTCCTCTCATTGCAACTTGACTTTCTCCAGTCCAACTTTCCTAACAGTGAGGTAATTTTCCTTGGTGATTTTAATGTTCACAACTCCAGCTGGCTTCCGTTTTCTAGTCACACCGACCCAGCAGGTCGAGATGCTGAGGCTTTTGCAATTACTAATGACCTAGCACAGATTGTTCATTTACCTACAAGAATACCGGACAATCCGAATCATACAGCCAATACGCTTGATCTTTTTCTCACAAACAACGCTTCTAAGTACACGGTAGAAGTGAGAGGTCCTTTAGGCACTTCAGATCACAACTTGGTGATTGTCTCTTCTCCAATGGAACCTTTATCTCATAGCTATTCCCAACCTCGTGTTGTTTGGCATTACAAGAATGCAAAATGGGATGACCTGCGAGACTTCTTTTCTTCTTTTCCTTGGTCGGATTACTGTTTCAAAACTCCTGATGTCAACGTTTGCTCAGATCGTGTCAGTGAAATTATTCTTGCAGGAATGGAATCCTTTATCCCACACTCCACTTTAAAATCTCGTCCTTTATCTAAACCTTGGTTTTCCAATAAATGTGCTAAGGCTGTTCAAGAGAAGAATATTGCATATCGTAATTGGCTTGTTTCTAATTCTTCAGTTTCATTTTCTGCCTACACCAAAGCTCGCAACAATTGTAAAGCAGTTATTAATCAGTCCAAACTAGAGTTTGAACAGGCTAAGAGTAGAAAACTTGCTTCTTGCCCTAATGGTAGCCGAGCATTCTGGTCTCTTGCCAAAGCTATTGGCCGCAACTTTTGCCCATCTCTGCTTCCACCTCTGTCCAAACCAGATGGTTCTGTTGTCACTTCAGCCAAGGATAAAGCTGACCTGCTAGCATCCCATTTTTCTTCCAGCTCATGTATTAATGAACTTGGTAAAACACCTCCCACCATTCCCAACACGGTCCATTCAATGCCTCCTGTGGTCTTCCGTCAAAAGGATATCAGAAGGATTTTGATGAATCTTGATGCTAAGAAAGCTCCAGGTCCTGATGGTATTTCTCCACTTGTTCTCAAAATCTGTGCTCCTGAACTTACTCCTATTCTTTGCCGCCTTTTTTCACTTTCCTATTCCAAAGGTGTTTTTCCTTCTGCTTGGAAATTTGCTCATATCCAGCCAGTTCCTAAAAAGGGTGACAAATCCCTCCCATCCAATTATCGTCCCATTGCAATTACTTCTACTCTTTCTAAAGTAATGGAGAAATCAATTAACCGCCAACTCTTAAACTACCTAGAAACCTTCCGTCTGATCAACGATCGCCAGTATGGATTCCGTCGGTGTCGATCCACTGGTGATATTCTGGCTTACGTTACCCATTTATGGACTACTTCAATGGAAAGGTTCGGTGAAACACAAGCAGTTGCTCTTGACATCTCAAAGGCTTTCGATCGTGTTTGGCATAAAGGTCTTCTAAACAAGCTTCCATCTTATGGTTTGCCAACTGTTTTTAGTAATTGGTTATCCAGTTTTCTCTCCGATCGCTCACTGAGGGTGATGGTAGATGGCTCTCTGTCTTCTAACTTCTCCACTAATGCCGGTGTCCCCCAAGGTTCAGTTCTTTCCCCCACTCTTTTCCTCTTGTATATCAATGACCTTCTTCCATTGACTGGAAATCCTATCCATAGTTTTGCCGATGATAGCACATTGCATTCAACTTTCCATTTTGAGAAACCTTGCCCTGCTCAATCAGCTTCAACTTCTCGAAAATCTGCTACCAATTCCTTAAATGCCGATCTTCAGGTAATTCTCCAGTGGGGCAAAGACAACTTAGTTGATTTCAACCCTTCTAAAACTCAGTCTTGTCTTATATCTCGAAAAAAGGATTCTTCTGCTCCTATGCTTATCTTTAGTGACACTCCAATTTCTAGGCAAAAGGATATATCTCTTTTGGGGATTACCCTGACTTCTTATCTCTCTTGGCACAAGCACATTACAAATATTGCTTCCTCTGCATCTAAAAAACTTGGTTTTCTCTTTCGCTCTCGGCGTTACTTTTCTTCCAAACAGCTGCTCACTCTGTATAAATCGCAAATCCGCCCTGCCATGGAATATTGTTCCCACATTTGGGGTGGTGCCCCCAAAACCTCTCTCAGGCTTCTTGATTCCATTCAGAAGAGGGCAGCTAGGTTAATTAATGATTCATCTCTAACAGAGTCTCTCCACTCGCTTTCTCATAGACGTACTGTTTCTGCTGCATGCCTCTTCTACAGATATTTCCATGGGCACTGTTCTTCTGAATTGGCTTCTATAATTCCCGCTCTCTCTTTCAAAACAGTCCGAACACGTGCCGCCACCAGCCAACATCCATTTACTGTCCAACTTCAAACCCACAGAACCAACTTTTCATCTTCCTCATTTATTCATTCAACTGCCGTTTTCTGGAACAACCTTCCTTCATATGTATTTCCTGAAAATTACAATCTACAGAAGTTCAAGTCCAATGTCAACAAATATCTTCTTTCGTCTTCTCAACCTCCAACCCAAGCACGGTACTAAGTACTATAGGTTCTAATACCTCTCGTGTTTGGGGTTCACATAAAAAAAAAAAAAAAAAAAAAAACATTTTATTATTATTAGTATTATCATCAGTTTATTTCTCTTAGGAGAACACCCGGTTACAACCACTGGCTAGGTGGTGATCATACATATACAACTATGTTACAAAATGTAATACAATCATAAAATACATGAAATACATGATATCTGATTTATAAGTACATTTTATCTGGAATATAAAATATTTGAGTTATTAATTACTCGCAAAGTAGTAACACTTAACTACTGTAAACTGTTAAGAACTTAATACCGTGACAATTGAAGCATACCTTCTGCTTAAACACACACAAGTGGGAGATTCACCATATTTACATAAACGCAAATATTTACAGCCAAACAACGTATAACATATGAAACAACATGACAACAGGAATGACCGCGATACAGTAAGATAAAAATTTGAAAGTTCAATTTTCCAGCAGTCGTCTTCTTCTGTGGGGTTTAGAGTGGGGTAGGTAGGACAATCCTGACACCTAGAAAGGCCGCCGTAGCCTAGTGGTCAGGCGCGCGGGTGCATAAGTACACGTGCCTTGAGTGACCGGGGTTCAAGCCCGTGACTGCTCAATACGGTGCTGTTTCTTGTATTCTGTGTATCTTGTAAACTCCTCTGACCGTTTGGTCGTCCCGGAGTATAAACAGAATATTTATTTATTTATTTATTTCTTGATGAGGTCGGGTTTCCTAAAGCCCAGTGGCTCGTGCCTGGCCGAACAAGGTGCTGAAACTGTATCCTTACATCTGTATTTGCAAGTAAGAGTTTCTGAGAACTTCCTTTCTGTAGGATTTGCAAGTGCAGAGCCTTTCAGAGTTGCTATTGAGGTTGTTGAATAGCTGGATGGTGTTTGCTGGAAAGAATCTTCCGAGGCTACCCAACTGCGTAAATGCCGCTTTGAATTGCGGTTCCTTATCCGGTTTTTCGCCGGGTATTATTACCACTCTCGGGCTTTCGGTGCATCCAGTCGTCCCGTTAAAAGCTGAGCGAGAGTCATTGTGTTTCTTGACGTGATTATTTGTCTCCAGGATGTGATCTCTAAATTGGAGTATAGTATAGCTCTTGAGATGGTAAAAGGCTTAGCTGAAATTCTGTTTAGCCATCTCAAGAGCCAGTTTTCGAGTCCTAGAAAGGCTTTGATACTGCATTCGGGAGCTGAAGACCAGATTTGTGCCGCGTATAGGGGAATAGGAGTAACACATCTGTTGATGTATTGCTTCATCAGACCGGGGTCTGTAATACCAGTGAGCTCCTGCCAGGTTGCCTAAAGCGCCGCGTATGCTTTATTACGGATGTATGCCAAGTGCGGGCGGAAGGTCAGGCCTTCGTCCCACTTGAGTCCTAGATCAACGTGTGACTGCGCCTTTTGGACGAGGATGCCGTTCACAAATATTTCCATTTTGTTTGGCTTTATTTTATTTGTGAAAATCATTTCTGTCGTCTTTTTCAATTCCTACTATTAGTTCACACTCTCCCTATATATATTTATATACAGTATCTTGTTCAAATTTTCAATCGTTAATAAAATACTTTTTATTCATCCACTCAAGTTCAAATACATTTTTTTAAAACTTGTAGTGGATGACACTTGATGTTAATACATTTTTTTTTCAAATATTAATTCATTAATTAAATTTAATTAATTAATTTTAGTTTTATATGGGAGAAAAAAATTTCTCTTATGTAAGATATTTAGCAGGATATAAATTTAGGAATAAAACTGAAATCAACAGGCAGTAGCTCAATCGGTAAAATGCAAGGATTTCAGTATTTTTCATTACAGGAAATGCCCTCCATTTCAGTAAATGGAGGGCATTTCTGTAATAAGCAAGTAGTCCCGAAGAATGATTATGAGAGTTGGGATAGATATGTTATCATACGCGGCTGCCACATCTAAAAAGACTATGTCCAACTGCTGCTTGCTGTTCAGTGCTTGCTGGATCCTTAGCAGTGTCCCCATGAGGTTGGTGATGGTTGATCTCTGTGGAAGTACTGAGTGCAGGTATTCTGGCCTGTGCTTAAAGCAATGCTCGATAATGGTGTGCAGAATTGTTTTTTCAAAGATTTTTTGCAAAGAGCATCCGACAGCGATTGGTCTGAAGTCTTTTACAGATTTTGGGTTTTTAATTTTGGGGATAGGTTTTACAAAATAGCTTTTCCACAGCGTCGGGAAGTTCTCTTCCATCAAAATTCTCTGGAATATGTATAGTAGTACATCGATGATGTAACAGCTACAGATTTTGATCATAAATAGTGGGAAATTATTTTGCCCAATTGTTGCTTTATTTGGGAGGCTGTTGATTGCACTTTTTAAGTTGTCTCTGCTAATACTGATTTCCTTTAGATGTTCATTATTAGTGACAATCCGATTACTATTGATAGATTCCTTAAACGTCTTGATTACATCTTGTATCCTGTTATTGTTTGCTTCGCTGTCAATTTGAGGCGCCTCCGTAGCCAGGTGGGAAGGAGCAGCAGTGCGTAGCACACGCTTCTTGATTAGACCGGGGTTCGAGCCCGTCACCACCAAATACGGAGGATGCGGAAAGGTCAAGGAATGACCACCGCATATCCCGGAGCAATATGGCCTTAGTTGCTAGTGCTCCTAAAAACCAAATAACAACAACAACAACAGCTGTCAATTTGGTTTTCCTTGAGGGGTGTTCCAAAAGTGGCTTCGGTCCATTCCATAAAGGATGTCTTAGTCATTTTATGCACGAGGCTTTTTTTGCTGACAATTCTTTTGCCTTTTTTTAGTTTTGCTTTAGCCATATCTATGTGTGCCCGTTTGTTCCCCTTCATGAAACGTGCTCTTTCATGTTTGTACCGGGTGTGGTCCTCTGGATGCCCAGTTCTTTTCCATTTCCTGAACAATTTTTGCTTATTTTTGAAGATTACTTTCAACTGTGAGTTGAACCAGGGCTTTGCCCTGTCTGATAATTTTATTTCCGTAGATGCTCCTTCTTCAGCCAGCCATATGCATGAGTGATTGTGAGAGCGCTGATAAGGCATCATCAGTGCCCAAAAGGTATAGGTTTTCCCAATTATATGCCGTCAGATGGTTCAGAATGACGTCACTTTTAATATATTTTGATGAGAAAATTATCTTTGTTTTTCACTTTTTGGATGCAGACCAGTTTGACGGATGTCCCGGATTCTTCTTAAAGTGGCTTCACTCGTGAGTGGTTGGTGATCCGAAGTGAATTTCATGTAGTTATTCCTCAACTTTATTTTATTATTATTTTTTTTATTAATAACAAGATACACAACATGTAACCATTAACAGTGTATCTGAGATCAGAACAATAAACATTATAACAATAATATGAAATCCAACAGGAAGATAAACATTGATATAGATTCAAACATTAAAATCATATGTACAAAAGAGGATTTTGCATTAAGTTAAGTTACCGGTAAAACAAGTAATAATCAATCAGTTAGAGAATATAAAAGTAATAAAACACATAATACTAATAAACTACAATAATTAGATCAGAGCTAGTCACTTTGCATTTATGAGAAGAGGCAAACTTGTGGATGGAGTTCATCAGTGATTAGAAGTTGTCAAAGAAATCAATGAGAGAGTCATTTGCTGATTTGCTGATTCTGTTCAGTGGACTGAACTTCATAAAGTCCGTGGTGGCAGAGTCAAGGCGAAACGGTGTAAGATTCCTGACTTGTCTACAAGGAGCATTGAAGTTGATTTTGCTAAGGATATCAGATGCTTCATAAGTTCCAGTGATTACTTTGGCTAGAAGGGTGATGTCAGCAGTAACTCTTCTGGTGCACAGAGGCCTCAGATGAAAGTAATCACACAGCGATTCATAATACACTGAGTGATAGAATAGAGGATTGCGGTACGTAAGGTAACGGACAAAAGTTTTTTGGACTGCTTCAATTTTGTTGTTTAAAGTCTTTGTGTGAGGATTCAAGGATTGGCAGAACAATAGTTTTATAAAGGATAACCACATATCTGTAGTTTTTGAACTTGTATATGTGTTCCGTTTGATGAATACCAGTGTTTTGAATGCTTTGCTGGTGATTTTAAAGACATAAGCATCGAATTTAGCACTGCTGGAGAAGAGAATCCCCAAGTCGTTAACTTGGTCACACCTTTCGATGATCACAGAATTAATACTGTACTCCGTATTTATTAGTTGTGGAGATCTGCCGGATGAAAAAGAGATTACTTTACACTTCAAGGGGTTAGCAGACAAGCTATTCAGAGATAGCCACAGAGAGAATTTATTGAGAGCACATTGAAGCTGTTGAGAATCGGTAATCTCCTTCACTGCTAAGTAGATCTTAAGATCATCTGCATAGAGAGCAACTTGAACATTGGAGGTGTAGGTGAAAGAAGGAAGATCATTTACGAAAACAATGAAGAGAAGAGAGCCTAAGGGGGAGCCTTGTGGTACTCCACTTAGTGGTATAAAAACAGGCTGAGTTCACTTGAGTGATGATAACGCTCAAGGAACGATGCGTAATATAGCTGCGTAGCCATGAGAGCAAAGGGTCACGGATACAGTATAGCTTAAGTTTTCCAGAAGTTGTTCGTGCGGGACTTTATCAAATGCCTTAGATATGTCTGTGTAGACTGCATCAACTTGAAGATGGTTATCAAGAGCTTCAGAGATGTATTGCCAGAAAGGAAGTAAATTTGTGACTACTGACTTGCCACTGCAGAAACCATGTTGATTCTGATTAATGAAAGGCCTGAAGAATTCGAAGAGATGTTTGTGTACTGCTGTGTCGAAGAGTTTAGCCAAGCTGTTTTGCAAGGTTATGGGTCTGTAATCAGTTACATCATTTTTATCACCTTTTTTGAAAATAGGAACTATATTGACCTGTTTAAAGTGCTTAGGATACTTCCCCAGCCTGAGAGACAAGTTGAAGATCCGCAGTATGAGGGGTTTTAAGGTAGTGACAGTCATTTTCAAATAAGCCTGGATTGTCATCTGGGCCTCTAGTATAGTCATTCCTTATGCTTTTTAATGCCGAATTTAAATCTTCATCAGTGATAAAGAGGTTAATGAGGATATGATCTTTAACAGGTGTGAAGTCAGGAAATGAGGCAGGTCTCAAGTATCATTTGTTTGAATTCTGGAAAAGTGTTTGGCAAACTCTTGAGCAATACTGAATTCGTCCGATAAGAGAATTTCATCTGCGTTATGGAGTTGTAACTTTCTACTGGTTATATTCTAATGCTTCATGTAATTCCAGAATGGTTTGATATCTCTGTGAGTAAGCAGACTAACCTGAACTGACTCTGTATACATATTGTAAGAGTTTAATATGAGCGTTTTCACTTCTTTCCGGAGTTGGCTGAATATTTCATAGTATTGACTGTCACCTGATTGCTTATACTTATTTTTATAGAATTCTTTGGATTTAATTTTATGTATTAGTTCGTTGTTATACCAGTGCGGGTAGGTAGAGCGTGCGGTCAGATGGGATTGAGGAACAATGTCAGATATAACTGAGTGGACACAGTTGATCAGGTTGCTGGTGAGCACATCGATGTCATCCATAGCGTCACAGAGCTGCTTGTCTACGTTCCTGAGAGCTAGGTTGAGCAGAGGCCAGTCAGCCATTCTGAAATTGAATCGTGGAGAACGGGAGCTGCATTTCAAGTTATGAGAAGTCACTGTGATGTCAACAGTAATTGGCGAATGATCCGAGTGAAATATAGGGTTATCATTGTGAACATCTATATGAGTAGAAAAGAATATTAGGTCAAAGTAGGCATTTTCTCTGGTTGGAAAATTGCAAATTTGTCAAGACCATAGCTGTGAAGCATATTAAAGAGAGCCCTAGTCTGCAGTGATGGAGAAGAAGATCCTAAATTGGCCAGTTCACAGTTAAAGTCACCCAAAACCATTGCTATGTCGGCAGATTGAATTAGTGGGAAGATAGATTCCAGCGAGCTTTATAAGTACTGAAGGTCGATATTAGTTAAGGGAGGTGGAAAATAAAGCAATACGATTAAAACTTTTAACTTGCCAAGATGAAGAATGCAGTATAGTGATTCAATATTTGTGAAATTTGATACAATTTCACAGAGTATATGGTTAGAATGTATAATAGCTACTCCGCCTCCACGAGATCCTCTGTCCTTTCTATGGATTGTATATTGCCCATCTATAATCTCCTGATCATCAATATCTATGGAGAGCCAGATTTCAGTGAACAGGTAAATGTCATAAATATGCGAGCCTTAGATTGCTCTAAAGTGGTTTAGGTTGCTAATTATACTCCTGCAATTCTGAAGGTAAACACCGAACAGTTGCGATCTGGGAATTCTATGACGAGAGGAGAGCGTATTATGTGTAGATAGTAGGGCCTCTGATTGCTATGCCTGTGGAGAAGAGATTTTGGACTACCTTGATGCTCTCCGTGAAGTGTTTTACTAGAGCCCCTGATAAGAGAGATCTTAGATTCAGTACATTTTCTGTTTGTGATGGAGGGCATGTTATTATAAAAGTGAGTAGGCGGGACACCGTGTCTTCAGAGAACGGACATCTACACCGAAACCATATTCTTCTTTAATTAAGTTGATAAGATCTTCAGATTTAGTGGCGGGTCCAACCTAGAAACAAAAATTCGGTCTTTTGTGGGAATATTGTGATATTGTACTTATGTTTGAGTAACTGAGATTTTTCTGCAGTAGTTACATTCTCACCCACCGGTATTGCACTATCTCCGGTGGGTGCGGGATTTGTGCCCAAGGCACCAAAGGTAATAGTAGACCCAGGCTAGCTGCTTGTGCCTGGGGGCAGGCAGCGGCTGCTTAGGTGTTGGCTGCTCCCTGGTGGCAAGGTGGACGTACACAAGCGATAAAAAGCTTTGCAGAGTTTCTGCACCAACATAGATGTGCAAGGTGGAGATGGGCTAAGGCTTAGGAGCCACCCTTGATACAGGTAAAACACACACACACACACGTGTTCGTATATAATACAGTATATATATATATATATATATATATATATATATGTATAATGAGAATGCTAATGTATATAAAATGTATACAGGGTGTTTCAGTTAAACGTTTCAGAACTTCTAAGAGGGGTAGGGTACATCCTGACAACTCGAAATCATATAGCAATGTGGGGTCGGAAATGCTTTCCTGAAGCGGTGTTGTACACAGAAGCACCATAAAGAAAAGAGACCGTAAGTGAGAAATCGTTTTAATAATACATGAAAAGAAGCAAAAGGTACATGGATTAAAGTAAGTGTTCGAAGTTTCTTCCACGGGCTACAATGCACGCCTCACATCTCCGACGCATGGACATCCGAACATTCTGGAATACTCCAGGCGAATTTCGAATTTCTTCGGCAGCTACTGCGATTCTTGCAACCAGCTCCTCAGCATTGTCAACAGGGGTGTCATAAACTAGCGATTTCATATGACCCCAGAAATAAAAATCAAAACATGATAGGTCGGGTGACCGAGCAGGCCAACGCACGGGACCACCACGTCCGATCCACTGTTGACCAAATGTGACATCTAGGTAGTTACGAACATCTCCGCTATAATGGGTAGGGGCTCCATCGTGTTGGAACCACATTGTCTGTTGCGTCGATGTAGAAATCTGTTCATCTCTCAAAAGTTGTGGCAATATTTGCTGCAGAAAGATCAAGTGGATAGGTCCGGTTAGACGACACGGTAACAGGTAAGGTCCGATGAGGTGATCTCCCATAATACCGGCCCATTCATTGACCGAAAATCGAATCTGTGCTGCACGACGTCGCACGACGACTTCTGTGTACAATACCGCTTCAGGAAAGCATTTCCGACCCCACATTGCTATATGATTTCGAGTTGTCAGGATGTACCCTACCCCTCTTAGAAGTTCTGAAACGTTTAACTGAAACACCCTGTATATATCTTCTCTGTAAGTTTTTGTATATAATCTGTAAAGAATTGTGTGTACAAATAAATGAAAAAAAAAAAAGTAGTTACATTCTGTGTTTGATGAATTTTGGCTGGAAGCTTGGAGGAAGTATCTTGAGATATAGAGGCTTTAGCATTTTCTGAGGTTTGTTCTGTTTTGATCTTTGGTGTGATATTTGGGACTGGCAATCAGAAAGAGGTTTACTCACTGTGGCGGCAGCCCTAAAGACAGGTTTGCAGACCTCATTAGATGTGGCAGCAGTTATTTTTGCATATGTTGCCTTAACTGATGTTGAAGAGGATTCCACTTGGTGACTCTGAGCTTGTAAAATAGAGGTACAGACAGAACTGTTCCGCAGAGGAGAGCACGTGGTAGGAGTGGTTCGATTTATATCAGAAGAATCATCTGACAGAGTCTGTTTGGCAATAAATTGCTCTGTTGAATGACTTGAATCATGAATATTAGCAGGCTCTGGCAAATTAATATTTGCAGCAGTAGGAGTATTGAGACCGGTGGAAGATGAAGATCTGGTCTCAATACTAAGGGCATCGTCAGGTAATGAAGAATTCCTATTCACGTTGAGCCCATTAGTTTCAAGAGGAGGTTCAGAATTCTTCCTAGCTTCCCTTAAGTGGCAAGACATAATTGACTTTTTCCTTCATTGAGTGTATTAGAATCCAGGGGAATATCAGATTTTGCAGTATGAGGTACGCTGATTAGCTGAGTTTGAATGAGGATTTTCTGCATAGTATTAAAGAGTAGTTCCTGGAATTCAGTTGATTGCAGAATACAAAAGGTTGGATTCAGAGTTTCAGTAGGGAGGGAGTTAGCGCTGAGATCTTCTGACAGCACAGATATATGTGTTTGAGTTGATGCATCTGAAAGTTGATGCGACCCCGAAGACAACAAAGAAGAATTAGAGGCTTCATCCACGTACGATTCAGAGTCAGTATTTCTAGTTATTGGCATGGTATTTGTCTCAAATGAACTAGAGTAGGGCATTTCAACTTTGTTAGCGGAGGAGGAGGAAAGTGTCTCAGGTTCCGTGCTGTTTTGCCTTACAACAGTTATAGGGCTTTTCTGAGTCGACATCTATCACAACAGAATGATTTCCGGCGACTTTTATTTAATTTTTTCAGTTCAGATTAGGTACAGTCATTGCATATTAATTGCTTACACTCAATACATTGGACAATGGGGTCAGAGCTGGTCCCACAGATGGTGCAGACGCTAGAATTTTGACAGAAGGTAGTATTTGTCATATTGAATTCAGTTACTGTAGTGTTACTAGACAATTTAATATCACCACCAGTTGTGGTTTTGCAAGCAGTTGGCACTGTGACTAGCCTTAGTTGTCCCGCAGTGAAATCCACAGGTAGTAGGGTATAAGTAGGGAGGGGAGAGTAGAGCTGCTTTGCGAAACTCTAATGCCTAGTCAAGGTCAAGTGTTCTGTTCGGCTCTGTTTTCTTAAGTGTGCTCCGGTAGTAGGTATATTACGCCTAATTGAAATCCCCTCGTTTCCGTACCAAAAGTGGCAATGATAGCCTCGAAATTTTTCGATTGCGCCTCGAGTTCTTTGACTACTGAGAATCCTTTCTTGAAAGAATCATTACACCCCCTCCTCTTTTACTCTCTACTATTCCATTTGCGGAATTGTAACCGGAGGAGTGTGCAAGGGCGTCCAGGTGTCTGTTGTTATGGAGCCATGTTTCAACTAAGCATATGCAATCATTCTCCGAGTTTGAGTAGTAAGGTTTGTAGTGCGTGAAGCTTATTTGATATGCTTCTTACGTTTTGCAAGAAAATAATCTGGTTTGATTCTTTTGCGAGAGTCAAAGTGACTATTGATTGCTATTGGGCTCTTCGTAGGTTCGCTGTGCTGTTTCTGATTGTGGGCCGCCCAGCCCTTTCTCTGTATGTCTTCACTAGCGTTCCTACTACCCAGATGTTTCTGTCCTAGAGCCGTTCTTCACTATTTAGTGGGCAGGAGAGTATGAAAGAGGAATATGCAGGATGTCTTGTGCGTATTTGCTTGACCTCTACGTCAATCCCTAATCCTCTGTTGCACATTTCTTTAATAAGATTTGGACCTGTCTGCGGGTTGAGTCTTGAGATAAATATTTTTCCTCTGGTTTGTACAGAGGATATGTTAAATCTATCGGCAAGTCTCTGACTGTGTCCTGCGACACGTTTGCGTTGTGGTCTCGGTTCTGTTGTGCTCATTATTGATTTGATTTGTTTTTTGAACCCTATAGTCCGCAAGATTGTTCTCAAACATGGATTGATTTGTGCGGGAAAGTATCAATGGGGCAGATTCACTTGTCTTGTTTTGCTTCGGTGCCTTCGGGGGAATGGCCGCAATCTGCGCAAAGGTAGGTTGTCTAGTAAACCCAGTATTTATTTCAGTCGTCATTGTGCTCTGGGGGTTGTTATGATTTGATAGGGAGAGGGAACTAGCTTTGGTGGGGTCTATTCTTGTTTCTGGCCTAGTCTTGTAGTTTTTCTCAGTGGAGATTTCAGATCCTGACACTCTTAGACGCAGTAGTGACTCGCCTCCCTCATTTCTAAAGTTATTATTCTTATCATTCCTTGCTTTTCCCTTCGTATCCCTGTGTAATTTGGATGTCTGCGTATGCTGATCTGTCCATGCCTTATCCGCATCCATGTATTGTTCCCTATTTTCCTGTTTCTCCATAGCTAGTACTGTAGTGTCAATTCTTTTATCTGTTAGTTGTAACTGCGCTAGTAGTGTGTTCAATTTTTCTTCTAATAACTTTTGACTTCTACTGATTTTAATGTTTTGCTCCCTTAGCTCATTGTTCTCCTTTTGGATCTCCCGTAGGGCCCTGTACATTGGAGAGAGGAGCTCTGTTAAGTAATATTCATGATTGCTCGTGTAGGGTTCCGAGCCGCAGTGTTGGGTTTTTCCCAGTTCCATTGTAATGAGGGCTTTCTGCAACACACTGTACAACGAGGTTTGAAAAATTTTCAGTGTCTTGGGTTCCGCTGAGAAGTCTCCGATGTTCACAGTCATCTGGACGTGCATCGCACCCGAGGACTTCCATTATCGAGTCACCAATGACATTAATTGGTTCTTCGGGTATCCGAGAGCAGATACCTTGAGAGGAGTCCATAGGCTCGGGATCGCTGTAGGCGTCATCGCCCGACTCGCCTTCGCTAGACTCTTCTTTAGATGGCTTATTTCCCTGTTCACCCCCATCGTTTTCTTTCTTAAATTTACATGTTAAACAAAGAAATTTCTTCTTTCTAGATCGATTAAGTCGAGATATGTCAACCGAAGAGCAACATCTCCCAATAACCGCCTTGCATCCGGTGCATTTAATAGCGCATTTGTTCACTTTTTGGCATATATTACATATTTGATCAGTTGAATCCTTCTTTGTTGCTTCTGAACCCTGTTTTTCAATTCTTTGTAATCCAGACATGTGTTTTCCTGTAGCTTTTAAGGTCGCTCTTTCCCTGAGGGCAAAAGAAGTACAGTACTGTATAGTGAGCTACTGTAACTTTACTAAGGCCTTTCTGCCCAGCTATTAAGGGGAAGTACAGCAGGAGGTATGACCTTGTAGTGATTTCGGAAGACTCCACCCTCGGTAGGTGGACACGTTGCGTATATACAAACAAGAAAATGTCCGATCAGGTATTCGCAGTTTTAATCTTTAGAAATAATATTTACCTGCATGCTTTAGTCTTCTGTTGATACTTGTTTCAGAAGCTGGAGAAGGAGCTACACACTGATACAAATACACTTAGTTTGACCCTTTTAATCCATACTAAATTAAGGTAAAAAGCGGAACACATAATTCAGCAGTTAGTCAACTTCCGCCACCTAGCGGCACCCATTATGAAGATCCCTTTAGTTTGGGCAAGCTCAGTGATGTCATGCACCGAATAAGGGATAATAAATGCCCGCGGATGGACCTCATCGAAGGAGAGGTTATTAAACGGTCCCATCGGCTAGTATCGGGGATTCTTCTTGAGGCATCAATAGCTGTCTACGTGATGGGCTCTATCCATGACCATGAAAAGATGCTCTACTAAAGCCCCTATTGAAGGCACCATCTAAACCAAAAAACGATCTTCAGTCTTATTGACCTATTGCACTCCTTCCTGGATTAGGAAAGATTTTTGAGAGAATGCTTGCGAGAAGGATCATGGATTGTACAGAAAGAAACCCACACCAATGTGGCATGCAATATGGAATCACTCAAGGTCGCGGGACAGAGAATGTGCTGCTGTTGTTGCGAAACCACATATTAGAGTCGAATAGTAAGTATGTTCTTGAAGTCTGTCTTTATTGATTTTCAGGAAAATTCTTACTCCATTCAATGGGACAGTGGTTTCATGATGTTGCGACTAGCAGGCTGCTCAAATAAGATCTTTACAGTGGTGAGGGACTACTTCACACACCGTACAGTAAACTAAAGTCATCGGTTGGTTCGATTGTATGGGAAGTAACCAGGGGATGGCCGCATGGATCAGTTTTTGGACCGCTAATGTGGAACTTAGTTCTAGAGGATTGGTTGCATAAGGACTTTGAGAATACAGTAATGGCAGTGAATGCTGATGACCTTATGCTGCTTATTCAAGGGAATTCACGGATGAACCTAGAAACCAGGTCACGACACATTTTACATGAGGTTAGTAAGTGGTGTAGGTTACACAAATTAACTGTGTCAATAGTTTTAAGGGCCGTTTGTCACGTGGAAGACCCCAGTTGTAAATTGTTGTAGGGTTTTAGGAGCATCAACGACTAAAGCCATATTGCTCCGTGTTTATTCTGTATATTGTCTGTAAATTGCATATGTTCTGTGGTCGATTTTCTGTTTTGCTGGACAAAAACCCGAGTTCCGGTGAGGAAAACCATGCTACCCTCGCCTGAGACCGATTGACACAACCATGTTGTGAAAAAGACCCATAAAATTTCCTTCTGTCATCGAAGGGACTCGAACTCAGGTATTTTCCACCAGGTATGTGGAGGACGGCGATCCTACAAACTGTTCTACCCACGGGGGGGGGGGGGTCCCAGTTGGGAGAATGTGTTGAGGCTACCTTCCGTAAGGCAATTAAGATATCTGGGAATTATGTATGCGCGATGGTTCTTTAACATTCAACCTGTACGTTGCATATGTGTCTGATAAGGCCAGAAAATTTATTGGGATGATTACCTGGATCAATACGGTCGGTTGAGGAATAAAAGGAAAGGCGCTGCACTTATTATATGAATGTGTATTTATCCCAATGGTAACGTATGATGTCCCAATTTGATTTTGGCATAAAGCGAACAATATTTTCTGGGAAGCTCAGTTCAGTTCAAAGGGTAGTGCTACTTTGTATGTGCATGGCAGGCAGGAGTTTTTTTTTGTGTGTGCGGTAGTCATGACCAAATTATGGCAACACGCAATGTATAGTGTGCATTACCACACGTAAAGGCCAATCAGTGTTGTGGTGTGGTGTTGGGCTATGTTGTTTATGGTGGGTGATTGGCCACTTAGTCTATCTGGCAGACAGTGAGCTGCCACCAACTAGTTTCCATTCCTGGTAAGGTCGAGCGGGCCAGGGATCTATCCAGCACAGTTATTTTTATACCTTTTAAGTCAGCATACTTATCTGCATAATACTATAAACGTGTGTAGAAGTATGGAAGAGTAAGAAAGACAGAGAGGGATAAGGTGGGAAAGCAAGGACAGGAAATAAAAAAGAGAGAAGAAAAAGAAGAAGAAAGGACAAATATAGAAAATAAACGAAGTTCAAATTATTAATCCACAGCATTCAATAAGTCCAACCTGATAAAGGAATCTAACTGGTCTCTGTCCTGATCGTGACCAATTATAATGCATCCGAAATGAAGAGCACAATGTGCTTCGAACAGAATGCGACGAAGAACGGTTCTCAGCCAAACGGTTAGCGAAAGTAGGCTTCATATACTAATATGAGCATTCATAATAATTGTCCACTCCTTGCACAATGAGAACAAATCAGTTCTTTTAAACAGTAACGACCTGCAATATGCTCGTAGCGAAGGCATCGGTAACACATCGTAGTGATATAATACATTTTGAACCCTTAACTTTGACAAACCATGAATATACATCCAGAATGTTCTAGAAGCTCCCTACCTCTATGGCTAACATCAATATTTAATTTCTGTTATCACCGGTTCTATTGACCCTTGAGAAACAAAGCTTGCATTCCTTATCAAACTCCTGCACCTGTGACCCATGATCAAATACATTCCGTTCATAGAGCTGATTCATTAGTTCTTACTCTTGAATATCTCGTTTAACACCAAAAATAATGATACGGGGGCGGAGATCTTGAAGGCTTACTCACAAAAATCCCTAATTGTTTCAAATGCACATTAGATTCAAGTAATTCAATATCTTTAGAAGTACCACCTCAGCTTTATAGGTGTTAATTGGCAAAATGGGTTAGGTTATTCTATGTGCTGTGGTATTAAGAACTCTTTTCTGAATGTAGGAGTGGACCTCTTGGCAGATCCGCGGAGAGAAAAGGCAAGGATCTGGGACACTCTGAAAAATGTTTGGCAGTAGCGTTGGAGACGATATGATAAAGGACGGATTGCCCCAAATTTTTTTAGGATGTAAAACATGCAGCATTGATACAATCCAAATGGTTTGCACCGAACTTACAAACTATGTTCTTAGTAACTGGTCATGGTTCGATTAATGCACAGTTGCATGACTTGGGAAATCCCTGAAAGCACTGGTTGCTATTATCCTCGTAACAATGGCAACCAAACGGAGTCGTGAGAACTGTGTTATATTCCTGTGAGGAATGTAACGATCTGAGATTTGAATTGTTATCTCTGGTACGTGATCTCAAAGTTATGGTTGAAGGCTGTGAAACAGTTCTAGTGGAAACGCTATGTAACTTCTTGTCTTTCCAGGACTTCAACACTGCTATATTTGATAGGCGAAGGACGCTTCTGCGTCTGTAAGCGTAGGTTGGTAGTGGAGTACAGTGTAGTTTATGAGCTAGCTTAACTAGAATTCTTAAAACTTGGCGTGTTGGAGTCATGAGTTCTTGTGGTTAAGTCACATTCAAATCCTTATCTCTTCTGGCAGTAGGTCTTCTAAGTGGGAGAATTGGTGGTCCCTCGTGGTGGAATATGACAGTGTGGTAGATGAGGCTCTTGTGATCTGGAGCTGAGGATCTTTAAATGCTTTGGAACTCGGCTGCGAACGCCAGTATGAAAGATGTGTGCAGTATTATTGTTACAAGGCTAGCTCACACAGCTCATAGTTTTCACGTGAGGGATTGCGTTGTGTGACGGAACAGAAGGAATGATTTCGGGCAAGGATACGGTATTCTGTTCCTGAATCTTGATAGGTGCCCACTCCCACATCTACATAATCGACGTCTTCGTTTTCCTCTTGATATCCCCTGGTAGTTCATGGTGCTGTTTGTGATTCAGCATTGTTTGTGATTGTCACTGAAAGCTCCTTATGCTAGTTCGTGATACCACAGAGCTCCACAGTTCTGTTGTAGGCAGTTACTTGTGGTACAGGCTTTATCTCAGCGAAGTACCCGGTTCCTACAGACTGGTATGTAGATTATTGAAGAACTTCTTGATCTCGTGAGAATTTTCTTATTCACCGTTATTTGATTTATTATTTGGTATGGTTTGCTGTAGCCATCTTAATCAATGATGCTGTGGACTTTGAAATAGGCTGATAGTTATTTATAACCTGGACTTGGACACTTTAACCGGACTTTGAACTGTCTTTCATATGTGTGTGTGTTATTTTAATGTCATTTTAGAAGGTCTTCCCACCCTGCAATTGGGCAAAAACAGGGAGGGAGAGTACATTGTAGTTATCTAAATTATCTGTAGTTTGAACAGCGGTGTTGCCAGATTTTGGAAGGAATCGCTTAATACAATAAACAAATAAAAATAATACATTTTAAAATGTTATATCTACCGTCAAACGGCTTTCTTGTTTACGTTTCGATAGGTGAAAGCGTGTTTCAAATGGATCGTGTCATCAATATATTCAACAAGTGCATTAGGCCGCCTTAGCCTAGTGGTCAGGCGCGCGGGTGCATAAATACACGTGCCTTGAGTGACCGGGGTTCAAATTCGTGACTGCTGAATACGGTGCTGTTTCTTGTATTCTGTCTATCTGTCTATCTTGTGATCTCCTCTGACCGTTTGGTCGTCCCGGAGTATAAACAGAAAATTTATTTATTTATTTATTAGTCCAAAGTTTGTGGCATATGAGTATGTACAGTATATATGTTGGGCGGCGGGGACGAGGAAATGACTCTGGCTGCACGCTACGAGATTTACTGAGTAGTAAATAAATAAACGCGAGAAAATATGGAATTATAAACAGCAATTAGGTAAGAAGCTCAGATAAACAGGAATGACGTTTAACTAAATGGGATTATCGTTTTCTAGGAAGAGGTACAGGAAATAAATAACTCAAAAACAAAACAAAACAGGAAATGTGTCTAATCTGCAGAGAATGTTGAGACGTTGACTGTGTAGTAGAGCGGAACTTCACAATTTCGCAAGATTAAACGGTATATGATAGCTTCAGTCTTATCGCAAGATTTGATAATAGCATAAGAACTAGGACAACTGCTGAAGATTTAAATTAAAATTTCGAGAAACGTTCAAATACACACTTTCACATATGTTCAAAAAAATTCGTAAATACCTTTGTGTGTGTGTGTGTGTGTGTGTCCGATATGCGTCAGTCAAAGGAATTTAATCTAAGAGATGGGAAAACATCCGTTTTCCTATCTCAAGATTAAAAGTACGCACTTAATAATTCAAATTCAAATAGGTTATCTTCCGCCCACCGACTTTTATCAGAATATGGTTCCTTAAGTATAACTAAGGGAAAATTGTGCTGCCTGAGGCTATTGATATTAGAAGTATTATTTTTGAGGACTGTCGTAAAGTCGGAAGTGTAAAGTGTGTGGGTTTTGTATATGTGTAGTGTTGTGTATCGTTGTTCATTTGGCCGTTTAGCCGCTGGACCCCTACTGAGACCCAACATTGCCCACACTTGGCCTCGTGGAGGCAGACCAACAGTGTTGCCAATTTAGCGGAATTGTTTCAGGTTTGGCGGATTAAAATATGTAATAGCGGATAGCGGTTTTTTTAGCGGAATGAGTTTAAATGTAAAAATTTAAAATATGTTTAGCATTTTATATATTTTGGCAATGTAACATTTAAATTAAGAAATATTTATTTAGCAATATAAATATTTCATAATTGAAATGTTTTATTGATATACATCGTAAACATAGTAGGGATATCTTATTTAATAGTTTTTTTTTATAAAGCGAAGAATCGGTTTTATATTATTCAGGGATCCCCTGAGGGGAACCACAACTATTTCTATACGTAGTTACACTCGCCGTCAAACGATATGACCGTTGGTTCATAGCTTTAAATTGTTGAATCAAATCTAAAAATGTGGAAAAAATTCTAATGAATTAGCCCCACCTTTTTTTTGAAACCGCGAAGGAATGCCATTGGATTATTTTTCTTCGTCGTAATTGAATCATCTGGAGAAACAAAATTATAGCGATGAATAACCTCATCATGGGTATAATTAATGTCTCGGTAGAGATCTTTATATGCAGTCCATCCATCACTGATGATTCTTGTACATGACAATATTCTCTTTCTTATAATTGATAATAGAGTTGTTTTATCTCTATTTTCTCCCGGAACTAAAAAAACATCGTTTGGTAATTCTTTCGAATGCACAAAAAAATCCATTGTGTTCCTATTAGTCGTCTATTATTTTATTATTAGCTATACGGTGCAAGGAAGCCTGAGGTTTATGCTGCACCAGCCGAAAAAAAAAAATTCTTAATTATTGAGAGAGAGAGAGAAGTAGAAGGGAGTCGCCAAGAAAGAGAAGAACGATGATGATATCCAGCTAACGACCCTGGGTATCCCAAGCCCATACCCACCATATGTGAGTCCCTGGGGTTATATATTTTCTTTTGAAAAATGCTGATTCATCAATTTCAACTCCGATAGCTATTCCATTTTCTGAAATCCCCCTAGTTAACTATCTTAATCAATTATTGATATCATGCAGATCTCCCTCAGATCTTTGCATTTTCCAATAACAGTTTTTTTATTATTTTTATTTTGTTAATTGATATTTAAATCAAGAGCAATGCGATCTTGAGACCAATCTTAGGACCAGAAGCTTAGAAATAATAAATTTTGATATAACGATCATCTACTATCATCAAAAAATGATTTATGTCTAATGCTCTTTGTTTTACGGCAAGGTTTCTTACAACCCCATCTAAACATATAAGTTTTACATTTACTTTTTGTTAGCCGCATTTCAAGTTTGCAAACTTCACCAAAAGCTGTACTTTGCAAAAATAACAACTACATAAGTTGTTATTTTTGACTTTTTCCCCAGAATAAACTGCATTTGATATGCAATTTGGAGGTTTTTGTCTGGGGTCTTATGTAGGGTCTTAAAATTTTTTATGGCCCCCATTAATAGGATTTAACCCAAATGAAAATTTAAAAAGTTGGCGGGTGAAGTGTTAAAAATAGCGGATTTTGAGCATGCGGCTAACGGGAAGTATTATTAAGAGTTGTCAACACTGCAGACCAAGTACTGTACACAGTATTGTGAAATTTTTACTCAGGCAGGCCCTGTCACTTAGTTTCCTGAGATTTCAGTGGCCTTAAAAAAAAAACAAAAACAAAAAAAAAAAAAAACTCAGTATGGATGAGCGCTGGAATTAGAAAAGCCAAATGAGGTTTTTGCGATTTAATTTGGACAAAATTAAGTTTTTGCAGTTTGCATGGGGTATACGCTGCCGTATTAGGCAGAGTAGAGGGGAGACTAAAGGCTGGGGGAAAATACAGAAGTATGGGGACGATAGAGAAGGCGACCCCAGGATGTTCAGTGTGTCAGGCCCGTGCCTCGCCAGGAGAAGAATAAGGGTTGGCAGGGGGGAGGAGGAGACAGCCTTGTCTCCTCCCCTCTTTTCTTCTGCACTTTCTTCTGCATTTTCTTCTGCACTTAGTTCGTGCGTTGGCCATTTGGTTTAGTCATCCAACTAGTGGTCCAGTGCGAGTAATTTGTATCCAATTCATGTCAAGTCCTGTGTCAGTTTGTCTCGTTCAGACGTAGGTCTTCCTGGTTGTCAGTTCCCTCGTGAACAAAGCTAGATGATGGTCATTTTTCTGGTTGTAGGTTATTTTGATACAGTTTTCTTGCGTATTCCAGTTTTCTCCAGTCCTAGTTTCGTGATTCATCATCAGTTTCCGGGTGCTGTGCGTGGTGGTTTGCTATAAGTGCTCTCCTTCTAGTGAAGAGTTTCTGTGCGAAGATGTTAAGGGTTTTGTATTCATGTTCCGAGTCGAGAAGGTGCTGTTCCATGTTCTGCGAGAAGTAGGTGATAGCAGTAGTGAGCATATATCGCAGATCCTCATAGTGATGGCAATATCTCATGTATCGCACTGATACATGAGATATTGCCATGTCTCCTCGCGGCCACAGAGGCAACGGGGATCCTCAGTGATTCGGAAGCTAGACAATTTTGCATTAAATGGCCCTTGCCCGGTGAACAGAAAGGTGACGTGGAGCCCCGGTTGGAACCAACTCGCATGTTTCTTAAAGACTCTATTTACGCTCGGAGGGAACTTCTTGGTGATTTCCCCTTTAGTGGACTCTGTCCACTGATCCTGCCATTCCTGTCAGAGGTGGTTGAGTAGTCTGGTTTTTTCATGCTTCCTGTTGTTCACGAGGTCTAATAACGTATAGTTCAGGATAGTACACACGATATTTCTTTTGCCATATTATATGTCAGGGCGCATCTAATGATTTCCAAGTCCAGCGGGAGGACTCCCGTCAGAACCTGGTGTGCGTGCGTGCGTGCTGACTGTCGAGACAACTCGTGTGATTGTCAGAATTATTGACCGCTGGATACTGTCCAAGGTTCTTCTATTTACTTACCACTGTGGTTACCTTTTTTTACCAAACTGGTGAAGCATATGCGATGACAGGATGAAGGCAGGTTTGTAGTAGAGAGACAGGGTCCGCTTGTTTAGCCCCCAGTCTCTCATGGTCACTCTTGCGACCAATGCAGAATATTTCCGTATCTTTTGTTCAATGTACTTTAGATGGGGCTGGAAAGACAGATTTTTGTCTATGATGATTCCGAGATATTTGATTTCTGTAGCAAGTTTTATTGTGTTGCCTTGGATTTTCACTTGCGGTGGTCTGGCAAGGTCGAGTCTGCCCTTCAGGAGTACTGAGCAGGTCTTTGACGAAATCCGCAGGCAATGGATTGTAGCCCAGTTTTGTAAAATTCCTCGTGGTTGGCTTTTTTTCGATCTGCGCTCGTGAGTTAGCAGCAACAGTTAGTATCAAATCACCGGCGAAGGCCTGGGCGCCGACTTCGCAATATCAAGGACCAGGAATATATCTAAAATCATATTCCACAACAGGGGTTCTAGGACGGAGCCCTGCGGGCACTCCCTGTGGATTTGTCTGGTTAGCTTCCTATGCGGTGCATGTACTTCGATCGTTCTCTGTGTTAGGTAACTCCTGATTATGTTATACAAGTTTTGAGGCACTCCAGCCCGGCTAAGTCTCGCAAGGATGCTGGCCACCAGATGGCGTCAAACGCCCCACGAAGTCGACGCTGATAACAAGAAAATATTTTGTAGTACAGTCTTCTACTTTATCCAGTAGTGTCCTGAGAGCGTCGATCGTGGATAGGCCAGGTTTGAATCAAATTGCATTGTGTTTATTAGCTTTGCCCCTTCGTGATAGTGGAGGAATCTCTTGTGCAGTATTCTCTCGAATAGTTTGCTTACAACTGGGAATAAGGCGATCGGATGGTTAAGACTCTGGTTTTTCTGGCTGTTTTGATGGATTTTTCAATATAAGTTTGATGTTGGCAATTTTCCAGTCATTATGAAAGGGTCCTTCTTGGAGGCAGGTGTTATATAACGTGAGTAACAGATCCGGGGTGTATTCCACCGTTTCCTTCACAATTTCCGGTTCAGTTAGGTCCGGGCCAGGGCATTTTTTTAACTTCTGATTTGCATGGCGAACGCCTGCAACTCATCCACAGTAAGGGTGTTTCTTGTTGGTCAATGAAGTATGAGTCATTTTCTTGACAGTTCCGCAGTTGTTCCGGGAGGGTAGGAGTTACCTCTTCCAGGAAGATGGTGTTTAGGATATTGGTCACCGAGTCATCCCACGTAGTGGTCAGGGAACCCAGCGGGGTCATCGTTGCTCCTGCGACTTCTCCTCTGGAGTGTCTGTTAGTGGCTACTTTATAAACCACTCCCCAGGGGTCAGCGTTCTCTGCTGTGAAAACAAGATTTTCCCAAGTTTTGCGCTTGGTATCCTTTATTAGTTTGGTGTATTGATTCCTTGCGTCTTTATACCGTCCCTCATGGCCGCGACCTCAGCGGCCGGCGAAGATCGCCGGGCCCGTTGGAAGTCCTTTCTTCGTCTCATTACTTCTCTTCTCAAGTTTTGAATGTCGGAAGTCCACCAGGGCATGGCGCCTGGCTTTGGGATTTTCCTTTTCATAGCCTGTTCGCTAACCCTTGTGATGAATTCAGTAACTTTTCTTTGCAGGTCATTTGCCTCACTGGGTCGACTCGCAGTCTGGGAGTGCTCCCCAACCTCAGCAGTGAGTTTTTCCTTGAAGGTTTTCCAATTTGCCTTATTAACTGCGAACCGGTTTAGTGATGTTTTTATCATCGGGGTTCTTCTGAGTTGGTTCTATATCTGGTATGTAATCACTCTGTGGTCGGACGTGGTCCAGGAGTCTTGGACCGTCCAGTGTTTAATGTATTGGGCGACGTTCGCAGTTGCGAGTGATACATCAATTGTGGCCTCCCACAGAGTGTTAGAGACAGTTGTCAGTTGGTGTGGCAGGTTGAGGATCTCAAGCGTAGTGTTTGTCAAGTGGTCTTCCAGAATATGGCCATTTCTCGTGGCTCTCCTATCTGGGGGTCATGCTCTGCCAGGGTGGGGAGCTGCAGTTTACATCTACTCCTATGATGATTCTCTGATTAGGCAATGTGTCTAAGAGGGTCCGGAGGTATCTAGTTGCGAGCGTTATATCCTTCCCAGGCCTGCAGTACAGGGACACCACAAAGAAGGCGCCCAATGGGGAGATAACAAGAGGCCATGCATAGTTGGGATATTCGCGTTACTGTGATGGCTGGGTTTCGGATTATGATGGCCGTCCAGGGGATGTCTTCGTTTGGACGATCTTGTAATTGCCTGGATAACCTCGTACTTTTTTAATATTGGTGTATGGTTCCTGAAGGATCTGTGTTTTCCTCGTCGGCTTTCTTTCGAAGTTGCTCGACCACTACTCGAGCTCGTTGTGCGTTGACTTGCATGATTTTTAGCAGAGCTGTACAAATTTGTATTGTAGTGTTTAGGCCTAGTCTCCATAATTGATTCTTTGTTGGAAAAGACTTTTTGTTTTGAGGTAGGTATGGCATTTGGAGTTTCTGATTGAGTGGTTATGCCAGTTTAAGTGCTTTGCAGTTTACGCAGGTCAGTGGTTTAGCCCTGTTCGGACAGTTATTATATTCATGCCCTTTTTCTGAGCATTGACTACAGGTGGAAGCGACCTGGATGCATGTATGGGAGGTGTGGCCATACCGACAGCATCTATAGCATTTGGGCACGGCCATGCACTCCCGGAAGCTATTACTTCCCTATTCTCTGTAGATCCTGGATTGATGTTTCAGGGTCTGCCAGGCGGCCGGCGCAATCTCCTCAATCCAGTTTTTGTTAGTCCTGGTTTTCCATTTCGTTGAGTACTTCGGCTGTACCATAGTTTGACTGATGTGGCAATGCTCCTGACAAGTTCCTGGTATATATTTCCTGTATTAGGATTTGTGGGGTGATTTCTTTGTCTACATTAAAGATAATAATTGATGGTCCTTTCCGCTTTGGTGGCTCTGCAGTCAGGCCCATGGTGTTGGTCATGATATTCTCAATGTCTTTCTCTGTCTCCGTTTCTATGACAATACCTACGTTTCTTGTCTTTCTTATTGCCTTAATCTTGGTGGTTTTGAAGTCATCTTTGAGGTTCGACATAACTTTGTTTTTCAGCTCTTCGCTTTTCAGGGTTTCGCTGGTCTCTGTGTTTGGAGTTTTTGCAGTGTTTGGATTCCTCAGCGCTTGTGAGTATGTGGGAGCACTGTTGGGTGGGCAAAGGCCACAACTGTAAATTACAGCACGGTAACTGTGGAAGTATTTCTGAAATCTTGCATTTTATAATGAATGTGACACGCGAATTGAAAAGAAATATAAATACCCATGGCATTTCTTTTTAAATCAAGCGTAGAGTTTCTATTTGTTTTACCTAAAAGAGGGCTGGGTGAAATGTTGGATTTCTAGACATATAGTACACGTAAACTTGGAAGGAACTGTGTGCAGCTAATACCCGAGTGATTTAATAAAGCTGTAAGCTCGTGTTTTTTGTTTATTGTAACGTAGTCAAAGACAAAGCGTCTATTTTACTTATAGTGCATTTTATTAATCGGGGAGATTTTGATCATTTAAACCAGTGGTCATCAACCTGGTCCCTACCGCCCACTAGTGGGCGATTCAAGCTTTAACAGTGGGCGATTCAAGCTTTAACAGTGGGCGGTGGGAGTTTTTGTCCGTTGTTACAAATTTTGTTCTTCCTCCATATATCGAATACATTGCTAACAACTTCGCGAGTTTGACTTTTTAAAATATGCTTTTGCAATTTACTTTTGAATTCCATCTCTAAACTTTGAATATAGATAATAATTCACTGGACACTTCTCGAAGTATACCCGTGGACGAGGGAGCAGCGAATGAGCTCCGTAGCCAAAGGCACGAGTTTAGTGCGTATAACGAGGGCGTGGCTTACCGCCAACCATCACTCAGTCTTCGAGCTGTACCTCTTTCATGTCTGCGCGGGTAGCACATTGGTATCGTCATCGTCCTCCCCACACCGGGTGGAAAAGGCGTGGGTTCGAATCCCGTCGATGACGCGAGGAACTTTAATGGGCTTTTTTCACTCCATGGCTGAGTTAGTTGGTCTCAGGCTTAGATGGCAAGGTTTTTCTCCCCAGTAACTGGGGTTTTTTCGTCCAGCAAAACAGGCAAATCAACCATAGAACATACGCAATTTACAGACACAAATACGGATTAATGTATTTAATTACGGGCAACCCTAAAATAATAATAATTTGTACCTCTTTCATGGTGGGGGTGCAGTACGTGGTTAGATTTGTGAGAGTAAGCACGCGTCCACGGCTTGGAACAAGTTGATAAATTGTGCAACAAATTGTGAACCCATGTCTCAAACAAATAAATACGCTCGTGGCTATTTACCAGAGTATCTGAAGATGGGTTTCATCGAATCTGTTATAAATAAACAGCTTCCAATGTGTTTACTGTGCCACAAGACATTATCCAATGAAGCAGTGAAGCCAAATCGATTGCGAGAACATCTTGCTACAAAGCATTCAAAAGATAAAGATAAGCCCATTGAATATTTTCAAGAAATGTATAAAATATTTCAAAATCGTTCAACAATAACTGCATCGTTTAAGTCTAAGAAACAACATGCAAAGAACGAAGATGGATTAACTGCAGCTTATCGTATATCACAATTAATTGCAAAACGTGGTAAAAGCCATAATATTGGAGAAACTTTGATAATACCCTCTTTCAAAGAATTTATCTCATTAGTAATGCATCAGGATATACCTGAAGTTTTAAAAACATTGCCCCTTAGCGATAGCACAGTAAAGCGACGCATTGACGAAATGGCGCTTAATGTTGAGAATAAACTTATAGGTATTCTCCAAAACTCTTCATTTTCCATACAGTTGGACGAGTCTACCATTGCAGATAATAATGCTCTGTTGATGACATATGTACCGTACCTTGATGAAAACAATACATTGCAAGAAGATATGCTATTCACTGTAAATCTTATTTGTAAATACAGATACAAAAGGATTATCAATATTTAATGCTGTGAAATCATACTTTGCAAAAAATTATATACCGTTGAACAATATTGATGCATGCGCTACTGATGGAGCACCATCAATAGTAGGTCGCTATCGTGGATTTGTTGCTTATTTGAAGGAAGAAGTGCCAAACGTTTTGTGTATTCGTTGTGTGGTGCTTCATCAGTATCACAGACAACATCTTGTAGGAAAACATTTAAGTACAAGTCTCCATTCATCATTAAGTTTAATAATTAGAGCTGTAAATAAGATCAAATCTAATGCCAAAGATGATAGAATGTTTCGACAGCTGTGCCAGGACAATAATGAGCAATGAGCAATTTATTAGGTTACTTTTACACACAGAAGTTCGATGGCTCTCAAAGGGTACATGCTTGTCTCGTTTTGTAGCATTATATGATAGTGTCATACAGTTTTTTGAAAGTAATAATGAGGCTGGCCTCTGTCAACAATTAAAAACAGTAAAGAATGATGCCCTTTATTTGGCAGACATTTTCAAGAGATTTAATTAAATTAATTTACAGCTTCAAGGAGCCAATATAACTCTTATCAATTGCAAAAATATTGTGTCATTATTTATCAAAAAACTTGATCTCCGTCATAATCTTTTGAAGAGAGAATTTCATCAGTTTCCTGAATTGTCATCTATAAAAGATGACGTAACTCCAGAGGAGAATGAAAGGTTCAGTAGCCACCTCAACGAACTTAAATTGGATATGGAAAAACGATTTAAAGATATTTTGAACTCGAAGGTGTATGACTGATGATAAATCCTTTTACTGCAAATTTTGCTGAGGTTGATATAACTTGCCAAGAAGAACTATTAGAACTTAAATATAATGGAGAGAGCAAATATAATTTCGATAGTGGTGGATACCAAAAACTCTGGCAAAATAAAAAAATGCCTGCGTTATATCCAAATATGTGGAAAATGATATTTAATTTCTTGATACTTTTCCCTACCTCATATCTTGTAGAATCAGGCTTTAGTGCTGTTAATCATATTATCACCAAACAGAAAAACCGTCTTTTTCTTGATACTTTTCCCTACTTCATATCTTGTAGAATCAGGCTTTAGTGCTGTTAATCATATTATCACCAAACAGAAAAACCGTCTCAATATCACCGAAAGAGGAGACCTTCGTTTTTTCCTTACGAAAATCGAACCAGATATAAATGAAATCTTTATTATAAAGTTCACCGGTACACGCAGGTACCACGACCCTACAATACCCTTCACGGCACCATGCCAGGGGTTAACAAGCGGCAGAGATAACCTCGCCGGGATTATAAAGATTAATTATAGGCAGATTATATATATATATATATAAAAAAAAAAGTACTCATAGCAGATAACATTGACTTGGAAGGAAAACTAATACAAAATAACAAAAATAATACAAATTGTGATAACAAAAGATATTTCCCTCGAGTGCAGTTTTCTGAGAGTTTCTTGCCCAGCCATAACGATCTGAGATCAGTTGGTAGTTGTGGAGACCACGTGCAGATCTAGGATGAGCCGTCTATACTTTTTATCATCGAAGCCGTCAATACTTTTTATCATATCAAATATTTAGTCTCGCAGCATCAGCCTCAAGGATCTCATTAATCATTAATTAAAGGTAATGTCAATAAACTTTATTGTTTTCACATTTAACTATCTTTTTCTTCAATTTAAGCAGCTCCCGCACTAGTAGGCGCTGTATCGATGGAGATGAAGAAATTCATTAAATTTAAATTATCTATGTATAAATGTACATAAAGTTTAAATAAAAAGATAAATTTAAGTACATATTTTTTACAAACCCTCCCCTCTAAAAATTACTTTGCACTTGCGCTAAATTGCGTTACTGCGGCACCGATGGGCGGTAAGGAAATTTTACCATCAACAAAGATACAAAAGTGGGCGGTATGTATTAAAAGGTTGACCATCCCTGATTTAGACTATTACCCTGTTAATTGTTCACAACATTTTCACTCTGTTTCTGTTCAAGTGCACACCGAAAGCGAACAACTTCTATTTTCGATTAAACTCATTTCTGCGATCTTTGCGGAAATAGAGTTTAGCGTTCATTTTAATATTATGCCTGCATTCATTGTTATACTATGCAAGGTGGGGAAGTTCTTATTTTGCAGCCCCCCCCCCCATAGTGTCGGCAGTATTTTTTTTATCAGCTTTTAGTTTCCTTTCGCCTTAATTAAAGAGGCCAGCTAGACTGATAGGTCAGGTCTTCTATGCAGGACTCAGTATGTTGACAATATTATAAAAGAAGGAAAGTGTAAATGCCGCAAATGTGATTTTTTTTCAGTGATGGGCTATGATGTTTGAACACAATTTGTTTGCCAAGCTTGAATTTAATATGTAAATTAGATGTTTGTCTTATGTAAATTTGTTTCCGGTTGCTTCTGTGGACTCTGTCAGTCCATTGGAGTTTTTCATTCCAGGTACATCTTAAGAATATTTATATCTTGGAAAAAGCTATTTGTATATATTAGTAAGGTTCTCTCTAAAAATGACAAGTTAAGCATTATTAACAATTTATTTTTCATGAGTGTGTTGATTACTTTGTACACGATAAACTGATTAATACAGTATATCATCTGATACTATTCCCTATCGTGCATGTTTAAAAATGCTTTTTAACTATGGATGCAGAGTTAAATATTTTACTATGTATTCGTTACTGTGTATTCTGAACCACAACTTGCTACAGAGAAAGATGAAAGAATGACTGCCCGTATGTTGTGTAGTTGCTGTGAGGCTAACAGCGGAATGTAACAGCAACTGAAATGTTTTACAAAATCAAAGTCGGTATAGTTGCTCGGACGACTCCGACTCCATTTGTCTCATTAGCCTAAATGCAACATTAACAACATGTCTCTTCGTTTGTGATTGGTTAGGAGCCTCTCTCAACTTTTGTCTGCACTCCGTTGACTCATTCAGTAAACCTTTTACTGAATGAGTCAACTCCGTTGACTCATTCAGTAAACCTTTTACTGAATGAGTCAACGGAGTACAGATTTTAGCTTTTTTTTTTTTTTTTTTTTTTTTTTATAAAGTCAAATAAATAAAGTCAAACTGAATCCACAGTTTTTTTTAGCACATATGAATGTAATGGAAAAGAACCCAATTAATTATCCCATCAATCGTGTGTAAATGTGTGAATAAATGTGTAGAGTTACACATTTACTCACACTGTGTCTAAAGATTCCGATTCAACACGAGATAATATTTACTTATGATACATACTGATTAATTTAATTTTATTATAATTGACTAAATGGATCTTTATCCCACGCTTTCAATGGATCGCTTAAAAGAAACCCAATTTAATTTTAAAAGAAACCCAGTTTACTTAAACTTACATCTGTCAGTTACAACGCCTGTCTTCAAAAAAAGACGGTATTCAATATCTGTCTTTTACATTTCTGATCATCAAATAAATGGGCACAGGACGTTGAGAATAACATTTATTTTGATTACATAAAGAGTAATATGCTAATATTCCTATTGGTCTAATCAAATTTCGTCACTTGATGTGTGACGAAACTTGATGACTTTCGACACTTGATGCCTGACCAGAATGCCGTAGAGCAGCGGTTCCCAACCTTTTTTGACTCGCGAACCCCTTTCAATGTAATATTTTTTATCGCGAACCGCTTTCAATGTAATATTTTTTTTATCGCGAACCCCTTTCAACATAATATTTTTAATGCGAACCACTAAGCTTATATTCTCTGAAATCGTATAATATTCTGAATTTTTATTATAAAATATTTCCAGTACTACCTTTTTATAAGCGACATTGCATAATAATAAAAATCATTATTAAGTATTATTTATACTTTGTAAAATAGTTATTAATAAATCCAAGCTAGATTTCGAACAGGCTAAGAGTAGAAAACTTGTTTTTAGTCCAAATGGTAGTTGAGCATTCTGGTCTCTTGCCAAAGCTATTGGGCGCAATTTTTGCCCATCTCTGTTCCCACCTCTGACAAAATCAGATGGTTCAGTTGCCACATCAGCCAAAGATAAATATGACCTGCTAGCATTCTATCTTTCTTCCAATTCATGTATTGATGATCTTGGTAAATCACTTCAAACCATTCCCAGCACACTCCATTCATTGCCTCTTGTGGGCTTCTGTCAAAAGGATGTCAGAAAGATTTTGATGAATCTTATGCTAAGAAAGCTGCAGGTCCTGATGGTATTTCTCCACTTGTTCTCAAAATCTGTGCTCCTGAACTTACTCCTGTTTTGTGTCGTCTTTTTTCACTTTCTTATTCCAAAGGTGTTAGGAAATTTGCTTGGAAATTTGCTCATATCCAGCCAGTTCCTAAAAAGGGTGACAAATCCCTTCCATCCAATTATCGTCCCATTGCGATTACTTTTACTCTTTCCAAAGTAATGGAGAAATTAATTAACCGCCAACTCTTAAAACTATCTGGAAACGTTTCATTTGATCAACAATCGCCAGTATGGATTCCGTTAGTGTCGTTCCACTGGTGATATTCTGGCTTGTTACCCATCTATAGACAAATTCAATGGAAAAGTGGATGAAATTCAAGCCATTTCTCTTGATATTTCAAAGGCTTTTGGTCGTGTTTGGCATAAAGGTCTTTTAAATAAGCTTCCATCCTATGATTTGCCGGCTGTTCTTTGTAACGGGGTATCCAGTTTTCTCTCTAACCGCTCACTGCAGGTGACGGTAGACGGCTCTCTGCCTTCTAACTTGTCCGCTAATGCTGGTGTTCCCCAAGGTTCAGTTCTTTCTCCCACTCTTTTCTTTCTTGTATATTAATGATCTTATTTCATTGACCGGAAATCCTATCCAAGTTTTGCTGGCGATAGCACATTGCATTCCACCTTCCAGTTTGAGAAACCTTGCCCTGCTTAAATAGCTTCAACTTCTCGAGTATCCACTGCCAAATCCTACCTATCCTTAAATGCTGATCTCCAGATAATTCTCCAGTGGGGCAAAGATAACTTAATTTCAATCCTTCTAAAACTCAGTCCTGTCTTATATCTCGCAAAAAGGATTCTGCTCCTATGCTTATCTTCGATGACGCTCCGATTTCTAGGCAAGATCTTGGGGATTACCTTGACTTCTAATCTCTCTTGGCATAAATCACATGACAAATATTGATTCCTTTGCATCTAATAAACTGGGTTTTCTCTTTCGCCCTCGGCGTTACTTTTCTTCCAAACTGTTGTTGAGTCTGTAGAAATCGCAAATGTGCCCTACCATGGAATATTGTTCCCACATCTGGGGCGGTGCCCCCAAAACCTCTCTCGGGCTTCTAGATTCCATTCAAAAGAGGGCAGTTAGGCTAATTGATGTCTCATCTCTAACAAAGTCTCTCCACTCTCTGTCTCATAGACTTTCTGTTTCTGTTGCATGCTTTTTCTTTTCTATAGATACTTCCCTATACATATCTTTTCTATAGATACTTCCATGGGCACTGTTCTGAATTGGCTTCTATAATTCCTGCTCTCTCTTTCAAAATATTCCGAACACGTGCCGCAACAAGTCAACATCATTTTGCTGTCCAAGTTCAAATTCGCAGAACCAACTTTTCTTCTTCCTCATTTATTCATTCAACTTCTGTTTTCTGGAACGACCTTTCTTCATATGTATTTCCTAAAAATTAAAATCTGTAGAAGTTCAAGTTAAATGTCAACAACTTTTCAATCCATTCACAATATTAAATACTATATACGTTCTAAAAAAAAATACCTATACATAACAATGATCCTTGAGAATGAAAAAAATTTAGGATGGAAAACATTTATTTAACATGATATACTGTAATATATAAACTAATTATAAGGAATTATGGGAGATGTGGTTTCTTTCTTTGGCAATTTTTACTTTTTATTTAATTTGATTTTACTTTATTGTTTATTATTAGTTATATTTTGTAGTTTACAATAATATACCTATGTAAATCTAAGCAGACGCCATTACAGAATTTTTATTGCGAACCCCCTGGAACACTTTCGCGAACTCCCAGAGGTTCGCGAACGACCGGTTGAGAACCGCTGCCTTAGATAATTATATCATTCGCATGTTTTGGAGAAGTGTGCGTCTAGAAATGAAATTTTCCTCAGTACTGCTGAAAATGTCATGGTCATATTGTTTGCAGATTTCGAAAAATTTTTTTCATATCTAAGGATCACTCAGTGCTATTCAATTATGAATATTAAAGAAATATTTCAACCCTTGCAATCACGGTGTCACTACGAATTATCCTAAAGGCATGGGCATGAGCACACGTGACACACACTCTCTTCAGGACTCCTTTGGAGAAGACGAGGCTCAATATATTGACACGTTTGCCCTCCTACGACATTTCTTTTCTTAGTAGACTAATGGACTATGTAGCTTGTGGACTATATTGTGTTTATTTTTTGCACGCTAATTTCGTTTTCCGACCATGCATCGAATTGTTAATAGTTTAGCAATTCTAATAATTTGTTGCTAAACGATGTAATTGCAACCTTAGATGTAATGGATCATTTAATATCTATAAAATAAAAATAATAATATTAAAAGCCTCTTTAATGAAAAGTATACTGCATTCCTGTCCATTAGAATTTCTTTTCCCTGATTCTTAAGCGGCGTGGAGATGTGTAAGAGATGGTTTTCTTTTCCATTTCCACCTCCTTCTGGGAAGGAGAGGAAAAGGAGTGATGCCTCTGCCGCCACACCTCTACCCCAGCAGTGGTAGAGTCACATTGTTCTTCAAGCCTAGATACGTCTGAAAAGTTTGAGGATACGTTTTTACATAAGATTCGACTGTCATTCTTTCTCTTTAAAATGGAAAACATCTGTTCACCCAAGGTTCTACCTGCTGGTGTTCTGGCACTAACGGAAGAAACTTTTTGAGATTTATGTATTGTCCTCCAGATTGCCGTAACCGAGGAAAGATAACCAGTACATTAGTCACTATCAATAATGAAAACTAACTTCTATACGTTATTTGTATCCAAATCATAAAGCTGGAAATTAACTACAGTAAATGGAAACCATATGTCCAGAGCAGTTGACATCAGGAGAGGTGCTGCTGTGTATGGCACTTTACTTAATTATAGAGTATATTGCTGAGGTCTGCTCTGTTTATATTCTATTGGCGAGAAAATTCCTACAGTCTGCTGCTGATCTGATCTAGCATTGCTTGTACTGAACTCTTTTAAATATCATGACCACTTGTTTTTAATGCATGCGCACAGAACAAGTTATTTCCGAATTTTCCCTGGTTTTGTGTAATATATCGACAGAAAACATTCTAGGGTGTTGCACCTCTCCTTTTTCATGTAACCTAGCTATTTCTCAATGTGGTGCTGCTCTAACTGATTGTGAAGGTATTCACAATATGAGATATACTTAATGATGCCAATTTATAACTACTTGAGTAGTTGGCTATGTACTGAAATGATGCAATTGCACTAACTTGTACATGAGGTGCTACTCTAATTAAATAAGGTTATTTAAAATGTTAAATTTCAATCGACTTGTGAATTTTCTATTTCCTCGGTACCCACTGGCAGCTTCATAACTAGGATTGCTTCTCCTTTTGTCTTTTATAATTGTTTTTCTCAGTTATCTGTTATTTAATTTATGAATAAACTAGCTAAAATAATCAGCTTTATGCTGGTTACAGTAATCAAGTTTGCGCGTAGATTTACAAGCTTCAAGCTCAAAGTAGGCTTCAAATAGATATCAAAATAGATTTTTCTGAAAATTAGTGCTATTAATGCTCAGAAAATGACTTTAAAAGTATGTGTTAAAATTTATGAAAAAAAACCCGCCCAAATTATGCCTCACTGCTTGTGGCCTTTATTTTATTTTATTTATTTATATTATTTTATGGCTACTGGTCTCAAAAATTGGAAGTGGCCGGACTTCTGTGGACCTGAAAAGGCCTACATGAAAGTGATATGCAACATTTGGAAATACTGCTTCTTTCAGTTCGTGAAAGTTTTGGCATTGAAATAGTTTCTGCCTTTATTATTGGCACTCACCCACCATCATTAGAGATACTCCTGCCATTCCTGTATTATTATATCGAAGGTCATGCACGATACAGTCAAGAGCCTTCAAGACAGCTTTATGTGATATTATGCACTCATTACAAACAATAGAACTGGCACCACTTCAGGACCTTTGCTTTCCCATTGCCTAGAAGTGTTGCAGTTGTCTCTTTACTAGAGATTCTTAAATCTTAAACGACAAGACTGGACCTGCCTTCCTCTGTTGGCAGTATTTCAGTAATACCTCGCGATTCACAGCAAGGACACCATTTGCAAAGTAGCCTGTCCAAGGACAATTTCCAATCAGTCTTTTCGATTTAAAATTTTATTTTATTTACTTCAGTATTAAAGTTTTAGTATTAGCCAGCGAAGTGGCCAGTTAGACTGTCCCATTAAAATTTATAATATAAGGTATCAGTCGAATTAAAGCTTTTTTTTTAATTATCACGACGACCTCTTTCATTTATTAATATTAAGTAATATAATGGATTTTCAGAGTAAATTCGTTATTTTAAAGAGTTAATGTATTTTATTTATTAAGGGAACATTTACTACACTTTATTCATTTATTACACTGAGTGGACAGAAATCATGGGACCCCTACCTAGTAACGGGTAAGCCCACCTTTCGCCTGGATAAGGGCAGTCACACTGCTAGACATTGAGTCCACTAGTTCACGAAAGCGTTTCACAGTTATTTCCATCCATGCTTGCTGCACCGCTGTCCTTAATTCTGTCACATTCCTAGGCGGAGGATCCAAAGCTCGAATGGACTTATCCACAGCATCCCAAAGATTCTCCACAGGGTTCATGTCCGATGAATTTTTTTTTTAGTAGTTGTTGGCGCATAGGCTTCTGTGGCCATAATGCACCTTCCAAGGTTTTTGCAGTACTTTGATCCAAGCCCGAAGCGGGAATCGAACCCGCGACCTTTGGGTTGCCAGGCAAGCACTTTACCCACCCGGCTAGCCCGGTCGGCGTCCGATGAATGGGGAGGCCATTCCATGGTGACAAAATCTGCGGAATGCTCTTCGAACCATGTTCTAGTCACCACGGCACTATGGAGAGGCGCATTGTCCTGCAGGTGCATGATGACCATGAAAGGATGCAGATGGTCTGCATGGATGGACACGTAACCTGGACCGTTCAGAGATGCGTCTAGACGTACCAGAGGTCCCAAAGAATGCCAGTTGAACACGCCCCAGACCATTACGGACCGTCCACCTGCCTGAACAGTCCCTTGTTGACATGATGGGTGCATACCTTCGTGTGGTTTCCGCCAGATACGCACACTCCAGTCTGCTCGAAATTAGCATTATAATTATTAGAGTCACATGATGCAAGAAAGCAAGCTTATACAGCATCAGCCAAATAAATCCCTTCCCATTTCACAGATCCATTTATTCCAAATGTTTGTCTAGTTCTGCCTTTAATTTATTTAAGCTATCAACTTCCATAACAACAGATGGAAGTTTGTTCCAGAAATCAACTACCCGCTGGCTAAAGGCAAACTTCCACACATCTATTCTACAACTGTCTTTCCTCAGTTTGAATCTATGCCCCCTCCCAGGTTGGTTTGTAATCTGAGCAAGAGGAAGAATCCCATCAGCATTGAGCCTGCTCAATCCATTCAATACCTTACATCTCAATCAGATCGCCTCGCATGTGTCTAGTCTCCAGAAGCAGCAATTTGCAGAACTTAAGCCTTTCTTCATAAGAGCACCGCTTTGTTCCCTTCACCAGTCTTGTTGCCCTCCTCTGTACTCGTTCTAGTAACTCTACATTCTTTCTAAAATGAGGCTTCCAGACCTGTACTCATTACTCAAGTTGCGGCCTGACTGACCATTGCCTTATACAAGGGGATAAACACCTTCTTATCCCTGCTTGCAAAATTCTCGTATATATATTTGACAAGAAGCCATGACCTACTCTGGCAGCCTGTCTGCAATGCTCAGAAAACTTCATATCTGACTGCACAATTACCCCACGTCTCTTTCATTCTCCACTACCCTGAGTGTAACACCATCCAGTTGGTACATTTCTCTGGGGTTACTGCTACCCATATGCAGTACTTTGCATTTGTTATTGTTAAACTTCAGTTGCCACTTCTCAGCCCATCTACCCAACTTTATCGGATCCTGTTGTAGCAGCATACTCTTATTAACAACCCTGCCAACCTTTCTATCATCTGCAAACTTTGGCATTAAGCTTGATATATACCTTCATCAATATCATCGATAAATATACGAAACAACAATGGGCCCAACACCGAAACCTGAGGGACACCACTAATGACATTAGTATACGTAGAGTAGTATCCATTGATTACCACGCTCTGTCTTCTCCCACTCAACCATCATTTTATCCATTGTAGCAACTTGCCCTTAATGCCATGCTGCTCCAATTTGTATAGTAGTCTACCATGTGCAACAGTATCAGAAGCTTTCCTGAAATCCAAGTATATGATATCAAAATTATTTTTTGCATCCAGTTCCTTTGTGAACACATCATAGTATCCAATGAAATTGGTCAGACAAGACTTTCCCTTGACAAACCCATGCTGTGTCTGAATTATTACTGCTGTCTTGTCTTGATAATGTTGCAATGCTTCTTTAACCATTGACGTCATTATTTTCCCTGGAACAGAAGTCAAACTAACAGGTCTGTAATTATTCTTGTCACCCTTTGATCTCCCTTTATGAATTGGAGATACATTTGCATATCTCCAGTCCGTGGGGACTAACCCCGAGTCCAAGGGTGCCCTCATAATTATGGCTAAGGGTTTGCTTATTTCCTTTGCCACCTCCTTTAATATAACTAGATAGATTCCATCTACTCCAGGTGCCTTTCTTATGTTTAACTTCAACAGTTTCTCCTTCACTTTTCTCTCAGTTATTACAAAATCATTTAACTCGCTGTTAGAATTTGTTAAACATCTCGCCCTCTCCTCCTTAAATAACTCCTCACGTGTGAATGTAGATGAAAAATACTCATTTAGTTCTGCAGCTATCTAAGAATAATCATCTACAGTCAAACCATTGATATCAAATGGACCAATTTGATTCATCTCCTTCCTTTTAGAGTTTATATAAGTAAAGAAGTCTTTGCTGTTTTTCTTTGCTTCGTTTGCTAAAGATTTTTCATAATCTGCCTTCGCTTGCCTAACCTTTCTCGCTTGATTACAGACTAGCTTGTATCTCCCATAGGCTTCTGTATCGCCTGACAATTTATGTGCATCCCATGCATTTTTCTTGTCTGCCACGAGTCTCATTAGTTTATCTGATATCCATTTGGGCCTAAACCTAGAGCAGTATTTCTTAGTTGGAACAAAAAGCCTAGTAGTTTAAAAATTTACTTCCTTGAATGCTTCCCATTTAGAATTTGCTGTTGGTAACATCATCAGTTGGTTCCACTGTATAGAACCTAAAAAATCTCTGAGACCACTGTAGTCGCTTTACGAAAGCAAAAACCCTACCCTTTACCCCTGATAGTAGTTACATCTTTAAGTAAATCCCACATCAGTACACTGTGATTATTACCACCGAGTAGTTTCTTTATCTCTAAATTCTTCGGGCATGAATAATCACTGCTGATAATCAGATCAAGAGTGTTACTCCCTCTTGTTGCCTCTCTAACATGCTGCTCTAGAAAACAATCATCCAATAAATCCACAAAAGCCTTGCTAGTGTGCGAGTGACCAATCCACAAGTTCCAGTCTTTATCTGGGAAGTTATAATCCCTTATTATAAGACGCTCTAATTTACTGGCCCACTCTATATCTCTGTATAATTGTTCATTGTACTCATCAGAGTCATTAGGTCTATAACAAACTCCTACCCTCATTTTTTCTTTCCCAATGTTTATGTCACACAAAACTGATTCAACGTTGCACTGTCTATCTATGTTAACTGGATGCACTTCCTTAGATTTTATGTGTTTCATAACTAACAGCATAACCCCTCTCCCCTTCCTGTCCTCTCTATTCTTTCTCTACACATTGTGCTCCTTAAATTCCAATTCTGCACTTTTCATATCTGTGTGACACTACGTCTTTGAATCAATATCCGCCTTTGATGTCTTGACCAGCACTTCAAATTCATCAAATTTATTTACTATGCTCCTTACATTGGTGTACATGCAAGTATACATGCACCTGTTCTTACTCTTACTGTCTCTAACACAGCCCATGCATTTAATTGTTTCATGACTCCCAGCAGTTCCTGAAATCCCCAGTAATTGGGTTTCCGGGCTGCTGCTCATTCCAATAGAAGCAGTTCAAGAATCATTTCCACCTCTGACTGCGGCTACTGTTAATCTGTTAGTCTGTGAATTCCTCCAAGCCAGCAGTTTTCCGATCCACCTAACATTGCCTCGATAGCATTAGCAAATATTCTTGCACCCGTTCTATTTAAGTGTATCCCATCCCTGTAGAAACAATATCTCCTGTTAACAAGCACAGACCACGTTGAGAAAAATTCTACCCCATGAGACCTGCACAATCTCTCCAGGGCCAAATTGATTGACAAGGTCCTCATCATATACTACCTCCTATCGGGTCTGGGCAGTTTCAGACACTTTCAAATTTAACCCTAATTCGCGACTTTTTTTCAACGTTGACCTGTACTTGCTTAGTAAATCCGCAGATCTCCTACACTTAATGTCATTAGTACATGTTGTACACGTAGTGCCAACGTATACAATGATATCACCTTTTGCGCCCTTAAAAGATGATATCTGCTCTACAACGTCATCAACCTTTGCCCCTGACAGACATACCCTGGTCCTATTCCACCTATCCTTTTTGCACAATATATTTCCCGTTTCCCTTACAATTGAGTCACCAACAATAACTGGAAACGGGACTTATCGGACAAGGAGACCCTTTCCAATCATCCAAGGTCGAGTGCCGATGTTCTTTCGCCCAGTTCAGGCGTAGAGTCCTGTGTCGTGATGTTAGCAATGGGACTCTGGTGGGTCAGCGGCTCCCATGACCTATTGCGGCTAATGATCGCCTGATGGCCTTGGTGTAGACGTTTCTGACACCTCCCTCGTTGAAGTCAGCGGTGATTTGTGCTACTGTCGCTCTCCCGTTGGATGAAGAAATGCGAGTCAGACGGCCATGTTCATCCACCACCTTTCTCCGCCCACAGAGCTGTCCACGATGAGATGTTATTCCGGAAATGGCGCATTCCTGATACACTCTTGATACTGTCGAACGACGGTAGTGCAAAATCTGTACCATCTCCACGACAAAGTAACCAATGCGTCGGGTACCCACTATCATCCCTCTTTAAAAGTCGGTTAACTCACGACGCTTATCCATACTGACATCGACTTACCGTCTACGTGAATGCAGTGCACCCATATACCTGCCAGGCGGTGTGTTTGAACACTAGCGAGAGGGGTGACAGCGTCGCGTTGCCCAGGAACAAGGTATCCCATCCCTGTAGAAACAATCTCTCCTGTTAAAAAGCACAGACCACGTTGAGAAAAATTCTACCCCATGAGGCCTGCACAATCTCTTCAGGGCCAAATTGATTGACAAGGCTCTCATCATTTACTCCCTCCTATCATGTCTGGGCAGGTTGCAGATTTTGTCTGCATGAATTCTGTCCTTTCAGTGTACATCGACATTAATATCGAAAAATTTCCATGTTCACTTTAACATTTTCATCTTATTCGCAAACACGAAATATAATAATAATTTATTTATTGAAAGAGAATATTTTCTGTACTTTACATAATACATTTTACTCATTAATAGCAATAATATTAATGTCGCAAATATTCAAGCAGATTAATTAAAGCTCAGTCTCACTTACCTTTAAGTTGGCAAAGTGACATTTATGATAATCTATTTCATTTATAACACATTTAATTAATAATAGAATCGATAATGGCGTCAAAAAATTTATAAATTTTCATAAATCATAAAAATGACTTAATGAGTAGAAGAAATGAGGTGCACACCTCTTCGGTTCACTTATGCATGCAGATTTTTCTGTTTCATAGGGGTCGAGCTGTCGCAGTGACATACAGGATCTTTTATTATTATAAATTACTTATTGCTAAAAATACAAGTATACTGTATTACCCTAGAATTGTACTGTATGTTCTGTAGTAGTAAAAAATAAAAATAAAAGAAATACCTGCTTCCTCGTCTCACTTTGGCACAGTTTACGTTTACATGCCTTCGTTTCTTTGTCATATATCCTCTGTTGCGAAATTTCCTGTCAGGCAGTTGTTTGTGTTCGTTGTGTGACATCATACAGTTTTTCGTTTGTTTTTTTTTTTCTTTTAACTGCTTTCCTCTGAAAGTATATACACTCTGTAATGGTAAATTTATCATAGGGAAAATGCTTACTATGGTATCTCTTTTCGCGTGTACAGTGTGATTATATGAATTCCATAAGAATCAATTTTAAAGTAAACCAACTATTTGCTAACTTTCCAGATTGTTGTCAAACTTCTGATGTTTGTTAGTTTTATATATAATACAAATAGTACTTATCTCTATATCTATCTATCTTCTAAATTTATAGGATTAATTCCAACTGTAGTACCCTTATTAGTCCCCTCCTCTATTCTTCATTGTTTGTATAGGTATAGTCGTTGTATTCGTATCTTGCAAGGCTATCCATTCAGCTAATTTGTTCTTAACTTGATTTAATTTAATTCTAGTGTCTTGCTACACTGAAACCATCACCTTTTCTTCCACCTGAACCCTACTAAACTAAACTACAACAAAACTAACACCATAACTGAATTGTAGCTAAGCTATGGCGGTATTATTACGACCTTGATATAACTTTCAAGCTTTCCGAATCAACACTTTCATAATTGGATTTCTTATATATGTATACACACACATACGCTACATATATATGGGTGACTGTTCAGCCGTAAACATACATGCACCTCTGGGCAGAGTCAAAACTACAAATGCTTTCCCCTCCTCCCCCGCGAGATTATCGAATACTTCTTTTTCCCAATGCTTATACCAAACCAACTGTCTGGTTCCAGTGACCCATCGGAATCTCCCTCTTCATTCTTCCCCCCCAACCTATTGGTGGTAATTTTGCCACTACGTCAAGATCTGTATATTTATTATAATTTAACCACTACTCACCGTGCTTCTCGTATCCTTCATAGGTGGAGCGTGTGCGTACAGCGAAGAGAGAGTGAAGTAACTGGTCATGTACCAATTGGCACTCGTCCCTTGTTACGGTTATTTAAGGACATGAAAATTTGGTTTTTATGTATCTAGTTTAAATTACAGTTGGTTTCCTGGAAATGCAAACTTGGATTTTGAAATAGGCAACTCATAAATATGAATATAATGATTTAATGGAGTACCATATTATGTATGTACTTGGCATATTTGCCACAGTATACGACAAAATCTCTTTATATTGAATCAGTAAACAAATTGCTACCCACCTGTTCATGAATAAGCAATTAGCAAACCTCCACTTAAATTATTCCTAGTACTACCTTCTTCCCAGTACTTGTACCGTACTCAGCAGCAATAAAGATAGTTTGTTTATTTAATTATTGCAATGAAGGGTGTATGTATTGTACACTAGTTTTCCACCCCAAAAATACTTACTAACAGAACCTACATACTAACACCAAGTTTCATACAGAACTGTCACATGAAGAGACGTGCTTTGACTTCCGAACGTTGGAGAGTATCCTGAGTGACCTCGCTCTAAAGAATGTATTAAAGGGGGAACTTCACGGGTGTACTACACGTGACAAGGATGATAAAGGAAATGGAAGAAATTAATCCTTTGAGTTACGCATGTAGAACTTAATGGAAATAATGCTGCTGTCCCATTGGGACAACGTTTTTAAATTGCCAGAAGACAATAGTTCTCCACGCAACAACTGAAGAGTTTATTAAAAAATATTTCTTATCCTGTGTAACTTTTATAAAGAATATATTCAGTTTCAACTTTTTTCCCCACACCTTTTCCTAATTCGATTTTTTCCCAAGCTTTTCTTTCCTCGTTCCTCCCCTCCCAGTTTTTTTTTTTTTCTTTGATTCACATTCCTTATACCCGAAAGGCCTTTGAGTAACAATGCAAGAAAAGAAGCGATGATAATTTCAAAATGTTTCACTTTAAAGGTTCATTCATTTTTAAAAAAAGACATGTGGGAGGTATATACTGTACCCTAAAAGGTATAATAATATTTTTTGAGTGTAGGACGTAATGATATTTCATTTTTAGTCTCCGTTTTTTTTCTTCGTAACTTTTTTTCCTGGTTACCGTGATACTCGGAGTTCAGAATAGTCTCATTAAATTTTTATTTAGCTAAAATTTCCGTTCTGCATATGACATGTGCTTTGACTTACGGTCCTTCTTGTCTACGCTTCAACAGGGTAAGGTAACGTATATTTAACGCCGTAATACCTTAGTGTTTCCACCATGGGTATATCCTACTCCCTATGACCTTAACATTTTCACTATGAATATTGCCTATTTGTCATTTAGGAATTTATATTAGGAATTAGCTATTCCGGCATTCCATTTTTCGATATATTTCCGTTATATATTACCATTTTTAACGGCTCTTTGCTGATATTATCTTACTATACCAGGATCCCTTTCTTATAGGGTCGGGAAGTTACGCTCCCGGTACTATCCTATGTACAATCGTATAAACACTTTTCCTTCATTTTGTACTTTTAACTATCTTATTCTTATTTTTCATACCTCATGAACTATTAGAGTAATTCGAGGGGGATTGAGGTACTATTACTTTAACTAGCCTTCTCTCCGTTCTCCTTTTGTTAGCTAATTTAGCTTATTATGTTTAGCAGATTATTTGGTTCTCAGCTTTGCTTATTTCCTATTTTGTTACAGCTATCGGTCGGGCTAAATGTCATCCAGCCTGTCTTCTGCAAAATTACTATTAATAAGCTACTTAATTTCTATTTTATTTTAATACCTAACTAATGTGTCCATTTCGACATCTTTCGGTCTTAGTTATACAGGCAGATGACAACAGAAACTGATGGCTCTGCCAGCCATGGGTTAGGTATTTTGTAGGGGTTTAGCCCTCGACAAAGTCCCTTGCAAAGTATCTTTTCCCATGGTTGGCTAATTATATATATTTTTTTATTGAATTTAATATTTATGTTTAACCATTGTTGCCTAGGGTCCGGTTTGTTCTTGGATTGCTTCGGGTATTTTAAACTACAGGAAGGCTTCTACATTTCTACATTTTTACAATTTAACATTATTATATTCCTGCATATATTTAACGACGGATGTAATGTTCTATCTCAGATGGCATTAATCTGATTGGTTAATATAATCTTATAATATCCCAGTTCTACGCTCTAGTAATTTGATTCTATATATATATATATATATATATATATATAAAAGCAGTCAAAATTATAGAAAATCCTAATTGTGAGGGTTAACTGTATCTCTATATCTATCATAGCGAACATTTTGCAGACCCTGTACTGGGCATTCTCTGAATTCTGTGGCATTGCTATATAGGGAGTCTCCCTGGGATCACCAGTTGACTAGGCAGCAGGCTGTAAGAACCATTGAAATTCAATGGTTGTACTGTGTTGCAGCGATCCAATTCGGTCAAGCTAGTACTGTTATCCGAGTCCATCTGAAGATAACAACAGGGGAAGTGCAACGAACAATAAAGTCTGCTTGTAGCGTATTGTTCAATTGACCATTCAAGCTGTATAAGTCGGAATATTTAAGGTTCCTGCACGTTACATCCATTAATTAATTCCTTACTATGTTTTTTATCCTTTATTAATTATGATTCCGATTCACTTCACGCACAAACACTAGCTTTGGTCGAAATCTGCCAGTTCTATTATGGAGCAATACAAAAGCCTTCTGGTGTGAAAAGCATGCATAGCAACTTCTTTTTTTTTTTTAATTTTAACGTTATTAGTTTGTAATGGTGCGATAAAAGGAATAGAGAGCAGGATCTCCTCCTCAGTGATATGTGCAATAAATCCCATTGAGAAGAGTATACGTGACTTGTGTGTTTACCAGCGGAGGACTGGTTTTTTCCTCTGGTTTAAAGAGAAAGTGTAAAGCAAAGCAGTTTAGGAAATTTTGTAGCGATAGTTAATAGAACAAATTGATTTAACCCGGCGTACCGCCGGACAATATTTACAGGACTTCCTTGCATATGGGTTTTTTTTTAGAAAGAATACTAAACTTGAAACTATTTTGCTAGCTGCTAACATTTTGCCAACATAAATTTTCAGATTAGCAATACAATGTGCAGTTCTTGAATTTTAGCTTAGTTGGGCTATTAGCAACGTCTTTCATTAGAACGCATTACTTTATAAAGCCTTTTGATAGACAATATTTTTGATGTAGCCTTCCCTTGGAGGAGATCTTAGTCTACCTTGTAATATTCTTTAACTGATCAATAATGTTCACTCTTCTCTTTAATTTGTTAAATTTGTTAATAAAGGCCTACCCTAAGGTAGGAAAGTCAGGCCTTATAGCGAATGATGATTTAATTTGATAATAAATGTTTTTGAAAAGTTGATAGTTGATGAGAATGAGTGCTATAAATGTTAAGTGTTAATACTGATTTAGTAGTATACTCTACTAAAACAGATCTTATCGACTTGATGATTCAGGTCGATCGAAAAGGGTCGTAGAGGTTGCTTATAAAGGTCAAAAATAAGATTCCAATTTAAAAATCAGTGGTTAGTTTATTCATTTAACAATTCCCTTCCCGGCGGCATGTTTTTTGTTTATTTATTTATATCTCTCCTTTGTGTCACGTAGTTCAATTTATTTCTCAAAAGAATAAAAAGCACCTTCGTTGGGTTTCGATCACTTATAAAAAACAACCATGACAGTGAAATTCTTTAATTAATCCATTACGTTTCTGCTGCATCTATTAGCTTCCTATTATATCCAGAATTACAGTTCCATTAGTCTTTTGTGCAGCGCATCAGTCACTAATTTCATATTGAAAGTTTAACTCATTAAATTCTGGTTAATATCATAAACTCGAAACCAGTATCGTGAACAAACATTTATGAACTGTTTTATAGACGTGTAAACAGTAAAGTAGATACATAAACAAATTATAAAATAATATACACAGAAGTTTATGAAACTTAAAGGACATTAGTCACATTATACATATTAAATTAAATGCTCAGTAAAAAGGTAATGCGTAAAAATAGTGTATTACTTTTATTAGTCCGTGACAGTCATTAAATTTATAATATGAAGAAGAGAAACTTACGTAGTAAGGAGAAATCTGGTGCTGATTTGTGGTTTACTTTTTCGGCCTCTGGTTTGGGAACAACTCGCTTAGACACACCTATACATACTGGAAATTACAAATATCACATAATGGAGACTTGAAGTTCTGAGCGATAACCGTACTACAATAAATCGAGCGGTTCGTTTGGTTCGATTTCCCTATTTCCGATTAATAACATATTTATTCAAACTTTATTACATTTTTAAATTTCATATTGAACACGAAACTTTCCATGGAATATACAGGAATAAATATGAATTTATGTTTTGTGTAATTATTTTCGGCAACCATATTATGAATCATTCAGTTATCGATCTCTTGTACCTCTGTTATCCCCGATAAATGGGCAATTGTACCGTAAATGGCTAGATAAGGACGATACTGATGGTGTCCAAGCAAAGGGCACGGTTGATAAGAGATTACAAACAGAAGTGTTTGTTGCCTACTGTTTGTACCTATTGCATTAAATGAACTACAAATGATAGGATAAACTATCGAACCTTGGCATATGATACAAAATCGACTAGCTACGGTTCTGCATGCGAGTATATTGCCACTTCATTAAACAGTAACTGTTTTAAACCGCAGTCCTCAATACCTGGACTAACAGCTGGGACACAAAGTTCTATTCAGGATAACAACTATTCCCCCCCCGCAACTTATCAAAATAATTATCGATAAAAACAGTTTAGGGGGCTCCAAAACAACGAACAGGCATATCACCCTTCCCTACCATTGTGGGTGGGATGGAAAGTGCACCTGAATGACCAAGAAATACAAAATCCAGATCCGGTTCCAAAGTAATAGGAAGGAACCATTGTCACATGCCAATACAACATGACCTACGTAGACTATCCCTACATGAAATTGAAAGCCCACATGAGGGATTCTGCAGACCACATCAAGCTTGGCAACCGTGTTTTAAGTGATGTGGTATTCCACAGCATTTCTGAAAGTCATAGTTTCAACCAGAAAGCTCCCAAAATTCTAACAGTGCAAAAACAGTAGTAAAGGAGAGATTTCATTGAAAATTTCAAATTTCTCTCAGTTCATCCAAAACCTAAATAGAAACAAGGAGGGAAAAGGAGGGACACCACCGTTCTTCCCTATTGGTTACACTTATTTAATCTCTTATGAACCTACCTCCTCCCTACATGAAATTGAAAGCCCACATGAGGGATTCTGCAGACCACATCAAGCTTGGCAACCGTGTTTTAAGTGATGTGGTATTCCACAGCATTTCTGAAAGTCATAGTTTCAACCAGAAAGCTCCCAAAATTCTAACAGTGCAAAAACAGTAGTAAAGGAGAGATTTCATTGAAAATTTCAAATTTCTCTCAGTTCATCCAAAACCTAAATAGAAACAAGGAGGGAAAAGGAGGGACACCACCGTTCTTCCCTATTGGTTACACTTATTCAATCTCTTATGAACCTACCTCCTCCCCTCTGATATCCTCTCCTCCCCATCTCTTTCCATTATTTCTTCCCCTCCTTCCATACGAGATCTTCTGACACCATCAACACCTTCCTTCCCCTTTCTTTCTCCAGCATTCCTAGTTACAACACCAGTAGCAATGGGAATCCCTCTCTTTCCCGAGGATCTGCGAAAATTGCAGAACATCCGCTCCCTCAAACATCCTTCAGTACTCTTGTTTTAACCTAAGTTGACACCACTGAGAAAAGTTCAGGATCTCCTCACGCAACAAATGGTATAATATAATTATACGCCCTGGTCTTGTCCATAGCGGCGTAGGCTATCGCAGTCTGTTTTGTTTTGTTTTTTTTTTCCGATATAGAAAAATATAAATTTAGAAATATTTATCAATATGTTTTAAAAAATAAATGTTAATGTTATTACTTGTAATTTTTGATCAGTACTAAATTAAAAAGAAGAGAAAGTCACAAAGTGACCAGATACGGTTGGAACGGTCAACAGGAATCCCTCCTTGACTATATACTCGGGGACACAGAAGACTAGTGGATGTCAAGGTCATTCCTAATGTCTCCTTGGATAGTGATCACAGGTTAGTTGTTGGAGTTTTAAGATTCCCTAAATTGCAGAGGATCAAAATAACAAGAGAGAGAACACTACGGGTGTAGAAGTTGAAAGAAGAGGAAAAAGGAGCGATGTTCAGAGAAGAGTTCAGGAAGGTTGTACCTAAGACAGTGGTGAACAGCGTGGAACTAGAATGGAAAGCATGAAAAGACTGTATAGTAGGACAGAGCAGGCTTGCGGAAGGACAAGCAATAGAAGGAGGTGGAAAGAAACTCCATGGTGGAATGAGAGGGCGAGAGAGATTCTTGTGAAAATCAAGAATACTGCATTCAGGACCTACTTCCAGAACAGAAATGATAAGAATAAAGAGAGAGATGCCAAGAGGATAGTTAACGGGGAAAGAAGACTGTAGTTGGAAGATCGGAGTGAAACTCTATGACAAGATATCGATGGTAATAAAAAGACGCTGTATGGTATGGTATGGTGAGGAATAAGAGAAGAGATGGTAAATAGAGCAAATACTTGATAGATGAGAATGAGAACCTAATAACCAAGGATGAAGAGATAAGAGAAACATGGAAGAAGTATTTTGAAAATCTGTTGAACGTGCAGGACAGCTAGCAAAAGGGACAAAGGCAGGTTGATCATAAAAGAGGGGATGAAAGCGAAGATACGGAGAGAAACCAGACATACTTGGCATGGAATGATGTAGTGCAGGCATGGAAATGCATCAAGACAGGTAAGTCTGCTGGTATAGATGAGATAAACGGAGAGATGCTGAAGGCTACAGGCGAGGCAGGGATAGCATGGACATACAGACTGTTCCGTAAGATGTGGGATGAGAGACAGGTGCCGACGGACTGGAAAGAAGGTTTGATCATCCTGTTGTTCAAAAAGGAGAAGAGGAAAAAGTGGTGTTCCAAATTATAGAGGCATCCCACTGACATCACATATGAGTAGTCTGTATGAGAGAGTGTTAGAGCGGAAGATAAGAGGAACGATTGAAAACAGGATGGCCGAGGAACAGTATAGCTTTAGGCCTGGCAGATCGACGGGGGATCTAATTTCTGCATCAGGTATCTGATGGAAATGTGTTATGAACACAGTAAAGAATTTGAAAATCTTTTGAACGTGCAGGGCAGCCAGCAAAAGGGACAAAGGCAGGTTGATCATAAAATCGACCCGAACAGGTACTGCCATGACAAAGCCTACAGGAAGCTGATAGCAGCGGTCTTGTATACTGCACTACAAATTTAATGAAGAGAAAAGTGTACATTTCTTTGGAATTTGTGCCCACGAACTCTTAATCATCTGTATTGAACGATTTTTGTGTCAAGTGACTGTTGATGTATTTATTGATTTATTTGTTCTTATGTATTTTCTGATTTTCAATGTTGCCGTCTAATTTGTTGTAGATGTTTCTCAGCGTGGAATACTAGGTGCTCCGGCGGTTGAATAATGTTGCCGGGAAGCCCTTTACAATTTCAAAATCCAAGCTGTATACAAACTTAAACGTAGTTCTATGGATACAGATGGTCACCATGCGTAACATCAGCACTTGCACAACTTCTGACTGGGAGTTTAGATGCCCCACAAATTGATAATCTTGTGGTCAGGCCACATCCTGGGACCCGGCTCTACTACCTTCATAGTCTCTGAAGCGCTCTACATTACACTGAGGGATTAAGGCGGATGTTTCCTGCCAATGCTCTGGAGCTCTTTAGAGACTTCAAAATCGACCCGAACAGGTACTGCCATGACGAAGCCTACAGGAAGCTGATAGCACCGGATTTGTATACTGCACTACAAATTTAATGAAGAGAAGAGTGTACATTTCTGTGGAATTTGTGCCCATGAACTCTTAATCATCTGTATTGAACGATTTTTGTGTCAAGTGACTGTTGATGTATTTATTGATTTATTTAATCTTATGTATTTTCTGATTTTCAATGTTGCCGTCTAATTTGTTGTACAATGTCTGTATTAGCCACCCTCCTAGATAATGTCTGTGCATGGATGTTAGATAAATAAACTGATAATAATAATAATAATGGATGGCATTTTTGGACATAAAGAAAGCGTTTGATGCCGTGAAGAGAGAGAAAGGGTGGGAGGTTTTGAGAAACTTGGGGATAGAGGAACATCTTGTGGAGTGAATTGAGAATATGTTCACCAATACACTGATCAAAGTAAGAACAGTGATGGGATTGACAGATAGCTTCGAAATAGCATCAGGTTTGAGGCAAGGAGGCGTCCTGTCACTACTACTGTTCATAGCTGTCATGAACGATGTGCAATGAAGAGTGGTGGAACAACTTGGACAGGACCTGTGAAAGTCATGCTCTTCACAGATGACCTCTGCATATGGGGAGAGAGCAGGGAACAAGTGGAACGACAAGTTGATATATGGGCTAGTATGGTGAATGTTTGGACTGGTTTTCAGTCAGGAGAAGAGTGAAGTAATGGTTCTAAAGAGGAGTGGCGACCCTGACGGATACATTCAATGGAAGGGAAAGAGCTAAAATGATTAACAAATTCAAGTATCTAGGAAGCACCATTACAAAGACTGGGGTGATAGACGAAGAAATAAGTAGAAGGATACAAGCGGGCGGGAATTTCTATAGCAGACAAGAGATCTGATCTGGAACAGGAACATATCACTGAAGTGTAAGAAGGCGATATATCAGGCCTATTACGTACCAGTTCTGACGTATGCATCTGAAACTTCGGCTGTGAGGAAAATGGATGAAAGCAAAAGTCAGGGGGTAGAAATGAGATTTGTGAGGAGCATAGCCGGAAAGACAAGACGCGACAAAATCAGGAATGATGTAATTAGGTAGAGAATTCAGGTTGAAAAACTCCAGGATAGAATTGAAAGGTCCCGTTTGAAATGGTTTGGACATGTCAAGAGAATGAACGAGAAGCGTTTAACAAGAAGAATGTTTTATTTACAATTAAGGGACAAAAGACCAAGGGGTGGGGGGGAGACTAAGAATGAGGTGCAGGACATGATAAAGACCGATGTCATTAAGAGAGGAGGAAAGTGGGGTGAAATCAACGACGGCGAGAAGTACATGGACAGGACATGGTGGCGAGGCTTCATAAGTTGATCCGTGAAATAGCAGAACAATGACAGATGATGAGGATTAAATTTTAAAAAATTACTCTAGTGTTGAACGCAGTGCTACAATCTATGCCAAGGTCCAACAAAAAGACATAGATCAGTGAGCGACATCGCTTTTACGTAGACGGATATAAAATGAAATTAATAGCAAGGGGAAAGTTGTCTAACGTTTATTGCGCCAGTTCTTCTATAAAAATGTATACATCCAAATTTATACCATTGAACTTATTTATAACATTGAACTTTACACATAAAACAGGTGTAAAGTGGTTAAGATAGATTCTTCTTTGGTGTCAACTTAGGGTGAAACAGAGTAGTTACCGTTTGACCAAGGACAGTGCCTCAGCCAATTCAAATACATCCTGTTTAGATAATTGTTATCTCCCATTATCACTTACCATTGTTCCCCTCTTAGGGACAATATAGTTCCTTTCTAAGGGATGTAAATTTTGCTTAGTTAAGTTGTATGTATACTCAGTAATCACTGAATTATGACACTCTCGTCCGTTATGGACTATGCCTCATAGCTCATAGTATAAAAAGCCGAACAGCTTCGTACTTTAGAGTAGTGATAATTTGCACCTGGTCGTGCAAGTCAACGTGATGAAGTAACAGTTATAGGACTTAGTAAAGATACTCCGGAGTTTCAAAAGGGCATGATTGTGGGAGCTCATGCGTCGGGTGCTTCCATATCGAAACAGGACTTCTTGTCAATTTCTCACTGCCCAATGTGGTTAAGGCGTACAAAGAATAGTGTCGAACTGATCAAATCACTTCCCGCTACATAGTGACATAGTGTTTTTTTTGACAGGCGGCACCGGTGCTTTCGCACAACTCCGCATTTGAATCTCTTGTGAAGTAAGACAGTACTGTCAAGGCCAGATAGCATATGTTAGTGTATGTTCATGTTTGCTTAGTGCGGGTTATGTTGTTCATCTGGTCGCTTAGCCTAGGATCTGTGGAACACCACAGACTGCTAGTTACCGTCACTGGCACTGGGAGCCGGACCAGGTAAGTGGGAAGAGAACTCTGGCTGGCCGACTCTGGGATTAGCCTGAGCTTCCCAGGGAGGGCCAAAAAAAAAAAAAAATAAATAAATAAAAAAATAAATTAAAATAAAAAATAAATTTAAAAAAATAATAAATAAAAATAAATAAATAAATAAATATATATATATTTTTTTTTGAAATAGGAGAAGGGGTGAGAGATTGAGGAGAAGAAAGAAAGTAAGCAGAAGAAAGAGGGCGAGGTAGGGTGGGACACCCCAAAGGGGTGTCACTTCCCGCTACAGAACTGTAAAGGATTACGCAATATCGGTGTTCGTGATGAGCGAAGGGTGCAACGCGTTGTACGGGCTCAATGGCAATTACAATGCGCTGTCAACTGCGGTGTCAACTGTGAGACAGTTGACATCGCAATACAATATGGAGAATGCCAGAACGATATCCCAAATGACAATGTGCCGCACACTGAGAGGTACAGTACGGCGTTCCGCAGCAGACGGCGCAAGAGACACCCTCTTCTCACCACTGATCATCGTCGACGGCGAATGCTGCGGTGTTAACAACACGCTGGGTAGACACTGTGGGGGGGGCTGTAAACGAGTGTGCTCGTCGGATGAGTCCAAAAACCTGGTGCAACGCGCCGACGGTCATTTTCGTGTGTGGCGCAAGTAACACGAATCCATGGACCCATCGTGCATAGTGCCCACTATACAGAAAGGCGGCGGCAATTGCTTAATATGGGATATGTTATTATTATTATTATTATTATTATTAGCCATATGGTGCAAGGAAGCCTGAGGCTTATGCTACACCAGCCAAAAAAAAAAAAAAAATTTCTGAATTACCCTGAGAGAGAGAGAGAGAGAGAGAGAGAGAGAGAAGGGAATCACCAAGAAAAAGAAGAATGATGATATCCAGCTCAGGACCGTGGGTGTGCCACGCCCATACTCACCAGATGTGAACCCCTGAGGTTATCTGGGAAGAACTATTATTATTTTTAGGCCACCTGAATAATTAAATTCATCTGCGGTGCTGTGTCTTATGTCTGTTAATTGCATGTGTTCTATGGTCGATTTGTCTGTTTTTCTGGACGAAAAACCCCAGTTTCTGGGGGGAAAACCTTGCTATCTACGCTTGAGACCGACTAACTCAGCCCCAGAGTGAAAAAAGCCCATTAAGGACCCTCTCGTCATCGACGGGATTCGAACCGGGCCTTTTCCACCCGATGTGGGGAGGAATCTGGGAAGAACTAGAATCCCTAGTGCGTATGGACCAGCGTTTCACTGGTGAAGTGCTAGCAGCCCTTAGGTACTTTTTTTTTTTTTTCTAGTTTGGATTGGATTCGCGATGCGGGTATCAGTGGCCGCTTATGTCACCCCAGGTTCACACCTAGTGTTATGCATTCATTTGCTAGGGACTATGAAAAGCCTCATGCTATTAATTAATATAAATATTGAATATAGACGACAAACGTTTTTATAATTTAGCTAACATTTGAAGATACAAAGCAAATAATACAAAGAAAAATCTATCAGAAACCGGCGTCTCCGTAGCCAGGTGGGAAGGAGCAGCAGTGCGTACCACACGCTTCTTGATTAGACCGGGGTTCGAGCCCGTCACCACCAAATATGGAGGATGCGGAAAGGTCAAGGAATGACCACCGCATATTCCGGAGCAATATGGCCTTAGTTGCTAATGCTTCTAAAAACCAAACAACAACTATCAGAAACTAGTGTACAATTTAAGTTTTGAAAATGTGCAATCAGTCTATTCAGCTTTCTAGAAAGCTCATGAACCAATACCAGTAAACTGAATTCTGGGAAAGCGCATTTGGGGTGGACTCCAGAGTACCTCCAGTCATCGGTGGAAGATTCTTTTCTTGGAGTAGCGAGTAGATTAACTCCTCTTCTGGTACTCAAGGTGTACTCTATCAGACAACCGCTTTGGCTGTTTTTACAATGTATTTTAAGAAGCAGCAAAACACTGTATATTGCTAGATTTGAAAATAAGACTTATTTGTTATCTCTATTGAATATGCTTGTAGATGAATATTGTACTTCTGTATATGGGTGTAGTGGTGTATAAAGTAATGTAAGAGAGTAATGTAACTTTTATTCCCTCCCCTCTTTGAGGTTTCGTTTCTGCTTAGCGTTTACGTTGTAGTGGAAAGATGTTTTATAGGCGATTGTAGGTCATTTCGTATATTTTCCGCCCGCATAATTCATGATAGTGACTACTAAATGCTTACGTAAGCAGTGCGTTTCATAGAACAACTTTTTTGATGAGAAGGGGTAGAATTGTAGCGTGAATACGTCACGGAATATCTAGCGAATAACCTTGACCACCTTTAGAAATTCTCTCTGCTATAAGCTAAACCAATCGCACTCAGATCATGATGCAAATATTTGATTGTATTTTAAAGTTCAATTTATCTCTTTTACAGGGAAGTTAAGAAACGGAGTAACCTGGCCGAAACTACTATTACTTCCTCCTGTGACTGACTAACTTAACATTCGGTGAGAAGTCTAGGAACAATATCCCTAGTCATTGATAGATTAAAACCTTAGTGCTTTTTCACACTTTAGGTGCAAGTCGTAACCGGCTTGTGTTTGTAGAGTTGAAATACGCACAGTTTTAAACCAGTGATTCTCGGCCTGTGGAGACCGCCCCCCACAGGTGCAACACGTATGGTAATTTACATTTTTATTCACATGTCAACTTTAAATGCTACGCTCCCTTATCAAACAAAAAATCCTGGTTTCCCACATATCAGTGATACCATTTTTAGAAATCCCAACTTTTTCTTTCGAAACTACAGGCTCTCTCAACATCAGTTCGCTTAGATAATCGATCTGGATCATTTAATTTAATTAGATGATCGATCTGGATTATTTCCTTTTTCAGGTTGACTGAAACCCATAGAAACAACGAAGAACACGCAGTTGATGAGAGAAAGGCAATTCTTAAACGGTACTGGAAATTTGAATATGTCGTAGAGGTTCAGCGTACGTGGGAAAGACAATACATAAATATCATGCAGGTTTAAAAAGACCTGCATAATATTTATGACAATACCACTCATGGTATTGTCATAAAAATGGGATCATCCGCACTTTTGAAAATAAAATTGTATGATTAACGAAGCCACGTTCAAACTAAATGGACATTTGAATCGTCACAACTGTGTTTACTGGGTCGGTGAAATTCCTCCCCCTCACCTTGCAGAAAGATGCTAACCTGCCAGGGATAACTGTGTGGATGAGTATCTTCTCGTGGGATTATCTTACCTTACAGATTCAATGACGCTGCTACTGGTAGAGTTATCTTGAAATTTTAAGGAATTATGTAGTAGCAGAAGCATGTTTTCAGATATGATGGTGTTTCTTAAAACAGGGTGGCACTATTTTATACTGCTGTCGTTAATACTATCTGAACAGAGAATTTCATGAACAATGGATAGGTCTCAGTGGTCGTGCTTTTGAATGCCCTCTAAGGTTTCCGGACCTCAATTCCTTAATGTTTTTTTTTTTGCATGTGGATACCTGAAAGATAAGGTGTACATTCAAAAACCAAAAACATTGGAGTATCTGTGGATGGCGATACAGCAGGCAACACGCAGAATTTCAACTGATTTGTGCATTGTATGTAGGAGTGTCGAAAAAAGATATTTTGAACATCATAAATGCTGTTTTTTTTTTCTTTTAAATAGAAGCCAAATACGTAATTCAGTTGCTAATATATGCTGCTACGGATAATCCTAAACAGGATTTACAAAAAATGCGAATCAGTAATCTCTGATTACTGATTCGCATTTTTTGTAAATCCTGGATGATGTGAATCAGTAATCTCTGATTACTGATTCACATCATCCAATTTGGATTCCGAAGCGGACTAGGCACAAGAAAAGCTCTCCTAGGTATAAACGTGTTGTTACAAAAATGTAGAGAACACCAGAAGACAGTATTCATCTGCTTCATAGACTTTTAAAAGGCTTTCGATCGGGTACAACATGTAAAGCTTATAGAAGCACTTAAAAAGCTAGACCTTGACGGACGGGACATCAGACTCATCAAAGAAATCTATTGGAATCAAACAGCCATTGTAAGTGTCGAAGAGGGTGAAACTGACTAGAGCAATATAAAAAGAGGAGTAAGGCAGGGTTGTATTCTCGCCCATGCTATTTAACATCTATTCTGAAGTTCTTTTCCAAAATGCATTGTGGGAAAGGAAAGAAGGAAAAAAATAAATGGTCATCTGATAAATAACATATGATACGATGATGATACTGCTTAAATTGCTTTTGGACTGTATTAACAACAAATGTAATGATATGGGTTTAAGAATCAATATCAACAAGACCAAATACATGACTGTGAGTAAATCTCCAGTAAGCCAAGTCCGCTATTATTGAATGGAGCTCCAATAGATAGAGTGACTCATTTTAAATACCTTGGTAGTTGGCTAAATGTTGATCTAGATCCGGAAGCAGAAAAAAAAGCAAGAATCGAGGTCGAGAGATATGCCTTTACAAAATACAGAACAATACTCTGTCAACAAAGCTTAGATCTGTCAATCAGACTGAAATTCGTTAGGTGCTATGTGTGGTCCATACTATTATACAGAGTTGAAACTTGAGACGCTGAAAACATCAAGCATGAACAAAACAGAGGCCTTCGAAATGTGGATCTACAGACGCATGCTAAAAATATCTTAGATAGAATCATCAACATTGAAGTCTTGAAAAGAGCAGGAAGAAAACGCGAATTGTTGAGCTTAGTAAAGAGAAGGAAAACTGCCTACCTGGGACACATCCTTAGAAATGTGAAATATAAATTGCTTCAAGTAATAATATAGGGGAAAATAGAGGGAAAGAGAGAAGTGGGGAGAAAGAAACTTTCTTGGCTGAAAAACATCTGTAACTGGACTGGCAGATCGCTGAGGATCTTTTTCATCTCGCCCAAGACAGAGAGAAGTACAGCGCGGTGATCGCCAACTTCCAATAGGAGACGCCATCAAAAGAAGAAGAATATTATTAGATTCACAAATGGATTTTAAAGTGTGTATACATAGTAGTAGTAGTAGTAGTAGTAGTAGTAGCACATGATGCAAGAAAGCAAGTGTAGGAGCTTATGCAGCATCAGCCAAAAAAAAAAAAAAAAAATCACACCATTCCCTCCAAATGCCTGTCCAGTTCCTCCTTAAATTTATTTAACCTATCAACTTCCACAACGACAGATGGAAGTTTGTTCCAGCAATTAACCACCCGCTGGCTAAAGGCAAATTTCCGCACATCTATTCTACATCTGTCCTTTCTTAATTTGAACTTATGTCCCCGTAGGTTGGTAATCTGAACAAGTGGAAGGATCCCATCAGAATTCAGCGTGATCAACCCATTCAAGGCCTTATAGACCTCAATCAGATCACCGCGCAGGTGCCTAGTCTCCATCCACTGCAATTTGCAGAACTTAAGCCTCTCTTGGTAAGAGAATCCCTTCATTCCCCTCACCAATCGTGTTGCTCTTCTCTGTACACGCTCAAGCAAATCTACATCCTTCCTAAAATGAGGCCTCCAGACCTGTACGCAGTACTCAAGGCGTGGCCCGACCATTGCCTTATACAGAGGGACAATCACCTCCTTTTCCCTGCTAGCAAAATTCCTATATATCATTGACAAAACCCCATGACCCGCCCTAGCAGCCTGTCTGCACTGCTCAGAAAACTTCATATCTGACTGCACAATTACTCCCAGGTCTTTTTCATTTTCTACCACCTTAAGTGTAGTACCACACAGTTGGTACGTTTCTCTTAATAATAATTCTCATAATTCTGATTCTCATAATTCTGATTCACTCTATAGTAACTTCAACTATTACTAAACAACGTTTTCCCTAGGATTACTAAAATTACCTTCGCTTGACATTGATAATTCAAACTTACCCGCGATTGTAATTGTTGTAAATACCATGATATGTTCTACTATATATATTAATTTATTTCTCTAGTTGTTTTTTTATTTGAAATTAATAAAAAAACAAAAGTTAAATTTATTAGCAATATTAATCACTCTTTTCAATGGTATCTGTAATACATCAAGTGTTGTGACCAAGTGTATCTGTGTCCGGCTTGATGTATGTAATGAAGATGTGTGACAGATGAAAAAAAAAACCAAATTTTGATTGCATTATTATTTTATTATTGTCAACCATTGATGCTTCAGTTACAGCCACAAAGATATTACAAACATACAAATAAATAAATAAATAAATAATGCATTTTACATGTCTGGCGTGTGCAATGCTCAATTTTGGCTCTTCAAGGTTTTAGTATCATACGCAACAGGTCTGTTTCAGCAAGTACAGTGTATTGAGTCTGCGGCGTTTTTCACAGCTCCCATTAGTTTATAACGGACTTGTGCACTATGTCCATGAACAGTTTTATATAGTAGTCGATTTACTATCATGATTAAATAATTGGAGGTTTCTTCTCTTTTTTTTTTATTATAAAGCTTGAGTAGGTTATAACTACTACAGTAGCTCCTTGCATTCTGATTGGGACAAGTGGCTTGTAGTTAGGAAAAGTAGTGAAGAAAAGATAATAATATAAGACATTTTCTAACATAATGTTTTCAGTCGGTTCTATCAAGTTGGCCTTGGAACCACCTCTACGAGATTACCATGAAATGACTGGTAGTTTTTTTGTTTTCATTATACACGATAACTTTTTCGCTTGCTGTTACAACTGCACAAATAAATGATGGGAATTTACGCTGGCCGTTGTCAAATTTGTACCAAACATAACTGAACAAAGAATGTTGATTAGTAACTTTTTTTTTAAGTTTGAAAGCATTATTCAGCCGCGAAGTTATCAAAAAGAATTGAAAGATAAGAATATTCAGGACAAAAATTTGAAGAAACTGGCTTAAACAGTATTATTGAGTGTAAAAACAGTGTTAGATAGGCAATTTGAAGAAAAAGAAGGAAATCCACGGAAATCGGTTTCTCATATCGTATAGTAGTTAGGAACAAGTTGAACCAAAAAGAAAATTCTTATAAATAGTCCACGAACCACTGAATATTGAAATACCTGCTATTAGGAATGATACGTTTAGAAATTTTGCAGTAGACCAATACATTTCCACAAGCGTTAACAAGTTTTTATTTTAAAAAAATTCCTCATATTTGGCAACTTCATTGTAATTGTTTCATAATAAAGTAGGTCACTCATTTTTATAGCAGTGTTATGTATTCGAAAGGATATGCATGTACCAGTGACCAGGGCCGGTGCTATCATTAGGCCTACTAGGCAGTCGCCTAGGGCGCTGAGTTTTGGGAGCGCTGACTTCCTGATTTGCCTAGTGCCCCAGTCGCTGGCGGCTAATCGAACGCCGCCCCTGTTAAGTGACCAGTAAGCCAGCCCTGTAAAATACACTGAAATTAGTTTTATAATCTTTAATCTCAGTAAAAGTTAATTATTTAAAAATTAGCCATTCTTGTCGTAACAACCCAGTGAAATACGAAAGCGCTTTTATGAGAGACTGTTCACTTGTATATTGTATATATAAGGTAAACACGGGAGAGATGCCGCGGCAGGAGAGACACCAGGCGCCTCCGTAGCCAGGTGGGAAGGAGCAGCGGTGCATAGCACAGGCTTCTTGATTAGACCGGGGTTCGAGCCCGTCGCCACCAAATACGGAGGATGTGGAAAGGTCAGGGAATGACCACTGCATATCCCGGAGCAATATGGCCTTAGTTGCTAATGCTCCTAAAAAAAAAAAAAAACCAAACCAAAAAAAAAAAAAGGAGAGACACCACAGGAATTATACGAGTATTTTTGAATTAAGCTAGTAAAAAATATTAATTGTTGTTTCATTTAGATCTTGAAAAGTGTATTGCTATTTTTATTTCTGTACTAGTATCAGTAAGACTACGTAATGCAAGGAAGCGGAATTTATCTGCGTCAGCCAAAATATAAAAATAAATAAAATAATAATAATAGTCAACGAAACAGAATATTCATGCTGATCATATTCCTACTGATCATATTCCTACAAGGTAATAATCCAATTCTGCCTTAAACTTAGTCAGACTCACTGCCTCCACGACGCTGTGAGGCAATTTATTCCGATTTTCGACAACCCCACAACCCTGCCCATAGGTGAACTTCTTGAGATCTAATCTTCTGTTATTCCCTGAGATTTTATATTTGTGTCCTCTGGTTCGTTTCTCACCCACGAAGGTGAACAAACCTCCGGATTCATTTTGCTCAACCCTTCAGTGCCTTATACACCTCAATCGTATTTCTCCTTAGATGTCGAGCTGTCAAACTTTGCAGTCCATACATCAATGCCCACTCTCGCTTTGCACTCGTAACCAATCTGGTCACCCTTCTCTGAACCCTCTCCAGAAGTGTTATGTCTGTTTTAAGTACGGTCTCTTGGCCTGATCTGAGTGTTCCAAATCCGGTCTAACCATTGCCTTGTATTATTTTCAAGGGGTAGTTTTCAGGCCGTTGATTTCTCGATAAGTAGCAATGAAAATTTTAGTGTTTCAGTTTGCATTTGTTGTAGATTGTACTATCATGTTTTACCCAAATTATTTAGTTTTAACCTGTTATTAGATATATATATTAAATAGATAAGGAAGGAGGTTATGAAAGCACATGAATTGAATTGTCCCTTGAATAAATACCCTTGAATTTAAATATAAACCAGTTGCTAGTAAAACTTTGTCAATTTTAGATGGCGATAGCGCTCACTAGAGTTCATTCAAAAACACTAATAATATGTAATTCTGTTAACTAAAAAAAAATAAATTCAAATTAGAAAAGATAAAAAAATATACACTGTAAAAGAAAGAGTAAATAATCTCTTGTAACAGATAGACCTTAATAAATTAGAACTGCGTGGAAGCAAGTACCACGTTCACCGAACACAACTGATAGTAAGCATCTCGAGCTTAAGGAAAAAAATTTCTCCCTTAATCAATAAACAAATGCATGCTAATCATAAAATTAAGAATTACAAGATTTCAGGCAGAATACCTTTTACGGAAAGTTTGCGCCTGCAGAATTCGCTTAGTCTGGCCAGGAGTTTATTCATATTGTCCTAACCATTCCTGACCACTTTTCCAATCGCAGAATCATCTGCAGAATTGGAAAATCACAATAACATTCTAATCAAAATTAGAATGTTATTAGCTGGCATCCACTTCTTTGACGCGCCGGATTATCCAATCCCATCAACCTCAGTCACATTTTTAACATTGCCAGATTCTCCAGTGAAGAGTTCAATTTGTTCCTCTTAAAATTTTTTTTTTATTTTTCCTATTCTAAAAGATTCCATTTTTTCTATATACAATATATATATATATATTGTGTTCTTACTGAAGACTATTTGTCCAGAGGATAGCATTTTCCTTTTTTTTTATTTATTTATTTTTTTCATTAACAAACTTCTTTTATTTGCATTAACACATCTTTTCGTTCATATAGGTTCCTACTGCCTCTATAGGCATCCCCTTCCACTAACTCAGATTAACATCCAAAAACCCTCTTAAGGCCATCAGAACATTTGCAGGTACATGGGGCATATTGCCTACAGCAATTTCACCATCACGCCACAGTTCATGAAAGGCCCGGCTGCGCACTACAGTTTAGTTAGCACACATAAGACAACCTGAAGGCGGGAATATGATCTCTTTTTCAGTCTGACCCCCACAGTACAAGCAGGAGGTAGGGACCTATTCGCATTTAAGCTGATACATACCGTTGGGCTTTGTGTCGCCTATCCCAGTTTGCTGATTCTGACAATAATTTTACAAAATTTAAACTTAATACATATTACCATCTCGCATTTATTTTCTTTACAATTACCTGAGGGTTAAACTCAGGCAAAACTGGTATGGGGGGAAACAGAAACGGATATGTATGAGACATTCTTTTAGTCTGGCTATCAGTCTGCCCCTGATGAAGTAGAAGACGATCAAACCAAAAGGGAGGGAAGAGAATAAAATTATTCCAGCAGAAACCAAATGGAAGAATTTTATATATATTATTCTAAATTCTATTCTCCTTTACATTCTATTATTAGCTTTCACCTTTAGAATATAGGCCATCCAGACTGAAGCTAGTTTTCTTTTACTAACTTGTTAGTTTGGTCCTTATACACCTAATTCCCTACAGATAGATACCATATAATAAAATTAACTAAGGTATACAGTATATATATCTCGTATGTAGAAAGTGTGAAGAAGAAGATTTTTGTTTAAACCTATTGAATCTATGGTATTCACCAGAAGTGAACTTGACTAAATGGATAAGGAATGTAGCGATATATGGTAGGATGAGGCGACCAGGTAAGATATGAAAACACACACACACACACACACACACACACACACGCACACACATATATATATATATATATATATACTTATATTTGAATAATATTTGAAATAATTGAAAACTGAATCTTACATAAGAAAGGGGTAAAGCATACATCAGAGGAAGCAGAAAGCATTTTCCTCTACATGATGCTTGAGATATAAACTTAAGTGAGAATAATGATAAAAAAAATAAATAAAAATGCCAGCAGCATGGCAAGACAGAAGAGCGAAAATTGTGAAATTATACATAACGATCAAACCAAAAGGGAGGGAAGAGAATAAAATTATTCCAGCAGAAACTGTCGAAGATAATTTGGAAGTCTAAATACAAAGATAATAAAATATAATCAATTAAATTTTAAATAGCCAATTAAATGAAATTTAACGGCGCCCCCTCTGACGGGCACCAGGTCCAAATTTATGTGAAATATCACGAGCAGAGATGGGAACAACTACAATAAAATAAAATAAATTAAAACAAAAACAGAAATAGACTGACCATTATGCCCCGTCTCAACAGAGGACCACAAGCCTCTGTTGAGATGGGGCATAATGGTCAGTCTATTTCTGTTTTTGTTTTAATTTATTTTATTTTATTGTATTTAGACTTCTAAATTATCTTCGAGAGTTTCTGCTGCAATAATTTTATTCTCTTGCCTCCCTTTTGGTTTGATCGTTATGTATAATTTTACAATTTTCGCTGTTCTGTCTTGCCATGCTGCTGGCATTTTTATTTGTTTTTTTAATAAATAAATATAAATTATATATATATACATATATATAAAATTCGTGAAAATTCCTCCCCTCATTAACGGGACTCGAACGCAGATCTTTTTCACCCGGTGCAGAAAGGACGGCATTCCTGCCAACTGAGCAAGAGTCGCTCTAAGGCGAAGGTAGCAGGGTTTTTTCACCCAGAAACTCGGGTTTTTCATCCAGCAAACAGACAGTTGATCTTAGAACACGCGCAATTATTTACAGGCAATATACACGGAGCAATGTACTCTTCTTAAACCATACTACAAAAACAACAACTTGTTTATACCTCAAGACGGTTATATTGGGTCAGAGGAGTTCACAAGGTAGAGAATACAAGTGCATCTTGAAATATTTCCCGCTAGCATTTGCTGCCGTACCGGGATGAAGTTATGCAGTAAATAAATAAATAAAATTAACAGAAAACATTTAATAAAGGAAAGTTTATAGTCAGAAACTTTCCAAACAAGAAAAATTGATAAAAAGAAAGCAATGAAATGAAATGAAGAAAAGAGAAAGAGAAGAAAGCAGAATTTCAAACAAACAATCTGAAAATAATTCAGACTTATCAGAAGAAACTGATAAGCTGTGAAGACCGTTAAGAGAACGAGTTTACTGTTAAAGGGAAAGATAATTGTATCAAACGAATTAAATAAAAAAGAATGGTTCCATGAAAAATGTACAATTTAGGGAAGTGTGTGCAACTCATATAGAAGAGAAAATATTAGAAATAAAAACATTTTAAATTAAATTATTGATGCGGTATCGTTTCTTTAAAGGCGCGGCAACTCTCCAGCAGGATGAAGTAGAGACGTCCGAACACGTTTGTTTCTTTTAATATAATAAAACTGGTTAGTTTTTAGGAAAAATATATAAGATCTATTACCTATTTATATATATTACAAAAGATAATAAATTGGTCTCGTGAACTACTGTGACCACGTGTTCGTCCCGGAGTATAAACAGAAAATTTATTTATTTAAATAAATTATTTACTATATTAAAATAATGAATAAATACTGTTTTAATAGACATTAAATCACTTTAAAAAGTCATGCACCTCTCCCGCATTCCCTTATTTGAGATGGATAGCATCAGTGAAATTATCTGCAATATCACGTGGTACTGGTACACTATTTATATAATGAAAAATCAAAATACATATTTTTTATTTTTCTTTCATAAAATATAAAACAACATCATAGTCTTCCAACAGATGTTATGCTTTTCTGTTTATTTGCGCTATATTGGCGACCCATCGTTCAGGTCCTGCAATAAACTGCAGTGAAACTTTCTTCAAAAAATATGTTTTGCAGATTTTTATGCTTTTCTGGTAAAGGTGCCGAAATGTTACTGTTTATTCATCTAATTACCATTCACTTTACATGATTAAACTAGATATACGATAAGAATTTCTTAAAGCTGCCCTTGCATTGTGTTTAATGTTGAAAATTTCAAACTGTAAACGAAAATAAAATGAAAAAAAATAATGATTTGAGTATTAAATAATAGTCGGGATGGTTTTAGAACGTCTGTCAAATATATTGTATAAATTTCTTACCTAATAGCTGTTGTAATTTTAACTTCTATAGGTAATAGTTATATAATTATATGCTCTTTCTTTTTTAATTATCGTTATATTAAGGAGCTCACACTTTACTATAATATGATTCAGATTCCTCTTTATGCTTTTTTTTTTTTTTTTTTGTTTTGGAAATTTCTAACTACCAGTTACTTTGAAATAAAAAATCTTCCTATTGAAAAATCTTCGTGCTCTTAATCTGCCATCGGAAAAGGAGTTAAGAAATTCTTCCTAACTACAGTTATGCAGGACATTCTAAAGAGCAAGCTGGCTTTAGGACAGGATTCTCAACTTTGGATCACCTTCATGTAATGTCACAGCTAATGGAGAACGCAAATGAATATAAAACACCATTATGCTTGGCACTTGTAGATTATGAAAAGGCATTTGACTCCATACAGCATAAAGAAATGTTTCGGGCACTGGAAAGACAAGGCATAGATACCCCATATATTATGATTTTGAAGAAAATATATGAGAATGCTACCTCCTTTATTAGACTAGACAAAGACAGTAGCAAATTTAAAATTGAGAAAGGAGTTCGACAAGGAGACACAATATCTCCGAAGTTGTTTACTGCTGCCCTTGAAGGAGCTTTCAGAAGATTAGACTGGTCGCAGAAAGGAGTCAATGTGAATGGAGAGTACCTAAACCATTTGCGATTTGCAGATGACATTGTGGTCATAAGCCACGATCCCAAAGAATTAGAGGAAAATCTTAATCAGTTATGCATAGTTAGTAAGGATTTTGGACTAAAGATGAATATGGCTAAAACAAAAGTAATGATGAACAAGTATGCCACAGAAAGGGATATAATGATTGAAGGAGCAGTAATTGAAAAGGTGGAGTCATATACTTATCAGGGACAAGTCATTAGCTGTAATAATGATATATGGCTGGAAGTCAAGAGAAGAATAAATTTTGGATGGATAGCATTCAGGAAATATAGTCACATACTGAAGAGCAATATCCCAATTTGTCTGAAACGTAAAATAATGAACAAATGTATACTCCCCACCATGACTTATGCAAGTGAAACTTGGGCACTCACTAAAAGAATGGAAGAGAAGCTGAGAACTACCCAACGAAGAATGGAACGAATTATATTGGGAATCAGAATGTTAGATAAGAAGAGAAACACATGGATTAGGCAGCAAACTCAAGTAAAGGACATTCTTATCAAAACTAAAGAACTAAAATGGTCTTAGGCAGCACACATAGCTCGAAGACATGATGACAGATGGACTAAGAAAATAACAGAATGGTACCCAAGAGGAGCTAGAAGAAAACCTGGAAGACAACAACAGAGATGGACAGATGAAATTCATGCGTTTGTGGGTAGTAAATGGATGGCCGTTGCACAAAACAGAAGAAACTGGAAAGTTGCTGGAGAGGCCTTCATCCTGCACTGGATTGAAAATGTCTGATGATGATGAGGGCATTCCAAATATGTAAAATAAAATTGAGCAAAAGGTGGCCGATACGGTTTAAAGAGAGTTATATTCGCTAGAAGCATGAGTGATATAGCCAGGCACTCAGCGAGATGGTACTTTCTACATTCATGCATACTCGATACTCCAACTTGCAAGTCATGCATACTCGATACTACAACTTGCAAGTCATGCATACGCGATACTACAACTTGCAAGTCATGTATACTCGATACTACAACTTGCAAGTCAACAATTTTATATTTAATTGCTTTGAAACAGACATGTGTACGCCTACTCTATTGATTCTTAGGAGTTCTCATCACTTTCAAGCATCATTCTGCATTCTTTATGTACGCTCATGGATATTTTCTCATCTCCGGAACCCTCGCACTTAAGAAGGGTTGTAATTTCTTCTTCGCTAGAAGTTGAAATCCATATTTCCATAAACACGCATTGCTTTCACTAAAGATCATTCCTGAAAGCATTCCTCCACCATTTCCAGTAAACATGCACATTCGTTTTACAGAAGGCCATGACAAAGAGAAGAATCATGAGATCGGCCACTCTTCAGTCTGCACAGAAGTTCACTTTTGCATGTTCCACTACAGAGATCTGTATGATAATCACTCAAATGATAGAAGTGCCTAGAGGAAGAGAAGATTAAGATATTAGTTACTAATCCCTGATGATTTCCAGTTTATATAAACTGCAATATTCTCTAGAAGTAAAATATAAACACTGTATATGACATTAAATGAAAAACAGATGAAATACCCATAGTAATGAACAGGGGTGGAACAAGAATAGACTGAGCCTTGAGGTATGAAAGGTTGTTCTTGGGTGCGGGTATGAAACCATAAATTTTTCCCGCCACCAGATTTATTAACGGCTTCCACGTGATCTTTAACAAACATGCTAAACCAGTCGTCGGTTCCCCTGACTTTAAAGCCCCACTTTCAGTTGCTGATATGATGGTATGGTAGTTTCGCCACAGCGTCTGTGTCAAATGTATTTTACGGTAGGTTTAATTGCTGTTGTTAGATGGCGTCCGAATGGCCATTTATGACTGATTATTAATCTTGTTCTGTAAGAGCGATATACAGTCACATGACCTGACAAAGTCACTCATTTAAATTAACAGCTGTGACTTTAAAGTATTTTAAGCAGCTTTTATGGCTCTGAGAGGAAATCCCTGCCCGCACACCGCATTCAAAGAAATTGAAAACTTAAAAATCTGTGTATATGTTACTGTAAAAGCCCGAAATCCGGTACATCCTAGGATTTACAAATTCTCTTTGATAAAAGCCCCAAATTTAGATTTTTACCAAAGCGGATTGGTTAAAAGTCCGAAATTTCCATTATCTGATAGAAGTTCTGTAACTTAAGCACATAAGCACATAGGGTGATATATCACCCTATGCGCTCGTTTAAAAATGGGAAAAGTGAATAAACCATTGATGTGGAATATTTTTTGATATTTCAGACTTTTAACATTCCAATTATAGTGAATATGCTACACAGACAATATTGCGGCGGGAATAGAGATGGATACCCCCCCCCCATGTCTTTGTTTAAAAATGGAAACAGTGAATGAACCATGAAGGAATTAAAAAATGTAGAACAATTATTTATTTTTTTTTTTTGAATTTCGAGTTCTAAATTTTGGACCTTTTCTAAAACAAGTTGGTAAAAGTCCTAATTTCGGGCTGTTACCAAAGCTAATTGGGAAATCCTAGGCTTCACTTGAATTTTCGGCTTTTATAGTAACATATATAAAAAGAGCATATTTCTTTTTCATTTTTGTAACTTTTTTTGTTTTATTAATGGCAACTAATTAAACAAAACTAGTATTGATTTCTGCTATTTTTTTTTTTTTTTTCTTTTTTCATTACAAATATATACTATTTTAGCCAGGGCTCATTTTGGGGTGGATGCAGCCACTGACCCTGAAAGTGTCTAAATGGACCCTGATTTTGACTACATCATGGATTAAATAGACTTTTTCAGGATACTCTGAAGAGCTAATCACTATTTATAGTGTGCATAGTGTTAGGGTCAGGCGCCACCTATGGTTTCCCACATCTGCGCCATATATACACAGTGAAGAAATACAGTATTACTGTAAATGCCAGAAAACTGTTGTGTGTTGAATGTGCAGTATTGTGTTGGGTTCTGTTGTATGTCCTGACATTTGGCCGCAGAGTCCCTGGTGGAACCCCACGTTGCCCGCACACACCACTAGGAGGTAGCCAGGCTGTCCATAATTCTCTGGCTAGTCTCCGTCAGGGTCCCGTCAGCTTCCTGAGCGGAGACCAAGTTAAAAAATAATAATAATAAATAAATAAATAATAAAAAATAAAAATATTAATTAAAATAAAATAAAAAATAAATAATAAAATAGTAATAAAAGAAAAAGAAAAATAAATAATAATAATAATAATAATAATAAAGCGATTAGATAGAGTGAGGTAATACAGAGTGTACAGAAGAAGAGGGGGAATGAAAGTAAGAGAAAGGGGATATAGGCGAAGGCATCCCCAAGCAGTCAATGGACACTCAGTTCCATCAGGCGAAGGCGAAGAAAGGGGAAAGAATAGGGTCGAAAGTGACTGTACAATGGAGCACAGATAGGATTGCCATTTGGCACCTCTGTCAAGTCCGGGTGGTGTCTAATCCAGAGGTTTAAGTCAATCCAATGGTAGCTATCAAACTCCAATCGTCAGATAGTTGTCTGTTTGATGGTGTGACGGTCAAGTCCAGGACTGTCTAGTCTGGATGGAAGTACATCATGGTCTCAAACCATCTGTTGTCTTCCCTGGGACCGTTGTGGTGCCGGTACTGTAGATAAGGATTTCCTTCGGCTGAAGAGCTCTTGTGCGAAACGCGTAAAAGCTGTATATGCCTCCATACTATCAAGCAAGTGTTTCTTGATCTTTGGGTATGTAGGTCAAGGACGTGATGAAGGTGCAGCGGAGATCCTCATACAAGGGGCAGTCGTACATAAGATGCGACCAACTCTCAGTCCCACTACAGGTGCAAGTGGGATCATCGATGATTCCCAGGGCCGTCAGTTTGCCTTTTAATGATCCATGGCCAGTTAACAGGTATGTAGCATAAAGACCAGGTGAAAACCAGGGGAGAAGCATGGAGAATACCCTGTTAATGTAAGGAAAGAACTTTCTAGTGATTTCACGTTTGTTGGAAGTAGTCCATCTCGCTTGCCACTTCTGCTGCAGATGCGTGAGGAGACGCTTCTTTTCTGCTATTTTGTCATTTGCGGGGTCTATTGTGAAGTCGAAGATGGTCTTGGAATTTGCTTTGGAGAGGTGGAACAGTAGTCTACAGCGGACCACCTCCAGGTCCAGTGGCATGCCGCCTGCCAGGATTTGCAGAGTATGGGTACTGACAGTGCAGCAAGCACGGGTAATGGCGAGCAGGATGTTCCTTTGCAGAGAGTCGAGAATTCCTCTACCAGTAACAGTGATGGCTTTCGGGTACCAGATGCCTGCTGCGTACGTTATAATCGGGGTAAATACCGCTTTATAGAATAAGGACAGCGTACCTATTGTGTCCTCAGTCCCGTCTGGAGACTCTGGCGAAAAGGGCGGTGTAATTGCGTATCTTTCTTCTTAGGTATTTATGAAAATTTAGTTTGCTGTCAAGGATAACTTCTAGATACTTAAGTTGAGTGGAGAATTTTATGGTCCTGTTGTCAGTTTTTATTTGTGGCAGTTTGGCTTCATTGAGGCTTCCTTTGAGAAAAATAGAATATATTTTGGTGGCAGAGATAGTGAGGTTTTGGTGTTTAGCCCAGTCCTGTAGCTTCTGTAGTGCATTATTCGCCAAAGTCTTCAGTCGTGCCCTAGAATCGCCGGTAACGGTGATAATAAGATAATCGGCATAAGCCTGAGAGGTGACCTCTCCCAGATCCATGCCAAGGAATTCATCAAGGACGATTCTATAAGAATGAGCCCAGAACCGAGCCCTGTGGGCATCCTCTGTAGACCTGTCTGGTGATTTTCATATATGGAGCATTGACAGTGATTGCACCTGTTGGAAAGGTAGCTTTTGATTGAGTTATATAGGTTTACTGGAAGCTTTGATTAGCGCAGTCTGCCCAGGACGCTCGGCCACCAAAATGAGTCGAACACCCCAGCAAAGTCGACAGCAATGACCAGAAAGTATTTCTTTTGGGTAGTTCCTACTGCTTCAAGGAGATTGTGGAGTGTACCGTTTTGAATCCAAATTGTCTGTGAGAAGCCATGTTTGTATTGTTGTAGTGTTTGAGAAGTCTGTAAGACTTCTCAAACACTACATAGAATTTACTAAGTACCGACTAAGTAAACACTACATAGAATTTACTAAGTACCGACAGGAGAGCGATGGGACGGTATGAGTGCGGGAGTTCAGGTGGTTTCGTCGGGTTCTTCAGGATTAATTTTACGTTGGCCGACTTCCAATCTGTTGGGTAGTGACCATCACGTAGACAGGTATTGAATAGATGAAGTATTAACTCGGAGGCACACTCCACTGTTTTCTCTATAATCTCCAGCTCCAGCATGTCCGGTCTTGGGCATTTCCTGGCTTTGATTAGGGCCGCAGCAGTTTGTAGTTCTCCTAATCAAAAGGAGATTCCTTCTCTTCAGTGTGGTATGTCCCAGTCTCTGCACAGAGGAATTTTTGTTCCTGAGTGATTAGGCTTGTTACTGGATGTAGGATGGCGTCCAAAATGTTTGTTATGGATTGCCGCCAGTATGTTGCTTCCGTACGTTGTAATAACTTGGTTGCAGTAGTGGCCTCTCCCCTGGGTAGTTTGTTTGTAGTGATCTTGTACACCACTCCCCAGGGGTCGGTATTGCCAGTGGTGATGACGGGTGTTGCCAGGATTCTTGTTTTCGTTTACGGATCAGGGCCGTGTACTGGTTTCGCACTTCAGAAACGGACGATTCAGAACAACTGAGTTAACGAACGAGCTTTTGAGACGGAACCCATTCATAATTTGCGCAGCGCCTAACTAATAAAATGAGATATCCGAGCTAAAATAAAATTTCTCAAAAGTTGAATTTTTGAGAAATTCAAGAATTAAAAGTATTTTCCTGTAATTTTATGGTGAATTACCGAGTACGCTTGTAATTAAAGAAATTTCCTAAAGAGGTGTGGGGTAAATTTCTTTGAAGGGAAGAAGAAAGTGAGGTGAGCACAGGACCAGCAGCGAGTAACAAATTGATTTGGAATGTACATGCGTCTCCTAATAAGGATTTAATCGCTTGAGAACACCAATATGTTGTTACTCTTGTTGTAACTATTAACCTCACTGTGGTAAAATTGTAATAAAACTAATTTCTACACAATGGGTCATTGTATTCCTCACTCGCACACTTTTGGTCCTCTTCGCTTTCTAGCCCGTCACCACCAAATACGGAGGATGCGGAAAGGTCAGGAATGACCACCGCATATCCAGGAGCAATATGGCCTTAGTTGCTAATGCTCCTAAAAACCAAATAACAACAACAACAACAACCTCTTCGCTGACCCCCTTGTGTTCTACATACGAGACATTTTTATGGGAAGCACTGCTTAAGAAAATATGCACAGTTTGCGCTATTGGTCATTCCAAGGGAAAAAAAATCAAAACCATAAGTTTTCAACATCTCAGTTGATATCAACAGGGGAATTGAACATCTCAACTTTATTGTTTATAAGAATGAATTATGGTCCGTCACTATATTCCCAAACATAAATGTGCAATGTAACCATTGCTCGTCTCCAGCACCAGGGAAATTCCAGTTAATGTTCATTGGATTTACTCACGGACCGTTGTTGACTGACTGTCTTCAACATGGTGAGACAATAAACGTTTTGGGATAGTGTGATATGTCACAGTATCCCCAAACGTTTGTACAAGGCAGTAAATATCATGCATCTAGGCTTTTTGACCGAGGAGGTTGCACGAAAATGCCCACTCTCAAACTACATACCTACTTAGGGAAACCTGAAACTACTTTTATGGAGAGTACTGGCATCTAGTTTTTTTTGGGGGGCAAGGGGAATTAGATCGAATATCAAAAATGCACTTTTACTTCTCATCAATGTTTCCTTAAATTGCTGCTTAATATTAAATTGAACTGAATTTAAGTCGCTTTTATTATTCAATAATAATTTAATAAAAATTAAACTATATATTAATATTGTTTAATTAATTTGCGTTAATTAATATTTTGATTATATATCAGTTAACTAATTTTGAATAATTGATTAGAGAATAGTTGTAATTATATTTTTAAATGACCTATAAATTCAGTTATTCTGAGTCTTTTCTTCAATCCCATTCAGGGCCACATTCACCATACCCTAGTTATGTCACTGGGTATTAGAACACACTCCCTATAACTTTTGTGCATGTTGGACCTCATCAGCCAAAATTCAAGGTAAGTCAGCTAATATCAGTAATTTTGAAGAGTGTATTTAATTAGTTCCTATTTTCTTTATGGTGTGTGTATGACCGTAGCAGCCATATTTGGTTTTTGTTTCTTATGTTTGTACATCACAGGAACATAAATTATGTTTTATCGGCTTTTTAAAGTTTTTATGGCTTAATTCATACTGTGAAAATAATGAAAATTTCCTTATTTGTAAAATTTATCATTCTTCTCCATACTGATGGTTTAATAGTAAGGAGAAGAATGATAAAAATGACGCGGAATTTAATTCTTAAAATAGTTCTCTGAGCACATGGTAACAAGTAGTTGTAGTTATTGTAAGAGTTGTATCGGAGATTCTTTGCATAAACTTAATTAGATAAAAGTAGCGCACTGAATTCTCGAGCATCAAAATCGTTAATCCCAGAAGATTCAGGATCTTCGAGAAAGCGATACTGAAACATGAGCGAGACTAACCTATGCGTAACCTATACCTACCTTAATCTATGCGTCCTTTTTCGAGACAGGACAGCAATGCTTATTTTAATAGAAACATTATCCAGCATGTTTTCACGTACTGATCTTACGGAAATTTAACTTTTCCAGAAATAACCATTTCATCGCAAAACAAATTTAAAACTTTTTTTTTTTTATCAGAGGATTTTGAAGCACCTCTCTAAACAGAGAATTCTGGAAAAATAATGATGCACAGCTTTTTTCGGGTAATTGAGAATGAACATGGAGATGTTCTAGGCGAGTTGAGAAATAGCCACCTAATTCAGTCTCATTCTTTTAGACGTGTTATCACTCAATGCTGCTTTGGCATTTTGTTTACGCTACTCCTCAGGCGCCTTCGTAGCCAGGTGGACAGGAGCAGCAGTGCGTAGCACACGCTTCTTGATTAGACCGGGATTCGAGCCCGTGACCACCAAATACGGAGGCTGGGGAAAGGTCAGGGAATGACCACCGCATATCCCCGGAGCAATATGGCCTTAGTTGCTAATGCTCCTAAAAACCAAATAACAAACAAACAACAAGCTACTCCTCAATTCCTGGCAGTGTTTCTGAATGGCCTTCCATTCAAATTTTGACTCCTTAAAAATTCAACCATTGGCACTCCTTGAAAATTCAATTTTTTTTTTAAATTGGGGAGAATTTTCCCTCTATCAAAATTTTATTAGCTAGCACCGTCCATGAAAAAGAAAAAACAGTTTGACCAACCTGTAAAACGTTTGGAATAATTCATCATCTTTTTGGAACCTCGTTATCAGGTGATTCCAGTCCTCTGGAAGAAGGCTGTTCATTCCGTAGGCTTCACGGGCGAAATATTCCTTTCTCCAAACAGGTTTGTTAGTCAAGTTGGCCTCTGTAAGATTGAGGTAATATGTCTCATGATCCAGAACTGTCTACAAATGAAAAGAGCGTATTAAATTCCTGGCACCATAAGAATTAAAACACTTTTATAGAAAACATACAGTATTGATTACAATGAACATTTGCTCATCCTTTTATTTACACATAAGAACACAAATGAAAGATTTAACGAAATATAGTAGGAAATCGTCGGTCGCAGATTTATTCCCTGAAGATTGTGATGTCATCAGTCTTAGCTATCCCTTACTGTGCTGAGTATTTTATATATCCCAGGTGAGATTTTACTCATATCTCGCAAAACGTGTTTCCTCTCTTGTTATTTTACTTAATAAAAACAACAAGAAAAGTAATGTCTCGTATTCTGCAATATAATCATCATTCATATGCTAAAAACGCGTAAAAATATTTTGTTAACGGAATATTGGATATATCTTTCATCGTTACTTATGTAATAAGGTTGCATGTGCTCTAGATTAACATAAATCAATCTGGACACGAACTTTCTTGCAAACATGTCGACTTGTTTTTTCATGTGCATTTGAACCTGAAGGGTTCAAATACACATGAAAAAACAAGAATTTAGCCAAGAATTTATATTGTTACACACTATATTTTTTCTGCTATTTACTGATTTCTAAATCATCGTATTATATCTAATGAGTTAATGAATGTTTAATAAACTTGAACTTTTAAAGCGAAATAAATTAAAATAAATTATCTTTAATTCTATCAGTTCGATCTCTTGGTGAAATTGAAAATTTTAAAAAAAATAATAATAAAAAAATAAAACCAAGAGCCTGAACTGGTGGTTTTCGTATAAAGCCCAAAATTTATTTGAGTTTACATGGGAATTAGGTTGATACTTTAAACTAGAAGAATCTTTGGAGGCCGATGATGCATGAGCGTTCATCACACAGTAGTTAATGGAGATGCAAAAGCCAAGTGTATGCTATGGTCATTTTCCTCATTGCTGGACAAAAAACCAAACCCAAATCTCCTGCGACTCCTCTCTCTATACCAACCAATTGGGGGTCCGAAGTGAAAAAGTTCAATAAGGTTCCTCTAGTACCCAATGGAAAGAATTTTCCAACTTCGGCTGCCAATCGAACTGAGGCCATTTTCCAGCCCCCTATTAGATTCCCATTGACCCAACGGCTGGAAATGAATTGAAGACTGAACTGGTTTACATCCAGATCTTATCGAGGACAAGATTTGGAAGTAAACCAGTAGCCTTTTGGCTATACAATGCAGACTTTCATTACACGGTCAAAAGGCTGTAATATATGTAATGCAGACTTGCAGCCCTCCTCCACCAAACCCTCTCATGCAATAAACATAATATACATCATTTTTTGTACTGAATTTTAAGATATATATAGTCTGTTTTATTCTTCTTCCACATAACTATGTAGAAAGTATTATAATTAAGACATTTTAAATTTATTTCTAAAATTTTTCAAATAAGAAATGAGATGCAAATCATTCAAGTGAAGATTACTTTAAAATATGATTCACCTTTGCTATTTAATATACAGTAAACATATAAAGGATGTTTCATAATATGTGGGCCCTATTTTAGAGATCGATTTAGGACTTAAATAATGAAAACAGTTCATATAAACGTGTATCGGATTCTGAACAGTTAGGAACTATGGCTGTTTGAATATTCAACAAGTTAGTTAATGTAACACAACGCCGTACATTTCGGGCGCGTTAGAAAATAGTATTAATTAATGATTTTTAACAAAATAAGTCAACCCATCAACACGAAATTTGTTACAAAGATTCCTAAAATATTCTACGCAATCAATGAAATTTTGAAATGTGTCAGAGCTCCTGTTCCAAATTTATAGTAATATTTCTCTAGGTGGGGAACTGGGGAGGGAATGCTGTGAAATCGGAGTTGAACTTCATGAACCATCCCAGGGACTAATAGAATATTTATTGAAAATTTAGTAGAAATCCTTATTTTTCTTGTCGATTAATGCGAAAACACTTTCATTTATGCCGATTTTTGCCGGGGGGGGGGGACAGGAAACGAGAACTGCGACTATAATTCATCTTAAAAGCTTTCCAGAGACCAACGAAGTAATGTCTAAACAACGATAACAAGCTTCCATTACAAGTTAGGTAATGTACGCTGTGTTGTGTTACATTTCAGGTGCATTCTATTTTTTAATTAAAATTAATTGATTCTTTTTTCTGTAATTAACTGAAGTTAAAAGTAAATATAGCTATATTCTTAATTACGAAGATTACTTTGATTACCTAAGATTACTAAGATTAATTAGTTTATAGAACACTTAATAATACTCTATTTCGAGTACGTAAAACTATAGTTTTACCTACTCGAAACTTAGCCGTTTAGTTTAATTACAACGGTTGGTATATTTTATGCTTCTTCTCCAATATACTTTTAACTCTCTCTTTTCTCTATACATTTCACATATATCAGCTATAAGTGTAATACTATTATTATAAGATTATATTAAAGGATAAGATTAGTATAAGATAATATTATGAAGCAGTAACGAAAAAGATACATTGATATGCATGCAACCATTTACTCATAATTGTAATATAATTACAAGATAAAATTAAGTACAGGTAGGACCCGTTTTACGACATGGTTAGGTTCCAACAAAACAGGGTCGTAAAATGAAAAGTCGTAAAACAAGACCAAATTATAATGTAATTGAATGAGATAGGTTCCGAAATTCCCAAAATTTTTCCAAGTATGCACTAATATTTCTGTTCTTTATAAATAATTAAACATTTTAAACATCTAATGCACATGTTTTATTTATACTTATATATAAAATAATTAATAAAATAAAATTTTACTTTGGTCCTGTGGAGTCATCACTTGAGTACGTATTCCACTACCCGTTTCGTCCACATTAAAAACTAAATCAGGGTGGTAGTTGCCTTCGTCTATTATGCGTTTAAATTTGGAAAGATACTCTTCCACCACTGCAACGTCAGCACTAGCAGCTTCACCAGACACTTTCACATTGTGAATTTTACAACAGTTTTTAAATTGATGAAACCACCCTTTGCTAGCTGTAAATGTTTCAGTGCTACCAGACTCCTCACATATTTCGTCAAATAACGACTCTGCATTGTCGAGAATTACCACCTGTGTAACAGGAATGTTATTTTGGTTCATATCATCAACCCACAACACTAACAATTTCTCCATTTTTCCCATTGTCTCACTGCATGAATAACTTGTTCTGGAGGATGACACACTTGTTATCCCTGCGTGTGTGCGCTTTATTTTATCAACATTGTTCATAATCGTTGATACAGTATAATGCTAAACTCAACGCCTTACACACATCCGACCGATGCTCACCAGACTCCATGTGACGATCACATCCATTTTCTCCTTAATTGTTAGTGTTTTACACTCTTTTTGGGCCTCCCCGGCACAGAAACTGCCCAGAGCTCATGGTTACATAAAAATTATTATTAATGAGAAATAACACTGTGTGGCTACACAGTGTTATTTCTGCGTTAACAATTGAGGGAAAATTCACAATGAAACGAACATGGCACACTGAATGTAAACAAAGAACCCGGGGGCTCACATCTGGTGAGTATGGGCTTGGCACACTCAGGGTCCTGAGCTGGATGTCATCATTCTTCTCTTTCTTGGTGATTCCCTTCTACTTTTGACTCTCTCTTTCTCAGGGTAACTTGGGAATTTTTTTTTTCTGGTGCAGCATAAGCCTCAGGCTTCCTTGCACCATATAGCTATTAATAATAATAACTCTTGGCGTTGCTATAAAATGTCATTTAATCAATGAATTTTTTTTTCATATAGTTTGTATGGGAAAAAGAAATAATTGGCGGATTTCTATTTGTCCGATTTTAATGAAATTTAAGTGTCTCGACAAATCTTTCTATATGAATCAAATATAAAATTTCATGAAAATCCTTCCACTCGGATTCATTCCATTACATGCGGATGTACAGACGGACGGACGTGGGGAAGCCGCTAGGCGCCTATACGTTAACGTGCCTAAAAATGGCTGTGTAGTCATCATTGGAAAAAATAATAAAAACATTAAAAATATATATAAATAAAAATAACCAAACATGTACCTAGTATGAATAAACATTTTTCTAGGCATAAAATAAGCAGAGTTAAAATAAGTTACGAATAAGGTGCCTGCTTATTCGTAACTATTATTTTTATTATTTTTTAATATTGAAAACTCCATAGCTGTTTTTTAAAATTCAAAAAGCATAGCTCCGGACAGATGTTTATTGTAAACTTTTATCAATCCTGAAAGTACAACCCACATTAATTTACGAAACACCTTGTATAAATCTATGGAACATTTCAAATCTATAGCGGTAAGACTTACCCGTGAACTACCAGGATAGTTACCGTCCACAGTGTATATCCTGTAACTGGGATTTACTCCTTCGTAGCTCGTCACGCTTGGTCCGATGTAGGCAATACTTGTAGGTCGAGTGAGCGTGTCTGGGTCATAAAACACCTCAAATTCATCCATGTGACTGTGACCGAAAAACTGGGCCGTGATGGTCTGCTCGTATCTAGTTGATAGAACACGCTGTCTGTTAATTTTACCGTGGCACTTTGGTATCGTCTTAACATACTCATTCACATTTGAAGATGTTTGCACCTACTTTAAAAGAGCAAAGTAAATATGAGACTTTTAAACTTCAGTACATTTTGATAACTTCAGGTTCAGATCTGTTAGTTTAACTTCTGTTCCGGGAAAAATAATGGAATCACTGGTTAAAGAAGCATTGTAGAATCATCTAGACAAGTCTGCAGTAATAATTCAGGCACAGCACGGGTTTGTTAAGGGGAAGTATTGTCTGACAAATTTGATTGGATACTATGATGTGGTTACAAAGGAACTGGATGCAAAAAATAATTTTGAAATCATATACTTGGATTTCAGGAAAGCTTTTGACACACTGTTGCGCATAGAAGACTACTGTACAAATTGGAGCAGTATGGTATTAAGGGCAGGTTGCTACAATGGATAAAAGGGTGGTTGAGTGGGAGAAGAACAGAGTGGTAATCAATGGACGCTGCTCTTCGTGGACTAATGTTATTAGTGGATTCCCCCAGGGTTCGGTGTTGGGTCCACTGTTGTTTTGTATATTTATCAATGATATTGATGAAGGTATATCAGGCTTGATGTCGAAGTTTGCAGATGACACGAAGGTTGGCATTGTTGTTAATGACAGTAATGGCAGTGTGCTACTGCAACAGGATCTAGATAATTTGGGCAGATGGGCTAAGAAGTGGCAACTGAAGTTTAACCTTGACAAATGCAAAGTACTGCATATGGGTAGAAGTAACCCCAGAGTAACCTACCAACTGTGTTGCACTACACTCAGGTTAGTGGAGAATGAAAACGACCTGGGGTAATTGTGCAGTCAGATATGAAGTTTTCTCATCAGTGCATACAGGCAGCCCAAGCAGCTCATTGGGCCTTGTTATACAGGGACTTTGCCTGCGGGGATAAGGAGGTGATTATCCGCTTGTATAAGGCAATGATCAGACCACGCCTTGAGTACTGCATACAAGTCTGGAGGCCTCGCTTTAGGAACGATGTAGAACTGCTGGAACAAGTACAGAGAAGGGCAATGAGATTCGTGATGGGAACAAAGGGGTGGCTCTGACCAAGAAAGGCTTAAGTTCTGCAAACTGCAGCATCTGGAGATAAGGCAGCTGCGAGGTGATCTGATTGAAGTGTATAAGGCTGAAATCTGATTGAAGTGTATAATGGGTTGAGCACAGTGAATTCTGATGGGATTCTTCCGCTTGTTCAAATTGTGAACCTGAGGGGGCATAAATTCAAATTGAGGAGAGACAGTTGTAGAAAAGATGTGCAGAAATTTGCCTTTAACCAGCGGGTAATGGATTGCTGGAACAAACTTCCATCTATCGTTGTGGATGTTGATAGCTCAAATAAATTCAAAGAGGAACTGGACAAACTTTTAGAGGAAATGGATGTGTGAAATGGGTTTTTTTTTTTTTTTTGGCTGATGCTACATAAATTTGTTTTCTTGCATCATATGCCTCTACTATTACTACTACTACCTAAGTTCCTTCCTGTCAGATTCGCCGCAATTGATTTAGTGTAACAATGATTGCTTCACTGTCTCTGATTTAATTGAAATAATATTGGACCTTCAATGACCACGTTTTTGAACCTGTTTGCGTATGAAAGCTATCTACAGTTGGATTGTATCTATTCACCCTTCCCTCATCCTTCACACATGTGCATATGAGAAAAATAAAATTTTCTACAAGAAATAGAAACTAATTTTATTAATAAGCTGTGCCCTTCGTCCCAAGTGGAAAACTGACATGATTATGCAGCTCACCATAAAGGTTTATAGTAAATTCTTATACGATATGAACTCATATACTGCCTTATACACTGAATAACAATGAACATTTTTTAAATAGAAATATCGTAGACTTAGTGTATTTAAATCAAAGGACAGAAAGGAAAAACATTTGGAAAAAAGGAAAAAGGACAGAAAAAAAATTTGGGCATCCGAATATTCCGTCAGCCATTATATAAGTTAGTCGCAGTGGTGAATTACTTGTTCCTGTTCCTGTTCCTCTAGAAACCTAGTCATTAGAAGAGGAAAACAGTTCCCTGATGAGTGGAGAACGAGATTTATTAAAAAAACAAACTTTGTTTTATGTTATGATTATTATACAGTGTATGCACAACCGGAAAACATATATATGATAAGAACTGTGCTGTTTACGGCGTTCTCTAAGTACTGGTGCGATAAAAGGCTTTCCCAAGAACATTTTATATATTTTTACTGTCACGTGTTGATAGTACAATTATATAATATAATTGCACTATATGAGTTGACACTACTCCATTATATAATAATGGAGGTAGTCCCTGAAAGAGTTCCGTAACAAGTGGAGGAAGGAGATGTATAAAAAAAAACACTTCGGTTTTTGTTGTTATTATGCAGCGTATGCAAGACCAGCAAATGTGTAAACAATAAGAATTGTACCGTTTACGTAGTTCTGTAAGTATTGTTCCGAAGTAAGCCATTTTTAAGGTAAAAATAAAGTAGTGCGGACAGTACCTACATATATATGACATACCTGTAAACGATGCGGTAGTAATTTCGGCTCCAAACCTGCAGGCAGTCATTGTGACCTGGTGGAATATGTCCGATGATGTGTACCTAAACAACAACACTAGACTTCTAAGAATGGTGATTAGATCTAAGCTATTTATAACACAATATCCAATTATTATTTATTGACAATAATACAAGGTGTAATTTAATTTCATATTTATAATTTAAATCATATAAGGAAAAAATGACGGATATTGTGGTATTAAACCTAATGAGTTTGACTATACTCTATAAACAAAATACTTCGCTGTAGTGCGAAGTATAGTTTTCGTGGCACCGTACCAATGAGAAATGACGTCTGCTTTATAAATCAAGATTATGGTCCTTTTTTTGGTTTTTGCAGAAGCTTCAGTGACAAGATCTGCTTATCGTTACATACTTCAGCAGTTGATAGAGCCTCATCTTCTCAGTCTATCAGCAAAATGGGGGGCTCCATGTCTGAAGCTCTGAATTGATCATGATGGAAGCATGTTTCCACCAAAGCCGTACTAAGCTTCACACAGCCGCAGTGACAATTAATATCCTGATTGATCTGAAATGGAAAGTATTTCCTTACCTACCCGTCTATAGTAGAAATTTCTGATTGTCATTTGTTCAGATCATTAAAAGTATAGTTTGTAAAATGTTCTTGTTTCTCCAGGACAGAGGAGTTTACAATAAATTGTAAATACAATCCTTATCGTATTTAGTAGTCACGCGAGGTTGAACCATGGTCCATTCAAAGAGCGTGTCCCACTGCACTCTCGCTCCTGACCATTGGCAACGGTAAACAGTAAAAAATTTCAAAATGACTGAGATCTCATCGAAGTTGTGCATAGCTAATTCCGATAACAACAACCACAAAAATGTCTTGGAAAAATGCGTTCAGAAGTTAGAAAAAAGATGGCAGACGTGTTTAGACGAAGAGAGAGAGAGAGAGAGAGAGATTATCCCGAGAATAACAATGTTTGAATTATTTATAATACAAAAAATTTCATTCATATTTGAAGCACTTTGTACTTTTTTCCCTTAATTACCACTGCTTCTATAGATTATATTTTAATATTAAGCTTGCACAAGAAACGCATGCTAAATTTGTATTCATCTGTGTGTAATCAATCTCATAGCAGACCAAAGTCCTTTTTCTGCAGTTATTTTCCGCGTCGAAAGATATAAAAAGGAATTTAACATAATTAGACCTTATTATACACCTCTAGTTTTAATAATGAGGATTTTTTTTTTACTATTGAATCCTTTTGATTTTTGCACGGAAGGGCTACTAGGAAATTCTCTTTTCGCAGAGAACTCCTTCATAGCTATAAAGAAACCCAGTAATATACCGATATCAGTCAAGTATTCATGTGTACACATGTAATATGCATACGGTAATGAATATCAGCAAGCAATATCACTTTTAGAAATTGAATGCTATGTCCAATCATTATATCTTTAATTTGGCGCCAACTTAAATATCAGTCATATATCTTTAAATTGGAGTCATGATATTCTACCTCCAATTTAAAATTGGAAGTAGAATATCACGATGTGGAGCACAAACTCCCAAAATTTCAGAATGAAAAATGGAAAAATAAATATAATGTACTAGGAATATAATTCAGACGGATTAAACACAGGTTTTTGGGTAAAAACTTTAATATCAGAAACACAAGTTAAAATAAGTTAAAAATAAAGTAAATAAATCACCAAAAGCTTTCGGACTTAAGTTCGAAACTTTTAGTGATTTATTTACTTTATTTTTAACTTATTGTAACTTGCGTTTGTAACTTGTTTCTGATATTAAAGAGTTTTTACTCAAAAACCTGTGTTTTATCCATCTTCTCAGTAAAGCTGAATTATATTCCTATAATGAATCCTGAGAACAGAGGCCTCTTTCAATTTATAATGTACTAGATTATAGAAAGTTTTATCCCTAACTCTCTAATATTTTTCTAATTTAAAACAAGGTAATATCACTAATCATATGATACTATATTCTATCAAATATATCAAACTATCAAAAATATATAATTGAAAAAATATATAGTTTCAACTTACTTTGTCTCCTTCAAGCTCTGCTGCCTGCAGCTCTTGTACAAGCCATTCGAGCTCTTGGCCGGGATCAGTAGAATTTAGTAGCATCCACCTGAATGCAAATAATGTATTTTTTCATAATGCATTTGTTAACCTTAGCTATGACCTGAGTTCAGAAAAATAATAAGAAAAAATATGTATAATTTTTTATGTTATTAGTCAAATGCTTTTTTTTTTTTTTTTTCAACTCTCACTGTTGGCTACCTCGATATCAGTTGTAATGTAGTTGTTTACCGCATTTAAAATAGTACTGGGAGAGCGTTCTAGAATCTCGTGAAGGGACAGAATTTGTAGTTTCGCTAGCGCCAACTACTTATCCTTCCACTTTTTGGATTCTTTCAACCGTCTATAAATCTTGTGCATAAAATTCCACTTGTAAACACCTAGCATTCACTGTGACGAAGGGAAAACTGAACATACTTTTATGTGCAATAAAAATTATTTATTGTCCGCTGGCTGGAACTTTGTCAATCATATAATGAAATATAACGATATAAGACGTAATAAATTGTTTCTTTTCACAAGTGGCTGAATTATTCGGTCTTTGGCAAAGGCCATATGGCTTTTACTCCCTAAAATTCTTTTTTCTTTTTTTTTTTTTTTTTGTCCATCAAACCGACAGAAAATTGTACGCAATTACAGACGCTGTATAATAGCGCTCCATAGCCTTTAGTTGCTTTGGTGCCTAACACACATCTAATCACATAACGAAACTAGAGTAATACAAACATTTAATTAAACATTCGCTCAAATCCTATTTATTTACATAAAATACACCCGTGTATTAATTAACTTTTTATAGTTAGTCCACCCTTCTTTGCTGCATTAAACCTAACTTCCCTATTTTAGCTAATAGGTATAGACTTTTTATTCATGCACAGAAAGATTCAAGTATCTGTTTTAATTGGACGGATAATACATAAGATGGGAATAGTACAAATAATGGGAACAATACCTATAATTAGAGATTTGTTATTGTTAACAGGGCGTTCAGCTAGCTATACTTGTGCTTAGTAACATGTTTAACAAGCACTCCTTTTATGGATGATAATGCCAATCTTGCTCTGGGACGAGGAAAGCTATAGTGGAGAATCAAGCGGTTGAAGGTCATTCTTTAGCACGCTCTTCTCTCTCATTTCGTATACCTTTCGAAATGAGAGAGAAGTGGTACCAACTGCTTACATTGTAGTAGTGCGTTTCGTAGACCAACAGTCTGTTGATGAGTAGGGCTGGAATTGTAACGTAAATGCTTCGCGAAATACCTAGTGAATGACTTTAACTCGCCTATAAAAATTCTCTCTACTCTACCTGGGAAGCTCACAGGAAACACCGGTAGTTTTCTGCGTTCTACTTCGAGCAATACATAATAAGCAGCTTGAATCAGACAGTCAAACATATCCTACTCAATCTCGTGTTCTGAAGTGTGAACAGTCTACATCGTTAGAGATGACGGATTGTACTTAGCTAAGTTGACACACTAATATATGTTTATGCTAGCCACAGTTCATACCGTTCTCAGAGAATTAAAGGAGAACTGAAGGGTTAACGCAACATCCCTTCTACAGAGCTGGTTAAAGTATTATGATGACATTCACTGGGGCATTACCATGCAAGATTTTTTTTCTGTATTTTTTATTCTTTATGAATTTGAACAGATCCCTATTTTTTTTTTTTTTTCACTATTATTTTTAGGTCACCCGAATAATTAAATTCATCTGCCGTGCTGTGTGTTTTATGTCGGTTAATTGCGTGTGTTCCATGGTCGATTTGTCTGTTTTGCTGGACGAAAAACCCCAGTTTATGGGGGGAAACCTTGCTATCTACGCCTGAGACCGACTAATTCAGCCACGGAGCGAAAAGAGCCCATTACAGTTCCTCTCGTCATCGACGGTATTCGAACCCGGGCCTTTTCCACCCGGTGTGGGGAGGACGGTGACGATACCACTGTGCTACACGCGCAGACTAACAGATCCCTATTGATCGATTTCACAGTTGAGAGAAGCTGAGTGGGTATAAAATTCTATCAGAGAGGGCTATTATATTGAGCTTATCTCGGTCCAGGCTGATGGGAGGAGAGGTTCTCAGGAGCATTATTCCCAGAAATTTTGTCCAGACATGATACCTGTTGCCATTTTTACCGTGCATATATGGCTCCTTTCTTCAGCTAAGGACAGCAGCGTGAGAAGCTAGTGCAGTGGCGATTGTAGGTTGTACTGTTTTGGGGATGGTGGCGAAGTTTATCCAGTAGCGAAGGAGCCAGAAATCAGCAAAGTAAACTTTTTTGACATTAGCGAGAGTCGCAGAAGCCCAATTTTTTGAGACACAGAGCAGCGTTAGATAAACACAACAGTTAACGTACTCGTATTTTTGGTATGATTGCTTTTCCAGTTATGTGAAGTAACGGTTCTTTAGCTGACCAACGCATCTGGCATATGAGATTTCACTACCACCATGTGGTGGTGGTAGTTCAGGAAAAATACAATATATTCAGACTTATCCCAGATAATGCGATATCCAAAATGAATTTTAGGGTTTTAGGCGCATCAGCAACTTAGGCCACATTGCGCCGTTTTAAATGTCTGAAAATTGCGTGTATACTGTGGTCGATTTGCTATTTTTCTGGAGGTTCCCATGATTTTTCTCCCGGGAACCCGAGTTCCCGGGAGAAAAATCATGGGAACGCAGTGCTAGCACTGATGGACGTTGTTGTCCCATGGTGTTTCTCAAATAATTCTTAATTAATTTTAATTTCGAGAAAGAGGGTTCCACAGGTGGTACAATAACCGAAATTGTCAAAAATAATATCAACAAGGAGCACCCTTCCGAAAAACTAGCACTCATATCGTAGAATTTTACTATGACTAGTTCTGCAAATTCGCGAATAGTTTTAATTTTTTGCAATTTCAATTTTTAGTGACTTTACGCAAAGTAGTAATTGCATCGAAAATTATTCTGAAAAGTCACTTGAAAATTTCTTTTGCACATTCTCCGCGTTTTTTATAATGGAATTTTCATTCATTTGGATTAATTGAGTTGGAGTAAGAAATGTAAATAAGTCAGAAAATGTATTTAGTCCTTGAAACCTTTAGTGCATTTGGGTAGTCACTAAGTCAATTACACAATAAAAAATGTTAACTTTAAAGAGCAGTTCTGCATTTTCAAATCGGTAGTCCTCTGCCAGTTCATCCAAATGTTTCTTAACAAATTGCCTCCGTTCATTTGCAAATTGACAAGGTATACCCCATTTCTGTGCAATAGATGATGCTTCCTTGATGATCTTTTCAAATTCATTTCTTAATTTTTTTCATTTCATTATACGATGTTTCTATGCCCACTGCAGCTTGACCATATCCCATGTCCATCTTCAGCATGACTGGAGAATATTCAGAGTTGCAGCCCACCTTTATATTGTTATCCTAATCAGATTGACTTTACAACTCGACCTAAGAAACACGTAACACAGAACACCAAGAATTCAGTATAAATAAAGTAAGTGTTTTTAGACTTAGGAAGATCGCTCTTTTAAAAAGAAAGGATGAGAGCAAAAGTTGGAACTTTGTAGCACGAGTCTTCGGAATGAGAAACACAACTATAATTGGAGTAACTACAGAAAACCAACTTGTGCTAAGGAAAGGACAAATAATATAGGACATAAACCATAGAAATATTCAATTCAATAAAAATAATGAAATTGTTTCAAGTCAATCAAACAAAAATTGAAGTTAAATAAAAATAAATAAATACAATGAACGTCGTCACTCACTCTGAAGATATTTATTTTTATTAAAAATAAAGGCGGCACCCAGAACGTAAGTTCAAATCCGTCTAACAACTCTCAACTGAATACCTTGAAGAATGAAAAACACTTTGTAATCACTGAATTATGACTGCCTACTTAGTACCTTGTTGGACCATCGTTCATACGGATGACAGCCGATATTCGCCTAAGCATTGACTTCACTAGATGTCTGAAGACATCCGTAGAGTTCTGGAGCTATGCTGCCTGCAAGGCTTTCTACAGGTCGGAATAGATGACGGTTGCGTGCCCATACGCCACACTTCCCGTTCCAAAACATCCCACAAGTGTTCAATTGGATTGAGGTCAGGCGAATTTGGAGGACAATCAAAATGAGTGATATCTTCACTGTGTTCCTCGAATCGTTCGTGTACAGTGCGGGCCCGATGACCCGGCGCATTATCATCTTGGAAGATCCTGTTTCTGTCCGAGAAAAAATGCGACATGGCAGGGTGCATGGTCTCCTAAGAGCTGCCGGTAGATCTTACCAGTTATCGACTTATGCTGATAAAGTTCAAGACGGTTTACCTACAGATAGGATTGGCGGCCAAAACTTTACGAAAAATGATCCGCAACAGGTTCAGAAACCGTCTATAATTAGAAGCGGAACTAGATAGAATGTGGTGATATTGAGAGCTGCTGAAACTTCTGAATATCAAACTAGTCAAGATGTAAAGGACGTAGTGGCAAATACTTTAAAGAGTGATTTTAAAGAAGTGAAAATACGTAATATGAGGGTGATAAGGAACAAGGGTGTTTTGTTGGAGACCAATGATAAGAATGACATGCATAAAATAGCAGCTTCAGATACTTTTGCAACGTTGGGATTAAAATATGACAAACCAAAAATGAATAATCCTACAATTCTGGTGTATGACGTAGCAAAAGGATATGAGTAAAGAAAATATTATACAAGACATGTATTGTAAAAACTTACAGGATTTTGATTATTCGGAAGAGGAAGTGAAATAGGAAATAGTTTTTAGATTTAATACTGGTAATAAAAATAAAGCTACCAATTGTGTTATTGGACTTTCACCGAAAATGAGCCGACCGGGCTAGCCGGGTGGGTAAAGTGCCTGCCTGGCAACCCAAAGGTCGCGGGTTCGAATCCCGCCTCGGGCTTGGATCAAAGTACTGCAAAAACCTTGGGAGGTGCATTATGGCCATAGAAGCCAATGCGCCAACAACTACCCAAAAAAAAAAAAAAAAAAAACAAAAATGATTAGGTGTTTAGAATGCCGGAATAGAATTTATTTAGGATTTTCAGCATATAAATTCCGGCGTTTTACAATAGTTAATAAATGCTTTAAATGTCTTGGATATGGACATGCATCACAATTCCGCACACATAAAACTGTAACATGTGGCCACCGTGCGGAGGATGGCCACGTATATGCAGATTGTATTAATAAAGACAGTGATCCTAATTGTATTAACTGTAAGCGATGTAATAGAGATTACAATCATGCAGTACGAGATCAGAAATGCCCAGAGTATCTGAGAGCTGTGGAATTAGCAAAAGTAAGACTCATTGATGATGAGTAACACACCTGGCAACTTGGATATTACTAAGCCAATTTTGTGAGTAGTCGTCAAATAAAAGTTATGCAATTAAATGCTCAAAGATCACGTACAGTGGCCGATGAAGTACGAATAATTGTGGCTCACTATAGTTATGATATCGTCTGTCTACAAGAACTGTGGTTCAGGGAATTCGGTCTAAAGTAGCTGGATATCCAGAAATATCAAGAATTGTGCAACCCTCGGACTAGCAGCCAAAATCTGCTATTATAGTGTTTAATAATGATATCGATTTAACTGTTATACCAGGCTTATGTACTCAAAATGCAACATGTGTTTTAATAGCTGTAGAGTGTATATCTTTTTACATAATTTCATTGTATTGTTTTCCGACTCAGGATATTACTTGTTCTATTGATTATCTGGAAAGGGTATTACGGTATTTATGGTATTAAGCAATACAAACCTAATCTTCACTTTGGATTCTAATGCAAAATCTATTCTCTGGCTTAATAATCAGGGTGATGTTCGTGAAAGATTGTTAGAGAATTTGTAATTTCACATAACTTGACTGTACATGATCAACCAGGAAGACCTTGTGCTTTTTCTAATTTGAATGGGGAATTCAACTTTGATTTGACTGTCTCTTCTGTGGCGAATCCAGAGTAAAATTTTGGACTGGGATGTTAAGGACAATTACACTAATAGTGATCATCGTGCAATTCATTTCCTTGTTAATTTCTTATATAGAGAGAACCAATACAGATGTGTAGCGAACTTAAGAAGATTTCCATATAGAAAGATCGACTGGGATAGATTTAAAGAATCATTATGGCAGGACTATTTTACACGAGAGGTAACGGAATTTAATGTATTTAATGCTCAGGAAATTAGTATATACATTCATTAGAATTCAATTTTTCGCGCTATGGTATATGCAACCAGGAGGAAAAAGTTAAAAAGGAATATTGTTGTGCCATGGTGGTCAGCTGAATTGTCCAATCATAGGCGAGAAGTTTTTAGAGCCAGGAAAAATTACCAACGTAACAGAGGTGGGGAAGAGAGTGAAGTACAGCTATTGAAGGAAACATATAGAGTTAAAAGGAGACAATATTATAAATTGATTATGGATAGTAAATTAAAGGCTTAGAAAAATTTGGTGTCAACCACAGGTAACACAGACCCGTGGGGTCTTCTTTACAAAATCTGTAAAAATAAAATAATGGCAGGAGATATTTTTAATACAGTAATTAATGGAAATTATGAGACAATAAACTGGATCTCTACAGTGGAAGCTATAGTTGATAAGTTATTTCCTGAGGATGATCAAAGAAATTATAATATATTACAAGAAGAAGAAGAAGAAGAACTCTTTATTGCATACAAAACGCACATGCCGTACACAATACCCTTCACGGCTAAAAGCCAGGGGTTTACAGTAAAGGCTAATACAAGGTTACAAAGTCTAATATAAGGTTACAGAGGCTAATACAATATTACAGTAAAGGCTAATACACTGTGATAAACAAGGATGAGATAAGAGAAAAAAATAATATTACTAATTATACAAGTTGATATTCGACGAGAAAATGATGATTACAGCACTAACGAGCATACGGAGTTGTTTACTGCTGAAGAATTAAAAGTAGCTGTGTCTAAGTTGAATAGCAACAAGTGTCCCGGACAAGACTTGGTTGAAAATGTAGCTATAGTCAAGATGTATGATCTATTTCCAGTTGTTTTTCTAAACATGTATAACAAATGCTTTTGGAGAGTGTTTTGCCAGAAATATAGAAGTCTGCTTTGTTAAAGATATTAAGGAAGCCAGGAAAAGAGGTGACCGATCCCAGAGCATATAGACCTATATCCTTGCTGGAAAATTTGGGTAAACTGTATGAGCGACTATTGTTGATTCGAATACAACAGTTGGTGGATTGTCGCAATTTAGAAAAGACAAATCAGTATGGATTTCAAAAGGGGGCAAATCTACAGAGGATGCTGTAAATGATTTGATAGGATATTGTAACACATCAGTAGAGAAATATGTTATGGCAGTGTTTATCGATTTCGATGGCGCATTCGATTCTCTGTGGCGGGAAAGTGCATTCAAGCTTCCTAGGTGTCCTTAGGAAGCTTGTATTTATTTTAATTTTAATTATTTATTTGTTTTTATTATTTTATTTTATTATTTTTTTAATTTATTTTTATTTATTTATTTTTATTTTTTTTTTTTGCTTGTACCTAAGTACCGGATATTGCTGGCAACTGATGGGTTGCGGGATCCAGTGTTTGTTTGTTTGTTTTTTTTTTCTTAAGGTACCTAGGTACAAGACATCGGAATTTATGAGTTGTGGGTTTTTTTGTTTTTTTTTGCTGGTACCCAGGTGTCGGTGACCTGGGTACGGGATTGCTGGCATCCACCGGTACGGTACACACCCACTGGTGGATGCGGGATTTGGTGCGTTACAGCACCGACTACTGGTACAGGTCCGGCTCCACGTGCCGAGGTTGGGCACCAGGAATCAGCTATCCAGGTATTAGCTGCTCCCTGGTGGCAAAGTGGCCTGGCATAAACAACACATACAAATACACAATACCCGCGCTAATACATACACAAACACACACTAATATTATGCTAGCCCCGTTTACAGAGATTCTATATTCCATCACAAAGACATTAGGGGGAGATAGGCATACGCCTAGGAGCCACCATAGACAGGAAACACATACATACAAACAGATCTTACCAGGTTCTGCGCGGGTAGCACAGTGGTATCGTCACCGTCCTGCCCACACCGAGTGGAAACACCCCGGATTCGAATCCCGTCGATGACGCGAGGAACCTTAATGGGATTTTTTCGTTCCGTGGCTGAGTTAGTCGGTCTCAGGCGTAGATAACAAGGTTTTCCCCGCAGAAACTGGGGGATTTTCGTCCAGCAAAACAGACAAATCGACCAGAGAACACACGCGATTAACAGACATACGACACACAGCACGGCAAATGAATTTAATTATTCGGGTGGCCTAAAAATAATAATTTAGTTTTAGATCTTACCAGGTTGGGCACCAGGAACCCGCTATCCAGGTGCTAGCTGCTCCTTGATGGCAAAGTGACCTGACATAAATAACACATACACAAACACACACACACTAATACCATGTCAGGCCCGTTTACAAAGATTCTGTATTCCATCACAGAGACATTAGGTGGAGATAGTCATACGCCTAGGAGTCACCATAGACAGGAAACACATACAATACACATCTTACCAGAGTCGGCCCGGTAGCACAGTGGTATTGTCACCATTTTCCTTACACCGGGTGTTAAAGGCCCGGGTTCGAATCCCATCGATGACGCGAGGAACTTTTATGGGCTGTTTTCACTCCGTGGCTGAGTTAGTCGGTCTCAGGCATAGATAGCAAGGTTTTTCTCCCGAAAAAAAAAACTGAGAATTTTCGTTCAGCAAAGCAGGCAAATCGACCAGAGAACACGCAATTTACAGACACAATACACATGGGTAGTTGAAAGTAACTTTCCAGGTGACTCTAATATAATATAATAATTTAGTTTAGTTTAGTTTAGACTTTATCAATGAAACGTTGGTCCATACGCACCAGGGATACTAGTTCTTCCCAGAAAAACATACATCCATATAAGCATCCGCTTACCACTAAAGTCGCCTTGCATAATCCTTTACAGTTCTGTTGGAGGGAAGTGGTTTGACTCGTTCGACACAATTCTTTGTACACCTTAACCACAGCGGGCCCCTGAGCAACTGACAAGACATGCCTTTTCGATATGGAAGCACCCTACGCACGATCTCCCACAATCATACCCTTTCGAAACTCCGTGATATCTTTACTACGCCCTATACTTACTACTTTATTCCTTTGACTTGCACGACCACATGGCCCTGACTTCGAGTCCTGTCGATGACGTGAGGATTGCTTATGGATCTTTTTCACAACGTGGCTTAGTTATTCGGTCTCATGCGAGGGTAATATGGTTTTTACTCTCGAAAAGTTGAGTTTTTTTGTCTAGAAAACAGAAAATCGACCACAGAACGCACGCAGTTTACAGACAGGATATACGGAGCAATATGGTGTTAGTCGCTGATGCTCCTAAAACACTACTACTGCTACTACGACCAGATGCAAATTACCTCTGCTCTAGCACAGGAAACTGTTCAGCTTTTGATAATGTGAGCTATGTGGCATAGGTTTTTCACCATTACGGATCGTGTCATCATAATTCAGTGATTACTGAGTGTACTTGACTGTAAAAACAATATGGCAGTGAATACATTGTGGAAGGTTTTCGATAGTGAGAAGGAAAAGATGAGTTTTTTGAGCTCGCCCGATACTCGCTCTGGTGGCAACAATAACTACTTCTTATCTTACTTGCCCGAGAAAGCCGAGAATAATAGTTGGGTCTTGATTTCCATAGGTTTATTATTAGTATGATCTTGCTAAATATTTTGCTGTTTTGATTATTAAGCTTTTCGTATGATGACTTTGTTTTAATTTTGAAGAGGGACCTTCATTTCGATCAAATCTGAATTTATTATTTATTGTGCCTGTTCGATTCTAGCCCATTAGAGATAAATACAGTTTACGCCGTGTGTTGTCTTTCAGATATAATTTCTCATGTGCTAGGTTTACATAATTAATTTTATCTTTATATTACATGATGAACTAGAACACGAAACAATTGGATCTGCTTGTCGTCAACTATAAGCCATCGCGTAATAGTTGATGACAAACTAGTAGGCTTTTGTTTAAACATGTGCCTATTAGCTGGGAAAGCAAAAATAAGAGTAAGTGTATGTTATAGACCTAGTGACTCGAATGAGTACAACGAATAGTTGTACAGAGAAATAGAGTGGACTAGTAAATCAGAATGTCTTATAATGGGGATTTTAACTTCCCAGATATTGACTGGAATTTGTGGATTGGTCACTGACACACTAGCAAGACTTTTGTGGATTTATTGGATGATTGTTTTCTGCAGCAGCATGTTCGAGAGGCAACTAAGGAGGGTAATACTCTTGATTTGGTTATCAGCAGTGATTATTCGTGCATTAGGAATTTGCAGATAAAGGAACCATTAGGTGGCAGTGATCACAGTGTACTGATGTGGGATTTACTTAAAGATATAATTATCATCAGGGGCAGGGCCGGATTTCCCATTAGGCACCTTAGGCACAGTGCCTATGGCCTACGAAATTTTTAGGGCCTTAAAGGAAGGCAAAAATCAAACAAAACAAAAAAAATCTGCCCCAGGTCAAACAGGCTCCTGAGACTCAAGCTGTGCATCACTAATAGTATAGTTTTGTGAGATAGGAAAGAGATAGAAAGATTTTGCGAAATAGAAATTTTGAAATTTTGTGAAATAGAAAGGTTTTCTGAGATAGAAAGTTTTGTTTAACGATAGGAAAGGTTTATACAAAAGTTTATATAAAAAATAGATTAACTAATTTTTAGTTTAAAAGGTGCAATGTGCGTAAATGAGATTCAAAAACTCATTTTTTTCAATAATTGCAGTACAATTATTTCTCTCTTATTTTAGATAAAAATAACGTTCTTCATCCGCTGCTTTGTAAACGGTGGCGGTCCCAGGTGGGGGTTGAAGGGACTATCGCTTCTCCATGATTAAAATAATGTGGATTTTTTTTAGATGTCAGATGATGATTAAAACTTAATAATTCTCCGGAACACTGCCGTATTTCCCATTGCATCTCTCACAAAGTCTCTCCACTCTGTCTCAAAGACGTGCTATTTCTGCTGCATGCCTTTTCTATAGATACTTCCATGGGCACTGTTCTTCTGAATTGATCTCTCTCTCTCTCTCTCTCTCTCTCTCTCTCTCTCTCTCTCTCTCTCTCTCTCTCTCTCTCTCTCTCTCTCTCTCTCTCACCTGCAGTCTACCCACGGTGTTAAGTACTATAGATTCCAGCAGCTTTCATATTTGGGGTATTCATAAAAAAAATTACTGTTTCCATTAATGTTATGTCTGGTGTATTGTAAGTAGTAAGCAGTAATTTATAGCCTCACTTTATACTCAGTGTATAGTTCAGTGGGGGAGTACACATTAAGTAGAAGGGAGACAGCAGAAGTATACACCCTTTGGGAGCAATCTGTTTTTTGAGGTGTTAGTGTAATACTGTCGTAATTGTGGTTAAGTCCGACGAAACTTTGAGATCAATGCGCTTCTTAGCAAACTTGGTTTTATTATAGCTGATAAAAACTGAGGCTATTGCCTTGACTCTAATAATGTTGCAATTGCTTACTAATTACTAATTTTTATAAAAATTCTAACTACAACTCAAATGGACTTACCAATTTTGACTGTTACAGTAATTCATATTCAGGGATATCACACGTAATCCAGGATTTATCTTCACAGAATAATATACTCCTCTGCAAAAGAAAAAAAAAATTATTCCGTTTAAAATTCTCTCTCTCTCTCTCTCTCTCTCTCTATATATATATATATATATATATATATATAATATAATATAAAATGTGGATTAATTGGATTTTATCTTACCGTCTTAATGTTTTTCGTGCCTCTTCTGGCAGCCATTTTGCCCAAGCCTTGGTAACTTCTTTATGTAACCAGGATATAGAAAATTTCCCCTGTACTTCAGGTTGTGGAAAACTACAAAGAATGGCAGTTCGAATATTTCCACTATTATTTAACGATATGAAAAATTCACCATTATTTGCATTATGTTATAAAACTTTAATATTATCTTTGTAAAATTTTTAAAACTACGTTTTATTTATTTATTATTATTTTTTTTTTGTTCTACTTAACTAACGATATGGCCGAAAATCCTATAAAATTTCCTTGTTTATTATTTTATTATGTAGAATTATTTTATATTTTAAAATTTCAATAACTTTTGCCTTCAGAATAAATATTATTTTACGTTTAAAGTTTCTTTGCATTAAAACTTAATATTCTGCTTAAAAATGTATTGTCATATAGATTGTCTTCATACCATAACCTTAGTATTGAAATGTTGGTAGGTATGTAAATTCGTGTACTAGACACAGCTTTGTTACTAGTCATCAGTCATCAGTGTAGTCATTTTTATCATTTATCACTTTTTCAGAGGCATTTGGATTTTTCTCCCATCAGAGAGAGAGAGAGAGAGAGACTAGAAGCTTTTACACTGATGTGGTACTCAATGATGCCATGCCTGTAAACAAATAATGAAAGGCTTTAACATAGCTAAAGTAAACAGGATACCAGAAAGGACCCCCCCCCCCTGCCTCCCCGGAAAATGCCTACAATGGTGCTGCGAGAGAGAGAGAGAGAGAGAGAGAGAGAGAGCCTTGCTTGGTATAGAACAATCATGATTCTTGAAATAATCATGAGCGCAGGAGCTGGCACCCTTATTTTATCAAATGAGCTACTTTACAAAATACACAAGGTCTCGTAATCGAATTATCACATTTTTTACAAGTGATAATGCGATTACGATCTTAACGTTCTAATTTGTAAATATTTTCAGGAAAAAGCATCGTCACAAATGACACCCAAAGTGTGGACCAGCTGTAAAATGTGGGTCATCAGATATATACTGATGAGAAAATTAATATACCACAGCGATTTTTCTAATAGAATTGTTATTTATTCTTCAAAGGATTATGCAAATATTGCAGCAGAATCGTGCCAGCAAAACTTTATTCATATATCAATATAAGATTCTACTTCTCCTGATTCAGACGCACTTCCCATCTCTGTTTTTGAGGAATTTAGTCGTCTTATTGCTGTTATAACCATTTTTGGCGAACCATTGTCTTCACTGCGGTTATCGTCAGAGGTGTATTGCTAAAAAAAAAAAAAAAATAGTACCGGAATGCTCGTTCTCCAGAAAACCATATGATAACGCCACATCGACTGTACAGTAACTGAATCAGACTTAAACGTAAATATTTACGTTTATTTATGTTTAAATTTATGTTTAAATATAAACGTTACGCTCCTATGCTTTACCCTTGAAGATATAACAGTCATCATGTGTACATCTTACCGTTACTGTTTCCATAATTGTGGGTGTCGCTTTAAGTCAAAGAACTGTTGTGTCACTAGTACAGGATGCTTAGAAGGACACTGCCTGTTTTTAAAAAGATTCTGTCCGAATAATGTGGAAAGTAAAGATTTTATCAAGCACAGTAGCGCGTTTATATCAGCTGGGCCTCTAACGCGTTGTGGGATTTCGGAGTCCCCCCCCCCCCACTGCTACAAATTTTTTGTACTTGGATGTATATTTCAACTTTTTGGATGCATATGTCAACTTTTTTTTTTGGTACCAAAATATTGGAAACCCTTAGGCGTGCACCTATGTATAATCGCACCTTTGATCAAGTTGTTTATCGGACAGTTTCATATAATTTACATAAACATATTCAAATCTCAACATAAGCACCAAACTTTTGATGACCTTCCTCAATTTAATCGATAAATTTTCCGATAAATAAACATAAAAGAAAGTCCTCAGAAACTGTCAGTCACTTTCCTGATAATTTCATTTCACCCACAGTTCTTGGCTTTCTCCGGTAAACATCTTCAGCCTATCCCCCAAAAGAAAAAAATACTTCAGGATCAGATCACAGTTCCTTGCAGGACACTATTGCCCACGTCTGCCCCCCCACTCTCTCTTTCTGTGTTTGGGAAATTAATTTCAAGCCCCATATTGTAAAGCGCTGTTCAGCATAAAGATCATTTCCTGCGCATTTGGGTAACGTGTGAATTCCGAAAAAAAAATAAAAGTTTGAATAATATTGAGGTATTTTTCCAAATTCATTGTATCTTGTAAAATATATCGGCCAAAAATTCTGTCATATGTCATCCCAACCCACGCTGCTATTTCGGGGGAGGACTTTGGCTGTTCTCAACTGTTTCATCCGGATCGTGCGGTTCCCAATAATGGCTGTTGTATCTCTGTAATGAAGACTAAAAAATTAGGCTATCTGATTTCAAATAATGTTCCTGCCAATCCTGTCATTCAAAGAAAATTTCCGTAATTGGGATAAAGTTCCCCGTCCTCTGAAATCTTGTTTGGATGGCTGGTAGTAGTAGTAGTAGTAGTAGTGGCATGTGATGCAAGAAAGCAAATGTATGAGCTTATGCAGCATCAGCCAAAAAAAAAAAAAAAAAATCACACCATTCCCTCCAAATGCCTGTCCAGTTCCTCCTTAAATTTATTCAAGCTATCAACTTCCACAACGACAGATGGAAGTTTGTTCCAGCAATTAACCACCCGCTGGCTAAAGGCAAATTTCCGCACATCTATTCTACATCTGTCTTTTCTTAATTTGAATTTATGCCCCCTTAGGTTCGTAATCTGAACAAGTGGAAAGATCCCATCAGAATTCAGCGTGCTCAATCCATTCAAGGCCTTATATACCTCAATCAGATCACCGCACAGGTGCCTAGTCTCCAGCCACTGCAATTTGCAGAACTTAAGCCTCTCTTGGTAAGAGGATCCCTTCATTCCCCTCACCAATCTTGTTGCCCTTCTCTGTACCCCGCTCAAGTAAATCTACATCCTTCCTAAAATGAGGTCTCCAGACCTGTATACTCAAGGCGTGGCCTGACCATTGCCTTATACAGGGGATAATCACCTCCTTTTCCCTGCTAGCAAAATTCCTATATATCATTGACAAAACCCCATGACTTGCCCTGGCAGCCTGTCTGCATTGCTCAGAGAACTTCATATCTGACTGCACAATTACTCCCAGGTCTTTTTCATTTTCTACCACCTTAAGTGTAGTACCACACAGTTGGTACGTTTCTCTGGGGTTATTTCTACCCATATGCAGTACTTTGCATCTGTCAAGGTTAAACTTCAGTTGCCACTTCTTAGCCCATTTGCCTAAATTATCTAGATCCTGTTGCAGTAGCAGACTGCCATTACTGTCATTAACAACCCTGCCAACCTTTGTATCATCTGCAAACTTCGACATTAAGCCTGATATACCTTCATCAATATCATTGATAAATATACAAAACAACAGTGGACCTAACACCGAACCCTGTGGGACTCCACTAATAACATTAGTCCAAGAAGAGCAGCACCCATTGATTACCACCCTCTGTCTTCTCGCACTTAACCATCCTTTTATCCATTGTAGCAACTTACCCTTAATACCATTCTGCTCCAATTTGTACAATAGTCTTCCATGCGCAACACTGTCAAAAGCTTTCCTGAAATCCAAATATATGATATCAAAATTGTTTTTTGCATCCAGTTCCTTTGTAACCACATCATAATATCCTATCAAATTTGTCAGACAAGACTTTCCCTTAACAAACCCATGCTGTGTCTGAATTATTGCTGCAGTCTTGTCTAGATGATCCTGCAATGCATCTTTAACCAGCGACTCCATTATTTTACCCGGAACAGAAGTTAAACTAACTGGTCTGTAATTACTCGTATCACCCTTCGATCCACCTTTGTGAATTGGGGATACATTTGTACATCTCCACTCCGTGGGAACCTCCCCTGAGTTCAAGGATGCTCTCATAATTATGGCTAAGGGTTTGCTTAGTTGCCTTGCCGCCTCCTTTAATATAACTGGATAGATCCCATCCACCCCAGGTGCTTTTCTTACGTTTAACTTCAACAATTTCTCTTCCACTTTGCTCTCAGTTATTACAAGATCATTAAGCACACACCCTGCTACAATTTGATAACCTTCTGCCATTTTCAAACCTTAATAATTCCTCACGTGTGAATGTAGATGCAAAATACTCATTCAGTTTGTTTGCTATCTGAGCAGGATCATCAACAGTCGAACCATCGATGTCAAGTGGACCAATCAGATTCATCCCCTTCCTTTTAGAGTTTATATAAGTAAAGAAATCCTTGCTGTTTTTCTTAGCATCTTTTGCCAAGGATTTCTCGTAATCTGCCTTCGCCTGCCTAACCTCCTTTGTGACCTGATTACAGATTAACTTATATCTGCCATAGGCTTCTGAGTCGCTTGATAATTTATATGCATCCCATGCATTTTTCTTCTCTGTTACGAGTCTCATTAGTTCATTTGACAACCATTTAGGCCTAAACCTTGAACAATATTTCTTAATAGGTACGAAACTTTTAGTAGCTTCCACGATTAATTCCTTGAATGCTTCCCACTTAGAATTTACTGTTGGTAACATCGTCAGTTGATCCCACTGTACAAAATTTAAAAACTGTCGGAGACCACTGTACTCACCTTTACGGAAGCAAAAACCCTTTCCTTTACCCCTGATGGTAATTAAATCTTTAAGTAAATCCCACGTCAGTACACTGTGATCACTGCCACCTAGTGGTTCTTTTATCTGCAAATTCCTAATACATGAATGATCACTGCTGATAACCAGATCATGAGTATTACTTTCTCTGGTTGCCTCTCGAACATGCTGCTGCAGAAAACAATCATCCAATAAATCCACAAAAGTCTGACTAGTGTGTGAGTGCCCAACCCCCAAGTTCCAGTCAATATCTGGGAAGTTAAAATCCACCATTATAAGACATTCCGATTTACTAGCCCACTCTATTTCTCTGTACAACTGTTCATTGTACTCATTCGAGTCATTAGGCCTATAACACACTCCTACTCTAATTTTTGCTTTCGCAGTGCTTATGTCACACCAAACTGACTCAACAGTGCACTGTTCATCTATATCAACTGGATGCACTTCTTTTGATTTTATATTTTTCTTTATTAACAGCATAACACCTCCTCCCTTCCTATCCTGTCTATCCTTTCTGTACACATTGTACTCCCCACATTCCAGTTCGGCATTCCTTATATCTGGGTGACACCACGTCTCTGATATCCCAACAATATCCGCCTGGTGAACTAGCAAGCTCTTTAAGGTGGTTAAGTTTGGATCGTTTGTAGTTTGAAAAAGCATATTCAGTATCATAAAACACTGCGCATAACTTGTCTCATTACTCTGCACATGCTCTACTATAGCACCAACGGTACGAAGTATGGCATCCCAATTTGCATTCTGATATTTGCAAGAATACTAGTTATCTGCATTCGGATGGCGACAAAAAAACGAAAATTCGATGAGTTTTTTTTTTATCATATGGTTTTACGTGTATTGCAAAAGATAGTTTGTAAATTCCTCAGTGCGTTGTGTGCCTGAAAACGCAGAGCCATGCGACATTCCCGACTGGAATGACATTTGAATCAAAGCCACCCAAACTAGCTAAAAAACCGGCGGAGTTGTTTTTTTTTTTTTTTTCTTCTGCAAATCCAGACTCTTTGCAGCACAAGAGATTGGACTACTGGAACATACTTTCAGGAATCCGTAAGGCTGTGAAAGCTTATAAAATTAGTTTTTTCTAATCGCAAAGCGAAAGAAAACATCATACCATTAGAGAAACCCAAACTAGCTAAAAAACCAAAACCGGCGGAGTTGTTTTTTTTTTTTTTCTTCTGCAAATCCAGACTCTTTGCAGCACAAGAGATTGGACTACTGGAACATACTTTCAGGAATCCGTAAGGCTGTGAAAGCTTATGAAATTAGTTTTTTCTAATCGCAAAGCGAAAGAAAACATCATACCATTAGAGAAAGTTTTGTAAAGCTTTTCATTCCGACTACTGTACTGCCAATATTTTAATTTGAGTGCAAATTGATAAAAAATTGCAGAATATTTCCCTGTCCGATTCTACAGTGATGCGCCGAATTTATTTTATTTTTTTTTATGTAAACCCCAAACACGAGAGGTGTTAGAACCTATAGTACTTAGTACCGTGCTTGGGTAAGATTGAGAAGACGAAAGAAGATATTTGTTGACATTGGACTTGAACTTCTGTAGACTGTAATTTTCAGGAAATACGTATGAAGGAAGGTTGTTCCAGAAAACGGCAGTTGAATGAATAAACGAGGAAGATGAAAAGTTGGTTCTGTGAGTTTGAAGTTGGACAGTAAATGGATGTTGGCTGGTGGCGGCACGTGTTCGGACTGTTTTGAAAGAGAGAGCAGGAATTATAGAAGTTAATTCAGAAGAACAGTGCCCATGGAAGTATCTGTAGAAGAGGCATGCAGCAGAAACAGTACGTCTATGAGACAGCGAGTTCTTGATTCCATTCAGCTTGATTCTGAATGGAATCAAGAAGCCTGAGAGAGGTTTTGGGAGCATCACCCCAGATGTGGGAACAATATTCCATGGCAGGGCGGATTTGCGATTTATACAGAGTGAGCAGCTGTTTGGAATGGCGCACTATGGCCATAGTTGCCGATACGCCCAATAAATCCCGAAACAAAGAAACAAACAAACAAACAGCTGTTTGGAAGAAAAGTAACGCCGAGAGCGAAAGAGAAAACCAAGTTTTTTAGATGCAGAAGAAGCAATTATCTGAGCAATTATGAATTATCTGAGGATATCAAACTTCAAATTCTGCAAAAGATGAAAGCATCGCCCTTTCTTGGTTATTAGTTGCAATGAATCTGTCGATGTAGGAAGTTGTGTACAGCTATTGTTCATGCTCGATATTTAACTCACAAGATTGTGGAAGAAGAAATGTAGAAATGTTGTTTTCTCGCTCCTTGGAAACGTCTAATAAGGCTAGTGATAGCTTTGAAGCTATTTCAAAATTCTTCAAAATGAATAACTTGAATTGGGAGAAATTGATTGGAGTGATTCTGCACTAGCAATGCTAGGCTCATGATCGGGAATTTTGGCAAAAATTGAAGAAAAAACTCATCTGTTTTCGATATGCACTGCATCACTATCAAGCTTTGGCTTCTAAAACTGTGTCCACCGATATGCTGGAAGATCTCACCCCCTGCATCAGGGTTGTGAATTATGTGCAAAAAAAGTGCATTAAACTCAAGATTATTTTCTTTGCTTTGTGAAGATTTGAATGCCGATCATAAAGCTCTTCTGTTCTATACTGAGGTTCGTCGGTTTTTGAAGGGAATATGCTTGGTTGGATTTATGAGCTGAATGAAATAATCACCTTATTTTTGAAATATCAAGGCAAAGACCAACACTGATTCAAACCTTCAAAAATGAAAGCTTTCAGCTGAACTTGGCATATTTGGCAGATGTATTTGAAGCTTTGAGCACGTTAAATCTGAAACTGAAAGGGGTAAATACCACCATCATGGCTCATATTGATGTATTACAGGCATTTATAGCCAAAATTGAAATTTGGATTCAGTGTTTTGGTGCTAAAAATGTCGCTTCGTTTTCTCGACTTGATGAAATTCCCAAAGACAAGGTTCTGAAAATGACTTCCAAGAAAAATAAAATCCCCCTTAGTTTGCCTTCAGAATGAATTCAGCCGATATTTTTCTGATGTCGTGACTGAAAATTCAATTTGGAAACTTGGGACGAATCCTTTCTCACTGTTGTTCAATCTTTGCCAGAAGATATCCAGGAGAAGGTTTTGGAACTCAAATTTAATTCAGTTGCCAAAGATAACTTCGAAAAAAAAAGCGTTAGAGAATTTTTGGATAAAATATCTCCCTATTTACCGCCCCTCTTCCTTTCAAAAAAATAATAATAATAAGCAGGACAGGCTTTGCGTGTCCTTATTAGGCTATAAAAACAAAACAGCACAAAAGACAATATTAAAAGTGACCTACATTGTGCTTTATCTTCTGAAGTACCCAGATAGAAAAGCTTATGGAGAACAAGCAAGCCAAACTCTCACATTAATAACAATATTTTTGTTTGGAAATATTTAAATATGGTTTTTTTACAAACAAGTTTTTTTTTTACAAAACATTTTTTAATAATTGTTTTGATTAATAAATTATCACATTTTAAATAATATTTGGGGGAGTAAAATTTTTATGTTAGTTTAAAGGGGTATGAATTCAAAAAGGTTGAGAAACACTGCTCTAAGGGATTTTTTTTGGACTTTGTAAAAGAGCACGGAAATCCATCGTGTACCACCTTAAAGTTCTCCTCCGCCATATTTGATGGTATCAGAAATTTTTTGGTTGGACAATGTAATGTGTATATGCAGGATGTTTAAAAATTGCAAGGAACAAAAATTATAGGAACAAATGCCGTAGTGCATTTGTTCCTATAATTTTTGCTATTTATACTATAGCAAAAATTAAGAAAAAAGTTCCTCTAATTAGAAGCAACAGTTTAGAAATAGTTAGCGACTTTCCAATCCCTCCTATTTCGTAACATCAACAAATATGACACAATACTCAACACCTTAATTATACACCTGGATTACGGTAGGTCATGAAGAGGGCGTTACTGAACAAGTTGAAAATTTAAAAAAAAAACGGTTGACATGTTTAATTTTTATCTATTTATTTTTATTTTTGATCACGTTTGCATAATTTTCTAAATAATTAATTTCGGCTACTTAATATCAAAAGGCCGTATAAATTACAATAAATAGTTAAATAATTTTACCTGTTTATAGGAGAACTTTCGTGATTACCCAAGGAAGGTAATATTGGTACTCCTTTCAGGTATTTGGTCATTAATTTGGAAACTGTGTGCAGTAGATATACTTGTTCTGATCTTGTAGAGTTCCACACATCGTGTGGAGGAATATCTCCTGTCCAAATGACGTAATCTATCTGCAAAACATCCAAAGTACACTTGATAAATCATTGGTATCAAGATATTGGTTAAATAAATAAATTTAACATGTTTAATAAATAAAATTAATAAATTTAAAATGATATTTAATTTCTACACCGCTGTCTTTTTTTGTGGAATTGTTGTTTCAGTAGACATATCTTTATTAAACCTTATCAAGCTTTTACTTTAAATTTTTACATGCATTTAAATGTTCGTAAGTTAATGTTATCCTGTTTATCTTATTTTTAAATAATAAAATATATAGTAGACCATAGACTTTTCGAACAAACGAACTCTTCTACGTCAAATGACAATACAATTATACTGCATTGTCATTTGATGTCATTGTCAAATATTATTTAGTTATAATTAGATGATATTTTATATAAAAATATCGATTATATATGATAAATATTTTATATCAAAACTCAAATTTGGAACCCGGTGATCTGAAATTTCAGATAAAGAATCCAAATATTCTTACTTGTACAAAGTCTTTGCATAGTATTAAACCTGTCGTTTTAATTCTGTGCTGATGAAGTTAGTGTACTTACTTTATGATTGCGACTGATATGTTTCAACATGTGTTCTAGAGTACGAAGTGGTGTGTCACAATTTCTGTAATCTCCCCATCTCCCAGCAGCTTGGGCAGATGTTGGCGCCATTCCATCAGCTATTCTACAACAGAGTAGCTCCTTGCAATCAGCATTGGATCCTTCCATGTAATAAGGATCGAGGTGGGTGTCAGAAAGTTGCAAAACTCGAGACACAGGGGTTCCAGTCTGAAAAAGATAAAAGCTCATTCAAGCTATCAATAACTCACAAGTGTTAACTAATGATGGCATTAAGGCATACTAAGCAAAACAAATTACAATAATATTCCTTACATAAATGAGAAGCTGCAAAAATTCCTTAGTTGAATTTTTAAAAGTTTTCAGCAATTTTCTGATGTTTTATAATACAGGGAAATCAAAAAGAATGACACACTTTCATATGTTTATTGTGAAGTACCCAGTGAGCTTATAATCATATAATATGCACCAATCGTTAAAAAAAACCTCTAAAAGTTTGATTCAAATTGACGCGGGAAAGTTTTTTCGCTCTTTTTTCGCCACGGATGACACTGTTACGAAAATGACGATTCCACAACAAAAGGCGTTCTGCGTCTTTTGCGAGGATAAACTGTATGCAGTGTTGAATCCAGAGCGTTTGCACCGGGAATGGAGAATGCAACCTTCGGGGGTACATGCACCGGGGGGGGGGGGAGAATGTAAACTCGGGCTACTTAATATCAAACATGTAGTACATGTAGTATATTTTTTATTATTATTTAATATTTGCAACATATGTATATGTTACAAACAAATCTGTATACAGGCAGTTCTCGCTTTACGAGTTCCCGGGTTTACGAGTTTTTTCCCAAGTATCAAGTATCAACAAAATCGAAAATATCAACATTAATTGCAAAAAATGAAGGTCAAACATTCATAAATACCGCATTCCAAACCACGTGCGTAGCTGTACAATGCAGTGTACCCCACTTTACGATATCAATCAGTTCCAGAGACGTATCGTTAAAATATCGTAATGTGAACCCAATAACACATTGTTTTTTGGTAATTCGTTTCAAGATCTCGGAAGTTGAAATTTTCGCTGTATAAATTTATCTGTCTTAAATGTCATTTTTAAGGTCATGAGCGTGACCTTAAGGCAGTATAAAAGGTCGTGAGCGTGGTTTGTAAATTGTATTAGTTACCAATTCAAATCATTAAAATGCACTACAGTTTCATCGTTATCATATGTTCCGTTATAAGAATCAATTTTGAATGGCTTTGTGATATTTTTCTAAAGCACATTTCTGGAGGTCACGACCATAAAACAATAAAAACAATTTGCACTTTCCAGTTTATTTGGCTTTTCTGTTACTCCAAGTAATTATAAACGGGTAGTAAACTCGATTTTCTTGCATTTGCGAAAAAATACCGATAGCTGGAATTGTGTGGTTTTTTACGTTATTATGGTGAAATGTGTTTCCCCTTTACCGAAATCTTCAATCTTATAAAAACATAAATAAATTTTTAGAATCTTCTCTTCATTCCTTTTTTTTAAGCTTCGTAAACTTGTTACTCCACGCGAATCGTGTTAGTTGCAATTTGTGTGTGCCGTAAAAAAATGCTTATGCATGCTATTGAAATTTATAAAGAAAAGAGAAGATTATCTTGAAAACAAACGCCTCTTGAAACATTTCTGAAGAAGACGACTCCTTGTGCAACAAACCAACGAGTGCCGAGCCAATAATGAGCGATCAGTGAGTGTGCATTTAGTCGATGATGAAGAATAAACATTCTTTTAACATTTGTAAGTCGTAAATAATTTCTCTATTATTATAATTTGCTTGATTTTACAGGCTACGTTTTCATTTCTTTCGATAAATCAATCAATGTTTAAACAAACTAATGAGCTAACTAATTTCATTGTTGAGAACGTAGCCCCTATTTTTAACCTTATGTCTATAGGGAAATAAATTCCCGCTTTACGAGTTTTCGCTTTACAAGCGCGCGCTAGGAACGAATTAACTCGTGAAGTCGAGAACTACCTGTATTTATATTTATGCGTAAATATAAATATACAGATTATGCATATTTATGAATGTTATAATAAGAGAATATGAGAAAACAAAATAGGAAAAAAAGGAAATATTTATTTTTTAACATCTAAATGCTAATAGTCAGTTCACAAAAACCACATCACTGACAATAATCACTATTTAATATGAAAATCACGATTAAGATTTGAAGAAAAAATATATATATATACAGATTATAATCAAACATGTAAGTACTGTATTGTAATAATCTTATCCTTCTTTGCTTTTTTATTTGCAAGTGTATCAATCACTTCATTTATTAATTTTTCCGGTAACTCATTTTGGGCCCTCTAAGCTTATCTTCATGCAATCTTTCAATATTACAGATGCATATTTAATAAAAAGGATATAAAATGTATTGTTTATGGGCTGCGACCAAACCGTTTTGTTTGCGGTATACAAAGGTAGAATTGGCCACAAGTAGACCCTTCATGTGAAAAAAACAAATAAAGGTAATGTGAAAACCATAAAGCAAAAATGCTGATGATGAATTTGTGGATGCAGTAGACTCCCCTGATCACTATAATTACAATAGTATCTGTCAGGAACCAATTCAGGCGAATTGGTTCCTGACATTTGCAGCCTGCGACCTTGTTTGCGATATACAAACAAAGAATTAGTCGCAAGTAGACCGTTTGTGTGAAACACTATGAAGGAATGATTCGTGTGAAAATAAAGGTAACCTGAAAGTCATAAAACGAAAATGCGGACTTGAAATACACGGTAGCGGTTTTTAGTTACAATTTGTGCAGCCAGAAATATTTAATTATTTTAAATTAATTATTTTGAATTTTAGTGATTTATTTTCGCCGTGTACTACCTAACAAGTACCACATTAGTTGATGTGATTTTTCGTGTTGTGTTTTATTTGACATAAATTTATTGAATTCGTGTTTTTTTAAATTAAAAATTACTATTTTTTCACCAGGGGAGAATTTTATTCCACCGGGAGTGAAACTCCCCCCTGATCCTCCCTCCCCCCCATGGATTCAATACTGACTGTATGACAGTGGTTCAACGGACGTTCCGTACTTGTTTCGGAACTGATCCGTCAACTAGAGCGACATTCACTGTTGATATAAGCAGTTTGAAGAAAACGGTTGTATCTGCAAATGGAAAAGCATTAGTTGTTCTGGTGTATAGAAGAGAATGTGGACCAAATTCGACAAGCCTTCCAACGAAGTTCATGGAAATCGACGTACTAAAGCAGTAGCGAATTACAGTTGCCCCAGACATGTTCTCCCAATCGATTATCCGTGAAAGATTACATGTTGCAGTTGATACAATCCCTAAAATTCAAAGTTAAATGATACGATTCCTCCGTACAGATTAATGATATAAACTTTATAATGATATAAACTTTGCATTGTTTAATAACACTTTATAGTACAGATCCTACGTAACAGTAATTAATTATTTATTAACTAATTCTTTAAATATGTACAAATCAAAGCGTATAACTTCATTGTTTCAGAATTGTATCATGGCGAAGGTTTCTTCAAAAACAATCTTTCTGTAACTTCCATCTTCGAAAATTCTCTGAAGATCAATGTCCATGTCGTTGACAAATGTGGGTGTGTTACCCAAACAGCCCAGCTGATCAAGGGAGTGACGTATCCGCCCTCTCTGTTGGTCTATAATTCTTCTGTTAGTCTTAGGTTTCTTGATTTTTACAATATTTTACACTTTGATAAATGCTCCCCATAATCGATGGTCTAATAATGCATCTTGCTATAATAATTTCTAGTGGCGTATATCCGCTAGGTCTGAAATGTGCGATTCCTATCACCGTTCGTGAAAGAGTCAATGTTTTAATCCACAACTACTGCTTAATAACTGTCCTTAATACTATTTCATAATTGTTCAATACCCTGGTGTTTAAAAAATTAATTAATTCCTTTTAATTATTTGTTAATTAATTAAAAAATTAATTCCTTTACTTTTCCCTCTCAGTTGTATGGCTTCCACCTAGCCTCCCCCATCACAGGTCGGTTTCAAACTGCAAGGCTGGATGAATAGCAGACCCCATCGATTTGGTCTTGAATATAGGCTGCTGTTTAAATTTTAGTGCAGAACTCTTGTCTTATTTTGATTTGGATTCATGATTACGTAATACATCTTATCAAGGTGGGATTACCACACGGCTCTTCGTTGACCCATTATTATTTGCAGTTTATAATTACGTTAATGGCCATTCTTTTATCATTCGCTAATAGCCAAGCTAAATTACTGTCTTATGTTGATAGTTGCGACATTTTTTTTTCAGATATGAATTCGAAAAGACAAGCTTTAAACTTTATGAACTTTTAGAGCTAACCTCAAAATGAATATAGCTAAAAGTTATATATTTACTTTCCCAGTCTCAATAAAAAAATTTGGGCATTTACTCATCAGATCGCGAATACAAAATAGAAAGGACTTTATCCACAGAGTTATGGGAATTATATTCTCTTTAAATGCTATCTTTACCGTACATATTCGACAGATAACTGAACATGTGCAGCATGTCCTGGGACTTGTAAAAATATACAATAAGCTTCTAAAATGCAAGTATATCTAAAACCTTTTTATGCTACCTGCCTTCGTTTTGTCAATATTAGAGCTCTACAGGAAGGAAATTTATATTCGGTAATTTTCAAAAACAAATTAATATAAAAGCAATATGAAAAATAGAAAAAAAATTAGTGTTCCATAAAAGATTTATATCAATTATTTAAAACTATACAACCTTCGTATGTTATGGTTAGTTAATCATCGGCTTTTCATCGGACGGAGATACTCTTACAAAATTTTGCACGGCGCTTAGGATGTTAGTTGTTGATGGCTGACGTTTAATCCTCCCTGCACTTTTGGTTTTGAAAATTTAATCTATTTTTAAGCTTAGGTATGGAAAAATAAATCGGTCAACTACTGACTGCCGAGCACTCATTATGAAGAGCCGTGGTCACGAATGGTCGTTAGTGTAGTATCTCAAATAGAGAGCTTTATGATAACTGAAAAAAGTTTATTATACCCAAACTTGGCCTAAAACTGAGGAACTAACCAAAACGTTGTCTATTTGAGTCTTTCCAGTTGTTGTGAATGACAAGGGTGGGAGAAGCGACTCCGACTTCTTCCTGGAGAAGTTATTAAAGTCTGGGGGGGGGGAACGACTGGCCGGTGAGGGCCGTGCAAGACTCCGCGCAGGCGCCTCCCCACCACCGCCGCCTCAACACTCGCTCTCTGAGTACCTCCTTGCAGAGACAACCCCAGCTTTGAAAATTGTTAAAAAATACTTCTCGTCGCAAAATTTATGAATGACCTTTATAGAATTAACTAAGTATTTAGCAACCTTTTTTTCACCAAAAGGAGAGTTAGTACAAAGAAGCGCACTATCGAAGTGCAATAAAAAATTGTTTTTTTTTTAATTTTAAGATAAAAAGTAAATGATGGATTTCATTCGGAATATTTTTCCTTGATAAGCATCGAATAACGTATAGCTAATGTGATTTTTAAATTTTTAGCTCCATTAGCGATGGAAATAGAGGGGAGGACACGAAAATTACTCACATTTTCCTGTCTGGCACCGCCAATTTTAATTTTAAAAATATTTTAAAATTATATTTTAAACCTACTCGTTCAGCTCTATCCAACGGCATATAATAAGCTATAGGTTGTCGACAACTTTTCCCCCCACATTTTACCCCTTCCCCATTTCTCAGACAAATTTTTGTCAACAACGATCAATATGGCTTTATGTTGGCCCACATGATGTACAAACCCATGCAAAATTTCAAGTGAATAGGTTGAATGATTCCAGAGATACAATTCTGTGACAGACGGACGGACAGACAGACAACCGAGTGACATTATAAGGGTCCTTTCCTTAGGCTGCGTACCATAAAAGAGAGTTTTTTTTTTTTTTTGTCCCTAACCAAAAAATTTATCATTTCGTCCCGGTTTCATCGTATGAGTAATTAAAATGTACTTTGTGCTTGTTACTTCGCTGTGTGTAATTTACACACGCATTTTGGAACACTGCTAATGTACTGTGTTTGGATCTTTATTGCTGTTTGTGAACTGATATCTACACTGGTTTGCAAAACTTAAGGACCAACACTGTTTCTAAAGGTTACAACCACAAAATCTTTAAGTAAATCTTAAGGTACTCTTTACTGATGAGAGTAGATTCAGTCTCAGCATCGATTCTGGACGACAGCTAATCTGGCGAAAGGTTGGCACACGGTATCACCCCGGAAACACTGAAAAGGATGGATATGGCGGTCGAGGTGTTCTCGTCTGGGGAGGCGTTATCTTGGATGGACGTACACAACTCCAGATACTGGAAGGCGGTACTGTAACCGGTGCACGCTACTGTACTGAGGTAATTGTTCCCCACGTGCGTGTGTTCCGAGGTTCCATTAGCTCAGAGTTCGTGTTTCTGGATGATAACGCCACACCCCATCGCACTGCAGCTGTTGATATGCTTTTGGAAAGTGAGGACATTGTTCGTATGGACTGGCCTGCCCGTTTCCATCGATCACATATGGGACGCTCTGAGGAGACGCCTAGCGGCACGTCCACACCCACCAGAAAATGTTCACCAGCTGAAGATAGCGCTGACAGAGAAATGGACGATGTTACCACTAGAACTTATCAACAACATTGTTCTAAGTACGGACAGGCGGTGCAAAGCCTGCATCGACATTAGGAGTGGCCATATCTCCTCCTGAGGACCACCTCTTCCCTTTGTTCCATCTTTGGCAGTGATGCATCTGTATCATGGCAGCCAGTGCTATGTTGTCATTTTTGAATAAAGTTCCTCTGTACCGTTTTGTTTCCGTTGTTGTGTCGGTGTTGTTTCCTTCATCATTTCTATACCTCACGAGGTTCCTTTGGTATGCTTTTCCCATATCCAGGCCACTCCTATGAGAAGCTACAGGTGAAAACCCGACTGGTCCTTAAATTTTGCACACCAGTGTAAGATGTCAGTTCACAAACAACAAAAAATGATCCGAACACGGTACATTAATTTCGTTTCACTAATCCTCCTCAGAGATTTACAAACTTTTCAAATAGTTCCTAACGAGTTGTTATATTGTAAATTAAAGCATGTCAGGATAACGGAACATCTACGAATAGATTAGGGATTGGCTTGAAGACAGGAGACAGAAGGCGCGTATAAATGGGTATTCTTTCAGAATGGAATGGAGTAGGGTCCATTACATTGAGATCAATGTATACAATATTATACTATATACACCGATAATAGCCGGCGAGCTTCATCATTTCCCAAATATTAGTTTTAGTTCCCGAACTTTTTCATCGCATCTCGTATAGTGAGAGATGCATATTTATTTCGAAATGCTTAAAAATCTGTATGCTCCTTTTGTAATTTGGAATTAGAATGAAGGTTATTATTCCTCTCTATATGACAATGGCGCGACCACACTTAAAATGGTATATCTAGGTATGGAGACCGCATCGAAATAAAAATACAGTATAGGACTTGTAAAGAAGCTCTCGTGGGTTGCACAGTTGGTAGGATCGCCGTCCTCCCCACACCTGGCGGAAAATACCTGAGTTCTAGTCCAGTCGAACTTTTTTATGGGCCTTTTACTCGACGTGGCTCAGTTAATTGGTCTCAGGCGAGGATAACATGGTTTCCCCTCCTGGAAACTCGGGTTTTTCATCCAGCATTCGACCAATCACAAAATCGACCTCAGAACACCCGAAATTTACAGACAATATGTATAGAGAAATATGGCCTTAGTCGCTGATGCTCCTAAAATCCTAGTATAACAACAACAGCAACCTTGTAGAGAAGACAGAAAGGGCAAAGGTTGGTGAAAAGAAAGCGTTATCTGTGGGGAACAGCTTAGAACGTGTAGTCTGTAGAACTTTCAAGTATATGAGTATAAATACAAATATATAGATAATATGAACTTGCTCGATTAATGTCTTTATATTTTCTTCAGAGCACTTTTCGGTTAAATATTTGTAACCAACTTATTTCATTAAGTATAGCGACATCTGCATAATTATTTTCCCTCGTACGTAGCACAGTTGGTAGACTCGTTCTCCCCACACCGCGTGGAAAAGACCTGAGTTCGAGTTCTTCGATGAAGTGAGGAATTTTTATGGGCCTTTTTTCACAACTTGGCTAAGTTATTTGGTTTCAGGCGAGAGTAACATGTTTTTTTCTCCCCGAAACTCGGGTTTTTCATTTAGCAAACAGAAAATCGGCCACAGAACGCACGCAATTTATAAACAATATAAAGTGCCTTAGTCGCTGACTAAGGGCCTTATCAGCGACTAAGAGCCTTTATGGCCTTAGTCGCTGATACTCCTAAAACCATACTATAACAACAACATAACGGTAGTTCAAAATGTTATAACAATCTGTGTGTTAATGAACTACAGTACAGTATATATCAAATAAACGGAAGCATATTAATTTTAGACGTGTTCTTTCAGACAACATTCACTCTCGCCTAATAGGTTGGAATCACGTTTCATTTTTTATTATTATTCAAAGTTTTTATTAAAATAGGACCAACTTTTTACCAGTTTTTATTAAAATATTTTCTGTTATGTATAAAAGTTAAAAAAAAACTTAAATAATATTTAAGAAATTTCTAGAACATTCGAGAATATTCCACAAAGATGTAGAAGACTCCTGAATGCCGCAGAAGGTTGTATAGAATTCTAGAATATTCTTAAAAATGGAAATATTGTTTCGATATTATAGAAGATTGTAGATGATTGTAGCGTGTTTTGCAATAATACAGATTGAGGAGTAAGAGTTGTAACTTGTAAAATCGAACACTCGTCATTCAGAAAGAGGTGTAAGTTTTTTGTGTTTTATGATAAATATTGCAATAAATAAGGAACTGAGTGTTAAAAAAAAGGTGCTATTATAAAAATGAAGAAAGTTATTCCATGAGAAGTATTGGCAAAAAACTAGGTGTTTCATTTAAAGGAACACAAAAAGGAGTTTAAAGGACAAACCACGATCAGGACGACCGCACGTAAAGAAGCACAAGATAAGACCATAAAAGAAGCATAAGATAGGACCATAAAAGAAGCATAAGATAAGCCCATAAAAGAAGCATAAGATAAAACCATAACACTGATTTCTTAACGCAGTCGACGACTTACTGCACCTGAAATCCGAGCTGAGTTTAATAGGAACAGTAAAACGCTACACGACCAATAGGAACACTAAAACGCTACACGACCATGAAATCCTGCTTGTTTAAAACTTCGTTTTAAACAAGCAGGATTTCATGGTCGTGTAGCGATTCGAAAAACCCTTGTTAAAACCGTAAAATCGAAAGAAACGGTTGTCTTGGGCTAAGTGCCATTAATATTAGACAGTTGAAGAGTGGCTAAACGTACTTGGGCGGATGAATCCAAATTTGAAATTTTTGGATCCAAACGTAGAGTTTATGTGAGACGACCAACTGAAGATAAAAGGTGCCATATGGTTCAGTGCCTACAGTCAAGCAGGGTGGTGGTTCCATCTTGATCTGGGATTTATTCTGTTTTTCTGGAATGGGTGTCATCGTCAGAATTGAAGGAATTATAAGAAACGAAGGCTATAAAAACATTCTTGAACATAATGCAGTATCCTCTAGACTTCGATTTTGTGGAAAAAATTTTATATTACAGCAAGACCCGAAGCACGGACCTAAGCTGTGCAGGGCTAGCTATTAAACAACAGAAGAGAGTATTTTCAATGTGGTGGTGGTGGGCCACTCCAATCGTCTGACTTAAACCTAATAGAGCTTTTATGGGTTCATCTACGCCGTCAAGTATGTGAAGTGTGCCAGACTTTACAAAATTATGGAAACCTTGCAGATGGTTGGAATAATGATAGTCAAAACGCTATTATAAAATTAATTAATCGCTATTATAAAATTTATCACTGACTTACACAGACGTCACGTCTGTGTAAGTCAGTGATAAAATCGTGTAGGATATTTTGATGAAAAACCAGTATAGTTGTTAATATTAATCATTTTAATATTTTTGCTGTAAAATTTTCATTACTTAATAAAAAAATATTAAAATACTTTGGAGTGTGTTGTTTTTTTGTATATATTACCTTACATTGTCATAGCTAATTGAAAAATAACTTAACGAAAACTGTTGTCATATGCTGTGATTCCAAACTTTTAGGCGGGAGTGTAATCTGAGGAAATCTTTTATTTATACTAGTATCTTTTATTCATAATACACAAACTGAATCCTCCAAATGTTTTATTGCAAGTTAATAATAATGGTATTCATCTATTTTAGGCAAGCTATATACAGAAAACGGTCAAATCCTTTCTAAAATTTTACTACGAGTATTTTAATGGCTCTAGTACCTTCATGCCTTAAATATATATATATATATTTAATATATATATATATATATATATCCCTCCCATATACTTATTGTTAAAGGGCATTTCGGCGTGTAAGAAGAAAATAAAAAATTTTAATTTTTTTATCGGATACATGTAAATTAGTGTCGTGTGGATAATTTTGTTATTTATTGTTTTTCAAATACTGAGGTATTTGTTCTCCCTCTCTCACTCACACACACTTCTTAAGGAACTGATGGTTGTTACTTACCCGTGGAAGAAGCGGACGTCTGAAATGAGGCTTTGGGAAAAGAGTCAAAGGAACCGTCCAGTTATGAAGAGGTGAAGTGACATGTGAGCAGTCATCTCCTAATAATACTCCACATACTTCTTGAGGACCCAAAGTATTCTTCCGGAAAATATACATCATTTCGTCCTAAATGAGAAAGCCCGTTTACAAATTTAGTTGAATTAAGATTTTTATAAATTGGAGTCAGAAAGTATCTGTCCGATTTAAATAGAAGCTGATTGCTTCTATTTAATTTAAAAGTTAATAATTTAGACCGAGAATATCGAAAACATATGGATAAAATAATCTCCTGTTGCGTGAGAGAGGAAAAAAAAAAAAAAAGAAACGAAATTATTACAATGAAGTTTTATTTTTCAAATTTCTTTTAACGTTACATTTTAAGATTGTGGGAGCAGCTACAGTGAATTCTTAATTTGTAATGTAGTTAATTATGGATGAAAGTAAATATTGTATATCAGATGTTATTAATCTTTAAAAGAAACGTGAAATTCCACAATGAGGATTCCACAGTTCTCCTGAAGAACTGTGGAATCCTGCTAGGCGTAAAACATAGTAAACCCTCTCCAAAAGTATATCGGCGTTGTTTAAATTTAGGTATTTTAAGCGCACAGGTTGGTTTAAATTTTAAATTGAGAAAAAAAATTGCACTACGCATGAGATGTTTCTCCACCTCACGCTTTGCACAAATTAACAATGTCCATGCTAACTGCTTACGCTAAGCTGAAAATAGCAGGGTAGGCGATTTGTCTTCTGGAACTTTTTTTGTCGTATTTGGGCTTAAATTTTTGAATTTGATGTTTAAACAGGAAGATGTTGTCGCAGCACGCACGTAGGCCGTCAAGTGACCCGATTGGGACACATGTCAGCGCCAGTACAGTGTGCAGGACACTATATGAAATGGGTTACCACGGTCGTGCAGCCGTCCACAAGCCACAAATCACCACTAATAATGCCAGACGCCGTGTAGCTTTGCCTAAGACTTGCCATTCTTGATTCACAAAGCAAATGAAATCTGTGATTTGGAGTGACGAGTCAGGTTACATAGTCTAGGTCTGACGATCGCGTCTTTGTGTGGCGCATGCCCCGAGAAAATTAGTGCCGGAGTGTATCGTCCCGACAACGAAGTTTGATGGATTGGTGCTGTTTTTCATGGTTTGGCTTGGAACCATTCGCTATTTTGGATAAAACAATGAATGCTGAGGTCTATCTAGACGTACTGGGAAATAATGCGTTACCTACGTCGTGCCAGCAACGTAGGGAAAGGCCCATACCTGTATCAGCAGGCCAACTCCCCATGTAGTAAGCGTAATGGCAAATGATGCAAGAAGCAAGCTTATATAGCATCAGCCAAAGAAAAAAAAAAACAGTTCATCCATCCTACCCTCCAAGAATTTTCAAGTTGTTTTTTTTGTTAGTTTTTGGCTCATCGGCTTCTGTGACCATATTGCACCTCCCAACGTTTTAGAATTTTGTACACTGATCCAAGCCCGAGGCGGGATTCGAACCCGCGACTTTTGGGTTGCCAGGCAGGCAGGCATTTTACCCACCCGGCTAGCCCGGTTGGCTGTCAAGTTCTATCTTGAATTTATTCAACCCATCCACTTCCACAACATCAGATGGAACCCTGTCCCAATAATCAACCACCTCAGCTGAAGGGAAACTTCCGCACATCTCTCTGCAACTATCCTTTCCTCAATGTCAATTTAAAACTCCTCATGTGTGGTCTCAGCAAGTGGAAGAATACCATTAACATTCAGCTTATTCAATCCATTCCGGTCTTTAAACACCTCAATCAGATCTATCTGCAGGTGCCTAGTCTCGAGACACTGCAATTTGTAGAAATTAAACCTTAGGAGGTGATTATCCCTTTTTTATAGGGATAATCACCTCCTAGAAATGAAACCTTTCTAGGTAAGAGCACCCTATTTTCCCCCCACCAATCTGGTTGTCCTTCGCACCCGTTCCAGCAAATCTACATCCTTCCCAATGTGAGGCCTCCAGGCCTGTGTACAGTACTCGAGAAGAGGCCCAACCATGGCCTTATACAAAAGGGATAATCACCTCCTTATCCCTGTTACCAAAGTTTCTGTATATCATTGACAAAACTCAATGAGCTGTCCTGGCAGCATGTCTGCATTGCTCAGATAATTTCATGACTTTTTCATTCTCTTACTAGCCTGAGTGTAATATCACGCAGTTGATAACTTACACTGGGGTTACTGCTACCCACGTGCAGTACCTTTCATTTATCAATGTTAAACTTCAACTGCCATTTCTTAGCCTTTCGACCCCTTTTTCCCTAGATCTTGTTTCAGTAGCTCACCCTGATGACTGTGGTCAACCACCCTGCCAATCTTTCTATCATCTGTAAACTTACACATTAAGCCTGATATACTTTCATCAATATCATTGATAAATATTTTTGTCTTCTTCCTCTTAACTGTCCCTTTATCCATAGCAGTAACTTGCCCTTAATGCCACATTACTACAGTTTGTACAGCAGTCTTTTATGTGCAACAGTATCAAAAGACTTCCTGAAATCCAAGCATATGATATCAAAATAATTACTTTTTGCATCCAGTTCCTTGACCATTGCATCATAGTGACCTATCAGATTGGTTGGACAAGACCGCCCCTTGACAATTCTATGCTGTGATTGCAGTATAATTGCATGTCGGCCCAAATGGTCGTCCTGCATTACTTCTTTAACCACTGATTCCATTATTTTCCTTGGAAAATATTTTCCCTGGAACATACGTTAAGCTAACAGGTCTGTAATTACTCATGTGACCTTTTGATCCCCTTTATGAATTGGGAATATATTCGCACATTTCCAGTCCATAGGGACCTCCCTGAATCCAAGGATCTCTTATAATTATGGTTAAGGGTTTGTTTACCTCCTTTGTTTCCTCCTTTAATATAATTGGATGGATTCCATCCGCCCAGGTGCCATTTTTATGACCATCCGCAACAATTTCTCCTCCACTTTCCTTTCAAGTTATCAGAGTCATTTAGATCCTCATTGGAGTTTGATAAACTTCTGGCATCCCGTTCCCTAAAGAATTCCTCATGTCTGAATGTAGATACAAAATACCTATTCAAGTTTGTCCTCAAGGTGAGCAGGGTCATCAAAGTTAACCCATAGACATCAAACAAGTGGCTCAATGTAATTCAACCCCTTGTACTGTTTATATAAAAACAAAGTCTTTGCTGCTTTTCTTTACATTCTTTGCCAGAGACTTCTCATAGTCTGCCTTAGCTTGCCTAACCTCCTTTATGACATGATTATAGGCTAATTTATATACATCATATGCTTCTGTATCACCTGATCACTTATGTGTTCCATTCACTGGTCTTCTGTGCCACGTGTCTCAATATTTCATCTGACATCCATTTAAGTCTAAGCCTTGAACTGTATTTCTTTGTTTGTATGAAAAACCCAGTTGCTTCTTTGATGAGACTGAGTGGGCAAAAACCATGGTATACTACCTAGTAACGGGTAGACACACCTTTCGGCCGGATAAGGGCAGTCACACGGCGAGGCATCGAGTCCATTAGTTCACGAAAGCATTTCACAGGTATTTCCATCCACGCTTGCTGCACAGGTGTCCATAATTCCGTCGCATTCCTGGGCTGAGGATCCAAAGCTCCAACGGACCTTTCCACAGCATTCCAAAGATGCTCCGCAGGGTTCATGTTCGGTGAACGGGGAAGCCATTCCATGGTGGTAAAATCTGCGAAACATTCTTCGAACCATGTTCTAGTCACCACGGCTCTGTGGGGAGGTGCACTGTCCTGCTGGAAGAGTGCATTTCCCTGTGGGTGCACGATGACCATTAAGGGATGCAAATGGTCTGCAAGGATGGACACGTAACCTGGACCGTTTAGAGATGCGTCTAGACGTACCAGAGGTCCCAACATGTGCCAGTTAAACACGCCCCAGACCATTACCGACCGTCCACCTGCCTGAACAGTTCCTTGTTGACATGACAGGTGCACAGCTTCGTGCGATTTCCCCCAGATACGCTCCTCCCATCCGCTCGAAATAACTGGAAACGGGAGTCATCGGACCAGGAAACCCGTCTCCGATCATCCAAGGTCCAATGCCAATGTTCTTTTGCCCAGTTGAGGCGTAGAGTCCTGTGTCGTGGCGTTAGCAATGGGACTCTGGTGGGTCGGCGGCTCCCATAACCTATTGCGACTAATGATCGTCTGATCGACTTGGTGGAGACGTTTCTGGCACCTCCCTCGTTGAAGTCGGCGGTGATTTGTGCCACTGTCGCTCTCCGTTTGGTTGAAACAATGCGAGACAGACGTCGACGGCCACGTTCATCTACCACCTTTCTTCGCCCACAGCGCTGTCCATGATGAGATGTTATTCCGAAAATGGCGTGTTCCCGATACACTCTTGATACTGTCGAACTGGGACAGTGCAATTTCTGTACCACCTCCGCGATAGAGTGACCCATGCGTCGGCCACCCACTATCATCCCTTTTTCAAAGTCGGTTACCGTCTACGTGAATACAGTGATATTCAGTGATGCAGTGTACCTATATACCTGCCAAGCGGTGGGTTCGTCCACTAGCGAAAGGCGTGACAGCGTCGCGTTGCCCAGGAACCAGATATCCCATGAATTCTGTCCTTTCAGTGTACAAAAGAAATTACGTCGGGACTCATATGACAACAATTCTGTACTTGTTTCCAGTTTCCTACAGTCCAATCGCATTGTCTCAAACACCACTGCAGCCTTTGCTTCCTATATTTAAAAAAAAAAAATGTTTCCATGCGTTTACAACTTAATTTTTTTGTTGTTAGAATTTTAGTTCGTTTCTCTGTTAAACCCCTAGCATTTTTGCTGTTATGGGCATTGCATCAGGCATACATGTAAAATTTACTTATTTTTGTTGATTGCAATAAAGATATTATATATTTAATTAACACGACCGATTTACAGAAATGGTGACGGCTGCTCATCGCTAGATTTGGCATTTTCTTGGATATTGTTAATGCGGATATTGGTTTATCTCTGTCGATCTGGCCTATGCTAAAAGTGATCCACAATTGCTTAAAACAGATGAACGATTCCACATCATTACTATGTACTTGTAAACCTCTGCGATTCCACTTCTGTAGTACCATCTTTGCCTTCGTGTGTAGAACAGTGATTATAATCGCCGCATTTCCACACCATATGGAAAAAGCCTGAGTTTGAGTCCCATCAATGGCATAAGGAACTTTTATGGGCTGTTTTCACATCGTTTCTGGGTTAGTCCGTCTCTGACGAGGATAGCATGGTCTGCTCTCTCAGAATCCTGTTTTTTTCTTTCCTTCTAGCAAACAGCAAACCGAAGAAGAACACACACACACACACACATACACATAATCAAGCTTGCAGTGGCGAAACTATAAATTCCATAATGGTTAACGACAGTCATCGGGGTGACCTACTTTTTTTTTTTTGGTAGTTGTTGGCGCATCGGCTTCTGTGACCATAATGCACCTCCCAAGGTTTTTGCAGTACTTGGATCCAAGCCCGAGGCGGGATTCGAACCCGCGACCTTTGGGTTGCCAGGCAGGCAACCCAAACCTGGCTAGCCCGGGGTGACCTACTGCAACAAGATCTAGGCAAATTTGTTTGATGGGTTGAGAAATGGCAGTTTAAGTTTAACATTGATAAATGCAACGTACTGCACACGGTAGCAGTAACTCCAGAATAATTTATCAACTGTGTGGTACTACACTCAGTGTAGTAGAAAATGAAAAAGACATGGGAGTAATTGTGCAGTCAGCCACGAAAATCTCTGAGCAGTGGAGACATGCTGCCAGGCAACTCAAGGGGTTTTGTCAATGATATACAGAAAATTTGCTAGTAGGGATAAAGAGGTGATTATCCCATTGTATAAGGCCATGGTTAGGCAGCAGCTTGAGTACTGCATACAGATCTGGAGGTCTCACTTTAGGAAGAATGTAGATCTGTTTGTGGTAGTTGTTTGTGAGAATGTAGATCTGCTGGAATGGGTGCAGAGAAGGGCAACCAGACTGGTGAAGGTTACAAAAGGGTGATCCTTACCCTAGAAAGGCTTCAATTCTGCAAATTTCAACATTTCGAGACTAGGCACCTGCTAGGAGATCTGACTGAAGTGTTTAAAGCCTTGAATAGATTGAGTAAGCTGAATGTTAATGGCATTCTTCCACTTGCTGAGACTACACATATGAGGGGCATAAATTCAAGTTGAGGAAGGATCGGATGGTTGCAGGATAGATGTGTGGAAGTTTTCCTTCAGCTGAGGTGGTTGATTGTTGGAACAGGTTTCCATTTGTTGTGGAAGCAGATGGGATGAATAAATTCAAGGAAGAAGTAGACATATTTGGAAGGTACGGATGGGTGAACTGTGTAGGTTTTTTTTTTTTTGGCTGATGCTATATAAGCTTGCTTCCATCATATGCCATTACTGTCATGACTATTATCATGAAATCTGAAGGAAAGGTACAGCACCACGTTTTTAGTTTTTCTTTAAATAAAGGTTATTTTGTGTATGATGTTCCGAATATTAACGGTAGGGCAGTGTACGTTTTCCCCAAAAGAGTCCCCAATTAGCTTGGCTGGATCCACTCAGTTTTCCATTGCAGTAGGTCATGATTGGCTCAACTGTTTGGATCCCCTTTTCCATAATATTAATTATTTATCCTATTCATTGCTGGAAGACAATAGACCGTTTTTCTTCTCCATACTAGCTTTTGAAAATCGTATATGCTACACATGACAAAACTTTTCCTCTCTAAAATATTTACATTATTTTTATTTACTTGAAAAGGCTTGGTACGATAAATACTTATTTCAGGAGGTTAATTATATCTTTCTTGGATAGGTAGGCTGTCTAAGTTTCGAACAGGGGAGTGTGCCGCGACACCTCCAATCCATTCGGTAAAATGTGCATGATTTTAAAATATTGAGGAATTTTGAATTATTCCTTTAAATGATGATCTTGAAATATCAAGGGATGCCTAATAAAGATAAAATTACGTAAATTATTTGATTAAATTAAATTTAATGTTATTCTTGCTCTTTTATGTGGAATTCCGTGTCCGATATTATTAGTTCATCTAAAAAATAAATACATTATCATTATTAATCGAAATCAGTTTTTTTCCTTTATCTGTATGTAGCAGAAAATTGTTTCATACTTTAAGATACTGTTATGCTATCCTAGCTCGTTTGAGAATGGATGTTTTAAGAATACATCCAAGTTTTGTTTGGTTTGTTTTTATTGCAGCAGTGCTTTGGAAAAAGGCAGAGGGGTGGCATGATTGTCAACATAACTTGTCCTGTTAAGAAGTTAGCATTTCACGGATCATTCACATTCAAATATTGAGGCGTACTTACAGAAGAGGTGAGGCAATTTTCATACTTCAAATGTATTGTTTGTTAAATGAACATATTAACAGTTATAATAATGTGTTATGTAAAATCTCCATGAGACAGAGAGAGAGAGAGATTGTAATGAAACTTGAAAGCAGCAAAAATTTCGCATTGAAATAACATATTGTCGTCCAGAGTCATTGAGAATTTATGTTTTCAGAAAAGTTAACAAGCGTGTTTATGTTTGTGCTGTTTCAAATTCTTGATTAACTAGTTTCGGAGTATAGCGTAGTATAAGAGAAGAAAATAAGGAGCATTCTGAAATTGATGATGACAGAATGATGATTACGAGTTTTGTGATCTTTTTTCTTATTTGGAAAATTGCTTTTCCAAAGCAGAGGAAAAAAAACATGGGCATACCTGGACATTTCATAACCCTGTCGTAGATTAAAGAAAATTCAACCTTTAGTTTCAATGTCGCAAGACATTTCATTACATGAAATGTATTTGCATTTCATGCATTTCATTTGCATTACATTTCAGTTCGAGTAAAGTATTAGGATTCTTCTCATGGGTCCCGCAGACAAGAATATTCCATACGTTGATTTTCACACGATAATAGTCGTATCAGTAATAATAGTCGCTTCGTTGCTTATGACAGGCTTAAAAACGTTTACGAGTTGTTGAAAACTTGACAGTCATGGATGCCATTACATGAATTACAAAAGCATGGCAGCAAGAATTTCTCCTGCACATAAACAAGATTGCGAAAGGAATGAATGTAATAACAAGAGCATTGAAATAGCATATTGTCGTCCAGAGTCATTGAGAATTTATGTTTTCAGAAAAGTTAACAAGAGTGTTTATGTTTGTGCTGTTTCAAATTCTTGATTAACTAGTTTCGGAGTATAGCGTAGTATAAGATAAGAAAATATGGAGCACTCTGAAATTGATGATGATAGAAACATAGTCTATCCATCCACGTCTTTACGGGCACTTCCCTCCTCCCCTACTCCCACGCTAAACTGGAGGAAAGCCTATAGGATACGTAATGCAGCCGGCTAGCCATTCTGTTTCATTTCAGAAAGGGAAAGGTCTATTTTCTCTAAGTGCACATTAACTGATGTGTCCCTTCGCGCAATGAAAATCTCATCGTAAGGTTGGACAAACCAACTGATCCTGGAGAGGATACTTACCCCTTGCACCACCTACTGATACTGGCAAAATCAGCCTTGAGTGGGGAAATTTAATTCGAACTTCCTCTGGTCGGTGACTGAATCGAAGCCCTTCCATTCAAATGTGCGCCAAATTTCTCAAACTGTGAATATCTTTTAACTGTTGTTATAAAGTATTAACAGTTTACAGTTAATAAAATATAATAGATCAAAGTAAATGTAATTGTAATATAAAAATTGTTACCTTAAATAAATTGATAATCCCATGACAAACACGATCGCTATCAAGATGAAGCGTTTGGCAGATAGTTAGCGCTATGTGCGTAATCTCATTTTCAGGCTTCTCCGTCTCAATGAAATGTTCAAGAAGGGCAATACCAAATTTACACGCAAAGCACATTGTAGGAGACGTTTTTCCGGCTTTTAGTTCCCTTATTACCTAAATTTCAAAGACAAAGAGTAAGATGACAAATTAGTATGACTAGATATTTATTTATTTATTTATATACAGACTTACTCACAGGGCACACAGACCCTAAATAATGGTGAGAACGCTGAGAGTTACAGAATCAATACAAAACAGTAATAATCAATACAAAACTAGAATTAAAATATATACAAAATTTAGATTAAGAAAACAGAGTAAGGATAAATTTCTTATACATAGATGGATTAAGTGTAAAATCAATGTTGTAATTATTCAATAACTGATGGAAATGAAACTGGGGACCACCAAGTAAGTGTTGAGTACGAGGGACAGGCAATAAGAAATTAGTTTTATTACGAGAATTCAAGCGGGATCCAGCGAAAGGTACTGTACTTGTTCAAGAAGAGATGGAGAATCGATAATGATATTGAAGACAAGTAGAGACCCATGGAGCTGTCGTCTGGAGTGAATAGGAACGATTCTGAAGAGACCACAAAGAGCTCCATAGTTTCGACGGTGAAAGGCAAGACGATTTAAATAGCATAAGAATTTAATGAATTTAATTAAAAATATTATATTAAATATTATTATTATTATATATATTTAACGATGTCAAATTTATGACATATACATTTACGACATATACATTTACAAATTTATGACATATACATTTACATTAACATAAATTTAACGATGTCAAATTTATGACATATACATTTACGAGTATAAGTAATGAATACAAGTAAATGGTGCAACCGAATATACCTATAATGAACCGTTGTTATTATGTTTTGCGACCATCGCATTAAAATTATAAAACCTCTATTTGGAAGACAAGAATCGTTGCTGATACGTTATTTGGAGGCAAGCCTAATATTCCACAAAAAGGAATCAAAATGATTAAAGCCCTTTTGGAACAAGATCTTGTCAAATTATTTGAAAAGCTATTAGCTCAATGTAGGACAGTTTTCTGATATGTTTCACAAGAACATATCAGAAAACTGTTAAAACGTTGAAGTTTTAACTTATAAAGCGAATGTGGTGCAGTTGATGAAAAAAGTTAAGGAGAAATAGCTGGCACACTGCAGCTGATCTATCTAAAGCATTGTAGCTTGGCTGGACATTTTGGATAAGATTTTTTTGATAGATGAGACAGCAGGTTATTTCTTCATAGAAAAAAACCTGCTGTACTTTTTCAAAAGATGGTGATACCACCAACACGTGTACTATCACTAAGCATCTGTTCAAAAAGTTATCGACAGAACACAATGGGCCTTCTTTGCCGCTTTTCTCTGCAGTGCATAAAGAATTTCATATCTGCCTGTATCATATACTGGTGTGCAAAACTTAAGGACCAACACTGTACCTAAAGGTTACAACCACAAAATCTTTACTTAAGGTACTCTTTACTGATGAGAGTAGATGAGATGAGAGGAGATGAGAGCGTTGCTTGACGCTAGTTATTACCTACTGTCCTAGTCTTCACATCATCTGTAAATTTTCACATCACCCCTGTAAGAGAATCAGAAGCGGTCTACTGATTCCACTTCTAATTCTTGCCCATTCATTAATTAAAACCCTTTCACTCCTGTCGTACAGACAATCGTGTAAACCATTTAAGGATTTTATCTTTGATCTCATATGTTCCATCCTGTATAGCAATGTCTCTGCGAAACCGAGTCAAGTGCTTCACTGAACTCCAGATGAACAATTTCAAAGTTATTTTTTATATTCAGCTCATGAGTGATCATGCTTTGCAAGCTCATCCTTTGTAAGATCTCTTTGCAAGATCTGCTGTCTTCCCTCTGTTGTCGTCCAGAAGACCATTTCTATCTGGATGATCCTGTATTACCTCCTTGACAATTGCCTCTATAATTTCCCCTAGTGTTGAAGTCAGACTGACCAGCTTGTAGTTACTTACGTCGTTCTTGTAACCATCTTGATAGATTTGCCGTACAAATTCAAATTAAAAGTTATTATTTAACGGCACCGCAGCGTGTTGCTCATATCCGTTTGTGTATATTTGTCTGAAAACGTGTGTTTACATGCTAATTTACATGTTGTGCATGCTGTAAAATCCGGAATACTCCATCCTCATGATCTCGGCTAACGACAGTCTCAATTGAAGAGGACTTTTTTTTATTGTGTCTGGACGCCCTGGCCAAACTATGGCACTCTGCAGGGGGTTGTGTGATACCGTGCTGATAAAGGATAATGAGTGTAATGGCATAATTGCCCTGCAGCATAGTATATTGTCGTGGTGTCTTGTTCTTGTTGTTTGATCGGCCACTTAGCCCAGTTAGCTACAGAATGCGTACCTACTTGGTTATCGTCTTCCCGGAACGAGGAGCCTGGCTATAGTTTTCTTTCCAGTGTACCGTTGTGAATGTACCAACAGAAATCTCTTCACACGCAGGAAGAGAGGGACATGTGTTCAATAATCCTGCCCTGTTAATTAGGGCTGACAAGGATCCAGCCTCGAAGGGCACACCGAAAAAAAAAAACAAAAAAAACGAGTGAGTGAAGAGGACTTTAGAACTTCTAATCCATTCACTTCATACAAGCTGTGTGAAGTCAGTTCAATCTAATTTCCAAGGTGATAATCATAAACATTCTAGAATTTTTTAATTGCACGAAAACTGCACTCCGAATATCTGCTCTTCTATCAAACGGTTCTACAATAGCTGACAGTGATAAGAGACCTGACTTATTCTGAGACTTCTTTAAACCTAGCTTGTCTCTAAATTATCATCCGAAAATGAATGATGATCATCCTACGCTCAATGAATATACCAGCTCCACGCTGAATTATCTGTATCTCAGAACATGACGTGAAAACAGAATAAAAAAACATGAAAGCTCACTGTCCTCTCCTGGTATCACTATGTAATTTATTAAGGAATGTCAGGATGAGCTGCTGCAGCCTCTTTAATTTCTCTACAAGTCGTTGGAAAAATGCCCCGATACTTTCAAAAAAAAAAAAAAGAGAAGAGAAGAGTATACCCGTTCTCAAAAAGGATGACCCCACCAACACTCGTATCCATACACTGATTTCTGTATGAAACGCCTGTGCTAAAATATTTGAAAAAAATAATACATGACAAATTAACCACCTTAAACTAGTCATTTGCAATGAACAGCACAGGTTTATTCGTGGACTCTACTATGACTAATATCATGGTCATTTGGGAATTTATTTTGGTAGCGCCAATAAAATCAATTCAGACAGGTGTCATTTACACAACGACTTTTTCAAAATTTTTGACTGTGAATCACGATCTACTTATATATAAATTAAGATCATATGATGTTGGAGGATCTCTGATATCTTGTATTGAAAGTTATCTTCAAGATAGACCACAGTATGTGGCAGTTAAAAATCAACTATGGCGTTCATACAGTTCTGAGGTGCCCCAAAGATCTAATCTCGTTCCTTTACTTTTCGCAATTTATAGTAATGATATCCCATCTCTGTGCAATGACATCCCATCGCAATGAGAAGATGAAGGTCTGATCTATGCTGACGACAAAAAACTTTTCTCAGCTGTAGCTAGTAATGAAGATTTCGTCACTCTACAAATGGCCATAAATAATCTTGGAAAATGGTATAACCAGTGGTTGCTTAACTTAAATTCTCAAAAAGGCTGTGTTGTAGCCGATGCAGACAGGCATAATGAAGACTTTTTCCATTTCCTGAACTGACAGTGTCAAGAACCTTGGAGATATCTTAGAATCCAATGGCTCATTCCATAAAAAAATATCTGCAATATCACCAACTCAACATATAGAATGACAGGTTTTTATTAGAAAGTATGGATCGAAAATACTAACTGTAAATAGGCAGTTGTTGTTCCCTATTTATCATTAATAATACCCACTCTAGATTACATCGGCTATCTGCAAACCACATCTCTTCACTCTAATGAAAGATGTCAAAAAGCTTCAAAGTAGATACGCAAAATACCTATGCTACAGGAAATCACATACCACACCGAAGATTCTGCATACGTATGCGATGCTTTCAACCTCAATTCCTGCTACAACAGTAGAAAATATAGCGAATTTTTCTTTACAAACTGTATAAATAAGTTTGTAATTTTCTATACAAACTTATTAACGCGAACTTGGATTATCCGGCGCTTCTTGAAGCTGTCAGTTTTAATGCATTTCATTCTGGTACCGAAAATTCCTCGACGTTTTATTCAAGGATGTAGAGCGCTAGTTATGGACAATACAGTCCCTTAATTTGCATGATGTGGGAAGCTAACTCGACGCAGTGTAACTTCCTCAGAGTTGACTCCGCCTTCAAAAGTGCCCTTAAGTTATAAATGGGATACATTCATAAATACATGATATTTTTAGTATTGTTATTACCATTGTATTAAAACTAATCTTATTCTAAATTCTGTACTTTTAATAATTGAATATTTTTCTTGTATACTAATATTTATAAGCTGTTCAATTTCTGTATATTTAACAAAACCTATTCCTCACTATTGCTGTATTTCATTTTCATGTTTTACAATGTTACAAACATTTTTATCTGTAAGGTATAATCATTTCTTAATTGCCCTGTTTCTGTGCTTCTGACTAAATAGTTCTGTGTGTGTGTAAATAATTCTGGTGGCCAATTAGTGGGGTTCGTACGTCACCAGGTACATAATAAATAAATAAATAAATAAATAAATTCCTCTAGTGTGTTCTGGTGTCGATTTGCCTGTTTGCTGGTAGAAAAATCCGAGTTTCCGGGAATAAAAAAGCTGTGCAATCCTTGCCTAAAACCGATTAACTCAGTCACGCTGTAAGAAAAAAAAAAAAAAAAAAACCATAAAAATTCCTCTCGTCATTAACGGAATTCGAACCCGTGCACTTTCCGCGGGATGGAGGCGAATGGTACTTATATGCAGCGTGTTACCCGTGAGGGTAGTTTCAAAATAAATTGCATTTTTGACGATTTGTTTTGTTTCAAAGCGTGTACTTGTTGATAAAACTTTAATAGTTGTATTGTACGTGATGTTTATGAAGTCCTTTCCCGCCCTGTCTTGATTGCTTATTAGAAAAATATGGTGGACATGAGATTTGATTGTCGTTAAGGATCGGTAAAAATTTTGCCTTTCTGTTTTTTATAAGTTAATCAGTTTGGCCTCCAGTTGCTAAAATTAAAAACTCGAGATTTTTTAAACAAAAAAAAATTAGTTCAAAATTTTATTGGCAGTAGGACTAGATAGAACGCTTCACGCTGTAGCCTTAACTTATTTACCAAGTTCAGTCAAGTTCGTTTTAAAATGTTGCCTAAAGATGAATTTAATAAAACTTTATTAGAATAGTGATAGTAGTATTGTAAATGTCTCAAGCCCTCCTGGTTCTAGAACCGTATTAATATTATAAGACATTTCGAAGAAGGATACCTAACTCTTAAGCCTCGACGTGGTCGTTTGTCAGCATCACGTGAAGTGATTCAAAGAATTGACGAGGTGCAACAACTCTTTCAGATTTGAAAGATGCAATCCGTCGGAAGGTAGTGAGCAGTCGAGCGAAAATTTTGAAATCAGCTATGAAAAACACAGTGCCCTGTCTTGATTGCTTATTAGAAAAATATGGTGGACATGAGATTTGATTGTCGTTAAGGATCGGTAAAAATTTTGCCTTTCTGTTTTTTATAAGTTAATCAGTTTGGCCTCCAGTTGCTAAAATTTCGAACTAATTTTTATTGTTTTAAAAAATCTCACATATACTGGATTACAATCCAAAAGAAAAAAAAAAAAAAAAACGCTTTTTGATACGTCCTATAGTAGTTTTCGAGTTATTAATTTTTAAAAGTGGGAAAGGATTTTATAACCCATTCTGTACATTTTAAAAACTTAATGAAAAATAACTCATGGTATGGTATGGTATTATTTACAGACTGCTTTCCTGTTAATGATAACCACTTGAATTATCATTTTTCAAATAAGTAGCAAAGCATGTACAGTTCAACTTTTACGTAGAGTAACTTTAGAAACTATGAATTATAAAGCTTTACAAATTTTCATCCCGAATATTTTACTGATTTGGGAAAAAACAGTGTTATGAAAGGAAAGAAAATTAAAATTAAAAAGTATAAAAAACTGATGGTCGCCAAGTATGAAAAATGTTATATTGTAGTCGGTGGTAGGTGACTTTCATCAACCGGTGAAATACCACCACTTTGCTTATTGGAGGCTTGAAGTGGTGAAACCCATGTTTAGTCTCTAGAGCAAAGTTTCCGGCATCCCCCTCCCCCCATACGTCTCCTTCAACCCATGCTTTTTTAACCCAAGCACGGTACTAAGTACTATAGGTTCTAATACCTCTCGTGTTTGGGGTTCACATAAAAAAAAAAAAAAAAAAAAAAGAACAGTACGTTCTTCACGCATGAAATCCTATGTCTTAGTTTTCACTGTTTCATATGTTTATTGGGTCATTTGCAGGTAGGTCATGACACTAGGATTTCTGAGTTTCTATATATTGTTTGTCTCGCTACAATTAATTTTGGTCAATAGCAGTGGTAGAAAACGTGTCTCTTTTCTTATGTTAATATCAGCAGTAGGCCACGTACCCTGTGAGGCGTGTGTGTCTTTATTTGCGTGTCTCGCTTGGTCAGCGGTGAAGGCAACTCCGTTTCAGTGTGATGTTACTCTTCTCTTGCCAGCGTGACCTTGATGTTTGATGATGGGAACTATAGGAAGTTGAAATCACATCTCAGCACTTTACTACCACATGATAAAGAATTATTTATTTCAGTAATCTGAATTTGCTAACATGCTTACCTAAACGTCTAGATCACCTCTGTTTATCTTTTTTTCTTCGTCTTCTTTTTGCGAGATTGCCTGCTGCCAACTAAAAACCTTATTCCCCGATTACTCAATAAATCTTAAGATTCCATAACTTACTACTGATTTTGCATTATACTTAATAAATAAATAGATTTAAAATTAATGAAATTTTATATATATTTTTTACATTATTGGATGCTAACAGTTACAATGAATAAACAGTATTACTTACCCTTCTGAAATTAAGAATATCAAAGATGTGCGATAATAGTTTTGGCAAGAACTTTCCTTCTTCTTTTGTTGGTTCCTGCATTTCGTGGCTTTCATCTCTAGAGGGCTGTAATTCGTGACCAGAAGGTGAAGTTATAGTGTTTGGAACATCTTCCGGATCGTTCTCGGCCCACCTGAGAGCATTCGAAACATTGATTAGGATGAGTATCCATATTAATAAGATTTCCCTTGGCAGCATCGGAATGAAACCTTTGGTTTATCAGTTCGCTGAGTTAGGAGCTAAGATTTGATGTTTCCGAAGATCTGCAATGAAAAGCAAATACGTTATAAATAAGTATACTATATAATACGTTATAAATAAGTATACTATAAGTGACCTGAATATTTTACTTTTATAGTTAAATATTATAAATTCAGAGCTAACGTCACACAGCAATTAGTCAAGCAAGTTTTGTGTGGAGCAGAAGTTCGGATGGTGCGACCCATATCCAGGAAAAGGCTGCAATTAGGATTTTCTCCATTCGTTGTATTACCGTTGCAGTTTATAGACTAGGAAAAGAAATATTCGACCTTCGAATATGGAACAAATTCTGTTAACGAAGTCTGTGCGTCTATGCCGCACTGTTAAATTTCTGCCCTACCAAATACTCATTTACATCCAAAATATGGATGTAAGTGAGTATTTCGCCCGGTTTGTCGCAGATTTTTTATGTAACTCCAAATACGAAAGGTTATTTATAGCCATAGTGCTCTAGTACTGCGATTTGTTTAAGAAGTCAGAAAGAACCTCTTGACATTGCACTTGAATTTCTATACTTTGTGATTTTTGAAATATATAAGGATAAAGGCGATCCCAAATAACAGAAATTGAGGAAATAAATCTGGCTTGGATGCAAGAGGTCGAATTATAGCTGTTAATTCAGCAAAAATAGTGTCCCTGAGAATACCTGTAGAGAAGGCATGTAGCAGAAAATTAACGTGTAAAAATAGATATGAGGAGGTGGGAAAGGAATCTCTCCAGAGGCTAGAGCTATATTCCATTGTAGCATACGGATTTCTGATTTGTATTATAGAGTTAGAAGCTGCATACAGGGTGTCTCAAAAATATTGGTACAGGCGTTTAGGGGAGGTAGGTAACATCTAAAGGAATGTGAATCGCATAGGAACCCATAACCGGAAACGTCATCGTAAGTCGTTAGACGGCGTGGTAGCCGCCGCACGAAGACCATGCATCGATATACGAACTGTGAGCTGTCAGACATGCACCTAGTGTATGGATTAGCAGAGGGCAATGGACGAGCCGCTCAACGAATTTATGGAGAACGCTTCCCAGACTGACATGTACCGGACCACCGTTTGTTTGCACGTGTGCATCAAAATTTGTGCGATTATGGGTCATTTAGAGGTAACACGAGTAGTGCGAGCAGACCACGTTCGACATGAACTCCCACAATGGAAGAAAGTGTGTTGAATGCCGTCCAGAATAATCCTCCTACCAGCACACGTGCCGTTGCCTCTGCCTTAGGAGTGTCTCGTTGCAGTGTACAGCGTGTCTGGCACGACGATTCCTTACACTCCTTTCATCTCCAAAGGGTTCAGTTACTGCTCCCCCAAGATCATCCTGCACGTGTGGCTTTTGCGCAGTGGTTTCTCCAAGAAAGTGTTCAAGACTTGAATTTTCCAGTCTATGTTTTGTTCACGGATGAGGTTTATTTCATTCGGGAAGGCTTATTCAATCAGCACAATGCTCATGTGTGGGCTCACGACAACCAAGACGGTGTGCGCCCCCATGCGGCACAACATCGCTTCGCAATAAATGTGTGGGCAGGTATGGTCGGTGACTGCTTAGTCGGCCCATACCTGTTACCATCCCGCATGAACTCCGCTAAATATCGGATCTTTCTTTAACAAGTTCTACCAGGGTTACTTGACGATGTTCCAGCAAATGTGAGACGCAACATGACGGGGCGCCTGCCCATTATGGAAGGTGTGTTCGTGACCATTTGAACAGGCGTTTTGGGCGTCGATGGATTGGCCGTAGTGGACCCGTTGCCTGGCCCCACGCTCACCTGATTTATCGAGCCTTGATTTCTTTCTGTGGGGGACTCTCAAATCTATCGTGTATGAATCGCCTGTGGAGACTGAAAAAGATCTCGTGGCGAGACTCGTCTGCGCTGCTGCAACTGTCAAAGAAACTCCAGGTGTGTTCGACCGTGTCCGCCAATCCATGCTGCGTCGGTGTCACGCATGCATCGCGTCTCATGGTGGAACCTTCGAGCATCTGTTGTAACATCATGAAATGCATCCATCTCGTACTCCATTGTTAATATTATGTCAAATAAATGTTTGCCACTAATTACTGTCTTGTGTCATTTCTGCTTGTTGTGCCTCTGCTACTACTTTCCCGTGACGTTTCCGGTTATGGGTTCCTATGCGATTCACATTCCTTTAGATGTTACCTACCTCCCCTAAACGTTTGTATCAATATTTTTGAGACACCTTGTAGAAGCAAAACAGAACGACAAGAAGTGGATGATTAACAGAACGTTGAAGTATTTCATAATTACTTAAAAAGTTAGATGACAGGGAGCCATGTAACGAGTTTACTTTATGAATATTCATCTAACTGAATATTCAGAAAGCAAACCAGAAGATGAAATCATGCTTAGGTCTTTATGGTAAACTCTATCGAAAGCCTTAGATAAGCTACACTGAATCAAAAGTTTTGCAACGAGAACATTAAGCTATCAAGAAAAATACACAAATAATGGCCTGTCTCGCATCAGTGCATCCGCCTCTCTTCTTGCAATCTACAGAAAAAGAAAACGTAATCAGATGCGTTATATGCGTTATATTACATTAGGGGTGAGTGGTGCCATTGTCAAGGAATGCTTCCTAACATGTGTATTTGACACACAGAACACCTTTTTATAATTTCGAATAATATAAGAGAGCAAACAGGGACAGCGGTCAGCACTAGAGAAGGGGTGCCATTTGCGAATAGGCGTGAAAGGGTTGCTGAGGGAAAGAACAATAGGACTGAAACTGGATTATGATGCGTCTCTTTTGACCTAAACCACCGTTAGGAAGTAAACAGGAAATTAGTGGACGTCTAGTGTTCGCATCAAAAGAAAACAGCGTCAGGGTGGCTGATATTTTGGTAAGTTCGATATATTTAGCAGAGAAAGTGTGAACACCAAACATGAAAGGGCCATACTGCCGTGTAAAAAAAAAAAATAATAAATTTCTAGAGAAGAGCTGATTTATGCGCTAGGGAGATGGCTGTGGTGAGATGTTTTAGCAAATAGGAAGGAATGAAAAATTAAGCAGAATATGAGAATTGGTTACGAGTCCTTGGGGGAGGTGTTCCAAACTTGAGGGAAAAAGAAAAGTTCTGTGGGTGGAATAATTTGAGCAAGTGTGCAATCGGTATCTCACTTCTGTGTGGTCTAAGGGGAGAAGGTCGTGAGTTTGTGGGTTGAAGTGGAAGTAGATTTTTTGGTGGTTGGAGTTCACATCTCCTGGTAGCAAGATGAAGAATAAAAAAAATTGGCGAGAGAAAGGGGTAATGAGGCGTAGAAGACGCGAGTAACTGCGGACTGAAAGAGGTAATGTTTTTTTGGAGGTATGGAAGAGTGGGAAACGTGCGTTGAAAGTTGTGCAGATAAGTGAGCCAAGAAGAGAAAGAAAGCCTGGTCCGGCATCGGAGGGTAGTGATAGGGTAATCGGCGTCCCTAGCAACGAAATCGCAAAATGTACCTCCGAAGTTTTGTCGTGTAAGAGCCTACACTTGTGTCTAGGGTACAGCCCGTTCAGAAATAGTCAGTTGTGCAGATATGTGAGCCAAGAAGAAAAAAAAAGTCTTGTCCGGCATCGGAAGGCAGTTATAGGGTGATCGGCGTCTCTGGCAACGTAATTGCAAGCTGTACCTCCGAAGTTTTGTCGTGTAAGAGTCTTGGGTCCGGCCCGTTGAGAAATTGCCAGTTGTGCGGATATGTGAGCCAAGAAAAGAAAGAAAACCTGTCTGCCACTAAGGAAAGTAGAGTGCCCAAGAAATGGAAGAAAGCCTGTCCGCCACTAAGCAAAGCAGAGTGCCCAAGAAATGGAAGCAACTCTGTCCGCCACTAAGGAAAGCCGAAGTTTTGTCGTGTTAGGGTCTAGGGTCCTGCCCGTTGAGAAATGCCAGTTGTGCAGATATGTGAGCCAAGAAAAGAAAGAAAGCTAGTCTGCCACGAAGGAAGCCTGAACGCAAGGAAATTGGAAGAATCCTGAACTCAAGGTCTCATAACCTAGCTCTGTAAGGAATTGAGTGATAGCCCTTTTAAAAAAAGAATATTCCCTGTTGTATTAGGCAAGTTAGTTACTAAGGTTGGGATAATTTGTTATGAATATTAATGATTATGAAATAACGTAGGGGTAGTAAGGTGGATGGCTAAGATGATAACTAGAGCGTAATTAAGGTAGAATAAGCGATTTATAGTGAACATTAATAAGAGTTGAAATGAGTTTTACTGATGTAAGTGATAAAAATTGGTAATGGCAGAGAATGATTGAGTAATCATTGATGATTCATAAGATACAACTGATACAAACTGATGTTAATAATTTGTAAATTGAGAATAGTTGATGAGGGAGAGATAGTGTATTGTACTAGTATGGTTCATATACGTATATGGAAATTGGTATGCATGTATGTAATTATTTGTTCTTTTTTAATGTAAATGCTGTATATAATGTTCATTAAAGGTTTGAGAGTTTTATTGAAAAAATATGTATTTAATGTTCTGCTAATACACGCTTTACACACCCTGGAATCTAGAATTTTCTGTGAATTGCAGTTAGATTTGCCTTTTGTAGGCTGTTTGAGACCTCAGTAGGGTGGAGGTCTCAGAAAAATGGAAGCAAAAGCAGAACCCCCACAACCGACTAACTCAGCCATGCTAAGAAAAGGCCTATAAAAATTCTTCTGACGGGACTCGAACTCAGTTCTTTTTAACCGTTAGGGAAGGACATATACTATACAATAAAGATTCTACTACTGATATTCCAAATACAATACATTTTGAGCTAAACCAATATTTCTCAACCTTTTTTTAATTATCGCCCCCTAAAGGGCTTTTTTAGACAATTTTTTTTCCTAATCTACCCCCATGAAAATTTAAACAAGAAAATATGTTATACTGTACTTACTCTTTTTATTCAATGGGATTCCTGATTGGCTGTTGGATTTTTTTTTTTTTTTTTTGTGCAAAAGCAACTTTGGCCATATTGCGCTTATCTATTAGTATTATGCGATAATGACGTTGACGTTTCTTAATTATGGTATATATCTGGCTAAAATATCCTATTAATTTTAAATAAGTAAATATATTTTCAATGTTGCAGTTATTGCCTAGGATTTGTGATAAAGTCAGGGGGGGGGATTCCTGAGCCTGATGCTTCTTAGCTAAAAGTTTATTGTTCGATATGATGTTAGTAAGTTTATAATGTCTTCTCTTGAACATATATCAATTCTGTTTCTTTCCTTTGTTAATATTTTATTTACTGAACTAAACTCACTTTCAACTTATAAGACGTTGGAAAATAAAGTACTTTGGCCATTTCAGACCATCGTTGGATTAAGAAATTTAGTTGTTTTCGATCCCTACAACTCAGCCATTGTGTAAATTCAAAAATTCATTGAATTAAAATATAACGAAGAATTTGCATTCTTCGTTACATTTTAATTCAATGAGTTTTTGAATTTCTTCATTAGCAAACCCGGCAACACATCCAATTGAATATAATATGAATATAATTGAATGCATTGCTTCACTTCAAAAGAAAATAAATCTAAAAATCTATTTTTCATTTCACCTTTTAAAGAACACAAACGATCTGAATAATTCTTAAGATCACTCTCGGTGAAAGATTCACTGATTTCAGCTAACTCTTGCATACCATGAAATTTTTTCTCATTAAAAAAATTGCTTTCAAATATTTCCAGTTTTTGAGTGAAGGCTTTTAATGCGTGTTTGCAGTCTATCACCGTAATTAATTTCTCTTGAAGTTGAAGCGATACTTCATAGTTTTTTTTTTTTTAATTCCAATCCATATAGTATACTGTATGTTGTTTTTGTGTTTGCTGATCTCCTTTGGTAAATCTGTGTCTCCTTCGCTTCTAAAAATCTAATTATCATATCAAAAAAGGTTTACAAATCTTGTTAGACAGTTTCCTATAGAAATCCATCTGACTTCTGTATGTAAACGAAGCCTCTCACACACGGTTCTTCATTATCAACATAAAATGTTCTGAAAAGGAGTTCATATTTGCTATGTGAGTTTATTTTATTGATGGTTTTAATAACTATGCTGAGCGATTGATAAAGAACTGGACTAATATTTTTTTGCAACCAGATGATGGCGGTGCACAATGTAGTGTATTGCAAGAACTTCGGGACATATTTCCATTAGATGGGCTATAAAACCTTTGTCTTCCAACCATGGAGGTAGCACCGTCAGTGGAAATGGTACTTGTTTTTCATCGAACTGTGCTTTTACAGCAGCAAAAACGGATGCTCCAGTACAGTCAGTTTCTATAGATTTTGCAAACAACATATCTTTTTGCAATTTGCAATCATCAGTGAAATAACGAACGTATTCCATTAGAAAGTCCTTATTGACAGTAACTGTGGATTCATCAGTCTGAATAGAAAATTTTCCCGTTTTTTGTTTGTCAATTTTCTGCTCTTCAATTTTAACTGACATCTCATCGATCTCTTCGAATTGAATAGTTGCTCAATGGCAATGCGTTTAAAATATTGGAAGGATTTTGATGCATCACTGTTGAAATTACAGTGATGCATCAAAAATATTTTCGCCCCCTTTCGATTACTATTCTCTAATGCGAGTAGTATAACATTCTCAGCAACTGTATAAGCACTACCAGTTTTTGCAGTGATTTCTGCAATTTTATAAGACGCAATCAATCCATCGTCATTTGTTTGTGTGTTCTTAAATAAGGAAGTTACAGTGTTACGTTGCTCAAAATTTTGTTTTAAAATTTTAAAACATTCGATGTGTTTACCAACTTTATCAAGATGCTTCCTTTTTAAGTGATCTAAAAGTCTTGATGGTTTCATAGCCTCATTTTAAAAAGAACTATTACACATAAGACACATAGGCTGTCCTGAGTCAAATGGGCTTTCAATAAAACCATAAGCTAATTCATCCAGATACTGTCGACACTTTTTCTTTTCAGCAATTGACACGATTGTTGATGGGTTGAATAACTACAAAGAATTAAATAATAAAATATAAACTATTTTTATTTAACTCTCATAGCCCATGTCACTCAGAAAAGTACTGTGGATCAAAAATAAACAACTTCCAAAAGGAAACAATAAATCAATACTAATTGTCGCTTAGAAAGCAGAAAAATAGAGTTGAACTTTGGAGGGCCACAAACCATTGTAATGCCCATGATTTTTTCGCCCCCAAAAACAACCAATTTTCGCCCCCTTGCAAGCGATTTCGCTCCCGTTGAGAACCCGTGAGCTAAACAAACAAGATCTGTTTGTGAGTGGGTCGAGGAACATGATGTATTCAGTCACGTACTTTGGCCCAGCATCCAAATCTGAACCCTATTTAAAAATCTATGGGACGCATTACAGTGCGATATGCGGGCATGCATTTCACTCACTAAGGGAACCAGTGGAATTATTGTTACAACAATTGTTTAAAATTCCACTATGCCTTTCGACGACTGTGTCCATCTACATCAGGCCTGGGCAGACTTTTTGGCTGAAGGGCCACATTAGGAATTCAAAAAGAAGGCGGGCCGCAAGTAAAATACTATTTTTAGATATATATTATTTGTTATCATGAAGAAATATAACATAAAAAAAATTATTCTCTAACAACCAAGAATTTAATGAGATGAATGGAACTGTTTTACATCTTTTAACGTTTTTTTTTTTAAATTTCGGGTGTTAATTTTGTAGTTGAGTTTCTTAAAACTGCTTGTAAATGTTCATCGGTGATGCTTGATCGTAAAGAATTTTTATTTAGATTCAATATGGAAAATGTTTGTTCACATATGTAGGTTGATTCAAAAATAACCAACATATTTCGGGAAAAATCTTTATGTTCGTCGAATTTGTCCGAATTTGTTCAGAGTTGTAAATTTACAGATTTCCTTACGACAGTGCAATTCCCTTAAATCGGTATCACACTGCAAATTTATAATCTGAAGTTGTAGTTCACTCGGTGCACTATCAACTTATACTGAAAATGGGTCGCGCACTATTGCCAAACTTGTCTCAATTTTTCGGAAGTCGCCAAATCTTTGTGAAAAGTAGTCATTCAAAGCATTCATAATTTCACAATATTTTTCAAATTTATTTTCTGGAATCTTCAGGAACTTCATGGTTGAAAAGTGGTCTACCTTGTTAATCAATAAATGTCGAAGGAACAACTGAAATCCATTCAAACTTTTTACCATATCATGGGCGTATAAATTTTTCCCTTGTAACATGGTGTTGAAAGTATTTAAGTGTGTCACGATGTCCAGGGCAAACGCAAAATCACAAATCCAGTTATTATCAGTTAATTCGGGAAAGTCCATAATATTTTTCAGTTTTAAAAATAGAACGAAGTCTTCTTTATGATCTCATACTCGTCGAAGAACTTTTCTTAAGCTAAGCCATCGAATTTGGCTATGATAAGGAAGATCTGTATACTCGGATTCAATATCTTGAAGAAATTAACGAATTGTCTGTATTTCAGGCCCCTCGATCGTATTAAATTTACTAGTTTAATAATACAAGATGTGACATGTTCAACTTTTAACACATTTTTACATAATACTTGTCGATGTATAATACAATGAATTGTAATTAAATTATAATCAGGATAAATTTTACAAATAAATTTTATCCTGAATTTTCTTTAACACTCCAACATTTTTACCTGTCAAACTTGGTGCTCCGTCAGTTGTTACGCTTACCATTTTGTTCCCTTGTAAATTATATCTTGATAAGCATTTTTCAACTTTTTCAAATATATCAGCCCGTTGTTTGGTCTTTAACAGATTCCATTGAAAGAAGCTCTTCAATAATTTCAAAATTAGAGGTACATCCACGTATGAAAATTAATAACTGCTCAGTATTCTTTTGGTCGTTACTTTCGTCGAGAGCTATCGAGTACCATGGTATGTATTCTAATACTGATAATAATTGCTCATTCAAATTTGTATCGATACATTCAATTCTTCTTACTACGGTTCGCCGAGATAAACTTATATTCTCAAATTTGTGTTTAATGTCAGGACATATAATTCCACAAGCTTCAGTCATACATTCTTTAATATGGTCTCCATCACAAAAAGGCTTGTTGCTTTTTGCAATTATATGAGAAATAACAAAACTTGCCTCTACAGTAGCTTCTTGTTCCTTAGTTAGCCGCGTAAACACATTTTGTTGTCTAGATAAATTTTGAATCAATCTATCAGCAGTTTTCTTTCTCGCTTCCGGAGTTAAATTGGCACCATATTCGGAATGTTTAGTAGTGAAATGTCTTTTAATATTGTACTCTTTCAACACTGAGACACTCTCCCGGCAGATGAGACAAATAGTCACGTTATTTATGTTAGCAAAAAAATATTTTGTGTTCCACTCTTCATTGAAGACACGATGCTCTCGTTGAATTTTTCGTTTTTTATTCATTTTTAAAAGGGCGTAAATATTATTTTTATCGCTGCTGGCACCAAGATGATAACCGAAGATAACGCAAAAAAACTAACTGCGGGATAACCGTCAGAGAAAACAGATTGGGACTGGGGCCAGTCAGCAGTCCTATCCTATTACTCCGCCACCGCAGCAGAGCCGTTGTCGTCATCACCGGTTGTCTGTTACCGTAGTTTCGCGCGGTTAGTTTATAATCGCAAATTATACCGTTATAAAAGCGCCCTTTGGCTCGCTCCGGTTCGCGCACAATTTCAATTTCTATCTCAATTTGAAAAATACAGAGATGAAAAAACAATTTATAAGTCGACAAATTCTATAATGTATTACATAATCAAATTTATTTTTCAAAAAGGCGTCGCAAAAGGCATAAAATAAGTAAACTTTTTTCGAAAATACAATTAAAGCTCGCGGGCCATGGTTTGCCCGGGCCTGATCTGCATGGAATTCAAGCTGTAATTTAGGCGCATTGAAGTCTTATACGATAGTGGACTTCGGTTTCAAATAATTTGGCCATGAAATGAGTACCTGGAAAGAAAACGTAGTAGTGGGGAAAACAGCCCTGAATTGTTCAATAAGCATAATGTGGCTTTCACATTAGTTTTACAGCATTCGATATCCATGTAATGTACATAACAGTACAGCTAAAAATCAACAAAACAGCATTTCGTACGAAACCAGTAACCAACTTCAAGCTGAAGAGATATGGAAGGAGATATAACAGAACTGGATTACCAAAGCATTCGCCGTTGGATGCTGGATACTGAATATAACGTGCACTACGGCCAAAGATGTTAATGCACCTAAAACGGAAAAAAACTGAATATAACATGTCCACTGAAATACAAGAAACATTTCATTGCTAGAACAGTTGATAAAGAAAAATCAGTCCAATAAATACTAAATGCTCTACGAAGTACTCTATAAGATCAAATGAAATTCCAGCTTTCATCATTAAAATATCGAATATATACATTGTCCGCCTCTGTACAATCCTCGCATGTAACACAGTGTTATAATCACCGTTCTCACAAACCGGGTGAAAAAAAGTCTCGAGTTCGAATCCATCAGTGACCCGAGGAGGTAGTCGATCTCATGCGAAAGTTACAAGGTTGTTTTTTTTTTTCTGTCGAAGACTCGAGTGTTTCGTCCAACAAAAACAAACCAACCGAAAAATGCACATAATATACTAAAGCCTCATAGCCTTGCTAGGGATTTGACACACGCACACATAACCATTGCCCTCGTAGGCAGGACAGTGCATATAAGCACCATCCTCTCCACATCGGGTGAAAAAAAGCGCGGGTTGGAATCCCATCAAATGACGCGATGAATTCTGATGGGCATTTTTCACCACGTGGCTGAGTCTGGATCTCAGGCGAGGGTTGCATGGTTTTTTTCCCCCTGAAACTCTGGTTTTTCGTCCAGCAAATCGCAAAATCCACCACAGAACATAGACACCTCAGGACAACGTGTATGGTGCAATATGATCTAAGTCGCTGATGCATCTAAAACCCTGCAACAACACACATAGACCTTTGTCTGTCTGTGTATTGACACATTCTAAACTTTGAATTCTGCACCTGTGCATCCCACATATGAATGGAGAACTTATAAAATAAACCTCCATCGACCAATCTCTTAGCCTGGTAGCGCAAAAGTTAATCTAAATACAGGCCAAGAGCCATAGCGCATGCAAAGTACAAAAACTGTCATATTAGGGTCATCCGAGAATTCCTCATCTACCCGTGTGTATTATATATACACTGGTGTTTAAAGAAAGTTTCTTTGGTTTGGTTTGTATTGGGGTTTAGTGGCGCATGGACTACGTGGGTCATAATGCGCCTCAAAGAAACTGCATCACCCCTCTCTTAAAATTGAAATTGTCGTACAAATAACGTAAGTATATGGCAATATTTCTTACAGATTGCACAGATAAGATTGACACGCGTAGGTGATGACGTAATATTGCATCAGCAGTTACTTTCAGCTATATAAGCACGCTCTGCAAGAGTTGCAGTCATTCCTTGCTTGTGTCAGGATGGCGAGTTACGTGCAGTTGACGCCACGAAGAAAGGGTGCTATTGTTGCTTTACGTGGCAACTGAATTTAACCTTGACAAATGCAAAGTACTGCATATGGGTAGAAGTAACCCCAGAGAAACGTACCAACTGTGTGGTACTACACTTAAAGTGGTAGAAAATGAAAAAGACCTGTGATATTCAGATATGAAGTTTCTGAGCAATGCAGACAGGCTGCCAGGGCAGGTCATGGGGTTTTGTCAATGATATATAGGAATTTTGCTAGCAGGGAAAAGGAGGTGATTATCCCTCTGTATAAGGCAACTTGAGTACTGCGTACAGGTCTGGAGGCCTCATTTTAGGAAGAATGTAGATTTACTTGAGCGTGTACAGAGAAGGGCAACAAGATTGGTGAAGGGAATGAAGGGATCCTCTTACCAAGAGAGGCTTAAGTTCTGCAAATTGCAGTGGCTGGAGGCTAGGCACCTGTGCGGTGATCTGATTGAGGTGTATAAGGCCTTGAATGGGTTGAGCACGCTGAATTCTGATGGGATCCTTCCACTTGTTCAGATTACGAACCTAGGGGGGCATAAATTCAAATGAAGAAAAGACAGATGTAGAATAGATGTGCGGAAATTTGCCTTTAGCCAGCGGGTGGTTAATTGCTGGAATAAACTTCCATCTGTCGTTGTGGAAGTTGATAGGTTGAATAAATTTAAGGAAGAACTGGACAGGCATTTGGAGGGAATGGTGTGATTTTTATTTTATTTATTTATTTATTTTTTTTTTGGCTGATGCTGCATAAGCTCATACACTTGCTTTCTTGCATCACATGCCAATACTACTACTACTACTACGTGAGGAAGGATGTTCTTCCCGTCATATTGCTTATAGAGTGTCTTGTAATCAGTATATGAATTTTTACCAGAGATTCGTGTTTTTCATCTCACAAAATATACAAACCAACTATAGAATTCACGCAATGCAATGTGCGACACAGCACACTGAATCCTAATGGCTTTGGTTGCCTTGGCGCAATTTCTACCAGCAACCACAAAAACATTAATCTCGATACGTAGTGTGGATCGTTGAGGAGTGAACAGCAAATATGACTAATTAATAAAATAAATAAAAATAAATTCTAAAGAAATAAAATAAACGAAAATATTATTCGAATGACCATTTCGAAAACCATTTTATAAATTAATGGAATCGAACTGTTGACGAACTAGAATGTAAATAAATGATTTGCGGTAGTGATAATATACGTACCTCTTTTCTGATTACCAGAGGTAATTACAATATTACAATTTAAGAACTGTTAATACTTCTAATTTTACCATCACCAAAATGTTCCATAGTCCATTATTCATGTTTCCTTTCCTAATGAATAATTGTTACAATATATAATAAAATATTAAAGATAAGAATTGGAAAAGGAACATCAAGTGTGATAAAAAAAAATCACTTTCAAGAATTGTTATACATAAGAATAGTGCTATAAATAAGTTCTAATGTACAATTGGATTTAGGATACGAACATTTACTTTCATCGAATCCTAGTTAATAATTGTGGAAAAAACGTATTGCTAAATTTTCAACTGACGAAGTAATTTCAATTAATTTCGCAATCGCGTCTTGCTCATTTTGAACAAAATGAGAAGAATTCAACTACAGTTCCGCGCTTTGGATTGAAAGTCTCTTTTCAATTAGCGATCACGATTATAACCATTCATTTTAGTTATCATAATTACAGCACATAATTTGAAAACGTTCATTTAATATTTATCTGGCTATTGTTTATTTATTATTTAAAAAAAAAAAAAAGGTCAGTTGGATCACTGAAAGCTTTTAGCACGCAGCTCAGTATCTCCATTGAAGTTACAGGGAAAACCACGTACCTTTCTGCCTTGAAGATACCTGGGCGCAGGGCTAGTTTCCTACCACCTAAGCTGCTGGGTGGTACTGGAACACCTTTTCATATTTCTTTTCAGTGAGCTGCTGGTTGGTCGAAGAAGGCTGTAATGGAAAACTATCGGATGAACCGACCGTTACTGTTGTGCTATGAACTTGTTGAGCAGGAAGTACCGTTAATTGTAACCTCCTAGGCGAAACGCCCGCTTTACCCACCGCGGATCAGAGTCAACGACCTTGAAATACCGTAAAGGTAAAAGCCGTTTCATGGCCTCGTGCTCTTATGATTGTATCACTATTGACATTCCATTTGTGAACTGGCACAGCCTCACTCATACTATCTTAAAAAAAAAAAAAAAAATCTGTAGATGAACAGTAATCTCTCTCTCTCTCTCTCTCTCTCTCTCTCTCTCTCTCTCTCTCTCTCTCTCTCTCTCTCTCTTGCTTTGAGTATGCGAATGGCTGCGACCACTGCTCTTGCATACTGTGTGGAAGAGTTTTTTCACATCTGGATTTGCACCTTGACGGAAATCGAATGGGAAGACCGTTTCTATATATATATATTTTTTTTTTTATTTTTTTTTCACATTGTTGCAGCATTCGTTGATCTTGGACAAGAAGCGCATAGTTTTCTCTCCTGGGAAGTTGCGTTTTCAACTCCGCCGAGTGCTCCAGCCAGCTGTAGAATATAAGCAAATAACAAACGCAATACTATACTGCTAGCCTCCATGGGCATAGCTGCTTGGTCACTTAAAGTAATGGCCCTCGCGGGTAGGACAGTTGGTAGAACCACCATCCTCCACACACAGGATGGAAAAGGCCTCAGTTCGAATTTTTTATGGACTTTTTTCTCAACGTAGCTGAGCTAGTCGGTCTCAGAGAGAGGATAGCATCGTTTTTTTCTCTCCTGGAAACTCGGTTTTTTTTTTTTTTCTTTTTGTCCAACAAACAGCCAAATCGACCACGGACACACGCAATTTACAAACAATATACAGTATACGGAGAAATCTTAAACTAAACGGTCTCTCTCTCTCTCTCTCTCTCTCTCTCTCTCTCTCTCTCTCTCTCTCTCTCTCTCTGTTATGCTTATGTTTATTTGTAAGCAATCAAAAAAATTGATAATTAACAAGATATTTTTTCATTAATTATGAGATATCTGATATTTTTAAACAATTATATCTAAAAATAAATAAGAGCATCTTCCGTCATTTTAATTTCATATTTTCAGTTGGTGATTAATTTTATTTTTATTGAAATTCAGTATGCTACTATCTTTTTTTTTTCTTTTTTTTTTTTTTTTTTACTTTATTAAAATTATAAGCGAACTCAAATTTTACGTGTCTATAAATTAAATTCTAATTTATGTGTATAAACCTCCTCTTCTTCTTTCTGTCATATCAAACAATTTGATCCATCTTTAATGGGAAATTAAAAGTTTTTAGTGAAACTCTTAAGGAATTCCGTAGAGTTTGTGTCTTGATAAAGTACCTTGACAGTGAAAAGACCTTGTGATGCGGTAGTGTGTGTGCTTGCCCTTAGGTTAAATTCTCGGGATGCCTTTAGTACAGTTTGTTCTCTTTTCTTATGTTAACTTGGAAAAATTTTTACTTAGAGAATCACTTTAGCAGATAATATTTCCGGAGATTTCGAACTAATCGACCGTATTCATTCCCAGCATGTTAATAATTTTAGTATAATTTTTAACGAATGATGAACTCCATTCAAAAGAAATACCCTAGAGTTTTTGAAACGAAAAGTGGCATGTCTTCTTTTTAAAAAGATTGAAAGTAAAGTTCCCATGAAGTATTATATATGTAAGTCCAGTCTATAAAGTAACTGATTTAGAATACTAAATCAGTTACTATTCATTTTTTCACATACTTTTTTCGCATTCACTGACTGAATTAAAACACATTCAAACAGTGTCAAAAGTTCTAAACTGATTCCTCTGTGTGTATGGGTTAGTGTCAAAGTGACTGCAGCTATAAGGCTCAGCAAGTTACTTATAATTTCGTATGATCTCCGGTAGTTTGCTGTTTGCTGGATGACAGAGCCGAGTTTCAGGAGAGGGTGTTGTATTCTCCAGGACTAACTCAGCCACATTGCGAAAAAAGACCAATAAAAATTCTTCGCTTCCTTGACTTGATTCGAACTTAAGTCCTTTCCACCCGGTGTAAAATGACGGTGATTTATATCCACTGTGCTATCCACCTCAAGGGTTGTTTTTTGTTGTGTCTGTGATTTTTCTTATGTTATTTCAAACAGACGATATGTCCAATATGGTCCAAGTAAGTAAGTTATTTCCAACTGACGATCCTCAGGAAGATACTGAGTATCAAACTGGTATACGTAGAGATAATCGGCTCTATGTAGCTAGAGAAAATACTACGGAGTTTACGATGGAAGAACTTACAAGAGTTTTGAAGGAGCTTAATCTCACAAAATGTCCTGGAATTGATCTAGTCAAGAATATATTTATAACGAGGTTCTATAAGTCGTTACCTAATATCCTTTTATTAGTGTTTAACAAATGTCTAACAGAAGGGCTGTTTCCAACGCAGTGGAAGATTGCATTATTGAAGTTAGTTAGAAAACCTGGGAAGCCACTAACTGAACCTAAATCACATCGCCCTATCGCTCTTTTGGCAAACCTTGGTAAAATCCTTGAAAGGTTAATGGCATTACGGGTAACCGACCTGCTAGTGCAACAGGATATGATATCGCCTCAGCAATGTGGGTTCACTCCTGGGAAATCCTGTGAAGATTGTCTAGTGGCATTTCGAACGCATATTGAGAATTCTACATCCAAATATGAATTAGCAATGTACGTGGATTTCGAAGGGGAATTTGATACTGTTTGGTGGGAGGCAGCGATGGATCAGTTAAGAAACGCTGATTGTTCCAATGGTCCTTGAGGTTGTCACAGACATTCTCTCAGATATGCCAGACAAGCTGTACTTGCTACCTGGGAGTCTAAAACGCTGATGGAACTGATATTCGGGTGACACTCAAGTCAAGTGGACCCAATTTCGGCGAAGTCCGGACGGTCTGTGACAGCCAAATCCTCTGCTTGCACCTTCACGATGGTGGGACTGTTAGTAATCCTGGGTATAACCCCCATGCACAAGTACATGGTGGGTGACCACCCAGGTGTGAACCAACGTAAGCAGGGGTCGAGGTGTGGCGCCCACACCACATGGAGGAACGCCGCCCCTCTATGTTACCAGGCAGTACTAGGTGGAAGATGACTCTCATCAACCGGTGAAATACCACCACTTTGCTTATTGGAGGCTTGAAGTGGTGGAACCCATGTTTAGTCTCTAGAGCTAAGTTCCAGTCAACCCTTCCCTATCTCTTCCATCATGCAGTATGATTGATGACTTTTGAGGTTATGATGAACGTCGTGGCGAGATCCAATATTCCTTACATCTCGAGGGTACAGCTCTAAAACGGTTTTCGCAGGCCGGCCGCTAGTTAGTACACCGGACCGGACCTATTGGTAACCCTCTAGAAGGCTTCCGGATCAGCTAGTGTATAATCTTGCTACCTCTACTCTGCCAGATAGTGACTGGAGGGAGTACGAGTAGTGTGTATGCGGGGAGCATTGTCGAGGCCACGTTATGTCAAGGATCTGGGTATATTCTTACCACATGTACGCCATATCCAAAAATTTCATTACTTCATACAGCATGTCCCACCCACTTTTTCTTACTATTGAATACACCATGAATTGTCAAACTAATAGAGCAAGCTTATCTGCGAAAAGATCTAAACCTCCCAAGGACTTCCTAATTCATTTCACAAATATACGTGGTCTCAATTCTAATCTCAACGATGTCCATTTCCACTTGCAGTCTGCCAAACCTCATGTACTTTTTCTGACGGAATCTCAGTTATCGGTTGATTCAACTACTGTTCATCTGAGATGCCCAAATTATTCGCTGTATGATTCCTTTCGCCTCAAAGGTGGTACTTGTGCATATGTCCGTTCTGATATTCCCTGTCAGAGACTTGGCAATTTGGAATCTCCTCTCTTTGATCTTCTCTGGCTTGAAATCTCTCTACCTCATTGTGTCAAATTCATCTGTTGTCTCTACCGTTCTCCCAACTCGACTAATCACTTGGAGCTCTTTGACTTCCTCTCGTTGCAACTTGACTTTCTCCAGTCCAACTCTCCTAACAGTGAGGTAATTTTCCTTGGTGATTTTAATGTTCACAACCCCAGCTGGCTTCCGTTTTCTAGTCACACCGACCCAGCAGGTCGAGATGCTGAGGCTTTTGCAATTACTAATGACCTAGCACAGATTGTTCATTTACCTACAAGAATACCGGACAATCCTAATCATACAGCCAATACGCTTGATCTTTTTCTCACAAACAACCCTTCTAAGTACACGGTCGAAGTGAGAGCTCCTTTTGGCACTTCAGATCACAACTTGGTGATTGTCTCTTCTCCAATGGAACCTTTATCTCATAGCTATTCCCAACCTCGTGTTGTTTGGCATTACAAGAATGCAAAATGGAATGACCTGCGAGACTTCTTTTCTTCTTTTCCTTGGTCGGATTACTGTTTCAAAAGTTATATGTCAACGTTTGCTCAGATCGCGTCAGTGAAATTATTCTTGCAGGAATGGAATCCTATATCCCACACTCCACTTTAAAATCTCGTCCTTTATCTAAACCTTGGTTTTCCAATAAATGTGCTAAGGTCATTTTCAGTTTCATTTTCGGCCTGCACCAAAGCTCGCAACAATTGTAAAGCAGTTATTAATCAGTCCAAACTAGAGTTTGAACAGGCTAAGAGTAGAAAACTTGCTTCTTGCCCTAATGGTAGCCGAGCATTCTGGTCTCTTGCCAAAGCTATTGGCCGCAACTTTTGCCCATCTCTGCTCCCACCTCTGTCCAAACCAGATGGTTTTGTTGTCACTTCAGCCAAGGATAAAGCTGACCTGCTAGCATCCCATTTTTCTTCCAGCTCGTGTATTAATGATCTTGGTAAAACACCTCCCACCGTTCCCAACATGCTCCATTCAATGCCTCCTGTAGTCTTCCGTCAAAAGGATATCAGAAGGATTTTGATGAATCTTGATGCTAAGAAAGCTCCAGGTCCTGATGGTATTTCTCCACTTGTTCTCAAAATCTGTGCTCCTGAACTTACTCCTATTCTTTGCCGCCTTTTTTCACTTTTATTATTCCAAAGGTGTTTTTCCTTCTGCTTGGAAATTTGCTCATATCCAGCCAGTTCCTGAAAAGGGTGACAAATCCCTCCCATTCAATTATCGTCCCATTGCAATTACTTCTACTCTTTATAAAGTAATGGAGAAATCAATTAACCGCCAACTCTTAAACTACCTAGAAACCTTCCGTCTTATTAACGATCGGCAGTATGGATTCCGTCAGTGTCGATCCACTGGTGATATTCTGGCTTATGTTACCCATTTATGGACTAATTCAATGGAAAGGTTCGGTGAAACATAAGTAGTTGCTCTTGACATCTCAAAGGCTTTTGATCGTGTTTGGCATAAAGGTCTTCTAAACAAGCTTCCATCTTATGGTTTGCCAACTGTTTTTAGTAATTGGTTATCCAGTTTTCTCTCTGATCGCTCACTGATGGTGATGGTAGATGGCTCTCTGTCTTCTAACTTCTCCATTAATGCCGGTGTCCCCCAAGGTTCAGTTCTTTCCCCCACTCTTTTCCTCTTGTATATTAATGACCTTCTTCCATTGACTGGAAATCCTATCCATAGTTTTGCTGTTTATAGCACATTGCATTCAACTTCTCGAAAATCTGCTACCAATTCCTTAAATGCCGATCTTCAGGTAATTCTCCAGTGGGGCAAAGACAACTTAGTTGATTTCAATCCTTCTAAAACTGAGTCTTGTCTTATATCTCGCAAAAAGGATTCTTCTGCTCCTATGCTTATCTTTAGTGACACTCCGATTTCTAGGCAAAATGATATATCTCTTTTGGGGATTACCCTGACTTCTAATCTCTCTTGGCACAAGCACATTACAAATATTGCTTCCTCTGCATCTAAAATACTTGGTTTTCTCTTTCGCTCTCGGCGTTACTTTTCTTCCAAACAGCTGCTCACTCTGTATAAATCGCAAATTCGCCCTACCATGGAATATTGTTCCCACATCTAGGGTGGTGCCCCCAAACCCTCTCTCAAGCTTCTTGATTCCATTCAGAAGACGGCAGTTAGGTTAATTAATAATTCATCTCTAACAGAGTCTCTCTCCACTCGCTTTCTTATAGACGTACTGTTTCTTCTGCATACCTCTTCTACAGATACTTCCATGGGCACTGTTCTTCTGAATTGGCTTCTATAATTCCCGCTCTCTCTTTCAAAACAGTCCGAACACGTGCCGCCACCACCCAACATCCATTTACTGTCCAACTTCAAACCCACAGAACCAACTTTTCAACTTCCTCATTTATTCATTCAACTGCCGTTTTCTGGAACAACCTTCCTTCATACGTATTTCCTGAAAATTAATCTACAGAAGTTCAAGTCCAGTGTCAACAAATGGCTCCTTTCGTCTTCTCAACCTCCAACCCAAGCACGGTACTAAGTACTATAGGTTCTAATACCTCTCGTGTTTGGGGGTTCACATAAAAAAAAAAAAAATTGCCCCCTCAGGTTCGTAATCTGAGCAAGCGGAAGAATCCATCAGAATTCAGCGTGCTCAACCCATTCAAGGCCTTATACGTCTCAATCAGATTCCAGCGCAGGTGCCTAGTCTTCAGCCGCTTCAATTTGCAGAACTTAAGCCTTTCTTGGTATGAGGACCCCTCACCAATCTTGTTGCCTTTCTCTGTACACGCTCAGGCAACTCTACATCCTTCCTAAAATGAGGCCTCCTGACCTGTACGCAGTACTCAAGGCGTGGGCTGACTAGGGCGACCTAGTAACGGTTCTTGGGTTCTTGAGCCCCAATTAGAGCGTTATTTCTCAAACGCCTCTTTACTTGATAAAACAGCATTTATATGTGGTCAAGACTCTCTGATGTCGAAAATAAGGCAAATTATCAGTGAACATGGTCATCCGTTATTATTTTTCAAAGACTAAGTTTTATTTTGAGCGTTTGTTATTGAGCGGGAAAGAACAGTGGAGATACTGTGCTAAAAGGTGTTCGGTTTTCTTAAAGGTGTGTAGGTTATAAAAACAGTTGGTTTCCAGTAATGAAATGCATAATCATGAACCTTGCAGTGAGCAGCTTTTAAAGCTGTGTCAAAACGAAAGGCAAGAGAGGAACCAAAGGAGAAACTGAATAAAATTCTACATGAATGTTTAAATGAGTGCACAAGTAACAAATTGGAAGTTGTGGACTTAAAATAAGTGAAAGTTAATATACGTGAAATGCATATAATGAACATCATAAAATTATGCCTCCTCTACCTAAGGATTTGTCAAGTGTTCACAGCGTGCTACAAGATATCGGAAGATTCTTTTCAGCAAACACCATCCAGCTATTCAACAACCTCAATATCAACCCTCAAAGGCTCTGCACTTGCAAATCCTACAGAAAGGAAGTTCTCGGATATTCCTACTTACAAATACAGATGTAAGGATACAGTTTCAGCACCTTGTTCTGCCAGACACGCGCCACTGGATTTTAGGAAACCCGACCTCATCAAGAATTGATGTCAGGATTATCCTACCCACCCCACTCTAATCCCCACAGATGAACTTGACTGCTGGAAACAGTAAATTGAAATTTCAAATTTTTATTTTGCATTGCATTATATTGTATCGCGGTCATTCCTGTTGTCTCGTTGTTTCATATGCTGTTCGGCTGTAAATATTTGTGTTTATGTAAATATGGTGAAACTCCCACTTGTGTGTGTTTAAGCAGAAGGTATGCTTCAATTGTGACGGTATTACGTTTTTACCAGTTTATAGTAGTTAAGTAGTAAAAGCCTTCTTCTTCTTTGGTTCTTAGCTGGCGGCTGGAGGAGGCAGTTGGCCACGCAACCAGTACGCTGCTGTAGGTGCCGCAGGGTTTCGGACTTGCTCTGTGATGTTCTTCCATGCTTTACGATCCATGGCGTCAGTCCTGGCCTGATTAAGGTTGAGACGTCGGCTCTTCAGGTCATTTTCCACTTGCTTGGCCCACGTTTTCCTAGGCGCGGTCGGTTGAATGCTCCATTGGGTGGGTCGTTGTCTCCAAAGGAGTGTGGATGGTATTCTATTCGCGCCCTTTCTACATAAGTGGCCAAACCATCTAAGCCTTCGCTTCTGGATTTGGTCGGCGATGGTTGGTTGCTGTTGGCATCCGGCGCGGATGGTATCATTAGTGATGCGGTCGCGAAGTGAGATGCCCAGGATCTGCCGCAGGCATCGCATGTGGAATACCTCAAGTTTGTTTAAATCTAGCTCAAATGCTAGATTTAAATGCTTGAGACAAATCCATGTTTCCAATCCGTAAAGGAGAATGGGCATGATCAAAGTCCGGAAGAGTCGGATTTTAGTCTTTGAGGAAATGTTGGTCCTCTCAGACACCATTTGAGCGAGGCGAACGCAGTGGCCGCCTGTCCAATACTTAAGTAAAAGTACTTAGCGGGTAATTAATAACTTAAGTATTGTATATTCCAGATAAAATGTACTTATAAATCAGATAACATGTATTTCGTGTATTTTATAATTGTATAACATCTTGTAACATTTTTTTTTTTTTTTGGTAGTTGTTGGCGCATCGGCTTCTGTGGCCATAATGCACCTCCCAAGGTTTTTGCAGTACTTTGATCCAAGCCCGAGGCGGGATCCGAACCCGCGACCTTTGGGTTGCGAGACAGGCATTTTACCCACCCGGCTAGCCCGGTCGGCATCTTGTAACATAGTTGTATAGTTGTATATGTATGATCACCCCCTGGCCAGTGGCTGTATCCGGGTGATCTCCTAAGAGAAATAAACTGATGATAATAATAATAAAAAATAAAAAATGTAAATACAAACAAATCAAAAAGAGGATTTTCTTTGTTAGCGACGTCAACTGCAGCGTGATAATTTGTTCGCGCAAAACTAATTTAAATGCTTTGTGCAAAGCCGAAATTGCATATGATGGGACATTCGATAACTTGCGGATATTTTTTACCCAGTTCTTTACAGTACACGGCTACTTCAACGGCCATTATATTCCACTTGTACTTTCTTTACTGCGCGATAAAAAAGAAATAACTTTTATATAAACTGCTTTAAAAAAAATTGTGGCACTTTTCAATGACTCCTGCTGCGAATTCAAACTGGCTAGAATTGTAAATGACTTTGAATAAAAAGTATGAAGAATGCCTGCAAAATGCAATAACCGGAAGACAGAGGGCTACCGCTTTCATCTCTCGCAGGCGTGTGGCGAGCAATCCAAAGATTTGGTCTCGTGTCGAAATACAAAATAAAGACATCAGAAATAAATAAATGGTTACGTTACTAATCTGGAATGATCTTTTTAGCGCCAGAAGAGGTAGGGCGATTTCTTTAGTGAATTTGCTGAAATGAAACCAGACAACGATAAAGTGACTAAGATGGTTAAAAAAAAGAAAGGAATTACGACACAAAGGGTTACGAGAATAGCCTGAACCGCCTCCTCGTGGTGCCCTCTGGATAAGGTCAAATGGTTCTGAAATTTTCAATCAGGGAAATATACAGAGGCACCTTGAAATTTTAAATTAGGAAAACTTACAAGAGCAGGACATGGGGCCTGTTTAAGGATTAGGAGAATTTACTACCAGGGAGAATTTATCATTATAAGGTCAGGGGAGTTTCCAATCGCCTGGATCAGCATACAGTGATTCAGTTTAAGTGAGAACTGTTAAAGGAAAACAACCACAAGAAATTTATAATAGAATGTCAGCTGTGCATGGTAATGTTTGTTACTAAAAAAACTACTGTCGTGGCGTAATCAATAGTGGAGTGAAAGAATCCTTAGTTTCCAAGTCCCAAATCCAGGAAAAGTAATTATAACCGTAATTAATATAATTTCACGTCATTGGTTAGCTTCGTTTTGTGTTTAACTAAATATTTAAAAACGCTACAGTTTAATATTCACAGACCCTTTGTTATCGGCAATTTTGGTGGTTGATTATTGTAGAGTTTTAGGCGCATCAGCAACTTAGGGCGTATTGCTCCTTATGTAAATTGTAAATTGTGTGTGTTCTGTAATCGATTTGATGTTTGCTGAATGAAAAACCCAGTTTCCCAGTTTTCATTTTTCATGCTACCTTCGTCTGAGACTGACTAACTCAGCCACGTTGTGAAAAATACCCACAAAAATTCCTCGCGTCGTTAACACGATTCGAACTCAGATCTTTTCCACTTGGTGTAGGGAAGACATTGAACCACGAAGGCTCAGTTTTGGTGGGAAATACGTAAGTCACAAGTGAGACTTTTCTTGTAGAACTAAATTTGGTAAACAGTATAATTCATGTTATTTCACTGGTTGTCGCACGTATGCCGAGTTTTCGCTTGCTGATGGAGAGTCATTTCTTTGTGCAAGATATTAGGAGTGCGACGAACTTAATTGAAAACCCGACCTAACAAATACTGTTAGACGTGATTGAGTCTCTGAGGAACTCTCGGTACTCGTCAGAGATTCAAGTGTCTATTTCTATGTCCGATGACGAACTTCTGAATCCGTCCTCAGAAATGGATCAACCGATACAGAATGCTTTGGTTCTTCAGGAAGTAGCTTTAACTGGGAAAACAATGTGTTTCCTGTTTCTTAAACGGAGTATGAGGGGAATATATTTTGTAGGGAAATATGACGTAGAACCAGAGTAAATCTACCGAGCGCAAAAATTGAAAACGTTATAAACAATTTATCAGCTTATAATGGTATTAAAATTTTCATCTTAGAATACCGGAGAACAACCTCATCCACCCATGTGTATTACGTTCATAAATTGTTCTCTGGTCGGCGTGCATATTTGCTGGACGAAAACCCCGTCAGAAATTCGGGAAAAATTCGGGGTTTTCGTCCAGCAAAACCTTGAGTCATCGACGGAATTTGAGCCCTTTTCCACTCAGTGCGAGGAGGACGGTGACGATACCACGTGCTATCCCCTCAGACAAGGAATACTGTATATAATTTTTTGATCTGATTGGCCTGTTAGACGTAGACCGACTAACTCAACCACATTGTGAAAAAGGCCCACAAAAATTCCTCATGGCATCAATGGGACTCGAAGTTAGGTCTTTTCCACCCAGTGTGTGGAGGACGGCGATTTTACCAACTGTGCTACCCACGAGAGCACCATGTGGTACTGTGGTCGCCCATTTGTTTTTATAAATGTAATGGTATGGCAATATTTCTGCTTTCGTTGTGTGAAAGCGGCTACCACTATGTTTAATGCAAAAGGCGAACACATGACACAATTCTCACTACTTGTCTCAGAACTCCAGGGGCTCACATCTGGTGAGTATGGGCTTGGAAAACTCAGGGTCCTGAGCTGGATCTCTCTCTCTCTCTCTCTCTCTCTCGATCTCTCTCTCTCTCTCTCTCTCTCTCTCTCTCTCTCTCTCTCTCTCTCTCTCTCTCTCTCTCTCTCTCTCAGGCTAACTCGTGAATTTCTTTTGGCTGTTGCAGCATAAGCCTCAGGCTTCCTTGCATCGTATGGCTAATAATAATAATAACTCCATGCCGTTGGGTGTATATATGAAACTGCTAATTAGCAGAACACTAAGAGATCAACCACACCATGTTAAGACAACAAACAAATTTAGTAAAACACATATTAGTATAAATATATTACTGAATTAAATATATACATGTGACCAATTCATGCATTCATTACGTAAATTATTTGCGTTTCTATTCATAGAATTCTCTCTTACAAATCTACTTCAGTTAACACATACTCTCTCTGTTGATCTATAACTAATCATTATTAATGTTATTGAAAATAAATTGTTTTCTTACAGTCCTAATATTAAAGTCCTATTCAATTTTCTTATTGGCCCTTTCACTCAAAATCTGTACTGCCTATATGTCTCTTGTATAGATAATTACATTTATATTCAGATATAAATAATGTCCTACCCGGCAACCCAAAGGTCGCGGGTTCGATTCCCGCCTCGGGCTTGGATCAAAGTACTGCAAAACCTTGGGAGGTGCAATATGGCCACAGAAGCCGATGCGCCAACAACTACCAAATCAAAAAAAAAAAAAAAAATATATATATATATAAATAATGTATAATCCTATCATAGTTCACCTATCATCAGGTTTTTACTTCACAGTTATTCAGAAAATAATTACTGTGCTGTACCATATAAACAATGGCGCCTCCGTAGCCAGGTGGGCAGGAGCAGCAGTGCGTAGCACATGCTTCTTGATTAGACCGGGATTCGAGCCCGTGACCACCAAATACGGAGGATGCGGAAAGGTCAGGGAATGACCACCGCACATCCCCGGAGCAATATGGCCTTAGTTGCTAATGCTCCTAAAAAAAAAAAATAAATAAAATAACAAAACCATATAAACAATAACTGGCCAGACTCCTAAACTTTAATCTAATCAAATATAGCTTTATCCTTAAACTTACAGTCCCTTTCTCAATTATAATTCTCAATCAAACTTATGCATGGAAAATTTTAGATTTACATTTATTAATATATCATTTGTAGTTGTAATTTTAATTGCTTTCTACCCCAATGTTATTCATGTCTTGGCTTATAAAGTGTCGGCTGTTTGAAATAAAATTGGAGCACACTTACTTTAGCTTTTATCTTTGCTCGAGACCACAACGCTTTTCCACTTATGGTGGCTGGTCTGTTCTTCTCTCTGATCTTAGGCTCCCTGGCTGATGGAATTTTCTGCAACTGCTTTCTTGGACACAGACAGTCTTTCTTTCTTTACTGTGAAGACTCAATATGGATTATTTCACTTCCCTCTGCTATTAACTTTGTAACTATTTTCATAATTTATTTCATATACTGTGTTTACTTTTCTTCATCAAGATGGGATCGAATCCTATGACCACATTTTGTCTTGAATGTCTTATGAAAACGCAGATAGCCAACCGCCACACAATAAATTCTTGGTGATATCTACCTCTAGCGACCTGCACTGCCCTTCCAAAACCTCTCTTCCTCTTACCACTCTTCCTCCCGCCAAAATTTCACTTATATATAATAAAGAAAATTCATTCTGTTTTCTTTGTACCTAACAGACTGTGTCCATAATGCCCCCTTTCACGACAAAAGGAACCACACCGAAATAGAGTAGGGCCTATCAGGTGATGCTTGCCTCTTTTGCCTTTACTGATCGCTTAATTTCCGGTCTACTTTTGTCCCAATGTTTCACTGATCCCATGTTTAACATATGCATTCCATTACTGGGTTCGGTAGCATCAAGTGATGATCGCCTTTCCTCAGCTCTATTGTTTGAACCAATTAAACTACACTGCTCGACAAAATTAACAGAACAAAATGTTTTTCATGAATATTTTATTGTGAACATTGCGAACGCCAATATTTGATATAATAAGCACCCTCGCATGCAAATTCCAAGTGTCCAACAGAAATCTGTCTACCACCTTACAGAGCCGCACATTATGCAAATGATTTATGCCTATGAAAAGAAAGGTTGCGACCTCATCACTTCATTCCCTTTTTTTGGCCAGCTCAGTGGGATAGCCACATTCACCCCAGTGGCTCACATCTGGTGAGTATGGGCCTGGCACACCCAGGGTCCTGAGCTGGATATCATCATTCTTCTCTCTCTCTCTCTCTCTCTCTCTCTCTCTCTCTCTCTCTCTCTCTCTCTCTCTCTCAGGTTAATTCAGAATTTTTTTTTTTTTTCGGTGTCACTCCCGAGAACTACCACTGGACATAACCCGAAGCTAAACAGATCCACCTCCATAGATGGATGATGTCGCAGAGAAATAGTAATCATACTGCATCGAGTGTGGCGCAGAATAAAGTCACTCATGTTCAGGCAGAGGCAGAGGGGTCGGTTGGAAAAATCAGAGACGGTCTTCCGAGGAAGACAGTGGAGAAAGTGGCGCTGTCCCCCATATGGCTACCACGAGAGAAGGGCAAGACCATCCAGCCCCACCAACTGGAAGTGCTTCTTCTGCAACTGCGCTAGTGACCACCCAGGAAGAAAGGAAACGCCAACGCATGAAGGGAAGCATCGAAATGAATATGTACATCATGCAAGCATACTACGAAATAACGAAGCTGGAGACCGACATCACAATTTACAGGGTGGAACTACATACCAAGTGGCTGGAACGATTCCCTGATATTCAAATCACGGAACAGCGGACCATCGTCACGAAGAACCTGATAGCTCATGCAATCTTGGAAAAAATCAATCAGGACGTGAGAGATCAACTACAAAGGATAAAGAATACGGAACCAGAGGAGGAAGAACATACCCCACCGAACCAGAGGAGGAAGAGCAAGAAGAAATACAGCCCACAGCAGCTGAAGTGGAAAGAGACAAGGTCATGATATCCAGAATAGAGGACGAATGGAAGAAGGACCTAACAGAATTCGAAGGAATGGAGCCCACAAATACTGACGTGATACCGAAACAGAGGCTGAATAGAACCTTGTGGAGAGTCAGAGACCATCTCAATCGGCAAATAATATCGCATTACCTCGACAACAATGGTGCAATGCTGGAGGCCATCCACACAGCCGTGTATTGTGCTGCCGTAGCAGCCACTAGGATTAATGGAAGAGAAAAAAAACGAGAGACCAGCAGCAGAAGAACCGAAAACAGAAGGAACCGCCAGCTTGGGAAAGAAGACTTCAGCGGAAGACAGACGAATTAAGAGTCAAGATAGGCCAATTGACCCAGTACCAATGGGGCAATAGGAGTAAGAAATTAATTGAAAAAGTGAAGAGCATCCTCAAGAGAGACAACATCCACAGCAAACATTAGACAAAAAATCAGATAATAGCAGAGTACTTGGACACATTGAAGCAGAAGCTCCTTGCACTCAGCAAGAGACTACGCCAATACAAACAGGCTTCTACAGGATTCTCGGAGAAGACGGGAAAGAAGGGAACAGACCACCCGAACAGAAGACGATTGAGGAGTTCTGGGGAAACATATGGAGCAGGAAGTAAGATGTAACAGCCGAGGCCCCTGGATAGAACCAGAACGCAAGAAAACCAAGGACGTACAAGAAATGAGAGGTGGAAGATTCGGGAAGAAGAAGTAAAACAGAAGATCAAGAACTCTCACAACTGGCGAACTCCAGGAATAGATAACGTCCACAACTACTGGTACAAGAAGTTCACTTGCACACACAAGCACCTGCAGACCAGTTCACCCGATTGATAAGGAACCCAGAGACAGTCTCGAAGTTTCTCACCCAAGGAATCACATCTGGAACCTAAAGACCGCGGGATGCGAGGTGATCACCCAGACTGAGTACACTCTGTGTACACTCATAGACACGACCAGGTAGCAAGGATAATACATCAGAAGCTAGCAAGGAAATACCAATTAATCGAAGAAAGTGTAATGGACTACAAAAAACCCGGCAAAATATAGGCCAATCACCTGCCTCCCAACAATGTACAAGATCCTAACGAGCTGCATAACCAGGAAGATATCACACCACTTAGAGCCAGAACATAATGGCCGAACAGCAGAAAGGAAGCAAGCGGCTGAGCAAAGGATTCAAGGAGCGATTGACCGTAGATGCCGCGGTTATGGGGCAAGCCTACAAGAAGCGCCGCAACATGTACACAGCGTACATCGATTACCGCAAGGCCTTCGATTCCGTGCCTCATAGCTGTCTAATAGAGGCGCTGAACATCTACAAAGTCAATCCGATAGTGACAAACTTCGTAGGAGAAATGATGGCGAAATGCAGTACCAATATTAAGGTTGAAAAATCACAACCAGGCCAGTTCCCGTCAGGAGAGGAATCTTTCAGGGAATGCCCTAAGCCCATTGTGGTTCTGTCTAGCACTTAACCCGCTATCCACCATGCTCAACAGTAGCAAGTACGGATATAACCTCAAAGAAGGAAGGAAGAACCTGTAGTCCCTCACCCACCTGATGTGCGTGGATGACATCAAGCTGTACGCGGGAACCGAGAAGCAGCTTCAGCACCTACTCCTGATCACCGAACAATTCAGCCATGATATTAGGATGTAATTTGGTCTAGAGAAGGACAAGACCCACGGATTGAACCAGGGAAAATTAGTCAACCAAAACTACGAGCTGCAGACTGGTAAAGAGATCGAAGCCATGGCAGAGGGAGAGGCCTACAAATACTTGGGGATGGTGCAGGCTCAGCAGTTATAGCACAAGGAAATTAAGGCCTGCTTGCCCGAAAAATACCATCAGAGACTCAGAAGCCTGCTGAAAGCAAAGCTGAATGGAGGGACCACTGTTAAAGCCATAAACACCTATGCAGTCCCAGTGCTAACATGTTCCTTCGGGGTCATAGATTGGACTAACACCGAGCTAGAGGATATCACGAGAAAGACAAGGACAATGATGACCAAGAGCTGCCAACATCACCCGAAGTCAACCGTGGAGAGACTGACAATTGCTCAGAAAGAAGGAGGACGGTGCCTGATAGAACTCATCGAGGAAGAGAAAACAGCGATTGCTAACCAGAAGAATTACCCCCAGAAACACACAGCAGCAGCACTCCACCAGGCCATAAGGAAGATAGATAAGCGGTATACCCCACTCAATTTAAGCAAAGAGTCCCCTCCCAACCAGGAGAACAAATGAAGCTAGAAGATGGGCAGAGAAGACACTCCATGGCAGACACTACAATGATCTCCATCAAGATAACATAGACAAAATTGCTTCCAGTGCATGGCTCACGAGTGGAATGCTCTTCCCCGCGACTGAAGGATTCATGCTCGCCATCCAAGACCAGGTAATCAACACCAGAAACTATAGAAAATACATCGCTAAGGAGCCCGGAGTGTCCGATGACACATGTCGACGACGCCACCTGGCCTCAGAAGCTATCCAACACATCACCGCGGGATGCAAGGTGATCACCCAGACTAAGTACACTCATAGACACGACCAGGTAGCCAGGATAATACAAGGAAATACAGTTGATCGGAGAAAGTGTACTGTACTACAAGTACGAACCGCAGGCAGTACTAGAGACCCCCAACCCACAAGCTGTACTGGGACGCACCATAACAACGGATAAGGTGTATTTAGTGTCAGATGGCAGCAGGGGTTTTCCCCATCGCCGCGTAGTTTTCATTGTGGGTGTACCAGTTCACTGCAAATGCCAGAGATTTAAAAGTGTATGGATTTTGTATATGTGTAGTGTCGTGTACCGTTGTTCATCTGGTCGTTTAGCCGCTGGACCCCTGCTGAGGTCCAACGTTGCACCTCCTTCGCCCCTAAAAAAATAAATAAATAAAAGTAAATAAATAAAATAAAAAAAAATATATATAAAAAATAAGTAAATAAAATAAAAAAATATATATAAATAAAATAAGTAAGTAAATAAAATAAAAAATATATATAAATAAATAAATAAATAAAATAAAATAAATAATAATAATAAAATTTAAAAAATAATAATAATAAAATTTAAAAAAATAATAATAAAAAAAATAAAATAAAAATAAAAAAGTCAATTCTTATATTGTATTTATATTGCATGTATATGTGTGTATACAAGTACATATAGGCGCCTCCGTAGCCAGGTGGGAAGGAGCAGCAGTGTGTAACACACGCTTCTTGATTGGACCGGGGTTCGAGCCCGTCACCACCAAAAACGGAGCACGCGGAAAGGTCAGGGAATGACCACCGCACCGGAGCAATATGGCCTTAGTTGCTAATGCTCTTAAAAACCAAACAACAACAACTACATATATATATATACATACATACTCGCACATATATACACACACAACGTGCATACACATACCAGCGTCAATCGTGGGGTTGATGTCGCTTGAGTTGATAGGCCGGGACGTGGGTGAACATATTTTGGATGTGTTTAATTTAGGTGTGTGGGGCTTCGCTAGCGTGAAGATAGAGAGGGGGAGCTGAAGACTGGGGGAGAAGACGCAAGTATGGAGCAATAGGCAAGACAGCCCCAAGTTTCAGTGGGGCATGCCCAAGCCCCACCAGAATAGAAATGAGGGTGGGGGACGAGAGAGTCCCCTTCCCGGGGGAGTAGGGTTTAAAGGTGAAGGGGACTAGGGTGCTCTGTTCAGGCTGTCTTAAGGCTTTGGGAGCTAGGCTGCAGTTTGTTGTCTCTATTTTTGTCCACTTGATTCAGGTTGGGACACTCATGGGACAATCCCCGTCTTTTTTTTTTTATTCTTCTTTTCTTTATTCCTTTCTTTTCCGTTCATTCTCTTTTCTTCTTCATTTTCCATTCTTTTCTTTATTCTTTTCTTTTCCGTTCATTCGCTTTTCTTCTTATTTTTCCATTCTTTTCTTTATTCCTTTCTTTTCGGTTCATAACAACGGATAGGACAATTCCGCACAACAAACCGGACATAACCATTTAGACAAGAGGGAAAAGGCTACCTATCTAATTAACATTAGATAGAGTAATACTCTACCAGAGAGAGAGTAATACTCTTGATCTGGTTATCAGCAGTGATCATTCGTGTATTAAGAATTTTCAAGTAAAGGAACCACTAGGTGGCAGTGATCACAGTGTACTGATGTGGGATTTACTTAAAGATATAGTAGTAGTAGTAGTAGTAGTAGTAGTAGCAGTGGCATTTGATGCAAGAAAGCAAGTGTATGAGCTTATGCAGCATCAGCCAAAAAAAAAAATCACACCATTCCCTCCAAATGCCTGTCCAGTTCCTCCTTAAATTTATTCAACCTATCAACTTCCACAACGACAGATGGAAGTTTGTTCCAGCAATTAACCACCCGCTGGCTAAAGGCAAATTTCCGCACATAAATAAAATCTGTCTTTTCTTAATTTGAATTTATGCCCCCTTAAGTTCGTAATCTGAACAAGTGGAAGGATCCCATCAGAATTCAGCGTGTCAACCCATTCAAGGCCTTATATACCTCAATCAGATCACCGCGCAGGTGCCTAGTCTCCAGCCACTGCAATTTTCAGAACTTAAGCCTCTCTCGGTAAGAGAATCCCTTCATTCCCCTCACCAATCTTGTTGCCCTTCTCTGTACACGCTCAAGTAAATCTACATTCTTCCTAAAATGAGGCCTCCAGACCTGTACGCAGCACTCAAGGCGTGGCCTTACCATTGCCTTATACAGAGGGATAATCACCTCCTTTTCCCTGGTAGCAAAATTCCTATATATCTTTGACAAAACCCCATGACCTGCCCTGGCAGCCTGTCTGCATTGTTCAGAAAACTTCATATCTGACTGCACAATTACTCCCAGGTCTTTTTCATTTTCTACCACCTTAAGAGTAGTACCACACAGTTGGTACGTTTCTCTGGGGTTACTTCTACCCATATGCAGTACTTTGCATTTGTCAAGGTTAAACTTCAGTTGCCGCTCCTTAGCCCATCTGCCCAAATTATCCAGATCCTGTTGCAGTAGCACACTGCCATTACTGTCATTAACAACCCTGCCAACCTTTGTATCATCTGCAAACTTCGACATTAAGCCTGATATACCTTCATGAATATCATTGATAAATATACAAAACAACAGTGGACCTAACACCGAACCCTGTGGGACTCCACTAATAACATTAGTCCACGAAGAGCAGCACCCATTGATTACCACCCTCTGTCTTCTCCCACTTAACCATCCTTTTATCCATTGTACCAACTTACCCTTAATACCATTTTGCTCCAATTTGTACAATAGTCTTCCATGCGCAACAGTGTCAATAGCTTTCCTGAAATCCAAATATATGATATCAAAATTATTTTTTGCATCCAGTTCCTTTGTAGCCACATCATAATATCCTATCAAATTTGTCAGACAAGACTTTCCCTTAACAAATCCATGCTGTGTCTGAATTATTGCTGCAGTCTTGTCTAGATGATCCTGCAATGCATCTTTAACCAGCGACTCCATAATTTTACCTGGAACAGAAGTTAAACTAACTTGTCTATAATTACTCGTGTCACCCTTCGATCCCTCTTTGTGAATTGGGGATACATTTGCAGATCTCCAGTCCGTGGAAACCTCCCCTGAGTCCAACGACGCTCTCATAATTATGGCTAAGGGTTTGCTTAGTTGCTATGCCGCCTCCTTTAATATAACTGGATAGATCTCATCCCAATCCTTGTCAAAAGATGCTAAGAAAAACAGCAAGGATTTCTTTACTTATATAAACTCTAAAAGGAAGGGGATGAATCTGATTTGTCCACTTGACATCGATGGTTCGACTGTTGATGATCCTGCTCAGATAGCAAACAAACTGAATGAGTATTTTGCATCTACATTCACACACGAGGAATTATTAAGGTTTGAAAATGGCAGAAGGTTATCAAATTGTAGCAGGATACTTAATGATTTTGTAATAACTGAGAGCAAAGTGGAGGAGAAATTGTTGAAGTTAAACATAAGAAAAGCACTTGGGATGGTGCTTTTATTAAAGCACCTATCCAGTTATATTAAAGGAGGCGGTAAAGCAACTAAGCAAACTCTTAGCCATAATTATTAGTATTAGTATTAGTATTAGTATTAGTAACGGCCGCATGGTGCAAGAAAGCCTATGGCTTATGCTGCACCAGACAAAAAAAAAAAAAAAAAAAAAAATCCGAACAAAACAATGATAAAAACAAAAAATAAATAAATAACTAAATAATAATAATTAATAAATAAAAAAATAATAAAATAAAAAATAAATAAAAAGGAAATTAAACCTATCATCCTATGCGCTTCCCTTACCGGAAAGTACTATCCAGATGACCTTTGAATTTCCCCAAACTGTCGGCCTCTACCACCCATGAAGGCAACTTATTCCAGTAATTTATAACTCGCTGGCTAAAATAAAACTTCCTGCAGTCCAATCTAAACATTTCCCCCCGTAACTTGAATTTATGTCCCCTAGTTCTAGCATCATTTATAATCTTGAAAATTTTGTCGTCATTCATTTTACTGATGCCTCTCAGAGCCTTAAACACCTCAATCAAATCTCCTCTAAGGTGTCTAGTTTCCAAACTCTGCAACCCACATATTCGAAGTCTTTCTTCATAAGGACGCCCTTTTGCCGATCTCACCAGGCGAGTTACCCTTCTTTGCACCCTTTCAAGAAGCTCGATGTCTTTCTTCAGGTGCGGTCTCCATACTTGAACACAGTATTCCAAGTGTGGTCTAACATAAGCCTTATATAATGGGATTATCACGTCCCTATCTCTACTTGCAAAAGTTCGATAGATCATCGATAGGACACCATGGGCCTTCCTTGCAACCTGTCTACAATGCTCAGAGAACTTCATGTCTGACCGTATCGTAACACCCAAGTCCCTTTCCTCCAGTACTGGGTTTAGTTGAACTCCACCAAGTGAATACGTTTTTTTGGGATTACTGTTTCCCAGGTGTAATACCTTACACTTTGTTGGATTAAAGCACAGCTGCCATTTTTCTGACCATTCCTGAAGTCTATCTAGGTCTCTCTGAAGAAGCTCAGCTTGACAGTGATCATTAACTACTCTACCAATTTTAACATCATCTGCAAATTTAGACATCACGCCCTCTATCCCTTCATCAATGTCGTTTATGAAAATTAAAAACAACAGTGGTCCTAATACTGATCCTTGGGGAACCCCACTTCTTACATCAACCCAATCTGAGGAATAGCCATTTATCACAACCCTCTGCCTCCTGCCCTGAAGCCATCCTTCTATCCAACTAAGGATTTTCTCAGTGATTCCAACCTGTTCCAGCTTATAAAGCAACCGCTCATGTGGGACTGAGTCAAAAGCTTTGCTGAAATCTAAATAAACAATGTCGAAATTATTCCCTAAATCCAGCTCGTGAGTGACCCTTTCGAAATAGCGAACCAGATTTGTTAAACATGATTTTCCCTTTACGAAACCATGCTGAGTATCCTTGAGAATTTCAATTCGATCCAAATGATCCTGAATTCCATCCTTGATCATTGCCTCCATGATTTTCCCTACTACTGAAGTCAGACTGGCAGGTCGATAATTTCCAACTTCACTTTTAGAGCCACCCTTATGTATGGGAGATACATTTGCACTTTTCCAATCCAAGGGAATCTCCCCAGAGTCTAATGATGCTCGCATAATTAGCCTCAATGGTTCAATGCACTCGCTCGCCGCCTCTCTTAAGATTATAGGGTATATTCCATCAACTCCAGGAGCTTTACTGGTCTGTAGGCTCGAAAGTTTTTTCATTAAATAATCTTGCGAAATTTCAATATCATTGAAATTTCGAGAGCATTATGAGAGCATCTTTGGGCTCGGGAGGTCCACACGGACTGGAGATGTGCAAATGTATCCCCAATTCACAAAGGGGGATCGAAGGGTGACACGAGTAATTACAGACCAGTTAGTTTAACTTCTGTTCCGGGTAAAATAATGGAGTCACTGGTTAAGAGATGCATTGCAGGATCATCTAGACAAGGCTGCAGCAATAATTCAGACACAGCATGGGTTTGTTAAGGGAGACAAATTTGATAGGATATTATGATGTGGTTACAAAGGAACTGGATGCAAAAATGATTTTGATATCATATATTTGGATTTCAGGAAAGCCTTTGACACTGTTGCGCATGAAAGACTAATGTACAAATTGGAGCCGAATGGTATTAAGGGTAAGTTGCTACAATGGATAAAAGGATGGTTAAGTGGGAGAAGACAGAGGCTGGTAATCAATGGGTTTTAATATTCGTGGACTAATGTTATTAGTGGAGTCCCACAGGGTTTAGTGTTGGGTCCACTGTTGTTTTGTCTATTTATCAATGATATTCATGAAGGTATATCAGGCTTAATGTCGAAGTTTGCAGATGATACAAAGGTTGGCAGGGTTGTTAATGACAGTAATGGCAGTGTGCTACTGAAACAGGATCTAGATAATTTGGGCAGATGGGCTAAGAAGTGGCAACTGAAGTTTAACCTTGACTAATGCAAAGTTCTGCATATGGGTAGAAGTAACCCCAGAGAAACGTACCAACTGTGTGGTAGTACACTTAAGGTCGTAGAAAATGAAAAATACCTGGGAGTAATTGTGCAGGCAGATATGAAGTTTTCTGAGCAATGCAGCCAGGCTGCCAGAGCAAGTCATGGGGTTTTGTCAATGATATCTAGGAATTTTGCTAGCAGGGAAAAGGAGGTGAATATAATTCTGTATAAGGCAATGGTCAGGCCACACCTTGAGTACTGCGTACAGGTCTGGAGACCTCATTTTAGGAAGGATGTAGATTTACTTGAGCGTGAACAGAGAAGTGCAACAAGATTGGTGACGGGAATGAGGGGATCCTCTTACCAAGAGAGGCTTAAGTTCTGCAAATTGCAGTGGCTGGAGACTAGGCACCTGCGCGGTGATCTGATTGAGGTGTATAAGGCCTTGAATGGGTTGACACGCTGAATTCTGATGGGATCCTTCCACTTGTTCAGATTACGAACCGAAGGGGACATAAATTCAAATTAAGAAAAGACAGATGTAGAATAGATGTGCGGAAATTTGCGTTTAGCCAGCGGGTGGTTAATTGCTGGAACAAACTTCCATCTGTTGTTGTGGAAGTTGATAGGTTGAATAAATTTAAGGAGGGACTGGACAGGCATTTGGAAGGAATGGTGTGAGTCTTTTTTTTTTTTTTTGGCTGATGCTGCATAAGCTCATACACATGCTTTCTTGCATCACATGCCACTACTACTACTACTACTACTACTACTACATAGCGGTACCCAACGCTGGCAACCTGCAGAAAACCCATGGGGAAAAAATCATGAAGTACACGAACCTAAGGTAGGAAACCAAAGAGATATCGCATATGCAACAAGTTACAACCATCGAGATCATCATGTAAACCACCGGTATGGTGCCAAAGACCCTACATATCCGCCTAGTAGCAATAACGTTCCCAGCGAATATCTACAAGGAACTCCAGAAAGTCGCAATCCTGAATACCTGTAGGATAGTCAGAGAGTTCCTGGACCATCAGTAACACCAGACACAACAACCACCCTGTGTACTTGGTAGTAATACCCATCACGAGGTATAACCCCTAATCATGGAGAAATAATATAATAATAATAATCTCCAATACTCACGATGGCAAGTCATCGTCGGTTAGATGGTTAGATGTTTCTTTGATGGTGGTCCGTTGGACGACTTGAAACCGGGTAGTCGCAGGTGCGGAGGTGACACGGTGGCTTAGTGAGTAAATCAGAACGTCTTATAATGGGAGATCTTAACTTTCCAGATATTGACTGGAACTTGTGGATTGATCACTCGCAACCATATATTGGATAACCAAGATGCTCCCCCTATTGACACAATTATGAGCATTTGCAATGCAGAAGAATGAGTGGACTTTAAATCCTTTGACTTTGTCTGGTGGCCTAGTGTCATAAAAGATCATTTGACTCAGTCCCACATGAGTGGTTCTTTATAAGTTGGAGCAGGCTGAAATCATAGGGAAAATCCTTAGATGGACAGCACGATGGCTTGAGGGCACCAGGCAGAGGTTGTGATAAATGGTTATTCCTTAGATTGGTTTATGTAAGTAGTGTGGTTCTCCAATGATCAGTATTGGAACCACTGTTGTTTTTGATTATCTTAAATGACATCTATGAAGGGATTGAGGGCGTGAGGTACACTTGCAAATGATGTAAAGATCAGTAGAGTAGTTAATGATCGCCGCCAAGCAGAGCTTCTTCAGAGTGACCTAGATAGACTTCCGGGATGGTCAGAAAAGTGTCAGCTATGCTTTAATTCAGCAAAATTCACGGTCTTATACCTGGGGAACAGCAACCTCAAAATAACTTATACACTTGGTGGAGTTGAACTAAAATCAGTAGTGGAGAAACGCGACTTGGGAGTAACGATACCGTCAGACATGAAATTGTCCGAGAATTGTGGACAGGTTGCAATGTATACAACATTGCAACCTGTAATAAAGCATCGATAGGACACCATGCGGGTGTCCTATCGATGATTTATCGAACATTTGCTAGTAGAGATAACGACGTCATAATCACAAAAAGGTGATTTTATAAACTTTATGTGATTAAATTATAAACAATTATTTTTTTTTAAATTACTACCGAAAATTTTTTTAAAATTAGTACCGAAAATCCATCCCTTGTCATGGAAATTGATAGCCTAAATAAGTTTAAGGCTCAGCTGGACAGGTATTTCGAATGAACAGAGGGGTGAAGTGGAAGTGGTTATTTTTTATTTATTTATTTATTTTTTTTTTTTTTTTGGCTGATGCTGCATAAGCTTGCTTTCTTGCATCAAATGCCTCTACTAATGCTAATGCTAATGCTAATGCTAAAACCGTATTTTTTTGTTTCAATACCAGTTCTTTTCTTTTCAATGCCGGTCATTTTTTTCTGATGTTGGAAAAAAATGACCGGAATCCTGGTATTCGAGATCCCGGGATCCCGTTATTGTAAGCTCTAGTTCACACCTGGGTGGTCATCCACAATGTGCTTTCGCATGGGGGTTATACCCAGGATTACTAAAAGTCTCACCATCATGAAGGTGCAAGAAGAGGATTTGTGATTTGGTTGTCACAGACCGTCCGGACTTCGCCGAAATTGGGTCCACTTGACTTGAATGTCACCCGAATATCATTTCCATCAGCGTTTTAGACTCCCATGTAGTAAGTACAGCTTGTTTGGAATATCTGAGAGAATGTCTGTGACAACCTCAAGGACACTCAAGGAGATGAGTTAATGAGGCTTTTGGCAGAGAAATAAAATGCATGTGATACATATAAATTATCAGGCGACATAGAAGCTTATGATACATATAAGCTAATCAGTAATCAAGTCGCAAGGGAGGTTTGGCAAGTGAAGGCAGATTACGAGAAATATTTGGCAAAGGATACTAAGAAAAACAGCACGAACTTCTCTACTTATATGAACTGTAGAAAGAAGGGGATGAATCAGATTGGTATAATTGATATCGATGGTTCGGCTGTTGATGATCATGTTCAGGTAGCTAACAAACTGAATGAGTGTTTTGCATCTAAATTCACGCATGAGGAATTCTGTAGAAAAATAGAGGACAGAAGCTTATTAAACTCTAACATGGAGAATAATGATTTTGTAATAATTGAGTGCAAAGGGAGGAGAAATTGTTTAAGTTAAACGTAAGAAAGGAACCCTGTGGTGGATGAGATCTTGCCAGTTATATTAAAGGAGGCGGCAAAGGAATAAGCAAACACTGAGCCATAATTAGGACACCATCCTTGGACTCAGGGGAATTCGACACTCACTGGAGATGTGCAAATGCATTCCCAGTTCTCAAAGAGGGAAAGATTAAAGGAGGACACAAGTAATTACAAACCTGTTAATTTAACTTCTGTTCCGGGAAAAATAATGGGCCACTAGTTAAAGAAGCTTTGCAGGATCATTTAGACATGACTGCAATAACAATTCAGATACAGCATGAGTTTGTCAAGGAAAAGTCTTGTCTTGTCTGACAAATTGGATTGGATACCATGATGTGGTACAAAGGAACTAGATGCAAAAAATAATTCTGATATCATATACTCGGATTTCAGGAAAGCTTTTGACACTGTTGCGCATGGAAGACTACTGTACAAATTGGAGCAGAATAGTATTAAGGGTAAGTTGCTACAATGGATAAAACAGTGGTTGAGTGGGAGAAGACAGAGAGTGGTAATCAATGAACACTGCTCTTCGTGGAATAATGTTATTAATGGAATCCCACAGGGTTCTGTGTTGGGCCCACTGTTGTTTTGTATATTTCTCAATTATATTTATGAAGGTATATCAGGCTTAGTGTCGAAGTTTGCAGATGATTGATAGGTTGGTTTGGTTGTTAATTCCAGTGTTCTGCTGCAGCAAGATCTAAAAAAGTTGGGTAGGTGGGCTGAGAATTGGCAACTGAAATTTAACTTTTACAAATGCAAAGTAACCCCAGAGAAACGTACCGACTGTGTGGTACTACACTTAGGGTGGTAAAAAAAAAAAAAAAAGGAAAAAGACCTGGGAGTTATTGTGTAATCGCATATGAAGTTTTCTGAGCAGTGCAGACTGTGTGCCAGAGCAGGTTATGACGGTAGCGTAGCAACCCTTTTTCGGGCCTGTAGGCAAAGAACATGTTCGGGCCCTTACTTAATTAATGAAAATTGCAAAAAGATGAGACAGCCAAAGACGCCGGGCCCCTAAAGGCCCGGAGGAAATTTCCTTGCCTGCCTACATGGTAGCTACGCCACTGGGTCATGAGGTATTGTCTTTGATAAACAGGAATTTTGCTAGTAGGGAAAATGAGGTGATTGCCCATTGTATAAGGCACTGGTCAGGCCACGCCTTGCGTACTGCGTACAGGTCTGGAGGCTTCCTTTTAGGAAATATGTAAAGTTGCTTAAGCGAGTATAGAGGAGGTGAGGGGAACGAAGAGGTCATCTTACCAATAAAGGCTTAAGTTCTGAATATAGCAGCGTCTGGAGACTAAACACCTGCGAGGTGATCTGATTGAGGTGTATAAGGCCTTGAATGGGTTGAGCAGACTCAATTGTGATGGAATTCTTTCTCTTGTTCAGATTAGGAACCAGTGGGGGGCATTAATTCAATTGAGGAAAGACATTTGTAGAATAGATGTGTGGCAATTTTCCTTTTTTTTTTTTTTTTTTGTCTGATGGTACATAAGCTTGCTTTCTTGCATCACCTGCCTAATGCCAGTAAAAGACGAAGTACTGTACAGTATTGCATTTAGATTAATAAAATTTTTAAGGGCACATTTTTTCACTTTATTGAAAGCCTCTTAGTGAGAAAAGGTAAAAGATTTTCCCCTTTCTTCCTATTTGCTATCCTTAACCCATTCCCAGTACTGCATGTTCTAGTAAGCTCTTTGTTTTGGTTACCATTAAAAAAAAAAATCAGTGCTCACAGAAATTACTAAACTTATTTGTTGCCATACACAGTCGAGGCTAAAATCTCGCTCTGTCTAAGGAGAAAATTTGTTCTAATAGAATTTAGAAATATACTGGTAAAACAGACTTCTGAAAAATGCGGTTCTTTAACAAAAATCTAGTAATGAAATATCTCTGTAAGATAATAATAATAATATGCTCCACACTTTCTGGTATGGAGAATATCACAGTTGACGTCATATCATACAAGTTTGACTAACTCCCTTTTCAAGCTGTATTCTTTCAGCGGTGTATTACTGCTGACTTCTGGTTGAAGTTTTAACCGTGAATGAATTTTCCTGGCTTGGATTATAACAAAATTCTATTCATGCCGTTATTTTCAATGAATATCTCATCAGTGGTAAGTATTTCATTGTTTAGAGACCAAAAAAGCTAAAAAAAAAATGCCTCTTCAGAAGATGTTTTTTAGGTCGCGTTCGCAGGGTTAATAAATTACCGTTCACTTTTATTTAATACTGCTTTTGTATAACCGTAAAATTCTGAAGTGAATTTTGAAAAGAATTATTTTTGCTTAATTAAGGAATCAGTAAATATATGCCGAATCACTATTAGATAATGTACGTTGTAAGCTTTTGCACTACTCTAGCAAGAGAGCATTCGTCATGTTCAGTATTCATGTCAAGGACTTGTAGGAATACGTTAAATGTGTCTGGAATACGTTTATTTTTCTTTTAATAAGCGAATGTTTTAATACTGTAGACAATAAGTGGGGACTTGGAGATATTGTTTAACGACGAGAACAGTGCGCCATGATTTTATTATTTTTTACGTTTATTGTAGGATTTGCAAGGGTATTTGTATACATGTCAACCTCAAATAATACTCAAGAGGGGAAAAAAAAATGGTATTCGCCACTGTGTTAAGGACTCCATTTCTGTGATGCTTTGCATGCATTTCAACGAAAGTTTAAGGCCTTTGGCAACTAATATACTAGAGGTGTTGTAGTCTTACACGGTTGTCAAACGGTTGTTGGGGAACTATTTTATCAATTTAGACGCTAGCTGTTTACGGAAGAGAAATTTTTTGCCTTACAGAAAATATAAATAAATGATTGGAGGTAAGTGTTAAAATAAAGCCGCAATAAATACACCAGATGTTTCTACGGTCGCACAAACATCTAGTGTACTTTTTTCGTATTTTTTTTAATTGCAAGTTTGTTTGTTTTTTTAATTACAAGTTTTTTTTTTTTTATGAAAACCCCAAACACGAGTGGTATTAGAACCTATAATACTTAGTACCGTGCTTAGGTTGGAGGTTGAGAAGACGAAAGAAGATATTTGTTGACATTAGACTTAAACTTCTGTAGACTGTAATTTTCAGGAAATACATATGAAGGAAAGTTGTTCCAGAAAACGGCAGTTGAATGAATAAACAAGGAAGATGAAAAGTTGGTTGGGCGAGTTTGAAGTAAATGAATGTTGGCTGGTGACGGCATGTGTTTGGACTGTTTTGAAAGAGAGAGCGGGAATTAATATTAAGCCAATTCAGAAGAATAGTGCCCATGGAAGTATCTGTAGAAAAGGAATGCAGCAGAAACAGTACGTCTATGAAACAGCAGGAGGAGAGACTCTGTTAGAGATGAGTCATTAATTAACTGCCCTATTCTGTAGCCAAGTGGTCAGGAGCGGGAGTGAAATAGCACACGCTCTGAGTAGACCGGGGTTCAAGCCCATGACTGCTAAATATGGTCGATCTGCCAACTCGCACTGGACCAGCGTGGCAGATTATGGTCCATTTCCCTCAGTATGAATTGTTCAGGAGGCTTCCATCCTGCAGTGGGTTGATAATAGCTGCAAGTTTTTTTTTTTTTTTTTTCTGAATGGAATCTAGACGCCTGAGAGAGGTTTTGGGGACATCGCCCCAGATGGGGGACCTATTCCATGGTAGGGCAGATTTGCGATTTGTACAGAGTGAACAGCTGTTTGTAAGAAATGTAACGCCAAGAGCGAAAGAGAAAACAGTTTTTTAGATGCAGAGGAAGCAATATTCGTAATGTTTTCCCAAGAATGATTAAAAGTCGGTAATCCCCAAAAGCGACCTCCGTAGCCGAGTGGGCAGGAGCGGGAGTGCAGTAGCACACGCTCTTTGAGTAGACCGGGGTTCAAGCCCCTGGCTGCTGAATACGGTCGATCTGCCAACCCGCACTGGACCAGCGTGGCAGATTATGGTCCATTTCCCTCAGCATGAATTGTTGAGGAGGCTTCCATCCTGCAGTGGGTTGATAATGGCTGCACTTTACTTTACTTTTATCCCCAAAAGAGATATATCATCTTACCTAGAATTCGGAGTGACACCAAAGATAAGCATAGCAGCAGAAGAATCCTTTTTGTGAGATATAAGCCAACACTGAGTTTTAGAAGGATTGAAATCAACTAAGCTGTCTTTGCCCCACTGGATAATTAACTGGAGATCAGCATTTAAGGAACTGATAGTAGATATTCGAGAAGTTGAAGCTGATTGAGCAGGGCAAGATTTCTCAAAGTGGAATGTAATGTGCTATCATTGGCAGAACTATCGATAGGATTTCCAGTCAATGGAAGGTGGTCATAAATATACAAGAGGATAAGAGTGGGGGAGAAAGAACGGAACCTTGGGGGACACCAGCATTAGTGGAGAAGTTAGAAGACAGAGAGCCATCTACCATCACCCTCAGTGAGCAATCAGAGAGAAAACTGGATAACCAATTACAAAAAACAATTGGCAAACCATAAGATGGAAGCTTGTTTAGAAGACCTTTATGCCAAACACGATCAAAAGCCTTTGAGATGTCAAGAGCAACTACTTGTGTTTCACCGAACCTTTCCATTGAATTAGTCCATAAATGGGTAATATAAGCCAGAATATCACCAGTGGATTGACACTGACGGAATTCATACTGACGATCGTTGATCAGGCGGAAGATTTCTAGGTAGTTTGAGTTGGGGCTTAATTGTGATTTCTCAATTACTTTAAAAAGAGTAGAATTAATTAAAATTTGGTGATAATTGGATGGGAGGGATTTGTCACCATTTTTAGGAACTAGCTAGATATGAGCAACTTTCCAAGCAGAAAAAAACACATTTGGATAAGAAAGTGAAAAAAGGTGGCAAAGGACAGGAGTAAGTTCAGGAGCACAGCTTTTGAGAACAAGTGGATAAATACCATCAGGACCTGGAGCTTTCTTAGCATCAAGATTATTCAAAATCCTTTTGACCACAGGAGGCATTGAATGGAGTGTGTTGGGAATGGTAGGAGGTGTTTTACCAAGATCATTAATACACGAGCTGGAAGAAAAATGGGATGCTAGCAGGTCAGCGTTATCCTTGGCTGAAGTGACAACACAACCATCTGGTTTTGACAGGTGGGAGCAGAGATGGGCAAAAGTTGCAGCCAATAGCTTTGGCAAGAGACTAGAATGCTTGGGTACCGTTAGGGCAAGAAGCAAACTTTCTACTCAACCTGTTCAAAATCTAGTTTGGACTGATTAGTAACTGCTGTACAATTGTTGCGAGCTTTGTTGTAGGCAAAAAATGAAACTGAAGAATTGGAAACAAGCCAATTACAATATGCAACATTCTTCTCTTGAACAGCCTTAGCACATTTATTGGAAAACCAAGGTTTAGATAAAGGATGAGATTTTAAAGTGGAGTGTGGAATAAAGGATTTCATTCCTACAAGAATAATTTCACCGACACTGAGCAAACGTTTTGAAACAGTAATCTGACCAAGGAAAAGAAGAAAAAAAAATCTTGCAGATTATCCCATTTTGCATTCTTCTAATGCCAAACAACACAAGGTTGGGAATAGCCATGAGATAAAGGCTCCATTGAAGAAGAGACAATCGCCATTTTGTGGTCTGAGGTGTCTAAAGGAACAGTTACTTCAACCGTGTACTTAGATAGGTTGTTTGTGAGAAAAAGATCAAGTGTGTTGGCTGTATGGTTAGGATTGTCCGGTATTCATTTGTAGGTAAATGAACAGTCTATGCAAGGTTATTAGTAATTGCAAAAGTCTAAGCATCTCGACCAGCTGGGTTGGAGTGACTAGAAAACGGAAGCCAGCTGGAGTTGTGAACATTAAAATCACCAAGGAAAATTACCTCACTGTTAGGAAAGTTTGACTGGAGAAAGTCAAGTTACAAAGAGAGGAAGTCAAAGAGCTCCAAGTGATTAGTGGATTTGGGAGAATGGTAGAGACAACAGATGAATTTGACAGAATGAAGTAGAGATTTTAAACCAGAGAAGATCAAAAAGAGGAGATTCCAAATTACCAAGTCTAACAAGGAATATTACAATGGACATATGCAGTACCACCTTTGAGGCGAAAGGAATCATACATTGAATAATTTGGGCAACTGAGATGAGCAGTTGCCCAAATTTTTTTTCTGACAGAATCTCAGTTATAGTTGAACCAACCAATAACTGAGATTCTGTCAGAAAAAGTACATGGGGTTTGGCCGACAAAGTGGAAATGGACATCAATGATTAGAATTGAGACCACATATGGCCTCCGTAGCCCAGTGGTCAGGAGTGGGAGTGCAGTTACACATGCTCTTTGAGTAGACCGGGGTTCAAGCCCCTGACTACTAAATATGGTCGATCTGCCAACCAGCGTGGAAGATTATTGTCCATTTCCTTCAACATGAATCGTTGAGGAGGCTTCCATCCTGCAGTGGGTTGATAATGGCTGCAGTTTACTTTTTATATTTGTGAAATGAACTAGGAAGATTTGGATCTTTTTGCAGATAAGCTTACTGTATTAGTTGGACAATTCATGGTGTATTCAATAGTAAGAAAAGTGGGGGGGGCACATGCTGTATGAAGTAATGAAATTTTTGGATGCAGCTTACACATGCTAAGAATATACCCCCATCCTTGACATAACGTGGCCTCGACAGAGGCCATGTTTGAGAAGTTAACACAAAGTGAATTGTGGAATAAAGGATTCCATTCCTACAAGAATAATTTCACTGACACTGTGAGCAAACGTTGACATCAGAAGTTTTGAAACAAAGAAATCTATGATGAAAAGAAAAAAGCTACCATCCAGTCATTCATTAATGTTCTTTCGTAAGATTGAGCGGCCGACCCCTTCTGAATCTCCACAGTCCTCAACCTCCGCAGCGGCGTACTTATCAGTTGAAGACATTGATTCTGGCAATGATGCTCATGAGGTAAAACTTACTGATATTATGCCTGTCTCCTCTCTTCCCTTTGTTATTTTATAATTTTGAAATTTTTTTACATTGCAAGCTTTTGTAATTTTTCTTGCACATGAGATAAATTGAATAAATACAATAAATAATTCTATTTACATGTTTGTCGAACATTTCTTTTTTGATTCAATCAATTCAGTGAGCAGAGTTGTGAGTGCTATGCAAGCATGAGGGAAATTGCAACTTGTGCAGCATTCCAACTTGTGCAGCATTCCGCGGAATGCAACCCTTGCATAAACCAGGGAGTTCCTGTATATCTCTTTTGGGAATTACCCTTACTTCTAATCTCTCTTGGCACAAGCACATTACAAATATTGCTTCATCTGCATCTAAAAACCTGTTTTCTCTTTAGCTCTCGGCAATACTTTTCTTCCAAACAGCTGTTCACTCTGTACAAATCGCAAATCTGCCCTATCATGGAATATTGTTCCCACATCTGGGGCGGTGCTCCCAAAACCTCTCTCAGAATTCTAGATTCCATTCAGAAGTGGCCTTTGATTGAGTTAGGTTAATTAATGACTCATCTCTAACAGTATCTCTCCACTCTCTGTCTCATGGATGTACTGTTTCTGCTGAATGCCTTTTTTACAGATACTTCCATGGGCACTGTTCTTCTGAATTGGCTTCTATAATTCCCCCTCTCTCTCTTTCAAAACAGTCCGAACACGTGCCGCCACCACCCAACATCCATTTACTGTCCAACTTCAAACCCACAGAACCAACTTTTCAACTTCCTCATTTATTCATTCAACTGCCGTTTTCTGGAACAACCTTCCTTCATACGTATTTCCTGAAAATTAATCTACAGAAGTTCAAGTCCAGTGTCAACAAATGGCTCCTTTCGTCTTCTCAACCTCCAACCCAAGCACGGTACTAAGTACTATAGGTTCTAATACCTCTCGTGTTTGGGGGTTCGAGCACATGCAGCCAACATCCATTTACTGTCCAACTTCAAACTCACAGAACTAACTTTTTATAGGCAAAATTATGCATTTCAGGACAACTTTATATGTACTTTCATCAGTGATTAAAAGGTGGAATATTTAAATTATTTAATAAATGAAGATGTTGCATTGCAGCCAGAATCCTTCTTGCTGTGATCATGGAACTGAAGGAACTATGTAAACAGAGTTCTTATATGCATCAGTCGTATTAGCCAGAAACTTGAGATATTTACATCTAGTATTCTAATTTAAACTCACTGGCAAAAGTACTTTTGGTTAGTGCCTGTTGTAAACCCATCTGAACAAAATCTAGAATTCACCAGTATTTCATACCATTAAAGACAGCAGTCATATTCTATAATGTGTGCACACACCACTGGTGGTACATGGGAAAAAGTGGCATTTTATCTTTTAAAAAGAAAACTGGTGGTACAAGAAAATTCTTTTCCATAGTTATAAAATAGTGAGAACTACACCAATGCACAGTTTGGATTTAGGGAAGAACTGGGTACAAGAGAAGCACTATTTTGTGCCCAGGTCATGATGCAAAGGCACAGAGAACAACAGCTTGATATCCATCTTTGTTTTGAAGATGAGAAAGCCTTTGATAGTCCAGCACACCAAGCTCATCAAGAACCTTGAGTAGTCCAGCCTTGATGAAAAGGACATCCGATAATCAAAAATCTCTACAGGAACCAAATGGCATCTGTTGTAGTTGATGGCAGAAAGACAGAAAATATCAGCATTGAATGTGGAGTAAGGCAAGGATAAACCCCCCATTTAAATTTACTCGGACATCATCTTCAGGAGAGCATTAGATGGGAGAAATGAAGGAATATCTGTCAATGGTAGAGTGATTAACAACCTTCGCTATGCAGATGACAGTACTTTGTACAACTAATGTGCAGGACTAAGCTCGTGGTCCTTAATGAGGCAATGCCAACACCTTCCCACATTTTAAATGGAAGGCTGATACAGAGAGTTGACAAAATCAAATATCTAGGCTGTTGGATCAATGACAAAAATGAACCGGATTTGGAAATAAAAGCGAGGATTGAAATGGCCAGGCAGTATTTTCTTAAAATGAAACCTGCATTGTACAATGGAAACCCGGATCTCCACCTTAGAATCCAGATGATATGTTACACTTGGTCAGTTTTGTTGTATGATGCCGAGACATGTACACTGAAAACTAACACCTCAAAAACTAAAGCATTTGAAATGTGGATGGACAGCAAGAGTGACCAATGAATGTCCTGCAGAGAATTGGAAAACCCCATGAATTGCTGAAGGACATAAAGAAAAGAAAAATGGCATATCTTGGATGCCTGATGAGGAACAACAAATGTGCAGTTCCACGGCTAATTATTGAGGGGAATTACAGAGAACACCACCATGGAGCAGGATTAATTAAGTTGATTGTTGACAGATGAAAGGTAAAGCATTAGCAAGAAGTACTAAATTTTTATAATACTCAACACATAAGATAACACAACTTGAGTTAGTATGCTTTTTTATAAGCATGCTTTTTATTAAAAATAAAAGTGTATCTCATAGGACAAGTTTAGGGTTCTTGAAATTGAGTTAATTAGTCGTTAAGTAAAGTACAATTTCACACATTCCCATGTTATGTGATAGATGCATTCTTTCAAAATATAGTAGTGAATTTTAAATCTAACAGTTAGTGAAAGAAGTATGCCATCCTATTTTGAATAAATTGGTAATAATGATATCCAATCTCTGACTTGGCAGCTAACAATTAAGTAGATGCACGTTAAGGTTAGTTTGTACTGTTCCCCTAAAATGGCTTGCTAATCAGGATGGAAGCTGCAGTCTTCTGTTGTGCATATGTTCCAGTGGAAGGTAAATTGGAAGGTAACCCCTAGATTTCTATTTGGGAGTGATCTTTAAGGTGAGACAGATAGTATTATCAGTCATGCTCTTTATTGTACATGAAATCTGGAAGCTCTTATGCATACAAATTAAGACTTCCCTCTGTGTCCTTACTTCAGGTGATATTATAAGAGAAAGATTTCCTGTAAGGTAGTTCAGTTGCTTGTTACTGAAGCCATATTTCCAGCAGACTGTTAAGAGTAATTCTCAAGGAAGAGGGGAGGATCTTGAGAGTGAGTATTTATTTCTTAATGACTCCTCACATTTTACAACAGAGGGCTAAAAAAAAAATTGTTTACCTGAATCTCGCATTAATAAATTATAATCATTGCTGCTTAGTGGTTCCTTTATTTGCAGATCCTTACTACATAGTCTGCTGATAATTGGATCAAAAGTAATGTTTTTTCTGGTTACATTTATAACTTGCTAGGATCCTCAAAAATAGTGTTCCAGGCAATGTAACTGTGTACCTGCTTATGACTTCTTTCCATACCTGCTCCTGCTGCAGGAGTAAGCATAAATCCCTTTTAAATTTTTTTAGTTTTTTTTTTATTTATTTACAATGAAAAGCATCCTTTCTATCTTATTTTCATATAAATATTTTCTGCATTTATTAGGTAAACAATTTAAATTCAGTTCCGTTTAACTCAATCATGTTTTTTTGTGTGCTATAAATCTCTGTCCACAATGTGAACTTTTAACATCCACGTTGTTGTTACTGCATGAATGATTCTGTCTGACTATAATAATCTGTGATAAATTTCTGGTATGTAAACCAGTGTTATTTATACATCTGTCCAATCCATGCATCTTAAAGGATAAACCGCAAACTGTGTGTTCTCTAAGTTATTTTGATCATTGAGTAATACTTTCCGACAGCTCTTTTGATGATACTGCCATCTTATTTTAGAGTAAGTAGACACCTTGCCACTTTCTGCCGTGAAGGGAATTTGTCACTTACCAATGTACACCTATATTTTAAATTTGGTAGGACAAATAAAGATTTATTTATTTACACTCAAGAACTCTGACCAAGTTACATGCAAATGAATGGGCAAGTAAGCGTGAATGTCTTATTATGGTCAATTTTAATTTGCCTCTAATTGATTGGAACAAATGGGAAGGAAACTCAACATGGGGGAATAAACTTTTTAAATCAACTAGATGATTGTTATTTGAATCAGCATGCCAGGGAAAGTACTAGGGAAAAGAATATTCTAGACCTGATCATCACCCATGAACCAGATGACATAATAGGGCTGACAGTACAGAAACCATTAGCAGGAAGTGATCAGAGTTCTACGGTGGATGATGAAGAGAAAGGTAGCAGTAGTTAAAGGAGTACAGGCAAGTAAGGCTCCTGGGGTTGTGGCATTTGCCCTATAATTTTAAGGGAGGTGGCAAGTGAGTGCATTGAACCATTGAGGCTAATTATGAGAGCATCATGGGCTCAGGAGAGATCCTGTTGGATTGGAAAAGTGCCAATGTATATCCAATACGTAAGGGCAGTTCTAAGAGTGTAGTGGGAAATTACCAACTGGTCAGTCTAACTTCAATTGTACGGAAAATCATGGAGGCAATGATCAAGGGTGGAATTCAGGATCATTTTGATAGAAAAGGAATTCTGAAGGATATGCAGCATGGTTTTGTAAAGGGTAAGTCATGCTTAACAAATCTGATTAGCTATTTTGACAGGGTCACTCATGAGCTGGATTTAGGGAATAATTTCGATATTTAGATTTCAGCAAAGCATTTGACTCAGTCCTGTATGAGTGGTTACTTTATAAGCTGGAAGAGGTTGGAATCGCAGGGAAAAATCCTTAGATGGATGGCTTTGGGGCAGGAGGCAGAGGGTTGTGATAAATGGTTATTCCTCAGATCAGGTTGATGTAAGAAGTGGGGTTCCCCAAGGATCTGTATTGGGACCACTGTCGTTTTTAATTTTCTTAAATGACATCAACGAAACGGATAGAGGGTGTGATGTTTAAATTTGCAGATGATGTAAAGATTTGTAGAGTAGTTAAAGAACGCTGCCAAGTAGAGTGCTTCTTCAGAGTGACCTAGATAGACTTCAGAGAAGTGGCAGCTTTGCTTTAATCCAGCAAAGAGCAAGGTCTTACACCTGGGGAACAGTAACCCCAAAATAACTTATACACTTGGAGTTGAACTAAAGTCAGTAGTGAAAGAAAGGGACTTGGGAGTTATGATAAACGGCCAGACACAAGTTTTCCAAGCATTATAGACAAGTTACAAGGAAAGCCCATGGTGTCCTATTGATGATTTATCGAACAATTGCTAGTAGAGATAAGGACATCATAATCCCATTATCTAAGCTATTGTTAGACCACACTTGGAGTAGTGTTCAAGTATGGAGACCGTGCCTAAAGAAAGACGGTTTCTTGAGAGTCCGAAGACCCTTTCAAGAAACATCTTCAATAACTTGCCTGGTGAGATCGGCAAAAGGGCATCCATATAAGGAAAGAATTAAATTTAACCCCAAGGGCTCACATCTGGTGAGTATGAGCTTGACACACCCAGGGTTCTGAGCTGGATATCATCATTCTTCTCTTTCTTGGTGATTCCCTTCTACTTCTGACTCTTGTTTTCTCTCTCTCTCTCTCTCTCTCTCTCTCTCTCTCAGGGTAATTCAGAAAATTTTTTTTTTGGCTGGTGCAGCATAAGCCTCAGGCTTCCTTGCACTATATGGCTAACAATAATAAATATGTGGGTTGCACAGCTTGGAAACTAGGCAACTTAGAGGAGACTCGATTGAGGTGTTTAAGACTGAGGGGGAAAAGTAAAATGAATGAGGACCATTTTTCACAGTTATAAATGATTCTAGAACTAGGGGCTATAAATTCAATTTATGGGGTGAGATGTTTAGACTGGATTGCAAGAGGTTTTATTTTAGCCATAAGTTATAAATTCCTGGAATAAGTTAAGTAGAACTTAGATTATTCATCATCCTATTTACCATCAGTCTCGTAACTGTCACTTAACCCCACTACACCTTAATGCATTGTGATATTGGTGCCATGTGTCACTCAGTCTTTGTTTACAACTCACTTGTATACAGTTTTACTTTAACCTCTTGTTTCATATTTTAATTTTTATTTAGTAAACCCATTGAAATGACAGAAACGTAAGAGTAGCGTTGGGATTATCACAAAATTGAAATCAATTGTCTAAGAAAAGGTGAAAGTGCAAGTATAGCATCGGTTTATGGAATAGTAAGAACAACAGTAAATGATATAAAGCGTGATACAGACAAAATTGAAAAACGTGTTGAAAATGGAAACCACTGAGTGTAATGTTAAAAGTTGTAAAACAATGAAGCTTGCTAAAAATGAACATTTGGATACTGCAATGTTTCAATGGTTTGTTCAAAAAGGTAGCCAAGGAATTCCATTGTCTGGACCTATAATGATCAAAAAAGCCATTGAAATCAAAAACTAGGCAGAGATCCTTCATTCAAAGCTAGCATCGGATGGTTGGACAGATTTAAGTTTCATCATGGTAGTCGACAGTTGTTGATCCAGGGTGAGAAGCTAAGTGCAGATAGTACAACAATTTCTGCTAATCATGAAAAGCTGCAGAAGAAAATAGGTGATTGATGTTTGGTTAAAGACAAAATATACAACTGAGATTGAGACTGGCCTCAATGATTGAACATAATGGCACCGGGATATGATACAAAAAGACTACATCACTGTAATTGTATGTGCTACTGCCAGCAGTAGCACATACAAATGGCCCTCCGTAGCCGAGTGGGCAGGAGCGGGAGTGCAGTAGCACACGCTCTTTGAGTAGACCGGGGTTCAAGCCCCTGACTGCTGAATACGGTCGATCTGCCAACTCGCACTGGACCAACGTGGCAGATTATGGTCCATTTCCCTCAGCATGAATTGTTGAGGAGGCTTCCATTCTGCAGTGGGTTGATAATGGCTGCACTTTACTTTTTTTTTTTTTTACTGTTCATTCAGAAACTTGTTTCGGCAGAAAATAAATTAGATGTGATAGTTTTTGAAAAGCTACACTATAAAAGATGCAATTTTCAATGTTGTTGATGCCTGGAATGATGTTCCAGTTCAAACAATACAGAAGCTGGAATAAGTTGTAGCCAGAAATATATTCAACTGATACAGAAACCATTCCAAAAGAAACTGAAATTTTGCAGTTATGTTCGAATGTTTCTGGTTTTAAAAATATTTCGATGGAGGCTGGATATGGACAAAATGGATGTCGGATGCGAAATTTTAATTGACAGCGAAATTGTGCAAAGAGTGATGACAATTTCGGATGATTCTTGAAACTGAAGAAGAAAAAGTTGCTGCTGATGGAACAAACATAATTAGCCACTGTGAAGCTGAAACAACTATGTTGTCAAAGTGCCTTGAGTGGTTAGAGGTACAAGAAGCAGATGCTATGCAAGTGTTACTTTTGCATAAAATTCATAACATTGCCTCCCAAAAGACTCGAGGGGTAATGAAACAAAAAAATTGACTGGCTTTTTTAGAAAAGAAATTTAATTTTGTAATATTATTTTCTTTTAAATTTCTTTAATGACATTAGAACAATGTTTATATGTATGTAATATTGTTTTCTTTTAAATTTTTTGACATTACTAGACAAAATATTAAAAATAAGTATGTATGTAGATATGTACTATGATTTGTTTGATGACCTGGTAAAAAATAAATAATAAAGTTTAATTAAATTTCATTAGGTTATGTATTATGTAATAAAATAAACAAGTTAGATGATTCAGTCTATTGTAAGTATAATGTTTTTAATGTACATATTCTATTATCCATTTGTTTGGATTAACCATCATGGTCTCAGTCCTGTACCCTGACGAACAATCGAAGTTGTACTGTACCTATATGGGTGGTAGACTGATAGTTTGAAGAAATTCATAGGTCAGCTGGATAGTTACCTACTGGAGGAGGGAAATTCATAGGTTGTCTATTTCCTTTTCTTTCTTTTTTTTGCTGGTGCAGCATAAGCCTTAAGCTTCCTTGCACCACATGGCCATTACTAATACTAAATACACCTCTATCCCTTATTCATTTACATTTGCCTATTAAAGTTCAGTTGGTCGTGGTAAAAACTTTTTCCTCCTCTGTGCACTTCGTCTGAATAGGAGTGTTAATATGTAATTGTCTTAGTGATTTTAGTTCTACTGTTTCTGGAGCCTGAATGCCTTATGAATCCCCACCCAACATTTTACCTTATTTTTGTATACCAGTGGGTGTGTAATATAAGAAACATAAAAAAGGTATATTAATCATATTTATATACTTATCGTGGGTTTTTTTTTTTTTTTGCAAATAATTAAACTTGAATTATGTGAGTTCATGATAAATTGGTTTCTGGAAACTTGGCATTTGCATGGTGACCTAACTTAAGTGGATAAGGCTCTAAAAGCAGTGAGTGAGTAAACTAACTTATAAAGCACCCATATGCACATCTTGAAGTTAAGTCTACCCTCATGCATCTGGCTGTATGGCCAGATCACCATGTGCAGGATGTATCTGGTCATGCAGGAGATATTAATACTTGGTGGCTTTATTGTCAGGGAAGTGGGTAATAGGACCCTACATGTCTGCCAGGGAAAAAAGTTGTTATTGTCATACTCATTATATTGGTACTAATGATGTTAAACATAGGCATTCTGAGGGTTTATTTAAGAAGTACAAGTGATGTTGAGAAAATTGGGTTAGGGCTGAATATGAAAGTTCCTGGGGTTTTCCTAAGACACGATAGAAGGGAGTTTGTTGTGAGATTTGTCAATCAGTCTTGCTTGGGAGAAATTGTACAAGGTTTGTGGGATAATTTTTTTTTTTTTTTCCAGCATGGCCAGTGCTTGTTAACACATGGGACTGTTTTATAGAAATGAGATACACTAGCATAGAAGAGGTACATGAATATTTGTTGATGCTATTAAGATAGTGTTAAATTAGTCAGAAAACTTAGGTTTTAGAAGGATACATAGATTAATTTAATCACATCCATAAGCTGAGGTGGAATTGATTGTTTTGACATGCCGTATCTTGAAAAACAGGGGGTTAGTCTCCCCCCATGAAAACCCAAACATGAGAAGTATTAGAACCTATAGTTAGTACTGTGTAGGGGTTTAAAGGCATGAAAAAAATGGTATACTTAGATATTTCTGGGCCCTCTGTTCAAACTCATTTGGTAAAATAAGGTAAACATGGCCATCTGTTCTTTAAATTAATTTGAAAGCCAGTGGCCTGTGAAATGGAGAATTATTTGTAGTAGCTGTCCAAATATCAATGGTTAAAGAAATGTTGGTGGCTTTATCAAGGGATGTTTGAAGTTTTGTTTTTACCTTCTGAAATATCTGGAATGATTTTATCAGTGAAATATATTCTACTTGGAATATTGCAATTTGGGCAAATCTTTTTAATAGCCTTTGGAATCCAATGTCATGTGTTACAGAATGTTTGAAGGTTATTTCAGCTATCATTTCTACAGTTGAATAATAGATCTCTTTGGCCTTGTGGTCATTAATATCCCAAAGCTTTTGTTAATATTGCTTCTATAGTAGTTTGCACTTGAACAGGAGGTTCAATGGTGCTGCTACTTCCTGAAGGTTCAGCAAATGTCCATTTCAACGTATCTAATGCTTCTGTTTCTTTTGACATTTCTTCTGGACAGAACTTTGAGATGATTCATCACATTTATGGTTGTAAACATTTTGTGGTATCACAAAGTACATATGCAAACAGTTTTTTCCTTTGGATTTATTGTAAAATACTTCCATGCAGTACTTGGTGCCACAATGGTCACTTTGACAATTACTTATATCTAGGGCTGTAGTGGAGGGTATATGCCATATACCTCTTGAATTTTTTTAGGTGAATAGCTTATACCTTGTGGTTTTTGAAAGACTTGAAAAAACAAATGTTATTAAAATATTTACTGAAAATTAAAAAATAAATTTATTAGAATTTGATTCCTAGGCAAACTTCTATGCAACCAAAGCTAATTCGATTAATAAGCCTGATATGCACAGTATACTCTGCTTTTTATAACATCCATAGAGTTGTATACCTTCTGCTAATTTTATGACTAACTTTAAATTTTAATAAAATTTAATCTGAAAAAATATTAAGAGGATTAGAAACACATTATTATTTTATTATTAGTATTAGCTACATGGTGCAAGGAAGCCTGAAGCTTATGCTGCACCAGTCAAAAAAAAAATAAATTCCCGAGTTACCCTGAGAGAGAGAGAGAGAGAGAGAGAGAGAGAGAGAGAGAGGGGAATCACCAAGAAAGAGAAGAATGATGATATCCAGCTGAGGACCCTGGGTGTGCCAAGCCCATACTCACCAGATGTGAGCCCTGGGGTCATTATAGATTAATAAGGTGTACAAACAAACTGAATATAACATGGGGTGAAACTAAAGAAAGCAAACATGAGAACCACAGGAAACTAACCAATAACATACATCATTTGTTTACCGAGAATGCAGCAAGAGACTGCAGTAGCGGCAAAACAGTTTATCGGGTAAGTTTTCCCGTAATTTGCCGTGGTTCTCGTGTTGTCTTTCATTCCAAATTTCCAGCATCCTCCTCGTAAATGACATTTTCAAGTTCCAAGTTTGACAAAAAAATTATTCTAACACCATTATTAATACTGCAAATAACAAAATATCACTTCAGTTTACCTATAAAACCATTAAACTTGTTGGTGTTGAGTAGAAATGTCATGAAATATTTAAAAAAAAAATGAAACCTGAAATAGTCCCCATCGCTCCAGTTTATGGTACCCCGTGACCATTGGCCAGTTTTTGCTTTAATTCCTCCTGAAGTCACATAAAAACATGAGCCCTCTTATAATTGTTTTTTTCCCCCCTTCTAATTACAACTATTTTTCTCATTTCACATCCTTCATGCAACCTTCTGTTTTTCACATAGTGAAACATGAAGGGTACCTTAAACAGGAGTATAGCTGCACTCGCCAAAAGTCCAGAATTGTAGCAATGTAGAAATACTTAAGTAGGGGGAAAAAAAATTTTTTTCTTTTTCATCCACGGGTTGCAATTTTTCTTACCATGTTCAAGTGAGATGGGCAGACTATCGAAGTAGGGGTCACATGACTGGCTTTTAACTGTCTGTTTGTATCAGGGAAATGCAAATGATGGACCAGTGTCTCCAGGATGCAAAAATTGCTGCTGGAAGGTGGTCTAGGACTAGTTCATCATCATCAGCCATTTTCAATCCGCTGCAGGATGAAGGCCTCTCCAGCAACTTTCCAGTTCCTTCTGTTTTGAGCACTGGCCATCCATTTACTACCCACAAACTCATGAATTTCATCTATCCATCTCTGCCTTTGTCTTCCAGGTTTTCTTCTAGCTCCTCTTGGATACCATTCTGTTATTTTCTTAGTCCATCTGTCATGTCTTCGAGCTATGTGTCCTGCCCAAGACCATTTTAGTTTAGTTTTGATAAGAATGTCCTTTACTTGAGTTTGCTGCCTAATCCATGTGTTTCTCTTCTTATCTAACATCTGATTCTCAATATGATTCGTTCCATTCTTCGCTGTGTAGTTCTCAGCTTCTCTTCCATTCTTTTGGTGAGTGCCCGAGTTTCACTTCCATAAGTCATGGTGGGGAGTATACATTGGTTCATTATTTTAAGTTTCAGACAAAGTGGGATATTGCTCTTCAGTATGTGACTATATTTCCTGAATGCTATCCATCCAAAATTTATTCTTCTCTTGACTTCCAGCCATTTATCATTATTACAGCTAATAACTTGTCCCAGATAAGTATGACTCCACCTTTTCAATTACTGCTCCTTCAATTATTATTTCCCTTTCTGTGGCATACTTGTTCATCATTACTTTTGTTTTAGCCATATTCATCTTTAATCCAAAATCCTTACTAGCTGTGCATAACTGATTAAGATTTTCCTCTAATTCTTTGGGATCGTGGCTTATGACCACAATGTCATCTGCAAATCGTAAATGGTTTAGGTACTCTCCGTTCACATTGATTCCTTCCTGCGACCAGTCTAATCTTCTGAAAGCTTCCTCAAGGGCAGCTGTAAACAGCTTCAGAGATATTGTCTCCTTGTCAAACTCCTTTCTCAATTTTAAATTTCCTACTGTCTTTGTCTAGTCTAATAAAGGAGGTAGCATTCTCATATATTTTCTTCAAAATCATAATATATGGGGTATCAATGCCTTGTCTTTCCAGTGCCCGAAACATTGCCTTATGCGGTATGGAGTCAAATGCCTTTTCATAATCCACAAATGCCAGACATAATGGTGTTTTATATTCATTTGCTTTCTCCATTAGCTGTGATATTACGTGAAGGTGATCCATAGTTGAGAATCCTGTCCTAAAGCCAGCTTGCTCTTTCAGTTGATTCTCATCAAGTATTCTTTCTAATCTGTTAGTAATGACCCTTGTGAACAACTTGTAGATGTGGGATAACAAGCTAATTGGTCTATAATTTCCAATTTCTGATTTATCTCCTTTCTTATGCAGCAAAACTATGATTGCATTATTCCACTGCTTAGGCATCACACCTTTTCTAATGCACTTTGTGAAGAGCCTTGCCAGTTTGTGTTATGTCTCTTCCTCCCAATTTTACCAACTCTACGGTAACTTCATCTTCCCCCAGGGCTTTCTGATTCTTCATTTTCTTCAATGCATGTTCTACCTCATCAGGAAGAATATCGAATATGTCGTATGTGTTGCTACTTTGCAATCCATCTTCCCCACTGCTGGCATCATTCCCCTGCTCCTTGTATAATTCTCTAGTGGTCTTCTGCTATTTGAATTATGCCTTCTCTGCTATTTACAAGTACACCATCGCTATTCTTAAATTTCAGTATTGTCTTTCTGTATTACTGCTCATGGCTGCTGATTTAAATCCTTTGTTTTCCCTTAATGCTTGTTCTACTTTTCTTGTGTTAAATCTTATGTCCTCTCTGAGTCTTTCTAATGGCTTTGCATAACTCAGTATACTCAATTTTCTCCCTGTCAGTGTTTTACTTGCTTTTCATTTGTTGTCTTTGGTTCATCATGACAAGTGTTTCTTGACTAATTTTTTCTTCTTTGGATTTCTTTTTCCCTATAGGTTTCTTGGGCTTTATCACTTTCAAAAAGTTGTAATATTCCTTGTCGATATCTTGGTCCTGAGCAGTCTGCAGAAGCTCGAACTTGTTCTTAAGTTCCAGTACATACTGCTTTTTCTCCTCTTCTGTTATCTCAAAGACCTTTGTATTATTTACTCGAGTCAGTTTTTTCCTTTCCTTTCCTACATCTATATCAAGTGTACATCTTACCATTCTGTGATCACTTCCAACATTTACCTTATTCAGGACGGTAACATCATTCACAATATATCTTCTGTTAGTGAGGATGAAGTCGATTTCATTAGTAGTTAATCGATCTGGACTCTTCCATGTCCACTTTCTGTTCACCCTTTTCTTGAAAAAAGTGTTCATTACTGACAGTCCTTGAGATTCTGCAAATTCCACAAGTCTTTCACCTCTTTCATTTCTTTCACCAATTCCAAAATTTCCTATAGTTCCCCTTTCTGCGCTGTTTTGTCTTTTTCCAACCTTAGCATTTAAGTCTCCCATACTAGATGAGCAGATGAGCCTTCTAGATGAGCAGGCTCATCTAGAAGGATGAGCCTGCGAAATTGAGTCTTCTAGATGAGCAGAAAACCCACTACACATAGTGTAGTGGGTTTTCTGCTCATCTAGAAGACTCAATTTCGGTGTACATTTCTTCAACCTCTTCATCATCATGGCTATGTTGGTGCATAAATCATAATCTTTAGCTTGTACCTCTTAGAAATCTTGAGTATTAGTCTTGACACCCTTGGTGATGTACTTTTGAATTCCAAAATGTTGTTTTTAAAATCTTTATGGACCAGAAACCCAACTCCACCTTTACTCCTTTCACTATTTCCATTGGTAAGTGATTCATTTCTTCTTGTTTCAGTCAAACCAATGATATTCCAATTCACATTTTCTAATTCCTTTTCCAGCTCTAATATCCTGTCTTCACCAATGAGTGATCTTACGTTATAACAGGCCAGGTTCAGTTTCCGTGCATGGCAGCCTGGTAATATTCCATATCATTGTAATATTCCATATATTTATATTATTGGCGCCTCCGTAGCCAGGTGGGAAGGAGCACCAGTGTGTAGCGCACGCTTCTTGATTAGACCGGGGTTCGAGCCCATCACCACCAAATACGGAGGATGAGGAAAGGTCAGGGAATGACCACCGCACATCCCCGGAGCAATATGGCCTTAGTTGCTAATGCTCCTAAAAACCAAAAAAATAATAAATAAATTTATATTATTTTAGTTGATATTTGACTGTACTGTAATTAAGCAATAGGTGACTTCAGTGGGCTGCTGACTATTAAGGTGGGAAAGCATTGTAATGACTAATAGGGCAATTTTCTTATCGGTGCAACTCTAATTGTGACATACTATACAGTTAGAGCATTTCTTAATCATTTCTACTGCCAAGGTTGTGAAGAATTTAAAACAAAATGAAAATATTCTTTTGGTCAGTGAGGAAATACTTTGATTGCATGTGACTACAGGGTGCACAAGTTCTAATGGAAGGATGTTCTTATAAATGCTGAGGTAGTACAAATTTTGTGGCAGTGCTCATTTTAAAATTTGAAAGTTTTTGTGGACATGTTTCCAGCATTTCTTGGTGTTATTAAAAATAAAAAAAAAAATGGATGAAGCAGTAAATGTTTTGCAGCATCAGATCTGTCAGTGTGAGAATCTAACAGATGCTGTTATGAAAGAAGGAAGTGATGTACAGTGGTCCTTCATTGGTCAAGTGCACAATGAAACCTGAAATATAAATTATCCAAAGTATGCTTGGCATTTTAACAATTCCTCATAGCAATGCTAAGTGTGAGAGAATATACGACAAGGTTAGAAAAACAGTTCAGTCCTTTATCTTTGAAAATGCTCCTGACAGCAAGGGCCATGTTATGAGGGCAAAATGCAACAGTTATCTTTCTTGAAGCAATCATATTTGGCATAAAGTTTGTGTAGTAAGTATCCAAACAAAAATCCACAGACAGAAATGTTAGGTGAGGTAATTTTTAAAGTAAAATGTGAATTTTAAAGAAACCTGCTTTTTCTGAAAAATCTCCTGTTTTCCTCCTGATCTCCATCTTTTTTGAAAGTTGGCAGCTGTGGTATAGATATGTGTAAGAGACTGAAAACACAAACAGGTATTTATTTACTCATCATCATGAACTTGATCTGGCTTGGGTCTTTTAAGACCTGTTATATTGTATCTCTGGGAGGTGGTCTTGATCTTGCTATCATTTTCTTGGTTGGCCCACATCTCTCTTGCCTGTAGGTTTGTAGTTAAAGGCTAATTTTTTTGGATCTGGTTTGGGTTCATTCTTTCTATGTGGCTGATCCATTTTTTTTTATACTGTTTTATATCATTTACTATGTAATCTACTTTTAATTTCTCACATATCTAAATTTCTTTGATCTACTCTTGTAAAGCCTAATAATGGTCTTAAATCTCATTTGTGCTGCTGCTAGTTTTTGTGCTCTTTCTTATTTATTACCGAAGTTGCACTGTAGTTTATTGCCGAAGTAGTTCTGTAGAAGAGGGCTGGTTTTGAAGTGATGTTGTCATTTGTTTTCCAAAGTGATGTTTAATTGTTCCATTCATTTTATTATATTTTTGCAGTTTATTATTTACTTATTTATTTGCATTATACACAAATATAGGAGTATGTTAATCAAGTTTTATGAGTCTGGAGTATTGTGCAGGCCATCAAATGCTGATGTTATAGGTATAACAGAAATGTATGTCATTGTTGATATTGGGGATGTAGAATTGAAATATGGTGATTATAATGTGTACAAAAAAGGAAGTGAGTGGAGATTCTTTTGTTTAGGAAGCACATTCTAAAACAGCACAACCAGTAGATACAGGTTGCCTGTGTGATATTGAATCAGTTTGGTTTGACATGAATATTATAAAATAAAAAAAAATGAGAGGGTTCAATAAGCCAAATGATTGTGATGAACATAGTGGGCCAGAAAATTAATGTGTTATTGTGTGGATTTTTAACTTGCCATATACTGATTGGCAGCTTACTTGGTAACAGCAGATTTCTCAATTTGCCGGATGATGATTTTCTGAACTAATATGTTAGAGGCAACAGATGAAAGCAATATTCTTGAGAACATGGTTTTCAGCAGTGATTTGTTATGTATTCAGAATCACCTAAAGGTTCCTTAGGTGATTCTTAATACATGATGAATTCCAACAAGATACTGTTAAACTTGGTCTTATGATCACTACCACCTAAAGGGTCTTTTAGGTGGTAGTGATCATGGTGTAGTGATTTATTTAAAGAAATAACTATAAATGGAAGGGATTGTTTTTGCAAAGATAATTGTAATGGACTCCATTTTTTTTAAAACTTTTCAGTGGGACCAACTGATTTTGAAAAATATAAATAGCAATTAGGAAGTGTTCAGAAGGTAATTATAGAGACCAAGTTTTTCATATGAAGTAATGAATATTGTTCAAGATTTAGATCAAAATTGATATCACATGAATTGATAAGTGTTTGGTGACAGAGGGGAAAAAATGCATGGAATGATTATAAATTTTCAAGGGATACAAAGTGGTGTGTTTTACCCAAGGTTTTAAGCAAGCTAAGGCAGATTTTAGGAAGACTGTGGCTAAAAGTGTAGAGAAAAGCAGCAAGGAATTCCCTCCATGTTAAAACTAGAAGGAAAAGGATAATCACATTGGTGCACTGGCCATGAACAGCATAACTATATTGATCCTGTGAAGATTGCTGATATATTCAATAAATATTTTGCATGTGCATTCACACAGTTTTTGGATATTTGGGTTAGCAGAAATCTAAGTGATAACTGATTGGGAGTTAAATGATTTTATAATAACACAAAAGGAAGGTGGAAGAGAATCTGCTATATCCAGAAGTGAACCAAGTGCCCTGGGGGCTCATGGAATCTGTCCAGTTTTATTTAACCAACTATACACATGGTTCATTTCTTTAGCTTATTGACAAACAGGCTTAAATTATGAAGTGGTTTTTTTTTTTTTAGTGAGTTCTGAAATTATCTTACAACTGCTGTGCATTTTCTCTTCTCACTTCTCCCACTTTCTTTTACTGCCAAAGATTGACTATTATGGGGAAATCAATAGGAACATAACTTAGGGCGTCTATTACCCCCCTCCCCCAATTCTTGTGAAGGAACTAAGATGGGAACATGTATTTTCCATAGGTAAAGGCTTAAGTTCCCATCTCATTGTCTGCTTTGTGGCGAAGCATGTTAAATCTCAACCTCAATCACACAAACTTTTCTTAGTTTTTTTTTTTTTTTTTTTTCTTTCGGTTCGATCTTTTGACCCACTTGCTACAAACCAAGATCTTAGACATTGAGCTAAACCTGAACACTGACCCTAAGGCAGAGAAAAGACGCTGTTACAATGAGATGATAAATATCTGGCAGACAAGATGGGACACTTCCACCAAAGGAGCAGCTACAAGGAGGTTCCTACCAGATGTGACTTTCCCCTCTTCTAAGTCGGCACAGAAGTGGCTCTCTCTAACTCTTGAGACATCATTCCTAGTCACTGGGCATGGCTCATTGAACGAGAAGCTCTTCCAACTAGGCCTAATACCCATAGACGTTTGCTACTGCGAGGCCAAGGAGAATTGGTTCCACTTTCTCTATGAGTGTGCTCTCTATGAGGACCTGAGGCAAGATCTAGCAAATACCATCCCTCTCACTGAAAACCAACTGGACATTCTGTTGCAGACACCACAGAACCTTGCTGCCTTCCAGAACTTCTCAATGCAAGTATTCACGCACAGGAAGGCCTCCTACAGAATAACGCAGGCTCCGAATGGGGATCCCCAGACAGCAGCTTAAAACTTTTATTTTTAATTTATTTTATTTATTTATTTTATTTTTTTCGTCTCCCCACTCTCTACTAGTGTAGCTTCTCTCTCAATTTTTTTTTTTTTTTTTTAATTACACCACGGGGTTTTTTCTTTTTTTTATTTATTATTATTATTTTTTTTTATTTATTAATTACATCATGGGATCTTTTTTTTTTTTTTTCACTTCCTCTGGAATGGGCCCCCAGAGGAACCTGGTCCACCTTTTGACAACATCAAGTGAATCAAAGTTTCGTTTGAGACGGTACGTGTTTTATTGGGACTGGCCCACCTTCCCGTGGTGTGGACGAGTACCCAGAATCATCTGTCCAGGTGACTGATGCTTCTGGGTAGCTAAGAGGCCAGAACAGAACACACACATAATACACACAAACCTACGTCATTCACATTCTGGCCCATTTGTAGTGATACTGTACTTCACAGAGATACCAGGCGGGGTTGAATAGACGTTCTAGGAGCCGCCCTTTACAAAACACATGTCCATGCTACAAGCCATTGTAGCAAGTGGGATCAGATTCAGTATGAACTTTTCAGCCTTCTAGGAGGGAGGGGGGAGAGAAAATTGGAAGAGGGAAATATTATAAATCAAAGGCATGTAAACTGGTTTCCCAACCCGTAGGCCTAATTTATGAAAGGTGGTCCTATAGCAACCTAACTTATACTACCTATGTTAAGTACACATTGCTGTATTTAAAAAAACAGTTAACTATACTTTTTTTGTGGTCCCTGGCCTTTCTCAGGCCACGGACCACAAAAAAAAAAAAAAAAAAAGACCAGTGGTCTCCACACTTTTTTGGTCGCGCATCCTTATTTACTTAAAAGGACTAGCGCGCATATTCATTAAAAAATAAATATAAATTTATTTTTTATTTATAAATCATTAATTTATTAAATAATATTAAAACATGGAAGGCATTATATTTAAAATCACAATTTTGAAAGATCACAAATAAAAAACAATTAAATTGAAGTTTATGTACAAAATGCATGTACATGAACTTGCATGATCGATGGCAATGATTAAACAAACCGCATATTGAAGTGCGTATTAAAAAATATTTATAATTTTTATTTTCAATTCTTTTCGAAAAACTTAAAAGGTTTCATAATAAATGCTGATTTATTGCGAATCATCTCGCCCACCCAACTCTGGAGATTGGTTTATGAGCTGCCTGGAGTCAGATGTAAGAAGTGTGTGGCCCAACGCTCGTAAGGAAAACAAATTCTAGTTTGTCTTTCAAATAATAATTCAGCGAGCCTAGGGTTAATCTTACACTAACAGAACTTATAGAAAAGAAAGCTTTCTATTAACACCACTAACGATCGCCGTTTCTTGACAAGAAATCGCGAAAAATGAAGTTTCACTTGTCTTCTAGCAGACGCAAATGCTATACCAGGGCCAGCCAGCCCAAGGGTATATGGCTAACCTAGACCACATTGACTGGTGGCGTCCCCTCTTGCCGATGGGAAGATTTTCATTTCTTAGAATGATTAATTGTACATTTTATTTACAGAATCTAAATTATACGCGATATAATTATGTAAATTATGATCCCCTCTTGCCGATGGGAAGATTTTCATTTCTTAGAATGATTAATTGTACATTTTATTTACAGAATCTAAATTATACGCGATATAATTATGTAAATTATGAATTTAATATTGCTGGGTTTTTTTTAACATGTTAACACATGAAATACACAATTTTCCTTACGGGCTTTGTTTTTGGGATTAGAGGGGCAGCGTTGGCACCGCTATACCAGTGCTTACTCGGCCTTACCCTAAAGCTGGTCCTGTGCAGTACACACACATATTGGAAGATAGCAGTACACTTCAAAAAATAATATGCACAATTTTTTGATGATTGGTGCTAGTTTTCTGCCAAAATTTAGGCTAGGGTGACCAGATTAAAGATTTGATCTCGGGGTACTCATGCTTATGTTTAGGGTATTCATTCCTCATTTTGGGGTACTCGCATTATATCTTTAAAACAATTTTTTTCTTTTTTTTTTCATAACAAATATTTTATTATTATTAGCCATATGGTGCAAGGAAGACTGAGGATTATGCTGCACAGCCAAAAAAAAAAAAAAAAATTTTTTTTTGAATTACCCAGAGAGAGAGAAGTAGAAGGGAATCACCAAGAAAAAGAATGATGATATCTAGCTCAGGACCCTGGGTGTGCCAAGCCCATACTCACCAGGTGTGATCCCCCTGGGGTTATTTCTATATTTTGTTGATTTTTTACAAGTAATGCAAAATTAGTCAAATTTTAATAAAATTAACCGAATTATAGCCTGTGCTTTAATTCGGAAAATTATTGTAAGAGTTAAACATTAAAGGAAACTTTTTATAAATATTAACATCAAAAATGTTTTACATAATTGTTTACAATACATATTTAATAAACCTGATTTATTTTATCAAAAAGAAAATATTTACCTAGCAATATTTTCATTTGAGCGAATTTTCTTTAACAGTTCATTTTTAGTGTATGTGTAAAATTCTTTGTATGACATTGATTTTCACCAACAGTTCTTCAGCATTCTTTAGGTCTAATTTATATCTATCCTTTTTCCATACGTTAAACATTGAGCTAAATACTCGCTCACTCATTGCATTTGAGTGAGGCAAAGCAAAAACAAGATTAGTAATTTCTGTATTACGTACTTCGTATGCGTTTAAAATTTTTATCCAAACATCTGTGGTATTTTTGAGTATTTTGTCTCAATATTTTTATGGAATGATTTCAAAACAGAACATTCTCCATACAGCAAATCGATATTGATATTAGGAATTTTAAATAAGAAAGTTTGTTGCCTGAGCCTTAGAAACATTACAATGAAATAAAAAAGAGTCAAGTAGAATGTAAAAAGGTTACAAGTAAGTATAATATAATGTTCTATAACCCTCTTTGTAAATAGGATGGAATGTCGTTTTTTGAGTCTTTAAGGGTGCATTTCGACAGCAACTTTATCAGCAATTAATTCTGTCTTCCTAAATACATGTATCTCGACTTTACGAGGTAATTCGTTCCTAGCGCGCGCTCGTAAAGCGGGAATTCATTTCCCATAGACCTAAGGTTAAAATAGGGGTTACGTTCCCAACAATGAAATTAGTTGGTTTAAACAATGATTGATTTATCGAAAGAAATGAAAACGTAGCCTGTAAAATCAAGCAAATTATAATAATAGATTTTCTTCACCATCGACTAAATGCACACTCGTTGGTTTGTTGCACAAGGAGTCGTCTTCTTCAGAAATGCTTCAAGAGGCGCTGGTTTCCATGATAATCTTCTCTTTTCTTTATAAATTTCAGTAGCATGCATAAGCATTTTTAGCGGAACGCCCAAATTCCAACTAACACGATTTGCGCGGAGTAACAAGTTCACAATGCTTAAAAAATATATATTAAAAAGGAATTATTATTATTATTAATATTCATATGTTGCAAGGAAGCCTGAGGCTTATGCTGCACCAGGAAAAAAAAAGTTCCCGAGTAACCCTGAGAGAGAGAGAGAGAGAGAGAGAGAGAGAGAGAGTCAAAAGTAGAAGGGAATCACCAAGAAAGATGATATCCAGCTCAGAACCCTGGGTGTGCCAACCCATACTCACCAGATGTGAGCCCCCGGGGTATGACGAGAAGATTCTGAAATTTTATTTGTTTTTATACGATTGAAGGTTTCAGTAAAGGGGAAACATATTTCACCATAACGTAAAAACCCACACAATTCCAGCAATCGGTATTTTCTCAAATGCAATAACATCGAGTTTACTACCCTTTTAATAATTGCTTGCAGTAACAGAAAAGCCCAGTAAGCTGGAAAGTGCAAATTGTTTTATGGTCGTGACCTCTAGAAATGTGCTTTAGAAAAATATCACAGAGGCCTTTAAAATTGATTCTTATAACGGAACGTATAATAACGTTGAAAATTTAATGCATTTCAATGATTTGAATTGGTAACTAATACAATTTACAAACCACGCTCACGACCTTTTTATACGGCCTTAAGGTCTCCTCGTGACCTTAAAAATGACATTTTAGAAATAAATAGCTTATACATACAGCGAAAATTTCGACTTCTGAGATCTTGAAACGAATTACCAAAAAACAGTTATTGTATTCACATTACGATATTTTAACGATACGATGGTGTCTGTAACTGATTGATATCATAAAGCGGGGTACGCTGCATTGTATAGCTACGCACGTGATTTGGGGAATGCGGTATTTATGAATGTTTAACAATCTTTTTTTGCAATTTTTTTTTTTTTTTTGCCAATTAATTTCATTTATAATGTAAAACTCCTGGCCATGTCGCCGTGTTGAGTATTATTGTCTCTAGTACATGTCCTGTACTTATTAGCAATAAAGAATTTATTTATTTAATGTTGATATTTTCGATTTTGTTTTGTTGATACTTGAGGGGGTAAAAACTCGTAAAGCGAGAACTGCCTGTAATCATCTAAACAGGGTGTTTTAGGATTTTCTTTTTTCAAATACCCCATTTCAAAATTTAAAAAAGGGGTATGTTGGAAATATAATTCCAAAAAAGGGTATTATACACCGAAATTGGGTACGTCTGGCAACAACCCTAATTTAAGAAGCTGAGAGATTCGCAAACTACGAGGGAAAGAGGGTGAATACAAATAAATGTATTTATAGATCCAGCTCGAATCAGACTCGATTCTATTCATTATACATCTATATGGTTACTTTTATTTAAAATTAATCTAAAAATCAAAGTGCCTTAATCGCCTCTTCTAAAATAGACGGTGGTACGGCTACATAAAACTACACTAACCATCCTCGGAAAAGAAAATTTTTCTAAAGATGAAAAAAAATTTCCATCGTGACCAACATGCTTGTTTCTGTTTTCATACAGCCAAAAGAAAAATACAGAGTTCATGAAAAGTAGGACTCGTTTGTGTATTTATTTATTTTTTTAAAATAGAATAAAGGAAGTTATTTTATGATGGCTGGTTAATATAAATTTTTCTTGGCATAGAAATCGTTAGAAATAAGTAGCGGTGCCCTCTTATTGATATAATATTTCAGGAAGGTGATGTCTTCGTAGGCAGATCGACCACTTTACATCCGTGCTGTTTCTTGTTGTGGTGCAAGAACAGGACTACGTTTCATTAATAACGTGATATGTTGACGTAAGTTCCTCAGACATTTCGGAATCATTGTTTTATTGTAGAGGCTACATGCGACTGCTTGTCTGTATATTGTAATGAATTTCGCCGACTACAGTGTGCGGATTGGTGAAGTATCTGTTCAAACCGTAAGTTACAGATGTAATTTAACTTACGGATAATATCCTAACTACACGTTAGAAGCTTTAAAAAGCAATTTTTATTTTACTTATTCTTTCAGATTAGTTGCATTTTTGGGGGACTTACCACAAGGTAACAGCAGACTATTGGTCACTTTAATTATTGAAAAATTTTCGTAATTACGTTTATTTTTCAGTTAGCTGAAAAATAAACGTAAGAGCAGAACGAGCGGTGCTCGAAATGGAAAATATTAAAAGTCGAAACGCTGTTGTTTAACAACGAAAATGAGATTAAATATATTTTTGTCGAGCGATCATCAATTATTTCTATTATTTGCGACATTTGAACGCCAAGATTAAATACGAATGTAATTGCACGTCTAATCGGCGGCTACCGTAACATTTTAGAAAGTTTTAAATGTATATTTTTAAAAATCAAACAAAACTGTATTCCAGTAGCTAATTATGGTGGCATTTTATTCGTAAAACCTAGAACTGTCACGTAAACTGTGATAATTATAGTTATGTTATACCACTGTTGTGTCTGAGATGAGTTATTTAAACTGCTCTTGCTGTTTTTAGTATTAGATTAGTAAGATGGCAACAGAAGTTGAGTCATAATTAATGTCTTAAAATTTTCTACAGAATGAGAAAATGTTATTACTTATTTGGGATCAACATTGAAGAAAAGAAATCTGTTCCATATTCAGCAGCAATGCAAAAATACATTATTCACAAATATTTTTCCTTAATTTTTTTTCATTAAGTAGCAATTCATTTTGTTTTTCACTCAAATGATTGAGTGATATTGGAAAATTGTTATTAGTAGAAATGATAATTATGCACAATGAATGTGGGTTAAATTTGAGCCCATTAGTTTAATTTATTTGGCTACCTTGATATTAAAAGTATTAATTTCAAGTTTTTTTTTAAAAAACTTAATTTCTTTAAAAAAATCTTGATTTTCATCAGATTTCAATTAGGCCTCATGATGGAATGTATCTGAAGATTTTATTCCTTTTTGTAGTATAAATCTTTTCATAGTAAGTTAGTCTGTGTGTAACCTGGAATTTGTATTTTGTGCTGATTTTCCTTATTGTAATATTCATAGGTGAAAGATAATTGCAGGAGTGTCAAGTTTTTGTTATTATCTATCTCTCTATACATTAAAAAAGTTTTCCTCCTAGTGATATTTATTTGAGCCAATAGGAGAAGAGGGTGAAGCAATTACGAAAAAAAAAAAAAATAAGTTTAAGTAACTTAAACCCAAATTATGTGTAATCCCGGTTGGAAACCACTGACAAGATGGATCCATCTGTCACATTACTTGGCCAGATTGTGGAGTGTGTATATACAATACTTTTTGAAGGTTGATTGTGTCTCGGAGCACAAGAGGGGGATATCTGGCTAATTTTAAACATTTTTCTGTTGCAAAGATTTATTGGATAGAGCAACATGTAAGTCTTAATTCATGTTCCCATATTAGACTGCATGCATAATTATCACCTTTGTTCATATTTGGAAGTGCTCCAATTTTGGTACTAGGCCTGAATGTGAATTTCAATAAGAGACCCCCCTGTCATGGAGGAAGTAATTCTCCAGCATGAGAAGGGTTGACGAACTGCTTCATTTAACAAATGACACATGCTGTCCTGTTTCTTGAGAGCTGAACTAAACATGTTTGCACACTTGTAGGCATTTAAAAAAAAATTTTTTTTTTATTATATTCTGTCTGATCATGCTTTTGTTGTATAAAATGATTGTTTACTCTACCATCATTCCTGTAATTGATGAAGAGACACATGCTTCAAAAGTTACCAATGTTTATTATGCCATTTATTGCTTTTTCACTTATGTCTTATCACTTTTATGCTTTTAAATTTGGATTTTAATTATATAATTTATTTGTACAGTTTTATTTTGTGAAAGTTACTTCTACAGTTTGTTGTTGGCAACAAGATTTCTTCATAATCTGTATAATTGTTTATGTTCCTCTGTCCAGAATGCTCTTTGAACTTGAATAACTCACACTAAAGTTCTTGACCTGATTCTTTTGCAATTAGTTTTATTTAGCAGTAGAATTGAAGGGGAGGAAATTCCAAAAAATATTTTCAACCGATTATCAAATCCCAAGAATTGATTTAGCACCCAGTGAAACTATGCTATGTAATGTTGTTTGTGGACAACATTACATAGCAGTTTCCAGGTACAGATAATTTTTGTGCATGTAAAAAAAAATTATCAAATTGCATTTTTACCTGAGCCTTTCCCACATGACACCTTCCGATAGCAGCAAAGGGAGCTGAGGTAGAGATTTTTGTAATTATTTCGATGTTAATCTTTATCTGAAACAGTTTTTTGACAAAATATTTACAACTGGTATCCTAGTAACAAGATAATTGTCAAAATTAGACTTTAATTTCTGTAGACTAATTTTTGGGAAATAGATGTGAAAGAAGGATCTACCAGAGAACAGAAGTAGAAGGGATAATTGAAGAAAAGGAAAAGTTGGTTCTGTTTGTTAGCTTGGAGTTGGACAGCGAATGGAAGCTGACTGGTTGCATCACATCTTTGGACTCGTTTAAAACAGAGTGAGGAAATTACAAATAATTCAGAAGCAGTCCTGTTGGAGTGTGTAGAAAGGGCATGCCAATGAAACTGAACATCAGTGAGACAAAGTGGAAATACTTTGTAAAAGAAAGGTCATTAATTAACCTGACTGCCCTCTTTTTAAAGACACCGAGGAGAGGGGTTATCTGGAAACAAATATTCCATTGTAGGGACGGTTTGGGATTTGTACAAAGTGGATAACTGTTTAGAAGGAAAGTAATACCAAGAGTGAAGAAGGACCCAGTTTCTTTGATGTAGAGCAGGGGTGGGCAACCTCCGCCCCATGAAAGTGTGTAATCTGGCTTGTGGTTTTCAAAATATATATAATAAACGGCCTGTTGAAGAATATATATTAATTTTTATTATATTTGCTGTTATTAAATTGTTTAACATTTTTATTGTGCTATGTCTAATGTGAATCATTTGAATTTTTGCCATATATCATGACTCAAGTACGCAGCAGTGTTGCCAAACGGTAATCAAGGGCATGCCATTGAAACTGAACATCAGTGAGACTGAGTGGTAAGACTAAAAGAAAGGTCTGGCAACACTAGTAAGCAGGCCTTAATGTGCGAATAATCACTGCTGATAACCAGATCGAGAGTATTACTCTCTCTGGTTGAATCTCAAACATGCTCCTGCAGAAAACAATCATCCTAGAAATCCACAAGTCAGTAGTGGTTCCTGGACTCTACTCTGCAGGTGTGATTGCAGTGCAAGTGTATTGTGCATTTCAATGGCAAATGTCAGTGAATAATCTACCGATAAAAGTAATTTGGAGAGGACTTACCATTTTATTTTTAATTTTTTTTATAATTGTATACTATAATTGTATTTTTATAATTTTATCTTAAATTTGTATTTTGTTTTTCTTATTAATAAAATTAATTATATGTATAAGTATTACAATAAATAACATAACTGTTTGACAATTTTTAAAAATTGTGGAAAGCTAAAGAAAAATTTGGCCCATGTATAGCCCACACATTTTATTTGGCCTGCCATTTAAAAAGGTTGTCCACCCCTGATGTAGAGAAAGCAGTATTTGTGATATTGCTTGTGCCAAGAAATTTTAGAAGTCAGTAATCCTTAATATTTGTGTTCTTCCCTAGAAATCAATATCATCAAAGATGAGGCATAGGAGCAGTACTTAATTTTTTTTTATGAGAAGTAGGACTGGAGTTAACCAAGTTTTCTCCACTCCACTGGAGAATTACATAGAGATCAGCATTAAGGAATTGGTGGTGGATATTCGAGAAGTTGATGTTTGTGCATGGCAAGGTCTCATACTGGAAGATGGAATGTAGTGTGTCCACTGGAGAATTACATAGAGATCAGCATTAAGGAATTGGTGGTGGATATTCGAGAAGTTGATGTTTGTGCATGGCAAGGTCTCATACTGGAAGATGGAATGTAGTGTGCTATCATCAGCAAAACTGTGAATAGGATTTAATTAGTGAAGATGGACATTAATATACAAAAGAAAAAATTGGAGAAAACTGAACATTTAGCAACACCAAACATTGAGAGAAGTTAGAAGACAACAGTTTATCGCTGCCTGTATGAATGGTCAGAGAGAGAACGTGAAACTCGTTGCAATGACAGTCAGCAGTCCATATTGTGCAAGTCTAATCATGAAGTAGATAAAGAAGCATTGTTATTTGGCAGCCCAGTCCTGGCCATGTGCAATATCTCCATTACCTGGATACAGATTCTGTAACAACAGCCTAATAACCATAACTTTTTTGTAAACCAAAATGAATCAAAGCATGTTTGTGTTCAAATAAGTGCACCTACCAACCCTTCAGATTTAGTTGGAAGTTTTATTTTTCAATTAACATATGGACCTACCAAATTTAATAATAGTTGTGTAAAAGTTTTATTAGTTGGCTGTACTCATGTTTAGCCTGAGTATAATGATATTGTGATAGTGAGGGGTGTTTGTGGGTGTACACTGTCAATATGAAACGAAAAGAAAAAAAAAATTGTACTGTGTGTATATATATATATATATATATATATATATATATATATATATCCATGTTTTGACAGGTGTATTACATATTTGATTTTTTATAATAATTTACTCGTAATATTTAATTTCTGTGCTTGTTTTCATGTAAGTAGTAGTAAGCATTGTAAGTAGACCACATATTCAGTCTTTCCTCATATCGATGCCTTTGTTTATTTTACCAGGCATTTTCATGCCTTTGGACCCCATTCAAGAACCTCTGTCTTGTTTTAGGTGAAGTCTCTATACTTGAACAAGGGTGTGTTCATACAATTGCCTTACAGTAGGATTATGACTTCCTATCTCTACAAGCAAATGTACAAATCATGAATAGGACACTATAGGCCTTCTTTGCCACTTGTCTCCATTGCTTGGGGAACTTCATTTTGAGCCATATTGTGTCCCTAATCCCTTTCTTCATCTACTGTTTTTAGTTCAAACCAGGGCTTCCATGGTGGTGTAGCAGGTTGTTATTGCACAATGGTGCTTAACCAGGAGGCACTATTCAGAGTTTAATAGTTAGCATAAGCAGAGGCATATGATGTAAGAAAGCAAGCTTATACAGCATCAGCCAAAAAAAGGGAAAAAAAAAATTCCATTTCACACATCCATTTGCTCTAAAAGTTTGTCCAGTTCTTCCTTGAATTTATTTAAGCTATCAACTTCACAACAACAGATGAAGTTTGTTCCATCAATCAACTGCCCACTGGCTAAAGGAAATTTCCATGCATCTATTCAACTCTTTCCTCAGTTTGAGTTTATACCCCCTCAGGTTTGTAATCTGAACAAGATGAAGAATCCTATCAGCATTTAGCCTCATCAACCCATTCAAAGCCTTATACACCTTAATTGCAGCATTTGGAAACTAGGCAGGTGCCTAGCTGCTGCAATTTGCAGAACTTATGCCTTTCTTAGTAAGAGAATCCCTTCGTCAACCATCACTAATCTTGTTGCCCTTCTCTGTACTTGTTCTAGCAACTGTACATCCTTCCTGAAATGAGACCTGTACACAGTACTCAAGGCTTGGCCCGACCTGCATTGCCTTATACAAAGGGATAATCACCTTATCCCTGCTAGCAAAATTCCTATATATCATTAAGAAGACCTGTCTGCACTGCAAAGAAAACCTCATATCTGACTGCCCAATTATCCCCATGTCTCTTTCATTCTCCACTACCCTGAGTGCCAAACACCAAACCCTGGGTGACTCCACTAATAACATTAGTCCATGAAGAGCAGTGTCCATTGATTACCACTCTCTTCTCCCACTCAACCATCCTTTTATCCATTGTAGAAACTTGCCCTTAATGCCATACTGCTCCAAATTGTGCAGTAGTCTTCCATGTGCAACAGTATCAAAAGCTTTTCTGAAATCCAAGTATATGATATCAATTATTTTTTTTTGCATCCAGTTCCTTCGTTAATGGCATAGTATCCATTTAATTGGTCAGACAAGACTTCCCCTTGACAAACCCCATGCTGTGTCTGAATTATTACTGTAGTCTTGTCTAGATGATCCTGCAATGCTTGAACCAGTGACTCCATTATTTTCCCCAGAACAGAAGGAAACTAACAGGTCTGTAATTACTTGTCACTCTTGTATCCTCCCCTTTTGTGAATTGCTGATGCATTTGCACATGTTCAGACTGTGTGGACATCCCTTGAATCCACAGATGCTCTCATAATTATGGCCAAGGGTTTGCTTACCTCCTCTAATAACTGGAGTGATCTCATACACCCCAGGTGCCTTTATGTTTAACTTCAACAATTTCTCCCCTCTTTGCCGAACCTCCTTTGTGACTTGATTATAGACTAGCTTATATCTACCATAGGCTTCTGTGTTGCCTGATAATTTATATGCATCCATTCAAACTGTCTGAGACCACTGTAGTCACCTTTATGAAAGTAAAGAAAGCCTTCTCTTTATCCCTGATGATATTTAAGTAAATCTGACATCAATATACTGTGATCACTGCCACTTAGTGGTTCCTTTATTTGCAAATTCTTAATGTGCGAATAATCACTGCTGATAACCAGATCCAGAGTATTACTCTCTCTGGTTGAACCTCAAACATGCTGCTGCAGAAAACAATCATCCTAGAAATCCACAAGTCTTGCTAGTGTGCAAGTGACCAACCACAAGTTCCAGTCAATATCTGGGAAGTTAAAATGCCCCATTATAACATTCTGATTGACTGGTGCACTATTTTCTCTGTACAATTGTTTGTTGTACTCATTAGGCCTATAAGACACTCCTACTCATTTTTGTTTTCCCAATTCTTATATTACACCAAACTGACTCAACATTGCACTATTCATCTGTGGCAACTGGATGCACTTCCTTAGATTTTTTCTTAACGAACAGCATAACCCCCTCTTCCCTTCCTATCCTTTCTGTACACATTGTACTCCCGGAATGCCAATTCTGCACTGCTTATATCTGTGTGATGCCACGTCTCTGATATCCCAACATTATTCACTACACTCCTAGCATTGGTGTAGATGCGCGTATACATGTACCTGTTCTTACTCTTAGTTACCCTGACACAGCCCATGTATTTTCTTGTTCCATGATGACACACAGAGGTCCTTGAAATCCTCAGAACCTTGCTTTCCAGGCTGCTGCTCATTCTAATAGAAACAGTGGAAGAATCACTTTCTTCTCTGCCTATGGATACTGTTAATCTTTGTCTGTGAACCCCGAAGCTAGCAATTTTGAGACCCACCTAACACTGCCTTGATACCATCAGCAAATATTCTTCCACCCTTTATATTTAAGTGTATCTCATCCCTGTATAAGAGTGTCTCCTGTTTGAAGTGATTAGTGGAGTTGAGAACAATAGAGGCAACAAATGAATTTGACAGAATAAGGTAGAGAGAAATTCCAATTACTTAGTCTCTGATAGGGAATATCAGAAATGACATATGCACAAGTATCACCTTTGAAACAAAAGGAATTGTACAGGAAATAATTAGGATAACTGAAATGAGCAGTGGCTGAATCAGCCGATAATTGTGATAATATCAGAAAAAGTAACTGGGATTTGGCAGACTAAGTGGAATTGGGCATCATTTAGATTGGAACTGAGACCACATTTGTGAAATGAATGAGGAAGTGTTTGGGAAGTTAGATCTTTTCATAGATAAGTTTCTTCTATTAGTTTGGCTATTTGTGATGTATTCAGTAGTAAGAAAATTGGGGAGGACATGTTATGTGAAGTGTAAAATTTTTGGATATGGTATGTACACACCAAAAATATACCCAGCTTTTTGACATAGCATGGGTTTCACTACTTCAAGTCTCCAATAAGCAAAGTGATGATATTGCACTGGTTGATGAATCATCTACCACCTGGTATTTCCAGGTAACAGGAATGGCATTTCTCTGTGTGGTGTTGACATCACACCTCGATCCTTATGTTGATTCACACCTGAGTGGTCACCTCCAGTATACTAGGTGCCATATTTCAAGACCTGCACACAGGGGTTATACCCAAAGTTATTAACAGTTCCACCATCGTGAAGGTGCAAGCAGATGATTTGGCTGTTGCAGAATGACTGGATTTTGTTGATGTTCAGCCCACTTGACACAAGTGGCATCTGAATATCAGTTTCATCAGCATTTTTAGACATCTTGGTAACAAGCCCAGCATTAGCATTAGTAGATGCATTTGATGCAAGAAAGCAAGCTTATGCAGCATCATCAAAAAAAAAAAAAAAAAAAAAACACTTCCACTTCACCCCTCTGTTCGTTCGAAATACCTGTCCAGCTGGGCCCTAAAGTTATTTAGGCTATCAACTTCCACGACAAGGGATGGAAGTCTGTTCCACCAACCAACCACACCCGCTGGCTAAAGGCAAATTTCCACACGTCTATCCTACATCTGTCTTTTGAATTTATGCCCTCTCAGGTGATTATTATGAGCAAGAGGAAGAATCCCATCAGCATTGAGCATGCTCAAACCATTCAAGGCTTTATACACCTATCAGATCACCTTGCTGGTACCTAGTCTCCAGACACTAATTTGCAAGACTTAAGCCTTTCTTTGTAAGAGCACCCCTTTGTTCCATTCACTAATCTTGTTGCCCTTCTCTGTACTCGTTCCAGCAGCTCTACATCCTTCTTGAAATGAGGCCTCCAACCTGTATACAGTACGCTACGTGTGGCCGGACCATTGTCTTATACAAGGGAATAATCACCACCTAATCCCTGCTAGAAAAATTCCTATAATATCATTGACAATACACCATGAGCTACTCTTGCAGCATGTCTGCACTGCTCAGAGAACTTCATATCTGCCTGCACAACCATCCCCCTGGCCCTTTCATTCTCTACCACTGTCAGTGTAGTACCACGGAGTTGATACGTTGCTCTGGGGTTGCCGTTTCCCATATGTAGTACTTTACATTTGCCAATGTTAAACTTCATTTGCCACATCTCAGCCCATCTGCTCAACCTTTCCAGATCCTGTTGCAGCAGCATAGTGTCAGGTGTCCTTGACAACCCTGCCAAATTTTGTATTGTCTGCAAACTTGGACATTAAGCTTGATATACCATCATCAATATCATTTATAAATACAGAAAATAATAATGGACCCAACACTGAACCCTGAGGGACTCCACTAATAACATTAGTCCATGATGAGCAGCATCCATTGATTACCACTCTGTCTTCTCTCCCTCAACCACCCCTTTATCCATAGCAGCAATTTGCCTCCAAGGCCACACTGCTCCAATTTGTGCAGCAGTATTTCATGTGCAACAGTATCAAAAGCCCTTCTAAGATCCAAGTATATAATATCAAAGTTATTCCCTGCATCCAGTTCTTTTGTGACTGTATCATAGTATCCAATCAAATTGGTCAGGCAAGACTTGCCCTTAACATAACCATGCTGTGTCCGAGCTATAACTGAAGTCTTGTCTAGATGATCCTGCAGTGCGTCTTTAACCAGTGCCTCCATTAATTTTCCTGGAACAGAAGTTAAACTCACAGGTCTATAATTACTTGTGTCAGCCTTTGATCCTCCTTTGTGAATTGGGGTCACATTTGCACATCTCCAATCTGTGGGTTACCTCCCCTGAGTCCAAGGAAGCTCTCATAATTATGACTAAGGGTTTGCTTACTTCCTTTGCTGCCTCCTTTAATATAACTGGATAGATCCCATCCACCCCAGGTGCCTTTCTTGTGTTTACCTTCAACAATTTCTCCTCCACTTTACTCTCAGTTATTACGTGATTCTCTAGCTTACTGCCAGAGTTGAATACACCTCTGGCATTCCCCTCGCTGAATAACTCCTCATGTGTGAATGTCGATGCAAAATATTCATTTAGTTTGTTAACTACCTAAGCAGGATCATCAACAGTTGACCCATCGATATCAAGTGGACCAATCTGATTCATCCCCTTCCTTCTAGAGTTTACATAAGTAAAGAACTCTTTGCTGTTTTTCTTTGCATTCCTTGCCAAAGATTTCTCGTAATCTGCCTTCACCTGCCTAACTTCCTTTATAACTTGGTTACAGATCAACTTGTATCTATCATAGGTTTCTGTGTCACGTGTTAATTTGTATGTATCCCATGCATTTTTCTTCTCCGCCATGTCTCATTAGTTCATCTGACATCCATTTAGGCCTAAACCTTGAACAATATTTCTTAGTTGGTATGTAAAGCCTAGTAACTTCCAAGATAAGTTCTTTGAATGCTTCCCATTTTGAATTTGCTGTTGGTAACATCATCAGTTGGTCCCACTGTAAAGAATTAAATACTGTCTCAGTCCATCTTAGTCACCTTTACGAAAGCAATAACCCTTCCCTTTACCCCTAATGGTAGTTACCTCTTTGAGTAAATCCCACTTCAACACACTGTGATCACTGCCACCTAGTGGTTCATTTATCTGCAGATTCTTAATGCATGAAGAATCACTACTGAAAAGCCTTGCTAGTGTGTGAGTGACCAGCCCCCAAATTCCAGTCAATATCTGGGAAATTAAAATCCCCCATTATAAGACTCTCTGATTTACTGGCCCACTCTATTTCCCTGTACAGTTTCCTATTATACTCATCAGAGTCATTAGGCCTATAGCACACTCCTACTCTCAATTTTGATCTCCAAATGCTTATTTCAACCAAACTGACTTGACACTGCACTGTCCAGCGATGTTGACTGGCTTCACTTCCTTGGATTTTGTGTTTCTTAACTAATAGCATAACCCCTCCTCCCTTCCTATCCTGTCTATCCTTTCTGTAGATGTTGTACTCCCCAAATTCCAGTTTTGCATTCCTTATATCTGTGTGACACCACATCTCTGATATCCCAACAATATCTGCCTTTGATGTTTTCAGCAATACCTTATATTCATCAAATTTATTTACTAAACTCCTAGCATTGGTGTATACGCAAGTATACATACACCTGTTTCTAATCTTAGCTACCCTAGCACAACCCATGTGTTTACTTGTACCGCAATGACTCCCAGCAGTCTCTGAAATATCCTGCATCTTGTTTTTCAGGCTTCTGCTCATTCCAATAGAAGCAGTGAGAGAATCTCTTTCACCTCTGCCAGTGGCTACTGTTAATCTATTAGTCTTTGTCTCCTCCCCCAAGCTAGCAGTTTTCCGATCCACCTAACACTGCCTCGATAGCATCAGCAAATATTCTTGCACCCTTTCTATTTAAGTGTATCCCATTCCTGTAGAAGCACTCTCTCCTGTTAACAAGTGCAGTCCAGGCTGAAAAAATTTCTACACCTTGAGCCTTGCACAATCTTTCCAGGGCCGAATTGATCGACAAGGCTCTCATCATATACTCCCTCCTATCGTGTCTGTGCAGAATTGCAGACACTTTCAAATTCAACCCTAATTCACAGCTTTTTTTCTACAGTAACCTGTACTTGTTAAGTAATTGTGCCGGTCTCTTACTCTTGATATCATTAGTGCCAACATGTACAACTATATCACCTTTTATGCCCTTAAAAGATGATATCCGCTCTACATCATCAACCTTTGCCCCTGGCAGACATACCCTGGTCCTGTGCCATGCTTGCTATACCTGACAGATCTATTATATTGTCTATTATGGTGTTTTCAATGAAATTATAATAAACATTCTGATAAAATTTTTTTTATTTTGTTTGTTGATCATTACAAAATATATTAAATTGGCTCTATACAATTACTTATTTTGGGAGGGAGAAGCACTACTACGACTTCAAAGGAATCCAGGCAGGTGCCATTCTTGGTTCAGCCCCTAAGTGTCACCACGTGTGGTGTCACATACACATTTTGTGGGTTGATATTTCCAAAGTATAAGACCCTAAATTTTGCTGTACTTAAACATAGTGCTACTTTTCTGACCATCCACAAATTCCATCTAAAGCATTCTGAAGGATCTCTAGAATCATACATGATTTCCACAGTCATCAGCCATATAATAGGACTAAGCATATGTGATGTTTGCCTAATCAAACTGATTATTAATCACCAATACTTTATTATTCTGTTATTACTTCTACATCTCATGTGGGAATCATGTCAGCTGGATGGGTTATACTGGGTGGTTTGAAGAAAGGAGGGATTTATAGTAATCTTTCTGTTGTGGGTAATGAAAGAGGGGAGGGGAAGCTTTATATGAAAAGGGCTTCCTTGTACAACCAGATGGTGCAAGGAAGTATTTTACATTTGCAAATGATGCACAATATTTAAAAAGATTTCCAAATAGCCATTGTTTTTAGGTATTAATATAGAAATTTAAAAAAATATTCTATTGTTAAAAGTTAATGATTTATTTTTCTTTTAGGTGGCAGCAAAGAAGTTCTTGGGTTGTGCTTTGATGGAGAATGCATATCTAAGAGGGGAATACTGCAAGGCACAGCACAAATAAATCATAACTTTATGGTGGTCTTACTGATGTAAAAAATTTGCTAGTCTTTTTTAAGTATCTGTTTTCTTTTCCTTGGATAGAATCGGAGATTGTACTTAAGTCTGTTTCTGGTGCATGGTGGTTGTATTTAAAAGAAATCTTTTGATACTTGCACCAGCAGAATTTATAATTGGATGATCAAAAATGAAACAGAAAACAATGAGGCCTGCACCATCTGAGATAATTTACAAGAATATGCGGTTCCTTATTTTGGATCGGCCAAGTGATGCAACAATGTCTGTATTCATAAAGGTAAGTTTTTGAATTGCTGTTAGTTAAATGTAGTATAATCTAACTAATTTTAGAACTTGCTGAAAATGTGCATGCTGGTTTTTTTTTTTTTTCCTCTTCCCAACCTGCCACAAGGAATAATTGAAGTATAATAATAAGCAGATTATACAAATTTTATACCATTTTCCAAATACCTGAGATGATGCGATCCCTTCTATAGTTGAAGGGAGAGGACAATGATAGCTCCCGGCAACCCAAAGGTCGCGGGTTTGATTCCCGCCTCGGGCTTGGATCAAAGTACTGCAAAAACCTTGGGAGGTGCAATATGGTCACAGAAGCCGATGCACCAACAACTACCAAATCAAAAAAAAAAAAAAAACAATGATAGCTATTTTTAAATGAAAAGACTATGAGAAGATGTAGGGGAGAGTGAAACTGAAATACCGGGCAAGCCTCACTTGATCATAAACTGTAGGAAAAGTTGCCGTCTCATTCAAACACAGTAACCCAATAATTACTACCTTGTACACTTAGCAATGGTAGTTATGAAAATTTTCAAACTATAAAACTGAATTCAGTCTAATACAGGTAAAATCTGTTATAAATACCTGTCAATCCTAAGTCTGTAATGGTTGCAGTCAAACTGTGCCACAGTTAATTAAACCAGAAAATTAATGACTGTTTTCAAAAAAATCATAATTTTCCTGCCTGCAAATTGAAGGAGACTAAGGATGCACAAGTGTTTTCACAGAAATTTCTTTTGTAACTGAAGACACCAGAAGAGTAATGAATAATTAAATTTAATGAAATAAATTCATGTAATTACAGGAGCTCCCGGACTTATGCAAATTCCATTTTACATACGTTTTTGCCAGATTTCAAGGATTCAAAAGATAGGGCCATACTCGTGCTTGGGGCTAATGCAGCAGGAGATTACAGATTAATACCACTGCTTGTGTACCATTCTGGAAATCCTCTTGCATTTGAGGGCATCAATAAAGCCACCCTACCTGTGCATTTCCAATTGAACCAGAAAGCATGGAAACAATATCTCTGAGGGTTGGTTTAAATGCTGCTTCATTCCTGAGGTTTAAAAATACTGTAAAGATGACAATGTTCCTTTCAAGATTTTGCTTCTATTAGATAATTCTTCTGAACATCCTTTTTTTTTTTTTTTTTATTATTATGAAAACCCCAAACACAAAAGGTATCAAAACCTATAGTACTTAGTACCGTGCATGGGTTGAAGGAGGAGTATGGGGGGAGGGGGATGCCGGAAACTTTGCTCTAGAGACTAAACATGGGTTTCACCACTTCAAGCCTCCAATAAGCAAAGTGGTGGTATTTCACCGGTTGATGGAAGTCATCTACCACCTACTTGCACAGATGAGCGAAGAACAAGGGCAGAGATTCCATCAGGACATAAAGGAAATGGAGCAGAGGTGCCAGGGAAGGTGGAATACAAGCATGATGGCTGACTACTGCTGGTGTTTAAAAAGAGAGAAACCTGGCACTGTACATAAAAGAAAAATGATTAAACGTTCTTTTCAAACAAAGAGACGAAGGTCTGATTAATGAAAGTTTCAGAATTTTGATTAATACTTGTTAATATTTACATATTTTTTGATATATGAAAATGTAATCCTATCAATTTGTCATTACTAAATACAATAAAGTTATATACTTTCGTAAAAAACAATACTTTATTTCTTAAATTGTGATGTATCTGGATGTGATAGAAAAAAATCTAAGTCACATTTGAAATCACAGCAACATATTTCAGCAGTAGGACCTATTGAAATTCAAACCCCAGTGAACAAACTTAAATTTGTAAACTAGTGTGATCTGTGATTGTGTTGCATACCACATAACACTGTTATAAGCTCCCCAGATAAGTAGTGCATCTAGATGATTTTAATTCGAACATGAGTCTTATTTCTACCACCAAACACTACTTCACTCATCCAACCTATGGATCAGGGTGTTATTTCGAATTTAAAAGCATACTATTTATGCACATTTGCTCAGGCATTGTCTGTAATAGACACTGAGAAAAATTATGTTAAGAGACTTTTGTAAATCTTACAGTATTTACTGTGGCATCTTAAACATTAATAAGGTCTGGGTGGAAATTACTAAAAGTTGTTTAAATGGTGCATGGAAGAAAATATGCCCACGGCACGTGGGCATATTTTTGACTTTGAAAGGTTTAAAAAGGCTTTGAAGGGTTTAAAAAAGATTAATCATATGAAGAGGTTACAGATTGTAAAGGTTGCAGAGCTACTTCAGTTGGAGATTGTTGTCAAAAACATGGAGGCGGAGTTAGAGGAAAAAGAGATGGAATTATCTAATGAAGAACTTATTGACTTGCAGGCAGCGATAGTGAAAGAAGAAAATGCTGATGAAGCTCAAGATGAACCAAATGAGGAGCAGAGACGCTTCATCACCAGAGAGATGGCAATGGCATTTCGTGAAATTGCATCGGCAATGATGAAGTTTGCGAAGATGGATCCTGACAGCGAACGATTCTTAAAAGTTAACAGAAGGGTGGATGATATGCTTGCTTGCGTCAAAGAAATCTACAATGAAAATAAAATCCGTCGTCCAGTCATCCATTAATATGTTCTTTCATAAGGTTGAGCGGCCCGCTCCCCCTTCTAAATCCCTGCAGCAACGTACTTATCAGCTGAAGACAGATTCTGGCAACGATGCTCGAGAGGTAAAACTTGCGGACATTATGCCTGTCTCTTCTCTTTTATTGTAACTTTATAATTTGAAAATTTTTAAATTGCATGCTTTTGTAATTTTTCCTACGCATGGTATGAAAAAAATTGAATAAATACAATAAATTCTATTCACGGGGTTCAACCATGTGACTATGGATGGCGGCACCTCTTGAATTTCAAAATAATACACAATTTGTAATATTTTCATTAATTTATTGAAACATTAAACTGATCACGAAATGTTGGCTCAGCTGTACACGTAAATCAGTTGAACTTGACTTAATAATTAAAATATTGCATGTATTCGAAAATTTGGTGAACAAAAAATTTATTGCCACATGTGCACCACGTTGCAAAATATTCTACCGGTAGCCATGCCTGTGAGTGTTAAGTACTATGCTGTTTCTTGTATTCTCCCTATCTTGTAAACTCTGATTGTGCGGTCGTCTGGAGTATAAACAGAAAATTCATTCATAAAATCACTTATTACATAATCACTACAAAGTTGGCGTTGCATTGCCGCACATAAAACAAATCAGTGTACACTTCTCTATTTAGAGGTGTGCATTCATTGTTTACTTGAGTGCAAAGGGGGGGAACAGTTGGACAAGAAAACTACCTTTTTGAAATTCATATTACATCTTTCTCTAAACTGTAAATGACCCATCAACAGGTTTTAAATTAATAAATAAATAAATAAAAATACAAGAGTTCTCCGACTTACGGAAATTCGACTTTGCATAAGTTTTTGCAGGCCAGTGCAAACAAAAATTGTGGTAACGTATTTTGCATCCTGTAGGCATAAATGGAGGTATCATGAAAATATGTGAACCCAATAACACTTTTTTTTTTTTTTTTTTTTTAGTAATTCGTTCCCAAGACCTTGGAAGTTGAAATTTTTGCTATATAACTAAGCTATTTATCTCTCCAAAAGGTCATTTTTATAATGGAAATTGCATTACACTTTCATCGTTGTCGTATGTTCCATTATAAGAATCAATTTTGAACGCCTTTGTGGTATTTTTCTAAAACAAAAGCAATTTGCACTTTCCGGTTTATTGGGCTTTTCTCTTATTGCATTCAATTATAAACTGGTAGTAAACTTGATCTTATTGCATTTGTAATAATCCCGATAACTTGAATTGTGTGGGTTTTTACATTATTATGGTGAAATGTGTTTCCCCCTCCACTGAATTCTTTAATTTAAAAAAAAAAAAAACATAAATAAATTTTAAGAATCTTATCTTCATTCCTATTTACTTGTTACAGTGATGAAGGGAAAGCGACCAACGAAAAATGCAAGTGCTGGCAGTGCTAGGAAATGAAATGAAACAAAATTGATTTAGAAATGAAGATGATTAATTAAGAAGTATGAGGCAGGACAAAGTTTGTCATCTATTGCATGGAATTAGGTCTTGCTGCTTCAACATTGAATACTATTTTAAAGAACAGTGCACGTATAAAAGAACATGTTAAAGGATCAATGTATTTCACACTGGGGCTAGTCCACCCCAACAGTGATCAAAACAGCATTCAGGTGCTATATCGAAGATGGAAAAGCTATTAATAATATGGATGGAAAATCAGATTCAGAAGCAAGTGCCCCTGACTCTAACAGCCATTCAAGCAAGAAGTATTTATGAAGATAATGATGAGTACAGCAAACCCCAAGCCAAGTTCGTGGCAAGCAATGGGTAGTTTAATAGGTTCAAGCATTGTGCTGGTTTCCAAAACATTAAAGTATGCGGTGAAGTTGCCAGTGCCGATTCTGCAGCTTCAGAGAAATTTTGTGATGTGTTGGAAAAGCCCCCTTCTAAATCTCCACAGTCCCCAACTTCCACAGCAGCATGCTTATCAGCTGGAGAGTTAATTCTGGCAATGATGCTTGAAATGTAAAACTTGCTGACATTATGCCTGTCTCTTCCCTTTTTGTAATTTTGTGCACTTTTGTAATTTTTCCTGCACATGAGATTAAAAAAAAAAAAAAAAAAATTGAATAATTCTATTTATATGTTCATCGAACATTTCTTTTTTGCTTCTATCAAATTCAGGCACATAGTTGCGATTGCAGAATTTCCCTAAATGCTTATTTAGGGAAATTCTGACTTGCGTAATGTTTTGCAGAATGCAATCCTTACATTAATCGGGGAGTGGCTGTACAGACATCAGAGTAACAAAATTACAGATTTGTAACAAAATGCAAAAATAGTAAAAAAAAATCTACAGCAATGAGTAACGTATATTAGTATCAAAACTGGACAACGTTTGATGATAACCGGCATCATGGATCATTCAAAATTTGTGAATGGTCCATGTAAACTAATGAAAACTGGAATAATAAATTTACTTACATTTTCAGCCTTTCTATCACAGGTTAGCAAAGAATGGTTTATGATGGTAATTTTTTTTTTTGTGCAAATCACGAAAAAAATTACCATTACTTGAAAATTTAGAATCACAGAATAGTACATGATGTTTGATACGTGCTGCAGAACTTGTTTTTGCCAATAAAGCAAAATAAAAATATCGAATGGCCAAATTTTTTGTTTCATTTCCCATTCTTGTTTCCCCAGCTTCTCCTTCAAGTAACTTTGCAACAAATTTTTCCACCACAAGTGAAAACAGAACATACATATAAAATGTATTAAAAGTGACAAAGTCCTGTCTTGTTGGCTCTATAGAAAGAAAGCAATAGACAAGGGTAGAATGTTGTGAAAGTAGCAAATGACATCAAAACCATAAATTTAATGAAACTGCATGCTTTGGAGTGACTGACATGTTGGACAGAAAACTTGTGTGATCGAGACATGCTAATTTTGGGATGACTGTAAAATGTTTACTTTTTCCTTGTCCATTGTTTTATAATCCGTTCTCTGAATACCACGGGATAAACTCTAATTACACAAAGGGTTCCTCCCAATGCACCAATACTTACAAAACATCATCGACATACGCGACGAACAAAGGGTCGGCAGTTTATATGTCTAGTTAGCATGGTAATAACTCATTTGTAGTCCGTGCAGTTTTTCATTTCAAATAAACAAAAAAAAAAGAACCAAATCTACGGCAATGCTTTCTATAGCTAGACATACGTGACAAATTTGTGTATTGTAAAATAAAATCAGATGCGATGTATCTATATTTGGCGCTGGTTTTGCTGAATATTTCAACTATTTTTTATATATTTCTATAAGACAGTCAAAACAATACTCAAACAGCCAGTCACTGTGCCGATAAGAATGTGTTACATTTAATTTTTAAAAAATTCTCATTTATTAAAGAAATTCGTTAATTGTCTTGAGAAATGAATCTGTTTTTCAAATATGACGTGCCCCTTTCAAGCTTGGGCCCAAATGCAGCTGCATTGGCATAGTTACCGCTGAACAAAATCATTGATTTTTCTGGAGATTATTTCAGTTAGCTCTTCGTACTGAAACTCTGCGAGAGAGAGAGAGAGAGAGAGGCAATGCCTCTTGCATTCTTTTTCTTTAATCTTGAATTTTTGGTTAAGGGAGGGCATCTGCCCCATCCCCAAATATATGCCCCTGGTCATAGTGATACAAATGTTCCCTCTGCAATTCACTTAAGATAGAATTGTTTGGAATATCATAATAGACAGCTGCATTCATGATTTCATTGTTGACAAACAGTAGAAAAAATCCAAACTGCATAAAACAGTCCAGTGCCATCACTACCACACCCAATTTGTTTTTTGAGCAATAAAGTCTCTGAACTTTGGGCATATTCTACAGCCAATCATTTGTCTGATGCCTGGGCTATGTGGAGCACATGCTTCTTGATTAGACCGGGGTTCGAGCCCGTTACCACCAAATATGGAGGATGCGGAAAGGTCAGGGAATGACCACCGCATATTCCCGGAGCAATATGGCCTTTGTTGCTAATGCTCCTAAAAACCAAATAATAAATAATAATAATAATAAGCCTGGGCTTTGTAGAGTTGATTCACATCTTGCCACTGCTTTAAAATGTCCATTGCTTTTGTCATGCTAGCGTTTGCATGACCATACTAAACCATCCCGTGAGCTATTTTTCTTATAGTTGTTGGTCCTACACTTAGGGTGCCTCCGTGGGCAGGAGCAGCAGTGCGTAGCACACGCTTCTTGATTAGACTAGGGTTCAAGACTGATCACCAAATACGGAGGATGTGGAAAGGTCAGGGAATGACCATTGCATATCCCTGGAGCAATATGGCCTTAGTTGCTAATGCTCCTAAAAAACCAAACAACAAACAACCTACACTTAGGCAGTTCTGTAAATAGTTCTTGAGTGGGAGGGGTCGGCATTAGCGCTTAAACAAGGGAGTTCCCAGTGTCCACATGTGAGCCCAAGTGTGCAGGTGGGCTATGGGGAGTGAGTTTCAATAGTGATGTGCTCTGTGAGGTGAGGTTTTTCGTAGAATAATTTTTGTAAAAATAAAACTATGTAAAACATTTTTAAATATTAATGTATTCTTATTTTCTTAATGTATTCTAATGTTGAACTTGATTTTCCAATGTTGATTTTCCAAGAACTTCAGCTTCATGAAGTTCTTGCCAAACTTTTGTTAGAAAATGGATTGCTGAGACTCGCATTTTAAGTCCTGCAGGGTTTCTTTTTTTTTTTTTTTTTTTTGAGACTGCCTTATTTTTTCCATCCTACAATCCTTTTCAGTGTCTGGTCAGCTTAGGTTTCTGTCACAATTTGTCCTATCAGACGATTTTGTGTTTTCATACTTAGTCAAGGCAACATCCCAAGATATTGGTATTTTCTCTCAATTTAGTTGGTATATACAATTGTACATAATAATCAATGTAATGCTTATTTTGATATATTAATTTGCAGCATATGTATATAAATGTATGACTATTGTGGTGGAAGACAACTTGGCAATCTTTTATGATTGTTTGCAAGAAATTTAATGAATTTCTCCACAGAACAACTGTTATCATTACATTTACTAAATTAATATTACTTTAATGTTAATTGACTACATTAACCATCTACTTAGAAGTTTAAAAAAGTATGACTAAAACTTCCTCTTGATTAATTAATATCAACATTTTCTGAACTTGTACAGATACTTTGAACCCTTTAAAGAGGATTTTACTGTACATGCAGTTTACAGACAGTGCACCGACACTTTGTAGCATTGATTCAAAATCAGCCAACCAAATAATCTGTGCTTAAACTGACCAGAGCTACCTAATGGTGACTTTTAAAGTTGACATTAAAAAAAAAAAAATGTTAAAGGATAATTGGACAGTGTAAAAGACATGCAAATATCAGAAATATGGAATGGGGAAAAGTTGGAAAATCTGCAGCTGTGCTTAACGGTGCAATACATTGCATGAATATGCTTTAAATAGAGGGAGAATAAAGTGAAGAACCCTGTGATACCCCTGAATTCAGAGTAATCTGTCTTGGCACAGAATATTATATTTTCTATGTAACCTTGTAGCCAATATAAAGGATAAATGATACCTGTATTGTTTAATTTATGATCTATTACAGCTGTCAAGGCGAATTATTGATCTGACAAATTAAAATTCTACTTTGGGGGGAGCATTTTGGAAAGCAGATTTTCTGACACCCACCCACATAACATTGTGGGAAAGTAACAGTTATTATTTATTTTGTAGGAGTTGAAAAGGCACAATGTAAAAGATGTAGTTAGAGTATGTGAAGCAACGTACAAGACTGAGTTCTTGGAGAATCAAGGTATACGAGTTATGGTAAGTATTGTTTTTATTTTAAAAAAAAAGTGTAAACAATTTTGGTATGAATGCTTTTAAATCAATAAATTATTCTGTGACATTGGTCAGTGCATTTGCATCATTACAACATAGTTGAATTTTTCAGACAAACCAAAGTTTGTACATAACATCTCATTGTGAAATCCTTTAATGGGTTGCACTCCTTATACTTCAAATAAGTGAGTCTTCTCCATTAGAGACAACTGCTGTTGCTTATTTTCAGTTGAGTTCCACCACTCAGCATTATTTTGAAGCTGTTTGGCTTTACTTCTGTGTACCTAACCACTCACTGATAACTTAAATACCTTAAAAACAGTGGTGGCTCACTTGAAAATAAATAACAGTAGTGTTCTGTAATGGGAAAGCATCACTTATTTGAAGTATAAGGAGGGCAACTCATTGTGAAGGATTTCACAGTATAAGATGTTACAATAATGATACCAATGTACAAACTTTTAACTTCTGTTCTGGGAAAAATAATGGAGTTTCTGGTTAAAGGTGCATGCAGGATCATCTAGACAAGACTGCAGTAATAATTCAGGCACAGCATGGATTTATTAAGTGAAAGTCTTGTCTGACAAATTTGATTGGATACTATGATGCGGTTACAATAGAACTGGATGCAAAAAATATTTTTGATATCATATATTTGGACTTCAGGAAAGCTTTTGATACTATTGGGCATGGAAGACTACTGTACAAACTGGAGCAGTATGGTATTAAGGACAAGTTGCTACAAGGATAAAAGGGTGGTTGAGTGAGAGAAGACAGTGGTAATCAATGGATGCTGCTCTTTGTGGACTAATGTTATTAGTGGAGGCCCCCAGAGTTTGGTGTTGGGCCCACTGCTGTTTTTTGTGTTATCAGTGATATTGATGAAGGTATATCAGGCTTAATATTTAAGTTTGTAGATTGATACTAAGGTTGGCATGGTTGTTAATGACAGTAATGGCAGTGTGCTACTGCAACAGGATCTAGAAAAGTTGGGTAGATGTGCTGAGAAATGACAACTGAAATTTAACATTGACAAATGCAAACTACTGCATATGGGTAGAAGTAACCCCAGAGAAACATACCAGATGTGTGCTACTACACTTAGGGTGGTGGAAAATGAAAAAGACCCGGTAATAATTGTACAGTTGGATATGAAAGTTTTCTGAGCAGTGGGGACAGGCTGAAGAGCAGGTCATGGGGTGCTGTCAATGATATACAGGAACTTTGTGGTCACGCTATGCCTTAAGTACTGCATACAGGTCTGCAGGCCTCATTTTAGGAAGGATGTAGTGTTGCTTGAGCAAATACAGAGAAGGGCTACAAGATTGGTGAGGGGAACGAAGGGTCATCTTACCTAAGAAAGGCTTAAGTTCTGCAAATTGCTGCATCTGTTGATTAGGCACCTGTGAGGTGATCTGATTGAGGATTATAAGGCCTTGAATGGGTTGAGCAGGCTCAATTCTGATGGGATTCTTCCTCTTGCTGAGATTACGAACCTGAGGGGTCATAAATTCAAATTGAAGAAAGACAGTTATCAAATAGATGTGCGGAAATTTGCCTTTAGCCAGTGGGTAGTTGATTACTGGAATAAAATTATATCTGTCGTGGAAGTTGGTAGCTTAAATAAATTCAAGGAGGAACTGGACAAACTTTTAGAGGGAATGAATGTGTGAAATGGGTGTTTTTTTTTTTTTTTTTTTTCTTCCTCTTCTCATTCTGCATAAGCTTGCTTTCTTGCATTCTTGCATCACATGCCTCTAGTACTATTTTCCACTATTACTATCCTTTTTTAAAATACACTGAGATGAGAAAAACTTTGAAATACAAAACTCTCCTAATCTAACATAGGCAGCATTATAGTCTAATGTGCTCTTCTGCCAATAGCAACGAAACAACAACCACCAAGGGAGACAGTAAACTTCGAAATCTGTTTTTAACCAAAGCTGTTTCTCTTTTTTTTTTTTTTGTTTCTGTTGCAATTTTTCCTAATTTTAAACTTGTTGCTCAGTAAAATTACTGATTTTAAAATGCAGGAAACATCTGTTCCGCACATGTTAATTCAGATTGCAGATAAATGGCCATTCAGGAATTACTATGTCTAGATGTATCACTGAAAATTTGGTGGCAAGCCTGAACTGACTGACTCTGCAATTTCAAGATACAAGTCAGTCAACTTTTTGATTGTATTTTGTACTGGTAAAAGGTTTAAGAAACATGCTATTCAGATGGTATTTCTTCCTGTTATGTAGTCTGTACCTTGCTTCTTCATAAATCATGTCAGTATTTGTTTGGTGTACTAAAACACTCAAGTAGTCCCAAAATCTGGTTGGGTACTTTCTTAGTACACTTTTTGTAGTATGGGGTGGGGTAGTGTTTAAAGTGCCATTTCATTTTGTGAACTCAAATGGAGTGAGCAAGGATGTCTTTTCCTATATTTGAGAAGGCATTTTTTTAACTAGGTATATAGTAGCAATTTAATATTGTAAAACCTAAAAAAAAAAAAAAAAATAGCAATTACTGAATTTCAAAATCAGTGCTAGAGTTACTACTTTTTTCAAGACAGCTAACATGGCTGTGTGTTTGAAATATCACACTATCAGTCTAAGTATACTGCATCTTGTGCAGAGCTACACCTTGGTCAGATCTAGCTGCTAAATTAGATCTGACCAGGCACTAGTGTTCATTTTTCATCAGTGATTGCAAAGGTTGTCCTAAAAGAAATCAGCAGTTTTAAACAGATTAATCATACCCAGATATCACAAGACATATTGAAGACTGATATAGGCATCTTCAGATAAAATAAGCCTAAAAGAGACTTCCAAATGCTTCGAAGGTTACTGGCTTTTCTGGGAAAAACTGAATTGACAGAAGTTGAAGTTTTTAACAATGACTGAGTTAGTTGATATGCCATACCACAGTGATGTTTGATTGCTAGGTCATGGCATTGTAATACTTTTTTTTTAGGTCTGGAACAAAATTAAAATATTTCTGAAAGGGAATGAAATTTATTTATTCATCTCTCTAAATGTAGATGTTAAGGAAAATGTGAATGGAGGTTGTCCAGCTAAAATATGATCAACTGAAGTAATAATTCAGACTTGCCTCTACTTGAGTTCTAATAAGTGTGTGGATATGAGTTCTTTTCTGCACCTTCTCTGTCATGCGAAAAGGATGAATGGTTCATCCACGATAAAGCTAAACAGTGATGCCTAAGAAGCCCAAGACTGCTTATTTAAAAGTCCTGCCAAGGTGATGCAGTCCAAGCATGAACTTCATATTTCTAATGACATTGTCTCCAATAAATTGGATCACTTGAGAGAGCTTTTTGATCCTGGTTATTTTCCATTAATTAATAATCCTGAGTGAAGATTGAGATTAAAGTGGTCCTTCTTAAATAAGAATTTTCTTGTTGCATATGATGATCACTGCACTTTCTTTATATTAATTTTTCTCTGTATTCTGTGATGTGCCTCTTAGGTTGAAATCTGTCTGTTTGGGTGTAACATGTGGAAGGTGAAACCAAGACTGTTTTCAACAACTGAAAAAAAAAAAAAAAAATTAAATTTAAATTACACTTTTATTTTTTAAGGACTGGCAATTTGATGATGGCTCCCCCCCAACAGCCAAAGTTGTGGAGAAGTGGTTTGAACTATTACGAACTAGATTTAGAGAAGAGCCTGACTGTTGCATTGCTGTTCACTGTGTTGCAGGATTGGGCAGGTAAGTAGTAAATAAGTGAATATTGATGGTTTTTTTTTTTATTATTATACACAGTTGGCCTCGGTGTGTTATGGCAACACATTCACAAAGCTGCCAACTCTCCAGACTTACAACTGAGATTCCATTTTTAGGTGTATTATCATATATGCATAGAGTGCCTGTTGTCTTCATGTCTTGCTGTCTGTGTGTAATGATTCTACTCCCAGTGGATGAAATTTTATATTTGGTTCTTTTAGATTTGTCAAGCAATACCAAATTTTGTTAAAATTTGTGTGAATTAACAAATAGAAATCTGGTGATGATGATTATTTTATTTATTCCTTCTCTCCCCCTCATGTATTGCATTGTTACCATGCAGTAATTGGAGGAATAAATGGACAGTATAGGCAGGTACACAGAAATAAAACATTTTCTTCATGCATAAGTTGGTTTTTTTTTTTGTGAGTTTATTAGTTTATTAAATACATAAATCATGAATATTTGCTTATTAGTCATGGCAAAAATGTTAAATAAAAATTATTTCAATTTTTATTAAAATCAAGGAAGAAAATGCAAGTAAAATAAGTAAATGCATTATGAAAGTATTGACACTACTTTGGTTGCTTAATTTCTTAAATCACTGAGCCCGAAATACATGTTGCATTTCACACTGCTGAATATAAAGTACTGTATTGCAAATTTTAGACTGAAATTACATTGGAAGGTAAATGTGGTGAAGTGAAAACAATTAGTTTTATACAGTGACAAAACTACCATACTGCCACGTGGGAGAGGTTGGGTGGGGGGAAACATCTAGTTAAAACATGGAACATTAGGTATACTGTAACCCTAAACCACATTTTCTTGACATATATGGTGCAAAGCTAAATTTGGTTTAACAATGCCCTTCAGTAAGGTGCCAATGAAACGTGTTTAAGAAGGCACATGCAAAATTTTCCTTGCATTTTGAAATCTGGGAAAAGTAAAGTTTTGTGTATTGTATTTAGATATTTTTTGGTTTCAAAAGGGAAGAAACTGTAATCAGACACTTGCAAAAAATAAGAAAAACAACTATGTATGGTGTATAGATGATATGCAAAATGTTGCCTTTCAGAGTGTCATATGTGCTGAATGCTTATTTACATCATTTATCAGAGAATGTAATCCTCTACTGATTTGTGCTTGAACACTTATTTGGGTGTACCATACAGAAATGATTTTTAAAAAATCATCAAATGAAAAGTAACTTGCTCTCACTACCATCATTGGATGGTGAATCTAAAGGACACAGTATTGAGTATGTTCTTCTGACCAACTTAAAAGCATGCAAGCTTTCTTTATAAAGCTGTCCAGAATGTAGTGTACCCTTATTATGGTTGGCCTATAAACTGGATACAAAAAAAGATATACAGGGTGATTCACTACCAGTGCGACAAACTTGTAGGAGGTGTAGGGAGCACAAAGACGAATTGGAATTGCATAGCATTGCAGGATCTGAAATGCCTTCGTCATGCGGTAGAGGACATTGAACGGGAGGTCACGTGAACAGCGATTCCGCTGGAAGTCAGCATTTGGGAACTGGTTCCTGAGGCAGTAGGATGGACAAGTATTCAAACGTTGAACTGGCCGACATGCATCTTGCATATGGAGCTGCGGACTGTAATGGGCGTACCAGGAACGTTTCCCGCACAGGCGTGTTCCTCATCATACGATTTTCGCACGTATGCACAGAAGGTTACGTGAGACTGGTTGTTTCACGAGAGGTACCATGAATCGAGAGCGAACGATGAGGACGCCAGACAATGAGGAGAATGTCCTACGTCGTGCAGAAGGCAGTACGAGTACTCGAGCGATAGGCCAATGATTGGGTCTTTCCCAATCCACTGTATGGAGGATACTGTCAACAAACCAAATGAGTTCATGCCATCTGCAACGCGTCCAATCATTGGAGCCTGCGGATTATCCACTCCAGAGGACTTTTGCTACTTGGTTTCTTCAACAGAAACGGTTCGCAAATGCTGACTTCCAGTGGGATCGCTGTTCACGCAACCTCCTGTTCAACGTCCTCTACCGCATGACGAAGGCATTTCAGACCCTGCAATGCTATGTGATTCCGATTCGTCTTTGTGCCCCCTACACCTCCTGCAAGTTTGTCGCACTGGTAGTGAATCACCCTGTATAGCACTTGATATGCCAGCTTTTTATCTGATAAATTTCATTTAAATTGTGTGCTGGAAAGGGAGACTTCTGCTTGCCTTTGAAAGTGGCTGGATATTTGGTGAACATATAGAAGGAAGTGCAAAGAGGAAATACAGAGTGAAACTTCCAATTAATGAATGGCCAAGAACATTACCTAATTTATTGATCATATGTGCATTATACCCCCCCATGCATTGACCACTTGGCTTTGTGCATTGCACTTGGCTTTGTGCACAATGCATTGACCACAGATCATTGATTAGAAATTTCACATTTGATCAGTTAATGTATTGTTTTTGTAAGGTATGATTTGAATTATTTTGGATATTAAATTGATACTATGTTAGTATTAGCAATGGCCACATGATACAAGGAAGCCTATGGCTTATGCTGCACCAGCCAAAAAAAAATAAATAAATAATAAGAGAAAAGGAAATAGACAACCTATGCATTTCCCTCCTCCCATAGGTAAATATGATGTCCTTATCTCTACTAGCAATTGTTCGATAAATCATCGATAGGACACCATGGGCTTTTCTTTCAACCTGTCTACAATGCTCAGAGAACTTAATGTCTGACTGTGTTGTAACATCCAAGTCCCTTTCCTTCACTACTGACTTTAGTTCAACTCCCTCCAAGTGTATAAGTTATTTTGGGGTTACTGTTCCCCAGGTGTTAATACCTTACACTTTGCTGGATTAAAGCATCATTTTTCTGATCATCCCTGAAGTCTATCTGGGTCACTCTGAAGTTCTGCTTGGTGGTGATCCAGCTGACCTTTGAATTTCCCCAAACTGGCAGCCTCTACCACCCATGTAGGCAACTTATTCCAGTAATTTATAATTCTCTGGCTAAAATAAAACTTCCTGCAGTCCAAATAAACATCTCCCCCCCCCCCCCCCGTAACTTGAATTTATGTCCATTAGTTCTAGCATCATTTCTAACCTTGAAAATTTCGTCCTCATTCATTTTACTGATGCCTCTCAAAGCCTTAAACACCTCAATCAAATCTCCTCTAAGGTGTCTAGTTTCCAAACTCAGAAACCCACATATTTGAAGTCTTTCTTCATAAGGATGCCCTTTTGCTGATCTCACCAGGCAAGTTACCTGTCTTTGCACCCTTTCAAGAAGCTCTGTCTTTCTTTAGGTGTGGTCTAACAAAAGCCTTATATAATGGGATTATCATGTCCCTATCTCTACTTGCCAAAGTTCGATAGATCATTGATAGGACACCATGGGTCTTCCTTGCAACCTGTTTACAATGCTCAGTGAATTTCATGTCTGACTGTATCGTAACACCCAAGTCCCTTTCCTCAACTAAACTCTCCTGGGTTTAGTTGAACTCCAAGTAAATGAGTAATTTTGGGATTACTGTTTCCCAGGTGTAATACCTTACACTTTGTTGAATTAAAGCATAGCTGCCATTTTTCTGACCATTCCTGAAGTCTATCTAGGTCTCTCTGAAGAAGCTTGACTCAGCTTGACAGTGATCATTAACTACTCTACCAATTTTAATATCAGCAAATTTAGACATCAGGCGCTCTATCCCTTCATCAATGTCGTTTATGAAAATTAAAAACAACAGTGGTCCTAATACTGATCCTTGGGGAACTCCACTTCTTACATCAACCCAATCTGAGGAATAGCCACTGCCCTGAAGCCATCCTGATATCCATCTAAGGATTTTTTCCACGTGATTCCAACCTGTTCCAATTTATAAAGCAACCGCTCATATGGGACTGAGTCAAAAGCTTTGCTGAAATCTAAATAAACAATGTCGAAATTATTCCCTAAATTTAGCTCATGAGTGATCCTTTCAAAATAGTGAACCAGATTTGTTAAACATAATTTTCCCTTTACAAAACCATGCTGAGTATCCTTGAGAATTTCATTTCTATCCAAATTATCCTGAATTCCACCCTTGATAATTGCCTCCATTTTCCCTACCACTGAAGTCAGACTGACAGGTTGATAATTTCCCACTTCACTCTTAGAACCACCCTTATGTATGGGGATACATTGGCACTTTTCCAGTCTAACGGAATCTGCCCAGAGTCTAGTGATGCTCGCATAATTAGCCTCAATGCATCACTTGCCGCCTCCCTTAAGATTATAGGGTGTATTCCATCAACTCCAGGAGCCTTACCGGCCTGTAGGCTCAAGTTTCTTCATTAAATAATCTTGCGAAATTTCAGTATCATTAATTACATTTTTCAACTTTGCTCCAATTTCCCATTGCAACAATGTTTTTCATCTGTAAATATTGATGCAAAATAACTGAGTTCATCTGCAACGGCAGCTGGTGTATTTAATACTATCTTCTTTCCCTTACATGGGGAAAGGTCCAATCTGGTTTGTCCTGCTCTTCTTAGCATTTATATATGTGAAGAATTCCTTATCCCCCTCTTTGCTCTGTTTGCTAGAGATTTCTCATAAACTGCCTTTGCCTGTCGAACCTTTTCTGTGGCTCTATTACAGATCATCTTTTAGCTGTTATAGGCTTCAGTACTTTTTTATTGCTCTATAACCTTTTCCATGCCACCTTTTTCTGCTCAAGTAATGTGGCAACTTCACTATTCATCCTTGTGGAGTATTTTTTTTTTTTTTAATAGTAAATATGCATTCAAGGCATCTGTGATTAATGTTTTAAAAGCATACCACAGTTCAATTGTTCATTCTCTGTGCAATATCTACCTAGTTAAGAGGTCATGTAGCACCTTAAGGCATCGTAATTTCCTTTTCTGAAATTAAAACCCATTCCTTTGTCTTTTACTGCTCCTACCTCTCTCTCTCTTCATCATCCACCGTAGAACTCCGTGATCACTTCCTGCTACTGGTTCCTCTACTGTCAGCCCTGTTATGTCATCTGATTCATGGGTGATGAGGTCTAGGATATTCTTTTCTCTACTACTTTCCCTGACATGTTGGTACAAATACCAGTTGTCTAGTTGATTTTAAAATTTGATCCCTATGTTGAGTTTCCTTCCCATTAGAGGCAAATTGAAATCACCCATAATAAGACATTGACGCTTACTTGCCCATTCCATTTGCATGTAGATGCTTTCGTCATAATCTTCACAATCACTTGGTCTGTAGATTACTCCTGCTCGCATTATACCTTTGTTTCCAACTATCTCACACCATACAGATTCTATACTAGCATGTGAAACGTCTGAATCCGGGAAAGCTGCTTCTGATAAGAAGCATTACCCACCACCACTTTTATCTACCCTATCCTTCCTAAATACATTATACATGCAATAGGGGACGGAAACTCGTCCCCTATTTCTGGGTGGCACCACGTTTCCATAAGCCCTATTACGTCTGCGTTACTTGTTTTAACCAGCAGTTCGAATTTGTTCATTTTATTGATGACACTTCTAACATTACTATATGAACAATTAAGACTTACTGTTCTTGTATATTTAACAACCCTTGAAGTTTTTTAGGCTCTTTTCCCTGGCATTAGCTACCCGCTCACTTAAAACGTTTCTGCCCCCAGAACATCTGGATATGTCCAGTTGGGATAACAGGTAAGAACTCTTGAGGTATGTGCAAGAGTTACTTTGACCAATATTATCAGATAAATGCATGTCAGTATTACCCACATCCCCCCCCCCTAACTAGCAGTTTCCCTGAACCTTTAAGATATCCTCAATAATACTGGCAAAAACTTTTGCACCACCTTTGTTTAAGTGTATCCTGTCTCTACAAAACAAATTCCTTCTACCTACAAGTGTGGGCCAAGCTGATAGAAATTTACCCCCCTAAAGCCTTGCAGAGTCCAAGTCTTGAGTTAATCCTGAAGGCTGTTAACATATAATCCCTCCTATCGTGTTTGGGCAGAATTGCAGACACAAACATTGTGGCCTAGCTCGCGGCATTTCCTCAGCATGGTCCTGTATTTTTCCAAAAAATCATTAATCGTGTATGTTTAATGTCATTAGTCCCCACATGAATAAATAATATTCTCTTTACCCCCCTTAAAATCTGACAATCTGTTGGTGACATCATTAATAGTTGCTCCCAGCAGACATACCCTGGTTCTACTCCACTTATCCTTATTATTATGGAATGCAGTGATCACTCTACAATTAAAAACTGCTTCCACAAAGCAAAACTTTATTTGTGTTAGTGTCAAGGCAACTTGAAGATGTAGTTGATGCATTTGTATTTAATGGCTTTCTATGGACATCAGGAAATTCTTCCCTGAGTAGTGAAGAATGTTTCTTCAGACTCTAAGGTAGTGGTGGAAGGTATGAACACTGAAGTATGTATATATGCTATGTCAAATTATCTAAATACATTAAAAGAATTCTATTTTTACTATATTGAGCAGAAACAATGAATATGAAATAGAAGTAGTGGGTGAGCTAATTATCCATAATGAGAATGAAATGCTATAACAAAGCAATTTATTACTTTTTACTAAAAGTAAATTAAGTGAAACATGTACAGTGGTAACCAATAAAACCTGTGTAATCAACCAATTACCGTAAATTTCATTGTTCCTTACTAAAACTACCTATACTGACTCTTAAAGTAGTTTGTGTGTAATTTTTTTTTTAATTAGTCTTTATACTAGTTACAATGTATCTAACAATTTCTATTAGGGCTCCAGTGCTTGTTGCCCTTGCTCTCATGGAATTAGGAATGAAATATGAAGATGCAGTGGAACTCATTAGGCTGTAAGTAATTTTATACATTTAGTATATTAAAGTTTATAAACTTTGCTCTGAGTTTTTCTTGTATTGTGGTTTTTTTTTTTTTTTTATTACTTGAATAAATTGCTGTATATTTGGAAGTGAGATATTGGTTGGGGTGGACACAGTAGGACCTTGATTGTCTGGGCTTGCGTAACTATGCTGGCCGGCCAAATTAGTAAGAAAGAAAATAAACTTATGATACAGTGTGAACTTTTAAATTGTTCGCTTGGTGTGTGAATGAACTGTCAAATCAGTGCCCAAACTGGAAAATTGGAACCCCTGACATTTGAATACCAAGGTTATCTGCTCAAACTTATATTAAATAAACTATAATTGACTTAGTCTTAGCTGTGTATTGTGGCTAAAGAAACTAAGGGTACAAGGAATTGTATATTGTCTGTAAGTGCATATATTCTTTGCTGGATGAAAAACCAGAATTTTGAGGAGAAAAGGCTATGCAACCCTTGCTTTGAAACAGGCTAACTCAGCCATTTTTTTTTTATTTTTTTTTAAATTTGTGTTTCACTGAGGGGATTGAATTCAAGGCCTTTTCTATCTGCCGCCTCCGTAGCCAGGTGGGAAGGAGCAGCAGTGCGTAGCACACTCTTCTTGATTAGACCGGGGTTAGAGCCCGTCACCACCAAATACGAAGGATGCGGAAAGGTCGGGAATGACCACCGCATATTTCCGGAGCAATATGGTCTTAGTTGCTAATGCTCCTAAAAACCAAATAACAAAGCCTTTTCTACCCAGTGTGGTTGGATGGCAATTTATAACCACTAACTAACAGTGACCATCTTAATCTTTAGTGGTACTTTCCTAGGAAGTACCACTAAAGTCTTAAATGCTAATGTGGTATACAAATAATATCAGTAGTTGTAATGTGAAGAAATAAATCAGCCGATTCATTTAGAACCCAATAAATAATACAATAAAAGTACTAAATTTATTAATTTAGTGTATACTACATATAATGCACATTTTGCATAATACTGTACTGTACTTTTTTAATAAAACTCCTTGATTATTCTATACATAATTTTTTTGCAGTTAATGTGCATGTGTGTAATAAAAATGTTAATAAAATCCATCTCTAAAAAAAATTGGCAAAAACAACTTTGTTTTTTTTATAACAAGACTATTTCCAAAGGTATTTGGTCTATAATCCAATATAGTTCCAGAATAAATATAATTTCAAAATATGCTATTTTAAACAATTTCTTATCTTTTCCTTATATATATATTAGGCTTCTGCACATCAGTCTCATGCAATCTCCACTGATGTCTCTATATGATCTCTCCATTTTCTCAGTGTAATTTTGTATGTATTAATTTTTTTCATTTTGTGTATCTTCTCTTTCTTAATATTTCTTCTTGTCTTTCCCTAAAAATATTGTCTGCTTGTGACTTCTTTGTAGTGGCTTCTGCTTGGTTAGGATACTTGTTTCAGTGGAAATAAGTTTCATATGATACAATAAAGAGATACATATCATCTGAAGTTATCATCAAAGGCACTATGCAAATTACATTAATTTCTTAGCAGTTCATTTTTTTACTTAGTTTCTAATTCAGTGAGGAAATTGTGCTTGTATTAACTTGTGACAAACAGTATACTTCCAGGGACTTGGTGAATTTTGTCAAAACTTTGGTTTCCTTGCAGGAGAGGGAAATAACATCTTTCCCTCCAGTTAAAATCTGGAGGGTGGGGTTGCATGACTAAAGGCAATTAAAAATAAGATGAAGTTAAAGTAGACATGTGCAGTAAATATTCTGGATTGATAATCAAAGGAATTGAAGGCATTGTTGAGGAGGAGGAAAATTTTGAAATGGGTGAAATCATGTACCATCTCTGTTATTGAGGTGGTAAAAGTCATGGAAGAACCTGTTTAAGTTTTTTTTTTTTTCCTTTATCTTGAAAAGATGTCTTCCAAATTTTAGAAAAAATATGGCATCAAAGTTTGTATGAAAATAAAGAAATCTGTAGTGAGGATTGAATGAAGCATTAAATTTTTCCTTAAAGGTAAACTTAGAGTGAGGAATAGCTGCACCTTATCACTTTTTTTTTATAATTTTCATAACCATTTAATAAAAGAATTTTGATTTTATACAGTTACTGACAAAGTTTGGTGTAGTTAATGTAAAAGTTGGATCACTATATGCAGATGATATTTTGCTATTAAATATTAGCTTGCAAGAATTTGAATAAATTTGAAAGGTTTTAAAATTTGGCTTGAAAATAGTTATACAAAAAGTTGAGGGATAAGGGAAATTTAATTTAGGCAGAATAACAAAAAACTGTAAAAAGTAGGTAATTCTCTGTATCAAAGAACAGTTTAATGAAGAGAAGATTATACATTGAAAAGGCAATAGAATAAATAGTGGGAACCAGTCAGGCAAATTAGTCAAAAGATAATTAACTTTTTATAAAAGTTTTAGCCTGTTTTAACCTTTGGAGCTAGGAAATAGTCAAACATTGGGATCTTCAAAAATGAGGTTTTAAGAAAAACAAATGGAACTATTAGATGAAAGTGGCAATGACAAGACCATATTAAAATTGAAAAATTCTTTGGCTGACCAATATCCAATAAACTAAAGATTAAGTGAAGCAAACTTAAGATGTAAAGGGTGAGGGTAAAGGAATTTAGCTAAACAGATATTTGAAACAAAGATGAACGATAATAGATTTAGAGAGATGGATGGATAATGTCAAATAAGCTTTAGAAGAAAGAAGGCTTATGGGAAGTAGCTTTATGGAAAGCTAGTAGCCGTGGTCCTGTTTCTGCTACTGTAGTGACCTGTACTCCCACTGGTCATAACTGACTTGGATAATAAAAAAGTATGGCAAGTTGTTGTTTTCATTGATGCATTCCATAATTTAGTGACGTCCATTCTGTGTGTTGGGAAAGTCAATTAACTATATAGTCAACTATATTGGTGTTCATATTTCACTGGCCACTGAGAGCTGTGGCTGCCAGTAATGTTTAGAGTTGGCAGAAACTGCTGATCTTACCAAAGAAAAGTTCTCTTTAACTTAATACTAAAAAAAAAAAAAACACCAGTTTAAGGAAATTGTCTTCTAGACTTGGAAGTCTTTATTATGCAGGAAAGAACCGCTTACTCTCAATTTTGTCCACAGTCTTTTTCAGTCATTGGTGTGAGCAGTATAGCCAACTTAATCATCATAATGTGAAAATAATCAGCCATGCACAGAATTCTGAAATTAGGTCTTGCTTGAATCTCCATTTTGTTCATAATGTTAATCAGAATGTAAGTGTTTGGATTCATCCTGTTGCGGTAGGGCTAGCTCAGAAGAAAAGGCTATCCACTTCACATCATTAGCAACACCTACAATCTGCAATGATTGCAGCTTGGTCCTTGGTTGTTTTTCCTGACTCCCCTTACTACTTACTTTTTTTTTGGTCCCTTCCCCCCTATTCTTCCTTTCCTTACTCCCTCCCCCAATTTGGTCCCCCATTCTTTGTCTTGTTTTTTATCTTTAGTTAGTGTCACATTTTTATTATACCGATCTGCATGTTTGCAGATTTATAAGATTACATGATTGATTTTTGAGTATAATCTGGCCACAGGGAAAAGTTTGTTTCCACTACTGGTAATTAACATCAGTGTTATTGCTTATATATTTTACTGTAATTCTTATGCTATATTTATCTTTGTAAAGTATAAATACAGTGTTCCAGAAGTTACATGCCATAAGTTAATAACTTGGCAAATATTGGTGTCAGTTCAAATACCATTTACTTCTGAACACATGCTAATTCTAAGAACACACAAAGCTTGAATCCTCTTTAGTATGTCACCATCTTTGCAAATTCAATTTGATTTTATACTGGAGTTCTGCAATCATTCTTCAACAGTCTTGATACACAGCAGATTTCAAGTGGTTCTCCAGAGTAAGAATCAAGTGACTGTGGTGGCTATTCACTTATCCCTTATCTTCTAATCCATTTACAGTGTAATCTCTATTTTCCACAACTCTGTCAAGTGATCATTCTGTTAAACATGTGTATAAAATCCCAGTGGTTGTTCAAAGACATATTTAAGCCTACACTCTAGTACAACTTAAGTGATTATTCCAGAGCAAAATTCCATGATGTGGTGAAACTGTGTGTAAACGAAAAAATGCCCCCAAAAAGGAAGTGCGGTGTTTACAAGAAACTTAAAATCACCGTTGAGTGTAAAATGGAGAATGTGTTTTGAAATTGTGTGTATGAATGATGAGGGATATTTTTAAAACATGAAGTGACATGCTAAATTTGTATCGTGAGTTACTATGGCACATCCAGAAAAAAAAAAGTAACTGTCCTTGAAAGATACCACGGGATCCAACAACTCAAAAGATGCAATCTATTTTATGATCAAATATGCGATGATGATAAATCTGGTATATTTGGAAAATGCTTCCGTCAAAAATACACTGCCCATACTTGAATGTCACATGGACAAAATCTGTAAGGAGTGCATAGTAATGACGTGCTCTGATGTCACCATTGCACAAGTTAAAACTGCTAGTTGAGGAAAAGCTAAGCAGCCAATTCTTTCAAGGGAACAGAAGTAAAATTCTTACCATGTGACTATTATAACCAACCTAAAGCTCTTGAATAAATCAAATCTTAACTTTTTTTTTAATCACTTCATTCTATCTGTAAGTGAACCTTTTGAAATTAAAGGTCTCCCAGCAAAAGCAATTCTTTAATAATGCACCATCTCATCCAAATGATTCAGGGTTATGAATGGATGATGGACAAATTTGTTCATTATCTGCCTCTACCCATCACTGCTTTAATCCAGCCTATGACCAAGGAGTGATAAAAATCAAGATGCCAATGCTGTAAACATTTTCTTCACCTCATTGTAGAATAGAACAAGAAGTGATGCTATTTTTTGTGACGTGTGGGCTGAAATATATGAATATACAGACTAAAAGATAACCTATCAAGCAATTTTATACAGTTGAAACTCTTTATAGCAACCCTCTTTTTAACATCCCAGCACATTATAACAACCATGTAGTAGGTCCCAGCTGATTTCCCATAAACTTAACACTATTTTGCCCTTTGTTATAATGATCTTGAAAGACAGTTTCTCTATAACCCAAAAATATCCACTACTCTATAGCCGAGTGGTCAGGAGTAAGAGTGCAGTAGCACACACTCTTTGAGTGGACCAGGGTTCAAGCCCATGACTGCTAAATATGATTGATTTATTGTAAACTCCACTGATCTGGTGATTGTGCCCGGAGTATAAACAGGAACTTTTCAAATGGAAAGAATATTGAAGCTAATGATGAGTTTGCAGGCCCGACCATAAGAAATCGCCTTCAGGTGATTTCTTATACTTGTTGGCATAATGAAATTAACTTTTGACTAGAATTTCATTTTGTTATACAGTATGTAGAGCCTGTTTTTTAGTACGTATGGCTCCTATAAAGCAGGTAGAAGTTGTAAATTCTAAGTGCATTCCAAGACTAATATTGAGGAGGAACTGTTGTGGTTGAGCAACAAGGTTTGTTGAAGGATGCTTGTCAGGGATTAAAGCTTGTATGTTGTTTTCTCTCTCTTTTTTTTTTTTTTTGTGCAGCCTAACTGCAAATTAATTAACTGCTTATCGTATATCTTCATAATACTCTTTTAAAACAGTCTGCTGCTGAAACTACACTTTGATAGATTATTTTAGTCTGAAACATTTCCAGTGTATGGTTTTGGCCTTAATGTATATGTATTACACATGTACATATGTGCTGCTGTATATAGTAATTACTATAGATATGTAATTTATAAATTGATCTTACAATACTATCCAATCAGTGAAAAATGCATATTAAATGTTCAAACTTTTCTTTGTTCTTTTGCTACTTTTATAAACTGTTGCTATAAATGTTTTTCTTGTTCACCTATGGGGTCCTATAAAGGGCTTCAACTGTATAAGCAAATTTCATTTTTTTTTTTTTTTTTTTTTTTACTCTTTTGTCATCAGTGGGTGAAATGGGTAAAATGTTTCAAATGGCAGCGGCACTATTGCTGTAGTACTTTTAAAAATACTGTGTTTTCAAATTAATATTAAACAGCAGTCCTTTCACATGCTTAAAAAAAATAATAATTTTATTAATATTGTCAATTTCTTATCTTACACTTCCAAATGAGACATGTTTACAGGTAATCCAAGTCACAGGTATAGTGCATACATAGGAAATAAGTAACTTGGCCACCATGGCTTGAGTGATCATATGTGAAAAGTACATAAACTTATTTACTCTCTGTATGCCTACTCTGTGAGAACCATGCTCATAAGTCTCTTAAACTAATGAAGAGACTAATGGACTCATTTATATTTTATACTTAAAACATTTTTTGGTTTTCAGCAGAATTTGCATTTTTTTTTTTAAATAAAAATAATTAATGCAATAACTATATTGATACATTAAGATATTCCTGGAAATTGTTGTATAGGCAAAAATCAACATTTTGGAAATCATTTCCCATAGAAAACTAATGTGGCTTGGTTACATTCTGTATTGGACTAGGATTTCCCCCACCCCCAAAGAATATACTGTTTTGGGTTACAAGCAACAACAGGTGAATGTTACAGTACTGAAGCATACTTACAGAGAACATTGACTGCAGGCAGTAGCAGGAACTTAGGTATAAACTGCTTGTCAATTCATGCAAGCTTTGCATAATGCCTTTAGCTGTTTTTGCCATTCTAGATGTAGTTTCATATTTGAAAAGAATTATGTGCTGTTTAAAAATTTTATAACTGCATATGTCCCAGCTGACAAATAGCCGGTTTAGTTTTTTGTAAGTGTCCTGTGTGTAATGTTTCATCGATATATTTTTATTGCATCTTTAATTGAGGTGAGAGAATACACTACAGAAAAAATATAATAGCTTAGCAGTCCACAGTTTTGCAAAGGTAGTTCTGCTCTGTGAAGTATAGGGTTTGCTTCTGTTAGTGTTTGTTGTGAAATTGGTTGTATCGTGAGCTGCATTTTTTTTTTCTACCTTCCCTTCTCCATCTTGGACATGGTTGCACTTGCATTATTATTATCAAAACCAAAGTATAATTAGGCATGATATATGAAGACTGTATATAGTCACTGCATATTGTACATATTGCATTTCTAATTGAGAAAAACTTGTTGCAGTATGTTTGGCGATTCATCAAGACAGTAACCAATCACCTGTTTATCTGAAATCAGTCTAAATCAGCATACATTAACTTTTTTTTTTAACTTGTTGGCAGTTGCATGAAATTATATACGAGAGAATCAACTTTCTTAGCACATTTTTATCCTATTTAATAAACTTCTTGAATTTCTAATAGAAAAAAATTCCAAACAGTTAATTTTGGGATTTCCATTCATTATCCCAGAATAATATTCCAGTGAAGTCAGAGAGCTCCAAACAACTACTAGCAAGTTAATATTGGTATAGATGCCTTAATGATCTCACTATTCTAGCTTTCTTGGTCCACAATATTGAGGGTAGGTAGTAAGGAATGACAGCGCCATTGAACGGTCCTGATTCAGTTTCCTTAAATCAGCGTGTTAACCTCAAAATTATAAAAACCTCAGATACTTGCATTTCAAGTTGTTAGTCAAATTCCTACTTTACCCCTTCAGAAATATTTTTACCCAGCTATGAATAATTTAACTTGCTGTACTGTCAGTTATATTCCATAAAGAACTGTTCATATAACTTTACCCAAAGTATAATCAATGGATTACAGATACTAGCTTATAGAATTTCATATTTACATGAGATGTGATCAAAAAGTTTGCAACTTATCTAGGCATAGTAACGAATCACTTGTTTATCTGCAGTCAGCCTAAATCAACATGCATTTAATAGGTGTTTTTCATCACATTTTTAAATGAGTGAGTTTACTGAGTAGCATATTTGCATCAAATTTGGTAAAAATGCAACAAGTCCACAAAATGTTAAAAACAGCTTTTAGAGAAGATACTGTGTCATTCAAAGACTTCAGTTCTTTGCTGGTTTAAAGAGGACCATTTGCCTGAATACAACCTTCACTCTGGCTGCCCTTCATGACTTCAAAAACCATTGATTCAATCACAAATAAAATTGGTATTTCTTATAGGATGCAGTCAATTTTAACACAAGATTTTGGAAGGCAGCTGTTTCAGCCAAGTTTGTGCCTTGCTTCCTCACTGATAATCACAAAGTGTGTAGTACTTGTATATCAGTGTCTTTGTCAATGTGCTGCCACTGACACTAATTTCTTCCATCATTACTGATAATGAATCATGGGGTATGGTAATGACCTGGAAATACAAGTCCAGTCCTCTCAATAGAAGATTTATTCTCCGGGCCCCAAAATAAACAACACTTTCTATCAAATGTGACAATCATATATTTTTTGAACCAGGAGTACTACTATATAACAGTTCTATGGTGATTATGTGACACTGGTAATGGCTGGGAAGTGGAATTCAGGGAATTGGCACTTACAGCATGACAATACTCTACACTGAGTGTTCTATTAAAGAATTTCTTGCATGGCACTCCATCATGCTTAACAGATTTAGCTCCCTTTGACCCCCCCCCCCCAAAACTTAAAGCCACCTTAAAAAGTCACAAATTTTGCAATGACTATAAATTTATTTGGATTAGAACATAGTAATAATGAGTAATTCCAGAAGCCTATTAGGAATGTTTCTAGAAGTTGCAGAAGCATTGTAATAATGCCAGGGAGACCACTTCAGAGGGGATCTATCTTAATAGCTGGTAAGCTTTATTTCCCATATATTAGTTGTCTCCGAACTTTTTAATCATGCCTATGCCTATATGCGTACCTATTTTTGATTCTTCTGAACATTTTTTTCCCCCTTCTTTTAGTCCATTTATAGTTGAAAATGAACTAGTAGGAAAAACTTGTTTAATAGTAGCTAGAAAGATATTAAATGACTTTCTTAATTTTGAAATTTTAGCTCTTTGACTGTTCACTGAAGTCATAATTTTGTGTTTTTAGGAAAAGGAGAGGTGCTATCAATGCCAGGCAGTTATACTATCTTCAGAAGTACCGTCCTAAGTCTCGACTTAAATTTAAAAATGAACAAAAACCATGTGTGATCCAGTGAACATCTGCATTGACAGATAATGTTGTAAAAGGACTGTATGGATTACCCATTACTGTATATTCATTAATATCTTATATGAATTAAGGCAGTTTTTTTTTCCATTACGGTAATTTTTAAAAAGTATAACTTATTTTCTGCAGTATTATTTTTGCATCTCTTCCATAATATGTTGAAAATAATTGGATAGTTTCCTATTCTTTAGTGACCCGGTTAGGTATATTAAAGCCAACTGTATTTCCATTTAGAATTGAAAGATCTAAAAATTGTAATTAAAAATTTAAATGAATTATTTATCCAAAATTCTCCAGCTTTATTAGCCATTTTTAATATATAAAGTAGATCTGTATAGCCTTTATATAACCATTGTAAAGGGGAAAACAATTTAAATACCATGAGATAAAATTAATTGTGGTATATGGGGTATATATAGTGTTTACTAGAAAACAAACTCAGCCTGCACTTGTCTATCACATGAAATGCAGAATTAATTTAGTGTATTTTAAGAGGCCAAATTTTAGTAATTTTAAAAATTATATATTCATCTGTGGTTATGAAAAAAAAAAATCAGTTTTTGGCATAGTGGGATTTTATATTTTAATAAAAAAAAAAATTATGGAAAGGTCTTCTGTTTCATTTATTCGGTGCATTCAGATTATTGGAAAGCTGCTTTAAGAATTTCACACAAGTAGCAGCTTGTTAATTCATGTTTGGCTTACAGAAGATGACTGAAGACTTAATTTACATAAGAGATACAATGAGTCTTCAGAGTATTATGAGGCATATAAGACTAAACAGAGTTATTTTAACAGGAGGATGGCAACATAAAAAAAATGTACTTGCAGCACAGGCTATCTTAATACAGCATACAATGAATAGTGCCTACAGTAGGTATTATCAGTTGTGAGCAAATGTTTCAATGCACTCATGCAAGTGCAAATGAATCAACTCTGAAATGGTGTTATGTGAGGAAGTTGTATTCACTTGAAATTTCTACAAAAATGTTCCATATGATGTAAGAAGCCCATGACAAAAAGCATGACATCTGTTAACATCAAGTATTTCTAAAGGCTGAATCAATAGTGGAACCCTCAATTTCAAAAATGAAGGTTTGAACACTGTAAAAACTTGTCACATTACTGTTCACAGACCAAGTTTCCATAGCTAGTGCATGTACAATTTTGCAAGCTGACTTAGGAATGGAATGAGTGTTTATCTTTTGGATTCCCAAGTTAGCATCTAAAATGGAGTTGTGTGTGTATGCATTTCAGAAACTTACAGATAGTTCTTGGAGAACTCTAAATGTAATTCTTCACAAACAAACCACCATTGAGAAAACTTGGAGTTCTCTCCAAACCACAAAAGAGAAATGGGTCTGGAAACTGATGGTAAATATTTTGCAGCCTATTAGTATATTAGTATCAACATGAATTATAAAACCTTACCCATAAATGTCAGTGCACTTTCATTGTGATAAAAGATTTCTTTTATCACAAGGTATGCCATGTCATGCTGTGTTTCCATGCAGGAAACAGGCATCACTGGAAGATAAATATTTCTGCATGGCATAGTTCATTAAAAATAACACTAATTTGCTCATAGGAACTTAAAATTTGGATTTATTTATTGAATAAACATTAAGAGTAAAACTTGAATACAGTAAAACCTGGTTAATTTGAAGTTCAAGGTGTGGTTCAGAGTATACATACAAATTCAAGACCTATTGGTATTAATTAAGAGGAAATTTTAATCACTAATACTGTGCAGAACTTTCATTTAAAATATTAAAAATCTTTTAGTTTTGTTGTAGCAGACATTCATAAGCAGATGTTTTAATTTAGTCAGTATGACAAAGATAACAGTTATGCTGTGGTAAAAAAAAAAAAAAAAAGGGGGTAAACTGCAGCCATTATCAACCCACTGCAGGATGGAAGCCTCCTTAACAATTCATGTTGAGGGAAGTGGACCATAATCTGCCATGCTGGTCCAGTGCAGGTTGGCAGATCGACCATATTTTAGCAGTCAGGGACTTGAACCCTCATCTACTCAGAGCGTGTGCTACTGTACTCCCACTCCTGACCACTCGGCTACAGAGGCCTCTATGCTGTGGAGAAATTGGTAAATTTTGCTCTTGCTCCCCTTATTAGCTACATGGTTTAAACATTGTGTTGTTTTCTGTCAACTTCATAACTCAGCTGATTGCTAAGTTTTTAGCCCAATATAGATTGCGAAGGTTTTTGTGAAAGACTCGCCCATCTGTGCTTGTAACTCTTGTGTATTCACAGAAATTCAGGTTTAACTATATTCTCCCTTAGAGAGGGCACTGAAGTGTGGAAAGTGAATGATGGTGAGTGTTGAGAGAATCGAGCACCATGCAGTCACTGAGTACCTTCATTTAAAGGGAATGTTGCTGAAAGAATTGCTGAATACATTCAGCACACATTGGGGGAATCTTGTCCTTCATATGCCATGGTCAAAAACTGGTTTGCAAAATTTGAGCATGGGTGAGACAGTGTTGAAAATGCATCTCTCAGTGGGAGGCATGTTACTGTGCCAACATCTGCAAATGTGGATGCCATTTGTGACCTGATCACGCAAGACCACAGAATAAAACTGAACGCAAGCCATGTTACAATATGTAGTATTGTGCTTCTTGCTGCAGTGTTCCTTATATGCTACAGTGGTATGGGAAACTGTATATTCTCTTTTCTCCAACTGTGATACAATAAGATGTCAAGATGGGACACAGTTGTTATAATGTGGATCATATTTGCATGAAGATACTTGAGTAATGCAGTTTACTGGCTAATACAGTAATACCCCGACTTATGCAAACTCTGAGTTACGCAGTTCTTGATTTTTTTTGTTTGGCAACACTGCCGCCCACTATCTTCAAGGTCATTTTTCATATGCTATCGATATATGGTTCGACAGTGGAGAGTGAGAGCAAAAGATGAACAAAATTCAACTTTGCTGTGGCATGGGCTGCACACATATACAAGAATTTGTATTCCAACTGTCATATTTATGTGTGCGTTTGAATTCGTGCTCAACTTTTGTCGGAAATTACATCGTGAGATGTAAATAGTGAAATATCTGTTAAAGACTTTTGGAAACAATTCAGTGTTTTAGATGCTGTAAGAATCACTGAAGAATCTTGGGATGAAATTCACCAAAAAACATTGAATGGTGTTTGGAAGAGATTTGCCCCCCCCCCCCAAAACGAGACTAAAACAACGCCAGAAACTAATCATTGATCATGTCGCTCATGTGATAGAAGAAGATTTGGAAGTCAGTGGTGATGATGTCAACGAACTGTTGGATTCACAGTCAGGAGCTGACAATGAACGAGCTCATAGAGATGCTTGAACAAAACGTCACTGAAGTATCCAACACTTCAGACCCAGTTCCACCAGAAAAGCACATGACAATTGCAAGCTTGACAGAAGGTCTCAGCTCAACTGAAAATGGCTTAAAAATTTTAGAAAACATACTCCAGTGAAGAACGTGTTATAGCTACAAAGCAAGGAATAAAAAAATTATTAGCTTGCTACGAAGAAATTCTGCGTAAAAAAAAAAAAAAAAAAAAAAAGGCGCTGTGTTGTCAGACGAATTTGTTAGATTTTATTGAAGCCATCGACATTGAAATAACTTTTTTTCATAATTCATTTATTTTTAATACATATTTTATATTAATATGTATAAAGAACTGCAATTTTATTAAATATTTTTCTTCTAAACTAGTGTTTTTGTTAGTCCTTGGTCCCAATTAAACAAAATTTATATGTATTTATATGCAAAGTTGTATCCCGACTTACGCGAATTCGACTTAAGCGATTTTTGTCGGACCCACCTATTGCGTAACTTCGGGCTATTACTGTACATAATGCAACTTTCAAACTTTTTTTTACATTAAGTCAAGAAGTTAAGTCACAGCCCCTCTGTCTTGTGGGATGCAGAAGGAATAATCATGGCTGATTTCCTGGAACAAGGTGCCACATTCAATGCTGAATATTATTCTAACTTAGATGTTTCTGCTAGGAATTTGAAGCCAAGAGATGCAGGGAATTGGCCAAAGGAGTTACCTTGTGTCGAGACAATGCACCAGTGCCACTGCATGATCGTGGGTTTGAGCCATTACAGCATCCTCCCTCCCTACTCATAGAATTTAGCTCCAATGGACTATTTTCTATTTCCAAATCTCAAAAAGGACTTGAAAGAACAAAAATTCAACAGTGACTATGCTGTGGTGGATGGTTTGAGTCAATCTTCTGAATTTTATTTGAGTGGTTTGCAAAAACTAATAGATTGTGCCAGAAACTGTGACTTAAGGGGGACTGTTGAAAAATAAATGGATTTTCACAATTTTTCCAGTATTCTTTCTATGAGAGACTAGATTCTTTCAACCCTTCGTACATTTCTTACAGCTGCACCCATGCTTTGTCAAGACATCATGCAGTCTTTAGAACTTTTGTTATATTCCTGGTTCACTGTTTGACCAGGCAAGACATTCATAATGAACAGTGCCCTGTGAGTCAAAAAAAAAAAAAGCATGATTGAGGTTGTCTTGCTTTTTCAGATCTTGCCTAGATGGGTCATGCTTCAGGAAGTTTCTTTATATCCCCCCAAACTTTTTGATTATGCTTCACATATACTTTTCAGTGTTCTGTCAACACAGTAATAGTAGTTCTTTTTATATTTGATAGTTTCAAAAAATCAGCATAGAAGAGCCTGATCCATCTAACAAGTATAAAGACAATGTCTGCTTGCACAAGCTGAAATTAAGGAAATTCTCTGGAATTTGGATCTAGAAGTTGATGAAATAGAATAAATACATATATAAAAAGAGTATAATACTGCTGCAAAAAAAAAAAATAAATAAATAAAAAATCAGTGTTCTCCCCAGGATGTATCGAATGGGTGTGCTGTCCGCTAAAATTTAAGTGATTATTGCAGTACTGTATGGTACTGATCTCAATCAATGTTAATTTGAACATACTATACATTTGAGATCAATGCGACAGGAGCAATAATGTTAAATTATGCATTATTCATAATGCCACTCAGTTGGCAAAATATTCTGGGGAGAGCACTGAAAATAAATGACTTTTTTTTTTTTTTTTTAAAGCATTTATGTACATAATATTAATTACTAGAAAAGGTTACTGTCATGGGTTTGGTTGAGGCTGACAGCTTGGGGAAAATTCAGAGGTCAGCTGGATGACCTGAATTTTCCTAAGGTTCCTTACTCTGGGTGGTATGCATGTGTTTCAGAAACCAATTTCTGAATGAGTTAATGAGGGGAAGTATTTGATATATATATATATATATATATATAAACATTAGCAAGAATAATCCTTAAATCTTATATTAACAGGATATTTTTCTGCCAATGAATTCTGTTCATATAGATGGTCTCCCCATAATATGCTGTCTGCATGATTTCGTAACTGTGTTCTTGTGTATCATTTTCCCTTCTACTTTTAATTTGTTTGAGAAAATAATGATACGCTGCATTATATGCTTCTGCCTTTACTGTTTTGGGACCACCATTGTCCCTCCATTAATGGTTTGGGCTTGTGCTCTGTAGACATTACTGTCCTTGAGTTGTCATTAAGTTACTGCTGTTTTTAATCAACAGTTAAGAACTCAAAAGCACTGTTTGGAATGGCTTAGAGAAATCTGGCTCAACATCAGATAACAGGAGCCTCAATTACCAACCTCTAAAAGATGTAAAATTGAGCAGTAAATGTTTATTGAATCTAAATGTTCACCCAAGCAATATATGGGGACAAACTTCTGAAAACAACCATTACATGTATAATATAACTCCTATTACTGGCCACTGTGGCAATTTAGTGAAGAAGCAGGGTGCTATTTCAACACAGGTACTGAAATTAAAATTGAAAATTGATTGGCATGTCCCATAAATACCAATTTCACTGGCAAAAAACATGATGCAGAGTAACATAAATGCTACTCTGCATCATGTTTTTCTCTCTTTACTGATATTACTGTGTGGGAATACAATAGTGTCTGCAGACAGTAATATTAGCAACTTTAGGTCAACTTTTGGGTGAAAAGTCATTTCTACAGGGTGAGCCAAGCTCTTTTACTGAAGAGATGTGTCCCTAGACAAAAAACAAAGAAAAACATTATGCAGGGTACCATTATTTTCTCAAACTGTCAATCCCAAGTTGAAATAGTACTCTGCTTGTTTGATGTGACGATAAAGCACTGAAAACCTATGTTGGTATTATTATGTTTATTTCTGAATTGGAAATATGTACATAATGGAGTTTCGTGGTATTTTCTTACTACTTCTTCAGTGAGACTGCAAAGACTAAGGGTTATTATTATAGAGTTAAATTTTTTTAGTAGAATCAAATGGTATTAAAAGTTTTAGCAAATCAAACTTCAATCTAATTCAAAGAATTCTCTTTTAAGGTTAATTTTATATGGTAAATAATAACAATGCGTAAACACTTACCAGCTGACTTTAGTTACAAGAACTTGATTTGTTTGTAGGTGAAACAGTGTGGTATGCTTAATCTTGTTACCAGGTGGTTTGGTGGACAAGTCTAAGGGATTATCTTTTAGTCTCAATCCCATGGTTTAATTGTGCCCTGAGGGTATCATTACTACTGGTATTGGCTTAATAGGTTGTTAAATATTAATTATATTAAGTATAAAGTATTAATTATATTAATAAAATTAAAATAATTACTAATATATTTAATTGAATATAATTAAAAATCAATTAAATTAAAATAGAACAGAATAAGATAAATTTTTTGAAAACTTTACCAGTTAATCTCTTTCTAGAGTAGTTGGTAGGTGATCTAGACCAGTGGTGCCCAACCTTTTTTGACTCGCGAACCCCTTGCAACATATTTTTTTTATTGCAAACCACTAAGCCTATATTCTCCAAAATCGTATAATTCTGAATTTTTATTATAAAATATTTTTAGTACCATGTTTTTATAAGCAACATTGCATAATAATAAAAATTAAATATTATTTATACTTTGTAAAGCAGTTATTAATCAGTTCAAACCAGATTTCTAACAGGCTAAGAATAAAAAACTTGCTTCTTGTCCAAATTGTAGCCGAGCATTCTGGTCTCTTGTCAAAGCTGTTGGCCACAATTTTTGCCCACATCTGTCAAAACCAGATGGTTCTGTTGCCACATCAGCCAAAGATAAAGCTGACCTGCTAGCATCCTGTTTTTTCTTTCAATTCATGTATTGATGATCTTTATAAATCATCTCAAACCATTCCCAGTACATCCCATTCAATGTCTCCTGTGATTTTTCATCAAAAGGATGTCAGAAGGATTTTGATGAATCTGATGCTAAGAAAGCTCCAGGTCCTCATGGTATTTCTTCACTTGTTCTCAAAATCTGTGTTCCTGAACTTACTCCTGTTTTGTGTCGTCTTGTTTCACTTTCTTATTCCAAAGGTGTATTTCCTTCTGCTTGGAAATTTGCTCATATCCAGCCAGTTCCTAAAAAGGGGTGACAAATCCTTTCCATCCAATTATCATCCCATTGCGATTACTTCTACTCTTTCCAAAGTAATGGAGAAATCAATTAACCCCCAACTCTTAAACTACCTGGAAATCTTTCATCTGATCAACAATTGCCAGTATGAATTCCATCAGTGTCGATCCACTGGTGATATTCTGGTTTATATTACCCATCTCTGGACAGATTCAGTGGAAAAGTTAAACTCAAGCCATTGCTCTTGACATTTCAACTGCTTTTGATCAGGTTTGGCCTAAAGGTCTTCCAAATAAGTTTCCATCCTATGATTTGCCAGCTGTTCTTTGTAATTGAGTATCCAGTTTCCTCTCTGAGGGTGATGGTAGATGGCTCTGTCTTCTAACTTTTCCAGTAACTCTGGTATTCCACAAGGTTCAGTTCCACTCATTTCCTATTGTATATTAATGACTTTCCATTGACCGAAAATCCTACCCGTAATTTGTCTGATGATAGCACATTGCATTCCAACTTCCAGTTTGAGAAACTTTGCCCTGCTCAAACAGCTTCAACTTCTTGAGTATCCACTGCGAAATCCTTAAATGCTGATCTACAGGTAATTCTCCAGTGGGGCAAAGACAACTTAATTTCACTTCTAAAACTCAGTCATGTCTTATATCTCGCAAAAAGGATTCTTCTGCACCTATGCTTATCTTTGATGACAATTTTTATGCAAGATCTTGGGGATTACCCTGACTTCTAATCTCTATTGGCATAAAACACATTACAAATACTGTTTCCTCTGCATCTAAAAAACAGTTTTCTCTTTCACTCTCGGCATTACTTTTCTTCTAAACAGTTGACTGTGGAAATTGCAGATCCGGCCTACCATGGAATATTGTTCCCACATCTGGAGTGGGAACAATATTCCATCGGGCTTCTAGATTCCATTCAAAAGCAGGCAGTTAGGTTTATTAATGTCTCATCTCTAACAGTCTCTCCATTATCTGTCTCAGACTGTTTCTATGAGACAGATAATGGAGATAATTAGATACTTGCATAGGCACTGTTCTTCTGAATTGGCTTCTATAATTCCCATCTTTTAGAGCAGTCCAAACACGTGCCACAACCAGTCAACATCCTTTTATTGTCCATGTTCAAACTCACATAATCAACTTTTCTTCTTCGTTTATTCATTCAACTTCTGTTTTCTGGAACAACCTTCCTTCATATGTATTTCCTTAAAATTACAATCTACAGAAGTTCAAGGCTAATGTCAACAAGTATCTTCCTTTATCTTTTAAACCTTCAAGCCATGCACATTACAAAGTACTACAGGTTTTAAAAAAAAAGTACCTATACATAACAATGATCAATGAGGAAAAAAAAAAAAGTATGGAAAACATTTATTCAACTTGATATACTATAAGATATTAAGGAATTGTGGGAGATGTGATTTCTTTCTTTGCCAATTTACTTTTTATTTAATTTAATTTTACTTTGTTTATTATTAGTTCTATTTTGTAGTTTACAATAATTTACCTATGTAAATCTAAGCAGCCGCCATTACAGAATTTTTAGTGCGAATCCTGTAGGTTACAAGTAACAACCAGTTTCATTAGTAACATTAATGTTTTGTGTCGATTTGCAATGGAGCAATAAACGAATATCAGATTTTCTTGCTGTTCTCAAGAAAATCTGCAAAATGTATATCTATGTTAAACTTTTACAGTGACAAAATATTATACCAGTGTGTTTGAATGGTATGTGGTTCAAGCCCCTTGCAAAGAGGGCTGCTGAAGAGTTTGAGAAATTGTGGCAAGAGATCATCATTTTGACCCTTAGGGTTATGGCCAATTTGGATATGAATAAGATGGTTTGGCAAATTCGACAAATGAAGATTTGGGGAAAAGGTCTGCAAAATTTACAGTCTTATGGATGAGCAGAAGCATCAAAGTGTGACCATTCGGCTTCATCCAGACTTGTCAAAAGAAACCTAATTTCCTTGACTGTATTGTCACTGGAGATGGTTGTGTCAGTATGAGCCAGAGATGAAATGTCAGAGCATGCAGTGGATTTTAAAATCATCAAGGCCTAAAAACTTCTATTCACAGAAGTTCAGGATCAAGGCTATGCTGGTCCTGTTTTTCAACAAGCAAGATGTGATTCACCAAGGAACTTGTACTTCAAGGGGAGAGAGAGAGAGTCAGTGCTGTGTTCTACATATAGGTGTGTTAGAGACTATTGAAGTGCATTTCCTGGGTGAGTGCAATTTTGAGAGAAACCTTTTTGTAATTCTTTGTCCCCCAACATCCTGAAAGATTTCAGGATGTTGAGGACAAAAAAATACAAAAAAGGTGACTTAAAGTGAAAAACAAAACATAAAGACATTCATTCAGTTCAGCAGTTACATTTTGCAGCCGCTGAACTGAACATCTCTTTGGCCACCTTCCACGGATGACTTTTCAGAAACTTTTAGAATGGTGTGTGTAATAGGTGGTAGATGGCTTTCATCAACCGGTGAAATACCACCACTTTGCTTATTGGAGGCTTGAAGTGGTGAAACCCATGTTTAGTCTCTAGAGCAAAGTTTCCGGCATCCCCCTCCCCCCCATACTTCTCCTTCAACCCTAACCCAAGCACGGTACTAAGTACTATGGTTCTAATACCTCTCGTGTTTGGGGTTCACATAAAAAAAAAAAAAAAAGTGCATTTCACCACAAATACATTTATCACCAATGGTGGTGATTAGTTTGAATAAAAATAAAACCATTTGAGTTCCTTCACTTTTCTGTTGTTTTTATTACAACATCTTGTATTACCCTGTTGTTTCACAAGTATAATTCTGAACTGCTCTAAGGTTGGAAACTGCTGTTCCCAATGCAATCACATAGAAACCTGCCCATTTGGTGCTTGTTTATTTCCTTTGGCTAAACTCCAGGGCATTGTTTTATTCAAAATATAATTTGCTATGAGTATTGTTCCAAACTTTTATTAGTTTGGTTTCTTTCTCTGTGAATAAATAGTATCCTCTAGATACAGAGAGAAAAAGTGTGTATTCTAACATTTTAACTGTTCACTTCAAATACAATGTCAGATAACCAAGTGCTTTGCAAAGCATGTAGTCCACTGTATTCTTCCTGTATATAGACTGAATGGATGGGTGAAAACTTTTTTTGGCTAATGCTATATTAGCTTGCTTTCTGGCATCACGTGCCTCTGCTAGTGCTAATATTCACATCAGAAGTAGTTTGCATTTTGATAGTGCATATTGGGAAAAACTGATATTAACACATGAAGTGTACAAAGTATGTTTGCAGTAAACAAGAAAACAAAAAAAAAATATATTTTTTAATTAAAGGTGTAAGTACTGATTTTGATGTTATAAAAGTAACATTTTTTGCAATGCTATAGATTTCTTTTAAGAGATTTAGCTTTTGGATGGCTCATTAATTAATCACTGTGTGCTCCTTTTTAAAGTAAACTAATGAAAAAATTTTTTGCAATGAGGAGAAAATATTGTGAAAAAAAAAATATATATATATATATAGTTTATTGCATTTAATAATGGTTAGCATAAGTGTTTTTCTTGTGCTATAGGGTATGTATTAATTAGTTATTACCTTGGCAGAAATTCCAGAATGCATTCTGGTAGAAAGAAATCTGGAATTATTAGTTTAGCAAAAGAATTTAAAATATAAATTTTGCAATATGCCATGAAAAGAAGTTTTCACACAATTATGGGTTGGATTCCCTTTGTAAAGTTCATTACTTTTGTTTCCATCCATATTATTTATTCCATAAGTTTTACTTTCTATTGTAGTAATAGTCCATAAGTCTCCTGTGTTATGAGGTTAAAAGAAAACTGAGTTTACTTTAGAACCTGCAGATTTGTTGACTGAATATTTACATGGTCTACTATAATAATGAGAACTAGAAATAGCATAAGATTAAAGGAAATAAACTTCCAAAAAATATATTTTATTACAATCAAATAACTACATCTAATGTAAATATACACAGACTTTTCTTTAAAAAAAAAACTATTCTGTCAGGGTTTCTTTAGTCCAGAAAAAACTGTCTATATATTACTGAAAATGAAGAGGAACTATGTCCTGTTGGCACAAAGTAACACAACCTTGCATAATACTTCAGTTCTTACACAGGTGTGTAAGTATTGTTCTTATTTCTTTTTCTTGTCTTCTAAAAGCATAACAGATGGAAAATTCTGTTTCATTACTATCACTTCAAAACCTAAACTTCTACATCATGCTTGCTGTTACATAATGCCCACAAAGAGCCTTTTTGTTAGATTTTCTACTTTTTTTATTATTATATATGCCTTTGGGGAATGCACCTTTACTTTTATGCAAGTTGTTTTTCTTTAGATAATATTCTGTAAGATCTAATCTGAATGTGTGGGAAAAAATAATAAGTTGGCCTTATTTTGGCCAATGTTGATATTTATATGAAGTTTCAGGTCAGATATTCCAAGACTAATTCTAAGTGCAGTGGCTAGGCAAGTGTTACCATGCATTATCACAAAACCTCATTAGCATGCACTTTCACTGAACTGATTTTCTTTGTTTTTGCACATTATCCCATGTTTACAGTTTACTTCCTAAGACTTTGAAAAGCAGTTAATTTCATCTGTACCATCTGAGCAATCCATATTTCCATCACAAATCTGGCTTGAATTTAAACATCGTCCTAGAACACACCGATGACCAGAACATGCAGAAACTATTTTGGGTGGAAGGTCTCCATCTGAGAATGCAAAAATAAAAAAAAGTTAGCTGAAATTATATATGAATTAGCCAATGAAATATTTTCATCACCATGATGGTCAGTTATTAAGGTCTGACGATCCTTAATGTTTCCTAATATATAAGCAGTGTAAGATTGTGTTTATATACAAGGGCCTTTCAATAAAGAATGATAGTTTTCATGAACAACCATACTGCTTGCTGTTTCTAGATGAGCTGCAGAACGTAAGATCAAATGAAGCTGCATTGCACAGTTGACTCACATGGTGTGGACTTGACAATGCACTCCATCACAAGGTGTGTAGTTATTAGATTGCTACAAGAATACAACATGGAGGTTTTTTTTTTTTACCATACCTATGTGGCTTGGGTTTCATTTGTTTACAAGATTTGCTGCCCTGGTCAGTGGGGTGCGACACCCAATGGGGTTGCCGAAAGTTTTAAATAAATTCATTTTTTGTGTAGATAAAAGCTAAAAACCTGTTTTTACAATTACTTTTTCAATACTGTAGGTGTAAAGACCTTGCTACTCGAAATAAGTCTGAGATGCGAATGAACCCTACTGCCTACCGTGTCGGGAATATGCCTTAATTTGCTTAAGTCTTCAGGGACGGGGAACAAATATATTAATATGTAGAAGCTTTCAAAAATAAACTTAACCTTTGAATATTGAATTTGAGCATAATAATACTGAAATGTTCCCATGTTTTTCTGATTTCGTTAATAGCAATAATACTAACATTTTACAATTTAGAGATATCATTGCCTCCCACCTAACAATGCTAATTAAGAATATTTCCAAACGATTGAATGTATCTCCAGAAGGGGGGGGAAAAAAGTTGTATTGGATTTGTGATCCCTTTGCTTTTGAAATTTCTTCATGTCCTGAACTTACCATTGAGCAAAAGGAAGATCTTATAGACCTGTCATCTGACAAAGCATTACGTGCTCGTTTCAAGACTACAACTTGTGAAAAATTTTGGCTTTCTCTTTGAGATGAGTATTCAGAATTATCAAAAATAGCGATACAAAGATAGCTACCTTTTGGGTCTATGTATTTGTGTGAGGTTGACTTCTCAAAATTAACAGCTATAAAAACAAAACAGTGTTCCAGACTTGATCCAGATGATGACACGAGGTTAGCAATTTCAAATATTATTGGTTACCCAGGCTCATTTTTTGTTTTGTAATCTTAACTGAAGAATAAAAATTTTATTTGTTTTTGCTATATCCAATAAAAATATTAAACAATTATTTTAATGTGTAAATTAAAAAGGAAACAACTTTTTTATTCCTTTCTCAATATTCAAATAATTTTCTACTACATAATGTATAAAATGCCATTTTTCTTCTCTAAATATCTTGTCATCTTCCATTCGGGTTTACATTGAGGGACCGCATCAATGTTATATTTAATAAAGGGAGTTGCAGGTGAAATAAGTTTGCATGCCACTGCCCTAGGTGAACTCACATTTAAGTGAATGTAGCTGTAGGAAAGGGTGAGTGCCTTCCAATAGTAGCCATCTTTTCCCAACAATGGCAAACTGTGCTGAAGGTTTATATAATTGTTATGCTCCGGCATGATCAACAGGTCAGGGGGAATTTACAACAAATCATGAATTCAATCATTAATTGTATTTAGCAGTCATATGGGCATGAACTACAGTTCACTCAGAGTGTGCACTTGAGCTCCTGACTACATACTACTATGTTTAGATTTAATAAGCTGAATTTTATAAGTACAGGTCAATGTTCAAACAAAGCTGTGAGTTAGGGTTGAATTTGAGTGTCTGCAATTCTGCCCAGACACGACAGGAGGGAGTACGTGATGACAGCCTTGTCAATCAATTTGACCAGGGAGAGACTGTGCAAGGCTCATGGGGTAGAATTTTTCTCAGAGTTGTCAGTGGTCTGTGCTTGTTAACAGGAGAGACTGCTCCTACATGGATGAATACACTTAAATAGAAAGACTGCAAGGTTGGAAGGCAGTGTTAAGTTGGGGAATACACAGGCTAATAGATTAACAGTAGCTGCTACAGAGGTGAAAGTGATTCTTGCACTGCTTCTATTAGAATGAGCAGCAGCCAGGAAAACACGGTGCGGGATGTCTGAGACTTTTGGGAGTCATCGCAGAACAAGTAAATACATGGGCTGTGTTAGGGTAGCTAAGAATAAGTGCATGTATACCAATGCTAGGAGTTAATAAATGAATTTGAGGTGTTTCTCAAAACATCAAAGGCAGATATTGTTGGAATATCAGATGTGGGACACAGATATAAGGAATGCAGAATTGCAATTTGGGGAGTACAGAAAGGATGAGGGAGGATTGTCTCCCTCATATCTCCGGAGCACTAAGGCCATATTGCTCCGGAGATATGCGGTGGTCATTCCCTGACCTTTCTGCATCCTCCGTATTTTGGTGGTCACGGGCTCGAACCCTGGTCTAATCAAGAAGCAGTGTGCTACGCACTGCTGCACCTGGCTATGGAGGGGTCATATAGGAAGGGAGGATGGATTATGGATGGTGCAGGGAAGCCTAAGGCTTACGCTGCACCAGCTAAAACAAAATTCTGAATTACCCAGAGAGAGAGAGAGAGAGAGAACAAGAATCAGAAGGGAATCACCAAGAAAGAGAAGAATGTTGATATCCAGTTCAGGACCCTGGGTGTTCCAAGTCCATACCAGATGTGAATTTGGGGTTATGTTATTCAACACAAAAAGGAAGTGCAGCCAGTTGACATGGGTGGACAGTGCAGTATTGAGTCAGTTTGGTGTGACAAGCACTGAGAAAGCAAAATTCATAAGTATAATGAACAACTGTACAGAAAAATAAAGTGGGCCAGTAAACCAGATTGTCTTATAATGGGGGATTTTAATTTCCCAGATACTGACTGGGACTTGTGGGTTGGTCACTCACACTCCAACCAGGCTTTTGTGGGCTTTACTGGGTGATTGTTTTCTACAGCAGGATGTTCAGGAGGCAACCAGAGGGAGTAATACTTTTGATCTGATTATCAGTAGTAATTCTTCATGCACTGAGAATCTGCAGATAAAGTGACAGTGATCACAGTGCTGATATGGAATTTACTCAAAGAGATAACTACCATTGGGGGTAAAGGGAATAGTTTTTGCTTTTGTAAAGGTGACTATGGTGGTCTGAGACAGTTTAAGGTCTATAGAGATGATTTTACCAACGGCAAATTCTAAATGGGAAGCATTCAAAGAAATCTTGGAAGCTACTAATCTTTTCATACCAACTAAGAAATATTGTTCAAGGTTTAGGCCTAAATGGATGTCAGATGAACTAATGAGATGTGGCAGAGAAGAAAAATGTATGGGATACATATAAATTAACAGTGATACAGAAGCCTATGGTAAATATAAGTTGGTCCATAATCAAGTCACCAAGGAGGCAAAGGCAGATTACGAGAAATCTGGCAAAGGATGCAAAGAAAAACAGCAAAGAGTTCTTCACTTATGTAAACTGTAGAAAGAAGAGGATGAATCAGATTGGTCCACTTGATATCAATGGTCCTACTCAGATAGTTAAACTGAATGAGTATTTTGTAAGTTATTCAGGGAGGAGGAGGATGCCAGAGATGTATTAAACTCTGGCAGTGAGCTAAATGATTTTGTAATAACTGAGAGCAAAGTGGAGGAGAAATTGTTGAAAATAAACAAAGGCACCTGGGGTGGATGGGATCTATTCAGTTATATTAAAGGAGGCAGCAAACGAAGTAAGCAAACCCTTAGTGGTAATTATGAGAGCTTCCTTGGACTCGGGGGAGGTACCCATGGACTGGAGATGTGCAAATGTGACCCCTATTCACAAAGGAGGATCAAAGGGTGACAAGTAATTACAGACCTGTTAGTTTAACTTCTGTTCCAGGGAAACTAATGGAGGCACTGGTTAAAGAAGCACTGCAGGATCATCTAGACCAGCAGTTTCCCAAACTGTTCTGTAAAAAATCATAATTAAAGAAATAAATAAATTTTGCATATTTGCAGCGTGCACAACTTTTGTACCATTATAATTTTTAACATTATTTTTTTCTCCCTGGTTGTTAATATACTGGCATAGACTAATAATCAAATAGACTGCGGAACACTTTTTTGCCGGGCTTTTGCATAAAAAGGTATAAAGGTAATGATATCTATGAAAAAGTAGCCATTTATATGTGATTTAGCCTGGAGTACACGGGTTGAATGAGATGGGGGGAAGCGAACTGATATCATAACTAAACTCTCTTCCTTGCATAATTTTTATTTTATTTTTTGATAATTATTAGTATTTTAAAATATTATTATGAAAATAATGACATGGATTTGTGGTTGAAAAAAAAAAAAAGAACTTTAAAACGATAAGCAAGTACTTCTAGTATTGAAACTGTGGTCTATGAAAACTAACACAATATTGTCACACTTCAAAGTGAGGATGAACAATTGCAACCTGCTGTTACCCAAAAATCTAAAGTGAAAAAACAGGAATGAACTAATAAAAGACCAAAACGAAGTATGATTGAAGTTATTTGAATTTCGGCTTTACATGTGTTGGAAATAAAGATGCTCTGATGCACAGTTGCATCATATGTAATAAAATATTAGCAAACAGTTCTTTGGCTCCTGTAAAATTTTGTTTTTTAATATATAGTGAGATGAAAAGTGTTCTGTGACTAAAAACGTTTGTGAAACATTGCTCTAGACAAGACTTCAGTTATAGTTCAGACACAGCATTGGTTTGTTAAGGGGAAGTCTTGTCTGACCAATTTGATTGGATACTATGATATCACTAAGGAACTGGATGCAAAGAATAATTTTGATATCATATACTTGGATCTTAGGAAGACTTTTGCTACTATTGCACATGGAAGACTACTGTGCAACTTGAAGCAGTGTGGGATTAAAGGCAAGCTGCTGCTATGGATAAAAGGATGGTTGAGTGGGATATGAGAGAGAGTGGTAATCAATAGACACTGCTCTTCATGGACTAATGTTATTAATGGAGTTCCCCAGGGTTCAGTGTAGGGTCCATTGTTGATTTCTGTATTTATTAATGATATTGATGAAGGTATATAAGACTTAAATGTCTAAGTTTGCAGACAATATGAAGGTTGGCAGAGTTGTAAATGACAGTATGCTACTGCAACAGGATCTAGAAAAGTTGAGCAGATGGGCTGAGAAGTGGCAACTGAAGTTTAACATTAACAAATGTCAAGTACTGCCTATGGGTTATCAGTAACCCCAGAGTAATGTATCAACTGTGTGGTAGAGAATGCAAAGGATCTGGAGGTAATTGTGCAGTTAGATATGAAGTTTTTTGAGCAGTGCAGACAGGCTGCAAGGGTAGCTCACGGTGGCCTGTCAATGATATACAGGAATTTTGCTAGCATGGATAAGGGGGTGATTGTCAAGATACCTTGAGTACCTCATACAGGACTGGAGGTGTCATTTTAGGAAGGATGTAGAACTGTTGGAACGACTACAGCAGAGGTCAAAGAGATTGGTGAGTGGAATAAAGGGTTTCTCTTACCAAAAAAAAAAGGCTTCAGTTCTGTAAATTGCAGAGTAAGGAGACTAGGCACCTGCAAAGTGATCTGATTGAGGTGTGTAACTGAATGTTAATGGGATTCTTCCTTTTGTTCAGATTCTGCACCAGAGGGAGCATAAATTCAAATTGAGGAAAGATAGTTGTACAATAGATGTATGGAAATTTGCCTTTAGGCAAATTTCCATACATCTATTCACCAAACATGCATGTTTGGTCGATTGCTGGAACAAACTGCCATCTGTCGTGGAAGTTGACAGCTTAAATAAAATCATTTCCTCTACTAATGCTAAATAGAGTGGGCTAGTAAATCAGAATGCCATACTGCAGGATTTTAACTTTCCAAATACACTAGACTCTAGATTTTCCGGGATAGATGGTAAAAAACAAATCCCGGTTAATCCTAAAATTACAAAAGTCCCCGACATACGTTCCAGGACTTCTTACTTCGTTGAGTTTTACGTAACTTGGGAATGACTAGTAACATATTGCTACTATATTATTATTAACAAATCTGAATTCCGTGCGATACTTGTTAATGTTTGGCCATTTTCATACATTCTTCTTAGTTTCATTTTCTGATCCAAATTGATGGCTTTCCTTTTGTTGATTGATTTACCAGTACCACTGTCACTTATTCTCTTAGTCGGCACCATGATAACTGTGAAACTGAAATTTTCTGAAAAGAACTTCACAAGGTTAAGGGGGAACACACTATTATCACATCACGCAAACTTGCATTTTACTAAAGCACACATCACTGCCATTAAACAGTTTGCACCTTCTGGGTTATTGGGCTTTTCTGTTGGTGCATCTAATTATAAACAGGTAGTAAACTCGCTCTTATTGCATTTGCGATAATACCGATTGCTGGAATTGTGTGTGTTTTATGTTATTGTAGTGAAATGTGTCCCCTTCACTGAAATCTTCAGTCATATTAAAAAAAACATAAATAAATTGGAAGAATCTTCTCTTTCCTATTTTTTTGCTTGTTACTCCGTATCTCACTTGTGCATGCTGTGATCGTCGTTACTGATTGCTTATTTTATTTGTTTATTATTTTTGTTTATTTTAAATTTTACAATCCTAAAATAAAAAAAAAAAGAAAATTGAGTGAAAAAAATTTACGTAAAACCGTAGTTGTGTAAGGCAGGGGACTTACTGTATCAAAAAATGTTCAGCAACCTAGTTAAAAAATATGGCGATAGATAAACTTACTCGCGTGTCCAATACAATGCTTCCCTTTATTTTTTGCGATGTTGCATATGGTTTGGTCACCAACGTTAATGGTTCATTAGAGATTTAACAGATGCACTGTTTTCAAACTTTTGAATAATTTCAAGTTTTTGTTTAACTGAAAACGCAACTCTTTTGCATTTACCCATCATTTTCGCGATTTCTAAATAAAATAAAAAAACATTCTGACACCCCTGACATAAATAACGAAACACAACAATCAAACTAAACATTTGGTCACTTTTTTTTTTTCCTTTTTTCTGAGTGGCGGGTGTTAAGACAGTGGGGATTGCAAGATATAATAGGTACACTAATCTCCCAATGATGACTTATAATGCCGCCTGTAGCTTATTTACGACTTACAAAATATCTGTTTATACCTATTCTAGTTATTACTTGAATTTTTTGATTTCTTGTTGATTTTTTAATTTGGAGTCTTGAAGTGTCCCAGTTAATCAAGAGTCTGCTGTATTTAATGGAACTTTTAGGCTGGTCATTCACACACCAGCAAGACCTTTCTGGATTTACTGGATGAGTGTTTTCTACAGCAGCATGTTAGAGTTATTCTTCATGCATTAAGAATTTGCAGGTAAAACACACACTGGATGACATCAATCAGAGTATATGTATGTGGGATTTGCTTAAAGACATAACTATTGTCAAAGAAAAAGGGAAGGACTTTTGCAAGGATGACCACAATGGTTGAAAACAGTTTTTAAATATGCACAGGGGTGCCAGAAGTTTATCAAACTCTAATAGGAAACTAAATGATTTTGTGATAAAAGAAAAGTGGAAGAGAAATTATTGAAGTTAATCATGAAAAAGGTGCCTAGGTTGGATGGGATATATCCAATTATATTAAGAGAGGAAGCCTTAATTGTGAGAGCATTTTTGAATTTAGGGGTGATAACTATGGCCTAGAGATGTGCAAATATATCTCCAACTCACAAATGGGGATCAAAAGCTGATGAGTAATTACAGACCTACTAGCTTAACTTATGTTCCAGTGAAAATAATACAGTCACTGTTTAAAGTAATTCAGGACTAGACCATCTAGACAGAATGCAATTATACTGCAGTCACAGCATGGATTTGTTAAAGGGATTGGTCTTATCTGACCAATCTAATTGGATACTACATGTAGTATTGGATACTTTATAGTAATAAAGGAACTTGATAAAAAAATTATTTTGATATCAGATACTTGTATTTCAGGAAAGCTTTTAATATTGTTGCACATAAGATTGCTGTAGAAATTGGAGCAGTGTGGCATTAAATAAAAGTTACTGCTATGGATAAAGGGATGGTTGAGTGGGAGAAGACAGTGGTTATTAATGGACACCGCTCTTCATGGAATAATGTTATTTGTGGGGTCCTCCACGGTTCAGTTAGGCTCATTGTTGTTTTCTATATTAATGATATGGATGAAGATAAAGCATGCTTAATGTCTAAATTTGTAGATGATACAAAGGTTGGAGGATAGTTAATGATAGTGATCAAGGTAGGCTACTGCAACAAGATTTAGAAAAATTAGGCAGATGGGCCTGAAAAATGGCATTTGAAGTTTAACACTGACAAATGCAAGGTATTGTATAGGTCAATGCTAGTAGTAATTCCAGATTAACATACCAAGTGTGGTGCTTTGCTCAGTGTAGTAGAAAATGAAAAAGACTTGGGGGGGGGGGTAATTATGCAGTCAGATATGAAGTTCCCTGAGCACATAGACAGGCTGCCAGTACAGCTCATGGAGTTTTGCCAATGATATACAGAACTTTGCTAGCAGAGTTAAGGAGGTGATTAGCGCACTATACAAGGCCATGGTTGGCTGCACCTTGAGTTACTGCATACAGGTGTGGATGCTTCATTTTAGGAAGGATGTACATCTGCTGGAATGGGTGCAGAGAAGGGTAACAAGATTGAAGGGGGGATAGATAATTCTATTCCCCTTCACCAATCTTGCTTAGATATTAAGCAGGCTTAATGTCTATTAAGGTCAGTTAGCTGGAGTTCTAGTTGTGTATTACATAAAAAGAAGACCAGGGCTGTAACAAACAAATTTTGGAGGAGGGGGATAGACATTGATACAAAATTTATTATATCACATAAGAACTACTTATAGTTCTTATGTGATATAATAAAAAAATTAAATAAAACATGTAATAGTTAGTGTAGTTTTAGAAACTTTGTGACACTACTAAATACAAGGATGACAACTCTGTTTTAGTGTCATCACCTATTCATAGCTTTCAAGCATTAGCCAAGTGCAAACCAAGAACAACAATCAAAGTTACCAAAACAAATAAATTTATACTACAAAGAAACACCTAATGCACATGACTGAAATAGTTTTTCAGCTCAAATGAACAGCAAAAGTCATTTAATGTATGTATGCTATTTCCATTCCTCTTAATTATTCTTGCAGTGCTTATTCTTTACATTCTTCTCACTACTGCAAAAATGCACTGGTGAGAAGAATGTAAAGCAATGGCGAGAGACGTGTCTATTTCAAATAAAATCGACACAGACAATCCACTGTGTTTATACACATTTTCAGAAGCTAAGAGTGACGTGTACAGACATTGATACAAATATGGCTATAAGCTGATATTGCAATTATTTCTGTTTTTAATATTAAAACAGAATTTTACTTACTTATTACAGATCCTATCCAAGAAACATAGTTGCCAACTTTGGTATACACACCAGGTCTTCCTGGTCTACCACATCCATCTCCATTGCTTGTAATTCCAAGAAGCAGCCAACGGCCATCTCTTCTCTGACACATAAGGGGCCCACCAGAATCACCCTGAAAAAAAAAAAAAAACTATAAATTATTTATATATAAATGTATTAATACTATGAAATATAATTTCACAGTATTAATATATACAATGTGCATGCACATAAATATTTAATTTGCTACTGCTTTTCAAATTTGTACTAAAGGTACAATACAAAGGGTACTAGGAAAGTTTTGCAATACAGCTTTGTTTATTTAATTTTTTCAAAGTAATTTCCTCTACATTCAATACACCTCTCCATCCTCCGAAACCAATCTTTAAACCAGTTCTGCCAAGTTTCACTAGGGAGTAAAGCACACTCGTTGTCCCAAGCCCGTAGAAGGTCCTCATCACTGGAAAACCGCCTCCCTTTTAGCTTCATTTTCACATGCGGGAACAGTGCAAAGTCGCAGGGAGCAAGGTCTGGACTGTAGGGAGGGTGCTCGAGAAGTTTCAGTCCTGTCGTGGTCAAATATTCGGTGCAGGCATTGGCACAGTGAGCTGGAGCATTTTCGTGATGGAGGTACCAGGTGTCCATTCTTGACTTTGGCCGCAGGTTCTTCATAGATCCAATAACTTTAGGCAGGCATTGTTCAGTATACCACTTAGCTGTGACTGTCTTCTGCGTGTCCAAAACGACACGTTCCACAATTCCACTCGATTTGAAAAATACAGCTGTCATTTTCTTCTTTACAGATTGGGATTTTCTGACAATTACGGGTGTGTCGTCATCATCAAAGACCCAAACTTTGTTTTGAGCCTTGGTCGGCAGATCGTAATAGTACAGCCAAGTCTCGTCACCTGTCACGATGTTGTTCACATACCGAGATTGTCCCTTATCAAACTTTTTTAACATCTCCCGGCACCAAGCCACACGTCGTGTCATCTGCTCTTCAGTCAGTTGATGCGGCACCCAGAGAGAACAAAGTTTCTTCACGTGCAAATGATCTTGCAGAATCGAACAAATTGCTGGTGCATTTAGGCCCAAAGTATCCTCTATCTGTTGGTAGGTCACTCGCCTGTTTTCGTCAAGCATTTTCCTCACAGCAGTAACGTTTTCCTCCGTAACTGACGTTCGTGGCCTTCCCGGCCTCTCAGAATCCTCCAGAGTGAAATTTCCCCTTTGGAATTCTCTATACCACCTGAATATCGTTGTACGATGTGGACAATCATCATCTAGTGCAAGAGTCATTTCTTCTAAGCACTGGTCTATGGTTAAACCACGCACAAAATTATACCTCAAAACTGTCCTTATCTCATTTCGTGACCACGATGCCATCGCAAGCACTTTACACTCTCACTACTAATGAATAACTGAGCCCATCGACTTGGCGCGGCGGCTACTATGCACGTATGAACATGTCTCAACAAGCAGCTTCCTGTGATTCATTGTTGCGTCATATTGCAAAACTTTCCTAGTACCCTTTGTACAGTGCCAAAATAATCTTAAATAGAACATATTAAAGAAAATTTACTTCTAAATTTTCAGTCATCAGTAAAGTACAGTGGAACTGAGCTAAAAACAAAGGAAAGTTCGTATCACTATATAGGAGAAAGTAAATGTAGTAATGTATTAAATATTAAAAAATTAAAAATCGTTCCTGTTTATGTATATATTTGTCAAAGTCAGCTCATCACACATGGACAATGCAACCTACTGTTCAAAGATCTCCAGTAAAAATGTAGTTACCTTGTTTAGTATTCAAATTTTGAGAATGCTTTGCACTTGTACATGATGAATTCCTTAAAATGTTAAAAATCTGTGAAATTTGATAATTTAATTTGTGGTAGATGGCAGCACCATCTGTCAGTACCATAAAGTAAATGACCATATGTTAAGTCCCACTCAATGTTATATCGTTGTTTCCTTTCAAGAGCTTATATTTAGCATTAGTAGAAGCACATGATGCAAGAAAGCAAACTTATACAGCATCAGCTGAGAGAGAGGGGGGGGGGAACTCATTTCACTGATCCATTCATTCAAGCTATCAACTTCCACAACGACAGATGGAAGTTCGTTCCAGCAATCAACTACCTGCTGCTAAAGGCAAACTTCCACACATCTATTCTACAACTAACTGTATTTCCTCAGTTTGAATCTATGCCCTCTCAGGTTTCTAATCTGAGCAAGAGGAAGAATCCCATCAGCATTGAGCCTGCTCAATCCATTTAAGGCCTTATACACCTCAATCAGGATGCTTCCGTGGGCAGGAGCAGCAGTGCGCAGCACACGCTTCTTGATTAGACCGGGGTTCAAGCCTGTGACCTGACCACTAAATACAGAGGATGTGGAAAGATCAGGGAATGACCACCGCATATCCCCAGAGCGATATGGCCTTAGTTGCTAATGGTCCTAAAAACCAAATAACAAACAAGCAACAACCTCAATCAGATCGCCTTGCAGGTGCCTAGTCACCAGAAGCCACAATTTACAGAACTTAAGCCTTTCTTCATAAGAGCACCCCTTTGTTCCCTTCACCAGTCTTGTTGCCCTTCTCTGTACTTGTTCTAGCAACTCTACATCCTTCCAGACCTATACACAGTCCTCAAGGTGTGGCCTGACCATTGCCTTATACAAGGGGATAATCACCACCTTATCCCTGCTCGCAAAATTCTTGTATATCATTGACAAGATCTCATGACCTACTCTGGCAACCTGTCTGCACTGCTCAGAAAACTTCATATCTGACTGCACAATTAACCCCAGGTCTCTTTCATTCTCCACTGTCAAACTAATAGAGCAAGCTTATCTGCGAAAAGATCTAAACCTCCCAAGCACTTCCTAATTCATTTCACAAATATACGTGGTCTCAATTCTAATCTCAACGATGTCCATTTCCACTTGCAGTCTGCCAAACCCCATGTACTTTTTCTGACAGAATCTCAGTTATCGGTTGATTCAACTACTGCTCATCTCAGGTGCCCAAATTATTTGCTGTATGATTCCTTTCGCCTCAAAGGTGGTACTTGTGCATATGTCTGTTCTGATATTCCCTGTCAGAGACTTGGCAATTTGGAATCTCCCCTCTTTGATCTTCTCTGGCTTAAAATCTCTCTACCTCATTGTGTCAAATTCATCTGTTGTCTCTAACGTTCTCCCAACTCCACTAATCACTTGGAGCTCTTTGACTTCCTCTCTTTCCAGCTTGACTTTCTCCAGTCCAACTTTCCTAACAGTGAGGTAATTTTCCTTGGTGATTTTAATGTTCACAACTCCAGCTGGCTTCCGTTTTCTAGTCACACCGATCCAACAGGTCGAGATGCTGAGGCTTTTGCAATTACTAATGACCTAGCACAGATTGTTCATTTACCTACAAGAATACTGGACAGTCCTAATCATACAGCCAATACTCTTGATCTTTTTCTCACGAACAACCCTTCTAGGTACACGGTCAAAGTGAGAGGTCCTTTAGGGACTTCAGATCACAACTTGGTGATTGTCTCTTCTCCAATGGTACCTTTATCTCATGGCCTCGTGTTGTTTGGCATTACAAGAATGCAAAATGGGATGACCTGCAAGACTTTTCTTCTTTTCCTTGGTCGGATTACTGTTTCAAAACTTCTGATGTCAACGTTTGCTCAGATCGTGTCAGTGAAATTATTCTTGTAGGAATGGAATCCTTTATCCCACACTCCACTTTAAAATCTCGTCCTTTATGTAAACCTTGGTTTACCAATAAATGTGCTAAGGCTGTTCAAGAGAAGAATGTTGCATATTGTAATTGGCTTGTTTCCAATTCTTCAGTTTTATTTTCTGCCTACACCAAAGCTCGCAACAATTGTAAACCAGTTATTAATCAGGTCCAAACTAGAGTTTGAACAGGCTAAGAGTAGAAAACTTGCTTCTTGCCCTAATGGTAGCCGAGCATTCTGGTCTCTTGCAAAAGCTATGGGCTGCAACTTATGCCCATCTCTGCTCCCACCTCTGTCCAAACCAGATGGTTCTGTTGTCACTTCAGCCAAGGATAAAGCTGACCTAGCATCCCATTTTTCTTCCAGCTCATGTATTAATGATCTTGGTAAAACACCTCCCACCATTCCCAACACGCTCCATTCAATGCCTCCTGTGGTCTTCCGTCAAAAGTATATCAGAAGGATTTTAATGAATCTTGATGCTAAGAAAGCTCCAGGTCCTGATGGTATTTCTCCACTTGTTCTTAAAACTTGTGTTCCTGAACTTACTCCTGTCCTTTGCCACGTTTTTTCACTTTCTTATCCAAATGTGTTTTTCCTTCTGCTTGGAAAGTTGCTCATATCTAGCTAGTTCCCAAAAAGGGTGACAAATCCCTTCCATCCAATTATCGTCCCATTGCAATTACTTCTACTCTTTATAAAGTAATGGAGAAATCAATTAACCGGCAACTCTTAAACTACCTAGAAACCTTCCATCTGGTTAACGATCGCCAGTATGGATTCCGTCAGTGTCGATCCACTGGTGATATTCTGGCTTATGTTACCCATTTATGGACTAAGTCAATGGAAAGGTTCGGTTAAACACAAGTAGTTGCTCTTGACATCTCAAAGGCTTTTGATCGTGTTTGGCATAAAGGTCTTCTAAACAAGCTTCCATCTTATGGTTTTCCAACTGTTTTTAGTAATTGGTTATCCAGTTTTCTCTCTGATCGCTCACCGCGGGTGATGGTAGATGGCTCTCTGTCTTCTAACTTCTCCACTAATGCCGGTGTCCCCCAAGGTTCAGTTCTTTCCCCCACTCTTTTCCTTTTGTATATTAATGACCTTCTTCCATTGACTGGAAATCCTATCCATAGTTTTGCCGATGATAGCACATTGCATTCAACTTTCCATTTTGAGAAACCTTGTCCTGCTCAATCAGCTTCAACTTCTCGAAAATCTGCTACCAATTCCTTAAATGGCGATCTTCAGGTAATTCTCCAGTGGGGCAAAGACAACTTAGTTGATTTCAACCCTTCTAAAACTCAGTCTTCTCTTATATCTCGAAAAAGGATTCTTCTGCTCCTATGCTTATCTTTAGTGACACTCCGATTTCTAGGCAAAATGATATATCTCTTTTGGGGATTACCCTGACTTCTAATCTCTCTTGGCACAAGCACATTACAAATATTGCTTCCTCTGCATCTAAAAAACTTGGTTTTCTCTTTCGCTCCCGGTGTTACTTTTCTTCCAAACCACTGCTCACTCTGTATAAATCGCAAATCCGCCCTGCCATGGAATATTGTTCCCACATCTGGGGTGGTGCTCCCAAAACCTCTCAGGCTTCTTGATTCCATTCAGAACAGGGCAGTTAGGTTAATTAATGATTCATCTCTAGCAGACTCTCTCCACTCGCTTTCTCATAGACGTACTGTTTCTGCTGCATGCCTCTTCTACGGGTACTTCCATGGCCACTGTTCTTCTGAATTGGCTTCTATAATTCCCGTTCTCTCTTTCAAAACAGTCCGAACACGTGCCACCACCAGCCAAGATCCATTTACTGTCCAACTTCAAACCCACAGAACCAACTTTTCATCTTCCTCATTTATTCATTCAACTGCCCTTTTCTGGAACAACCTTCCTTCATACGTATTTCCTGAAAATTACAATCTACAGAAGTTCAAGTCCAATGTGAACAAATATCTTCTTTCGTCTTCTCAACCTCCAACTCAAGCACGGTACTAAGTACTATAGGTTCTAATACCTCTCGTGTTTGGGGTTCACATAAAAAAAAAAAAAAAAACTACCCGAGTGTAACTCCACCCAGTCGGTACATTTCTCTGGGGTTACTGCTACCCATACGCAGTACTTTGCATTTGTCAATTTTAAACTTCAGTTGCCACTTCTCAGCCCATCTACACAACTTTTTCAGATCCTATTGCAGCAGCATACTGTCATTACTGTTATTAACAACCCTTTCAACCTTTGTATCATCTGCAAACTTTGCCATTAAGCTTGATATATCTTCATGAATATCGCTGATAAATATACAAAACAACAATGGGCCCAACACCAAACCCTGACGGACACCACTAATACCATTAGTCCATGTAGAACAGTACCCATTGATTACCACTCTCTGTTTTCTCTTAGATTCACTTCTCCCACATTCACAATCAATATGCTAGAAGTGTGAATAAGACTTCTGCCTTCTGTGGCTTCATTTATACATCTGTGCAGCAACAACGATGTATAAATGCCTTTCACAATTTTTGTATAAAATATATTATTCATTAGTGCCTTAACCATTTGCTATTTGGCATATAAAGTACTAAACAGTATGATTAAAAGGTAACTTCATTATGTACAGAAATTTTCTATGTAGTTTCTATGCTAGTAATAACAAGCTTGCTGCACCATATCTACTGAGGTGCTTCATGTAATATCTGTAAAAGAGCCTATGGACTTTAATCTCCAATAAAAGAATTCTTATATATTTTACTAAAAATGTCAAAATTTCAGGAATAATTGTCTGTCTATCAAATGAAGTTGAATACAGAGTTCATAGTGTTAGAAATGAAAAGGATATAAAAGGAAATTAAAATAATTTGGCAAGGATGATGGATAAATTCTGAAAACAAATTCCAGAAAGAGTAGAACAACTTAAGATGTTTTTTCAGAAGTTGGTTTGGTTAACTATTAAGAGGAGACCATGGTTATCCTTGTTACTACTTACAGGACACAGTCCATTTAAACTAATACAATTTGAACAAGAGGAATAAGTGATATATAATTGGAGAATGTCAAGATTTGTTCCATCACTTTTTAATTGTCCTAATTAGAGATTCATTTGATAAAAATTTAAGTGTTGATACAGATCTTAGTTCTACTGTGTTAGACTTAAAAGTAAAGGGTATAAATAAAATTTTATTTTGGGCAACACCTCTAATAGCAGTGACACTGTACAACCACGCAAGCTTTGGAAAACTTCAGGTAGTAAGAAGGGTTATGTCCAAGGATATGCTAACACAGCTACAAGTTCTAACATGTCTCATACATCAGTATGCAAAACTTAAGAACCAACACTATTTCTAAAGGTTAAAACCACAAAATCAAATGAAACAGCCTGTGGAGATTTGTATAACTGTGGCCTTTCAGTAGAAAGCTGGTGCACATGCAAAAATTTGAATCGTTATGAGAGGGCTCATATAAACAAATAAAAGCAGCAGTTCTGCATAAATTACCAAATGGTGAGCATGATTGTTACAGACGTTCGATTTGTTTCATACAGTGTTACAGACAACAAAATGGCCAGTAGACAACATCTGGATAACTTTACACGGAGTCAAATAACTGGGAAGGTCGAAATGCGAGGCTCCAGAGTTCGGTATTGCCCACAGCATCGTCTCACGTGCGTGGTCGGCCTTCAGAACGACAGGTACAGCTGTTCGAAGGACCAGTGGTGGTCATCCACAAAAAACAATGCCCAGTGATGACCGGTATATACTCCTACAGGCCAAGAGGGACTAACACCAGACAGCAGGATCCATTGCAAACCAGGAGCACAGGAGTCCACCTTTGTGGCCAGGTGACTCCACAAAGGTGGACTGTTTGCCCAACGGCCAGTACACTGTGTGCCTTTAACACCTGCCCATCGGGCAGTTTACAGTGGTGCATCGAACACAAGGACTGGACAGCAGCACGTGGAGTAAGGTACTCTTTACTTATGAGAATAGATTCTGGACATCAGCTAATCTGGTGAGAGGATGGCACATGGTAAGTGTTCTTGTCTGGGAAGGCATTATCTTGGATGGACGTACACAACTCCAGATACTGGAAGGTGGTACTGTAACCGGTGCAAGCTACTGTACTCAGGTAATGCTTCCCCATGTGCATCTGTTCTGAGGTGCATTTGGCCGCAAATTCGTGTTTATGGATGATAACGCCACACCCCATCGAACTGCAGATGTTGACTGTTGTTGTTATTTGGTTTTTAGGAGCATTAGCAACTAAGGCCATATTGCTCCGGGGATATGCGGTGGTCATTCCCTGACCACATCTTTCCGCATCCTCCGTATTTGGTGGTTACAAGCTCGAACCCGGGTCTAATCAAGAAGTGTGTGCTATGCACTGCTGCTCCTGCCCACCTGGCTATGGAGGCGCTGCAGCTGTTGATATGCTTTTGGAAAGTGAGGACATTGTTTGTATGGACTGGCCTGCCCGTTCCCCCAAATCTAAATCCCACTGAACACATATGGGATGCTCTGGGGAGACTCCTAGCGGCACGTCTACACCCACCAGAAAATGTTCACTAGCTGAAGATGGTGCCAACAGAGGAATGAACAATGTATCCACAAGAACTTATCAACAACATTGTTCTAAGTAAGGACAGGTGGTGCAAAGCCTACATTGACATTAGGGGGTGGCCATATCTCCTACTGAGGATCACCTCTTCCCTCTGTTCCATCTTTGGCAGTGATGCATCTGAATCATGGCAGCCAGTGCTACGTTGCCATTTTTGAATAAAGTCCCTCTGTACAGTTTTGTTTCCTTCATTTCTGTACCTCACAAGGTTCCTTTGGTATGCTTTTTGCAAATCCAGGGCACTCCTATGAGAAGCTACAGATGAAAACCTGACCGGTCCTTAAGTTTTGCACACCAGTATAGTTGCAAAGCAAGCTTAAGCAACTTAAGCAACTACTAACATGTTAGAATGTCAGCATCAGCATAAGTTGCATGCTATAAGTAAATTTTTGAGCTGCATAATGGAAGATTTGAAGACTACGATTTATTGTGTGCTATTGTGTTTGAAGAAATGTTCACTGAAATTGAGGGTCTTCTAGATGAACAGAAAACTCACTACACTATCATTATGGGGGACTTCAATGCTAAGGTTGGAAAGAGACAAAACAGCACAGAAAGGGGAACTATAGGAAATTTTGGAATTGGTGAAAGACTTGTGGAATTTGAAGAATTTCAAGGAATGTTAGTAATGAACACTTTTTTCAAGAAAAGGGTGAACAGAAAGTGGACATGGAAGAGCCCAAAATGGATTAACAACTAACGAAATAGACTTCATCCTCACTAACAGAAGATATATTGTGAATGATGTTACTGTCCTGAACAAGGTAAATGTTGGAAGTGATAACAGAGTGGTAAGATGCACATTTGATATAGATGTAAGAAAAGAAAGGAAAAAACTAACTCGAGTAAATAATACAAAGGTCTTTGAGATAACAAGACGAGAAAAAGCTGTATGTACTGGAACTTAACAAGTTTGAGCTTCTGCAGACTGCTCAGGATCAAGATATTGACGAGGAATAATACAACTTTCTGAAAGTGATAAAGCCAAAGAAACCTACAGGTAACAAGAAATCCAAAGAAGAAAAAATTAGTCAAGAAACACTTGTCGTGATGAACCAAAGACAACAAATGAAGAGCAAGAAAAACACTGACAAGGAGAAAATTGAGTATACTGAGTTATGCAAAGCCATTACAAAGAGACTCAGAGAGGACATAAGAAAATTTAACACAAGAAAAGTAGAACAAGCATTAAGGGAAAACAAAGGATTTAAATCAGCAGCCACGAGCAGTAATACAGAAAGACAAATGATACTGAAACTGAAGAATAGCGATGGTGTACTTATAAATAGCAGAGAAGGCATAATTCAAATAGCAGAAGACTACTATAAAGAGTTATACAAGGGGAGAGAGAGAGAGAGAGAGAGAGAGAGAGAGAATGATGCTAGCATTGTGGAAGGTGGATCACAAATTAGTAACACATACAACATACCTGATATCCTTCCTGATGAGGTAGAACCTGCGTTGAAGAAAATGAAGAAGAAAGCCCCGGGGGAAGATGAAGTTACTGTAGAGTTGGTAAAATTGGGAGGAAGAGACATGACACAAAAACTGGCAAGGCTCTTCACAAAATGCATTAGAAAAGGTGTGACGCCTAAGGAGTGGAATAATGCAATCATAGTTTTGCTGTATAACAAAGGAGATAAATGAGAAATTGGAAATTATAGACCAATTAGCTTGTTATTCCACATCAATGATTTGTTCACAAAGGTCATTACTAACTGATTAGAAAGAATACTTGATGAGAATCAACCAAAAGAGCAAACTGGCTTTAGGACAGGATTCTCAACTATGGACCAACTTCACATAATGTCACAGCTAATGGAGAAAGCAAATGAATATAAAATACCATTATGACTGACATTTGTGGATTATGAAAAGGCATTTGACTGCATACAGCAATAAGGCAATATTTAGGGAACTGGAAATACCAGGCATAGATACTCCATGCATTGGTCTGATAATATTGGTCAAAATAATTCTTGCACATACCTCAAGAGTCCTTATCTGTTTCCCCAACTGGACATGTTATCTAGATGTTCTGGGGGCAGAAATGTTTCAAGTGAGTGGGTAGTTAATGCCAGGGAAGAGAGCCTAAAAAACTTCAGAGTTATATTAGGGTTGTTAGATATACAAGAACAGTAAGTCTTAATTGTTTATATAGTAATGTTAGAAGTGTCGTCAATAAAATGAGTGAATTCGAACTGCTGGTTAAAACAAGTAAAGCGGACATAATAAGGCTTACGGAAACATGGTGCCACCCGGAAATGAGTTTCCGGGTGGTACCACGTTTTTTTCATGAGTTTCAGTACGGCTTGTATAATGCATTAAGGAAGGATAGGGTAGATAGAAGGGGTGGTGGGGTAATGCTTCTTATCAGAAGCAGCCTGTGTGCAACGATAGCTTTCCCGGATTCAGACGTTTCACATGCTAGTATAGAATATGTATGGTGTGATATAGTTGGAAACAAAGGTATAATGCGAGTGGGAGTAATCTACAGACCAGGTAATTGTGAAGATTATGACGAAAGCCTCTACATGCAAATGGAATGGGCAAGTAAGAATCAATGTCTTATTATGGGTGATTTCAATTTGCCTCTAATTGGAAAAAATGGGAAGGAAACTCGACATGGGGAACAAAATTTTTAAATCAACTAGATGACTTATTTGTATCAACATATCAGGGAAAGTACTAGCGAAAAGAATATCCTAGACCTCCTCATCACCCATAAATCAGATGACATAACAGGGCTGACAGTAGAGGAACCAGTAGCAGGAAGTGATCACGGAGTTCTACGGTGAATGATGAAGAGAGAGAGGTAGCAATAGTAAAAGGCAAAGGAATGGGTTATAATTTCAGAAAAGAAAATTATGATGCCTTAAGGTGCTACATGGCCTCTATTAACTGGGTAGATATCGCACAGAGAACAAATACAATTGAACTGTGGTACACTTTTAAAACATTAATCACAGATGCCTTGAATGCATATTTACTATTAAAAAAAAAAAAATACTCCACAAGGATGAATAGTGAAGTTGCCACATTACTTGAGCAGAAAAAGGTGGCATGGAAAAGTTACAGAGCAATAAAAAAGTACTGAAGCCTATAACAGCTACAAGATGATCTATAATAGAGCCACAGAAAAGGTTCGACAGGGAAAGGCAGTTTATGAGAAACTGCTAGCAAGCAGAAAAAAGAGGGGGGGGGATAAGGAATTCTTCACATATATAAATGCTAAGAAGAGCAGGACAAACCAGATTGGACCTTTACGTAAGAGAAAGTGGATAGTATTAAGTACACCAGCTGCCATTGGAGATGAACTCAACAGTTATTTTGCATCAATATTTACAGAAGAAAAACCTTTTGTGGCAATGGGAAATTGTGGGAGTGAAGTTAAAAAATATAATTAATGACATTGAAATTTCGTAAGATTATTTAATGAAAAAACTTTCATTAAATAATCTTGCCAGTAAGGCTCCTGGAGTTGATGGAATATACCCTATAATCTTAAAGGGGCAGCAAGTGAGTGCATTGAACCATTGAGGCTAATTATGTCAGTATCACTAGACTCTGGGGAGATTCCATTGGATTGGAAAAGTGCCAATGTATCTTTCATACATAAGGGTGGTTCTAAGAGAAATGTTAAATTATCGACCTCTCAGACTGACTTCAGTGGTAGGGAAAATCATGGAGGCAATGATCAAGGGGGGAATTTAGGATCATTTGGATAGAATTGAAATTCTCAAGGATACTCAGCATGGTTTTATAATGGGAAAATCATGTTTAACAAATCTGGTTCGCTATTTCGAAAGGGTCACTCACGAGTTGTGGATTTAGGGAATAATTTCGACATTGTTTATTTAGATTTCAGCAAAGCTTTTGACTCAGACCCACATGAGCAGTTGCGTTATAAGCTGGAACAGGTTGGAATCACTGGGAAAATCCTTAGATGGATAGAAGGATGACTTCAGGGCAGGAGGCAGAGGGCTGTGATAAATGGCTATTCCTCAGATTGGGTTGATGTAAGAAGTGGGGTTCCCCAAGGATCAGTATTAGGACCACTGTTGTTTTTAATTTTCATAAACGACATTGATAGAGGGTGTGATGTCTAAATTTGCAGATGATGTTAAAATTGGTAGAGTAGTTAATAATCACTGTCAAGCGTCTTCAGAGAGACCTAGGGAATGGTCAGAAAAATGGCAGCTATGCTTTAATCCAACCAAGTGTAAGGTATTACACCTGGGAAACAGTAATCTCAAAATAACTTATTCACTTGGTGGAGTTCCACTAAACCCAGTACTGCAGGAAAGGGACTTGGGTGTTACGATATGGTCAGACATGAAATTCTCTGAGCATTGTAAACAGGTTGCAAGGGAGGCCCATGGTGTCCTATCAATGATCTATCGAACTTTTGCAAGTAGAGATAGGGACGTGATAATCCCATTATATAAGGCTTTTGTTAGACCACACTTGGAATACTGTATTCAAGTATGGAGACCGCACCTAAAGAAAGACAGCGAGCTTCTTGAAAGGGTGCAAAGACAGGTAACGTGCCTGGTGAGATTGGCAAAACGGCATCCTTATGAAGAAAGACTTCAAATAAGTGGTTGCAGAGTTTGGAAATAGACACCTTAGAGGAGATTTGATTGAGGTGTTTAAGGCTCTGAGAGGCATCAGTAAAATAAATGAGGACGAAATTTTCAAGATTATAAATGATGCTAGAACTAGGGGACATAAATTCAAGTCACAGGGGGAGATGTTTAGATTGGACTGCAGGAAGTTTTATTTTAGCCAGTGAGTTATAAATTACTGGAATAAGTTGCCTACATGGGTGGTAGAGGCTGACAGTTTGGGGAAATTCAAAGGTCATCTGGATAGTAGTACCTTTGGGTGAGGGAAACGCATAGGATGATAGGTTTAATTTTCGTTTCTTTTATTAATTTTTTTTTTTTTTTTTTTTTTTTTTTGGCTGGTGCAGCATAAGCCATAGGCTTTCTTGCACCATGAGGCCATTACTAATACCAATATATTATGATTTTGAAGAAACTATATGAAAATGCTACCTCCTTTATTAGACTAGACAAAGACAGTAGTAAATTTAAAATTGAGAAAGGAGTTTAACAAGGAGACACAATATTTCTGAAGTTGTTTCCTGCTGCCTTTAAGGAGGCTTTCAGAAGATTAAACTGGTCGCAGAAAGGAGTCAATGTGAATGGAGAGTACCTAAATCATTTACGGTTTGCAGATGACATTGTGGTCATAAGCCACGATCCCATAGAATGAGAGGAAAATCTTAATCAGTTATTCAGAGTTAGTAAGGATTTTGGACTAAAGATGAATATGGCTATAACAAAAGTAATGATGAACAAGTATGCCACTGAAAGGGAAATAATGATTGAAGGAGCAGTAACTGAAAAGGTGGAGTCATATATACTTATCTGGGACAACTCATTAGCTGTAATAATGATAAATGGCTGGAAGTCAAGAGAAGAATAAATTTTAGATGGATAACATTCAGGAAATATAGTTGCACAATGAGGAGCAATATCCCAATTTGTCTGAAGTGTAAAATAATGAACCAATGTATACTCTTCACCATGACTTATGGAAGTGAAACTTGGGCACTCACCAAAAGAATGGAAGAGAAGCTGAGAACTACACAGCGAAGAATGGAACAAATTACATAGATAAGAAGAGAAACAAATGGATTAGGCAGCAAACTCAAGTAAAGGACATTCTTATCAAAACTAAAGAACTAAAATGGTCTTGGGCAGGACACAGCTTGAAGACATGATGACAGATCAACTAAGAAAATAACAGAATTCATGAGTTTGTGGGTAGTAACTGGATGGCAATTGCATAAAACAGAAGGAACTGGAAAGTTGCTTTCAATCCACTTCATCCTGAAGTGGATTGAAAATGGCTTATGATGATGATTGTGTTTGATATGGAGCAAGTACTACAGAGAATGTCAGGGGTTTATGGAAACAAGTATTTCAAGGAAATGAATTTAAGTGGCACAGGCACATTAAGGATCAAGAATCTTTGGCTCAACTTGTGACCCAGACAGCCCAGGAGATTCTGAATGAAGAGAGGAGCATTGCACGCTATCATAGTTCCCAAACTTTTGAGTCACTGGCCCCTTGGTTCCATAAATGCATCCCCAACTTCCCCAGTCCTAACTTATAAAAATATTTTTCAGAGTTGCAGACTGCATGACCCAATGAGGAAGATAATAAAAAAATTATAATTCAAAACAGTAATGATTAATTGCACATTTATTTCAAATCCAATAAAGGTTTTATTTAATTCAACATACTGAAATTACTGGACTAGTGATTCTAGCTTTTCAAAATCTGAATCATTTAACAAGTCTTAGAACTACATTTAGTAACAACTTCATTTTTCTGTAAATTTTTAATGCAAGGCTTGATGACATAATACCAGTTTCTCAATGCCCAGTTTAAAGTCACTTAGAAGAGGTCTTGAATCACTATGTTCATTAATGTGAAGTCGATTTCTTTGCTTGGAGATAAGTTGGATGACCACACTAAAACCATGTTCTACTAAATATGAAGTTGGGAATGCAATAAGTAGCTTCTTAACCATAGTGCTGTCCATAGTGCAGGATAGTGATCAGAAATTTTCTTCTGTAATCAAAAAACTCTTGATAAGATTTCTTAAACTTTGTTCGGTTTCAGCTCAATACATTTTGTAACTCAATTAGTTTTTCCTCTAATACACAAACTTCCTCAATATCTAAAAATGGATTCATCACCCAATCTTGAATTTCTATCAAAAGAAGATCCTTAAATTGTTCAGACATATCTTTATGTAGCATATCCAAATGGTCACAAAATACTCCCAGATTATTATCCTGTATCCCACCAATCTTTTCTAGCTCAGACAAAAAAAAAACTGATAAAGCTTGCAACAGCCTATATTGCACTTGAATAAAGGTAACTTTGAAATAAAGGTGGATACCATTTCCTTGCAACTGTAAATTCATTTAATTAAACTTTGCAAACAGTTCGGACAAATATGCAGTGTCGTGCCTGATACCTTTAAGTTTATCGCTGAGAAAAGCATCTTTCTCTTCAAAAAACTCCACAACAGAGTCAAAAAGGTTATAAAAGTGTCTTATGCAGTTGCCTTTTGATAGCCAATGAACTTCAGTATGAAGCAACAAACATTGAAAATCTTCATCATTCTCAATACATCCCAGAATAGTGCATCATTGAGAGCATGGGCTTTGATTTTATTAACACCAGTAATGACTTGTGAAGGCAATCTGGACACAGTGAATGGTAAAGACATTGGTACAACTTTCTTCAAGTACGCAACACAACCACGGTAGCAACCAGTCATTGATAGAGTCCCATCCATCGCAAGAGAAAGAATGGTAGCAAGTGGAATTTTCTTGTTTTTAGAGAGCTGCTCAACAACACAAAATTTACTCACCTTTAGTATCTGTTTCTAACTGCCTTGCAAACAACTCTTGAACTAAGCATTCATCTTTTATAAAGTGCACATATGCTAGAAGCAAAGATTCAATACATTTATATTTTATTGTCGTTTTTCATTAAATATGTTGATTCTTGGTGTACAAATGAACATAAAAGAATCTTTTACACTTGAAATAAAAAATTCCGCAGAGACCATTGTTCCTGAGGATGACAGCTCCTGAAAACTCTGTATTCAGACGAGGGTGTGTAATTTCACTTATAATTTGAGAACGGAAGCTTGTCAGTTCTGCACACTATACGTGTGATGCCCTGTGTAATTACTTAATAAATGTGTGCAAATTTTTGTGCTATGCACTAACCTGAACAATAGTAAATAAATGATGAGCACATCTAGAAAGGTCCGGCTTTAAACACCTCCTGCCATCCCTTTCTTCTTTGCACCCCCTCCCCTCCAGGTAAACCCACATGACCCCCAGGAGGCAGTACTGCCTACTTTGGGAACCACTGCTCTATCAACTAAGTAGCAGACAGCAGTGTACACCCAGTTGTTACAGAGCACCTTCAAATATGAATCTGTGCATGCAGGATTCCAAACCATTTGATACCTGATCAGAAACAAAACCACATGAAGTGTCAAATGCTAACACAGTAGAGAATTTCTTTGTGACTGGTGATGAGACTTGGGTCAGTCATTATGATCTAGAAATATCTCACAAAATAATACAACAGCACGTAATTTAAGGGCACTTTCCAACTGCTAGACACATCAGAACTTGCAACTGTGTATCCTTGGATGCACTATCCTGCCATCTACCAGAAATTTGCCATAACCTGAGTGGTTGTATGGTGCCTTGTGCTGCCATTCCTCAAATTAAATGATCAGCCTATGTATAAATGAAATTAAATTAAGGCACCAATTATCATTTTGGGAGACCTTAAAGTAATTAGAATCCAACATGAAGTTTTCTAGCAGTGCAGACAAACTGCTAGAATACCACATGGTGTTCTGCAATGACATGCAGTGACTGTCAGCAGGCACAAAGAGGTGATTATATCATTGCATGAAGCAGTGGTCAGGCAACATGTTAAATATTGCATCTAAGGAAACCTTGTTTTAGATCTGTTGGAAAGGAAAGAGCACCAAAATTAGTTCAGGGTACTAACAGGTATCCTTAGCCAAAAAGACAGGTTCTGTAAATGCAGCACCCAGAAACTAAGCATCTGCATGGTAACCTAATTGAAGTGTTTGAGTATTTAAAAGGACTTGAGTAAACTAAATGTTGATGACAACTTTACTCTCTCAGATAACACACAAGTAACATAAAATTTGAATTGAAAAAGGTGGTTGTGCAATAGACATGAAGAAGTGTGCCTTCAGTGAGAGACTGGCTGATTGTGAAATAAACTAGTGCTGTGAAATTAAGTAATAACAGAATATATTTTAAAGGAGGATTGGGAAAATTATTAGATGGAAAGTAGGTAAGGGTATTTATTTATTTTTATTTTAGGGGGGGAATCTGATGCTGTTTATGCTTACTTTCTTACATAATTTTGCCAATAACTAATCACAGTTGTAATTCCACAAACACAGGCTTCATGATATAATATGGTAAATTAACATGTTAACTTTATTTAAATTTTGCTTAAATAACAGTTTTGGATTATAGGAGAGGGAAGGAATCACAAATAAAATATTTAATTGTATTGCAATAATATGACCTTCCACAGTCAATAGCCAGGGCTTTTATATCAATAACTAAACTAAATCAGCACTAAATTTATGCAATATCTCTGCTGATTGGCTCATGATATTCATATGGTAATATGAATCCCTAATATACAAGGGCCACAAAATTGTTTTTCTCCATTTTTATTTTCAGCAGAAATTTATTATTATTAAATAAAAGAAAAAAGTGACTGCTTTAGAATAGTACTTAACTTTCACTCCTTTGAACTATGGAATTTAAAAACATGGCACCAGAGTAGGCAGTTTTTAAAATGGAATCAGATAATGGGGTTCGTCATATATAAAAGTGATTGAGTTTTTAATAGAAGAGAAGAAAAGCACTGTGCAATATTTTCTAACATCTGAAAAATATCTATGGGGAGGTTGTAAACAGAAGCTCAGTTGGATATTTCTTCAAGTATACAAATGTATTAGAACAGTGAAGAGCTGACTTCTGCAATCAACCATGCAATAGCCATTCAACCTTAACAGTAACAATATACAGTACATGTAGATTGCATCATTCAACGTGAACGTCACATCACAGGACAACTGCTGCTTGCCCATAAACTCAAGAGCAAAGAACAACTTTTGGATTATAGGAGAGGGAAGTGTGTGAATAAAAAATGTGAATAACACCACTTTGAGCCAGCAAAACAACAATCAAGTTACACAAGTAATTTAAAAATGACTTAAGCGATATTCATTTTTATTATTCGCCTTACCAAGCAAGCATCACGACCTCCTCTCTCATAGCCAGCGCAGAACATATTATTAGTGATCTTGTATATAGGAAGAAATATTGTCTTCTTTCGACATTCTTCTGTGGAAATAACAGGTAACTGAACTTCCTGCAAGGTGTCAGCTAAAAGAAAAAAAGATGCATTATTTCTGTGTGCACCTACTTCCCAATAGGGTCCACAGAAAAATATGAAATATTGTTAAATTAAATATGGATGAGCCCCTCTTTAAAATTTAAGGATGGTCATATTAAAAATTCATAATAATGACCAAATTTTAACACATGATGATATTAGGGTCCCCAGAGGGCAAATTTTAGTTAACAATAGCAGTTATGGTGGTCTGTTCTTACATGACAGCGAAGGTATTAGCATTAGTAGAGGCATATGATGCAAGAAAGCAAGCTTATTCAGCATCAGCCAAAAAAAAAAAAACCCTCTCCCATTTCACCCCTCCGTTCGTTCGAAATACCTGTCCAGTTGAGTATCCTTGAGTATCCCTCAAGTTATGTGATTAATGCATCACTGTAAACTGTTAGGAGATGAAAATATGTATTGCAGAAATAATTTTCTGATAGGAAAAAAATGTAACAAGGCTGGGCTTCAATTATACTGAACACCTTTTATCCCACTACTCACAAATGTACTTATACCAACATTGTTTCATAAAAATTTCAAATTCTGAATATGATTATGACAGTATATATTAAAAGTAATGTAATGTGTGCGATACTATGCATATTATTTACAACAATAAGTGAATACATTACAGGCACTCCCCGACTTATGGAAATTCGACTTTACATAAGTTTTTGCCAGCCGTGCAAAAATCGTGGAAACGTATTTTGCATCCCATAGGAATAAATGGAGGTATCGTGAAAATATCATGGTGTGAACCCAATAACACATTGTTTTTTTTGGTAATTTGTTCCAAGACCTCGGAAGTTGAAATTTTTGCTATTATAACTAAGCTATTTATCTCTCTAAAAGGTCATTTTTTTATAATGGAAATTGCACTACACTTTAATTGTTATCATATGTTCCGTTATAAGAATCAATTTTGAATGCCTTTGTGAAATTTTTCTAAAACAAATTTCTGGAGGTCACTACCAAAAAACACTAAAAACAATTTGCAGTTTCTGGTTTATTGGGCTTTTCTGTTAGTGCAATCTATTATAAACAGGTAGTAAACTCGATCTTATTGCATTTGTGATAATCCCGATAACTGTAATTCTGTGGGTTTTTACGTTACGGTATTATAGTGAAATGAGTTCCCCTTCACTGAAATCTTAAATCATATAAGAAACAAATAAATTTTCAGAATCTTATCTTCATTCCTATTTCCTTCATTACAATGGTGAAGAGAAAGGGACCAATGGAAAGTGCAAGTGCTGGTAGTGCTAGGAAACAAAACAAAATTGATTTAGAGTGAAGATAATTAATTAAGAAGTATGAAGCAGGACAAAGTTTGTCATCTTTTGCATGGAATTAAGTCTCTCTGCTTCAACAATGAATACTATTTTAAGGGACAGTGCACGTGTAAAAGAACATGCTAAAGGATTAATGCATTTAAGATCAACAGCGTACAGGTGCTATATCAAAGATGAAAAAGCTATTAATAATATGGATGGAAAATCAGATTCAGAAGCTAGTGCCCCTGAGTCCAATGGCTATTCAAGCAAATGCATAAAGATATTAAGGATAAGTATGGTGAACCCCAAGCCAAGTTCGTGGCAAGCAACAGGTGATTTAATAGATTCAAGCATCGCACTGGTTTCCAAAACATTAAAGTATGCGATGAAGTCACTAGTGCTGATTCTGCAGCTGCAGAGAAATTTTGTGATGTGTTGGAAAAAACCCCTTCTCCAAAACCCTCAACTTCTGCAGCAGCATGCTTATCAGCTGGAGAGTTAATTCTGGCAACGATGCTCGAAAGGTAAAACTTACTGACGGTATGCTTCTCTCTCTCTTTGTAATTTTATAATTTCGAAAAAAATTTGTACAGTTTTACATTTCTTTTTTGCTTCAATCAAATTCAGCACGCATAGCTGCAAGTGCTGCATAAGCATTTAGGGAAATTCTGACTTACGTAAGGGTTGCATTCTGCCGAACTCTACATAAGTCGGGGAGTGACTGTATTAGTAGCAGCAAATGATCCAAGAAAGCAAGCTTATGCAGCATCAGCAAAAAAAAACCCTCCCACATCCCCTCCAACAGTTTTCTAGTTTTCTTCCTTGAATTTATTCAAACTACTGACTACAAACAACAAATGAAAGTTTGTTCTAACAGTCAACTACCCACTAATTGAAGGAAAACTTCCATTCAACTCTCCTTGCTCAATTTGAATTTATGTTCCCCTCACTGTGTGTAGTCTGAGGAAGAATGCCATCAACATTTAGTTTACTCAATTCACTCAAAGCCTTAAACATCTTAATCAGATCACCTTGCAGGTTCTGAGTTTCCAGACAGTTTTTAGAACTGAAGCCTTCCTTGGCAAGAGCACCCTTTTGTTTCCCCTCACCAGTCCTCCGGAGGTCTCCTGTATGATGTACTGAAGGTGTGGCCTAACTATTGCCTTATACAATGGTCTAATCACCTCCTTATCCCTGCTAGTAAAATTCCTGTATATCTTTGACAAAACCCCATGAGCTGTACTGGCAGCATGCATGGTTTGCTCAGAGAACTTCACAATTGCCCCAGGTCTTTTTCATTTTCCACGGCATTGAGTGTAGTACTACATGGTTGGTGCTTTGATCTGGTATTACTACCACCCATATGCATTACCTTGCATTTGTCAATGTTAAACTTCAATTGACATTTCTCAGCACATCTGCCTAATTGTTCTAGATCTTATTGTAGTAGCATACATTGATTACTGTCAGTAGTCACCCTGCCAACTTAGATATTAAGCCTGATACATCTTCTAAAAAATAGACCAATATCATTAATAAATATAGAATACAATGGACCAAGCTCTGAATTCTGAGGAACTCTGCTAATAACATTAGTCCATCAGTGCCCATTGATAACCATTCTGTCTTCTCCCACTCAACCATCCATAGAAATAAAAAAAAAAAAAAAAAACGTAAACTGCAGCTATTATCAATCCACTGCAGGACAGAAGCCTCCTCAACGGTTCACACTGAGGGAAATAGACCATAAACTGCTGCACTGGTCCAGTGTGACTTGGCAGATCGACCATATTTAGCAGTTAGGGGCTTGTACCCTGGTCTATTCAATAAGCGTGTGCTACTGCACTCCCGCTCCTGACCATTCGGGTACGGTATTTAGCAGTCAGGGGCTTGTACCCTGGTCTATTCAATGAGCGTGTGCTACTGCACTCCTGCTCCTGACCATTCAGGCATGGAGGGCCTCCATAGTAATAACTATGGAGGCCCTTAATACCAAACTGCTCCAATTTGTACAGCAGTCTTTTATGTGTAACAGCATAAAAAGATTTTTGGAAATCAAAGTATATGATAAAATTATTTTTTGCATCCAGTTCCTTGATTACTGCATTACAGTATCAGATAAAAATGGTCAGACAAGCCGCCCCTTAAAAAACCCATGATGTGACAGCAGTATAATTGTATTCCTGTCTAGATGGTCTTGCATTACTTCTTAAACCAGTGGCACTATTATTTTCCCCTGAAACAACAGTCAAGGTAACAGGTCTGTAATTACCCATATTACTCTTTGATCTGGGGATACATTTGCACATCTCCAGTTCGCAGGGACTTGCACTGAATCCAAGGATATTCTCAAAATCATGGCTAACCCCAGGGGTTCACATCTGGTGAGTATGGCTTGGCACACCCAGGGTCCTGAGCTGGATATCATCATTCTTCTCTTTCTTAGTGACACCTTTACTTTTGACTCTCTCTCTCTCTCTCTCTCTCTCTCTCTCGGGGTAATTTGGGAATTTTTTTTGACTGGTACAGCATAAGCCTCAGGCTTCCTTGCACCATATGGCTAATAATAATAATAATAGTAATTTGCTTACCTCTTTTGCTGCCTCTCTTGATATTACTGGATGGATCTCATCCACTCCAATTACCGTTTTATTTTAGCTTCAACGTTTTCTCTTCCAATTTCATATCAATGATGACAATCACTTAGCTCCCTGTTAAAGTCTGATAAATTTCGGGCATCACCTTCCCTAAAGAATTACTCATATGTTGATGTAGGTGCAGAATACCCATCCAGTTTGTCAACAACCTGAGCAGGTTCATCAACAGTTAAATCATTGAAGTATATGTGATTCAACCTCTTCCTTCTACTATTAATATAAGTAAAGTCATTGCTCTTTTTCTTGCATTCTTTGCCAGAGACTTCCCATAATCTGCCCTAGCTCACCTAACCTCCTTTGTGACTTGACTGCAGACTAACTTATCTACAATAGGCTTATGTATCACCTGATAATTTTATGCATCCCATGCATTTTTATTCTCTGCCTCAAGTGTCATTAATTCACCTGACACCCATTTAGGTTTAAGCATTGAACAAGCATCCTTTACTTGGTATAAAAAGCCTAGTAACTTCTATCATTAATTCCTTGAATGCTTCCCAATTAGAATTTGCTGATGGTAACATCATCAGTTGGTCCCACTTTATAGAATTTAAAAACTCTCCAAGCCTCCCATAGTCACCTTTATGAAAGCAAAAACCCTTCCTTTACCCTTAAAGATTGTAGATACATCTTTAAGTAAATCCCACATCAATTCAGTGTGATCACTGCCACCTAGTACTTCTTTAATCTTCAGATAATCAGATTGAGAGTACTGCTTTCCTTTGTTGCCCCTCTAAAGTTCTGATGTAGAAATCAGTTATCCAATAAATTAACAAAAGTCCTGCTATTGCGTGAGTGATCAACCCACAATTTCCAATCAATATCTGGAAAATTAAAATCCTTTATTATAAAACATTCTGATTTACTAGCCCACTCTATTTCTTTGTACAGCTGTTCATTGTACTCATCACAGTCATTAGGCCTACAAAACACTCCTACTCTCATTTTTGTTTTCCCAGTGCTTATATCACACCAAACTGATTCAACATTGCACTGGCCACCCATATCAACTGGATGCACTTACTTAGATTTTATGATTCTTAATTAAGAGGACTACCCCCCCCCCAATCCTGTCTCTCCTTTCTGTGTATTCATTGTATTCCCTGCATTCAAATTCTGCATCCCTTATGTCTGAGTGATACCTCGTCTCCAATATCTCTAAAATGTCTGCATTTGACAAATTAATCAAATTTATTTACTATGCTCCTAGAATCATTGCATATACAATGATTCTAGGAACATAGTATATGCTCCTAGAATCATTCAGGAGCATGTATATTCTCCTAGAATCATTCTAGGAGAATATATATGCTCCTGTTTTCACTCTTAGTTACCCTAACACAGCCCGTATATTTGCTTATTTCACGAGGACCCCAGCAGGTCTTGCAATCCCAGAAACCTTGCTTCCCAGGCTGCTGCATGTTCCAACAGAAGCAGTGCAAGAATCACTTTCAATTCTGCCTGTGGCCGTAGCTAATCTATTAGTCTGTATGTTCCACCAAACTAGAAGTTTTCTGAACCATCTAATACTGCCTCAATAGCATCAGGCAAATATTCTTGCACCCCTTATATTTAAGTGTAATCCAACCCTGTAAAAACAGTCTCTCCTGTTAACAAGCACAGACCATGAGCCTTGCACAGTTTCTCCAGGGCCAAATTGATTGACAAGGCTCCTCATCATGTACTCCTCCTATCGTGTCTGGGGAGAATTACAGTCAATTTCTAATTTTATTAGAATTAAATTTGAAAGTGCCTGCAACTCATGACTCTTCTTCAACATTGTCCTGTACCTTTTTAAGGAAGTCCTCAGATCTACTCTTAATATCATTAGTTCCGATGTGTACAATATATCACCTTTTTTGCCCTGAAAAGATGATATATCTGCTCCACAATGTCATCAACTTTTGCCCCTGGCAGACATACCCTGGTCCTATTCCTTGCATAATATATTTCCCATTTCCTTAACAATAGAGTCACCAACAATAACTACCTCCTGTGGGAACAGCACATTGTATCTCTGGGATTACTCCTGTGATGTGTGACACAAGTGTAAGCTCTGGCATTGAGGTGAGAAGCCGAATGTGATGGAGCCCCATTTTAATTCCTTCGAGGGTATCAACCCTGTTCTTTAAACTCATAAATGCCCATCGGAACACCGAGTTCACACTTAATTTTCTTAAATATCACAAGTAGAACATCGCAAGTAAGGTCATAATTCGTAAGAGAACTGCCCTTTTCAGTTCTCCACAAGCCACAGCACTCCTGTTACTTTGAGCTTTTTGCCTTGCTGCTCTAGTTTGAGGTATGATTGCTATTTAAATTCAATTCAATTTGAGAATACTAAACTAAGAGATACCTAAATGCAATAATACGTATTATGCTACCAAGTAATTTATTATATTACACTATACAGTTTACATTTGTATTTGTATTAACTAATGTAGAAATTACATTTCTACATTAGTTAATAGCATTTATTACTAGAAACACTTATAATAGTAATTACACTTCTAAAAAACTACAAAAAAGAATATGAAATCTCAATGTGACTGATACTGACAATAGTGGCAGAATTCTCTCTTACTCTGACACTCATCATTCAGATGGGTGAATGATGAGTGTCAGAGGCCTAAGTAAGAAAATGTTTACCTACTTTATCAAATTAACAGAAATAACTGCACAATTAGTTTTAAATAAAAATACAGTAAAAAATAAAACACCATCATCATTATTATTAGCCGTTTTCAATCCACTGCAGGATGAAGGCCTCTCTAGTGCAATGGCCATCAATTTACTACCCACGAACTCTTGAATTTCATCTGTCCATCTCCATTGTTGTCTTTCAGGTTTTCTTTTAGTTCCTCTTGGGTACCATTCTGTTATTTTCTTAGTCCATCTGTCATCATAGCTACGTGTTCTGCTCAAGTCCATTTCAGATCTTTAGTTTTGTTAAGAATGTCCTTTACTTATGTTTGCTGTCTAATCCATGTGTTTCTCTTCTTATCCAATAATCTGATTCTTAATATAATTCGTTCCATTCTTTTGGTGAGTGCCCACGTTTCATGTCCATAAGTCATTGTGGGAAGTATACATTGGTTCATTATTTTACGTTTCAGACAAATTGGGATATTGCTCCTCAGTATGTTACAATATTTCCTGAATGCTATCCATCCAAAATTTATTCTTCTCTTAACTTCCAGCCATTTATCATTATTACAGCTAATGACTTGTCCCTGATAAGTATATGACTCCACCTTTTCAATTACTGCTCCTTCAATCATTATATCCCTTTCTGTGGCATACTTGTTCATCATTACTTTTGTTTTAGCCATATTCATCTTTAGTCCAAAATCCTTACTAACTATGCATAACTGATTAAGATTTTCCTTTAATTCTTTGGGATCGTGGCTTATGACCACAATGTCATCTGCAAATCGCAAATGGTTTAGGTACTCTCCATTCACATTGACTCCTTTCTGTGACCAGTCTAATCTTCTGAAAGCTTCCTCAAGGGCAGCAGTAAACAACTTCGGAGATATTGTGTCTCCTTGTCAAACTCCTTTCTCAATTTTAAATTTGCTAACGTCTTTGTCTAGTCTAATAAAGGAGTAGCATTCTCGTATATTTTCTTCAAAATCATAATGTATGGAGTACCTATGCCTGGTCTTTCCAGTGCCCTAAACATTGCCTTATGCTGTATGGAATCAAATGCCAGGCATAATAGTGTTTTATATTCATTCGTTTTCTCCATTAGCTGTGATATTACACGAAGGTGATTACATGAAGTTGAGAATCCTGTTCTAAAGCCAGCTTGCTCTTTCAGTTGATTCTCATCAGGTATTCTTTCTATTCTGTTAGTAATGACCCTTGTGAACAACTTGTAGATGTGGGACAACAAGCTAATTGGTCTACAATTTCTAATTTCTCATTTATCTCCTTTCTTATGCAGCAAAATTATGATTGCATTATTCCACTCCTTAGGCGTCACACCTTTCCTAATATATTTCTTGCCAGTTTCTGTGTAATGTCTCTTCCTCCCAATTTTAACAACTCTACAGTAACTTCATTTTCACCCGGGGCTCTCTGATTCTTCATTTTCTTCAATGTTCTACCTTATCAGTAAGGATATCGGGTATGTCGTATGTGTTGCTAATTTGTGATCCATCTTCCCCACTGCTGGCATAATTCCCTTATTCCTTATATAATTCTTTATAGTAGTCTTCTGCTATTTGAATTATGCCTTCTCTGCCATTTATAAGTACATCATCATTATCCTTCAGTTTCATTATCATTTGTCTTTCTGTATTACTGCTGATTTAAGTCCTTTGTTTCCCCTAAATACTTGTTCTACTTTTCTTGTGTTAAATCTTCTTATGTCCTCTCTGAGTCTCTTTCTAATGGCTTTGCATAACTCAATATACTCAATTTTGTCCTTGTCAGTGTTTATCTTGCTCTTCATTGGTCGTCTTCAGTTCATCATGACAAGTGTTTCTTGACTAATTTTTTATTCTTTGGATTTCTTTTTACCTATAAGTTTCTCAGGCTTTATCACTTTCAGAAAGTTGTATTCCTCATCAATATCTTGGTCCTGAAAGGTCTACAGAAGCTCAAACTTGTTCTTAAGTTCCAGTACATACTGCTTTTTCTCCTCTTCTGTTATCTCAAAGACCTATTATTTACTTCAGTCAGTTTTTTCTTACATCTATATCAAGTGTGCATCTTACCATTCTGTGATCACTTGCAACATTTACCTTGTTCAGGATGGTAACATCATTCACAATATACCTTCTGTTAGTGAGGATGAAACTGATTTCATTAGTTGTTAATCCATTTGGGCTCTTCCATGTCCACTTTCTGTTCACCCTTTTCTTGAAAAAAGTGTTCATTACTGACATTCCTTGAGATTCTGCAAATTTCATAAGTCTTTCACCTCTTCCATTTCAGAACTGTTTTGTCTCTTTCCAACCTTAGCATTGAAGTCCCCCATAATAATGGTGTAGTGAGTTTTCTGCTCATCTAGAAGTCTCTCAATTTTCGGTGTACATTTCTTCAACCTCTTCATCATCATGGCTCGATGTTGGTACATAAATCATTATAACCTTTAATTTGTACCTCTTAGAACATCTTAGTGGAGTTCAAATAAAGGCACCTAGTCTGTGGATATACTTGAATCAAATTATGTCTGCAAAGGATGCAATATGCATAAAATGCAATAATATTTATTGCATTTTATGTACTGTAAATTTACTGTATTGCATTTTATACTGTAAATAACTCAATATGCAAAAATAACAATTGTACTTTCAGCAAGAATGGTTAGAACACTTAAAAACCCATGATTAATAAAGGATGCAATGAAAATTAATAAGTAGAAAAATTATAAAATCACAGTGTTTTCAATCCACAATGGCAAAATTTGACCATTACCTAAACTTGGACAGATATGGGCTACATTCACAGGATAATTTTTCAAAACTGTCTTGTGGCAGAGGTGGTGGTTTTTTTTTAAAATGAAGTTCTGTAAGTTCCATAAAAATGTTTCATATGGCCTGTTTTCATGCTAAAACCTTAACCTGATAGTGGTTGTACTCCCATCGTAACAAAAATGTTCACGCTACAACTGACATACGCTAACTTTTTTTCTTTTTTTTTTTTTCTCTCTAGGATCCATTTGGTGGATTTTGTTTTTTTTTTTTTTTTTTGTGTGTTCAATAGCTAGTATAGTGAGATCATTTAATTAATCTGATTTGCCCAATAGAATGTCTTTTGTAGTCTTTTATTATTTTAAATTACTAAATGACCTTTTACACTAGTCACCATAATGTAAAAAATAATTCATGGTGGTCTTCTGTTATTATATAATAAGAAAATTATTATTTTATTTAGCTTTCTTCTATAATATTCATAAAAAAAAATTATTAGGACAGATAAGTGGGCGAAGGTAAAGAAAGCCTGCACGAGAAGCATGCAAAAGTTCGATGAAATTTATCGGTAAAAGTACTTTGCCGTAACAGCATTTGTATTGTTGCTCACTCAGTAAACATACAGTGGGTGTTATCAGTCAGGAGTAGCAGTTGAATCCCATGGGAGATTGAAACCCTCCCGAAGTGGAGGGGATAACCTGACCTTTTTTCTTTAGAATCACTGGTGGACTAGTGGATAAATTGTTCATTAAGAAGGAAAAAAAAAAAAGGCAAAGGCAGCCCACAGGAGAAACACGGCAAACGTCGAAAAAGTTTACCGGTGAAACTACGTTACGAACATTTTTTACGATGCCAGAACTTCCAATACGACTCTGTTCATGATTCAGTTAGTTAATTCAATTAGTGATTCTAAAGAAAAAAAGGCCAGGTTACACCCCCCCCCCACACACACACTTCGGGAGGGGTTTTCAAGCCGTGGGATTCAATTTTTACTCCAGTACAAATGCCGTTACGGCAAAGTACTTTTACTGGTAAATTTCATTGAACTTTTGCATGCTTCTCGTGCAGGCTTTCTTTACCTTAGCCAACAAGTGCTTCTCCCCCCCCCTTCATGGACCCTTATGCTTTGCTAGTTCTTCTCCTCCTGTTGTATCTCTGGGAAGCAGCAAATGAATACAATATTACTGGGGTCTTTTTTGTGTATTGTGGAGGGATGGCATTTCATAATTTGCATCTGAGGATTGAAAAGTCTTGAGTGGCCCTGTGTGCAATATATTAAATAAATAGCAATATATGATTGTATTAGTTACAAATTATGAATACTCTTATGGGGCCAATGAAATAAAGCTGCAGATTAATGTTCATTACTGACCAAAGAGACATTATTTCTCCAAGTTATCTCTACAACTATTTAGGTCCCTATCTCACCTGTCTACCAAAATTTTTATATCCTGCTGCAGGGTATAAAAATTTGGTGAACAGGTTGAATATGTAACAAGTTTGGGGCTATGTGGAGGGCTGTTAAGAGCTTCTCAGTAGTCATCAGGTGGTTGCTGTAGTGTACATTACCAATTGTGGCCATGCAAAAATAATGTAGTTAGCCAAATGTCCAAATATCTTGTTTTTTTATGCACATTGAAAATCACCTGTTCATCAAATAACATATTGTAATTATTTCACATTTGAAACATGAATATCAAAAGAAAGCATAATCTTGCCAGCACTTTCAGAATTCCTGAATTTTCCCTCTGTGATGATATATGTTTCCATTGCATACCACGTTGCTTACTAGTAAAAAACTGAATCATACTGCAGCACAATACAATGGAGAGTCCCGTCATCATGAATGGCATTAGCATCACACACCATGTTGCTATATGCATATAAAATAGCACAATATTACTTCTGCATACTTCTATACAAGTCCATACCTTTGCTCACAGCAACATAATTTCATTCAAGAACTAAAAATCTTGTTTTCATTGGACTTGCCCTCATATAACAGAAAGAGATTAGTTTTATATAAATAAAACAAAATAACTTTTTTTTTCTTTTCTTTTCTTTTTTTTTTTGAAAAGACAGGAAATAAGCAGGGATGTACTAGTTGCCTTTCTTAAAACCTTTAAGTCTAGTATTTTGTCCATTCATAATATTATGCTAGCAACATGGATGACACTGACAACTGCAGTGCAAATTGCAAATCAGGTTAAGGCTTAGATTGTGATCTGTTATGCAAATAAGGTGCACTACTTGCAATGACTAAATGGAAATGAAAATCTTTAAAAGCTTATTGTTTATTAAACTTTCTGGATCAAACAGTACAGAACTTATTTAGATTGTATTATATACAGAAATGAAAATCAGGTGTCATTTCCCATTTTATCCCCATTTATCTTACTTGTACAAATTTCATTTCCCACAATTCATTTGTGAGGTATATGCTTCACAAAAAAAAATTTTAAAATTACTTACGAAAAGTGTGTCCAACTTCAAACAGCTTTCCCCAGCCAATAACAGAACAGATTTCGCCATGCCACATGCGGGGATCTTCCAATTCAGGCAAACACAGTGGCCGAATATAATCACTAAACATGAGGAGATAATAAATGCCTTTAAAGTAGAAAGGTTTTGACTGAGTTACGTTAGAAATCACAATGCAATGAAAATAGGGGCCATTTTATGCAATGAAATAAGGGGCCATTAACAAATTAGGTAACACAAGGGAGGAAAGGATAAAATGTTCTTATGCATTAAGAGTGTGAGGGAAACTGATTTTTTGTCTTGTAGCATTTTGTGAATCTAGCTAATATATATATATATATATGCTAGATTGGTATTTTCATTTTTGATAATTATCTGGCAGGTGTGCAATCATTTGATACAAAAATGAATTTATTATTCCTTCAGTATGGTTTAGCATTTGTTGTGCATCAATAATTGTATTACAGCTGAAGATGTTAAAAACAAAATTCAGATCTCTCACTGTTGCATGTAAAAAGTATGCTACATCCATGTAAATTTCATTTCTGTCATTTTATTATAAAATATATATTTTTAAATATTTTAATAAAAAATGATGCTAAACTACAAATTGCCTCTCTTCTTACCTTTATTTTAAAACTAGAGGACCTTTCCAAAATTATGCTCCAGTTTTAATTATACAAGAATAAATTTTGCAGAGTTTTGAAAGCTAATATCACATGGCTCTGCTGGTAGCACAGTGGACAGATGTTCAGCTACTATAGAAAGGATATTCAGTATTCTGAATATTCTTTCTACAATAGTATTGAAGTACAGTCAGCCTCGTATAGCACGATAGTTGTGTTCCTAGAAACCCTCGTGCAATGCAAAATCGTGCAATATAAACAACAGGCCCTATGGGAAAAATAGGGTTAGGTGCCAACCACCCAAAATTGAACACACATTTGTAACCAAAACATTACTAAACACAATAAATAATCATAATATGAGAGTTTGAAGGACAGGGTGGATGCCCTCGAAAGATCTAAATTGAGGGGCCCATCAGGCTCTCAGCTGCCCACATCAACGCCAGAGCTTGCACTTGGTCATCACACAACACAGCGGCAACCCCTAAGGCAGAATGCGCTGGTCCCAAAGGAACTAGTTGTTATAGGTGACTCTATTGTCAGGGAAAAGGGGAACATGCTTTGTAAAAAAGATAGGTGGAACAGGACCAGGGTATGTCTGCCAGGGGCAAAGGTTGATGACGTTGTAGAGCGGATATCATCTTTTAAGGGCACAAAAGGTGATATAGTTGTACACGTTGGCACTAATGATATTAAGAGTAGGAGACCGGCGGAATTATTCAACAAGTACAGGTCACTGTTGAAAAAAAGCCGTGAAATAGGGTTGAATTTGAAAGTGTCTGCAATTCTGCCCAGACACGATAGGAGGGAGTACATGATGAGAGCCTTGTCGATCAATTCGGCCCTGGAAAGATTGTGCAAGGCTCAAGGGGTAGAATTTTTTTCAGCCTGGACTGTACTTGTTAACAGGAGAGATTGCTTCTACAGGGATGGGATACACTTAAATAGAAAGGGTGCAAGAATATTTGCTGATGCTATCGAGGCAGTGTTAGGTGGGTCGGAAAACTGCTAGTTTGAGGGGATACAAAGACTAATAGTTTAACAGTAACCGCAGGCAGAGGTGAAGGTGATTCTTGCACAACTTCTATTAGAATAAGAAGCGACCTGGAGCGAGGGGTGTTGGGGGTTTCAGGGACGGATGGCAGTCATCATGGAATAGTTGGGTATATGGGATGTGTTAGGGTAACAAGGAATAGGCATAGGAGCACGTATGCTTGCATGTATACCAATGCTAGAAGTATAGTAAATAAATTTGATGAATTTGAAGTGTTGGTCAAGACATCAAAGGCGGATATTGTTGGGATAGCAGAGACGTGGTGTCACAAAGATATAAGGAATGCAGAACTGGAATTTGGGGAGTACAATGTGTACAGAAAGGATAGACAGGACAGAAAGGGAGGGGGTGTCATGCTGTTAATTAAGAAAAACTTAAAATCAAAGGAAGTGCACCCAGTTAATATAGATGAACAGTGCTCTGTTGAGTCAGTTTGGTGTGAGATAAGCACTGCGAAAGGAAAAATAAGAGTAGGAGTGTGTTATAGGCCTAATGACTTGAATGAGTACAATGAACAATTGTACAGAGAAATAGAGTGGGCCAGTAAATCAGAATGTCTTATAATGGGGGATTTTAACTTCCCAGATATTGACTGGAACTTGTGGGTTGGTCACTCACACACTAGTCAGACTTTTGTGGATTTATTGGATGATTGTTTTCTGCAGCAGATTGTTCGAGAGGCAACCAGAGAAAGTAACACTCTTGATCTGGTTATCAGCAGTGATCATTCGTGTATTAAGAATTTGCAGATAAAGGAACCACTAGGTGGCAGTGATCACAGTGTGCTGAAGTGGGATTTACTCAAAGAGGTAACTACCGTCAGGGGTAAAGGAAAGGGTTTTTGCTTCCGTAAAGTGGAGTACAGTGGTCTCAGACAGTTTTTAAGTTCTGTACAGTGGGATCAACTGACGATGTTACAAACAGTAAATTCTAAGTGGGAAGCATTCAAAGAATTAATCGTGGAAGCTACTAGACTTTATATACCGATTAAGAAATATCGTTCAAGGTTTAGGCCTAAATGGTTATCAAATGAACTAATGAGACTCGTGACAGAGAAGAAAAATGCATGGGATGCATATAAATTATCAGGTGACGCAGAAGCCTGTGGCAGATATAAGCTAGTCTGTAATCAGGTCACAAAGGAGGTTCGGCAGGCGAGGGCGGATTACGAGAAATCTTTGGCAAAAGATGCTAAGAAAAACAGCAAGGATTTCTTTACTTATATAAACTCTAAAAGGAAGGGAATGAATATGATTGGTCCACTTGACATCGATGGTTCGACTGTTGATGATCCTGCTCAGATAGCAAACAAACTGAATGAGTATTTTGCATCTACATTCACACGTGAGGAATTATTACAATTTGAAAATGGAAGAAGGTTATCAAATTGTAGCAGTGTGCTTAATGATTTTGTAATAACTGAGAGCAAAGTGGAGGAGAAATTGTTGAAGTTAAACACAAGAAAGGCACCTGGGGTGGATGGGATCTATCCAGTTATTTTAAAGGAGGCGGCAAAGCAACTAAGCAAACCCTTAGCCATAATTATGAGAGCATCCTTGGACTCAGGGGACGTTCCCACGGACTGGAGATGTGCAAATGTGTCCCCAATTCACAAAGGTGGATCGAAGGGTGACACGAGTAATTACAGACCAGTTAGTTCAACTTCTGTTCCGGGTAAAATAATGGAGTCGCTGGTTAAAGATGCATTGCAGGATCATCTAGACAAGACTGCAGCAATAATTCAAACACAGCATGGGTTTGTTAAGGGAAAGTCTTGTCTGACAAATTTGATTGGTTATTATGATGTGGTCACAAAGGAACTGGATGCAAAAAATAATTTTGATATCATATACTTGGATTTCAGGAAAGCTTTTGACACTGTTGCGCATGAAAGACTACTGTACAAATTGGAGCAGAATGGTATTAAGGGTAAGTTGCTACAATGGATAAAAGGATGGTTAAGTGGGAGAAGACAGAGGGTGGTAATCAATGGGTGCTGCTCTTCGTGGACTAATGTTATTAGTGGAGTCCCACAGGGTTCGGTGTTGGGTCCACTGTTGTTTTGTGTATTTATCAATGATATTGATGAAGGTATATCAGTCTTAATGTCGAAGTTTGCAGATGACACAAAGGTTGGCAGGGTTGTTAATGACAGTAATGGCAGTGTGCTACTGCAACAGGATCTAGATAATTTGGGCAGATGGGCTAAGAAGTGGCAACTGAAGTTCAACCTTGACAAATGCAAAGTACTGCATATGGGTAGAAGTAACCCCAGAGAAACGTACCAACTGTGTGGTACTACACTTAAGGTGGTAGAAAATGAAAAAGACCTGGGAGTAATTGTGCAGTCAGATATGAAGTTTTCTGAGCAGTGCAGACAGGCTGCTAGGGGCGGGTCATGGGGTTTTGTCAATGATATATAGGAATTTTGCTAGCAGGGAAAAGGAGGTGATTGTCCCTCTGTATAAGACAATGGTCAGGCCACGCCTTGAGTACTCCATACAGGTCTGGAGGCCTCATTTTAGGAAGGATGTAGATTTGCTTGAGCGTGTACAGAGAAGAGCAACACGATTGGTGAGGGGAATGAAGGGATTCTCTTTCCAAGAGAGGCTTAAGTTCTGCAAATTGCAGTGGCTGGAGACTAGGCACCTGCGCGGTGATCTGATTGAGGTCTATAAGGCCTTGAATGGGTTGAGCACGCTGAATTCTGATGGGATCCTTCCACGTGTTCAGATTACCAACCTACGGGGACATAAGTTCAAATTAAGAAAGGACAGATGTAGAATAGATGTGCGGAAATTTGCCTTTAGCCAGCGGGTGGTTAATTGCTGGAACAAACTTCCATCTGTCGTTGTGGAAGTTCATAGATTAAATAAATTTAAGGAGGAACTGGACAGGCATTTGGAGGGAATGGTGTGATTTTTTTTTTTTTTTTTTTTTTTTGGCTGATGCTGCATAAGCTCCTACACTTGCTTTCTTGCATCATGTGCCACTACTACTACTACTACTACTACTAATAATAAAATACGTAAGTATTTTGTTATGACTATTACGTAATAAAATATTGCTAATGCTTTTGCTTCTATCATAAGCAAACTTGTTTTTTGTTTGATTTTCTATCCAAACAGATGACAGCCGTTCCATCTCTTCCAATTCTTTGTGTCTTAATCTAATGGATTTTAATTACACTTTGAGTTGTTCCTGCTATGAAATTTGTTTTTATTTTCTCTGCATTCTTTGTAATTCTCGGCGTTGCCTCATTTAGGTCTGTAGCACATGTGATATCACACGGTCTTTCATTTTGCTCAAAGCGTTTCACAATTTCATATTTTTTCTCCATTGACAGAGGCGGACTGGCCATAAGCCTTACCGGGGAAACCCCAGAGGGCCGGGGGCCGGTGTGATTTTGGTCATAAACCATAGTATGAGGCCACTATAAATTTTCCCGGGTAAGAATTTTTGATCCAGTCCGCCTCTGTTTATCGATATTGCTTTTCTTTTTCTCTCTGAATCTGCAGTGTCTTCACCAGGATGTGCTTCCTTTTCACACCTTTTAAGTATTTTACTCATTTTTAGAGAATAAAGCACAATTACAAAATGAGGAGGCACGCTTGATACACATAAACAAAGCTGCGTGCGTATAGCAACTGAATAAACAACACCGTAAATGCAGAGATACACTATTAACATCTCCCATTTTACTAAAGCACATTTCAGGGGGTTACTACCATAAAACAATAAAAACAATTTCCAGTTGCATTTCTGCTAGTGGAATCTGTTATAAACTGGTAGTAAATGCGATCTAATTGCATTTGAGATTATACCAATAGCTGAAATTGTGTTGGTTTTTACGTTATTATGGTGAAATGTGTTTCCCCTTCACTGATATAAAAACCTAAATACATTTTCAGAATCTTCTCTTCATTCCTATCGTGTTGCGTTTGGTTGGAGTGATTCTGCATTTTACTGCCATTTCTTGTAAACACAAATGCAAATCGTGCATAAGCGAATTCGGTTTGTGTTATATAAGATATCGTTCCCCTATTTATAAATTGTGTATGATCGAATTCGTGTAGTGGAAACACGTGTTATACAAGGACTGATTGTAATGTTGCCGCTACTATTCTTTCTACAGTAATATTCAGTATTCTGAATATTCTTTCTACAGTAGCTTTGAAGTAATGTTGCCACTATTACAATTATAGTATATTGGCGACTTTAAGAAACTTTCCCCAGTGCAATCTATGCCTTAAGTTTAAAAAACAATTTTTTTTTAAATAAAAATAAAACACATCTGTAATCAAAATTGCAAATTAAACATGACAGCAGGAAATTCTGTCACAGCTTCAGGAAACTTTGCCACATATATCAGGGAACGCGTTGTGTTTCCCAATATCTGCCAAACTCTCACTATGATGAAATTTGATGGTTTACTGATAATCAAACTCAGTGAAGCAGCTCGTGTCACTCACTTAATCACAACTAACAGCACATGTTATTTAAACCATCCTTTTTTATTTTTTAACTTATGGCTTAGGATATGATGTTTAGAAAACTTTTCTGTAGCTGCTAATTCAGCAGTCACAAGAATGTTGATAGTGGGTTTTTTTTTTTTTTTTTTTTTTTTTAGGAGCATTAGCAACTAAGGCCATATTGCTCTGGGAATATGCGGTGGTCATTCCCTTGACCTTTCTGCATCCTCCGTATTTGGTGGTGACGGGCTCGAACCCCGGTCTAATCAAGAAGTGTGTGCTACGCACTGCTGCTCCTTCCCACCTGGCTACGGAGGCACCTCAATGTTGACAGTGATTACCAATATCATATTGTAAAATTTAAGTATAACCAAAAACAAAAAATTAGCTTTATATGATGTGCAAATTGAAATAACAGTATCTGCATATACACATTATCTAAATGATATCAAAACACATGCCACCTTATGAAGTTTCTCAGGATTGTATATAAGTATATAACAATCAGTAAAAGATTCACAGTAATTTTTAAATTACAGGCAACTCTTGGTTTATAATAAATGTCACAATTCATTCAAAATTTCTTAAAGTCACCAATAGATAGATTTCCTTATAAAATAAAATGAACATATAGTGAATATAACTGTAAGGCTTAAGTTAAATAAACAAACTTTTAAAAAATGTATTTATTATAATAGTTATCAGAAAATTATTATATGATAATTATACTACTGTTCTTGGTTAATAAAACTAATCTAGCCAGTAAAAAAATGTTGGTTTACATGTCATGGTGCACAGAATGTTTTCTCATGGGAGAAAATGGCTGCAGCTTTTAAATCAATTTCTGAGGGGTTGGCAATCTTTGCAGAAGAAGATGCAAATATGGAGAGAATTGTAAAAGTGAAGAGAGGCATTTATGACTGTCTGGCATGCTACAGTGAGATTTTTGAAGGGAAAAAAAAAAAACTAACTGTGCAATCTTCTATAAAAACATTTTAAAAAAGTGGGAAACTCAGCTGTTTTTTCATTATCAGATGCCCTTCCATCTACCTCATCTACACCTAGTGTCACATATGTGGAAAATATTGAACTCTGATGAAGATATTGACGAGTAAAAGTTGAATACAGTACATACATTGTGCTGCCACTTTATTAGGTACACCCCTGCTGTGCACACAAATGGTTTGTCTCACAACGTTGCAAGTCACATGACCACAGTTGTGGATATAAATGCAGCAGAATAAATATTGAAAACAACGATGGGCCCAGCACTAAATCCTCGGGAACTCCACTGATAACATTAGTCCACAAAGAGGAGTGCCTATTGATAACCGCTTTCTGTCTTCTTCCACTTAATCATCCCTTTATCCATAGCAGTAACTTGCCCTTAATGTCACATTGCTCCAGTTTATACAAGTCTTTTATGTGCAACAGTATCAAAAGACTTCCTGAAATCCAAGTACAGCCAGTTCTGCTATAGAGCGAATTTGCTCCAATGTGATATATTAGGGAACAATGCGACTATAACGCGATTTTCGTGTTGGCTCATGCATGATGTTGTCTGCAAGTAACACTAGGTGAACGTTGTTGTTGTTGTGGTTTTTAGGAGCATTAGCAACTAAGGCCATATTGCTCCGGGGATATGTAGTGGTCATTCCCTGACCTTTCCACATCCTCCGTATTTGGTGGGCACAGGCTCGAACCCCAGTCTAATCAAGAAGCGTGTGCTACACACTGCTGCTCCTGCCCACCTGGCTACGGAGGCCCCACTAGGTGAACGTAAAACCCGGCACCAAGATGAACATAGTGACCTGTGCAGCAATACATACAAGTTTACCAAGCTTATAAAATGTCAAACCTGAAATGTGTGAGAGCTATATTTCCCATTTACTGTAACTGTATTGGTTGGAGACACTTGTCATTCGCTGTATTCACAAGATTTTTAGTTCGAACAGAAATTTTGTGAGACAGGATAGCATCAGCAGAGGAGCACATTTCTGGAGATCACTACCATAAAACAATCAAAACAATTTGCAGTTCCCAGTTTATTGGGCTTTTCTGTTAGTGCAGTCTAATTATAAACGGGTAGTAAACTCGATCTTACTGCATTTGCAATAATAGCTGAATTTTGTGGGTTTTTACATTATGGTGAGATGTGTTTCCTCTTTCTCTTCAATCATATAAAAAACATAAATAAAATTTCAGAATCTTCTCTTTTGTGCATGCCATGTTCATCTCTGTAGCCGAGTGGTCATGAGCAGGAGTGCAGTAGCACACGCTCTTTGAGTAGACTGGGGTTCAAGCCCCTGACTGCTGAATACGGTCGATCTGCCAACCCGCACTGGACCAGCGTGGCAGATTATGGTCCATTTCCCTCAGCAGGAATTGTTGAGGAGGCTTCCATCCTGCAGTGGGTTGATAATGGCTGCACTTTACCTTTATCTTTATTCGTCGTTATTTATTGCTTAATTAGTACATATATATTACAGTAATAATTAAGCTATGTACGTAAGTGTACATAGTCTCCGACCAATACAACTAAATGGGAAATATAGCTCTCACACATTTGAAGTTTGACATGTTTGCATGCAAACCCAATTTATGAGGTGATAATAATGTGTTTCTGCCTTAAAGGCAGAAACACACTACATATTTTCACCTTATACACACGTGAACCTCATATCTCTTACCTCAGTTCACCCGCGTGTGTTATCCTACAAGTGTGTGTCTTGGACCGCACTCCCGCATTTGTTAACTATATAAAAAGTGTATTCGTATAGCATCCCAGACATAGGTAAGCATGGTTCCAAGAAGCCAAGCAGTGAGTGCAAAAGGAAAGCATTAAGTATAGAAGAGAAACTTGAAATAATTAAATGTTTTGAAAGAAATGAGAGAATGTTATATCTCAAGAGCAACAGGCTTAAGTGAATCCACACTGCGCACCATCAGAGACAATGCCATGAAAATAAAAGCTACATGTATAGCTGGAACAACTTCAAGTGTTGCAAAGTCGATTAGAATAAGACCTAAATAAATAGAAGAAATGGAAAGGCTGCTAAGCATATGGATTGAAGACCAAATCAAAAAAAATTAGGAGCAAGCTTTCTCACAGTGAAACAGAAAGTACTAACTATATATAAAGACCTTAAAAATAAATCACCAAATCCTGCAGAAGTGGCTCCTTTTAATGCTAGTAGTGGCGGGTTTAGTGGCTTTAAACACCACTACTCTTTTCACAATGTTAAGCTGTCTGGCACAGCCACAAGTGCAGATGAGGATGCGGCAAAGGCATTTCCACCTGTGGTACAGAAAATAATTGAAGGCGGCGGCTACACATTGGATCAGATTTTCAATCTGGATGAAAGAGGCTTCTATCAGAAACATATACATATGCCTTCAAGGACCTACATCTCTAAGGCAGAAGCACATGCCTCAGGATTTAAGGCTGCAAAAGATCGCTTAACTGTGATGTTCGCCGCCAATGCCAGCTGAGACTTGAAGTTAAAACCAGTTGTGGTTTATCACTCTGCCAATCCACGAGCTTTAAAAGGAATTGTGAAATCCAGCTTTGGTGTTCACTATAGGTCTAGCAAAAAAGGTTGGATGACTGGGCAAATATTCACTGATATTTTAGTTGAAGCTTACTATGATGCTTTCAAGAATTATTGCAAGATGAAGAACTTAGATTTTAAAATTCTAATAATTCTTGATAATGCAGCAAGCCATCCTCAGACGGTTTCTGAACTCTCTCCGAATATCAAATTCATCTTTTTACCTCCGAACACAACCTCTCTACTACAGCACTTAACCAGGTTGTGAAGCAGCATTTAAGGCTTACTATTTAAGGCAAACATTCAAGATGTCAATTACTGCTACTGAAGGTGACAAGGCACAAACTGTTATAGAATTTTGGAAGAGATTTAACATCAAAGTTGCCATTGATATGACTGTAAAAGCCTGGAATGATGTTACAAAAGACTGCTTAAATTGTGTGTGGCGGAAACTTATCCCTCATTTAATTCGCGATTTTGAAGCTTTGAACCTTCACAGCAACTAAAACAAATCAAAGCAGGTTGTGTTGCTCTTGCAAAAGAAGTTGGTTATGAGGAAGTAGAAAATGAAGATGTAGAAGAGCTTCTAGAGTCTCACAATGAGGATCTATCTACTGAACACTTGCAACAACTTGTTAGAGCCAGTCAAGTGGAAAATCAAGATGAGGATGACGAAGTCCAGCAGGCTGCCCCACGAGAACTTAAAACAGCAGAGTTATCAGCTGCTTTAAGTGGCATTGAAAACTGCCTACAGTGGATTGAAGATAATGATTATAATGCTGAACGTAGCAGGACAGTGCTTGGTGGCATTCGGACCCATTTGGAACCATACAGGCAGCTCCTGTATGAAAGAAGGGGGCAGGAAAAGCAACAAAAGCTAGATAGCTATTTTAAACCAGAGCAGAAGAAAGAAAATCAGGACAGTGAATCACACTCTTCCACATCGGGTATAACAACATTTTGTCCTAAGAAAGATAACCCTCCTTTGCTATAACTCACCAACTACAGACCTTCACCACACCCACTTCAAACAAGCGAACTTCATATCGTGTCAAGGTAAAATGCAATAGTTACTGTAATATTTATTTATTTATTAGAAATTTTAGATGTGTCAGCAATTTTATTGGGTTTCTCGCTTTTTTTTAGTGTTTTACTTACAAGACTGAACTTTTTTTTGAGTGCTCTGCCCCATCCCTATTTTTCCCATTAAGTCCTGTTGTTTTTAATGTGTGAAATACCATAAAGTGGAGATTTTTAGGAACACATGTACCGCATTATAGCAGAACAGACTGTATATAATATCAAAATCATTTTTTGCATCCAGTTGCTTCACAGTAACGTATCAAATTGGTTAGACAAGACTGTCCCTTAACAAATCCATGCTGTGACTGCAATATAATTACATTCCTGTCCAGATGGTTCTGCATCTGGACAGGAATATTTCTTTAACCAGTAACTCCATTATTTTCCATGGAACAGATGTTAAGCTGACAGGGCTGTAATTATTGATCACCTTTTGGGGGCTGTAATTACTCATCCCCCTTTATGGATTGAGGATACACACATCTCCAGTCTATAGGGACCTCCCCAGAATCCAAGGATGCTCTCATAATTATGGCTCTCATAATTATGGCTTACCTCCTTTCCTCCTTCTCTTAATATGATTTAATAGATCCCATCCACCCGAGATGCCTTTTTTATGTTCAGCTTCAAAAATTTCTCTTCCACTTTCCTTTCAGTTATCACAAAGTCATTTAGCTCCCTGTTGGAGTTTGATAAACTTTTGACATCCCATCCCATACAGAATTTCTCTTGTGAATGTTAATGCAAAATACCTATTCAATTTGTCAGCAACCTGAGCACGGTCAACAGTTAACCCACTGACATCAAATGGCCAATTGTGAATCAACCCCTTCCTTTCTGCTTTTCTTGGCATCCTTTGCCAGAAACTTCTCATAATCTGCCTTAGCTTCCCTAACTTCCTTTGTGACTTGATTACAGACTAATTTATATCTACCACAGGCTTCTATATCACCTGATAATTTATATGCATTCCATGCACCTTTCTTCTCTGCCACATGTCTCAACAGTTCATCTGACATTCATCCAAGCCCATACTCACCAGATGTGAGCCACTGGGACTATAATGAAGTGGCCCAGGAGCTTCAAAAGTAGATCATTCTACTGCATGATAACGAATGGCTACGTACAAATTTGGTCACAATGACAATGGTAATCTTGGATTGGCAATCATGAGTCTTTTTTCCTTACAGTTCAGAATTAGCTCCCCCCCCCAGTCCTAATAGAATGTGCTTATTTTCTGACTCCACAAACTCAGACCACAGTGCTTGTTACTTCTATTCAAGAAATGTCTTGCGACTAGCTGCTTTCCAAAGCTTTGGAAAATAGTCCCTCTGAAATTAATCAAGAACATTTGGCAGACTCAGTGGGACACCTCCTCCCTTCACACAACCACAAGAAAATTTCTACCTGAAGTCACATTCCGTGTTTCCAAGTCGGTACAAACATGGATCTTTTTCTCCCTCGAGACATCTTTCCTGATCACCGGACACAGCTCAATGAACAAGAAACTATGCCAGCTTGGCCTGCATCCAACTGACCTCTGTCACTGTGATGCCAAAGAAAACTGGTGCCATATACTTTTAGAAAGCATTTCCTATGATGACCTCAGGCTAAATCTGATTCACACCACCTGAATTACAGATCACCTCGAATCACCACTGCAAAAGCCTGAAAACCTTGCTGCTCTCCAACACTTCTCGGAAGGAGTCTGCACACAAAACCATACACAGAACAGCAGTGGCCTTTATCTGGGAGCCAAATGGAACTTTTTTAATTATTTTATTTCATTATCATTTTATTAAGTTTTGCACAGAATAGCTGTCAGTGGTCAAATTAATAGGTTCTCTACACAGTGTAGCTGTCAATATTTTTTTTTTACTTCTTTTCCGCGCTCTACATTGTAGCTGCCAATAGTATTTTTTTTTTTTTTTTTTTTTGTTTCCCCCTTCTTCTTTTCCACATTCTACACAGTTTAACTATTTTTTCATTTGTTTATTTATTTTTTATTATATATGTTTTTTTTTTTTTTTTACTTTTATTTTACTTTTATCATATTTTTTTAATTTACTTTTATTTTTCTCTTTATTTCTCTTTGTGTTCTACACTGGTTAGCTGTCACATTGGGTTTTTTTTTTTTTATTATTTTATTTTATTTTATTTTTATTTTTTTTTTTTTTACGCCATAGGATTTTTTTGATTTTTTAATTTACACCTAGGGCTTTTTTTTTTTTTTTCCCCTTCTTCTCTGGAGTAGGTCCCCCAAAGGAATCTGGCCCACCTTGTCACATCATCAGGTGGGTAAGAGTCGAATTGAGACAATGCAAGCTCCATTGGGACTGACCCACCTTCCCATGGTTTGGACGAGTACCCAGAATCATCTGTCCAGGTGACTGATGCTTCCGAGTAGCCAAGCAGCCAGAACATAACAACAGAACATACACAAACACATTTCTGGTCCTTTAACAGTGGTACTGTGCTTCACAGAGATATGAGGCAGAGTTGAACTGATGTTCTAGGAGACACCCCTTACAAAAACATGTTCCCTTGGTGATTTTCACTTGTTTGACCCAATAGTAGAGCATCAACCTATATAATTCTGTGCTGTCAACATCAAAGCCTTCATATGAAATAAATGTGTCATTGTATATGTTCGTGTCAGACGGCACCTGGGATTTCTCCCATCTCCGCCGTGTCATTGTATAGAGAGAGAATACCTCAAAAATGTTACTGTGACATGTATGTGTTTTTAGTAGAGAAAAATCCATGTTAAAAAAAAATTCAGAGTTAACCTTGAACAGCCTTACATTTACTGATGAAAGAAGATACTTTTCATGAATGTCTTTTAAAATGAAGTTTTCACTGAATAACCTAGCCCAGTATTAGCCATTACACGAATAAATATAAAATCATAGCTATAAAATAAGCTGAATGACAATTCAGGTTTACAGTTTAGATGAAGCCTCTGCACAATGGATAACCTACCTTCTGTGAGTGTAACTGTATCAAGTTAACCAGACAGAGAAATAGAGTGGGCCAGTAAAACAGAATGTCTTATAATAGGGGATTTTAACTTTCCAGGTATCTTTCCAGATATTGACTAAAACTTGTGGGTTGGTCACTCACATACTAGAAAGAATTTGTGGATTTATTAGATGACTGTTTTCTACAGCAACATGTTAGAGGGGCAACAAGAGGAAGCAATACTCTTGATCTCATTATCAGCAGTGATTCTTCATGCAATAAGAATCTGCAGCAAAATACCCACTGGGTGGCAGTGATCAGTGTACTGATTTGGAATTTACTTAAAGAGATAACTACTGTCAGGGGTAAAGAGAAGAGCTTTTGCTTTCAGAAGGGTGACTACACTAGTCTCAGACAGTTTTTATATTCTAAGTAGTGGAACTAACTGATGATGTTACTAACAACAAATTCTAAATGAAAAGCATACTAAATGAAAAGTAATCACAGATGTTACTAGATTTTTTTTATACCAACAAAACATACTGTTCAAAGCTTAGACCTAAATGGATGTCAAATGAATTAATGGGACTTTTGGCAAAGAAGAAAAATGCATTGCATGCATATAAATTATGAGGTGATATAGACGCCTATGGTAGATATAAATTGATCTGTAACCATGTCATAAAGGAGGTTAGGCAAGCTAAGGCAGATTATGAGAAGTCTCTGGAAAAGAATGCAAGGAAAAACGGCAAAAATTTCTTTACCTATGTTAACAGAAGAAGGAAGGGGTTGAATTACATTGGTCCACTTGATGTCGATAGTTTAACTGTTGATGATCCTGTTCAGATTTCTGACAAACTGAATGGTAGTCTGTATCTACATTCACATATGAGAAATTCTTTGGGGAAGGGGATACCAGAAGTTTAAAAAACTCTAACAGGGAGCTAAATGATTTTGATTCTAGCAGGGAGCTAAATGATAACTGAGAGTAAAGTGGAAAAGAAATAGTTGAAGATAAATGTAAAAACATTGCCTGTAGTGGATGGATCTGTCCAATTGATATAAGGGAGGTAGCAAAGGAGGCACACAAACCCTTAGCCATAATTTTAAGAGCATATTTGGATTCAGGGTAGGTCTCTATGGACTGAAGATGTGCAAATGTATCCCCAATTTCTAAAAGGGGACCAAAAGGTTACATGAGACCTGTTTGTTTAACTTCTGTTCCAGTGAAAATAATGGAGTCACCAGTTAAAGAAGTAATGCAAGACCATCTAGACAGAAATGTAATTATACTGTAGTCACAGCATGGTTTTGCTAAGGGACAATCTTGTCTTGCAATTCTATTAGATACTATGATGCCGTTACAAAGGAACTGAATGCAAATAATTATTTTGATATCATATACTTGGATTTCAGGAAAGCTTTTGATTCTGTTTCACATAATAAGTGCTGTACAAATTGGAGTATTATGGCATTAATGGCAAGTTACTGCTATGGACAAAGGGATGGTTGAATGGTTATTAATGGACATTGCTCTTCATGGAATTCCCCCCCCAGGGTTCACTGCTGGGCCCAATGTTGTTTTCTATATTTATTAATGATATTGTTGAAGATATATCAGCTTAATACCTAAGTGTGCAAATAATACAAAAGTTGGCAGAGTAATTAATAACCATAATCGAAGTAAGCTACTGCAACAAGGTCTAGAAAAATTAGGCAGGTTGGTTGAGAAATGGCAGTTGAGTTTTAAAATTAACAAATACCAGGTACTGCATATGGGTAGCAGTAATCCAAGATTAATGTCCCAACTGTGTGGTACTACACTCAAGGTAATGCAAAATGAAAAAGTCCGAGGAGTCACTGTGCAGTCAGATATGAAGTTGCCCAAGCAGTGATATACAAGATCTTTGCTAGCAGGGATAATTAGGTAATTATCCCATTATACAGGGCAATGATTAGGCTGCATTTAGGAAGGACGTAGATCTGTTGGAAAAGGTTCAGAGAAAGCAACGAGACTGGTGAAGGAAACAAAAGGGTGGTCTTACCTAGGAAGGTTTCTGATCTGAAAATTGCAGCATCTGGAGACTACGCACATGCAGGATGATCCGATTGATGTGTTTAAGGCTTTTAAAGGATTAAATACACCTAAATGTCAATGACTTTCTTCCTTTTGCTCAGACTATACACATGAGCGACATAAATTCAAACTGAGGATGGATGGTTGTAAGACAAATGTGTGGAAGTTTGCTTGCAGCCAGCAGGTGACTGATGGTTGGAACAAACTTCCATCTGTTGTTGTGGCAGTGGGTAGTTTGAATAAATTCAAGGAAGAACTAGATAAATTATTGGAGGTGATGGAGAGTTTTGTTGTTTTTTTTTGTGCTTTACATGCTTGCTTTTTTGCATCAATTACCACTACTAATACTAAGTAAATTATTTAAATGAACTGGAGAAATTATTATTTTCAAACAGTTTACATACCTAAAGGACACTTGCTCATTCAACCGCAAAAGAGCTAGGTCATTGATAAATCCTTTATCCACATATTCCGGGTGTAGAATAATGTGAGTGATGATTCGAATAGCTTCAAAAGGTGATTTCAGTTCAGAACCTCGTCTTAACAAACCTAATCTTGCTGTCCAGTGAGCTGTTTTGTTGCTAAAATTAATTAGAACTTCCTTAATAGTCTAAATACTCTTCCTTTAATGTGAAATCTGAGTAACCAATGTTAAACCAAAGTTAAACCAAAACTTTTTATCAATATTTTGTTAAAGGTCTTGAATATTTTTTCAAAATAAATTTAAGAAAGAAAGTTCTCCCCTCCCAAAAAAATAAAAAACCTAACAACATTATAATGCATTGAAATATCGATGGGTTTAGCAATATCAACTTTGTATTAGGCTAGATCATTTGTTATAGTGGAAAATGAGAAAAGGGCTGTAATTAAATTTTAATTAAATTCATTCTTGTAATTATCTGACAAAACACATTTTAAATTAGGTATACACTAAATAGAGAATCCGGAAAGCATAACATTTGTAAATAAGGTGATACCTTGACACTTGTGGACTTCTGTTAATTTGTATGCATTTAAACTGGAGAAATTTTGTATTGAGCATGTTAATGAGAATAAACTGCTCAGGACTTTTTTCTAAAGAGAACTGACATTCAAAGTCTTGAATGAGTAGAGACAATTAGAAAATAAAATCAATTGTTAAAAATCTTTTAACTTTCACTGAACAGTTGTCTATAAACATTAAGAGTTATGATTACAGTAGTTTAAATTTAAAACATGACTTAAAAAAGTTGACACTGTTAATTAAAGTGAAGTTAAGACAAAGTTAATGTTAATTATTTGGTTTAATAGGCAGAAAATAGTTTATGAAAGATTTGCACAATGTATGGAAAAAACTCATAGAACTGCTGTATTCTTGTTGTTATTTGGTTTTTAGGAGCATTAGCAACTAAGGCCATATCGCTCCAGGGATATGCGGTGGTCATTCCCTGACCTTTCAGCATCCTCTGTATTTGGTTGTCACAGGCTCGAACCCCGGTCTAATCAAGAAGTGTATGCTATGCACTGTTGCTACTGCCCACCTGGCTACGGAGGTGCCTGTATTCTTGTTGAAGAAAAGAATGACACAGACTTTAACACGCTGAAATAAATAGTTACGTTTTGAACTTGCAACTATTCATCATCATTTCAACAAAAGAGTAAAGAAAACTTGCGAATAAAAATAATTTAAATATTAATCTCAAATCATTCGAATTTTGAATTTTGTGAAATTTAAGCAGCTCTTACATGTTTCAAATTTAGAGGAAAAGAGCACTCAAAAAAACAGTAAGGAAACAAAGAGTAAACACAATTAGTATTTTTCAAACAGATACTGAATGCTACTCTTTCAAGTTAAACTCTCACAAATCCACGAGATTGATTTGTAAGTTTCCATAATTTGGGAACTCTGGGAAATCTGATGAGTACAATGTGTACAGAAAGGAAAGATAGGACAGGAAGGGAGGAGGGGTTATGCTGTTAGTTAAGAAACACATAAAATCTAAGGAAGTGCAGTCAACTGACATTGATGGTTGTTGTTGTTTGGTTTTTAGGAGCATTAGCAACTAAGGCCATATTGCTCCAGGATATGCGGTGGTCATTCCTTGACCTTTCCGCATCCTCCGTATTTGGTGGTGACGGGCTCGAACCCCGGTCTAATCAAGAAGCGTGTGCTACGCACTGCTGCTCCTTCCCACCTGGCTATGGAGGTGCCCGACATTGATTGACAATGCAGTGTTGAGTCAGTGTGGTGTGACATAAGCACTGGGAAAGGGAAAATGAAAGTAGCGTGTGTGTTATAGACTTAATGAATCTGATGAGTATAATGAGCAATTGTGCAGGGAAATAGAGTGGGCCAGTAAACCAGATTGTGTTATAATGGGGGATTTTAACTTCCCAGATATTGACTGGAACTTGTGGGTTGATCACTCGCACACTAGCAATACTTTTGTAGATTTATTGGATGACTGTTTTCTTCAGCAACATGTCTGAGAGGCAACCAGAGAGATTAATATTCTTAATCTGCACATGGAAGACTGCTGCACAAATTGGAGCAGTGTGGCATTGGAGGCAAGTTGCTGCTATGGATAAAGGGGTGGTTGAGGGGGAGAAGACAGAGAGTGGTAATCAATGGACACTGCTCATCGTGGACTAATGTTATTAGTGGAGTCCCTCAGGGTTCAGTATTGGGGCCTTTATTGTTTTCTGTATTTATAAATGATATTGATGATGGTATATCAGGCTTAATGTCCAAGTTTGCAGACGATACAAAGGTTGGCAGGGTTGTCAAGGACACTACTGACACTATGCTGCTGCAACAGGATTTGGAAAGGTTGAGCAGATGGGCTTCGAGGTGGCAAATGAAGTTTAACATTGACAAATGTAAAGTACTACATATGGGAAACAGCAACCCCAGAGCAACGTATCAACTCTGTGGTACTACACTGACAGTGGTAGAGAATGAAAGGGTCCTGGGGGTGGTGGTGCAGGCAGATATGAAGTTCTCTGAGCAGTGCAGACGAGCTGCAAGAGTAGCTCATGGTGTATTGTCAATGATATATAGAAATTTTTCTAGCAGGGATAAGGAGGTGATTATTCCCTTGTATAAGGCAATGGTCAGGCCACACCTAGAGTACTGTATACAGGCCTGGAGGCCTCATTTCAGGAAGGATGTAGAGCTGCTGGAACGAGTACAGAGAAGGGCAACTAGATTGGTGAATGGGACAAAGGGGTTCTCTTACGAAGAAAGGCTTAAGTTTTGCAAATTACAGTGTCTGGAAACTAGGCACCAGCGGGGTGATCTGATAGAGGTGTACAAAGCCTTGAATGGTTTGAGCATGCTCAATGCTGATGGGATTCTTCCTCTAGCTCAGAAAAATCACCTGAGAGGGCATAAATTCAAATTGAGGAAAGACAGATGTAGGATAGATGTGCGGAAATTTGCCTTTAGCCAGCGGGTGGTTGGTGGGTGGAACAGACTTCCATCCCTTGTCGTGGAAGTTGATAGCCTAAATAAGTTTAAGGCTCAGCTGGACAGGTATTTCGAACGAACAGAGGGGTGAAGTGGAAGTGGTTATTTTTATTTATTTATGTTACTTTTTTTTTTTTTTTTTTTTTTTTTTTTTTGGCTGATGCTGCATAAGCTTGCTTTCTTGCATCAAATGCCTCTACTAATGCTAATGCTAATGCTAATGCTAAATCTGATTATCACCAGTGATTCTTCATGCATTAAGAATCTGCAGATAAAAGAATCACTAGGTGCCAGTGATCACAGTGTACAGATGTGGGATTTACTTAAAGATGTAACTACCGTCAGGGGTAAAGGGAACAGTTTTTGCTTTCGTAAAGGTGACTACAGTGGTCTCACAGAATTTTTAAATTCTATACAGTGCGATCAACTGATGATGTTACCAATTGTGAATTCTAAATGGGAGACCTTCAGGGAATTAATGTTGGAGGATACTAGGCTATTCATACCAACTAAGAAATACTGTTCAGGGTTTAGTCCTAAATGGATATCAGATGAATTAATGTGGCTCATGGCAGAAAAGAAAAATGCATGGGATGCATATAAATTATCAGGTGACAGAGAAGCTTAAGGCAGATATAAGCTAGTCTGTAATCAAGTCACAAAGAAGATTAGGCAAGCGAAGGCAGATTACGAGAAATCTTTGGCAAGGGCTGCAAAGAAAAACAGCAGAGTTCTTTACTTATGTAAACTATAGAAAGAAAGGGATGAAACAGATTGGTCCACTTCACACAGATGGTTTGAATAGTGATGATCATGCTAAGATAGCTGATAAACTGAATGAGTATTTTGCATCTACATTCACACATGAGGAGTTATTCAAGGAGAGGAATGCTAGAAGTTTATTATCATTATTACTAGCCACATAGTGCAAGGAAATCTGAGGCTTATGCTGCACCAGCCAAAAAAAATTTTCCGAATTACCCTGTGTGAGAGAGAGAGAGAGAGAGAGAGAGAGAGAGAGAGAGAGAGAGAGAGAGAGAGAGAGAGAGAGAGAGAGAGAGAGAGTCAGCAGTAGTTGGGAATCACCAAGAAAGAGAAGAATGATGATATCTAAGCTCAGGACCTTGGGTGTGCCAAGCCCATACTCACCAGATATGAGCCCCTCGGGGTGTCAAACTCTAACAGAGAGCTACATGATTTTGTAATAACTGAGAGAAAAGTGGAGGAGAAATTGTTGAAGTTAAACATAAGGAAGGCACCTGGGGTAGATGGGATCTATCCAGTTATATCAAAGGAGGCAGTATAGGAAGTAAGCAAATCCTTAGCCAAAATTATAAAAGCTTTCCTGGACTCTGGGGAGGTCTGCATGGACTGGAGATGTGCAAATGTATCATCAATTCACAAAGGGGGTTCAAAAGGTGACACAAGTAAATACAGACCTGTTAGTTTGACTTCTGTTCCAGGGAAAATAACGGAGTCACTGATTAAGGAAGTGATGCAAGATCATCTAGATAAGACTGCAGTTAGAGTTGAGACACAGCATGGGTTTGTTAAGGGAAAGTCTTGTCGGACAAATTTCATTGGATACTATGATGTGGTGACAAAGGAATTGGATGCAAAGAATAATTTTGATATCATATACTTGGATTTTAGGAAAGCTTTTGATACCGTGGCACATGGAAGACTACTGTAAAATTCAAATTGAGGAGCAGCATGACATTAAAGGAAAGTTGCTACACTGGATAAAAGGATGACTGAGTGGGAGAAGACAGAGAGTGGTTATCAATGGGCACTGCTCTTCATGGACTAATGTTATTAGTGGAGTCACCCAGGGTTCAGTGTGGGCTTATTGTTGTTTTCGGTATTTATCAATGATAATGATAAAGGCATATCAGGGTTAATGTCTAAGTTTGCAGCTGACACGATGTTGGCAGGGTTGTTAATGACAGTTACTGTTAATGACAGTAATGATAGTATGCTATTGCAACAGGATCTGGAAAAGTTGAGCAGATGGGTTGAGAGGTAGCAACTGAAGTTTAACATTGTCAAATATAATACTGCATAAGGGTAGCATTTAACATTGACATTAGCATTTAACATTGAAGTTTAACATTGTCAAATATAATACTGCATAAGGGTAGCATTTAACATTGAAGTTCAACATTGTCAAATATAATACTGCATAAGGGTAGCATTAGTTCCAGAGTACCATATCAACTGAGTGGTATTGCACTCAGGGTAGTGGAGAATGAATAGAAACTAGGTGTAATTGTGCAGTCAGATATGAAGTTTTCTGAACAGTGCAAAAAGGCTGCAAGAGTAGCTCATGGTGTCTTGTCAATGATATACAGGAATTTTGCCAGCAAGAATAAGAGGGTGATTGTCCCCTTGTATAAGGTAATGGTCAGGCCACACCTTGACTACTGTATACAGGTCTGGAGGCCTCATTTTAGGAAGGATGTAGAGCTACAGAGAAAAGCAACGAGATTGGTGAGTGGAACAAAAGGTTGGTGTTACCAAGAAAGGCTTAAGTTCTGCAAATTGCAGCTTCTGGAGACTAGGCACCTGCGAGATGATCTATTTGAGGTGTATAAGGCCTTGAATGGATTGATCAAGCTTCATTCACAAGCACACTGTGGGTGACCAACCAGGTGTAAACCAATGGGATTCTTCTTGTTGGTTACATGATAATGGGATTCTTCCTCTTGATCAGATTACTCACTTCAGAGGGCATAAATTCAAATTGAGGAAAGACAATTGCAGAACAGATATGCAGAAATTCACCTTTAGCCAGTCAGGGGTTGATAGTTGGAACAAACTTCCATCTGTCATAGCGGAGGTCAGCAACTTAAATAAGTTCAAGGCAGAACTAGACAAACATTTGGATTGAATGGATGAGTGAAATGGGAAGGTTATTGGTTTTTTTTTTTTTTTTGTTTTTTTTTTGCTGATGCTATATATGCTTACTTTCTTGCATCATCATAGGAATTTGTAACTAAGGGGCAGAGAGTTAATGCTGTGTTCTATGTAGATGCTTTGAAGACTATTGAAGTGCATTTCCTAGTTGAGGCTGCAATTTTGAGAGAAAGGAAGCTGGTTCTTGTTGCACCACAATGCCCCCTCCTCATTCCACACTTGTTTTGAAGACATTTCTGATAAAATATGGCATTGAACTTTTAACCATCCACCCTACTCTGGCAATCTAGTACCAACAGACTTCTTCCTCTTTCCCAAAGTGTAAACTGCCCTCAAAGGAAAGAGATTTCATAATGTTGAGGGCATGAGGAAAAATATAACCACCAAACTGAATATAATTTTTAGAGACCCCTTTGCTGAAACTTTTAGAATGGTTTGAATAAGTGCATTCAATCAGGTGATGATTACTCTAAATAAAAATAAGACCATTTTTGAGCCCCTTCACTTTTCTGTTCTTTTTATTGTAACAGTTCAGGAACTTTATTGCCACATCTTGTGTGTACATGACTCAGAATGTACCACAGCATACAGGAACATCATTCTGGCTCATCAGTAATGCTATATACATATTTTTATTATTAATCAGTGTTCTGTTTCATAAAATTTTCCATTTTGACCACCAACATTTTTTTGCTTTCAACTCCAGTAGCACCTTGTAAATTCCTCAAACAGGCCTCTGGGGTTGGGTAAATTCATATTGTGATTTTTAAATGTTTCTCACCAACCACGTATTAAAATAAGACATGGAAACTGAAATTTTAAAAACTATATATTTACAATTAAAATAACTTTACAACTACAAATATAAAAATATTAAAAATATATATATATACATCAAATAAAATACATTAAAATACCGGGTTAAGAGCAATAAAACCGACTGTGGCTTTCGAAGGCTCCTGCCTTCTTCTTCAGCGGTAGCTTCCTTGTACTGCGGTGCATCCTAAGTACCAGCAGGTTCACGGTCTAAATCACGTGTTTCATCACCACGTGTTTTATTCTCCTGTGTACTGGGACCGGAAGCGGCTCGGGAGCACATCATATGAAATCGTTCATCCCTTCTGAGGATCATAGCCTCAAAGAGGGAATGAATCCGCAAACGCTTGTCTCTATTAATATTTTCTGTCGAATTAATCTGCAAACTCTCGAGCCACTTGCGGTCCCAGAACCTATGCACCCAATCAGTGATGATAGCTTCGTCTGGGGAGATCTGGTGTTGCTTCTCCCAAAAATGCTCGGCCACGGCGGACCTACCATAGTCTGCATTCCTTATTGCCTTAGAGTGCTCCCCCAGGCGTTCTTCGAGACGTCGCTTTGTTTCCCCTACTTCTTTGAGACGTCACTTTGTTTCCCCTACATATGCTTCTTTATCAAGGACCACCGTTAATCTACCCTTGTCCGTTGGTAAGATCACAATACTGTCATCTTGTTTGAGGCTAAGCTTGTTCCTAAGCTCCTAAGCATATCTAAGTAAAGCGTTAGATTTATTGAATGATCAAACAACTTATAAAGTCATTCAAAAAAGCCCATTGATGAATTTCGAATGTCAGGTAAATAGAATGGTTCAGGGTTGGTTAAAGTCCAACAAAATTTCCAAAGAGCAGTATTGGAAATTACATGCTACAGGGAGCCAAATACCGAGATTTTATGGCTTACCAAAAATACACAAAGTGGGTGTACCACTTAGGCCTATAGTGTCATTTATTGGCAGTCCAATGTATGCCTTGTCTGGTTTCCTGGCCAAAATACTGTCTCCATTAGTAGGAACTTCTGAATTCAGCGTCAAAGATAGTAAAGATTTTGTGCACTTCATAAGAAGTCAGCACACAGAAGAAAATGAAACTATGATATCTTTCGATGTGACATCGCTTTTTATGTGTATTCCTATCGACCATGGAGTACTTTGTGCACACATGGCCTTGCAGAAGGACATCACCTTGAGTAGTAGAATGCAATTAAGCTTAGAAGATATTTGTAAAGATATTGAACTATGCCTCTCAAACACCACCATGATTTTTGGTAATATTATGTATAGGCAGGTTAACGGTACAGCCATGGGCTTCCCTATTAGTGCATGGGGAAGCCCATGGCTGTACCGTTAGCTTCCCCACCTAGCTATGGAGGAGCTCGAGGCTAGAATATTTAATGGTCGAGATCTCCCTATGCATCCATGGAAGAGATCTCCCTATGCGTCCATGATACATTCTCAATCATTCAAAAGGGGAGTGAAAATGAAGTGTTAAATTTTTTAAATGGCTTCTCCCCATTCATACAATTTACCTGGGAGGTAGAGGAAGAAGGAATTTTGCCATTCCTTGATGTATTGGTCTGTAGAGAAGGCTAACAACTAAAAACTAAAGTCTATAGGAAACCGATGTGCACAGGCCAGTACTCGCACTATAATTCTGCTCAGACCAAATCATCATAGGAACAGTGTGGTTAGAGCATTAATAGACAGGGCAAAATCGCACTGTAGTACCTCCAAGGATAGGAAAGAAGAATATGAACGTGTCATGGCAGATCTTACAAAGTGTGGCTACCCCCACAGGATTATACAAAAGTATATTGGAGAAAATCAGAGGAGAGGTGAACCCTTCACGCCAATAGCTACTGCATACATTCCCTACTATCTGGGCGTAACTGAGTATATAACTAGGGTACTAAGAAATTATCAGACACGTTGTGTGCAGATTCCAGGCCGGAAGCTGCACACAATCGTGTCACAAGTAAAAGACCCTATTCAAAAAAGAGAATGCTAGTGGGGTCGTTTACAGTATTAAATGCCCTGATTGTGGGGAATGTTATGTAGGGGAAACAAAGCGATGTCTCAAAGAACGCTTGGGGGAGCACACTAAGGCAATAAGGAATGCAGACTACGGTAGGTCCGCCGTGGCCAAGCATTTTTGGGAGAAGCAACACCAGATCTCCCCGGACGAAGTTATCATCACTGATCGGGCGCACAGGTTCTGGGACCGCAAGTGGCTCGAGAGTTTGTTTGGATTAATTCGACAGAAAACATTAATAGAGACAAGGGTTTGCGGATTCATCCCCTCTTTGAGGCTACGATCCTCAGAAGGGATGAACAATTTCATATGATGCGCTCCCGAGCTGCTTCCAGTCCCAGTATACAGGAGAATAGAACACGTGGTGATGAAACACGTGATTTAGACCGTGAACCCGCTGGTACTTAGGATGCTGTTTGTTTGTTATTTGGCTTTTTAAAAGCATTAGCAACTAAGGCCATATTGCTCCGGGATATGCGGTGGTCATTCCCTGACCTTTCCGCTTCCTCAGTATTTGGTGGTGACGGGCTCGAACCGCGGTCTAATCAAGAAGCGTGTGCTATGCAGTGCTGCTCCTTCCCACCTGGCTACGGAGGCACCACTTAGGATGCACCGCAGTACAAGGAAGCTACCGCTGAAGAAGAAGGCAGGAGTCTTCGAAAGCTACAGTCGGTTTTATCGCTCTTAACCCGGTATTTTAATGTATTTTTTTTATGTATATATATATATATATATATATTTTAAATATTTTTAGTTGTAAAGTTATTTTAATTGTAAATATATAGTAGTAAATATATAGTTTTTAAAATTTCAGTTTCCGTGTCTTATTTTAATACGTGGTTGGTGAGAAACATTTAAAAATCACAATAGTACCTTGTAAATTTTGCTTTGTTTGTTTGTTTGTTATTTGGTTTTTAGGAGCATTAGCAACTAAGGCCATGTTGCTCCGGTATATGCGGTGGTCATTCCCTGACCTTTCTGCATCCTCCGTATTTGGTGGTAACGGGCTCGAACCCCGGTCTAATCAAGAAGCATGTGCTGCGCACTGCTGCTCCTTCCCACCTGGCTACTGAGGCGCCGTAAATTTTGCAATTAGTACTGAGCCCTTACAAGTTTTTTTTTTTTTTTTTTTTGACACTTAATACCATATGAATCTACTGGTAGTAAAGTGCACAGATCATCAACTACTGCGTAATAATTATGAAAGATTCTGTCAGAATACAGCAACATTTATACCACTGAAATTATATAGGGTAGAGCTCATCCTGGGAAAATTTGCTGAGCAACACAATGCTTGAAAGTTTCTGAAGGTGAGCAATATGCTATAATTGCCAAGTCCATAACTGAGAAATGCATGCCCAACAAAATTATTGCAGCTATTTTTAATTCTAAAACATTAAATCATATTCCATGTGGATCAAGACTAAAACATTCAGCAAGCAACCAATACTCATGCAAATTATTGAGTAAACATAGCTAAAGCTCCTATCTTCAGCACTGAAACAAAAAAAGTTGGGTACCATAAACTACACTGTTGATTAGCTACCCTTAGCAACAACCAAGCTTGCAGTGCTAGAAAAGGTCTCCAAAATTTCCTTACATCATTTCTAGTACAGTTACATGTGTACCTCCCTGACATTTAAACTGTCAAAATAGGCTGGCAGTGGTTAACATGTCTGGCCACAACTAGGTTGTGGGTTCGAGTACATACACTGCCAAATATGGTTGGCCCATTGTGAGCTGTGGTGCTGAAAACCTAGCTGCCTTTAATATTTCAGTAAGTTTGCAATTACAATAATGTGTAAACCCTTCTGGCCTCAACCATATTAAAAATAAATGGAAATTTATTTATTTATGAAAAGAACCATAAACATGGAGATCACCCAAGCACTGCATTGGTTTGGTAGTTTACAAAACATCTGATCTGTTAATTAACTGCAGAGCCATCAACAGTTAACCACTGACATCAAGTGGACCAATGTGATTCAACCACTTCCTTCTACTTTTAATATAAGCATAGAAGTCTTTGCTGCTGTTCAACTGAATTCTTTGCCAGAGACTTCTCATAATCTCCCTTAGCTTGCTTGACCTCCTTTGTGACTTGATTACAGACTAATTTATATCTACCATAGGCTTCTGTCTCACCTGCTAAATATGTATCCCACGCACTTTCCTTCTCTGCCATGCATCTCAATAGTTCATCTGACATCCATTTAGGTCTAAGCCTTGAACAGTATTTCTTTGTTGGTATGAAAAGCCTATGTAGCTTGTATGATTATTTCCCTGAATGCTTCCCATTTATAATTTTTTGTTGGTGACATCATTAGTTGGTCCCACTGTATAGAATTTAAAACCTGTCTGAGACCACTGTAATCTCCTTTACAAAATCAAAAATCCTTCCCTTTATCCTTGATTATAGTTATATCTTTAAGTAAATCCCACATTAATACTGTGATCACTGCCATCTTGTGGTTCTTTTATCTGCAAGTTTTTAATGAATGAAGAATCACTGCTGATGATGGAGAATATTGCTCTCTCCTGTTGCCTCTCTAACAAGCTGCTGTAGAAAACAATCATCCAATAAATCTATAAAAGTCTTGCCAGTGTGTGTGAATGACCAACCCACAAGTTCCAGTCAATATCTGGAAAGTTAAAATCCCCCATTATAAGATATTCAGGTAGTAAAGTGCACAGATCACTATTTTTCTGTACAGTTGTTTTTTGTACTCATCACAGTCATGTGGCCTATAACACACTCCTATTCTCATTTTTGTTTTCCCAGTGCTTATATCACATCAAACTGATTCAACTAGCCATCCATGTCTCTCAGAGTCGAAACTAGTCAATCCTACACCTTGGTCAAAAGTGTTATAAGTACACCCCCATTATAAGCAGGTAGTCAATCTTTCAGTAGCGTAGCTAGGGTCGTTGATGCCTGGGGGGCAACATGCCTTCCTAGCCCCCCTTGATTGTGATAGATAATTCCTTCAGTTTGCACTCCTGAAGCTCGCCGCCTGGGGAAAATTCCCCTTCCATACTCCTCCCCCCTTGCTACGCCTCTGCAATCTTTATGAATTTATAAAAATTATTATTGCAACAGTCTACGATTTCCATATATTTATTAATAAAGTAATTTAAATAATATAATGAATATAACAAAACAAAAATATCAAAGAAAAAGAAATTTACAAATATTCATTTACACAGAATTTAATTCTATATAAACTACAAAGAAAATACATATAACTACGACGAAATTAGAAACCCAGATAGTTTATTATTATTATTATTATTATTATTATTATTATCATTATCATCATTAGCCATATGGTGCCAGGAAGCCTGAGGCTTTTTCTGCACCAGCCAAAAAAAAATTTCAGAGTTACCCTGAGAGAGAGAGAACAAGAGTCCAGTAGTCCTTGGTTATAAGACAAACAGACATACACAGTAATAATAATAAGCAAGTTAAAAATACTACAAAACATTAACTAGACATTTACCATTAACAGACTTGAACTTTTATTTAAAAACAAAATCCATTCTTCGGTTTATATTTGTGGAAAATAGATTAATAACTTTTTCATTCAAGTTTAGTGCACTGTTGACCAAGCTTTTCTCTATTGAAAGCACTGCTTCAGCATTTAGCCTTTCCTGATTCATAGTGCTCCTTAATAATATTTTTATTCTTTTTAATGTCGAATGGCAGCGTTCAGGCATTGAGGTAGTCATCGGAATGATCAAAAGAACTTTTATGAGTTTTGTAAGTTCACCAAGAACTTCAGCTATATTCTTTTCTGAGATAAATTTCAGCAAGTCAGTTAATTTACAATAATTGTGTATATCATGTCTGCTATAGAAAACTTGTAATTCCATAAGATGTTTTTCTTTATCAATCATGGGATATGCCTCAGTAGTCTCCCGTACCTCTTCTATGGGCATTTTTGTACGAAAAATAACAAAGTTCTACTTGTTAAACAATTTAGCAGCAATTAATTGCTTTGTAAAAGAATATCTCTCACCTATATCAACAATTATATAGTCACATACTTCCTTCGCTTCAATCGCTTGAGTGTTTTTGAAGGATTTTCACAGTACATTGAATTCCTGATTTTCAGAATGGCTTTTAAAGTTTCCTATATATTCATGTATTTTAACTGCCTAAATTTCTCGAGATTGCATTTGATTACAAATAACTTCCATGTGAGGCATTATCTGATGGAAAAGTTCTAACCAGAATTCAAATTTTTCATTACTCAAGATGTGCAAAATTCCAGTTGCTTCTGAAATCATCTTATCTGTTTTTGCTGTCACTTGTAAGTTCCTCCATGCACTTTTTTAAGGATTCAAAATTTTAATAAATGCTGTTCACGGTGCATATATTGACCTTCCCCCATCTCGTAACCGTGTTGCCTGACCTTACTCCATCCCGTAGGGGAAGGTCAGGCAACACGGCTGTTCATATGCTACTTGCTGCATTTCTCATCATCAGATTCAGTTGGTTTGCATAGCAGTGAATAAAATGTGCATTTTTGTACACTTTGTTTAATTTAGTCTGAACTCCCCCTTTCTTGCCTTTCATCACACTTGTGCCATCAATGTCTGAGCAACCAATTTTTGAGTATTTCCTTTGAGGATTACAGCTAACTGATCTAGAATGCACTTTGATATTCCATCTGCCGTTTGGTTTTCCAGAATGAAAAAACCCAAAAAAACGCTTAAAAATGTCTCCATTCAGTTCATATCTCAGAACAATTACCATTTGTATATGTTCTGAAACATCTGTTGTGTCAGATGACAGCTACAAATGAAGCTTTTTTAATTTCTCTTTTTATTTCATCTTGGCAGATTTGCAGCAGAGTCAAAAAATCATTCTGAATAGTTTTTGAAATGCCTTTAAATGCTGCATTACTTTCTAAATGTTTTTTTTAAATTGGAATCTAATGTACAGACAAAGTTTATTAATCCTCTGATTATTCTTGAATTCTTAGAATCATTTTTTTTTCGTCATATCCATGTAAAGAAATTTCAAACTGTCCACAAAATTTAATGTGGTCTATTATTTTAGATAATACCTCGCGATTCTTCGTAACTTTTCTGTTATGTCTGCAGATCGAAAGTCTGCAAACGAGGCAGTGTTAGGTGGGTCGGAAAACTGCTATCTTGGGGGGATACATGGACTAATATATTAACAGTAGCCGCTGGCAGAGGTGAAAGTGATTTTTGCACTGCTTCTATTGGAATGAGCAGCAGCCTTGAAAACAAGATGCAGAGTATTTCAGAGACTGCTGGAAGTCATTGCAGTACAAGTAAACATATGGGTTGTGTTAGGGTAGCTAAGAATAGGAACAGGTGCATGTATACTTGCGTGTACACCAATGCTAGGAGTTTGGTAAATAAATTTGAAGAATGTGAGGTGTTGGTCAAAACATCAAAGGCAGATACTGTTGGGATATCTGAGATCTGGTGTCACACAGATATAAGGAATGTAGAACTGGAAGGATAGACAGGATAGAAAGGGAGGAGTGGTTATGCTATTAGTTAAGAAACACATAAAATCCAAGGAAATGCAGCCAGTCGATATCGCTGGGCAATGCAGTGTCGCGTCAGTTTGGTGTGACATAAGCACTGGGAGATCAAAATTGAGAGTAGGAGTGTGTTATTGGCTTAATGACTCTGATGAGTATAATAAAAAAAACTGTACAGGGAAATAGAGTGGGCCAGTAAATCAGAGAGTCTTATAATGGGAGATTTTAATTTCCCAGATATTGATTGGAATTTGTGGGTTGGTCACTCACACACTAGCAAGGCTTTTGTGGATTTATTGGATGATTGTTTTCTACATCAGCATGTTCAGGAGGCAACTAGAGGGAGTAGTACTCTTGATCTGATTATCAGTAGTGATTCTTCGTGCATTAAGAATCTGCAGATAAAGGAACCACTCAGTGTCCGGATCACAGTGTGCTGAGGTGGGATTTACTCAAAGAAGTAACTACCATCACGGGTAAAGGGAAGGGTTTTTGCTTTCGTAAAGGCGACTACGGTGGTCTGAGACAGTATATAAATTCTATACAGTGGGACCAACTGATGATGTTACCAATAGCAAATTCAAAATGGGAAGCATTCAAAGAATTAATCTTGGAAGCTGCTAGGCTTTACATACCAACTAAGAAATATGGTTCAAGGTTTAGGCCTAAATGGATGTCAGATGAAATAATGAGACATGTGGCAGAGAAGAAAAATGCATGGGATACATATAAATTAATGGATGACATGGTTGTTGGTTGGTTGTTGTTGGGTTTTTTTTGGCACAAAAGCAACTTTGGCCATATTGCGCCTATCTATTAATGTTTATGTGACAAGGAAGTTTATATTTCTTAAATATGATTTATATCTGGTCAAAATATCCTATTAATTTTAAATAAGTGAATATATTTTCAATGTTGGAGTTATCGCCTAGGATTTGTGATAAGGTCAGAGAATCTTGGAAATTTATAGGGAGATGGAAGGCTGACTGTCGGGCCATGTGATATTGTGGACATTCTATAAGGAAATGTTTTACAGTGAGTTGACAAGAACAGTGAAAACATTCTGGGGGGTTTGCTTTGATGAGTAAGTGAAAGTGCGTGAGATGAGTATGTCCAATGCGCAGTCTGGTTAAAATGACTTCTTCGTGCCGATTTTTACGAAGACTCGATTTCCATGGCTGAAGTTCATGTTTTATTTGAAACAGTTTATTGTTTGATTCATTTTGCCACATTTGTGACCACTGTGTATGGAGAATTTGTTTTATAATAGGCCTGTAATCAAAATGTGGAACTTTGTAAAGCCTTAGGTTTGTGTTTGTAGGATTCTTTGCTGCTCTATCGGCTTTTTCATTACCTTCAATGCCTGTATGTCCTGGAATCCAACAGAATTTTACTTGCCTCATTTTACTTTTGAGTTTCACAAGATGAGTTTGTATCTGATGAAGAATGGGATGCGATGGAGTCTGCCTTTGTTGCAGAGCGTGTATTGCACTCAATGAATCTGTATATATGAGATGTTTCAGATGCGGGGAAGATGGTATGTATTTTAAGGCCATTAGTATGGCGAATAGCTCGGTAGAATAGCTGCTGCATTGGTTTGGGAGTTGCTGTGAGATAACAGTGTGTGGAAATACCACTGCAGCACCAACTTTGGTGTCTGTTTTAGAGCCATCTGTATATATATGAAGGTAGTCAGAGAACTGTGATAAGTGGGCTGCATGCATCTGTTTTATGTTGACATTTGCCAGAGTGCTTTTTCCCCATTGTTGAAAGTAAGTGTCGCAGTTAGGCGTGAAAGTGTACCATGGTGGAATACTTATGCTATTATCCTCGTGTATGTTGTCAAAGCTTAGGCCCCATTTTGAAACTATTTCTTTTAGTCGTATTCCAGCTGGTTTATTTACTGTAGGTTTATTGTTGTAGAGAATTTCCCACTGTGGGTTAAAAAGATACTGCCAAGTAGGATGATGAGGAAGACTTCGGATTTTAATTGCATAGTTTAATAGCAGCATTTGCCTCCGGAGATATAGTGAGGGCTCGTGGGTCTCTGCATATAAACTTTGGACTGGTGAAGTTCTGTATGCTCCTAAGGAGATTCGTAAGGCACTATGATGTATGGTATCGAGCCATTTGATGACACTTGGTCTACACGAACTATACACAGGGGCTCCATAGTCTAGTCTTGATCTGATTATAGCATGGTATAGGTGAAGTAGTGTGAACCGATCAGCTCCCCACTTCATTGCAGAAAGAACTTTGAGAATATTTAGTTTTTTTTTGACAGGTTGTTCGGAGGCATTTGATGTGATCCAAAAAGTTAAGTTTTTTATCTAGAATGAGGCCAAGGAAACGTATACTATTTGCTAGAGGTATCAGCTGGTTTTCTAGTCTTATTTCTGGATCTGGGTGCATTTTTCGCTTTCTACAGAAATGTATGGCCACTGTTTTTTGTTGTGATATTCTATAGCCATTGTTTTTATTCCATAATTCTATTTTTTTCACTGTGCTTTGTAACTGCCTTTCAATCATGTTCATGTTTTGTGAATGGCATGAAATAGTAACATCATCTGCATATAGGAATGTTTCCACTGTTTTTGGCAAGTCTTTTGTAATAGAATTTATTTTGATTGAAAACAAGGTTGCACTCAGTACTGAGCCCTGAGGAACTCCTTCTTCCTGAGTATATATTTGTGACAGATTGTTTTGATATTTTACTTGGAAGGTTCTGACTTTCAGGAAATTTTTTACTAAGAGTGGTAAGTTGCCTCGCAAACCAATGCTGTGGAGATCTTTAAGAATGCCGTATCGCCAGGTAGTATCAAAGGCCTTTTCTATGTCGAGACTGATCATTATTAGATGTTCATTCCTTAGAAAAGCATTTCGGATATTTGCTTCTGCTTTTATCATGGGATCTAGAGATGATCTATTTTTACGAAAGCCGTATTGATTTATGTTAAGTACATTATGTGTTTCTAAAAACCAGGTTAATCTGTTGTTCACCATTTTCTCGAGGATTTTCCCAAGGCAACTTGTTAGTGCTATTGGACGATAACTTGTGGGAATTGTATGATCTTTGCCAGGTTTAGGAAAGGCAATTACAAGGGAGTGAAGCCAGGAATTTGGATAGTAGTTTTCCATGTAAATTCTATTGTATAGCATAAGCAAAGCCTTTAGAGATTTTTGATTAAGTTGTTGGATCATTTCATAGTGAACTCCATCAGGACCTGCTGCACTCTTTCTAGACTTAGCCAGAGCTTTTTGCAATTCTTCTATGTTGAAAGGTTGGTTATATGGTAGTTGTTGGCTGGTATTAAAGTTTAGTCTGTATTTTTCAGCTACAGTTTTCGTTTTCTGAAAGGATGGGGTATATGCCGATACTGCTGATATATTTGCAAAAGTAGTTGCAAGTAAGTTTGCGATTTCCTTGGAGTTAGTTATTTCCTGTCCATTCCAGATTATTAGTGGAGTTGGGACTGAAAGAAATTTCCCATTAAGTCTTCTGATTTTGTTCCATATGACACGGGTATCTGTATTTTTATTAATTGTGGAGGCGAATCGTATCCATGAATCCTTTCTACTTTTACGCTGGATATATCTTGCTCTGGCTCTAGCTTTTTTAAAATTTATGAGGTTGATGGAAATGGGATACTTTCGGAAGAGATTCCAAGCCTTATTCTTCTCTCTTTTGGCTATCCTGCATTCTTCATTCCACCATGCTGTGTCATGTTTATGATGTTTTCCAGATGACCGAGGAACTGTGGCTTCAGCTGCTATTAAAATTTGGTTTGTGACATGAGCTGTAGCATTGTCTATGGGCTGAGTGGTGATTATTTGTTCATCTATTGCTGCAATTGTTTTATATTTAGTCCAGTTAGCTTTATGGAATCTCCATCTTTTTTGGCCATCGTGATGTGCAACATCATTTGTTAGTATTTTGCAGACCACAGGAAAATGGTCGCTATTCAGTGGATTCTTCAATATTGACCATTCAATCAATGGGTATAGAACAGGTGAACATATGGATACGTCAATTGCGGAGGCTGTTCCAGTGGGCAAATGGATGTATGTCTCAGTACCAGTGTTAAGGAGAGAGAGATTTTGCTCTTCCAGTAATTTCTCAATCAATTTACCACGTTTGTCTTGATGACAGGATCCCCACATGGGATGGTGACTATTTAAATCTCCCATGATACAGACCGGGGGTGGTAGCTGGGTTACTAATGCTTCTAGGTCGGAATATGCATACTCTTGATTTGGGGGAAGGTAGAGTGAGACCAGTGAGAAAGTAAACTGGATTGAGACTCTTACTGCAACTGCTTCCAAAGATGTTTGTAGTTGGAGGCGTTTACATGGAATTTTGGAGTCAATTAGAATTGGCACTCCACCGTGAGCTCCACAGGAAAGGCATCGGTCTTGTCTATAGGTACCGTAACGGTTCACTGCTGTGTTTACTTGTGGAGTTAGGTTAGTTTCTTGAAGACATATACCTATGGGGTGATATTTATCGATTAGGTTGCGAATGTCATCAATGTTGCTGCGGAAACCTTGACAATTCCACTGTATTATTGTGCGCATTATATTGGCTTTGTAGTTGTATTTGTTTCTGACTTTTTACGAGTAGGGGTTTGCTTGGATCGCTCAGGCTTTTTCTCTTTTCTGGGAAAGATTGGGCGAACTTCCATCTCTTCCTCAGCATGTATCTCTAAGATTGGTTCTTCTGGGACTTCTTTTTCACATGTATCCATATGATCATGGACAGGGAGTTTGTCATCCACATCTATGTTTTTAGTATTTATGGTTGGCCGTGACGTGGAAGGCATTGTTGGAGGAATTGTAACAGGTGTATTTATGGCTTGATTAGAAGTTGAGATTGAAGATGATTTTGCTGATGGAGCTAGGATTGAGCGAGCCCAATCAGAAATAGAGATGTTTGGGGGAATTGTAACGTTGGTTTGAACTGAAGTGGTAGTGGTGGTGACAGCAGTTATTTGTTTATGCTGTTGGACAGTTGCTGCATATGAGCGTGTTGTTGTAATTGGTGATATTTGTTTCTTTGCCTCAGGGTAGGAGACTTTGTGCTCAGTTTTATACTTCTGAATCATTTTTTCTTTTTTCCATGTTTCACAGTCTTTAGAGTAAGCGGAATGGTTGCCTCTACAGTTTGGACACTGTAGGATTTGTGCAGAACATTCGGTATGGGTATGGTCTTTAGATCCACATGAAGCACATACAGCAATCCCTCGACATACTGTCTGTGAATGCCCAAATTTTTGACATTTATAACATCTGATTGGGTTCGGTATATATGGTCGGACATGACAGTTCAAATATCCAGCTTTTACAGATGTTGGTGGATTTGGCAAGTTGAAAGTTAGTATAATGTTTCTGGTTGGAAGCAGTGAACCATCCTTTTTAATTAGTATTCTTTTTACCTGAATAACATTTTGTTCTGAAAGCTCTTGTTTGATTTCTTCCTCGGATACATGTAAAAGATCCCATTCTGTTATAACTCCTTTTGAGTAGTTTAAGGTGGCATGAGGTGATACTTCTATGGGAGTTCCTCCAAGTGTTTTCAATTTAAGTAGCTTGTCAGAATGCTTGGATTGAGTTGTTTCAACAAGCAGGTCACCTGATTTTAGTCTGCGAACCATTTTTGGTGAGCCAGCGATGTTCTCTAAACTTTTCTGAATCAGAAAAGGAGAAAAGCTTGCTGACTGGCTGGTCAGTCAAAGAATGTATTATGAGGAAATGAGGCCAGATATTCTGGTCTGTATCCTTCTTTTGTCTCTTAGCAAAGGAAGGGGTATAATCTTCCTGCTCTCTAGAATGTGATGGGGCATTGAGCCCGCAAGAGTCAGTGTTGGTATAGTCCATCTTTGCTCCTTTTAGCCCTTGGCAGAGAGACTTTTCTGCCAAGATTTCCGGCCCCGCCACGGGGAGGCAGGAGCAGTGCCTGGTGTGACCAAGCGAAAATTAGTAGGTATTAGTAATATACTAGGAGAAAAAAGAAAGGTGGCTTTCCTTCCTTGCTCTGTACAGGGACTTTTGTTACGAGAGCTGTTATAAAATGAATAGATTTTTTAACGATAACAACAAAAAGGAACTGTAAATCGCTTTCCGGAAATCGCACTGGAAGTACTGAGAAGTCGCTTAGTCACAATCGCTTGGCACCCGGGGCCGGATGACATGGAAGTCTATGATAGATATAAGCTGGTCTGTAGCCAAGTCACAAAGGAGGTTAGGCAGGCGAAGGCAGATTATGAGAAATCTTTGGCAAAGGATGCAAAGAAAAACAGCAAACAGTTCTTTACACATGTAAACTCTAGAAGGAAGGGGATGAATCCGATTGGTCCACTGGATATCAATGGTTCAACTGTTGATAATCCTACTCAGGTGACTAACAAACTAAATGAGTATTTTGCATCTACATTCCCATATGAGGAGTTATTCAAGGAGGGGAATGCCAGAGGTGAACTAAACTCTGGCAGTGAGCTAGATGATTTTGTAATAACTGAGAGGAAAATGGAGGAGAAATTGTTGAAGATAAACATAAGAAAGGCACCTGGGGCAGTGGGATCTATCCAGTTATATTAAAGGAGGCATCAAAGGAAGTAGGCAAACCCTTAACCATAATCATGAGAGCTTCCTTGGACTCAGGGGAGGTACCCATGGACTGGAGATGTGCAAATGTTACCTCAATTCACAAAGGAGGATCAAAGGGCAACACAAGTAATTATAGACCTGTTGGTTTAACTTCTGTTCCAGGGAAATTAATGGAGGCACTGGTTAAAGAAGCACTGCAGGATCATCTGGACAAGATTTCAGTTATAGATCGGACACAGCATGGGTTTGTTAAAGGGAAGTCTTGTCTGACCAATTTGATTGGATACTATGATGTGGTCACAAAGCAACTGGATGCAGGGAATGGCTTTGATATCATATACAGCAGACTCTCAATTTACCGGGATCAGATTAACCAGGACGCTTCAAGATTCCAAATTAAAAAAAAAAAAAAAAAAAAAAAATCAACCAGAAATCATAAAATTAAAGTAATAACTAGAATAGGTATAAACAGATATTTTAAAAGTTGTAAATAAGGGACAACAAACAGCATTATAAGTCATCATTGAGAGATTAGTGTGTCTATTAGCTTGTAACCCCCACTGTCTTCACACTCCTCGCTCCAAAAAAAATATATATATATAAATAAAAAGACCAAATGTTTAGTTTGTTTTAGTGCGTCGCATAGATTGTTTTGTTTCGTCAAAACGCAAAAGGACAAATTTTGTTTCGTTATTTACGTCAGTAATGTCGTAATTTTTATATATATTTTATTTATTATTTTTTTGTTTAGAAATTGCGAAATGATGGGCAAATGCAAGAGTTGTGAAACTTGAAATTAATCAAAAGTTTGAAAACGATGCATCTGTTAAATCTCTAATGAACCATTATAATTTTGGTGACCAAACTATATGCGACACTGTAAAATATAAAGGGAAGCTATGAGATTTAAAATCAAAGTCGTAAAAAATAAAGGATAGTATTGTATTGGACACATGAGTAGTACATGGTAAGTTTTTTCATATTTTATCTATCGTCATACTTTTTACATAGGTTGCTGAACAATTTTCAATACAGTTCCCGACTTATGTAGCTTCAGACTTATTTTACGTTATTTATATGACTAAAGATTTCAGTGAAGGGGACACACATTTCACCATAATAACGTAAAATCCAGAATTCCAGCTCTTGATATTATCGCAAATACAATAAGATCGGGTTTACTACCCATTTATAATAGATTGCATTAACAGAAAAGCCCAAGAAACTGGAAACTGCAAATTGTATTTTATTATTTTATGGTAGTGACTTCCAGAAATGTGCTTTAGTAAAATGCGAGCTTGCGTGGGGTTATAAGTGAGTTTTCGCCCTGTGAAGTTCTTTTCAGAAAATTTAATTTTGACTGTTATCATGGTGCTGACTAAGAGAATAAGTGACAGCGGTACTAGTAAATCTACCAAGAAAAGGAAAGCGATCAAGTTGGATCAGAAAATTAAAATAATAAGGATATATGAAAATGGCCAAACATCAACAAATATTGTGCGGAATTCAAATTTGTCGGTGGCAACAGTGAACACAATAAAGGAGAAAGACAGAATACAAGAAGTGGTGAAGGGATCGGCACCATTGAAGTCAACTATAATAACCAGGGATACATATCAGTTTTTACAGTACAATAACATACTTGTTTTCTTCCTTTTATGTTTTCTTTTCTTTTCTTATGTGTCACTCTGGCTACTTCACCTCTGTCCACAGATAAATTTTTTAATTGAACTAATTAAAAATATATAACTATTTTTCTTCATTCGTCTGAGGATATTATGTGGTTTTTGTAATTTTGGCATATCAGGGATATAGTAGCAATATTTTGTTAGTCATTCTCGAGTTACGTAAAACTCGACTTACATAAGAAGACCTGGTATGTATCTTATGTATGTCGGGGGCTTACTGTATTTTTGGATTAACTGGGAAATCGATTATCCGGGAATTCGTTTTTACCATCTATCCTGGAAAATCGAGAGTCTACTGTATTTGGATCTTAGAAAAGCTTTTGATACTGTTGCACATGGAAGACTGCTGCACAAATTGGAGCAGTGCGGCATTGGAGGCAAATTGCTGCTTTGGATAAAGGGATGGTTGAGTGGGAGAAAACAAAGAGTGGTAATCAATGGACACTGCTCTTTGTGGACTAATGTTATTAGTGGAGTCCCTCAGGTTTCAGTGTTGGGTCCATCATTGTTTTCTGTATTTATAAATGATACTGATGATGGTATATCAGGCTTAATGTCCAAGTTTGCAGATAATAAGCAGGTTGGCAGGGTTGTTAATGACATTAATGACAGTATGCTGCTGCAACAGGATCTAGAAAAGTTGAGCAGATGGGCTGAGAGGTGGCAAATGAAGTTTAACATTGACAAATGTAAAGTACTACATATGGGAAGCAGTAACCCCAGAGTAACGTATCAACTCTGTGGTACTACACTGACAGTGGTTGAGAATGAAAAGGACCTGGGGGTAATTGTGCAGGCAGATATGAAGTTTTTTGAGCAGTGCAGACAGTCTGCAAGAATAGCTCATGGTGTCTTGTCAATAATATACAGGAATTTTTCTAGCAGGGATAAGGAGGTAATTATCCCCTTGTATAAAGCAATGGTCAGGCTACACCTTGAGTACTGTATAGGTCTGGAAGCCTCATTTTAAGAAGGATGTAGAGCTGTTGGAAAGAGTACTGAGAAGGGAAACAAAATTAGTGAATGGAACAAAGGGTTGCTCTTACGAAGAAAAGCTTAAGTTTTGCAAATTACAGTGTCTGGAGACTAGGCACCTGCATGCCTAGTCTCCAAGACACTCCAGATATCATCATTCTTCTCTTTCTTAGTGATTCCCTTCTCCTTTTGATTCTTGTGTTTTCTCTCTCTCTCTCTCTCTCTCTCTCTCTCTCTCTCTGGGTAATTCAGAAATTTTGTTTGCCTCATGCAGCATAAGCCTTGGGCTTCCTTACACCATACGCTAATAATAACTTCCATCTGGTGATGTGGAAGTGGGTAGTTTGAATAATTTAAAGAAAAATTAGATTAGGTAGTTTTTTGGAGTTTTTTTTTTTGCTGATGCTGTATAAGCTTGCCCCTTCCTTCTAGAGTTTATATAAATAAGTCCTTGCTGTTTTTCTTAGCATCCTTTGGCAAAGATTTCTTGTAATCTGCTTTCGCTTGCCTAATCTCCTTTGTGACTTGATTACAGACTAGCTTATATCTGCCATAGGCTTCTGTGTCGCCTGATAATTTATATGCATCCCATGCATTTTTCTTCTCTGCCACGAGTCTCATTAGTTCATCTGACACCCATTTAGGCCAAAACCTTGAAAAATATTTCTTAATTTGTATGAAAAGCCAGTACCTTTCACGATTAGTTCCTTGCATGCTTCTCACTTAGAATTTGTCAGTTGGCGTCACTGTACAGAATTTAAAAACTGTCTAAGACCACTGTAGTCACCTTTACAGAAGCAAAAACCCTTCCCTTTACCCCTGATTGTAATTATATCATTACGTAAATCCCACATCAGTACACTGTGATCACTGCCACCTAGTGGTTTCTTTATCTGCAAATTCTTAATGCACGAATAATCACTGCTGATAACTAGATCAAGAGTATTACACTCTCTGGTTGCCTCTCAAACATGCTGTTGCAGAAAACAATCATCCAATAAATCCACAAAAGTCTTGCTAGCATGCAAACGACCTATCCACAAGTTCCAGTCAATATCTGGGAAGTTAAATCCCCCATTATAAGATATTCTGATTTACTGGCCCACTCTATTTCTCTTATTTAATTAATAGATAACATAGCAGCAAAGGCTCAATAAGTTCTACATTATAAATAAATCAGTTTAGGAATGGAGGAATTACCTATATGATGTCTCATATAACACTTCAGTGCCGATACTCTCCATTGTTGAATTATTATACAAATAGATTACATGTAATTCCGCACCCTCATAAACCAAATCAATGACCCAATGCACCATGGAATTGCAGGCCTGCGGACCCCAAGCATAACCCCAAAATATATCAAATCAGTAACCTTAATGTTTGAGCGAGAGAATACAATACATCTGTATTTTAAAAACAATTTAAATGCTTTGAAACCAAATAAATAATAAATCCATACTTTTAATACTTTAAAAACTAACATTAAAACATAAAAAACATTGACTCCTCTGAAACATTAGGAAACTAACAAAATTCTTTAGTTTCCTAATGTTTCAGAGGAGTCAATGTTTTTTATGTTTTAATGTTAGTTTTTAAAGTATTAAAAGTATGGATTCATTATTTATTTGGTTTCAAAGCATTTAAATTGTTTTTTAAAAAAAAAGGATGTATTTTATTCTCTTGCTCAAAGATTAGGGTTAGTAATTTGATGTATTTTTGGGGTTGGGCTTGGGCTTGGGGTCTGCGGTGCATTGGATCATTGATTTTCTCAACGAGGGTGTGGAATACATGTAATCTATTTGTATAGTAATTCAACAATGGAGAGTATCAGCACTGAAGTGTACAAGACATCATAGAGGTAATTCCTCCATTTCTAAGCTAATTTTATTTCTCTGTACAATTGTTCATTGTACTCATTAGAGTCATTACGCCTATAACACACTCCTACTCTCATTTTTGCTTTCCCAGTGCTTATGTCACATCAAACTGACTCAACATTGCACTGTCCATCTAAGTCAACTGGATGCACTTCCTTAGATGTTATGTTTTTCTTAATCAACAGCATAACCCTTCTCCTTTCCTATCCTGTCTTTCCTTTCTATACACATTGTACTCCCCAAATTCCAATTATGCATTCCTAATATCTGTGTGATACCATGTCTCTGATATCCCAACAATATCTGCCTTTGATGCCTTGACCAGCACTTCAAATTCATCAAATTTATTTACTATACTTCTAGCATTGGTGTACATGCACCTATTCTTATTCTTAGTTACCTTAACACAGCCCATGTATTTATTTGTTTCATGATGACTTCCACCGGTCCCTGAAACCACCAGCACTCTGTCCTCCAGGCCGCTGCTCATTCAAATAGGAGCATGCAAGAATCGCTTTCACCTCTGCCAGCAGCTACTGTTAATCTATTAGTCCATTTATCTATCCCCCCAAGCTAGCAGTTTTCCAACCCACCTAACACTGCCTCAGTAGCATCAAAATATTCTTGCACCCTTTATATTTAAGTGTATCCCATCCTTGTTGAAGCAAACTCTCCTGTTAACAAACACAGACCAAGCTGTGAAAAATTCTACCCCACGAGCCTTGCACAATCCCGCCAGGGCCGAATTGATTGATAAGGCTCTCATCATATACTCCCTCCTATTGTGTCTGGGCATAATTGCAGACACTTTCAAATTTAACCCCAACTCATGACTTTTTTTCAGCATTGACCTATACTTGTTAAGTAAATCTGCCAATCTGATGATATTGTTGTACATGTTGGCACTAATGCCAATCATTAGTGCCAACATGTACAACATCACCCTTTGTGATTTTATTAACTAATCTACTTTAAATCTAATTAAATATTATTTAATTAGATTTAACTTGTATTTAAGCACAATTAAATTGTATGCCTTTAAATTTGGCAACCAACACTTTCACCTGCCATAAGTAAACACACTAGCTCTACTCATGACAGAAAATATACTAGAAAATCGGCAATTTCCTTTTTTTTTTTTTTTTTTTTTTAAATATTATGCATAAACATAGCCATATACCATCAGTACATAAAAACACAGTAAAATTTGTTGTTAAACATTGTGCTACTACCAGTTCATCACTTATCAACCTATATGACGATCATGACTTCTCTCTATTTGTTTCTCTTTGGTCTTTAAAAAGTGCTATCAAGAAAGCAGCCTTTACCAACTTGTTAACAAGGAGACTTGGTGTCAAACTGCAAGTTACAGTTGCTATTCTATACATTTATTTTCTTTGAAAATTACTTATTGATATTTGTTTTTATTAATCTTTATATTACTTAAATCTTTATTGCTTTATAAATTGAGGGATAGTATCATCTCTGGGCCGGAAATGAAAAATCCATAGGAAAAAACTTAATTGATGGCTACCTGAACAATCATGGAAAGTTTTTCCTAGATATTTATTATGGCTATATTTTTTACTCTTGCCTTTTTAATTACACACTGCATAGCTGTTTAAAATGAAAGGCATGCAAATACCATATTAAAGGTATCCAGACAAACCCAAGAAGAATTTAATTGCAATTGTTGTTTTTATCAAATATTCAAGAGTACATTCAGCGAAAGATAAAATACAAGTTCTGAAAACTGGCTTATCTCATATCTCAATCTTGCTTGATAAACTGTTTGACACCTACATCACCCACAAAAGATTATCTCAATAAAACATATCGAAATGTGTTGTCTGCATTTGCATTGATTTCAAGATGAGAGATATATTCGTACAGCTGTGGAACACTTTCCAAGGTGGTTGGAGGTAGGCAAGTGTTCAGTGTTAATCACAGGGGGGTGACCTTAATTTTTTTTATTTATAAAGAGTATAATAAAACATTCTGAACAGCCCAAGGGATAAAAGAACAAATAATAAAATCATGCAATTAATAAAAATAGGTGAATCATGTAGTAAAATTATCATAAAGTAGATGGCCATGCTGCATATGCATTCTCCCCTTATCTGTGCTTCAATTTTGACATTTCATGTTTGGTTAGATTTGTTTATTGTCCAACAATCAGCATTTCCCAGGTCCCGAGGTTTCTGGATTTTGGATAATGCATCTGTATTAGGTGCATTATCCAAAATTTGATGTAAACCCTTCTAGTTTTCCTGGGGTATTTCCCCTGCTTAATCATATAAAATCATTATAAAATGATTTTATATGATTTTCTAATAACAAATCATTGGAAATGTCAGTAGTTTTACACTGACATTTTTGTCACTAATTCTAGCACCATAGCAAGAAATAGGAAGGTCGAAATTTAAGACAGTTAATCTGTCTTAAATTTCGACCAGGTGCTCCACCTAGCCGAAACAAATGATAATCACTGGGGAAAAATCTGAACTATAAGCAGAGTAGCTCACGAATTTCCAGCCTTGTGGAAATTCATTATCACACTTGCCAAGTATGTGTGTGTGCGTGCGTGCGCGCGCATGTTCGTGAATGCATGTTTTGCCATACATCAGAACGATTCACTTTGACAGTTTCCTAGACTTTTCCTTGCAAACTGCTTTATGCACACCACCGAGAAGCAGGATGCTATAATACTAAGCATTAACTACTGTATGAGATGTAGAAAATTTGATGAGCATCAACTTTTCTGAATCTCAAACAACACTTGCCATGATCCTGAATTTTATTGGATGGTGGGAATCCTTTATAGCACCATTCCATATTAGACCTCTTTAATTCTAGAGTGAAAGAGCATATCCATGTCCCATAATAAATCACTATTTGCTGCAGAAATGCATTTTCCTCCAGTTCAAATATCTGGTAGAAACAGCAGCACATTGTCTTCTGGTCAACCGTCAGCATTTTTGGGACCCACAATGCACACCCTTTCTTGAACAATAAATAAGTGTCCAAAAATAATTTCCTCTACACTTTTCAAACACTTATGCACACTTTTTTATGCAATACCACACACTGTAATTCATCTATTTTCCAAAATCAGCTCCTCGGATATTCACAGCATTTTGCACCAATCATACACACTTGCATGTGATAGGATCGCCTTTCTGTATTGTGCAGTTAACCTGTGAAAAATTTTAGTTAGTTCTGATTTCTCTTTTCACAGAAATCTGATGACACAGTGCTGTCCTATGCAGTAGCATAGGAACACCTTGGCATTGGGGCAAGTGCCAAGGGTGCCAGTGACAGACCACATCACTTCAGTGCCAAGCTATTTCACACCAGAGGCTACCTGAAAAAATGGTGCCGCTAGATGATGTCACATCAAGAGGAGAGCAATGGGCAGGAAGAAAATAAATTTTCTGCCAAATGGCATGTTTTCAGAGGGCAATTCAAGCCTGAATGCATCCTTAAATATGAGTACGTACTGCATAGCAGCATAGATCTATTTTCCTTCCAGAAAGTAACTTTGAAAGGACCGATCAAGCGACAGCTTCATCAGTGCATGCTTAAAAGTTCTCAATTGATGCATTGTGTACGTTCTACGATACTGAATAAGTTAGAAGTTACAATTTCTTTATAATACACCTTTAATTAAGTTTTCTGCTTAATCCATGTGTTTCTCTTCTTATCCAACAGTCTGATTCCTAATATAATTTGTTCCATTCGTCGCTGTTTAATTTTCTGCTTCTGTTTCATTCTTTTTTGTGGGTGCCCAAGTTTCACTTCCATAAGCCATGGTGGGGAATATACATTGGTTCATTATTTTACGTTTCAGACAAATTGGTATATTGCTCCTCAATGACTATATTTCCTGAATACTATCCATCTGAAATTTATTCTTCTCTTGACTTCCAGCCATTTATCATTATTATAGATAATGACTTGTCCAAGATAAGTGTATAAATCCAACCAGGGCTGATGCTAGCATTCGTGGCGCCCGAGGCAAAAACCTTGTAACAGCACCTAATTCATATCGTATCTTAACAGGGTGATTCAGGATGAATAGGAAATGTTTTGGTAGGTTATAGTATCGATTATTCTGAGTAAAAACATTCATATAAACATGTGTCCAATTCTCAATGGATACGGAGATACAGATGTTTGAAACTGGCGCACATAGCTCCTTGAAAACCAAGAACCTGACGCTGTTTGTTATAAACACGCTGTTTGTTGTTAGAAGTGTTGTTAAGAATGCTGCACATCTGCACCCTGAATCAGATGTGACCAAGGAGTTATAACCTGATGCTGTTTGTTGTTAGAAGCGTTGTTAAGAATGCCACACATCTTCACACATGCTGAATATGCTGATATGGTGTTTGTCTACGGTTTTTGTGGTGGAAGTGCTATTGCTGCTTGTACAGAATACTGTCGACGGTTTCCTAACTGCAGAATATCGGATTCAAGAGCATTTACTAGCATTTACACCAAACTGCATGAGACTAGTATAATTTCTTTTAGAAATTATACTAGTCTCATGCATACTAGTCCCAGAGCTCATATTTCTTTTGAATATGCAAATGAACAAAATATGGATGAAATAGAACACATTCTTCAGTTGGTAGAACATCGTCCTACTATTAGCACACAAAGAGTTTCTATGCTTATTGGTGTTCGCCATACACAGACAAGAGTATGGCGAACATTACGGAGCACGGCTTGTATCCATTTCACATACAGCAGGTGCAACACCTTCAACTAGGAGATGACACCCAGCAATTGGAATTTTGTCGGTGGGTAAATGATAATCGCCGATTAATTCCATTAATACCGTTCAGCAGTCTGAGCGGGTAGCAGAGTGGTATCGTCACCGTCCTCCCCACACCGGGTGGAAAAGGCCCGGGTTCGAACCCCATCGATGATGCGAGGAACTTTACTGGGCTTTTTTCACTCTGTGGCTGAGTTAGTCAGTCTCAGGTGTAGATAGAAAGGTTCCCCCCCCCCAAGAAACTAGGGTTTTTTCATCCAGCAAACAGGCAAATCGACCAGAGAACACGTGCAAATTACAGACAAAATAAATATATGGGTAGATGTAATCATTTACGGGCGACCCTAATATCATAATATAAAAAAATATAATACAAGATTTTCCTCTGATTCTTCGGGATTATGGCTTATGTTCACAATGTCACCTGCAAATCGTAAATGGTTTAGGTACTCTCCATTCACATTGACTCCTTTCTGCGACAAGTTCAATCTTCTGAAAGCTTCTTGAAGGGCAGCAGTGAACAACTTCGGAGATATTGTCTCTCATTGTCGAACTCCCAGGGACTCATATCTGATGAGTATGAGCTTGGCACACCCAGGGTCCTGAACTGGATATCATCATTCTTCTCTTTCTTGGTGATTCCCCTTCTACTTCTGACTCTTGTGCACGCCTCCATAGCCAAGTGGGCAGGAGTCGCACACGCTTCTTGATTAGACCGGGGTTCGAGCCCGTGACCACCAAATACGGAGGATGCGGAAAGGTCAGGGAATGACCACTGCATATCTCCGGAGCAATATGGCCTTATTGCTAATGCTCCTAAAAACCAAAATAACAAACAAACAACAATCTCTCTCAGGGTAATTCAGAAATTTATTTTGGCTGGTGCAGCGTAAGCCTCAGGCTTCCTTGAACCATATAGCTAATAATAATAATAATAAAACTCCTATCTCAATTTTAAATTTGCTACTGTCTTTGTCTAGTCTAATAAAGAAGGTAGTGTTCTCATATATTTTCTTCAAAATCAATATGTATTGGATGTCTATGCCTGTCTTTCTAGTGCCCGAAACATAACCTTATGCTGTATGAAGCCAAATGCCTTTTCATAATCCATAATACCAGGCATAATGGTGTTTATAAACCACTCTTTAGGAGAGCATGGTTTTCCAATAAAGGAAAACTACTCTCTCTCCTAAATCTCTAATAGGATGCTTACAGTAGAAGGTTGACCACAGCCTATTGTTTGAATGTGAAATACGCCTTGATCTGCCCACTGGCTAGGGACACATAGAAAGCAGGTGACCAGCGCGACTTCTCAGTATGTGGGACAGGTAGTTGGATAGATTTTACAGGTTAAAGTTGAACCTGTAAGTTGGCTATTAAGTTGAAGATGGTAATCTCTTTAGTTCTTAATTCTTGCTTAGCAACAGCACTGTTGCCTAAAGTGTTTGAAGACCAGAGGTGCGAACAATGCGTACCTAGTTAAGCCTCTCGTAATCCATTCATTATGTGGACATTTTTTTTAGTTCTATGGAAACTATTTTAAATATAATTATCAAGGAGAATTCAAAAAATTCACTAAATAGAAAAATTCGCTATAAAGAAATTCATTAAAAGAGATCCGACTGTACTTATTATTTATCATAATTTTGCCAGTTATCGAAAAAAAGTGTGTAGCCACGAATTTGCCAAGGGTGCCAAAAACCTAGCTACGCCTCTGGTCCTATGCACTCTGCGTGGCTATGTATCAAAGCCAGTGCAATGTTCCTATCATCTGCCACAAAGAAGTGAGAAGTGTTTTGTCATTCTGGTGTGCACACCCTCCATAAAAAAAAAAAAATAGAAGTCAAGGTCAACACTTAACCATCCTTGTACACTTAAAGCTATGTGGAAACAGAAGTGTTATTAAATATGAAAATTTGTTCAACAACTGACAATTATAAAAAAAACTGAGAAATAATTAGAATAAATACCTGTAAAAGCAATGCCCAGCAGACAATAACCACTGATTTGAAATAAGAACTGCACCACACTGAAATTCTCCTTCTTTATATAATGCCACTTGCCAAGGCCAGGAACCACTCCCTGTGCTTTCACCACCAACAATTCTTTGTCGAACTGTTAGTGCCATGGGTCTCAGCCCACATTCTGAAAACAGAAAAAAATTTACATTCCAATTATGAGAAACTTATGAAATTAAGTTTCTCATAATTAGTTTCTTTTGTTATGTTTCAACAAGATATAACCTTGATGAAAAGTATTATTCTAGTATGTCAATTAGAATTTCAAAATACACTATAATATTAATAATAACTAATTTATTCTATGAAGAATTCATATTACAACATAAGAATAAGCATCAGATTTTACTTTCACAACTTTCACGATGCATTCCTGTATCACTTCATTAGTGACTGCAGAATAGGAAATCTATTAGGATATGTAATAAGAAATTGTTGCATTTTACTTCCAAAAACATTTTTAATAAAACAAACTATTAAAAAATAGTTTGTTAATAAAATAAACTATTCATAAATAATACAAATATTTAAATTAAGTTATATATAACTAAGTTAAATATAAGTTAAGGTTTTAAGTTACAATAAAATGCTTAAGTTCAGTTTCAAAAATTTTAAAGTAATTAATTTACAAAAGAATCGAGGATTAAGTTTCAAATGAAATTACCTGTTTGCTGTTTCTGCTTTCACTATCATAAAACTTTTTAAAATAACACACTTAACTTTCTCCCATGTATACAGGATTCCCCTAAAGTCCTTGTGCACTTTAAAACTGCAATAACTTAAATTCCCTGTGAGATAAAAACAATCTATAAATGCATTTGAAAGATAATTTATTCTAGTTTTTAGCATATGTAATCATAACATCGTTATGATTCAACGCAACTTCCATCATTACTGATACAAAATGTACTCCAGTTCTCCAGTTGTGTTTCAGTTACAGAATTAATTTCATTTGTGATCCTGGTACCATAAATCACAAATATTAGCATTAGTAAAGGCATATGATGCAAGAAAGCAAGCTTATACAGCATCAGCCTAAAAAAAAAAAAAAAAACCTTCTCATTTCACCCATCCACTCGCTCCAAATGTTTGTCTAGTTCTGCCTTGAATCTATTTAAGCTATCAACTTCTACGACAGATGGTTCCAGCTATTGACAGATGGTTCTAATCAACCACCCGCTGGCTAAAGGCACACTTCCACACATCTATCCTACAACTGTCTTTCCTCAATTGAATTTATGCCCTCTCAGGCGATTATTCTGAGTGAGGAAGAATCCCATCAGCATCAGTACAAAGATCATTTAATTTAAGGAGTACACCACACTTTTAACATGCCTCCCATAGAAGCAAGTCCAATGGGGACAGATCAGATAAGCAAGCTGGCCAAACAATTGGCTCACCTCTGCCAATCCATCCGTTTGGGAAAACTTCATTTAAAAACTGTCACATTCTGAGCAAAGTGGCAAGGTGCTTGCTGAAAAAACATATTGTTGGCTTCAATTCTTAATTGTATTAGTCTTAGTTCAATAATGAAAAAAATTCCTGCAGAATTGCAAGATAACTATCAACATTAACCAGTGTTTCTTTAAAATAAAAAGGACCAATTATGCATATTTTGTCTAGGGCACACCAGACATTGACTTTAGGGAAATTCCTTTCATGTTCCCCAATTTCTTGAAGTTTCTCTTTCCTCCCTCAAATATGTCAATTATGGTGATTCATTTCGCCACTAATGTAAAAAACATTATTTCATCACTAAACATTGTCTAGAGATACAATGTGGCTATTAAATAACAAGCCTGCACGTACAGCCACTTCACACAAGCTCCACCTGTAAAACAAAGGCACAGCAGTTGACCTTGAACCTTTCCCTAATTGTCTGCTAAGTTACGTTCTAACACACTCATTCACTGTGCAGTAAGACAGGTTTCATTACCTTGTATTTTTGCAGTTTGCTAGGAAAAAAAGACAAAAGAATCTAATGGCGAATCAACCTCTAATTTTTAACAAAACTAAAGAAAACACCAAATAAAAGTTGAGTTGTAACACCAAATATGGAGAAGATACTATGTCAAGAGCTCACATGTTTGAATGCTATAAAACATTTTTTGAAGGAAAAGAGAATGTGGAAGAGACTGAACAACTAGGCAGTCCACACTATTCATGAAACTGATGAAAATGTGCACCAGGCAAGGCAAGATTAGAAGTGATCATTGTTTGAGCATTAGAATAGTTGAAACAAAACTCAATATGGATAAAGAAACAGACAATATTTTAACTAAAAATTTAGGCAAGAGAAAAGCATGTGCCAAGATGGTGCCAAAAATTTTGAATGAAGATCAAAGAATAAGAAGACTCCAAGTTTGTGAAGTTGTTTTGAAGAAAACTGAAAAATATCCAGACTTTCTGAGTACTCTAATTACTTGCGATGAAAGTTGCTATTCCAGTATGACCAAAAAATTAAAAGACAGTCAATGCAAAGGAAAACAAAACATTCCCCAGCAAGAATGTCAAAAGCAAAAATGAAAACCATGCTTCTTGTTTTCTTCAGTATTAAAGAAATTATTATGGCTGAATCAAATCAGACTGTCAATCAAACATACTACATCGAAGTTCTGACAAAGCTGCATGAAAAAATTTGAAAAGAGACCTGAATTGTGGATGGGTGGTTGAATGCTTCTTTGAGACAATGTTCCAGCACACAACATGCTCTCTGTTTGCCAGTTCTGGCCAAAAAAACAAACCCCTGTGTGTGAACATGCACTCTACTTGCCAGACTTTGTGACTTTTTTCTCTTCTTTAAACTGAAAAGGAAGTTAAGGGAACCCATTTTCAGTCCATTGATGATATGCAGAAAAAAACAAACTGAAGTGTTAAAAGGGCTTACAGAAGGCGACTTCCAGAAATGTTTCTGTACTTGGAAGAAACATATGGAACAGCATGTGCAAGTCCAAGGAAATTATTTTGAAGGGAATAACTTGCAAAGTACAAAATATTTCATTATTTTTTATTTTATTGTTACAGTCTCATTATTTAATAGCCACACCTTGCAAGATGCCACTTCCAACATTTTGATTAAATTAGTGACAGAAAGCTAATCTTGTATGGTAATCCTCTTCCAGCAATATTTGATGCACTTGAATCTTGTATGATCACTTTTGCAATTTCACTATAAAAATTTTGTTGTGCACTACTGCCTTAGGAACACCGAGTTTCAGAGATGCCTATCTTAGTGATTTTCATTGTGTTTGCTAAAGAGTTTCCTCAACAGATGAATTTCCTTGTTTAATCTAGGCCTTTTAGTTCGTGGTTTATCATTAACAGAACCCGCCTCTTTAAACTTTTTCATTCAGTTTGAAACTGAATTTCTGTGTGGTGCTTCCTTTGCAGAATGTGCCATAAATTTTCTTCTAATCAGTGATATGAACTCAAGCTCTGCTAGCCAGATGACAGTTCATTTTCTCTTCTATTGAAGCTATCTCTTGTAGGGTAGATTATCTGAAAAAATTAAAAACAAAATTAGAGAAAATTAAGTAATTATTTTTGTGCACAAATTAGAATAAATTACCTTTCCAATGCATTTTATAGATTGCTTTTATCTCATATAGAACCTATGTTATTGCAGTTTTAAAGTGCACATGGACTTTATGGACACCATGTATACAAGGCAAGATCAAAATCTTCCATAACCAAATTTGTTAAAAATATCTGAACGTTGAATAATAAAAAAACTATTCAAAGTCTACTATGGAATCCTGAAAAGTTTATTTCCACCAAAACATGCCTACTTCCATTAGTTTCCAAAGTTGATGTAGCACCATATCCTAAGGGCATTGCGAATATTAGCATTGTTTCCACTCTGATTTCCCTTCACTCCATACATTAATGTAATTTATTGATTACATCAATATAACAAGTGGGATAAACTGATGATGTTACCAACAGTAAATTCTAAGTGGAAAGCATTCAAGGAATTAATCGTGGATGCTACTAAAAGTTTCATACCTATTAAGAAATATTGTTCAAGGTTTAGGCCTAAATGGTTATCTAATAAACTAATGAGACTCGTAACAGGGAAGAAAAATGCATGGGATGCATATAAATTATCAAGCGACTCAGAAGCCTATGGCAGATATAAGCTAGTCTGTAATCAGGTCACAAAGAAGGTTAGGCAGATTACGAGAAATCCTTGGCAAAAGATGCTAAGAAAAACAGCAAGAATTTCTTTACTTATATAAACTCTAAAAGGAAGGGGATGAATCTGATTGGTCCACTTGACATCAATGGTTAGACTGTTGATGATCCTGCTCAGATAGCAAACAAACTGAATGAGTATTTTGCATCTACATTCACACATGAGGAATTATTAAGGTTTGAAAATGGCAGAAGGTTATCAAATTGTAGCAGGATACTTAATGATTTTGTAATAACTGAGAGTAAAGTGGAGGAGAAATTGTTGAAGTTAAACATAAGAAAAGCACCTGGGGTAGATGGGATCTATCCAGTTATATTAAAGGAGGCGGCAAAGCAACTAAGCAAACCCTTAGCCATAATTATGAGAGCATCCTTGGACTCAGGGGAGGTTCCCATGGACTGGAGATGTGCAAATGTATCCCCAATTCACAAAGGGGGATCGAAGGGTGACACGAGTAATTACAGACCAGTTAGTTTAACTTCTGTTCCGGGTAAAATAATGGAGTCACTGGTTAAAGATGCATTGCAGGATCATCTAGACAAGACTGCAGCAATAATTCAGACACAGCATGGGTTTGTTAAGGGAAAGTCTTGTCTGAAAAATTTGATAGGATATTATGATGTGGTTACAAAGGAACTGGATGCAAAAAATAATTTTGATATCATATATTTGGATTTTAGGAAAGCTTTTCCCACTGTTGCGCATGAAAGACTATTGTACAAATTGGAGCAGAATGGTATTAAGGGTAAGTTGCTACAATGGATAAAAGGATGGTTAAGTGGGAGAAGACAGAGGCTAGTAATCATGGGTTTTACTATTCGTGGACTAATGTTATTAGTGGAGTCCCACAGGGTTTGGCATTGGGTCCACTGTTGTTTTGTATATTTATCAATGATATTCATGAAGGTATATCAGGCTTAATGTCGAAGTTTGCAGATGATACAAAGGTTGGCAGGGTTGTTAATGACAGTAATGGCAGTGTGCTACTGCAACAGGATCTAGATAATTTGGGCAGATGGGCTAAGAAGTGGCAACTGAAGTTTAACCTTGACAAATGCAAAGTACTGCATATGGGTAGAAGTAACCCCAGAGAAATGTACCAACTGTGTGGTACTACACTTAAGGTGGTAGAAAATGAAAAAGACCTGGGAGTAATTGTGCAGGCAGTTATGAAGTTTTCTGAGCAATGCAGACAGGCTACCAGGGCAGGTCATGGGGTTTTGTCAATGATATATAGGAATTTTGCTAGCAGGGAAAAGGAGGTGATTATCCCTCTGTATCAGGCCACGCCTTGAGTACTGCATACAGGTCTGGAGGCCTCATTTTAGGAAGTATGTAGATTTACTTGAGTGTGCAGAGAAGAGCAACACGATTGGTGAGGGGAATGAAGGGATCCTCTTACCAAGAGAGGCTTAAGTTCTGCAAATTGCAGTGGCTGGAGACTAGGCGCCTGCACGGTGATCTGATTGAGGTGTATAAGGTCTTGAATGGGTTGAGCACGCTGAATTCTGATGGGATCCTTCCACTTGTTCAGATTACGAACCTAAGGGAGCATAAATTCAAATTAAGAAAAGACAGATGTAGAATAGATGTGCAGAAATTTGCCTTTAGCCAGCGGGTGGTTAATTTCTGGAACAAACTTCCATCTGTCGTTGTGGAAGTTGATAGGTTGAATAAATTTAAGGAGGAACTGGACAGGCATTTGGAGGGAATGTTGTGATTTTTTTTTTTTTTTTTTTTTTGGCTGATGCTGCATAAGCTCATACACCCATGCTGCCTGTGCATGTGTTGAGGGTTCCATAGGATAGCTACATCTGATAATCCTCTATTCACAATGCAGTCAGGACTTCCAATCTGCAGATCTGTATGTCAATTATTTGGATCATGCTATTAATAAACTAAGGGGCTCTGACCTCCTCATTGCAGTATGCAAATGCAACCTCAACCAAATAATTTGCCTTTGGTTCATGTACATGCCCCAAAGGCGAATTATTTGAAGAGGTGATGCTGGCACACAATATGCAAATTCTAAACAGACCAGGCCATCCACCTACCCGTGTTACTCCCATGGGTCACTCCTTCATAGATTTCACCACAGTCACTAGTTCTCTAAGCAGAAAAGTAACAGAATGGAGAGTTAATATGCAGTGGACCACAACGCAATCATAACCAGAATCCAAAGAACCACACCGGGCCATAGGCATGACATAAACAGCTTGCGAAGGTACAAAATTGCAAAAGCAGACTGGGACACATTTAAATCCCAGATTTAACATATAATAAGTGAACAGGACTCAGAATGCCTTAGAAGGCTCCCTGCACATCACTAGGCTGAAGAGGTGCAAAACGCAATCATATAAGCATCTGAAATCTCTATCCAGAGGAAGAAAAGAAGATCCAACCATGTCCCCCAGTGGACTAACAATCTCACAGCTATAAACTGCAAACAAGGGCAGTCAGGAGAGATCACTCTGGGAGTCAAATTTTTTATTTTTTTTCCTTTTTATACTCCGGCACAACCACCAGGTCAGTGGAGCTTACAGCCGACCGGGCTAGCCGAGTGGGTAAAGTACCTGCCCGGCAACCCAAAGGTCGCGGGTTCGATTCCCGCCTCGGGCTTGGATCAAAGTACTGCAAAAACCTTGGGAGGTGCAATATGGCCACAGAAGCCGATGCGCCTACAACTAACAAAAAAAAAAAAAAAAGTGGGGCTTACAGTAAATTATCAATACAAACATTAATCATAATTAGCAGTCATGGGCTTGAATGATTTAGCAATTATTCTGGAGCGGTAAAGAGATATGAGGTGGCTATATCATCAAGAAATACACAAACAAAAGAGACACCCTAGTACAACAAGTGGCAATGCAGACCCTTGGGGTCTTGTGCACAGGCTGGTAACCATAAAATGCCATCCTGGAGAAATCTCCTCCTCTATCCAAGATGGACAAAATGAAGACACTACCTCCTGGAAGGAGTCCATGAATAGGATTCTTGATGCCATTGTCTACCAAGATGACACAAGCCAGGAGACAACAAAGCAAACAACCATGAGAATCAACAATCTCACTCACAGAGGTACAACTGAAGAAGACCCTTTTACCAGAGAAGAGACTGAAGAGGCCATAGCATCAAGCAAGGCTGGCAAATGCCTTGGCATTGATGAAATTGATGTAGAAATCCTCAAACAAGCTTGGAAGGTGATTCCATGTGTTCTTGAAAATCTTTACAACACATGTCTACAGGAGCGAACTTTCCCTCAGACCTGGAAGAAGGCACTACTCAAAATCTTAGTCAAAAACCCTACCAAGCCTGCACTGGATCCAAACTCATATCAACCCATTGCCCTGCTGCCAATTCTAGGCAAAGTTCTTGAGAAATTGATGGCACACACAGTACTGACCTATTACCATCACAAACATCTTGCATTCCCTCACCAGTACAGGTTTACTAAAGGGAGCTCTGCAGATGCGATGCAGAGCTCTCTTTAGTAAACCACACCACCAAAAAGTAGTTGCTTGCTCTCCCTGTTGATTTCAAAGGGGCCTTTGACACCTTATGGTGGAAGAGTGCCCTGGAGAGACTCAGGAAGGCTGAAGTCTTGAACCCATTTTATCTGCTGTTTACCAGCTACTTCTCTGAATGAACACTTCTCATCAGATCTAACCAACTGGAAGTTCATAGGCCTGTTACCAGAAGCTACCACAGGGGTCTATCCTGGGGGGTCCCCTGTGTTGGACAATGGTATTTGATACCTGGCTGAGAAAAGAATACCCAAACAACACCTTCCTGGCATATGCAGATGAACTTACCATGCTGGTAGAGGGAAACTCCAGAGCCTAAATAGAACAACAGATCAATACAATCATGACATACCTCCAAGACTTGACTGCTCAGCATAAGCTACAGATCTCCCAACACAAGATAGTACAGATGCTCATCAGGGGGAAATTGGACCTGGCAAGGCCACCCACTATTAGGTACAATGGCCAATCCATTAAAAGTGTGGCCAACACAAAATACCTTGGAGTAATCTTTGATTGAAGACTCTCTTTCCTCCAACATGTCAAGTATGAAAAAGCCAAGACATATATAAGGATTATTAATATTACTACGGAGTGGGGCCTTGCGCCGAACTCTAAATTTATACTACAATTGTATTATGCTTCCAATAATAACATATGGAGCAGAGACATGGGGGCACAAAGTCAACATACAGGCTGAGAGAAATCAACTACTACAGGCCCAAAGGGTTGCCCTCCTAGCAATGACCAGGACCTGCAGAGGAATCTCCACCTTTGCACTACTGGTCCTTACCAGCAAGATTCCCCTTGATATGGAAGTTGCTTATCACCAGATAAAGTTTCTTGGCATAAGGAATATACAGGAAATCGCTCAAAACATCCAGATAGACCTCAACGTACCTGCTAAACAATATCCGACTAGAATAAGAATGCTGTTAGTCTCCAGGTGGCAGGAGAAATGGAGCAACAAACAGCACGGAGCAATCACCCATAAATTCTTATTAGTAGTAACTAACAATAGCAAAAAACCACACTAAATGGTTCACTCCAGAGCTCCATGCCTTCTTTTTGTTGACAGGCCATGGTAGCTCCAATGAAAAACTCCACAGCATGGACCTCATAGACACCCCAGATTGCACCTGTAGAAACAGGAAATCTTGGGACCACCTGATGTACGATTGTCACCTGCACATGGACATCCAGACAACTTGAAATTGAGACTAGCTGCTACACCCAAGGTGAAGCACTAGAATTAATTGCAACTCAAGACTAACTATGCAGCCTTCTGTAGGTTTGCTAATGCCCTCTTCAAGCATAGGGCAACTACTGCCCGAGAACAGGGGCAACAACATCCTGACATGTAAACTCCAACAACAAGATCAAATTGATCAGACCAACGTTAATGAAACCAATCCTTCAGGTGTGACTTACTTAACTATAGTGATATCCACCGATGGACTCTTCTAGCCTACAGAAAACACTGCAGACCCTGATCTTCCAGGAGTGGGATCCTCTCCACTTACCCCTGCCTGTTGCTGTTGGTTGAGAAACTCTCTTACCATCCTACAAATGTTCAAGATTGCGGCTTTCCGGAGTTCCATGTAAGTGTTCTCTAGGAGGCTTGTTTGTTGTTGTTTGGTTTTTAGGAGCATTAGCAACTAAGGCCATATTGCTCCGGGGATGTGCAGTGGTCATTCCCTGACCTTTCCGCATCTTCCATATTTGGTGGGCACGGGCTCACCGCATATCAAACCCTGGTCTAATCAAGAAGCATGTGCTACGCACTGCTGCTCCTGCCCATCTGGCTACGGAGGCGCCTCTCTAGGAGGCCTATTGTTGCTAGGTTCTTATGGAGGCTCTTTGGTATGATGCTGGTAGTTGACACAATAATCGGAATGATCATTACTTCTTCTATATGCCACATATCTTTGTCTTCCTGTCTTAGGTCTAAGTACTTTTTGATCTTTTCCTCATATGTTTTCTGGAGGTTGCTTGTGTTGGGTACTGCTATGTCGATCAGATAGGTAGCCATTTCATTCTTGTCGATGAGGGTTATATCTGGTCTGGTTTGTGGAATCGTCTTGTCCGTCATTATGGCACAGTCCCAGTATAGTCTGTGAGTAGTGGTCTTTAGTAAGGCTTGAGGCTTGTACTTGTAATACGGTAAACTTTATCTGATCAGCTGGTATTTTTGCACTTGCTTCTGATGTATTATCCTTCTGATAATACATCAGAAGCAAGTGCAAAAATACCACCTGGTTGTGTCTGTGAGTGTAATCCATCTGGGTAATCGCCCTGCATCCTGCAGTGATGTAATGGATTGGCCAGGTGGCATCGTCAACAATTGTCATCTGCTATTCCAGGATCCTTAGCAATGTATTTTCTGTAGTTCCTAGTGTTGATTATCTGTTCTTGGATGGCAAGCATGGACTGAATCGTTCAGTCTCGGAGAAGAGCCTTCAGTTTGTGAGCCAAGCATTGGAAGCCATCTTATCTATGTAGTCTTTATGGAGGTCGTTGTAATGTCTGCCATGGAGCGTCTTCTTTGCCCAAATTTCTGTCTTTATTTCTTCTATCTGTGTCAGTTTTCAGTGTGGGCTCTTTGTTGTGTGCCATTTGCTTATCTCTCTCTTACGGCTTGATATATTGGTGCTGTGTTTTCCTGGAAGTAATCATGCAACTTCTTAATTGCCTTCTCTTGTTTGAGGTTAGTCAATCTCCTCCCTCCTTCTTTACAGGCTATGATCATATATATTATGTAATGGCCGGTTTTGGGTGGTGTTGAGGCTTGTGGTCATCATTATCCTGATCATTCTCATAATCGCCTGCAACTCAGTGTTGGTCCAATCTATGAACCTGAAAGAGTATGTTAGTACTGGACTGTGTAAGTGCTTATAGCTGTGACCATTTTCCTGTCATTATGCTTTGATTTTAGCAGGCTTCCCAGTTTCTGATGGTATTTCTCAGTCAGGCAGGCCTTGATATTCTTGTGTTCTAACTGATGGGCCTGCATCATCCCCAGGTACTTTACTTGTCTGTCTGTCGGTCAGTCATGGCTTCAGTCTCTTCACCAATCTTCAGTTGTTAGTTTCATCTGACTGGATGTCCTTGATGTAATCCATGGGTCTTCCATTTGTCTAGGCAAAATTGCATCCTGATGTCAGTGTTGAACTCTTCAGTGATTAGGAGTAGCTGTTGGAGTTGATTCTGAGTTCAGGCATAGAGTTTTATGTCATTTGTGTGCATCAGGTGAGAGAAGGTGTACGGGTTATTCCTCCCTTTTTTTAGGGAGGAATAAAGGCTGTGTTTTTCTGGAGGTAATTCTTCAGGTTAGCTATCGATGTATTCTGTTGCTCGACAAGGTGTATCAGGCCCCTTCCTCCTTTCCGAGTTATTGTCAGTCTCTCCACGGCTGACTTAGAGTGGTGTTGACAGCCTTGGTCATCATTGTCCTTGTCTTTCTCATGATATACTCCAGCTCCGTGTTAGTCCAATCTATGATCCCAAAGGAGTATATTAGCACTGGGGCAGCATAAGTGCTTATGTTTGTACCTGGACTGGAATTCTTTTTGCTCTCAGTCAGCTGATTTATGATTCTGCTGCCACCTATTATAAACTGTATCTACAATTACTTAGAAACACAGATAAGCAACACTTACTAGAAGATTTATGATGTATTTTTAAATGTTATTTAAAATTACTCAGAAATATGTATACACTCACACACATATGCACTCCTTGGGGCCCATTTATGTATATGTATTCATAAAGCATACATATACATAAATACTCTACACAATATTAATGCTTCCTTATATACTATATGACATGACAAAATCATCTGATTGATAATTTGGTTAAAAAAACAAAAATGAAATTACAGATCCATCTGTGCACTATTTTATGAAATGAAATTAGCATGGCTAACATTAGACACCCTGTACATGCCTGGGGGCAAAAGGAAAAAATTCATCATCCTAGCCTTTATAGCTGTATCCCAAAAAGTCATAATTTTATTTATTTTATTTTTTTTTCCCCGAGTGCATTTTGTCAATTTTTTTTTTTTTTTTTTTAATCTTCAGACCTTCCTTTGTCCATGAGAAAGCTGGTCGCAATAGGTGTGTGGGTATTTTTTTCCCCCTCAAAATTTCTTTTCTCAAAATCTCAAATTTAATCACTTACAGTAGTGTAGCCATTTATGAATTTCTTTTTCTTTTTCCTCCCCAGGCAATGATATTATATTCATTTCTTAGTTTCATCTTTTAAAATTTGAAACTTACCAAGCGATTTACAAGAAACATGAATGACCTCCTTGCTGTGGCAGTCAGAAGGAACAAAGATGGCTGATGGCCTGGAAGAATGACTGAATTCTTATATTTTGTTTCTATCTGATATCAGACAGAAACAAAACTAAACAGAAAAAACATTAAAATATGCAAACTTAATAGAACAACTTAACACAATATATTTGTTAACAGAAGAGACTGTTTTTATAGGGATGGAATAAAAAGGGATGCAAGAATATTTGCTGATGCTATTAAAGCAGTGATAGTTGGTTTGAGAACTGCTAGCTTGGGGGGATACACAGACGAATAGATTAACTAGAGCTGTATGCAGAGGTGAAAGTAACTCTTGCATTGCTATTATTGGTATATGCAGCAGCCTGGAGAGCAAGGTGTCTGGGATTTCAGGCCCTGCTGTGGGTTATCATGAAACAAATAAATACACGGGCTATGTTAGGGTAACTAAAAGTAAGAACATGTATACTTGCATGTACACTAATGCTAGGAGCACTGTAAATAAATTTTATGAATTTGAAGTACTGATTGTCATCAAATTCAGACTTTGTAGGGATAGCAGAGACATGGAGTCTCTGCTATCCCTAAGAATGCTGAATTTGAATATGGAGAGTACAATGTATACAGGAAGGATAGGAGGAGTAGGAGGTTATGCTCTTATTGAAGAAGCATATTAAATCTAAGGCAGTGCATTGAGTCAACATGGGGGCCAGTACAATTCTGAGTCAGTTTAGCATGACATAAGAACTTGGAAAACAAAAATGAGAGTAGGAGTGTGCTATAGGTAATGAGAGTAGGAGTGTGCACTAATGTGGAATTTAATAATGACATAACTACTGTCAAGGGTAAAGCTTTTGCTTTCATAAGGGTGCGTACAGTGTTCTTAAACAGTTTTTAAATTCTATGCAGTGGGACCAGCTTATGATGTTACCAACAGCAAATTCTAAACGGGAAGCATTCAGGGAAGTAATCATAGAAGTTACTAGGTTTTTCATATTAACTAAGAAATACTGTTCAAGGCTTAGACCCAATGCTGTAGTGGAGGGTATATGCAAGTACAGTAAAATCTCGTTAATACAAACTAAGTTTATACAAAGTACTCATTTATATGAAGCACATACCATTCCTCTGCAAAAAAAAAGATAGGCTTTTCTATGTAAATATATTTGTTTATTACAAAACTCGGTTAATATGTATTACAAAGTTCTTTTTCACCCCGTGAGAAATAAATATTGTCATTTTGTATGTTTAATACAAATCTTAGCAGAGCAATCCAATTATTTCCCCCAGCCACCTGGCTCCCTACTTCCCGAAGGATGGCACTGACTTGTTAGAAATTAGTTTTGTATAAACAAAAGCAGTTTGTGGTAGCTACAACATCAAGTGCACTCTAAAAAACATCTTTCTGAAGGAGGAGTTGTTAAATTAACAAAAGAATAAAAAGTTTATCTAAGTTGTTTACATGCACTCCCTCACTTTCCATGGGAATAAGGTCAGTTGCAATTGTTACCCCAGTTCAAAGTGCTATTGTATACAGCAATCTATTTTTTGTGCCATTTTATCTGAACTGGTGTCTTTTTCGGAACTTGTGTCTTTAAATTAATTTAAAATTTGTTTATATTAAATCTTATCTAGCAGTGTTATGGCGACAAAACATAGATGGACAGAATTAAGCCTGGAAATTAAACTAAAAATTATACAAGAGGCTGATAGGATGGAAAGAAGCAAAACAGACATTGCAAAGGAATACAACATCCCTTTACCTACTTTATACAATACTGAAAAACCGAAAAAGACTTGAAGAAGTGCATGACACTAGAGCAGCGATGAAAAACAGGAAACAAATTCATGGTACAAAACACAAGGAACTTCAAACAAAATTTTTCGAGTGGTACCAACAAATGGGTGCATCTAATTTGCCAATATTAGGTCAGATTTTGCAAGAAAAGGCAAATTATCTAGCTCAGCAAGGTAATTATTGCATTTGATAACATGGTATCAGCGATTTCAAATGCAGCAGTGGCTGGCTCCAAAGATTTAAAGACAGGAATAACTTGGTTTTGCGAAAAGTTTGCAGTGAGTCTGGATTAGTCAACAAAGAAAAGGCTATAGACTGGTTGTGTTCTGTATGGTCCATCCTTGAAAAATATGAGGCAAAGGATATTTTTAATCGACGAGACAGGTTTATTTTATAATTTGTTGCCAAACAAAACATTTGCTGTTCAAAGAGAGTCTTGTCATGGTGGAAAATTAAGTAAACAAAGACTCACTGTTCTGTTATGCTGTAATTCAGATGGCAGTACAAAACTACGCCCACTGGTGATTGGCAAGTTTTCCAAGCCAAGATGTTTTAAAAAAGTTAACCAACTTCCCTGTGATTATGAGGCCAACAGAAGCGCTTGGCTTACGGTCAAAATTTTTCAGTCTTGGTTATCAAAATTGAACAGAAGAATGGCTTCAGTAAAAAGGAACATTTTGATGATTCTAGACTGTTGTACAGCACATTCTGCCAAGATACTTAAGTTGACAAATATATGGCTGTTGTTTTTAACCCCCAATACCTCCAGTTTAATGCAACCACTGGATCAAGGCATATTTATAATCTCAAGAGAGCATATAGAGCCTGCCTGATAAGGTACTTGATCCACAACATAGAAGGAGGGAACAATTTGTAGCCAAATTGGAATGTCTTGGATGCTATCCGTAATCTTGTTATTGCTTGGGAAAGTATTACATCAAGTGTAATAATCAACTGCTTCAAAAAGAGTGGCTCTGGAGAGAACACCATCGAAAAACATGGTCCAGCAGACGAATGTGATAGCAACAGTGAGGAATGGAGGAATTTGAAGGAGCATACGGATTTTGTTGGCGAATTTGAAGAGCATATGGATTTTGGTAGCGATTTTGCTACCACAGCAACACCAGAAGAGCTGCTGGGTACCAAACAAAACGACTGATGTTTTTGTTATCAGCGACAGCAAAAGTGAAGAAGCGCACACACTGCCATCTAAAAAAGATGCCCAAAATGCATTGAACATAACAGAGAATGTGTTGGCTTGCAGTAACATTGATAAAGAAACAACTATTGCATTTGATAACGTCTGTGCTGTAGTTAAAAATGCATACAGAAAAGAACTGTGCAAACAACATTGAATTCTTTCTTTAAATTAGAGTAATTTATTAAAAAGTTAATGGTTTGTATGTCTCCTTTTATATTAAGATTGTAATTCTTTTTACTGTGATACTAAAATATTGTTTGTTGTTGTTTGGTTTTTAGGAGCATTAGCAACTAAGGCCATATTGCTCCGGGATATGCGGTGGTCATTCCCTGACCTTTCCGCATCCTCCATATTTGGTGGCGACGGGCTCGAACCCCGGTCTAATCAAGAAGCGTGTGTTATGCACTGCTGCTCCTTCCCACCTGGCTACGGAGGCGCCTCTAAAATATTGTATATATCAAAATACAGTATATACTGTACAATATTTTCATTTCCATTTATATTGCTTTTCTCTTAGTTTATCTTAAAAATAAAATAAAATCTTTAAAAAATATGTTATTCCTATTACTGTATTGTTAGACAAGGCATTTGTTTTTATTTTATTTTATTAATTAATTTTTGATATTATTATTATTCTTCTTAGATATACAATATGTACCAAAAAAAAAAAAAAAAAACGGTAAAATTTTGACACTTTTGGGGGACCTCATTACTACAAACCTCGTTATTACAAAACATGAAAATTTAGGTCCCTTGAACTTTGTATTAACGAGATTCCACTGTATACCCTCTGGATTTTTTAGGTGAATAGCATATACCGTCTGGTTTTTGAAAGACTTGAAAAAACAAATACAGGTAACCCTCGTATAACACGGTAGTTAGGTTCCTATAAAATCTCATGTAGTGTGAAACTCTATTATACAGAACTAGGAACCAGTACAAAAAAGTCACAAAGGAGGTTAGGCAAGCTAAGGCAGATTATGAGCAGTCTCTGGCAGAAAATACAAACAAAACAGCAAACATGCATCCAGTGAACTTTTTAAAAAAATATTGTATATGTTCAAACACTTTGCAGTAAAGTTACAAGTCGTTCATTATTGATCTTATGGAAATCAAAGGTTAGTATGTATTGCAGATTCACATTAAACTAAAAATATTGCCATGTGTCCACAAGCAATCCAAGATGTTGATCTTCAGGGACTAAAAACGGGAGCCATGCTTATTTTGCTTTATAAGCAGAATCACGTTTTAACAGGTTTCAGCTGTATAATAAACATGAAATAATAATATGAAATCATTCATATATTTTTTTTTTTCCAAGGTTAGCATTAGCATTAGCAAAGGCACATTAATGCAAGAAAGCAAGCTTATATAGCCTTGGCCAAAAAAAAAACCCTTATTTCACCCATCCACTCGCTCCAAATGATTGTCAAGTTCTGCCTTGAATCTATTTAAGTTTACTTCTACATCGACAGATGGAAGTTTGTTCCAACAATCAACCACCCGCTGGCTAAAGACAAACTTCCGCACATCTTTCCTACAACCATCTTTCCTCAATTTGAATTTATGCCCTCTCAGGCGATTATTTTGAGCAAGAGGAAGAATCCCATCCACACTGAGCATGCTCAAACCATTCAAAGCTTTATACACCTCAATCAGATCACCTCGCAGGTGCCTAGTCTCCAGACACTGTAATTTGTAAAACCTAAGCCTCTCTTTGTAAGAGCAACCGTTTGTTCCATTCACTAATCTTGTTGCCCTTCTCTGTACTCATTCCAACAGCTCTACATCCTTCTTAAAATGAGGTCTCCAGACCTGTATACAGTGTTTGCCTGACCATTGCCTTATACAAGGGATAACCACCTCCTTATCCCTCCTAGGAAAATTCCTGTATATCATTGACAAGACACCATGAGCTACTCTTGCAGACCGTATGCACTGCTCAGAAAACTTCATATCTGCCTGCGCAATTAACCCCAGGTCCTTTTCATTGTCTACCACTGTCAGTGTAGTACCACAAAGTTGATACGTCACTCTGGGGTTACTGCTTCCCATATGCAGTACTTTACATTTATCAACGTTAAACTTCATTTGCCACCTCTCAGCCCATCTGCTCAACTTTTCTAGATCCTGTTGTAGCAGTGTACTGTAATTAGTATCATTAACAACCCTCCAAACCTTCGTATCATCTGCAAACTTGGACATTAAGCCTGATATACCATCAACAATATCATTTATAAATACAGAAAACAACAATGGACCCAACAGTGAACCCTGAGGGACTCTACTAATAACATTAGTCCACGAAGAGAGGTGTCCATTGATTACCACTGTCTATTTTGTCCCACTCAACCATCCCTTAATCCATAGCAGCAATTTGCTTCCAATGCCACACTGCTCCAATTTGTGCAGCAGCCTTCCATGTGCAACAGTATCAAAGGCTTTTCTAAGATCCAAATATCTGATATCAAAGTTATTCTTTGCATCCAGTTCCTTTGTGACTACATCACAGTATCCAATCAAATTAGTCAGACAAGACTTCCCCTTAACAAACCCATTAGCATTAGCAGAGGCATTTGATGCAAGAAAGCAAGCTTATGCAGCATCAGCCAAAAAAAAAAAAAAAAAGTAAAATAAATAAATAAAAAATAACCACTTCCACTTCACCCCTCTGTTCATTCGAATTACCTGTCCAGCTGAGCCTCAAACTTATTTAAGCTATCAACTTCCACGACAAGGGATGGAAGTCTGTTCCACCTACCAACCACCTGCTGGCTAAAGGCAAATTTCCGCACATCTATCCTACATCTGTCTTTCCTCAATTTGAATTTATGCCCTCTCAGGTGATTATTCTGAGCAAGAGGAAGAATCCCATCAGCACTGAGCATGCTCAAACCATTCAAGGCTTTGTACACCTCTATCAGATCACATCGCTGGTGCCTAGTCTCCAGACACTGTAATTTGCAAAACTTAAGCATTTCTTCGTAAGAGCACCCCTTTCTTCCATTCACTAATCTTGTTGCCCTTCTCTGTACTCGTTCCAGCAGCTCTACATCCTTCTTGAAACGAGGCCTCCAGGCCTGTATACAGTACTCTAGGTGTGGCCTGACCATTGCCTTATACAAGGGAATAATCACCTCCTTATCCCTGCTAGAAAAATTCCTGTATATCATTGACAATACACCATGAGCTACTCTTGCAGCCCGTCTGCACTGCTCAGAGAACGTCATATCTGCCTGCACAACCACCCCCAGGTCCCTATCATTCTCTACCACTGTCAGTGTAGTACCACAGAGTTGATACGTTGCTCTGGGGTTGCTGTTTCCCATATGTAGTACTTTACATTTGTCAATGTTAAACTTCATTTGCCACCTCTCAGCCCATCTGCTCAACCTTTCCAGATCCTGTTGCAGCAGCAGTAGTGTCCTTGACAACCCTGCCAACCTTCGTATCATCTGCAAACTTGGACATTAAGCTTGATATACCATCATCAATATCATTTATAAATACAGAAAACAATAAAGGACCCAATACTGAACCCTGAGGGACTCCACTAATAACATTAGTCCACGATGAGCAGTGTCCATTGATTACCACTCTCTGTCTTCTCCCCCTCAACCACCCCTTTATCCATAGCAGCAATTTGCCTCCAATGCCACACTGCTCCAATTTGTGCAGCAGTCTTCCATGTGCAACAGTGTCAAAAGCCTTTCTAAGATCCAAGTATATAATATCAAAGTTATTCCCTGCATCCAGTTCTTTTGTGACTGCATCATAGTATCCAATCAAATTGGTTAGGCAAGACTTCCCCTTAACAAAACCATGCTGTGTCCGAGCTATAACTGAAGCCTTGTCTAGATGATCCTGCAGTGCTTCTTTAACCAGTGCCTCCATTAATTTTCCGGGAACAGAAGTTAAACTCACAAGTCTATAATTACTTGTGTCAGCCTTTGATCCTCCCTTGTGAATTGGGGTCACATTTGCACATCTCCAGTCCATGGGTACCTCCCCTGAGTCCAAGGAAGCTCTCATAATTATGGCTAAGGGTTTGCTTACTTCCTTTGCTGCCTCCTTTAATATAACTGGATAGATCCTATCCACCCCAGGTGCCTTTGTTGTGTTTATCTTCAACAATTTCTCGTCCACTTTACTCTCAGTTATTACAAGATTATCTAGCTTACTGCCAGAGTTGAATACACCTCTGACATTCCCCTACCTGAATAACTCCTCATGTGTGAATGTAGATGCAAAATATTCATTTAGTTTGTTAGCTACCTGAGCAGGATCATCAATGGTTGAACCATCGATATCAAGTGGACCAATCTAATTCATCCCCTTCCTTCTAGAGTTTACATAAGTAAAGAACTCTTTGCTGTTTTTCTTTGCATCCTTTGCCAAAGATTTCTCGTAATCTGCCTTCGCCTGTCTAACCTCCTTTGCAACTTGGTTATAGACCAGCTTATATCTATCATAGGCTTCTGTGTCACAAGTTAATTTACATGTATCCCATGCATTTTTCTTCTCTGTCACATGTCTAATTAGTTTATCTCACATCCATTTAGGCCAAAATCTTGAACAACATTTCTTTGTTGGTATGAAAAGTCCATTAGCTTCCAAGATTAATTCTTTGAATACTTCCCATTTTGAATTTGCTGTTGGTAACATCATCAGTTGGTTCCACTGTATAGAATTTAAATACTGTCTCAGACCACCGTAGTCACCTTTAAGAAAGCAAACACCCTTTCCTTTACCCTCTTTGAGTAAATCCCACTTCAGCACACTGTGATCACTGATACCTAGTGGTTCCTTTATCTGCAGATTCGTGATGCATGAAGAATCACTACTGATAATCAGATCAAGAGTATTACTCCCTCTATTTGCCTCCCGAACATGCTGATGTAGAAAACAATTATCCAATAAATTCACAAAAGCCTTGCTAGTGTGTGAGTGACCAACCCACAAATTCCAGTCAATATCTGGGAAATTAAAATCCCGCATTATAAGACACTCTAATTTACTGGCCCACTCTATTTCTCTGCACAGTTGCTCATTATACTCATCATATTCATTAGGCCTATAACACACACCTACTCTCATTTTTCCTTTCCCAGTGCTTATGTCACACCAAACAGACTCAACATTGCAATGTCCACCCAAATCAATTGGATGCACTTCCTTAGATTTTATGTGTTTCTTAACTAACTCCTCCTCCATAACCCCTCCTCCCTTCCTGTCCTGTCTATCATTTCTATACACATTGTACTCCCCAAATTCCAGTTCTGCACTGCTTATGTCTGTGTGACACCATGTCTCTGATATCCCAACAATATCTGCCTTTGATGTCTTGACTAGCACTTCAAGCTCATCGAATTAATTAACTATACTCCTAGCACTGGTGTACATGCAAATATACATGCACCTGTTTCTACTCTTAGTTACCCTAACACAGCCCATGTATTTACTTGTTCCACTATGACTCCCAGCAGTCCTGGAAATTCTCATTGCCTTGCTTTCCAGGCTGCTGCTCAATTGCATTTCAATAGAAGTAGTGCAGAATCACTTTTACCTCTGCCAGTGGCTACTGTTAATCTGTTAGTCCGTGTATTCCCCCCAATCTAGCAGTTTGGGGGGGATACACGGGGAACCACCTAACTCTGCCTCGATAGCATCAGCAAATATTCTTGCACCCTTTCTATTTAAGTGTTGCCCTTAAAGAATGATATCTGATATCTTTGTGCCCTTAAAGAATGATATCTGCCCTACAACAACAACATCATCACCCTTTGCCCCTGGCAGACATACCCTGGTCCTGTTCCATCTATCCTTTTTGCACAATATGTTCCCCGTTTTCCTGACAATAGAGTCACCTGCAACAACTAGTTCCTTTCAGCCCAGCACATTCTGCCTTGGGGGTTGCCGCTGTGTTGCGTGATGTTCAAGTGCAAGCTCTGGCATTGATGTGGGCAGCTGAGAGCTTGATGGGCCCTCAATTTAAATCCTTCAATGGCATCCACCCTGTCCTTCAAGCTCTCATATAAACCCATAACAATGCCGAGTTGGCACCTGATTTCCTTGCACTCCTTACATCATGAACACAGAAAGACATTCCCCTTGGCAATATCATGTCCCGTTCCTGATTGCTCCACAAACATCAAACAAGCAGTGCATTTCAATAGACTGATTCAGAGGACAACCGCCCTCCCTTAGTTCTCCCCCTGAGCCACAGCACTTCCACTAGTTTGTGCCTTTTGCTTTACTGCTCTGGTCTGAGTCATGATTTCTATTCAAATTCAATAAAATTCCAATACAAAATATAATCCTAAACCTATATCCCAATGCAGTTATAACACTATATATATATATATTTCGGTATCAAATATTATCTCCGAGTTACGTTATATGACTTTCTTATCCCCTGTCAACTTATATGTATTCATTTATAATGTTACATTTTTAATAACTAGGTCGCTATATTTATTTAGTTAAAAAAAGTACAATGCATTTGACAATGAAATTTAATAAGATTAATAAATTTTACCGATTAACTGATACTACTATGCTCGCTATCTAGTTTTCCGTTAAACCTTACGCTAGCACACGTATCATATAACAATGGCGGCAAGTTACAAACAGTTAATCCTTTGGACACTAGGTATTATTTACTTTCCAAATCGCGCTATCTAAATTCAAAATAAACCACAGAGCTTGACTAGGTCTATAAGCTACTTATAGAAAATAATTTAATCTAACAATTAAGTCAATAAAGCAACTAAGTATAATTAAAAACTTTTCGTTCGCGGGAGCAGCAAAACCTGTCCACATGTGGATTTGATACCCTTATCGATACTAAGTAATAATCTACAAAATCTCTATTTAAATTCAATTTAAACTAAAGTATCGTTACTAGGAATATAAAGCAACTATAAAAAATAAATTAATATGCCAATTTAAGTCGATAAAAAAGCAAAAACTTCACCTGTTCACATATACTCTCGCACCAATGGAGTCAATATATTCTTTTCAATACATGAAAATTCCCTGAAGTTAGCTGATTTACTGTTTGTGTCCACATATACTGGAACTGAGCATTAGCATTAGTAGGGCATATGATGCAAGAAAGCAAGCTTATATACCATCAGCAAAAAAAACAAAAAAAAAACACCCATTTCATTTTCACTCCAAATGTTTGTCTAGTTCTGCCTTTAACTTATTTAAGTTGCTGACCTCCACTACAACAGATGAAAATTTGTTCCAACTATCAACCACTCGCTGGCTAAAGGCGAATTTCTGCACATCTATACTACAATTTTCTTTCCTCAATTTGAATTTATGTCCCCTCAGGTAGAGTAATCTGAACAAGAGGAAGAATCCAATTAGCATTCAGCTTACTCAATCCATTCAAGGCCTTATACACCTCACAATTAGATCACCTCGTAGGTGCCTAGTCTCCAGAAGCTGCAATTTGCAGAACTTAAACCTTCTTGGTAATACAAACTTTTTCTTCTACTCAACAATCTCGTTGCCCTTCTCTGTACTCGTTCCAGCAGTTCCACATGCTTCCTAAGACGAGGCCTCCAGATCTGTATACAGTACTCAGGGTGTGGCCTGACCACTGCCTTATACTAGGGTACAATCACCCACTTATCCCTGCTAACAAAATTTCTGTATATCATTGAGAAGACACCATGAGCTACTCTTGCAGCCTTTTTACACTGCTCAGAAAAATTCATATCTGACTGCACAATTACCAAGAGGTGCTTTTCATTCTCCACTAACCTGAGTGTACTACCACCAAGCTGATATGTTACTCTGGGGTTACTGTTACCCATATGCAGTACTTTGCATTTCTCAATGTTAAACTTCAGGTGCCACTCCTCAACCCATCTGCTCGACTTTTCCAGATCCTGTTGCAGTAGAATACTATCTGTACTGTCATTAACAACACTGCCAACCTTTGTATCGTCTGAAAAAATTAGACCTTAACCCTGATATACCTTCATCAATATCATTGATAAATACCAAAAACAACAATGGGCCCAACACCAAACCCTGGGGGACTCCACTAATAACATTATTCCACGAAGAGCAGTGCCCATTGATAACCACTCTGTCTTCCTCCGCTCAACCATTCTTTTATCCATTGTAGCATCTTGCCCTTAATGCCATACTGTTCCATTTTGTACAGTAGTCTTCCACGTGGCACAGTATCAAAAGCTTTCCTAAAATCCAAGTATATGATATCAAAATTATTCTTTGCATCCAATTCCTTTGTGACCACATCATAGTATCCAATCAAATTTGTCAGACAAGACTTCCCCATGCTGAGTCTGAACTATAACTGCATCTTGTTTAGATGATCCTGCTTCGCTTCCTTAACCAGTGACTCCATTATTTTCCCTGGAACAGAAATCAAACTAACAAGTCTATATTTACTTGTGTTACCTTTTGAACCCCCTTTATGAATAGGGGATACATGTACACATCTCCAGTCCATGGGGACCTCCCCAGAGTCCAAGGAAGCTTTCATAATTATGGCTAAGGCTTTGCTTACCTCCTTTACTGCCTCCTTTGATGTAACTGGATAGATCCCATCCATCCCAGGTGCCTTCCTTATGTTTAACTTCAACAATTTCTCCTTCACTTTTCTCTCGATTATTACAAAATCATGTAGCTCTTTGTTAAATTTGATAAACTTCTGGCATTCCCCTCCTTGAATAACTCCTCATGTGTGAATGTAGATGCAAAATACTTATTTGGTTTATCAGCTACCTGAGCATGATCATCAATAGTCAAACCATCTATGTTAAGTGGAACAATCTGATTCATCCCTTTCCTTCTAAAGTTTACATAAGTAAAGAACTCTTTGCATCCTTTGCCAATCTTATAGACTAGACTTGATTACAGACTAGATTATATCTGCAAGGCTTCTGTGTCGCCTGATAATTTACATACATCCCATGCATTTTCATTCTCTGCCACGAGCCGCATTAATTCATCTGATATCCATTTAGGCCTAAACCTTGAACAGTATTTCTTAGTTGGTATGAATAGACTAGTACCCTCCAACATTAATTCACTGAAGGCCTCCAATTCAGAATTAACTATTGGTAACATCATCAGTTGATCGCATTGTATAGAATTTAAAAATTCTCTGAGACCACTGTAGTCACCTTTACGAAAGCAAAAACTAGTAAATTAGTTACACCTTTAAGTAAATCCCACACACTGTGGCCACTGAAACCTAGTGGTTTCTTTATCTGCAGATTCTTAACGCATGAAGAATCACTGTTGATAATTGGATCAAGAGTATTACTCCCTCTGGTTGCCTCTTGAACATGTTACTGTAGAAAACATGTCATCCAATAAATCCACAAAAGTCTTGCTAGTGTCTGAGTGACCAATCCACAAGTTCCAGTCAATATCTGGAAAGTTAAAATCCCCCATTATAAGACATTCTGATTTACTTATCCACTCTATTTCTCTGCACAACTGCTCATAATACTCATCAGATTCATTAGGCCTATAACACACACCTATTCTCATTTTCTCTTTCCCAGTGCTTATGTCACACCACACTGACTCAACACTGCATTGTTCACCAATGTCAATTGGATGCACTTCCTTAGATTTTATGTGTTTCTTAACTAACAGCATAACCCCTCCTCCCTTCCTGTCCTGTCCTGTCTATCCTTTCTGTACACATTGTACTCCCCTAATTTCAATTCTGCACTGCTTATATCCGTGTGGCACCACGTCTCGGATATTGCAACAATATCTGCTCTTGATGTCTTGACTAGCAGTTCAAATTTATCAAATTTATTTACTATACTCCTAGCATTGGTGTACATGCAAGTATACATACACCTATTCTTACTCTTAGTTACCCTAACACAACCCATGTATATACTTGTTACATGATGACTCCCAGCAGCACTTGAAATCCCCAGTACAGTCAGTTCTCATATAGCACGATCCTTGAAACCCTCATGTAATGCAAAATCGTGCAATATAAACAATAAGCCCTATGGGAAAATAGGGTTAGGTGCCGACTACCCAAGATTGAACCCACACATTTGTAACCAAAACATTACTAAACACAATAAATAATCATAATAAAATACGTAAGTATTTTATTACAACTATTACATAATAAAATATTGCTAATGCTTTTGCTTCTATCATAAGCAAACATTTTTTGTTTGATTTTCTATCGAAACAGATGACAGCTGTTCCATCTCTTCCAATTCTTTGTGTCTTAATCTAATGGATTTTAATTACACTTTGAGTTGTTCCTGCTATGAAAGTTGTTTTTATTTTCTCTGCATTCTTTGTAATTCTCGGCATTGCCTCATTTAGTGCAGTAGCACTTGCAATATCACATGGTCTTTCATTTCGCTCAAAGCGTTTCACAATTTCATATTTTTTCTCTATCGACAGAGATGGACTGCCCATAAGCCCTACTTGGAAAACCCCGGTGGGCCGGAGGCCGATGTGATTTTGGCCATAAATGCTAGTATTAGGCCACTACAAATTTTCCCGGGGAAGAATTTTTGACCCACTCCGCCTCTGTTTATCAATATTGCTTTTCTATTTCTCTCTGAAACTGTAGTGTCTTCACCAGGATGCTTCCTTTTCACACCTTTTAAGTATTTTTCTCATTTTTAGGGAATAAAGCACAATTACAAAATGAGGAGGCATGCTTGATACACATAAACAAAGCTGTGCACGTGTAGCAACTGAATAAACAACACCATAAAGGCAGAGACACACCATTAACACCTCACTAGCTCATATTTTACTAAAGCACATTTCTAGGCATTACTACCATAAAACATTAAAAACAGTTTCCAGTTTATAACAGATTCCACTGCTTGTGGAATCTGTTATAAACTGGTAGTAAACTCGATCTAATTGCATTTGCGATAATACCGATAGCTGGAATTGTGTGGATTTTTACGTTATTATGGTGAAATGTGTTTCCCCTTCACTGAAATAAAAAAACATAAATACATTTTGAGAAACTTCTCTTCATACCTATCGTGTTGCGTTCAGTTGGGGTGATTCCGCATTTGACTGCCATTTCTTGTAAACACAAAGGCGAATCGTGGATAAGCGAATTCGGTTCATGTTATATACGATATCGTTCCCCTATTTATAAATCGTTTATGATTGAATTCGTGTAGTGTAAACACATGTTATACGAGGACTGACTGAACATTGCTTTGCAAGCTGTTGCTCATTCCAATAGAAGCAGTGCAAGAATCACTTTCACCTCTGCCTGTGGCTACTGTTAATCTATTAGACTGTGAATCCACCCCCCAGCTAGAAATTTTTCAACCCACCTAACAGTCTCGATAGCATCAGCGAATATTCTTGCACCCTTTTTATTTAAGTGTATCCCATCCCTGTAGAAACAATCTCTCCTGTTAACAAGCACAGACCATGCTGAGAAAAATTCTACCCCATGAGCCTTGCACAATCTCTCCAGGGCCGAACTGATTTACAAGATTCTCATCATATACTCGCTCCTATCATGTACAAGCAATCCAAACACTTCCTAATTCATTTCACAAATATATACGTGGTCTCAATTCTAATCTCAACGATGTCCATTTCCACTTGGATATCATTGAGTCTGCCGAATCCCATGTACTTATTCTGACAGAATCTCAGTTATCAGTTGATTCAACTACTGCTCATCTCAGATGTCCAAATTATTCGCTGTATGATTCCTTTCGCCTCAAAGATGGTACTTGTGCATATGTCCATTCTGATATTCCCTGTCAGAGATTTGGTAATTTGGAATGTCCTCTCTTCAATCCTCTCTGGCTTAAAATCTCTCTACCTCGTTGTGTCAAATTCATCTGTTGTCTCTACCGTTCTCCCAACTCCACTAATCACTTGGAGCTCTTTGACTTCCTCTCTTTGCAACTTGACTTTCTCCAGTCCAACTTTGCTAGGTGCCTCCGTAGCCAGGTGGGAAGGAGCAGCAGTGCGTAGCCCACGCTTCTTGATTAGACCGGGGTTTGAGCCCGTCACCACCAAATACGGAGGATACGGAAAGGTCAGGAAATGACCACCGCATATTCCCGGAGCAATATGGCCTTAGTTGCTAATGCTCCTAAAAACCAAATAACAACAACAACAACCAACTTTGCTAACAGTGAGGTAATTTTTCTTGGTGATTTTAATGTTCACAACTCCAGCTGGCTTCCGTTTTCTGGTCACACCGACCCAGCTGGTCGAGATGCTGAGGCTTTTGCAATTACCAATGACCTTGCACAGATTGTTCATTTACCTACAAGAATCCCGGACAATCCTAATCATACAGCCAACATGCTTGATCTTTTTCTCACAAACAACCCTACTAAGTACACGGTCGAATTGAGAGGTCTTTTGGCACTTCAGATCATAACTTGGTGATTATCTCTTGTCCAATGGAGCCTTTATCTCATGGCTATTCCCAACCACGTGTTGTTTGGCATTACAAGAATGCAAAATGGGATGACCTGCGAGATTTCTTTTCTTCTTTTCCTTGGTCGGATTACTGTTTCAAAACTTCTGATGTCAGCGTTTGCTCAGATCGTGTCAGTGAAATTATTTTTGTAGGAACAGAATTCTTTATTCCACACTCCATTTTAAAATCTCATCCTTTATCTAAAAGTCTTGGTTTTCCAATAAATGTGCTAAGGCTGATCCAGAGAAGAAAGTTGTATATAGTAATTGGCTTGTTTCCAAATCTTCAGTTTCATTTTCTGCCTACATCAAAGCTCGCAACAATTGTAAAGCAGTTATTAATCAGTCCAAACTAGATTTTGAACAGGCTAAGAGTAGAAAACTTGTTTCTTGCCCTAATGGTAGCCGAGCATTCTGGTCTCTTGCAAAAGCTACTGGCCACAACTTTTGCCCATCTCTGCTCCCACCTCTGTCAAAACCAGTTGGTTCTGTTGTCACTTCAGCCAAGGATAAAGCTAACCTGCTAGCATCCCATTTTTCTTCCAACTCCTGTATTAATGATCTTGGTAAAACACCTCCCACCATTCCCAACACGCTCCATTCAATGCCACCTGTGGTCTTCCGTCAAAAGGATAGGATTTTGACGAATCTTGATGCTAAGAAAGCTCCAGCTCCCGATGGTATTTCTCCACTTGTTCTCAAAATCTGTGCTCCTGAACTTACTCCTATTCTTTGCCATCTTTTTTCACTTTCTTATTCCAAAAGTGGTTTTCCTTCTGCTTGGAAATTTGCTCATATCCAGCCAGTTCCTAAAAAGGATGACAAATCCCTCCCATCCAATTATCATCCCATTGCAATTACCTCTACTCTTTCTAAAGTAATCAAGAAATCAATTAACCACCAACTCTTAAACTACCTAGAAACCTTCCGTCTGATCAACTATCGCCAGTATGGATTCCGTCAGTGTCGATCCACTGGCGATATTCTGGCTTATGCTACCCATTTATGGACTAACTTAATGGAAAGGTTCAGTGGAGTTCAGATGATAGCACATTGCATTCCATTTTGAGAAACCTTGCCCTGCTCAATCAACTTCAACTTCTCAAAAATCTGCTACCAATTCCTTATTTGCGGATCTTCTGGTAATTCTCCAGTGGGGTAAAGACAACTTCATTCCTTCTAAAACTCGGTTTTGTCTTATATCTTGCAAAAAGGATTCTTCTGCTCCTATGCTTATCTTTGGTGACACTCCGATTTCTAGGCAAAATGATATATCTCTTTTGGGGCTTACCCTGACTTCTAATCTCTCTTGGCACAAGCACATTACAAATATTGCTTCCTCTGCATCTAAAAAACTTGGTTTTCTCTTTCACTCTCTGTGTTACTTTTCTTCCAAACAGCTGCTCACTCTGTATAAATCGCAAATCCCTACTATGGAATATTGTTCCCACACCTGGGGTGGTGCCCCCAAAACCTCTCTCAGGCTTCTTGATTCCATTCAGAAGGGGAGCAGTTAGGTTAATTAATCATTCATCTCTAACAGTCTCTCCACTCGCTGTCTTATAGATGTACTGTTTCTGCTGAATGCCTCTTCTACAGATATTTCCATGGAATTATAGAATCCAATTCTTCTGAATTGGATTCTATAATTCCCACTCTCTCTTTCAAAACAGTCCGAACACGTGCAGCCAACATCCATTTACTGTCCAACTTCAAACTCACAGAACCAACTTTTCATCTTCCTCATTTATTCATTCAACTGCCGTTTTCTGGAACAACCTTCCTTCATACGTATTTCCTGAAAATTACAGTCTACAAAAGTTCAAGTCTAATATCAACAAATATCTTCTTTTGTCTTCTCAATCTCCAACCCAAGCACGGTACTAAATACTATAGGTTCTAATACCTCTCGTGTTTGCGGTTTACATAAAAAAAAAAAAAAAAAAATCATGTTTGGGCAGAATTGCAGACACTTTCCAATTTAAGCCTAACTTGTGACTTTTTTTCAACATTGACCTTTATATTTTAAGTAAGTCTGCACATCTCCTACTCTTAATGTCATTAGTTCCAACATGTACAACAATATCACCCTTTGTGCCCTTAAAAGATGATATCTGCTCTACAACATCATCAACTTTTGCCCCTGGCAAACCTATCCTGGTCCTATTTCACCTATACTTTTTGCACAGTATATTTCCTATCTTCCTGACAATAGAGTCACTAACAATAACTAGATCCTCTGGGACCAGTGCATTCCGCCCTGAAGGTTGCTACTGTGTTGCCTGATGATCAAGAGCAAGCTCTGGCATTGGATGTGGGCAGCTGAGAACTTGATGGGTCCCCCAATTTAATTCCTTCGAGGGCATCTACCCTGTCCTTCAAGCTCTCATAAAGGCTCATAACAATGCTGAGTTGGCACCTAACTTCTTCACACTGCTGACATAGAGCTCACACAAAGATATCCCCCCCTTGGCAACATCATGTCCCATCTCAGAAAGGTCTGCAAACATCTCGCAAGTTGCACATTCTTTAGGCTGTGTGTTGGAGAATCGCCCCCTTCGGTTCTTCCATTAGACACAGCACTCCCGCTACTTTGTGCCCATTGCTTTGCTGCTCTAGTCTGGGGAATCATTTCTGTTTAAATACAATTTAATTAATTAATAAGGTTAACAAATTTAATTAATTTATTTACTATACTATACTTGACTTTAAAATGCTATACTAAGCTAATGCAGTAATACATATTCCGCTATATAGTTTTACATTATACCTTAGCTATCGAATTCGAGATATACGTTATCAAGTTACGCTATACTGTAACAACCACAATACTAAATTAGTTATATCCTTAGCTAAACACAAGATATATGCCCAAAAAGCGATTAAAACCTTCAAAATACTTATTTATTACAATTAAAACTCTACTATTCTTCTACGCTACTGATTATGCTACAATATTCCAGCCAAAACACTACTACGATACAGTAAGAGTAGCAAGTTGTAACTTACAAAGTCACTAGCTAAATTTAAAAAAAAGTATGCTAACGAACACTACTAAGTCTATTTAATCTATTTGTAAAACGCAAATTAATACACTAAATAATCAAAAAATACGACAGATATATGCCCAAAAGGTGATTAAACCCTTCAAAATACTTATTTATTAAACATTACTATTCTTCTGAGCTACTGGTTACACTACAATATTCCCACTAAAAACACGCTATATAGTGGTGTTTTTGGTGGGAATATTGTAGTGTAACCAGTATTATTATTCCTGCCAAAAACCACTAAATAGCATGTTTTTGGCAGGAATAAACAGCGAGTTGTAACTTACAAAACATTAGCTAAATTTAAAAAATAAGCTAACGAATGCCACTAAGCCTATTTAATCTTTTTGTAAAACACAAATTAATATGCTAACTAATCTAAAATACGATAAAATTTCAATGAAACCTTATTGGCTTGCAGCAGTTGCAGAAGTCTACGTCTTCACCTGTGGCAGCAATTTCTCTTATTTCCCTGCTTACATAGAGCACCCACATATGTGGGTACTCTATGTAAGCAGGGAAATGTGGGTATTCACCCAGTGAGAATACCCACATAGGTGAGTGGTGAACTTTGAAAAGCTCTTAGATAGTGGATTACATGCCATTGTGATGAAAAACAGTTTTACTACACAACAAAATGCACTTTGCCGGACACAATGGAGTAATGTAAATGACACTGCACTGCCTCATAGGCCAAGCCCACTTGCACAAAGTGAACAACAATATAAATGGCCAAAAATAGCAGCATATGCAAGACTAAAGACACTATTAAGAAGGTACAAAAAGTAACAACTGCTAATCTCCAACCAGTGAGTCACCACAATTAAATATTTTCCTGCTGTCCCTGTGAGGTGATACAATACCACTGCCAGATTAATGTGGTTCAGGTGAGAGGAAGTGGGTTACGGTTCAGTGAGACACTGTCGCCAGTACACCTATCTCACAGTATAAGGAACATCCATGTAGTAAAAATTTTTAAAAAGTTGTGTGGTGGGTTGCAGGTGTGGAATGTGCTAAGTAGTTACTAGTAACTCTACTCCTAGGATATTGTTAATATGCCTATATATTCTGTGGCATCTTTGATTGATGCTGTGACTTTTCTGTCTTACAGTTTGAAGCTGTTACTTCATATTTGATGAACTGATGGGGTCTTGGTGGAGCTATTACTTTTGCCTTAGTGAACTACTACCAACTTCTGTGGTTATAGCTTCTGTAAGTAATATGTGATTTGTGTGGACTTTGGAATTTGTGACTTTGTCTCATTTTGTCACTTTGGTGACTCATTTGGCAATTTTGGACACTATTCAATCTCCACTGTACATCTATTTTGACATGATCAAAAGAACTTTGTGCCCTTCATGGCTAAGGGCATTCAAATAGATTCTGTTCTCCTCATGTGTATGTAAGACAGTATTCCTTTACCCAGCTCCATGTTCCAAAGATGGTAACTAGCTAGTGGCATCCACTTAGCCTAGCTGTCTGTCAGCTAGGCTAATCACACAACATAAGTCTTTCCAGCTAGAATCACACAACCTAAGTCTTTCCAATGTTTTTCCCTGAAGTATACCATGTGACCTGACAGGGGCTGATGCTACAGAGTTTTCAGTTATGTTTTCAGCAAAGTTTGTTTCTAGTTCAGGGCTACCTGCCTTTACTTTCCCATTAGTTCTATAAATAGCTAACTTTTACCCATCCTCATACAGTTTGGTTTCGAAAATTTTTTTATTGTTTTCGTATAATAAGAATGGAAACACAAAGTGCAATATTCTCTGGACAGGTAGAAAATATATAATATTCAAATTTCACATGCTTTGCAGTGCAAAAATTTGAAATAATTTTGAAAATGGCAGTGACTAATACCGTTGAATACATTTTCTCATTTTTTTTAAAGATACAGTGGATTCCGGTTATTTGGGCCACCGGTTAATCGGGGCAGCCGTTTATTTGGAGCAAATCTTAAAAAACAGAAACCAATCGAGAAAATAGCCAGGGTTTACTTCGCTTAATTGGGACAGCATGCCGTTTAATTTTGGCAGGAGACCGCAGCACTGGAGATTACTCTACGATTGTCTCCGACGGTACCACGTGGTTTGGTCAAAATTCTGGAGGTCACAACCATAAAACAATAAAAACAATTAGCAGCCACCTGTTTATTGGGCTTTTCTGTTAGTGAAAGTTATCATAAATGGGCAGTAAATTCGATCTTACTGAATTTTTGATAATACCAACAGCTGGAATTCTGTGTGTTATTATGGTGAAATGTGTTTACACTTCCATGAAATCTTCAATCATATAAATAAAATTAATTTTCTTCTCTTCATTCCTATTTTTAAAGCTTTGTAACTTGTTACTCCGTTCTCACTTGCGCATATTATGTTACTTGTAATTTGTATGTGTGCCATGTTCTTTGTTATTGATTGCTTATCTTTTTACTGTTTTAAATTTTAACCCCCAACCACAAATGTCAGTGAACAGAAACATCAACAGTACGTCAAATGTCAACAACATTACAGTACGTATTAATTATTCCAATTATCACATATATTCTTCCGATTTTCACGTATCATTTAATTTTTTAATTGGTAAGGTAATAAAGGGTAAATTTGTGCTTAATATATCTTTGCTTTTATAGCCTGTGGATAATATTCCTCCTATTTTCGCTAATTAGAATTGCTGTTTAATAGAATTAAAATTCAATTCACAAACGTAATCACAATGACCGCGTTTACTGCACATCATATAGTGAACGGTACTTTACTATGTTGAGTTCGTGGTAACATGATTTGATTGTACAGTGAACCAATTGTAAAAGGTGGGTACATTGTATTTTTAACTATTTACATGAAACTTCGGATAATTGGGGCAGCCGCTTAATCGGGCCAAAATGCACTAGTCCCAATGTGTCCCAAATAACCGGAATGGACTGTATTTATATATGTAATAAGTTGATTATTTTGCATAAAGTATGAGACTACATGTAAGATTCACTAGTGAATGGGTTAGTGCCATTTCACCATGCCTTATGCAAAACAATAACCTTAGTTTACACCAGAGGTGGGCAACCTTTATAAATGGTTAGGATTATTAAAATGGTGTATAATAAAAAATTGTCATAAATAGTTTATGTTATTTATCATAATATTTATACATACACTTATATATAATTAATTTTATTAATAAGAAAAACAAAATACAAATTCAAGATAAGTTAAAAAAATACAATTATAATTACAAATACAATTCCAGTGGCAGTGACTAATACCATTGAATACATTTTCTAATTTTGCAATATTTTGTTTTTATAATATTTAATGAGAGATTTGACACTGTTTTATTTTGTATCAGTGAATTGATATCTGTTTTAATATTTGTCATAGCAATGAGCAGAATATTTTCTAAATTTATGTCAGAAATTCCATTAATTCAAAAATATATATAATAAATGGAGGGCTCTTTATTATATATATTCTGAAAAAGACCACAGGCCAGATTATGCATATTTGTCAGCCATAGTTGGCCAGCAAGGCCAAAGGTTGCCCACCCCTGGTTTATACTATTGATCACCATCAGACATCTCTCATATTGTGGAGTTAAACTTCATAACCGGATTATCACGGCTGCAATACCAAGGAGAGACGAGACTGCCCACCGAGAAAAGATTAACAAGCCTCAAAACGGTGCATCTGAGTGGTGTATATGCCAAGAATAAGTAACATTAGCCTTCTCCATTGGTGAAGCATTACTTATTTGAGGTAGTACAATACCATGGCAACTCATTGTGAAGGTATTCACAATATGAGATAGAATTAAAATGATGCCAATTATCTACCTTGGCAGTTTGCTACAAACAAAACATGGTGCAGTGGCACTAACCCCTTCACTATATGTAATAAGTATAAATACATGCACGTGCACACACACTTGAAAATTTGCATGCTTAACAGTTTCTTAAACTAGAAAATGAATGAGCCTAATAGTTCACATTTATATTTTGTGTCTGTAATGTTTTTTTTTAATTTTCAGCAGAATAATAAAAAAGTTTTATTTTTTGGAAATGAAAGGTATAAAAATTTCCGGTTTTTTATATTTAATCTATTAAGAAAAGATGAAATATTGGTATATTCCAGGCAGAATTTAAAAAATAATAATAATAAAAAAATTTCCTGAAATTAAAAATAAATTTAGGCAACACATGCCCTGCAACCATTTTTGTTACAATTTGGGGCACATTTTGCTTAATATTTAAACAAAAAATTCACTTTATTCTAAAGAATTTCCTAAAGTGTAAACAGCTATAAAAACTGGTGCTTTAAATACAGTAGGACCTCCATATAATGAAATTGATCGTTTGCTTGAAAAAATTTGTTATACAGAAATTTCGTTATAAAGAAATATGACCTTTTCAACAATGAAAAATACTGTAATTCAACTCAGAATACAGCAAAAAATGGGAAATAATCAGAAATAAGTGGGAATGAAAATATTTTAAAACAATTAATTTATTAATACACACATTAAGAAATTACTATTTACATGATGCACACAATATATTAATACACTATTAAGAATTATGTAGTAAAATATTTGGTTATTTTTTGTTGTACACTGGATTTTACTGTACATCATTCATAAAAATGTTTGCATTTGTTTAAGCACTCAAATATATTTTCTGGCACATTTTCTTCACACTGAAGGCATCGACGCAAAGTTTCAAATGCTAGCAACATTTCATATTTGGAAGGTTTAATATTGCCCTCATTGCCCTCAATTTCATACAACTCATTGTCGATATTCTCACTCGTTCTTTGAATACTCTCCAAAATGTTGGAGTCACTCTGATATTCAGCTACTGTGACATCATTATCAATTCCTAAAAATTCTTCAAAAACAATTTCTCCACTGATCAAACCTCTCACTCGGAATTCTTCCCAAGATTGCTCAATGTCTTGTAGCAGTTCATCCCTCTCATAGCTGTTAATTGGCATTTTATCAAAACCTGCTTTTGCAAAACAACTTGTCACATCTTGACTCCAAACTTTTGCCAACTCTGATATGCACATCCACAAATCTATTAACAGAATCTATAAGTTGGTTGGTTTATATTCTCAGTATAATTTTTTTTTCAGTATGCACCTTCGGTAGTACATTTTAAAATTCTTGATAATGTTTAAAATTCTCCAATTTGGACGAGGTATTTGGAGGGAAGAAAACAAGCTTCACACCTGTAAGTTTCAAAATTACTGAGTGAAGGTGGGCAAGGCAGTTGTCGACAATCAAACCCATTTTTCTGTTTTATTTCGTCATCTTTCTATTGAATTTTAAAATCCACTGTTCAAAAATTTCACTTGTCATCCAAGCTTTTTTGTTGTACTTGTAGTCCAACTCTAACGACTTTACTCCTTTGAAACATCGTGGTTGTTTACTTTTGGCTATTACCAAAAGCTTCAGTTTTTCATTACCAGCCATATTTTCACCAAACAAGACTGTAATTCTCTCCTTACTATTTTTACAACCTACACATTTATCACCTTTAAAATTCAGTGTCTTGTTTGGCAAACATTTAAAAAATAGACCTGTTTCATCAACGTTGAATATGTCTTTGGGCTCATAGTCCTCCATAATTTTTTTCAAAACTGTTTCTTTCCAATGGGTAAAGTCTTCAATTACAACTCCACTTTCACCAGAAATAACTTTTTAGGGTAAGCCATGGTGCTTTTTAAATTTGTCGAGCCAACCAGAACTGGCTTGGAAAGTTTTATGCTTGAGAAAAGATGCGTACTCCATAGCCTTTTCTTTTATTAATGGCCCTGATATCAGCATGTTTTTGCCTAAAATAAACTTCACCCACTTAAAAATGGCTTCATCTACATCTTCATACAGGCATAATTTTGCACCCTTCTGAATGGGTCCCATTTCCTCAAACAGTTTGGGAATTGAAACAGTTTTTCAGAATAGTTGCCACACTACTGGCAGAGACACCAAACTTTAAAGCGATTTCTTTTTTTTAACACCGCAATCTACACTATTAAGCACTTCCACTTTTTCCACTACACTCAAGGATTTCCTCTTAGACACTGTAAGGTTACTTGCACAGCAGCTAAAACAAAACTGATTTAGGGACAACTTGTATCAACCATACAGAGACAGGTGAAATTTAGTGAAAGTGTGGATGACTCATTTCTGCGAAACAACAAATAAGTTTCAGGGATAAAGGAAAATCACTCTCCTAATTCTCTAATAGAATGCTTACAATAGAAAACAGGTTGACCAGAGCCAATGTCTGTGTCGGGAATATTCCTTAATCTTTGCCAATGACTGTGGACACATAGATAGCAGTTGAGTGACTTCTTGGTAGGGCTTACAATATCAGGACCCCAGTAATTTTTTTCCGGTATTGAAATACCAGTATTAATACAAAAAAAATACTGGTTTTTCGGTACTAATTTAAAAAAAAATAATGGTTTATAATTTAATCACAAAGGTTATAAAATTACCTTGATGTGATTATGGTGTCGTTATCTCTACTAGCAAATGTACAATGAATCACCACACAACACTGCAACCTATCCACAATTCTCGGACAATTTCATGTCCGACAGTACCACAACTGCCAAGTCTCGTTCCTCCACTACTGACTTTAGTTCAACTCCACCAAGTGTATAAGTTATTTTGGGGTTGTTGTTCCTCAGGTGTAAGACCTTGCATTTTGCTGAATTAAAGCATAGCTGTCACTTTTCTGACCATCCTGGAAGTCTATCTAGATCACTTGAAGAAGCTCTGCTTGGTGGCGATCATTAACTACTCTACTGATCTTTACATAATCTGCAAGTTTAGACCTCATGCCCTCAACCCCTTCATAGATGTCATTTAAGATAATCAAAAACAACAGTTGTTCCAATATTGATCCTTGGGGAACCCCACTTCTTACATTAACCCAACCTGAATAATAACCATTTATCACAACCCTCTGCCAGGTGCCCTCAAGCCATCGTGCTATCCATATTCCCTATGATTCCAGCCTGCTCCAGCTTATAAAGTATTTCAGCAAAGCATTTGACTCAGTCCCACTCATGTGGGACTGAGTCAAATGCTTTGCTGAAATCCAAGTAAACAATGTTGAAATTATTCCCTAAATCCAGCTCACAAGTGATCCCTCAAAATGGCTAACCAGATTTGTTAAACATGATTTTCCCTTTACAAAACCATGCTGTATATCCTACAGAATTCCATTTCCATCTAAATGATCCTGAATTCCACCCTTGATCATTGCCTCCATGATTGTCCCTACTACTGAAGTTAGACTGGTCGATCAGTAATTTCCCGTTACACTCCTAGAATTGCCTTTATTTTCCAATTTACACAAATCCACCGGAATCTCTCCTGAGTCCAGTGATGCTCTCATAACTAGCCTTAATGGTTCAATGCACTCACTTGCTGCCTCCTTTAAGATTATAGGGTATATGCCATCAACCAATGGAGCCTTACTCACCTGTAGGTGTGAAAGTTCTCATTAAATAATCATTTGAAATTTCAACATCATTAATTACATTTTTTTCAACTTCACTTCCATAACATCTCATTGACAGAGGTTTTTTTTTATGTAAATATCGATGCAAAGGAACTGTTGAGTTCATTTGCAACTTCAGATATGTTATCTAATACTATCCCACGACCATTGCATAAGGGTCCAATCTGATTTGTCCTTCTGTTCTTTGCATTTATATATGTGAAGGATTCCTTAACTGCACTCTTTGCTCTCTCCCAAACTCAGTAAAGATACTATAGTGAAAATTATACTTTGCTTAATACAACGTCTTTCTCCTGCAGAAAATGATGAACATAATTCAAACATGGAAGACCAACATGGAATAGAACATCAGTGTTCCGCAAATTCTTTCCAAAATAAGAAATTGCCCGACTCCAATGAGATTCTAAAAGATGAACATGAGTCGGAAATTAATGAAATACTTAACTATTTTTGCTAAAAAAGTTCCAAGCCTAGAAAATATGGACTGAGATTGTCTACGATTATCTCAGTACAATAGTACCAGAATAGAATCCAAAAGGGTATTTTCTGCCACTAATCAAATACTGTATGTACCAAAATTAGATCCATTTTAAACAATCATGCTATTGATTGCTTATGTTTCTTAAGAACACACTTTATTCAGACAGGTAGTGTGGATGCTTAAACATAACTAAACTTTGCAGTAACAATATGTATTTTTTTGTTTTTAGAATAACTGTATTTTAATGACTTTTTTTCAGAATATTTATTATTGCAATAAAAGTTTATTTAAAACATGAATTCAAGTAATTACAGTACTTGTTTTTTTCCTTACTTTATTGCACCTAATTGTCATCAAAATTTATTGAGAAAAATGTTTGTTTTTGGAATACCGGTATTAATACTGGTATACCGGTTTCATAAATTAAAAATACCAAAATACCGGTATTAAGATTTTGACCGGTATTGTAAGCCCTACTTCTCGGTACAGTAAAGGTTTTATAGGCAACACTAAATTGTGGAATGCTCTTAAGAATTAAACCCTTTAGCTATTAAAAGCGAAAGTGATTAATTCTTAATCCTTTTAGCTCTTAATTTATGCTTTCTACAGCATCAACTCTACTGCCTAAAGACCAAGAGTGTGAACAATGCGTACTCAGGTCTCTCGAAATCAGTTCATTATATGGAAATTTTCTTTGTTATAAAGAAACTATTTTCAATGTAATGACCAATGACCAAGGGGAAATCAAAAAAGTTTGCTACATATAAAAATATGCTATGTGGAAATTTGTTAAAGAGAGGTCCAGGTCCAACTGTACATAAATTTTATAATTATTTATTCATGGCACTAGTTGGGATCTCAATTAGTAATATTGACATTCATCCACAGCAAAAAAACTTAAATGGAATTATTAAACATACTTAGACTTTGGTTGTGATCCCTCTGTTGAAAGAAACTCATAGTAAGAAGCAAATAAAGTTTCATCTTCATCTATGGTTTGAGTGACCGTGACAAGCTCTCTAAGGAATAAAAATAAAATCAGTTACTGTATATCCTCACACTTGAGCTTTTTTTAGTCATTTTTAGCTTCTGGGATTTATGCACTCCATGTAAATTTTAAAGGCAAAAAATAATCAAGGGTATTGAAATAAGCTGGAAAGAAAACTCTACAGAAAACATTCCAATAACTCAACCATTTAGAGGCTAATTTTGACAACATTTCAAAATTCTTATGGATAGAGTTTTCAAGCCTATAAACTGATTGTAAAAACTGGTTATATAATGCTGTACTATTTTTAAAAATTAAAGAAAGTGTGTGAATCATGAGGAAAGAGAAGATGTCAAGATATGCTATGACAAGTTGAAGATATGCTGCACTATTTTTAATCAATTATGCAATAATAAATAAAATTATCAGTCTAGAAAAATAAATTGAATGACGGCTAGTTACAACAAATGCTGTGTTATAGTTTTATGAATTAAAGAAATTAAATGAATTAGGAAAGAACACTATCTACAAGAAAACTATACATTTTTATATATATAGAAGTGAAGAAACGAATAATTAACAAAGACAAAAGTAGAAATGGAAGGAAAGTGGCAGGAATATTTATCTAAAAATTTTAAAAAATATTAAGTATGGGGCAAATACAGCCAAGATTATAAGCCAATAAATAATAAATTTAGACTGGTGTCACCTGACCATGCCGTGGCCAAAAGGTGTGAATTATAACTAATCAAATAAACCTTCAAATCACATATTAACGGTCATCTCCGTAACCTTGACAGTTTCTCAGAATCATTTTATTAATTACATTAGCACCCAATACACACAATTTGTCACTAAATAAATAAATATATATACAGTCACTCCACGATTTACAACAGAGTTCCATTCCAACAACCATATCATAAGTCAATTCGGTTGTAAGTTGGACATAGGCCCGTTTTTTTATGTGCATAACACATTTATCATTGCTGTTTTTATTTAATTGTGTGTTTATTTATTTATTAAACTAGTTTTATTTTTATTTTATATTTTAGTTTTACATTTTATTAGTGTTTATATTTTATTAGTTTAGTTTTACATTTTATTAGTTTTTACATTTTATTAGTTTAGTTTTACATTTTATTAGTTTTTATATTTTATTAGTTTAGTTTTACAAATCTCTAAAATCTGTTTCTTTACAGCACATATAATTTCCAAACATCCATCATTTAGGAGTGTGAGTGTTGTCATCATTTGAACAGATATTTCATGTTATATGCATTAAAAGTTGCCAGAAGTCTCCTTGATAAGAATTAATACACTTGAAATTCGTATTTTGTCTCAGTCTGTTGCTAGGCTTCAAAGTGGAAGGATGTTTCCCCATTTTTTTTTTTTGGTCCCTCTAAGCATAGACAGATGAGTTTTTGAATGTGGATACATAGAACTGCTAGAAAAAATGCATCTAACTTGAAATTTATGATTTTGGGCAATTTCATGGGTTATCTGTGTGGATACTCCCTTTAATACCTCTGTGCAGGCAGCTGAGGTAGTCAATATGGCAGCATCACAGCTGTGCAAAATATTTAAATTTTTTTTTGGAAACTGCCATCATAAATTTGGAGTGTTGTAAGTCACATATGCTACAAGTCAAGGAGAAGCTATCTCCACGCTACATACCTTGATAGTGAAATCATAATTAAAGAAAATAAAATTTACACCCTGCACTATGACAAAGAGACCACTTCAAATTTCAAGCTATTAAACTTACTAACTAGGAAAGAAATTGAGCCAACCAGATACATGGCAATGTAATCAGAACCAAAACCAATAGAATAATACACATTTGTAATATCTTGGAAGATATGCTCTGTACATTAGTAAAGTTAAAAGCCAATTTAGTTGCAAATAATATGCTCATTAAATTCATCAATGTGGCTATTCAGGTCAATGCAGTTGAACATCACACTGACATTAATCCAAATTGGGTCACAAAATGCCTCTAACCCCCATTAGTCCCCCAGGTTTACTGCACTTAGACAAGGCTCATTGGCTGACCACACTATAATCTGGATGTCCAAATTTTAAGCCTATAGCAAGTAATCCTACAATTCACTTTAGAAATCAATAATTCTCTGACCGATCCCATCTGGATTATTCCACCTCCCCCCCCCCCCCTTTTTTTTTTCCCTTTTATCCTTTACAAATTTCCCTCTATAGTTTTAAGCGTATTATTTTCCAGCATTTTTTCTAGCATATTATTTGACATAAACAAAATCATATCCCAAATATACACATACCTGCTTCATCCCACTATTTAGTCTAGTTAATTATATATTTTCCAAAAAAAAAGTCAAAAATTGATTCCAATGCACCATAGGGCTAGAAAAAAATCACTAATGTGGGAGGATGTAAATATGTAAATAGTTATCCCACTGGGCATGTGTTAGCTGCTATATTGTAGAAAGGTTATACCAGTCCCCAGTGTATAACATTATAATTTAGTATTAATATTACATTTTTTATCACATAACTTCTTATTTCTTTTTTATTCCTCTCTGTATCTACCTTTCGACCTAATCTAATCCAAATGACTTTACATTAACATTTACAAGTTTACTAGTTAATATCAAAATGATCCTTTAATATCTAAATTTACCATTCATCGTTAACATAGAATAGTAAAAGCCCAGAATTAGATTTAAAAAAAGTTATGACTGCTGCCAGGCCAGCAAATTGGCCAGATAGAATTCCTGCAACCTATAAATTCAGCCACAGACTGATAATACGGTCTCTTCTCCTATCAACCACTACCCACAATATTTCTCAGAGATTTCAGGTAAAAATTGTAGTATTTTATGCTTATGCACACCCATCGGGCTTTGGGTTCCAATACCAGTTTACTGTAAGTACCAAGCATAAAATAAATTTAACTTTCAGTCACATATTATCAAAATTAATTGGGATATACCAAAATTGAAAATATGTAATTAATAATAGTAAAACTGTTATTGGAACTACAAAAACAGGTATGCATGAGACATTCAATTTGCATGACTATCTATCTGTTCTATCAGTAGTAGAGAAATAGCCAAGTGGATGAATGTAATTTCCCATTCCCTCCCTAACCCTTTTATATTCCTTTTCAAATTGCTCTTTTATTTTTATTTCTTATTTTATTGTTTTTCAACATGGTTCTTTAGCTACAAGATCATACAAATTTAGTATTTAACTAGTAAAATTAGGATTTAACATTAATAATAATAATTTTAAATAGGCAAACCAGCTACTGCTAGCACACCAAATTGATAGTCAGCACCATTAGGCCTTAATGCTAGAAATGCCTTCCATCCAAGTTATAAATACACCAGCAAAAACTGATCCAAACATAAATAGGATCATGCTCTAAATAAAATAAGGTGCTTATGTTTAATTAATAATTGCTACAATAGTATTAACACCACAAATCTACAGCACCAATCTGACAATTAAAAACACCAATTTGAAAATTAATAGTTTATTCCTTTATAGCAACATGAAACATAAAATGTGTGTGCGTGTGTGTGTGTGTGTGTGTGTGTGTGTGTGTGTGCGTGCGTGCGTGCATGTGTGTAACTAGTGTTCTTTCCTAATTTAATTTGTAAAACTGCACACAGCATTTGCTATAACTAGCTCTGATTTGATTGATTCTTATAGACTTTACAATGTAGGTAAGTGGAGATCAGAAGGTTATCAAACTAACAGAGAGCTAAATGATTTTGTAACAATTGAGAGGAAAGTAGAGGAGAAATTGTTGAAGTTGAACATAAGAAAGGCACCTAGGGTGGATGGGATCTATCCAGTTATATTAAGGTAGGCAGCGAAGGAAGTAAGCAAATCCTTAGCCATAATTTTGAGAGAATCCTTGGATTTAGAGGAAGTCTCCATGGACTGGAGATGTGCAACTGTATCCCCAATTCACAAAGGGGGATTTTGAAGGGTGATACAAGTAATTACAGACCTGTTAGTTTAACTTCTGTTCCAGGGAAAATAATGGAGTCACTGTTAAAAGAAGCAATGTAGGGTCATCTAGACAAGAGTGCAGTTATAGTTTAGACACAGCATGGGTTTGTTGAGGGGAAATCTTGTCTGGCCAATTTGACTGGATACTATGATATGGTCACAAAGGAACTGAACTGGATGCAAAAAATAATTCTGATATCATATAATTGGATTTCAGGAAAGCTTTTGATACTGTTGCATAAGGAAGACTGCTATACAAATTGGAGCAGTATGGCATTAAGGGCAAGTTGCTGCTATGGATAAAGGGATGGTTGAGTGGGAAAAGACAGAAAGCGGTAATCAGTGGACACTGCTATTTGTGGAACTAATGTTATTAGTGGAGTACCCCCAGGGTTCGGTGTTGGGCCCATTCTTGTTTTATATATTTATCAATGATATTGATGAAGGTATATCAGTCTTAATGTCCAAGATTGTAGATGAAACAAAAGTTGGTAGGGTTGTTAATGACAGTAATGACAATATGCTGCTGCAACAGGATCTAGAAAAGTTGGGGAGATGGGCTGAGCAGTGGCAACTGAAGTTTAAAATTGACAAATGCAAAGTACTACATATGGGTAGCAGTAACCCCAGAGTAACATACCAACTGTGCAGTATTACATTCAAAGTAGTGGAGAACGAAAAAGACCTGGAGGTAACTGTGCAATCAGATATGAAGTTTTCAGAGCATTGCCAACAGGCTGCCAGAGTGACTCATGGGATCTTGTCAATGATATAGAAGCACTTTGCTAGCAGGAATAAGGAGGTGATTATCCCTTCGTATAAGCCAATGGTGAAGCCACACCTTGAGTACTGCATACAGGTTTTGGAGGCCTCATTTTAGGAATGATATAGTACTAGATACAGAGCAGCAGCAACACTTTTCCTAAATGGTGCTAATTGTGAAAACTTGGCCATTGCAATAGAACAGAATATTGGTCTCATGGCATATGCACTGTAGTTATGCTGCTAGGGTAATTGCAGTCATGTATGGTACATGATATCATGTAAGAGAACTTGCTAGCAATGGATGATGCAATAGGGTAATGCTATTACAAAACATATATGATATATTGCCAAATTTCATAGAAATTCAGTGAATTTTGCAAGTGATGCAATTTTTTAGAGCAACACTGTATATGTACACATAAGAAACAGAAATACATATATCCACTTAAAAGGTCTTTTCAATTGGAAAATGGATTAGAATAATAGATTTACATATATATTTAATACCTAATATGTTTTTTTTAGGCCTCTGTAGTCTGTGTGCAGTAGCACATGCTCTTTGAATAGACTGGGATTCAAGCCCCTGACTGCTAAATACAGTCAATCTGCCAACCTGCACTGGACCAGATTGGCAGATTATGGTCCATTTCCTTCAACATGAATCACTGAGGAGGCATCCATCCTGCAGTGGATTGATAATAGCTGCAGTTTACCCTTTTATGTTTTTTTTTATAATTTTTAGAAGAATTAATAATTTTTCTATTTTGAAAATAACAAATGATAAAAACAATAAAAAAAAACTAAATATTATAAAAATTATTTTTTAATAAGTTAAAATAAATATTGCACTCTTTTAAGAAAAGCTAAAATAACAGTATAGCCCATGGAAAATTCAAAAACATCCAAAAGTTTTTTCCAGAAATTAAAAAGAAAATTGGTACCTCAGGTGCCATGCCACTGTTTGTGTAATAAGATTTGAGCCACCACTGCTAGGTTAAATTAATGTACTTTCACATTAAGCTGACAATTAAAATTTATTGATAAAGGACTTTTCTGGGATTGCATGTAGCCAGTGTGAAGCTGATATTTAAATGGCATTTGAATTACTACAAATAGTATGGAAATTTATACTATGTTCATTTATTTTTGTACTTTTTCTCCCCTTTACTAAGGTGACATCTTAATAAAATTCTATTTCAAAATTATTGAAATAGAATTTTAACTTTTGGGTTCCCAAATTGGTCAACTATGCATTGTTGTTGTGCCATTTTAGGCACATCAGCAACATAGATCATATTATGTTTGCACAAGTATGTGTTCAAAGGGCAACCTGCATGCTTATCAGGCCAAAAAATCCCAGAATAACTTGTAAGGAAAAGCCTTATCTCTACCACCTAAGATTGGCTAACCATAGTAGCCCTAACTAAAGAAACCTTCAAGAAATTCCTCCAGTCTATGGCAGGTCTCAAACCCAGACCTCTTCAAACAAGTGATGAAAACACTATACTGTCGTGGAGGACACAACTATACATAAACATACTGCTGGCTGCTCTCTTGTACTGAGTGAAATAGCCTGGGTTTGATTTCTGTTGTCTGTAGAAATTGAAAGATACTTCCCAATCAGGGGTGGGAAGTTAAAATAAAAGTGCTAAATATGTAGAGAAATCTAAAATGACACATGATAAAAAGCCCATTTTATCACGTGTGATGGGGGAAGCATCACCTTGGACCATTTTCATAATATGCTGTGAACCAACCTGTTTTTCTGTTGACAAGAATAGTAGTATAGGCCATCTGCAGATCTTGATTTTAGATGTAAACAAAAAAGAATTCCAATAGCATATAATATGTAATTTTTTTCTGCAATTTATGTGTTCATGATTAGCAACATTCATTAATAGAATCCTTTCTGGCCTGCATAATCAAATCTAATGGCGGATATTATATTAACAAATAAGGTATGAGTTAAACTGATTGATAGGTGGACTTGACAGACAATACAATCATCGGAGAGAAAGCTACTTAGTAAGTACTTCTAGACAAATGAACACATAGCTATGGGGTACATCAGAAATGCACTCCATATCCTTAGGGGTGCAAAAGACAAAGCCTTCAATTGAAAAAGGTCCAAATCCAATCAGTTCTTCCAGCAAGGAGGACCAGGCATTCCCCAATGTTAATTCTTTCACCCAAGCATTCCCCAATGTTAATTCTTTCACCCAAGCATCCTGAACTGTAGGACCAGCCCTGGCTATGACAAAGTTTCCAGTGAGTACATAAAACTGCCAGTTGCCAAACAAAGTGATGGATGATCAAGCACCTATGATGTACAAGTATGATCAAAGTACAAACTGAAAGTAGTCTATGATCCAGAAAACAGGGTCTCAAAAACTGAACAGAAAATAAGCAAACTGGCAAGCAGCAAAGCCACACACTGCTGCTAGGTTCTCATATACAAAAACTTTAACTCAGTTTATGACTTTACCTACCTGTAATTTAAGGCACTACACACAGCAAGTCCCATCTCTTGGAGCTTTTGTCTCACAATTTTACTATTGGCTATGTTGCCCAAGTTGGCGAGACATAATTTCCCCCATCTTCCATCCTTCTGCACCATCAAGTATCCTTCACTTTGATAATTATGATGGCTCGCTGCACTCTCACTACCAGCAAGTCTCACTGCAATGAGAAGCATACAATCACTTCAAAATGTAATACAAAATTATCTTTCAAGTATTATAGCATAGCATTTCCCAATTATGAAAGCAAAATTATAAAAAAATAAAATTTCTGAAATGTACAGGAATCTTCAGTTTTCAGCATATCAAAAAATTTTCTTTTTTTGGTGAAACATAAATCCAATCACTGCTTCCAGCATGATTTTTTAACTAGAACCACCACAACATTTAATTTTACCATCTGCCTACTTTAAATTGTTGCAGTTTAAATTGTCATGGACTCACACTTCTGTAGTTAAAACTACAACAATGCAGTTTTAACTACAGAAGTGCAAGTCCATGACAATTTCCCCTAACTTTCCATTAATGCACAATTGTAAATAATTTGCATGCTTTTTCCTTCAATTTTTTGCTCTATACCTAAAACCACCAAAGCAAACAATTTGACAGTTTGTAAAATTTCAATAAATTAGCCAACTTTTATTATTAATCAAGTTTTTGCATTTATTCACCCTATGGTTTGAGGAAGTACATGCCTGAGTGTGTATGTCTATACAACTGCGCATGCCAATTCAGCTCTAAGCATGTTGGGAGTCATTATTATATATTGCTGTGCCATGCCATTTTAATTTAGTCTGGGTGAAACTTTATAAGTAGAAAGGTATTTCACAAATTTAAAGTGCCAGTTCAATTGTGTTACTAAAATGTGGCAATCTCACAGTCTTACCCAAAAGTAGATTCAAAAATGTCTAGAGGAATTAGAAAGGCATCTGAAAATGAGTCTGGAGAGGAATGAAGATGAATTTAGAGAAGAAGAAAGTGATGAATGGATTCCAACTGAAAGAGGTGAGAAATCTAATAATGGTGAAAATAATACGTCTGATACTATACATGATACTATGGCAAGTGATATTATACATGATAAAAACTATATGTGTCAATGAGTGGGCAGCAAACATACTTTAAAATCTGGGTACATATGGAAATTATAAAATCTGGTGATCCTACAACTGAACATGCAAAGAACATAATGCACAATATCTTGATGCTTTTATTGCTGTACTCTTATCTCACAGAGTATATGGTGCTAGAAATATAGAAATGGGTAGTGTGTAGTCAACTGTATGGGGGGTGCCTCAATTTTTTCATGATACAATGTCACATAACTTTTGTGAACTTAAGCAGTTCATAAGACTCAACATGTGCTTTCCATAGAAGGAACATCAGGAAACTTCTTTAGCTTCAGAAATCTGGTGAAAATTTATTTCTAAGTATAAAGTTTGCTTACCTGGAGCAAACATTACAATGAGTGGGCAGCAAACATACTTTACAATCTGGGTACATATGGAAATTATAAAATATGGTGATCCTACAACTGAACATGCAATACAAAGGAACATATACACGATATCTTGATGCTTTTATTGCTGTACTCTTATCTCACAGAGTATATGGTGCTAGAAATTTAGAAATGGGTAGTTTGTAGTCAACTGTATGGGGGGGGTCTCAATTTTTTTATGATACAATGTCACATAACTTTTGTGAACTTAAGCAGTTCATAAGACTCAACATGTGCTTTCCGTAGAAGGAACATCAGGAAACTGCTTTAGCTTCAGAAATCTGGTGAAAATTTATTTCTAAGTATAAAGTTTGCTTACCTGGAGCAAACATTACAATAGATGGGAAGATCCAACTAAAGCTAGATGCCAATTCACCAAATATGTCCAAAAAACCAGACAAATTTGGTATAAAGTTTTGGTTGGCAGCTGATACAACTTCAAAATATCTACTAAATGGTTTTCCTTATTTGGGGAAAGATGATATGCTTCCAGCTATTCAACCACTTTCTGAATATGTCATCCTAAAACTAATGGAACCATTTTCAAATCAAGGTAGATATGTAACCACAGATAACTTCTTTACCAGTTTTGAATCAGCAAAGAAATTAGTCCCAAAAAAATACTACTACAGGGAACTGTGAATTGTGCTCGTAAAGATGTTCCAACATTCATAAAAAAGAAGGCAGAATTATATTCCATTCCAATTTTCGAACTTGATGATTGCACTCTGACAAATTATTAGGCCAAAGCAAATAAAAATGTCATAATCTTGAGCACACTTCATTCAAGTGTTGCAATAAGTAACGGTACAAAGAAGAAGCCTGACACAGTATTATATTACAATGAAACAAAGTACAAAGTTGATGTTTTAGACCAAATGGCTAAAAAATATTCAATGAAAGCAGGTTCAAGTAGATGGCCAGTTCACATCTTTTATAATATATTAGATCTTGCAGTAATCAACACTTGGATTGTTTATAAAGTGACAGGGAAAGTTATGAAGAGAAGAGATTTTATATTGAATCTAACTGAAGAACTCGGAAAAAATATATATAGATTCACAGAAAGTAGCAGGACAAACCAGTAACAATAGCAACCATGTCAAACCTCAAAAGTCATCAATGCCAAATTAGACGATGCAAGGCAAACAAAACTACAGAAATGTGCACTGTGTGTAAAAGGTATGAATGCAGAAAGTGTACAGGTATTGTTGAAAAAAAAAACTGTCATTTGTTTAAATTGTGCAAATTAATTTGTAAACTTCAGTTTACTTCCTAGACAAAAAAGTTTTGTGTTAAAATTTTTGCTACCAGAAATGTAACTGGCAACACAACATGTACTGTTGCCAGTTACATAAAATGTTGAAAGCACAACTTAAAAGTCTATTTTAGGCACAGCAATCAAAATGACCAACAACAGTGGTTTCACATATTTTTGCTAGCCAGTGGTTCTAGTGTTAAACAGTTAAATTTTGAATTCTAGTGTTACGCAGTGTCCCTTAAGCAGAGTGTAGTAGTTAGACTGCATCTTATGCAGTCTGACACACCCACATTTAAAATATAAGCAGCAAACACAAATTCAGTAACAGGAGTTCTAATCAGCCAAATCAGCTTAAATCATCCCAAAATAGCTAAGATGAGAAGATTGTGGTATTTACAGCCCCATTCATCTGCATTTGTATATGAGTGGATTTATTAACATATAAAATGGTAATAAATTTTAGAGAGAGATCAGAAAATATAATGTGCTATTTTTGGAAACATCCCTGAAATAGCACAAATATGTACTTGACATGGCATCTTCCAATGCAGTATATCTCAGCCTTTTTTTTGAGGCCACAGCATCCCTGTGAAATCTTACTGTATCTACAAACACCCCCGTCCATAGGTGCAGATTTTTGAACACTATTAATAAAACCATAAAACACTTAAGTAATAAACAATAAAATTCAAAAATTTTTAATAAAAACTTATATAACTAAAGTGAATATAACTAAAGATATATGGTCGATTTTTTTATGCAACTCTCTTATCAAATACAGGTAGCCCTCAGTTTACAACAGTTTGTTTTGCAACAATTCACAATAACGATGGTTTTGAAACCAGAAGGCCAAAAATATCAAAAAACTATAAAAAAAAATTTCAAAAATGAGAGACTATAAATACCGGATGTGATGTAAAGAAACAGCACAGTCAATCAGGGATGAGAGCTATCCCCATCTACCATCTAAGCCAATCAGGGATGAGGTGGCTGGAGATAAGAGGAAAGACACACTTATTTCGCTTGTTGGTGTACTATTGTTGGGCCACTGTTCTACAGTGTCAATTTGTGAGTTTTAATTAAAATTGTTGATTAAATTAATAAAATAAGAGCTGCCATTTCTAGTAGAAGAAGTGCAGTAAAGCCAAGTGAATGTGAAAATGTCACTAAAAAGTCACATAAATATATCACGTTGGAAAAAAAAATAGAGGTAATTTGTAGAATGGAAGATGGTCGGACACATCCTAATGTGTGCAGAAGTATGAAATTGCCTCCATTGATTGTGAGTACCATAATCAAAAATGCAGATAAGATAAGACAATCAATGCAACATGCTAAGACAGTAAGTGTGACACAAGGGAGTGATACCAGAAGTAAACTTTTAGAAAAAAATGGAGAAATTATTGTCATTGTGGGTGGATGACTTAAATCAAAAAAAACATTCCGTTGACTCAAGTTGTTATTACTGATAAGGCAAAGTCAATTTTGAAGATCTTAAGAAAAAGAGGGTGGTGATGAGATATTTTTAGGTAGCAAGGGATGGTTCATGCAAGTTAAATCTCGAAGTAAGTGCCGCTGTGTGAAATTAAGTAGTGAGGTGGCAAGTGCAGATGCTGAGGCAGCTGCAACATTTCCTGCAGAGTTTCAAGCCATTGTAGAGGAAGGTAATTATCCTCCTGATCTAATTTTTAATATCGACAGGATCAGACTTTATTGGAAGAAACTGCCATCACGAACCTTCATTGCCCATGAAGAGCAGTCTGCAAAAGACAGGCTAATGCTTCTGCTGGGTGCAAACGTCTCTAGGACTTTAAAATTAAAACCAATGTTTATGTACCATTCACAGACACCACATGCTCTCAAGGGTCTAAACAAAGCCACGTTGCCAGTCTACTAGAAATGGAACAGGATGGCTTGGGTGACACAAGAAATCTTGGATTGGTATGCAAACTATTTTTTCCCTACTGTGCTCCATTTTTTCAAGAGAATGAGTTACCAGCCACAGCTCTTCTTCTCTTGGACATGTCCCTGGTCATCCTGAAAACCTTACTGAAGTCGGAACATCTCTGGACATCAATGTTGTTTACATGCCACCAAACACCACTTCAGTTTTGAAACCAATTGATCAGGGGGTAATTGCAATTTTGTAAAGCCTATTACCTCTGCCAAACCTTCATAGAAATGGTAAGAGTTTTGGACAAGTCAGACAAAACAATCAAGGATTATTGGAACTCATTTGACATTTTGAAGGGCATTAAGCTTGGGAGGAAGTATCAGTGAACTGTTTGAATGGAGTGTGGTGCAAACTTCTTCCACAATTTGTGCACAACTTCACAGGATTAGAGCCAATGGAGAACATTATTGAAGACATTAGCAGGCTGGCACAAGAGGTGGGATTGGAAGAGGTTACAACTGAAGATTTAACAGAGCTGTTGGATAGCCATGGACAGCAGCTTTCCATTGAAAACCTGGAAGAATTGGCTAAAGAACTAAGCCAAAAGAAAGAGGAAGAGAAAGAAAAAGATGAAGAGCCACCTCTAAAATTTATGAATACAAGTGCATCCTTTCTATAGTGCATCCTTTCTACAGTGCATCCTTTCAGCCACCGAGACCCTCATTGATGAGCTCTGTGAGACTGACCACAACTGGGAGCAAAGTCGAAACCATTAGCCCTTACTCTGAGATTCTCAAAGAAAGAAAGAGGAAATCTTGACAGTCAACACTGCATGCTTTCTTCAAAAAAAGGGAAGATCCTCAATCAGGGACTTCATCAGACAAGTAAAATTTCTGCATTATGCCACTGTCAAAAAAGATCAATGCAGGGCTTTACACTAGCACTTACAAAAACTTTCAGTCTGGGCTTCGAACATATCAAAGTAAATGTACAAAATTTAATTGAATTTAGTTCAGTTATTTTATATTGTATTACATTTAATTGATTTATATTCATAAAAATACTGTTTTCACATTCATAGCATTCATTTCAGAGCTTTAAATATAATAATATTATATTACTTATGTCAATTTTGAGAGGGGCCTTGAACATAATTCATTGACTTGCATTATATAATGAGGTTCATTTTACATCGATTTTTTTTGCGACAGTTCCTTCAGGAATAGAACCACATCATAAACTGAGGGCTACCGTACTGCCACACACATGTCACTGCTTTCCTCCATTCATTGGACAGTACTGCCCTGATTTTAACAAGAGCAAAGAGAAAGGTCAGTCTAAGACTGACCTTTCTCTTCTGACCTTTCTGAGTGTCACACCCAGGCCCCAGATTGTAAAGGCTCCTCTAAATTTCGACAAAGAGGGGAGCACCTCAGTTCCAGCAAGAAGGTCCAAGTGGACCTCCTTGCTGGAAAAGATTTTGCACTCAGACATGCTGAACTCTAGTACTGGCCCTAACTGTGTACATAACTGTGCTTGCATTGCGCATTCTTCATTTAAAATGCTCCTGGGAAACAAAGCTGGATTTGTCTACCAACTGATTGTGGAATAGTAATTTAAAGAAACCTTATGCATAATCAGACCTGTCCACCACAGAGTCCAGAAGTAATGTTCATATTCCTTAATATTACAACAGTACTGACTTTCAGTCTTGTTTTGTGTGAGGACAACTCAGGTGGTATCAATATATAATCAGGCCGATAGAGCAATGAAGGATCACCACATTTTGTTAATAGTGTCTGCCATTATTATTATTTTTTTAATTTCACATTTATAGTTAAAGTATCAGAAAAGCAGTTTGCTGACACAACTGGTGACTAATTAAGTTAAATATAAGAAAACTGGGTCTCTGCCGTATATACTATGTGTGTAAATTACAAGTTCTGTGGTCGATTTGCTGCTTTGCTGGATGGAAAAACACAGTTTCCAGGAGAAAAAACCTGCTACCCTTTCCTGAGACTAACTCATCCATGTTGTGACAAAGGTCCATAAAAATTCCTCACATCACTGACAGAATTCTAACTTAGGTCTTTTCTAACCAGTCTGGGGAGGACAGTGATTATACTAACTGTGCTACCATAAGCACATATATTGCACTGTCTGCTCTAAATGATCTGAGAACCAAGATACTATTCTGGTTTCAAATTAGTTTATACAGCTACTCTGACAAAGATGCTTATAACTTATATGGTGCTAGTCTTCCAACTGCTTGCCATCATAAACCAACATCTTTCCTTTTTACTGCATTACAAATAATCTTGTGGTCCCCTTCATAAATAAAATAAATCCCAATTTGAAGTAAAAAATACATGATATTCCCTATTTTCAAAAGTATTGTATACTTCTGAAAATAGAGAATTCATATTTTAAACACTAAGATTTACAGCTTAAAATTCAACCTGTTAAATCTTACAAAGAAATATATAGTTTTAAAGAATATTTCTACTACCACAATGTCTTTCATCAGTGCTGAAAGGACAGTCAGGAACATTATCACATACTAGACTGGCATTAATGCACCTTTTGGTTCCAGGACAGAGAAACTGGCTGGGAGAACACCAAGCTGAAACACAAGATATGAGACAAATGTCATGAACCTTACAATTAAATATTCAAAACTAAAACCCAAGAAAACTACTAAAAGGCTAATTAATATAAATTTCAGTCTAAGAATTTTTAAAAAATTATTTCTTACCACAGTTTTTTTCATCTGTATAATCATAGCAATCCACAATCCCATCACACACTTTTTGTGGTTGGGATATGGCCTTCAGATAATCAGCACAACCTATTTGGGTGATACAGAGAAAGAGGAAAAAATCAAAATAGACAGGCATACATCAAACTTTTTTACACTAATTAAAACTGTGCTTTAGTTTCCAGGCAAAATATTTTCAATGGTAGACTAGGGGGCTTTGTCCCCAGATCACTATGCTCACTTCTTTTGATAAAATAAAATACAGAAGTTTTCGACACTGTGTGTATGTTCCTCAGCTATGAATACATAAATACATTACATATGGAAATCAAGAATGGTACCATGTGGTCAAGCTAAATAAACAAATTGTGTGCACGAGGTTTATCTAGCATGATCACGCTAAAACAGAAGCTTATTTTACCACAGTAAAAGCTTCTATTACATATGTTAGTATTTGTTACGTATTACACATAACCTGCACCCCTCTTCTCCCATTGGCTGAATAAATATCACAAGGAGGGAAATTATTTTAATGTACAGAAAGATAACCCGTTTATCACTCATTTAAAAATATATTTTCACTACAGCTGTGTGGGTCCAATATTCAAATAATATGATATGATGTTGACTTTTACAAACAATAAAAAGAACGACTAGCCTAATCACAAAGGTGGTTGGAATATGAATGTGAACTTTTTTATAGCATTTTTATTTATACACTACATAATACAAACATTGTTACTTCTCATGATAACCTCCTTTATCTAAACACTTCTGTCACCTTTCTCTTTTTGCAAACTTTCAAATGCTTTTTTTCAAAGTTGTTGTTATTTGGTTTTTAGGAGCATTAGCAACTAAGGCCATATTGCTCCGGGAATATGCGGTGGTCATTCCCTGACCTTTCCACATCCTCCGTATTTGGTTTTTTCAAAGAAGCCTTGTGATTAATTGTCAGAACCTGGCATCAGTGACTTCCTCTTTTGTTTGAAAAATACAATTTAAGAACTTTTAACAGTCTAAACAAATTTAATCAGGTGGTGCTAAGTCCAGACTATGCAGGTGGGGTGAGAAAGCATCACCCATTTCAGAATATCTTCAGAGTAACTGTCACTGAGGCTAAGTGAAGAACCAGATAACAGAAGAACCAGAGAACCTTTGTGGAACCAGATAACAAAACTGGATGTCTGACTGTTTTAACAATATTTCCAGCTTTACCTTATTCTTCATTAATTTCTGATAGTAACTCACACTAACAGTCTTCCTCTTGGGTGGAAAGTATCATATCAACGAATATGATACTTTCTTCTTTTTTTTTTTTTCTTTCATCCCAGAATTCACAGATCCTAGTGGGTACACTGTGACAATATATTGGGTTCATAACTTGACACTCAGAGAAATCTGGATTTAAATTCCACTAGCAACTGGAGGACATCTTAATAGGATCTTCCATCAAGTCTGCAGTTAGCCAGTTTCAGGTGGAGGAGCATGGTTTTTCCATTAGCTATTTTGGGTTTTCAGCATGCACAACATATAAATCTGCCAGTGAACACACACCCACAAACAGGCATAATACACTGTTTAAAATAAGAGTATAGGAACTAGCAGATCACATGAAATGGTGCACCATGATTGAAGTCATCAACATGCCATAAATCCCATAACAACCAACTAACCAAGATTAAGTTCATTTACCACATTTCTAGAGAAGCCCCCCCCCCCCCAACAAAGAAAATTTTTTTTCCAGTTTCACCTTTCCTCAATAAAAACTTTACATAACACTGCACTATGCAACAAATCTTAGCATTTCCGTTTTAGATATGCTGCAGAGCACTGATAAAACTGGTCTTGCCCTGCCTAGTACAGCTTTATGTCCAGTGATGTCACTATTAATTGCTCTGCATCCCTAATTTTTTAATAAGCCAATAATAATAAAAAAAAAACAATTTACATTCATATTTGAAACACACCTATATCTAATATTAAAAATAAAAAGACCTTTTTAAGTGAGTTTTAACACCCTTGTATCTAAAAAAAATACAACAATAAAATATTTAATTACATCCACTTGCCATATAAAATTATTCAACATGTAAGAAATGAAAATTAATAATATTATCAAATTTAGTACAATAAATCCTTGATTTACTGGACCTCAGTTTAACGGACTTCAAAAATAAAATAATGTGTTCACAAAATCAGGCTTTTCACCTGTACAGAGCCCTGTGACATTACTGCCTTAGTCTGATGGTATTTGCCATCAGTTAAAATATTTTAATTAACAATAAATCAAATTTAACTCATAGCTAATGTACCATATGAAGCATTTTTGTTCTATTTTCATGACTACTGAAGCAACTTATTGAAATGCTGTATCTAAGTTGTGAATACAGTTCCTGCTGTTATGAAGAAACTGTAAACAAAACAAATTTACATGGCCTATGACCTATACCCACTTTACAAGATTTACACTGTAGAGAGTGCAAGGAAGCCAGGATATTTCTTATCATCATTACTTTCCATCAGTCTGCTGAATGTGTCGAACATCAGCAGGGTCATCTGAATCTCCAGTGAGAGTATTCAAGTGCCCTTCAAATTCTGAATAAGTTCATTCAGAGTTTCCACTACCACTATATGACACAGCTAAATATCAAGTTCTTCTACTCCACATAACGAGGGCCACATTTACCATAAGGCGCATTAGGCACAAGCCGGGAGCCTCACTCTCGAAGGGGCCTCACTTTAAAACCTAACTCCTCACAAACAACTATATAAAAAACAGTCCAGTTATTGTTGCAAAATAAAATACTTATTTTTAAATATTAAATTCATAATATAAAAACTAGAGTCCCTGAAAAATTTGTGAAGCCTCCTGCCTCCATTTGAAATATTGTTTTATCACATGGCCATAACCAATCAAAGTTAACCGTCGTTTGGACGCACATGTACCGATTGAGAGTTTAGTTACCATTAGTATTTGTATAGCAGTATACGAGTACATGTACCTAATTATACGGTTAAAGTAGCTGTCGGAGTCGGTGAGAATATATTTTTCAATAAATTTATTATTGTTATTTTAACAAAAACTAAGATTTTTTTTTTTTGTATAGAAAAATACTATTCTTTCTCTTTTTATATTTTTTAGCTTTTAACGTAATTATTTTTAATTTGAATTGGTTTCTTGATCTTTTCATGTAATTTTTATAGTGAGTACTAAATTCTTGAGTTTTTAGATCTATACTTATTTCTTTATAATTGTATGTAACAGTAATATAGTATGTAAAAGTAATTATATGTAACATATAAAGAAATAAATAGATCTAAAACTCAAGAATTTAGTACTCATTATAAAAATTATTTTTAATATTTTGGATTTAATAAATATTTATTTCGCTTTTAATAGTATAACACACGTAACGATGCCAAGAAAGTTTGAATCGGGAGCTAATAAAAGGAAATGACTCAGAGAAAAGGCAAAACAGCTAAATAGTCAAAAGGGGTCAATTTTGTCTTTCTTGAGTCCTTCTGAAAATGAATTTCAAAGAAATGAAAATGTACCTCAAATTACTCGAAATGAAAGTGAAACATTGTTATCAGCATCAGGAGACGAAAATGAAAATGAAAATGAGAACATCAAAATAATGTGCACAACATAGAAGAAGTAAAAGAAGTAAATGAAACAAATCAACAGAATTTTGAAGAAAATTTTCGATCAGAGTCTGTACTTACCAGAAAGCAAGTTATCTCTTATCCTACTGATATAGCTGTGAGGCCAATTAGTATTGATTAAAAATTTATCGAGCATATTTTAATAAATATGCCTCAGAATGTTGGTAAAATCGAAAATTTAAAAAAAGAATACACAGAACCCAATAGAATATATGTCAGAAATGTAAATGAATAACATTTTTACTGTAAAAAGACGAATGGTACAAAGGAGAAACAAGAGTGGCTAATTTTTTCAAAAACGAGCAAATCGATTTACTGCTTTGTTTGCAAATTGTTTTCTAAATCAAATAATAACTTAATGAAGGGTTTTAATGACTGGAGAAATATAGTGCAAACCTTATGTGATCACAAGCATTCTACTGAGCACATACGAGCAATGTGCACATATCGCGAAAGAAAGTCAAGTTCTTCAAATAGTCATATTGATTCTGAATTGATGAAACAAATACAATCTGAAGAAAATTACTGGAGAGAGGTTTTAAAAAGAATAATAGCTACCGTTAAGTTACTGAGTAAATAACTTGGGACTATTGTTTAGAGACAATACAAATGATATTTTTTCTGATTCTTACGGAAATTATTTATCATGTCTACATTATTTAAGTGAATTTGATGATTTTTTAAAACATCACATTAAAATGTACGACAACTGTGGTTCTGGCAGATCAAATTATCTTTCTTGCCACACTTGTGATGAATTCATAGAGTTAACAGCTAATAAAACAAGAGAAATATTAATATCAGAAATTAAGGAAGCTGCTTATTTTGAAATAATACTTGACTCAACACCAAATGTTGCCCATATTGACCAACTAACTATTATAATTAGGCGCGTTACAGCAAATTCTGACATTATAGAAACATTTATTGGGTTCATCAGTATTACACAACATAATTCATTATATTTAGAAGAGGTAGTATTAAAAAAAATTAGAAGAATTTCCTTTGGATATAAAAATGTGCAGAGGGCAAAGCTATGATAACGCTGCCAATATGAAAGGTGTCTATACAGGTTTACAAGCTAGGCTGAAAAAACATAGTTCCTCTGCACATTACATACCATGCTCTAGTCATTCCTTAAATTTAATTGGCAACTATACCACTGAATCTTGTTCGAAAGCAGTGCAATATTTTTGTTTTGTTCAAAATGTATATAATTACTTTTCATCTTCAACAAGAAGATGGGACATACTCCTTAAACATTTAGAAAAAAAATTTTTAACAGTTAAAAGACTAAGTGAAACAAGGTAGTCCACAAGAGCTGATGCTATATTGGTATTGAAATGTGAATATAAACAAATTAAGGAGGCATTACTTGAACTATTCGTTTCTCCTTATGAAAAACCTATTTCTAAATTAGACAGCTCATCACTGGCTGAAAATTTTGACAATTTAGAAACAGCTATTATAACAATTGTGTGGGACAAAATTTTACAACGAATAAATGAGACTAGTAAATCTCTACAAGGTCCCGATATGGATTTGCTATTAGCTAACAATTTGTTAGCCTTTAGTTGGTTTTATTTTAGATATAAGAAATAATTTTGCTGCTTTAAATGAAGAAGCAAATTTATTAACAGATGAGACACAATTTAAAGATGGGAATAGAAAAGAATGAAAAAACAGAAAAAAATGTGTGATGAAGTTTCACAATCCGATTTCCCTTCCTCATAAATTCAAATCACAATGACATTATATTACATGGAAATGAATTAGATAGTATGGAATCAGAGCTGTAATACTCAATACTACTACGTTGATATTAATATTCGTAAAATAATAAGAGGAGTTTACCTCAATATAGTACGTAGAACACTTCCGTATGATACACTCCAGAAATTAAAACGGAAAAAACAAAAACTTACTGGTACATCACAGTAAAATATAAATAATTAAATAAAAAACCAATTTAACACAAATTTAAATCAATTTAAAACAAATAAAAATCAATTTAACGCAATTAAAAAGAATCTAACGAAAATATTCAAAACGATTTTCCTTCCTCACAAATTCAAATCAATTTAAAACAATTAAAAAGAATCTAACGAAAATATTCAAAACGATTTTCCTTCCTCACAAGGGAGGAAGGAAAATCGTTTTGAATTTTTTCGTTAGATTCTTTTTAATTGCATTAAATTGAGTTTTAATTGTTTTTAATTGATTTTAATTTGTGTTAATTGGTTTTTATTTAATTATTTATATTTTACTGTGATGTACCAGTACGTTTTCGTTTTTTCCGTTTTAATTTCTGGAGTGTATCATACGGAAGTGTTCTACGTACTATATTGAGGTAAACTCCTCTTATTATTTTACGAATTACATGGAAAAGAAAATTTCATTGTTAATACTTTTAATGTCATTTGCGATAAGCTAACTTTGGAAATTAGCGAAAGGACAAAAAGCTATTTAGACATATTAGATATGTTTGACATATTTTTAAAGAAAGATATAGATCAAGACAAGTATTAACATTAACATGACTAGTATTAACAAAATTTTACAAACTTATAGGACTGATATTGACTCGGAAAAATTTATTGACAAAGTTAAGCAATTTTTAATAATGATGAAAGAAGAAAATTTTTTAATTAAAAATATGTACCAATTTATAAACGACGGCTCAAGGTCTACCTTCCCGAATGTAGAAATTATTTTTAAATATTTTTGGCTATGCCTATTTCAAACGCAAGTGCTGAACACTCATTTTCAGTATTGAAACAAATTAAAAATTATTTAAGAAGCAACTTGCACCAAAATAAAACAAGTGACCTATCATTATTATTCATTGAATCAGATGCAATGGACTCAATTACTTATGATATTATAGATATATTTGCTAAGACCAAAACCAGAAAAAAAAAAACTGTTAGTTATTTTTTTTAAATTTAATACATATATACTTGTGTATGCATAATACTTTGTTTTTAATACATATATACCAATGCTGTGTTATTTTTATTTTATTAAATGAGTTTTTATAGAAATGTCGACTTTTATTTTCAATAAATTAAAAAATATATTTATGAATTTGATTAACTAAAATAAATGCTTGAAGCAATTTTTATTTTACTTTGTAATGACTTGACCTGACCTTTTGGGGCCTCATAATTCTGTTGCGCCTAAGGCCTCCAAAAGTGTAAATGCAGCCCTACACATAACTGGCAAGTTAGATCCGGTATTGCAATATTTAATGTTTTTTATTTCCCAGTAAGCAATTTTTCATAACATCCCATGGCAACTATATACATTTCTTTCAAATTAAAAAGGAAAATCAGATTTAGCAGACAGGCCTTACTCCCATACAATCCATAGCAAGTTTTTACTGTATTCTTATTGTGGAAGGTTTGTCTCTGCTTCACTTAATTAAAACATAATATGGAATTATTTAGTAGCTCAAAGCAGTATTGAGATGCACATCTTGCCATTGACAATTTTATGTAGGAATTTGAATTGTAATTTTCTTCTAGTCCCAATTTAGGTGTGTGTGTGTTAAGTGCCAACTCAGCTAAGGCTATGAAGTGTCAGTATAAGTGTCTATAATCTGGTATATTCTTTGATCAGTATGCTGAACAAAAATCTGCATTTCCAGGATATATAAAATAATATTAATAAAAAATGTAAACCTTGCATGAGGCCAACTAACTCAGCCATGTTAAGAACAAAGCCCATAAAACTTCCATGTGTCATTGAGGAATTCGAACTAGCACCTTTTTCACCCACTGTGGGAAGCCCGTGATTATGATCACTGTCTTACCTACAAGTATTAGTCTTGAAGTGCTTGAAGCTTAAGGCATTCCCACTTTGTAAAATGGCGCCTCTGTAACCAGGTGGGCAGGAGCAGCAGTGCATAGCACACGCTTCTTGATTAGACCGGGGTTCGAGCCCGTGACCACCAAATACGGAGGATGCGGAAAGGTCAGGAAATGACCACCGCATATTCCCGGAGCAATATGGCCTTAGTTGCTAATGCTCCTATAAACCAAATAACAACAACTTTGTAAAATTGTAAGCTGATTGTAAAATTTCTATGAAAGTGCATTCTTATGTTGCTCTTCAGCAGTTTGCATCCGATGTTTTCACAAGAAGAAGAATTAGTTATACGTCTACGAATAATTCTACTCCTTTGTCTGGTGAAGCTACTCAATAGGGAGCAACACTCCCAAATTTTTTTTTTTTTTAATTTTTTTTTTATTATTATTATTTTATTTTAATTTTATTTTAATTTTTAAATTTATTTATTTATTTATTTATTATTATTTTTTATTCATTTATTTTTTATTTATTTATTTACTTTTTATTTATTTGTTTATTATTATTATTTATTTATTTATTTTATTTTATTTTATTTTTTATTTTATTTATTTTTTTTTTTTTAACACCACGGGGAAATTCTTTTTTTTTTTTTTTTTTCTCTCCTCTGGAGTGGGCCCCCAGAGGAATCTGGCCCATCTTTTGCCAACATCAGGTGGGTCAGAGTCTTGAATTGAGACAGTGCGAGCTTCACTGAGACTGGCCCACCTTCCCGTGGTGTGGACGAGTACCCAGAATCATCTGTCCAGGTGACTGATGATTCTGGGTAGCCAAGCGGTCAGACACAACAACAGAACACACACATAATACACACAAACATACACTACTTATTTCTGGCCCTTCTACAGTGGTACTGTTCTTCACAGAGATACGAGGCGGAGATGAACTGACGTTCTAGGTGCCGCCCATTACAAAAACACATGTCCACATGTAATCTTTTTTGTGATTTTTCCTGCTGTTTGATGAGGTCAGCTAGAGAAAGCTAGCAGACCTGACAAACAAATTAGAGTCTAGATAGAACTAGAGATTGGAGCAGCAGCACAAGAAGTCTGTGATCTAGAATTTAAAGGTATCCATTTTAATGAAGTCAAGGTTTACAAGGCTTGGTTTACAGTTTGTCATGTGCAACTGCACATCACAAACTATATTGTAAAAGCATTTGAAAAATAACTCCAAGCCCCTTACTTTATTAGAGACTTGTATCTCTTGCAATTTACTTTAATAATTTTCAAAATTTTGTTTTGTCAGCTCCTTCTGTTAAAGTTGTGGATGCACACTTAAAGGCAATAATTTCTAAGTTGTTTTTATTAGCCTAGTCTGAAAAACAGCCGATTGCTTCTTCTTCAGCTTTACAGTCTTTTTCAGATTCAACAGAGCACAGCAGAACTTCACAGCTTTGGCCCTCCGTAGCCAGGTGGGCAGGAGCAGCAGTGCGTAGCACACACTTCTTGATTAGACCAGGGTTCCATCCCGTGATCATGGAGGATGCGAAAAGGTCAGGGAATGACCACCGCATATCCCTGGAGCAATATGGCCTTAGTTGCTAATGCTCCTAAAAACCAAATAACAAACAAACACAGCTTTGGTACACATAAGTATGTGGCGCTTTTGTGTTAAAGCATATCACAGATTGTTTATGAAAATTATGAATAAAAATGGGACTAGGGATGAGCCCTGAGACACACCGTTCTTAGGACAGATCTTACGTGAACTAGAAACTTGTACTATTATGAGTTCAGTAGCAGCATAGATTTTGCCATTAAGCCTAGTTGGCTGCGATTAAAATCATGCAAAAAATAAAGCATTTCATTATAACAAACAATATTATGTGCATTTTAAGGCAAATGTATATGATTGAATTTTGTGTTAAGATGATAACAAGACACAGGGCTTTTCCAGCAAGCTTATGCACTAAGTGCATTAAGTATTTAGCTAATTGAGGCATTTAATTTTAAGGATAACAAGATGACATTCAAGGACTCCTCCTTCTGCAGGAAAAGTTAAATTGGTCCATTTTATTTGATGCTAAAGGCATAGCTCTTAGCACTGGATGCCACATAACCAAAGGTGATGGTGATTATTATTCACAGGTGCCATGGTTTTACTTGAGGGTGGCCTTTTTAATAATGTTAGCTCGCTCATTGCTCATACAGAATGAAAGCCACTAATGGCTCCATCATTTGAATATCCATTGTATAGGCTCATGTATTATTTCACATGTAATTTTTGAGTATTCCTGAGCTTAAAACATGAGCCAAGAGAGCAACTTTGATAATGATATAAAGGTAAAAAAAAACCACCACTGCTACAATGAACAGCATGTTAAAAACAGTTCATGTGATTGTTTTAAAGTGGGTAGAATTCTTCAAGTGAATTTAATGAAGGCTTCTATTTTAAAAAGGAAAGCTGCTCCCAATGCTCCAGACAGTTCTGATTCATATACCAAATGAAAGAGATATTGTTTTAACAGGAATCAGCACCTTTAGTCAAATTGCACTTAATATCACATGGGCTGAAAATCTCAAACTAACTCACAGGAAAAAGAATCCTACTTCCTCCACCTAAAATCAACTAATTATAGTACCAATTAATGAGGCCTTTCCAAACCTCTATAAATGAGTGACAAGTGAAAAAATTATTATGCTGTCACAGAGAACTCCAAATTAGCGACAGACACCAAAATTTTTAAACATTTTTTTTTTTATTTGAAGAATAAAAACTTTTCAAACATCCTTTTTATTTTAAAGAATAGTAACAAAGATTTTTGCAATTGAATTACTCAAACTAATAGTTCTGTAATTCCAAATTATTTCATAGGAGTTTTCTTATGAACTAGCAGGTTCCTAAAGTGAATTAAAAGTACCCTCCAGTATTCTCCTAAAGTGATCCAGATAACATTAGTTATAAATATACTTACTCAGAGACATAACTAAAATTTTTGGCAGCTAATGGCCAAATATTAGAAATGCACTTTTCATTATTTTCGTTAAATTACACTAGCCAACACGATTTTTACCTCTAAGAACTTAAATACTGATTTTAACCATTTTTTATATGTAAATTTTGAAAATCGCCATGATAGTTTCACATCACATCACAGTTATTAAATATAGAGGAAATTACGTTTTACCAAAATATGCCAATTTTGCATAATCTAGCCAGTAATATATGACATCCTGATTTATTTTAACAGATATAAGCTAATTCTCTGAATTTTAGCAATTGATTCTGGCCTTGGTTTTCTTGTGATGAACATAATCAGACTTCTACCTATGGTTCTTAGGTTCAAATTTCAATGCAACAATTTACAATTTGAAGAGAGCACACTTAGCGTTTTTGATGAGGATTTTTGCAGGCTGTGTCAAGGTTTTCCAAGTAAATTTAAATAAAATAAATTTTCTGTTTATATTCCGGGATGACCAGAGGAGTTCACAAGATAGACAGAATACAAGAAACAGCACCGTATTCAGTAGTCATGGACTTGAACCCCGGTCACTCAAGGCACATGTACTTATGCACCCACGCGCCTGACCACTAGGCTACGGTTACAGCTGTGGAATATACTCGCAGTAGGAATAAAGATTTCAGTGTTTCGAAAAAGACATGAAAAGTTTTCGAAATATTTTGCTGCAGAGGACAGTATGTGTTTTTGCAAAGGCATTATTGGATTTCTGAAAGGACTAGGTGTCATGCATAAGTCAGATGAATGGCATTTATTCATAGATGCCTCAAAATTAAGTTTAAAAACAGTTTTGGTTCATAGTGGCAATGGATTTTCATCAGTTCCTGTGTTTCATTCAGTTGGACTTATAAAGAAAGTCATAAAAACATGTCTAAGGTTCTACATGCTATAAAATACCAGGATTATAGTTGGAACATATGCAATGATCTTAAGATTATTGTTTTGCTTGTTGGTTTGCAAGGGGGTTTCACAAAATATTGCTGTTTTTTGTTTTTGAGGGACAGCCGTGAGACAGAAAAACATTATGTTGTGCAACATTGGGACTAGTTCATACAAGGACAATGTAATGTAAAGTATATTCCTTTAGTGCAATCAAACAAAGTTCTTCTTCCACCCCTTCACATCAAACTTGACTTGATGAAATATTTCGTGAAGGTACTAGATAAAGAAGGTAACAGATTTGCATACTTAAGAAGTTGTTGTTGTTATTTGGTTTTTAGAAGCATTAGCAACTAAGGCCATATTGCTCTGGGGATATGCGGTGGTCATTCCCTGACCTTTCCGCATCCTCCATATTTGGTGGTCACGGCTCAAACCCCGGTCTAATCAAGAAGCGTGTGCTACGCACTGCTGCTCCTGCCCATCTGGCTATGGAGGCGCCTACTTAAGAAGTGTTTCCTAATTTAACATGTGCCAAACTTAAGGAAGGAATTTTCGTAGGACCCAAAAATTAGGAAACTCCTGAAAGACTTATGTGTTTGAAACCCAGTTAAAGGAGGTTGAATTGGCAGCTTGGAGATCATTTAAGGTGATAGTAGATGTTTTTTTGGGTAATAGAAAAGAAGAAAATTATGAAATTTTGGTGTTTAATTTACTCGAGTGCTACAAGAACGTGGGCTGTCGAATGTCATTGAAAATTCATTTTCTTCATTCCCATCTAGAATTTTTCCCTGAAAATCTGGCAGATGTGAGTGATGAACATGTGGAGTGGTTTAATCAAGATATTTCCACGACGGAAAAGTGATACCAGGGTTGTTGGGATCCTGTAATAATGAGGGATTACTGCTGGTTCCTTGTAAGGGAGAGTAAGCAGAAATACAAGAGAAAATCCCTTAGTAGCAAATATTTTTAAGGACAATTACAGGTATGCTCATTATATATTATTGAAATATAACTATTTTGCTATGATTTAAGATATTTTTTCCGAAGTTAAATGAGTTATAGAGAGCGTATAATATTTTTTTACACTTGTATTTCAAACCTGAACTATAGGTATATATCCCTTTATTTTAACATTAAATGTTGATAGAGACTTTGTACGTGATTTTCAGAATCAGCACATTTATTTCCTTCAGAATCACATATTTTAATTGTGGAGGTATGATAAAAAAATATTTTTTGTTGGCTAATGTTATTATTTAATAACTAAATTAATTAAATTATATATAATAAAATATTAAATTATAATATAATTTAATTTTTTAATTAATGAATTAATTAATCATAATATTTATTAAATTATTAGTATTTATAATAATATTAACTTATAGTGTATAGGAGTTAGATTTTTGCAGTGTCAGCAAAAGTTAAAAAAAGTAATAATAAAACCACAATGTGTGTGTTTCTCTTTCGTACATACTGATTGCAGCTGGTTAAATTTATGAAAGTCATTGGCTTCAATTACCCATGGAGATGCCTTAATTTTAGTAATTAACAATGCACTCACTAAAGAAAAACTTTATTTGGACCACTCTCTACTTTTCCATTATTTTGGATTAATGCCTCCTGGTTCAGGTATCAATACATTAAAATTTTGCCTTCATTCATTTCATTGTCCTCACTCAGAGCCTCATAAGCCAGTCATATTCTTTTAAGGTATCTGATTACCTAGTTCTGTAGCCCACATATTCTTAGATGAAGTATCACCTGGTATGGATGCTTTTTTTTGACAATCCCACTATATGTGTTCTGGTCTTTGAACCTTTTCAGGAAGCTCACAAATGTGCGACCTCCAAACCTGAATAGAGTTCTAAGTACGGTATTACAAATGCCTTTCACAATGGAATTATAATCTTCCTATATCTACAAGCAATTTTTCCATAAATTATCAACAGGAAACATGGACTCTCCTTGCCACTTATCTGCACTGCCCAGAGAACTTCATATCTGCTTGTATCATAATCCGCGCATTATAGCCTTAGTTGCTAATGCGCCAAAAAAAAAAAAAAAAAAAAAAAAAAAAATCCAGTATCATAATCCCAAAATCTCTTTCTCTTCTTTTGCCATTTTTAATTCAACCCCCCCCCCAAGTGTATAAATTATTCTAGGATTATTTCCCAAATATAAAACATTGCATTTTGCAACTTATTGGTGACTTGCCAATATACATTTTTTATGGGTGAAACGAATCAGTCACTGTAAAGTGCACAGTGCAGATTTCATAGTTGACTATGATGGGTGTGTAGCCACAATGTCGGTGTCTTTTTTTTTTTTATTTGCCCGAATTCCATTAAGTAACTAAATAATATCAGTGTTAAGTCAATACTCAACATTCAACAGTGTAATTATGTGAGTACAGCTTAATTGTGAATTGAGTGTGAACTTGGTAAGTTGAAGTTATATCATAGGGTGATGTGTAAGTAAAACATTATTTCTGAGACATGATTTTGTGAAATTTGATTCGATCATGGCCTCCATGCTTCCCCATGAAGTAAATTGCATGACAGTGAATAAACTTCAGCAACTTAGTTTTTCACAATTATCTCTCCAAGAAAAAAATGCGATTAAAAAAGAAGGCAGCCTTACACCAAAGATTCAAATTTCTCAGCAGGAAATAAGTAATAATAAGAAATATATTCACAGTTTTGAAACTGAATGGTACCAAAGGAAAAGTTGGCCTTGTGGTAATGAAGTTAAAAATGCATTGTTTTGTTTTCCATGTTTACTGTTTGGAAGTGACTTAATGTGGACAAGAAGTGGCTTTACAAACATAAACAGAATGAAAGAAAAAACTAAAACATGAGAGTTCAAAGAAACATATTGATAATGTGATTTCACTATCGCTTTTAGGAATCGTAAATATTAAAGAACAGGTTAGTGAGGCCTACAGACTTTTGATCTGCAAACATAACAGAAAAGTTACGAAGAATCACGAGGTATTATCTAAAATAATAGACTGCATTAAATTTTGTGGACAGTTTGAAATTCTTTTACATGGACGTGACAAAGAAGACGATCTAAAAATCCAGGAGTATTCAGATGATTAATAAATTTCACCTGTACATTAGATTCCAATTAAAAGAACCATTTAGAAAGTAATGCAGCATTTCAAAAACTATTCAGAATGATATTCTTGACTGTTTGCTGCAAATATGCCAGGATGAAAGAAAAAGAGAAATTAAAGAAGCTTCATTCGTAGCTGTCATGGCTGATGACACAACAGATGTTTCAGAAAATATAGAAATGGTAATTGTTCTGAGATATGAACTGAATAGAGACATTTCTGAGCATTCTTGGGGTTTTTTCACTCCAGAAAACCTAATGGCAGAAGGAGTATCGAAGTGCATTCTAGATCAGTTAGACATAATCTTTGAAGGAAATATTCAAGTTTCAAGGAGCAATCAGGTTTTGAGTATTTCCTTGAAGGAAATACTCAAAACCTGATTGCTCAGACATTTGATGGCGCAAGCGTGATGAAAGGCAAGAAAGGAGGAATTAAGGCTAAAATAAATGAAGTGTACAAAAATGCACATTTTAATCACTGCTATGCACACCAACTGAATCTGATGATGAGAAATGCAGCAAGTAGTACCCAAGATTCAAGAATATACTTTTCAAACCTCATGTCGATACCAACAGTTTTCTCGAGATCACCACAGCATCTCTCTGTTCTCAGAAAGCATATGGACAGCCGGGTTGCCCGACCTTCCCCTACAAGATGGAACTTCAATATACGCACAGTGAACAGCGTTTATGAAAATTTTGAATCCTTAAAAAAGTGAATGGAGGAACTACAAGCAACAGCAATGCAGATAAGACGATTTCAGGAGCAACTGGAATTTTGCACAACTTGAGTAATGAAAAATTTGAGTTCTGGTTAGAACTTTTCCATCAGATAATGCCTCACGTGGAAGTTATTTATAATCAAATGCAATCTCAAGAAATTGAGGCAGTTAAAATACATAAATATATAGGAAACGTTAAGAATGCCATTCTGAAAAATCAGGAATTCAATGTACTGTGAAAATCCTTCAAAAACACTCATGACTGAAGCAAAGGAAGTATGACTATATAAGTTTTGACACAGGTGAAAGATATTCTTTCACGAAGCAATTAATTGCTGCTAAATTGTTTAGTAAGGAAAACTTCCCTTGGACTCAGGAGAGGTACCCATGGATTGGAGATGTGCAAATGTGACCCCAATCCGCAAAACAGGATCAAAGGGCAACACAAGTAATTATAGACTTGTTAGTTTAACTTCTGTTGCAGGGAAATTTACGGAGGCACTGGTTAAAGAAGCACTGCAGGATCATCTAGAGAAGACTTCAGTTATAGCTCGGACACAGCATGCATTTGTTAAGGGGAAGTCTTGTCTGACCAATTCGATTGGATACTACGATGTGGTCACAAAGGAACTGGATGCAGGGAATAACTTTGATATCATATATTTGGATCTTAGAAAGGCTTTTGATACTGTTGCACGTGGAAGACTGCTGCACAAATCGGAGCAGTGGCATTGGAGGAAAATTGCGTCTATGGATAAAGGGAAGGTTGAGTAGGAGAAGACAGAGAGTGGTAATCAATGGACACTGCTCTTCGTGGACTAATGTTATTAGTGGATTCCCCCAGGGTTCAGTGTGGGTCCATTGTTGTTTTCTGTATTCATCAATGATATTGATGATGGTATATTAGGCTTAAAGTCCAAGTTTGCAGACGATACAAAGGTCAGCAGGGTTATTAATGACACTAATGACAATACACTGCTGCAATAGGATCTAGAAAAGTTGAGCAGATGGGCTGAGAGGGGGCAACTGAAGTTTTAACGTTGACAAATGTAAAGCACTGCATATGGGAAGCAGTAACCCCAGAGTAACGTATCAAATGTGTGGTACTACACTGACAGTGGTAGAGAGTGAAAAGGAGCTTGGGGGTAATTGTGCAGGCAGATATGAAGTTTTCTGGGCAGTGCAGATGGTCTGCAAGAGTAGCTCACAGTGTCTTGTGAATGATATATATAAATTTTTCTAGCAGGGATAAGGAGGTGATTATCCTCTTGTATAAGGCAATGGTCAGGCCACACCTTGAGTACTGTATACTGGTCTGGAGGCCTCATTTTAAGGAGGAATGAGTACAAAGAAGAAATGAGTACAAAGAAGGGCAACTGTTGGAATGAGTACAAAGAAGGGCAACAAGATTAGTGCTTCGTAAGAGCAACAAACAGTTGCTTCGTAAGAGCAACAAACAGTTGCTCTTACGAAGAAAGGCTTGAGTTTTGCAAATTACAGTGTCTGGAGACTAGGCACCTGCGAGGTGATCTGATTGAAGTGTATAAAGCGTTGAATGGTTTGAGCATGCTCAATGCTGATGGTATTCTTCCTCTTGCTCAGAATCGCCTGAGAAGGCATAAATTCAAATTGAGGAAAGACAGTTGTGGGATAAATGTGCAGAAGTTTTCCTTTAGCCAGCAGGTGGTTGATTGCTGGAACAAACTTCCATCTGTCGTTGTAGAAGTTGATAGCTTAAACAGATTCAAGGCAGAACTGGACAAACATTTGGAATGAGTGAATGGGTGAAATGAGAAGGGAGTGTGTTTTTTTTTTTTTTTTGGCTGATGCTATATAAGCCTGCTTTCTTGCATCATGTGCCCTTGCCAATGCTAAGTTTATTTTTTGTATGAAAATGCCCATGGAAGTGGTATGGGAGACTACTGAGGCATATCCCATGATTTAAAGAGAAAAACGTCTTATGGAATTACAAGTTTTCTACATGATCTACACAATTATTGCAAATTAACTGACTTGCTAAAATTTATCTAAGAAAATAATCTAGCTGAAGTTCTTGGTGAACTTACAAAACTCATAAAAGTTTTTTTGACCATTCCAATGACTACTTCAGAGCCCGAATGCTGCCATTCGACATTAAAAAGAATAAAAACATTTTTAAGGAGCACTATGAATCAGGAAAGCTAAATGCTCAAGCAATGCTTTCAATGGAGAAAAGCTTGGTCAACAGTGCACTAAACTTGAATGAAAAGTTATTAATCTGTTTTCAACAACTAAAAACCGAAGAATGGATTTTGTTTTTAAATAAAAGTTCAAGTCTATTAATGGTAAATGTCTAGTTAATGTTTTCTAGTATTTTTAACTCGCTTATTATTATTATTACTGTGTATGTCTACATGTCTTATAACCAAGTCAATTTAATGTAAATTTAAGACGCAGCACCCCCAAACATCAGAGTCACGGGCCACTACCGGTAACATTGCGAGATTTTGAACTGGGCTCCCTTTGCCGTGCTGAGTCCTCAAATTTCTAGGCTGAATGAATTTCTAACATTTATATAATAAGCTGATTTGAAATTTTCAGCCACAAGACCCTTTTGTACAGGTGCAAAACCCTGGGCAGTTGCCCGCTCTTTATTTTATTTCATGGCCAATATATCACAACAGGTTAAAATACCTGGTGTTTAGGTATTTCTTGTTTATACTCCGGCACGACCACCAGGTCAGTAGAGTTTACAATAAATCATCAATACAAAAGTTAATCATATTTAGCAGTCAGGGGCTTGAACCCCGGACTCCTCAAAGAGCACATGCTACTGCACTCTCACTCCTGACCACTCGGCTACATCTATTCATTCGTTTTTACATATGAAAGTGCAAATGAGTCAAGCCAATTACTTACTGCACCCGATCTCATCTGTATTATCTTTGCAATCGCGTTTTCTATCACAACGACTAGACCTAAAGATACATTCACCGCTGGAACACTGTAATTCATCTGGTAGACATTCTGAAATAAACAAATTTTTAAGTAATCAATAATCTGATTAAAAATTGAATAAATGTGATTCTAAATATGCTAATGCTCCTGATCAAATAAGCAACTGCTTTTATTTCAAGGTATATAGAACATTTAAAATATCAGTTTATTGTTTTAATCATTACATTGTTAATATGTATATTTCTGGTAGACTCGGGTTGATTATACTTCAATTCCTTTCATCTTCCCAACTTCTCTGAGGATTTATTATGATGGTTTACTACCATGAATAAAAGTGAAACAGGATTCACTACACTGACTCAGAGACCAAACAAGAAAGGAGGTTTGTAAACACATTTTATCCCCACATCCAAAGAAATGTTCTGCTGTCAAAAGCAGGTGGGTGAAACTCACAAATTAGGTGAAACTCCTGATTCAAGACACCCTTAAAAACTAGTAATGGGCATAACTGAATGATTTTCATAATCAAATGATTAATAATCAATTAATTCAATAATCGAAATAATCAGTTATACATAAATTAGTCAATTATTAAATCTACAAAAAACAACAATCTACAATAATCAATTCAAAATCAACAACAAAAGATAACCAAACAGAACTATTGTTGTCAATTTCATAATCAACTAATTTTTTTATAATTAATAATGGAAACATGATAATTATTATTTTAATCATGCCCATCACGAATAGAAACCTACAAACTTATTTTCATAATCACTTTTTACATTTTGGAAACATTTATACATGCTTTTCACATCTCTAAATTTCTGTATCAGTAGCAAGTGCAGTTAATCTTAAAAATATGAAGTGCAATCCCATGAATCTTTGCAACTGCAAGTGATAGGAAGGTCAAGCTCTGCCTGCTGGTTGCTTATGTTGACTGCTAATCACTGTGATTTTGCATTACAGAGAATGCCATTTCTCAAATGACTACAACTGGCAAGAATACCACACACAGGCTGGTAAGGGCTGGTAAGAGCCCGTGACCACCAAATATTGAGGATGCGGAAAGGTCAGAGAATGACCACCGCATATCCCCACAGCAATATGGCCATAGTTGCTAATGCTCCTAAAAACCAAAACAACAACAACAGGCTGGTAAACCTGACCTGTTTTAAGTAGCCTAACAATTTCAATACTTTTCCCTCCCCTACAGGGGGCACCTCCGTAGCCAGGTGGGCAGGAGCAGCAGTGCATAGCACACGCTTCTTGATTAGACCGGGGTTCGAGCCAATGCCCACCAAATACTGAGGATGCAGAAAGGTCAGGGAATGACCATTGCATATTCCCGGAGCAATATGGCCTTAGTTGCTAATGCTCCTAAAAACCAAATAACAAACAAACAAACCTCCCCTACAGCTTTCATATTTGGATAGCCAAAAAAAAAAAAGGTTAGGTTAGTTTACACCACTAATTCAGGATAGATTCAAGCAAAGAATAGTGTTCATAATTTGTAGTTTACAATATGTCAATGGCCACAGTTTTTTTGCAATTCCCTTGAAATATTGTCCTCATGTATCCCTCTGGAATGGTGATCTTTTAACCCACAAGAACATTCCAGTAATACCTCATGTGCTTATTCACTAGCCCTGGTCTCCTGCACCTTTTGTATTTCTGAGCTGAAAATTGTTCTCAAAGGATCTGAGGAAGCAGAAAGCATCAATGAAAACTGTTATCATTCGTAACTCTATCTCAAAAAAAGTGTGATCCGAGTGGTGCTTCCAAACATGGCTCTAGGATCACTATATTTCAAGAAGACAGTATTTTATGGGAGATGTGCTTGATTAATCTATATACTGTATATGATATATTTTTAATAAATGCATTTTGTAAACGTTTTGATTAAACTTCATGCATGGTTTTCATTTACGAAGTTCAGAAAACGTCAAAATCAAACTTCGTAAATATGGCACAACAGCACCTAATTTATTCATATCTTTTACTTATTTAAAGGTAGTGCTAATTGATTCCATAATAATTCAATATTTTTATTTAGAACACAAGTAGTAATTTTCCTCATAATGTATAATTATTTACTTACATTGCACACTTACTTATCTGCATGGGACACCTACTAAGTCTTTATGCACTTTAAAACTGCAATAACTTAGGTTCTATACAAGATGAAAACAATGAGTAAAATGCATTCGAAAGGTAATTTATTTTAGTTTTTATGGTGTGTAATCATAAGATTGTTAAGATTCAACACCACCGTTGTCACTGATACAAAGTGTAATACAATTTTGCAATTCCATAAACAAGTTCTCCACTTAAACCCATTACCTTAATTCAAACCTTCAATCTGACAAACAATTTGGCTTTAATGGCTTTAATTCTTACTGTGAAAAATACCTGCTGGCCATATCTACTGACTTTGCTGGTGCCTTCAATACCTTATTGTGGCCCAGCACAATCACAAGATTAAGACAGACTGGAATCTCTCAAAATCTATATAACTGACAGGTAACAGTTAAAACCCACCAAAATGCCACACACACACACACACACACACACACACACACACACACACACACACACACACACACACACACACACACACACACACACACACACACACACAGTAACCCGAGAATGCCCCCAGGGTTCACTTCTAGGTCTCTGCTTTTGGAACCTGGTTCTGGATGAGTTCCTGGGGATGGATATTGGCCATGCAGACAAGGCCGCCTTTGCAGTTGACCTTATTTTGCTTCTGAAGGCCAACAACTGAGCCAGCTTAGAACAACAACAAGCAACTCATGCTCTAAATATCCTGCAGGACTGGTCAAAACTCACAAACTAGTAATCTCAAATGCAAAGATTAAATCAATGCTATTAAAAGGAAATCTTAATGTCGAAGACCAACAAAAATTAAAATATTGGGAAAAACAATAGCACTGGTCACAAAAATGAAATGTCTAGGTATCTCATTTGACACCAAACTGACTTTCCATCCACACCTTATTCATGTAGCAAAGAAAGTAAGAAATTACGCTGAAATGGTTGCAAGACAGCCATGCCAACTGGGGTTTAAAAAGGAAGACTCTTGAATTTATCTGTAAGACAATCTTCCTTCCCATCATCACCATAAGTGATGATGGGAAGGAAGAGAGCTATCTCAGCTGGAAATAGAGCCAAGCTAGGTTCCCTCCAGCATATTATACTATGAACAATAACAAGAGCCTGCTGTACTGTCTGCACATCTGCTCTTCAGGTTCTGGCAGATACAATCCCCCTTGACATAGATGTAATTAGAAGAGGCCTCAACTATATGATCAAGGAGCATAAGCCTACAAACATCGTGGGAATTACTCTAACCCTTGAAATCAACATAAACCAAGGACGAAAAAGAGTCCTCACTTTTAGTGCAAACCTGGGATAAGATGAAGAAATACCACAAGTGCTCACACTGTGATAATTGCCTAAATATAGACATGAGAGGTTCCTCCTGCAGGTAGGCCCTAGTCTGTCCCAAATCACCCCAGTATGCCTCTGGCTTCTATACTACCTCTATACTTGCTGGGCATGGTTCCTTTAATGCAAACTATGCCAATTAGGACTTACACAAGACCCCAAACATACTTGTAGTGCTAATGAGGTTTGGGTGCATATTCTTTATGATTGCCCTGACTACCACATTAATGACAAAAATAGGATCATCATACATGGTAATGCACACCTTCTCACCTCTGAGGAGACTTACATAGTTTTTCATACTTTGTCAAAAAGGTCTTCGAGACCAGGCAAAAAAATACCACAAGTACTCAGACTATGATAACTGCCTAAATATAGACAAAATAAGATGAGTGCTAAACTTGGTATAGCAGTATATGCTTCCTGCCCAGTGCAAACACAAAAGATTATCTGGAGTGCATATTGGTAACAGTAACCATGTGAAAGTATTGGGCATGAATGCATGAATATGGAACCTGTCCCCTGCAAGGATATGACTGAATGTTAGTGTTTAAGCATGTGGAAGACTGCATGTGTAATCTGTACCATGAATGAGAAAGATTTTTTATTGCAAAAACATTTTTTTGCAATAAAAAATGTTTTTCATGTAATCAAAACAGTCGCTAAAAACATTAAAATTTTATTTGATCACATGGAACATGTACATTGCAGTTATGCAAACAGTATATGATAATGTTAATATTTTATGTCATATTAATGAATAAACAACACACACACATATTATATATACATATATACTAACAGTATACAATCAGTTTGCAAAAGCCACATTATGACAATAATCACAGTTTAATGATATCAAAATCACAGATTAAAGTTTGCAAAAAGTCATACAAATTATAATCAAGCATTTAAGTATTATAATAATCTTAATATACTTCAATAATCTTAATAATAATACTTAAGATTATTTAAGTACTGTATTATAATAATAAGAAGAAATGGGATATTTTTTCTGGGGGATATTAATCAGGGAAATAATCTTAAGTATTATAATAATAAGAAGAAAATGGGATATTTTTTCCTGTTACCCCTTTCAAAATATCCTGCCAGTGCCCGTGCCTGATGTACTTGTCAAAGAAATTCGTGAAAATACAGCTAATAACAAATACCTCTATAATTACAGTTTTATTTATGGTAATGATATTTATGACAAATGTTACACAGCTGCCAAAATACATTACCCTAAATTTTCATATTCTGAAAGTATTCTTATTTCAAGTTTTTTAAATTTACCATTTCAATGCTATACCTATAATTATTGCTTGAACACCCTATACAAATACCAAAATTCGAATTAAAAAATTACCAGTTATATGCAATATAAAATAAAATTAATTAAGTCATTTTTATTTGCTGATCGTATTTTAAAACTATTTGTTTCTGTACATATTTGATGTATTATAATAATATATAAAATACGTACAGAAAACATGATCTTCAAATTGAGAGAAGTATTTGTCGTTACAATTTTTGTTATTTTTTTATATTCTTTCTATACAAAATTAATTTAATAAGGTAAATTTTCACTTGCTAAAAAACTAATAAATATATAGAATTATATTCATATATTTTTACAATATAGTAGATACTGTCAGGATTTTGGGCCAGACCTAGAGAAAATGGTATGAGTGTGAGTAAATATGTCTATCTGAAACTGTTTGTTATTTGGTTTTTAGGAGCATTAGCAACTAAGGCCATATTGCTCCAGGGATATGCGGTGGTCATTCCCTGACCTTTCCGCATCCTCTGTATTTGATGGTCACAGGCTCGAACCTCTGTCTAATCAAGAAGCGCATGCTACGCACTGCTGCTCCTGCCCACCTGGCTACGGAGGTGCCCTATCTGAAACTGTTTTTGTGTGAAAGAACTCTTGTGTGTATGTCTATTTGAATGCCAGGTGCACGTGTCAGCAAATGTGTAACTCCTTGAGTATGTATATGCATTAGTATATGTGTTTGGGTGGGTAATTTACTTAACCTGCAAGTAAAAAAAAATGTGTCAGGTTTATATATTCAGAGTGCTGTATTGAGTGGAATGAATAAGTAAGACTGGTTAAGTGAATGAGGATGTCAATTTAGTTCAAATATTTTACCCCAGGGGCTCACATCTGGTGAGTATGGGCTTGGCACACCCAGGGTCCTGAGCTGGATATCATCATTTTTCTCTTTCTTGATGATTCCCTTTTATTTCTGACTCACTCTCACTCACACTCTCTCTCTCTCAAGGTAACTCAGAATTTTTTTTTTTTTTTTTTTTTTGGCTGGTGCAGCATAAGCCTCAGGCTTCCTAGCACCCTATGACTAATAATAATAATAATAATAGGTGTGCACTCTGAATATGTGTGAAAAAAAATCCTCCCTTAAAGGGAAAGATGTTTCTAATTGTGGTATGAATGGTCATATGTGTATGCTACATGGTAGCTGAATGAAAGTTTGCAATCTGTATTAAAAAAAAAAAAAAAAAATTGTGACTGTCCCCTATGTTATTCACATTTAAGGCCAACTATGTCCTCTCTGGGTGTAAGATGAAGAATGAAAGAAGGCTATTGTTAATTGTGAAATAGTTTTGTTGTCCCTTAATATATGTCAGGGGGGGGAAATCTTGTATCTTGAATACATGTAAGCATGATATGTATTCAAGGGTATATGTAAGTGTGTGCATTGTTCCAACAGGCCCCAAACTAGACTGCGGTGAGGTAACCTACCAGGAAACCTCCTCCTGCCCTGCTGATGCCATGCTCCCCCCCCACCTCTTCTTGGCAGTATGGTATGGGGTGTGCTGACATTGACTCTAGCTGGTCTGGCCAGTATGGAATTTATATTACATATGTGCAGAGAACCTCTAGTGCCATCTCTCCTCCCACAAAAGGCACTCTGACTCCATGACTTTGACTGCCTCTAAATCTAAGGCCCTGGCCATCTCCCCCTCCACTTCCCATCAAAACCTTTTGCCTGGTAGACTCTACCACACTAAATCTTTCCCAATTCCAAACAGATCCCCACTTCTGTGGAAGAAAGGCTTCTTCTACAGGGGGCCCTCCATCCCTTTAACTTCTAAATTCCTGGTGGAAGTCTTCCCACCATGCACCTCTTTTACTTTCATCTACTGCATAAAATTTGGCAAATATTGTCTCAATATAACTAATAACTATAACTGGCCAATGGATACTTTAATAAATGACTTTAGAGAAAAAACAGAATAATAGCAAATAACAAATTCCGAACAAATTACATAGCAATCACTTACTTCCATTAAGCTTGATAAATCTATTAAATACCATTTACATAACTGCCAAAGTTTAGTTAAAAAGTGAACATGTTCATCGATAATATTATTTAAATCATTATCAATTAATTTTCTTTACTGTAAGATGTTTTTACTGGTTTTTTTTTTTTTTTTTTTTTTTTTTTTCATTCCAGCATGATAACCACGCTTTAGCCACACCTTGAGTACTGCATACAGGTCTGGAGGCCTCATTTTAGGAAAGATGTAGAGCTGCTGGAACAAGTACAGAGAAGGGCAATGAGATTGGTGAGAGGAACAAAGGGGATGCGCTTATGAAGAAAGGCTTAAGTTCTACAAATTGCAGCATCTGGAGACTCGGCACCTGTGAGGTGATCTAATTGAGGTGTATAAGGTCTTGAATGGTTTGAGCAAGCTCAATGCTGATGGGATTCTTCTTGCTCAGATTACTCACCTGAGGGGACATAAATTCAAATTGAGAAATGACAATTGTAGAATAGATGTGCAGAAATTTGCCTTTAGCCAGCGGGTGGTTGATAGTAGGAACAAGCTTCCATCTGTTGTAGTGGAGGTCAATAACTTAAATAAGTTGAAGGCAGAACTAGACAAACATTTGGAGTGATGAATGGGTGAAATGCAACAGCAAGCTATATAAGCTTGCTGTTGATGCAAGAAAGCAAGCTATATAAGCTTGCTTTCTTGCATCATATGCCTCTACTAATGCTAATAACATCCCCTGCCAGGATACAGCAATCTATGAAAGGGCCATGTAGGGAGGATTGGCCACTATTTGGAAAAATGATTTTAATGTTATTAACTATAATCTTCTGAATAATACTGATGGGCTATATTTAGAACTGATATTAAGAAAACCTCAATCTTAATCATTCTCGTTTATCACCCCACCAGTAACAATGATTTACTAAAAGAAATAGATTGATAACATAATCAATTTATCATCAACTTATAAATCAGCTAATACAATTATTGATGGAGGTTTTAATCTCCCTAAAATCAGCCAACTATAGACAGACAGACATAGATTCAAATACAAAATTTTTTATATAAATAATAATAATAAATACGAGAGTTACCTCAATATCTAAAGAGATCTTTTTTCAACTTCCAGGATAAAATCAGATAAATTAAAATTGCATTAAATTAAAAACACCAATTTGAATAAATAAATAACTTAAAATACCTTAATATGCTCATACTTCCTGTACGTGAACCCTCCAAACACTGGAACACACCAACATCAACAAGCCCCAGACATCAGATAACCCATGCACTAAAGAAGACTAAGCACATTTCCGTCAAAAATAAACCTTATTAAAACTGTTATATTTTATTATTAAAACCCAAATCTCCTTCGAAGGGACCAGACTTTTCGTCTGTGAGACGTTTTCACCAGAAGGATAATAATACTGAAATCTCAAATGTTTGCCTCTAAATTTATACGTTGATATGAGAGATTATTGTCAATCGTGCATGTGCCAAAGGCCCATGAGTCCGAGAGGTTAATTGATTAACAAAATCTCATGTTTTAATGTTTTTTAAAAATTAAATGTAATGTATAACTGTTCATTATATAAATAATGAACAGTTATACATTACATCAGCAACTTAAAGAATCTACCCTGCTCGATTTGATATACAAATATATCAATATTGAGGTAGCAGTTAATAATTTCTGTAACAGGACATATTGTAGCCAAGGAGGATGTCTTTCTGTGTGCTAGGTACAGTGTGAAGAAATTAGGTGCAAACTCAGTGTTCTTATGGACATCTAAGAGAGTTTGAAAAGTAGGGTACATGCCATCAAAAGAATTAAAATGGGGAGCTCATCAAGCTCTCAGCTGCCCAACTCAACACCAGAGCTCAATCTTGTGCAACAGGCAACATAGTGGAAATCTTCAAGGAAGAATGCACTGGTCAGACAGGAGCTAATTATTGTCGGTGACTCTATTGTCGAGGAATTGGGAAATATATTGTGCAAAAATAGGACCAGGGTACGTCTGCCAGGGGCAAAAATTTATGAAGTTGTAGAGCAGATATCATCATTTAAGGGCACAAATGGTGATACTGTTGTACATGTTGGCACTAATAACATTGAAGATCTGCACACTTACTTAACAAGTACAGGGCAATGTTGAAAAAATTTTGGTTGGTTAATTTGGGCAATGTTGGTTAAATCTGAAAGTGTCTGCAATTTAACCCAGATACAATTGGAGGGAGTATGTGAGGAGAGCCTTCTCAATCAAATCAGACCCGGAGAGATTATGCAAGACTTATTGGGTAGAATTTTTTGCAGCATGGTCTCTGCTTGTTAACAGGAGAGACTGCTTCTACAGCGATGAGAAACACTTAAACTGAAAAGGTGCAAGAATTTTGCTGTTGTTATCAAGGCAGTATTACGTGGGTCAGAAAATTGCTAACTTGGAAGGGGGGGATTCATAGACTAATAAATTAACAGTACCTGTTAGCAGAGGTGAACATGATTCTTGCACTGTTTCTATTGGAATGAGCAGGAGCGTGGAAAGCAAGGTACTGAGAATTTCAAGAACTGCTGGGAGTCATCATAGAACAAGTACATGGGATGTGTTAGGGTAACTAAGAGTTAAAACAGGTGCATGTATACTTGCATACACTCCAATGCTAGGAGTATAGTAAATAAATTTGATGAATGTTAAGTGCTGGGCAAGAAATCAAAGGTGGATATTATTGGGATATCAAACATGTGGTGTCACACAGATATAAGGAATGCAGAATTGAAATATGGGGAGTACAATGTGTACAGAAAGGATAGACAGGATAGGAAGGGAGAAGGCTATGCTAATTGTTAAGAAACACATAAGACCCAAGACAGTGCATCCTGTTGACATGGGTGGACAGTGCAAAGTTGAGTCAGTTGGTGTGACATAAGCACTGGAAAAGCAAAAATGAGAGTAGGAGTATGTTACAGGCCTAAAGACGCTGAGGAGTACAGCGAACAACTGTACAGAGAAATAGAGTGGACCAGTAAATCAAAATGTCTTGGATTTTTTGTCTTGGATATGGGTTTTATCGACTGGAACTTGCAGATTGGTGACTCATACACTAGCAAGACTTTTGTGGATTTACTGGTTGACCGTTTTCTAGAGCTGCATGTTTCAAAGACAAACAGAGGGAGTAACACTCTTGATCTGATTATCTCCAAGAGTAACACTCTTGAAGTGATTATTCATGCATTAAGAATTTGCAGATAAAGGAACCACTAGGTGGCATTGATCGCAGTGTACTGATGTGGGATTTACTTAAAGATGTAACTACCATCAGGGATAAAGGGAAGGGTTTTTGCTTTCGTAAAGGTGACTACAGCGGTCTCAGACTGTTTTTAAATTCTATACAGTGGGACCAACTGATGATGTTATCAGCGGCAAATTCTAAATGGGAAGCATTCAAAGAATTAATTTTGGAAGATACTGGGCTTTTCATATTAAATAAGAAATACTGTTTTGCCTATATGGAGGCCAGATGAACTAATGAGACTCGTGACAGAGAAGAAAAATGCATGAGATGCATATATATTAACTAGTTTTGTTTGTTATTTGGTTTTTAGGAGCATTAGCAACTAAGGCCATATTGCTCCGAGGATATGTGGTCATTCCCTGACCTTTCCGTATCCTCCGTATTTGGTGGTCATGGGCTTGGACCCCAGTCTAATCAAGAAGCGTGTGCTACGCACTGCTGCTCCTGCCCAACTGGCTACGGAGGTGCCAAATTAACTAGAGATACAAAAGCCTATGGTAGATATAAGTTAGTCTGTAATCAAGTCACAAAAGAGGTTAGGCAGATGAGAAATCTTGCAGAGAATGCAAAGAAAAACAGCAAAGAGTTCTTTACTTATGTAAATTCTAGATGGAAGGAGATGAATCAGATTGGTCCACTTGATATAGATGGTTCAACTGTTAATTATCCTGCTCAGGTAACTGACGAACTGAATGAGCATTCTGCATCTACATGCACATATGAGGAATTCTGTAGGGAAGTAGAGACCAGATGTTTATCAATCTCTAACAGAGAGTTAAATCATTTTGTAATAGCTGAGAGTAAAGTGGAGGAGAAATTGTTGAAATTAAACATAAGAAAGGCAACTAGGGTGGATGGGATCTATCCAGTTATATTAAAGGAGGCAGCAAAGGAAGTATGCAAACCCTTAGCCATAACTATGAGAGCATCCTTAGATTCAGCAGAGGTCTCCATGGACTGGAGATGGGCAAATGTATGCCCAATTCACAAAGGGAGATCAAAGGGTGACACTAGTAATTACAGACCAGTTAGTTTTTTTTTTTTTTTTGATTTGGTAGTTGTTGGCGCATCGGCTTCTGTGGCCATATTGCACCTCCCAAGGTTTTTGCAGTACTTTGATCCAAGCCCGAGGCGGGAATCGAACCCGCGACCTTTGGGTTGCCGGGCAGGTACTTTACCCACTCGGCTAGCCCAGTCGGCTAGACCAGTTAGTTTAACTTATGTTGTGTTAAATAATGGAGTCACTGGTTAACGAAGCAATGCAGAATTATCTAGACAAGACTGTGTCTATAGTTCCGACACAGCATGGGTTTGTTTAGGAGAAGTCTTGCTGACCAATTTCACTGGATACCATGATTTGATCACAAAGGAACTGGATGCAAAAAATAATTTTGATATCATATACTTAGATTTCAGGAAAGCTTCTGCTATTGTTGCACAAGGAAGACTACCATACAAATTAGAGCAATATGGCATTATGGGCAATTTGCTGCTATGGATAAAGGGATGGTTGAGTGGGAGAAGACAGAGAGTGGTAATCAATGGACACTGCACTTCGTGGAGTAAGATTATTAGTGGAGTCCTCCAGGGTTCAGCGTTGAGCCCATTGTTGTTTTCTCTATGTAATTTTGATACTGATGAAGGTATATCAGGCTTAATATCCAAGTTTGCAGATGATATGCTGGTTGGCAGCATTAACAATGACAGTATGTCACTGCAAAAGGATCTAAAAAATGTGTGCAGATGGTGCTGAGAGGTGGCAACCTGAAATTTAACATAATAAATGCAAAGTACTGCATATGGGTAACAGTAACCCTAGAATAATGTGCAGTACTATACTCAGGGTAGTGGAGAATGAAAAAGACTTGGGAGTAATTGTGCAGTCAGAAATGGAGATTTCTCAGCAGTGCAGGCAGGCAGGCAGGCTGCCAGAGTATCTCATGGAACTCATACTGTTTGGTTTTAACAAGAATGCAAAATGGGATGACCTGCGAGAATTCTTTTCTTCTTTTCCTTGGTCGGATTACTGTTTGAAACTTCTGATGTCAACGTTTGCTCAGATCGTGTTAGTGAAATTATTCTTGTAGGAACGGAATCCTTTATTCCACACTCCACTTTAAAATCTCATCCTTTATCTAAACCTTGGTTTTCCAATAAATGTGCTAAGGCTGTTCAAGAGAAGAACGTTGCATATAGTAATTGGCTTGTTTCCAAATCTTCAGTTTAATTTTCTGCCTACACCAAAGCTCACAACAATTGTAAAGCAGTTATTAATCAGTCCAAACTAGATTTTGAACAGGCTAAGAGTAGAAAACTTGCTTCTTGCCCTAATGGTAGCCGAGCATTCTGGTCTCTTGCAAAAGCTATTGGCCACAACTTTTGCCCATCTCTGCTCCCACCTCTGTCAAAACCAGTTGGTTCTGTTGTCACTTCAGCCAAGGATAAAGCTGACCTGCTAGCATCCCATTTTTCTTCCAACTCCTGTATTAATGATCTTGGTAAAACACCTCCCACCATTCCCAACATGCTCCATTCAATGCCTCCTGTGGTCTTCCGTAAAAAGGATATTAGAAGGATTTTGACAAATCTTGATGCTAAGAAAGCCCAGGTCCTGATGGTATTTCTCCACTTGTTCTCAAAACCTGTGCTCCTGAACTTACTCCTGTTCTTTGCCGCCTTTCTTCACTTTCTTATTCCAACAGTGTTTTTTCTTCTGCTTGGAAATTTGCTCATATCCAGCCAGTTCCTAAAAAGGGTGACAAATCCCTCCCATCCAATTATCATCCAATTGCAATTACTTCTACTCTTTCTAAAGTAATGGAGAAATCAATTAACCGCCAACTCTTAAACTACCTAGAAACCTTCCGTCTGATCAACTATCGCCAGTATGGATTCCGTCAGTGTCGATCACTGGTGATATTCTGGCTTATGTGACCCACTTATGGACAAATTCAATGAAAAAAAGTTCAGTGAAACACAAGCAGTTGCTCTTGACATCTCAAAGGCTTTCGATCATGTTTGGCATAAAGGTCTCCTAAGCAAGCTTCCATCTTATGGTTTGCCAATTGTTTTTTTGTAATTGGTTATCCAGTTTTCTCTCTGATCGCCCATTGAGGGTGATGGTAGATGGCTCTCTGTCTTCTAACTTCTCCACTAATGCTGGTGTCCCCCAAGGTTCAGTTAATGACCTTCTTCCATTGACTGGAAATACTATCCATAGTTTTGCCGATGATAGCACATTGCATTCCACTTTCCATTTTGAGAAACCTTGCCATGTTCAATCAGCTTCAACTTCTTGAATATCTGCTACCAATTCCTTAAATGCCAATCTCCAGGTAATTCTCCAATGGGGCAAAGACAACTTAGTTGATTTCAATCCTTCTAAAACTCAGTCTTGTCTTATATCTTGCAAATAGGATTCTTCTGCTCCTATGCTTATCTTTGGTGACACACCAATTTCTTTCTAGGCAAAATGATATCTCTCTTTTGGGGATTACCCTGACTTCTAATCTCTCTTGGCACAAGCACATTACAAATATTGCTTCCTCTGCATCTAAAAACTTGGTTTTCTCTTTCACTTTCGGCGTTACTTTTCTTCCAAACAACTGTTCACTCTGTACAAATTGCAAATCTGCCCTACCATGGAATATTGTTCCAACATCTGGGGTGATGCCCCTAAAACCTCTCTCAGGCTTCTAGATTCCATTCAGAAGAGGGCAGTTAGGTTAATTAATGACTCGTCTCTAACAGAGTATCCCCACTTGCTGTCTCATAGACGTACTGTTTCTGCTGCATGCCTTTTCTACAGATACTTCCATGGGCACTGTTCTTCTGAATTGGCTTCTATAATTCCCGCTCTCTCTTTCAAAACAGTCCGAACACATGCCGCCACCAGCCAACATCCATTTACTGTCCAACTTTGAACTCACAGAACCAACTTTTCATCTTCCTCGTTTATTCATTCAACTGCCATTTTCTGGAACAATCTTCCTTCTTACCTATGTCCTGAAAATTAGTCTACAGAAGTTCAAGTCTAATGTCAACAAATATCTTCTTTCGTCTTCTCAACCTCCAACCCAGGCATGGTACTAAGTACTATAGGTTCTAATACCTCTCGTGTTTGAAGTTTTCATAAAAAAAAAAAAAAAAAAAAAGTGTGGAGGCCTCATTTTAGAATGCAGAGCTGCTGGAACGAGTACAGAGAAATGCAACGAGCTTGGTGAGGCGAACAACTTAAGCCTTTCTCTTACCAAGAAAGGCTTAAGTTCTGAAAATTGCAATGTCTGGAAACTATGCACCTGTGAGGTGATCTAATTGAAGTATATAAGGCCTTGAAAGATTTGAGCAAGCTCAATGCTGATGGGATTCTTCCTCTTGCTCAGATTACGCACTTGAAAGGGCATAAATTCAAATTGAGTTGTAGAATAGATGTGGTACAAAAATTTGCCTTTAGGCAGTGGTGGTTGACTGCTGTTGTTGTGGAAGTTGATAGTTTAAATAAATTCAAGAAAGTACTGAACAAACTTCTGAAACAAATGGATGGGTGAAATTAGAGATTGCTGTTGTTGTTATTTGTATTTTAGGAGCATTAGCAACTAAGGCCATATTGCTCCAGGGATATGCAGTGGTCATTCCCTGATCTTTCTGCATCCTCCGTATTTGGTGGTCACAGGCTCGAACCCCGGTCTAATCAAGAAGCATGTGCTACTCACTGCCACTCCTGCCCACTTGGCTATGGAGGCGCCGAAATTAGAGATGGATTTTTTTTTTTATTTTGGCTGATGCTGTGTAAGCTTGCTTTCTTGCATCGTATGCCTCTACTAATGCTAATGCTAAATAACCTCAAGATCATAAAGCATTGGTATTTATCTTAACATTAGGTAAAATACAAGGATGCCGTGTATGTACCTATAAGGTACCTTTGTACAAAGTCATATAGGAGCTCCCTCCCAAAAAAATAAATAAAATAAATAATTTTAGTTATTTTGAAAGATTTCATATTATTCAATGAATAAATATTTCTAAACACATTTCTGAATTAAATAGAAAAAAAAAAAAGTGAAACTTTACAGCCAAAAAATATGTCTTTTATCAGAATATTTAACATTCTGCTTCTTATAATTTATGCCTGAAAACAAGTTTTTGATGATAATATACTGGTTTGCTAACTTCTTAATAAGTTCATAGCAAGCAAAGGATAATAATCCTCTTTTAAATTTTTGAAATTTGTAAAGTTAAACTCTGGATGGCGACCTCCTTAATTAGGTGCTTTTGTGCAGTGCACAACCTGCACACTTGTACCCTGCAACCCTGGGTAAAGTCTACAATGTTGATGTCATGTAACGTCTACTACATCTACCCTAAAGATAATTCAATCTCAACAGTGGAAAGCAGTAAATGTAATCACTGTCCTACCCCACACACCAAGTGAAAAATTTCTGGACTCAAACCCCACTAATTACATGAGAAATTTTTATGGGCTTTTTTTCACAATGTTGTTGAGTTAGTTGAACTTAGCTAAGGGGTGCATGGTTTTCCTCCAGGAAACTAAGATTTTTCAACAAGCAAATGGTCAAATCGAATATATTACTGTATTTCCTTTGCCACTTAACACAGTCATTCAATTAAACCAAAATTGGCTGATCATAAAACTGACTAATAAGGTCTAATCATACTGATGCAATGAGAGATGCTTTAAGCTACACACCACACTTAAATCCATGTTTGATCAGCAAATATCTATAAATACTTCAAAAATAATTGCACATCCCATCCTGTTCCAAATCTACAAGCATATATTCATCACTTTGCAGTTACAGTAAGCACATAAGTCAATTGATTCTCACCAATGTAGATGTTTCTAGGCATCCACAACTTTGATGTTGACTATCACCTTTAACCTGAACAATAACTACCAGAAGAAATTCCTACCAATGATGCCTAGAATATCACACATATATCTTGCTTCAATTCCATAACCTATTTTATTTTTTTGTTCAAACTAAGGGCTATTTGTTGTCTACGTACATAACTGATCTATTATTGGTGTCAATAACCTGACATCTGGACAGATCAATCTTGATGTGGATAACCAGGCACTAGTTTTATTCTAATCATTTGTGTATGTAAATCAGGGACAGTGAAGGGAATTGCTCTATAATATAGCAATAAAGATCTACATACACTGAATAGCCACATTATTAGTTACACTTGCCCTTTTCATGAAACGAAATGCACCTTCAGTATCAGCATCGGACATTGCTGTATGTGTACAATTCTGTACATAGGGTGCTGTATACATACTATTCTGTGTGAGAATAGGCAATATACAAAAGATTTATGTCACTGAACATGGCATATTGGTTGGCGCCAAATACACTAGTATCTCAGAAACTGCAACCCTGCTGCTGGGGTTTTTACCTATAACTGTGTCTCGGGTGTATTGAGAATGGTCCAATAACCAAATATCTGGCTAATGGCAGTCTTCCTGTGGTCAGAAACAGGTTGCCAATGGAGGCTGACTTGTGTAGGGAGTAACAGAATGGCTACAGTCAATGAAATAACAGCCCAGCCAGTAAAACAGGTAACCAAAGAGGCATTCCATTCCAGAAAGAACAACTCATTGTATACCTTATCATGGATGAGATATTACAGACAATTGAACTGGGCTCCACTCCTGTGTAAAAAAATAGTGTACAGTTACAGTGGATTCAGAAACACCAATACTGTAGAATTGGGAAAATGAAAAATGTTGTCTGGTCTGGTGAATCCCAATTCCTACTGTCTCATGCTGATGGGAGGACCAAGATATGGAGAAAATAGCATGAGCCATAGCCCTATATTGCCAGGTGTCAACGATGCAGACTAGTGGCAGTGGTGTCATGGTGTGAGGAGTGTTTCTGTGGTGCCCACTGGGCCCCTTGATGCCAGTATGTGGATGCTACAGGTTATCTGGAAATTGTTTCTGACAAGGCAAATCCCTTAATGGCTGCAGTATATCCATCTGTGAATGGGTTCTTCCAACAGGTTAATGTGCCATCACAATGCCAAAATTATATAGAACTGATTCCAGGACCATGAAAGTGAATTCAGCCAACCGTGATGACCTTCCCACTCACCAAATCACAATCAATTGAGCACTGTGGGATGAGGTGGAACAAGCTCTTCAGAGCAGAGATATGCAACCATGCAATTTGTAAGAGCTAAGCAGAAATTAATTCAACTTGTATCAGCATTCCTCTTATGTGTTTCAAACACTTCCTTAAGTCATGCCACAACAAATTCTGGCTGTTTTGAGGACTTAGGGGAGCATACTCACTATTAGGTAGGTGTACCTGATAAAGTGGCCACTGTATATAAGAAGGCCTAATAAAATGACAGTACAATGAAAACAGAAACAACATTCTTAGGTCTTTTTGTTTCTTTCTTACTTCACCTGTTTCAGTTTCATATTGTCAGTAATAACAGAAATCAAGTCATTGCTAGATTACTGTCAAACAGTGGAGAAACAGTTTTGGTATTAAGAAACTGTATTTTTATAGAATTTTGGAAAAAGTACATGAAAATCATTAATAATATTAAAATTTCCCATTTATTCATTTTACTTTAAACTAAAAATTAGAAAATAAAGAGAATACATATGGACTGCATATTCTGATATCGAAATCATATTAAATTTATTATCAATTATAATTTAAATACAATACTAACTTGAAACTGTTCCTTCACCATCAACATATGAGGCATTCTCTACATCTGTGTGTATTGAATTTACATTCCAATCAGCTATATTCGATTCATCATCGCCACTATCTGACAAACTGTAAAATTCCTCCTCCTTCCATATGTCATTTTCTTCCTTGCCATTGTAGTCTTTTGAAAAATTAGAGTATTGGCTGATCTCAATCAAAAGTTCATCCGTTCGCCATGAAGATGAATTTTTATGTCCACCTTTAAGATTTTCATCTTTATCTGCAAGATCATTGAGAGGTTGATTTAGATGCACTGCTTGAGGTACAACTTTTGGTAACCCCACACCTGAAGAGACTGTCGTTATTAAATCTTCATTAGTTAGGAGTTGAGACTTTGATTCAGAAGAGAACTTCATATCAGAAATACTGTATTTATAGGTGTTGGTATCAATTATCTGAGAACTCTCTGTTATAGTAGGCATTTTGGTGATTTTTTTAATAATGGCCTGTGGTTGGTAGCCCTCAGCTATAGCAGCAGTAGTGATGCTACTGATCGGAGTTTGGACACCAGAAATCTCTTGTCCACTTTCAGTAACACTCATATTCAATACTGTTTCACCCGTCGTGAAAGCATAAGCAGGTTGGCTTGAAACAGAATGGTCAAATCTTTCACTAGGTAGAGTTGTCGTGATGTAAGAACTGCCAAAGAACAAAGGCCCCGGAACTTTTGAGTGCAAAGATAATTCTGGTATGGATAAGATAGTCTCATTTTCCCTGGAAACACTTGCTAAATCTGCTGTATGTACACGTGGAACATCCAAATATGCCCTGCTAGGTAAATTTGGCTTGTGAACTACTGTAAAATTCCCCAAAAGACTAATAGATTGATTGGAAATATTTGTTTGAATTTCTGTTTCATTAATCTCCGTCCATCTTACGTTAACTTCAGGAGTAACACCACTTAAAATAATTCCAGAACCAAGTTTTGAAGAATGTCTCTTTAATTCGTCAACTTCTTGAGGCTTAATAGCTGTTAATGGCTGTACTCCAGTTGGAGATGGCACAGTCGCTGTGTAGAAAGTGGGTTCTGTGTTTAATGGAGGGATCGGATTTACAATGGTGGCAGGTTTAGAGAATAATCTCTCCAAAGAGGGGTGTGTGAAGCTGACAGTACCTCTTGAATCACTAACATTTCGGAAAAATGAAAGTGGCACTTCTATTGTTGGTTTTTTCGAGAAGGATGAAGTTTCATGAGGATGTTGCCGAAATTTGTTGTCTTGATTTCGAGGAAAATGAGGTATGCGTGGACCTGGAAGATATGACGGCAAAGTAGGTATAATTACTTTGTCTTCTGGAAGACTGGAAGTTGGAATGACAGGCTTCCAATAACCATAACTGAACATTATTTTGTCATTAGATGCCTTATGAGTATCAGAACCTAGTGGATGTAATCCATCATCTTGAATCATTGTGGAAGATGTTGGGCTAGAGGATTTTTTGTCAGTATTTCCATAATCTATCGTGTGGTTTTGTGTGGCAGGATCATCAGAGGTGATGATACTATCAACAAATGAGGTTCTATATGACTGATTGGAAAATTCTCTAATATCGTCAGTAATAAATACAGCTTCAGTTAATGCAAATGTCTGTACATCTTTTGGCTGACTATTATTGTCGAATCCAGCAGAGAAATCCAGCTTCTCTGTCCAGTCAGAAATTTCTTTGTCTGAAAAAGAAATGAAATAATTTGTAATTAGTGCATAAATTACATACACCATTCAGATCAGAGTTATAAATGTTAATTAACACATTTAGTTATAACAAAAATAATAAAACAATTAAAAATTTTGGATCTAAAGTAGGATCCAGAAGTTTCATGTTTATGCAAATTATATCTTTTATGTAAGTTTTAAAAATTTTAAATATCCAATTTCGGTAAGTCTATTCACAAATTTAAGTTGTTGTTATTTGGTTTTTAGGAGCATTAGCTACTAAGGCCATATTGCTCCGGGATATGCGGTGGTCATTCTCTGATCTTTCCGCATCCTCCATATTTGGTGGTGATGGGCTCGAACCCCAGTCTAATCAAGAAGCGTGTGCTACGCACTGCTGCTCCTTCCCACCTGGCTACGGAGACACCACACACAAATTTAAGTACTACTAAATTAGAACACATTATGACAAAAACACACTGTAGTAAAAATACAGCAGTACGATATGAAATGTCCAATCTGCAATAAAATGTTGCAGTACACAGTTTAGTGCCAGTAAAAATTTAAAAGATAGTCCATAGAGATAATAAGCCCATGAGAAAAAGTATATTACTGTATTATGGGAGAACGTGGGTTCTGACTTATTTCTCAAATTTGACAGATGGATGTGATATACTGTATTTGGACAACACAAAAATATTACTTTTCTGCAAAAAAATCTTAATGCATTAAAAGACCTACAGTGAAAAAGTTGACAATCAGTGTAAAATACATTAAATTAATATAAAGAATGATTACTAGAAAGATAATTGATACCCATTTAAAAGCATGGATTATGCACACATAGATGTATGCATTTATGAATGCGTAAAATATAAAAATGACTTTCTAAAAATTCCCTCATGGTAGCACAGTTGGTATAATCACTGTATTCCTCACAATGAGTGGGAAAGACCTGAGTTTGAATCCTGTTAATGATGCTAGGAAATTTTATGGATTTTTCTCACGATATGACTGGGTTAGTTGGTCTCAGGTGAGGTTGCATGGTCTTTTCTCCCAGAAACTCAGATTTTCATTAGGCAAACAGCTAGTCATTTGCAGACATTATATATATACACACACATACTTAGGTGCACCAGCAACTTAGGCCATATTACACACATGTAATATGGCCTAAGTTGCTGGTGCACCTAAAAACTCTACAAAAATCACTCTAAAAATGAGTTAAATATGCATTAAAATGCCAAAATTTGTTTCATAACTTGATACATTTTTTAGAAAACAATGAACATTCGTATTAAGATAATTAAAATAAGCTCATAAGTTAGCATTATAATAAATCACCACAGATATGTCGATATGTCTAAGTTGTCAGAAGTAAAAATGTGCCTTTTGTGAAAGAAAGAATGTTCACAAACGGAGAAACTTTCAACATCAACACAAAAGCAGGATACTACCACAGTATCCTGGCAGATAGCACAGTGATTATAATCTCCATTCTCCCACAATAACTGAAAAAGTCATAGGCTCTAATCCCACCAGTGACAAGAGAAATTTTTATGGGATGCTTTTCACAATGTGACTGGGTTAGTAAGTCTCAGGCGAGGGGGTAACATGGTTTTTTAATCTCAGAAACTCTGGTTTTGTTTTTCATTCGAAATACTGGAAAATCGACCACAGAACAAAGGCAATTCAGACACAGTATACTAGAGTGTTGTAGACTTATTTGCTTTGGCATTCTATTAGTGTTCTCCTATCCTGGCTTTGTTGGTTAGCATGGTAACAGTGCAGATGGATAGTTGTTTCCAGTAATAGTCCCAGTATCCAACCATGGGTACAATATTGAAGTTACAAAATGTTTATTAGGACTGCCTATTACAACTTAAATTTCTCAAATTTAAATTCATTAGTCTCATAAAAAAAGAGGCTAGAAATGTTTATATATTTGCCATTTCCTATAATATTCTACACAAACAAAACTAACAGAAATTCCTCTTTTCAGTAAATAAACAGAAAACAAAGATTATCAAGATTTTATTATGGCATACTGTCAGAACAGACAGTAGAGGTACTTCACACTTGTGTTACCCTCAATGCTAGCACAGCAGTTACGATCACTGTCCTTCCATATGGCCTGGAAAAAAGCCTGGGTTTGAAACATGTAAGGAAAACTGAACCTAAAAGAGGTGAATTTTACAGGCTTTTATCCCATTATAATCAGGTTAGTTGACCTCAGGAGAGGATTGTATGGTATCCTTCCTGGAAAGTAAGGAAAGTAGGTTTTTGATTGGCAAAACAGGCAAACAGACCAAAAATACATGTGGTTTTCATTCACAATATACCATACTTTACAGTGTATAGGTCAAATTGTATTTTTCACCTTGAAACTTGGTGCTTTATATATTCACTGTATAAATTGATTCCTTTTTCTACAGTCATTGTTAGAATTTCACAAAGTAGTATATTACAGTAAAATCTCCATAAGAATCACTAATTTTTAATTCAATTATTTCTGCTCTTTCTTTTAAAATTTACATCGTGACATTTTATAACACTGAACAGTAAACTAAAGAATGCACGTAAGCATATACAGTGCTCACTGATATGAAAATAAAACCTACAGGCTGTTGTTGTTATTTGGTTTTTAGGAGCATTAGCAGCTAAGGCCATATTACTCCGGGGATGTGTGGTGGTCATTCCCTGACCTTTCCGCATCCCCCGTATTTGGTAGTCATGGGCTCGAACCCTGGTCTAATAAAGAAACGTGTGCTACGCACTGCTGCCCCTGCCCACCTGGCTACGGAAGTGCCAATCCTACAGGCAGGGCCAGCTTTAGGGCAAGTCATAGGGACATTTACCTTGAGCACTAAGTGATTGGGAGTGCCATGAACCTCAATAATATTCATAACAATTTTTTTTTTACAGGACTTGGTATCTGCATCCAGTTCAACTGCATTATGTTAAAAATCAGAAACCGTTACTAAAGATAGTCAGATATCAATTAACATTAATACTCTTCCTGATCCAGAAACAGGCCACCCTCGTGAGTAACACAGTTAATATAATCACCATCCTTCCCACATCAGATGGAAAAGATCTGAGTTTGAATCCCGTCAATGAGGCCAGAAATTTTTATTGATCATTATCACAATGTGGCTGAGTTAACCAGTCTCAAGTGAGGAAGAATGATTTTTTCCCCCAGAAAACCAGGTTTTTTGTCCAGCAAAATAAGCAAATCAACCACAGAACACACGCAATTTACACATATCATATAGGGTGCAATATGGCCTAAGCTGCTGATGTGCCTAAAACCCTATAACAACAACAACCAGCATTGTAGCCTACAGAAAAGCAGTATTCAAGCAGTAATATTCTTGTTTCCTCAGAACCATTTGAAAATCAATATCATTTCCTAGTGCTGAAACCAAACAAAATTTTAAAAAAAGCTTTTCAGTAAGAAAATCAGAAAATGGTGAAAAGCTGAAGAGGCAATAGCTTTAAAACTCAAAAAGTACCAAAAGGGCTTTCTGTTCCTGCTGTAAATTTTTTTCAGTATACCCTAGGTCTACTTCCCAACTTGAAAAAATTTATTTTACAGCCAGGATGCATATGAGCTCCTGTTTATATAAACACAGTGAGCCACCATTTCACATGAAAGTATTTGCATCAAGACTTTGAATCACAAGCATGGCAGCTCAATGTCACCAATTGATTAATCAAGAAATCAGGCACTGGAAAAGCATCCTCAAACACCTTATATTAATGGTTTATTTTTGCCTAAGCATAACTTGGCATTCAGAAGTTTTCAGAAAATTTTAGACAATCAATAATGAAAATTTCATAGGACTAGTTGAATTATTTGGCTGATTCAATGATATAACTCACAAACACTTACAGGGTGCACCTGCAAATGATTGTATTGACCACTTCTGTGGAAAAATATACAGAATGAACTTATAAACCTATCAGGCAAGAGAGAACAATAAAATATTCAAGAAAAGGAAAAAGAAGCCATGTATTATCCAGTATGTTGAATGGCACTTCCAATTTAATTCACTGTGTTGCTGCTAACAAAAAGATTAGTTTATGAACATGATGCAATAAGTCAAATAACACGATCTGAGCTTTAAGAATACCTGTGAATCTACAGGTTTAACAGTACTTCTGAAAACATTAACTGAAAACTTTGTCAAAGATTCGAAAATTGTTGCAGCCAAGGCTATGATAATAGCAAGAACTTGAAGGGTTAGAATAAGGGTGTTCAAGCTATTTTTCTTCATATAAATCCAAAAACTGCATTTATACCTTGTGAATGCCATGCCCTCTGTCCAGTGATTTCAGATACAGCATGATTCTGTTGAGGTAACAACTGTCATCAATGAAATACACTGAATTTTTTGAATACTAGAGTGCACCTATATGCTATTCTCAGCATGCACTTAGTGATGGAAAATTCTAACAGATCATGTTTCCACCATTTAGCCATCAAGTGGCACTCAACAGGTCGGTCAAATGATAAGCAACTATGTGTGCTTTCGTAAAAATATATGTAATCAATTGTAAATAATGTATATTGGTATTCACTCATTATTATTATAAAAACCTTTCCCCTTTATGGAATTGTTTCTACCCTGTGAGGGGTACCGATACCAACTGCATGGGGTGATTGGTTGTGTCCAGTTAGTATTATCATTGTTACTGTTGGCCAAGAAACTCTCTTACTATCCTACAGGTGTTCAGGATTGCAGCTTTCTCGAGTTCCATATGTTCTCAGGGAGGCCTATTGTTGCTAGGTTCTTATGGAGTCTCTTTAGCAACATGCCAGTGGTTAACACAATGATCGGGATGGTCATTACTTGTTCCATATGCCACACATCTTTGCCTTCCTGTCTTTTCCTCAAATGTTTTCTGGTGGTTGCTGGTTTTGGGCACCGCTATGTCAGTCAGATAGGTAGCCATTTCCTGCTTTTCAATGAGGGTTATGTGTGGTCTGTTGTGAGGGATCTTCTGGTCTTATGGCATGGTTCCAGTACAGTCTGTGAGTGGAGGTCTTTAGCACGGCCTGAGGCTCATACTTGTAAAACAATAAACTTTTTTTTTGATAAGCTGATATTTTTGCACTATCTTCTGATATACAGTACTATTCTGGCCGCCTAGTCATGTCTGTGAGTGTCATCCATATGAGTGACCACCCTACATCCTGCAGTGATGTGCTGGATTGTTTCTGGGACCAGATGGCATCATCTACATGTGTCATCTGTTATTCAAGGATCCTTAGCGATGTATTTCCTATAGTTCCTAGTATTGATCACCTGGTCTTTGATGGCAAACATGAATCCCTCAGGCTTGGGGAAAAGCCTTTCATTCGTGTGGCAAGTGTTGGAAGCCATCTTATCTATGTAGTCTTGTAGAGATCATGGTAGTATCTGCCATGTAGTCTTCTTTGCCCATCTTTCTTTGTTTCTTCTGTCTGTGTTAGGGTGGTCTCCTTGTTGAGATTGAGCATTGTGTCCAGTTGTCTATCTATCTTTCTTATGACTTGGTAGATTGGCACTGGGTTTTCCTGGAAGTAATTGCATTGGTTCTTAATCGCCTTCTTCTCTTGTTCAATGAGGTCAGTCAATCTCCTCCATCCTTCTTTAAGGGCTATGGTCCATCTCTCAAACTGCCAAATATGGGTGGTGTTAGTGGCCCTTGGTCATTAATATCCTGTTTAGTTTCATAATCTCATCCAGCTCAGTGCTGGTCCAATCTGTGATCCCGCAGAAGTATATTAGTACTGGGACTGTGTAAGTGTTTATGACTGTAACCATGTTCCCACCATTCAGCTTTGATTTTAGCAGGCTTCTCAGTCTCTGATGGTATTTCTCAGTCAGTCAGGCCTTTATCTCCTTGTGTTGTAACTGGTGGGTCTGCATCATCTCCCAGGTATTTGTATGTCTCTCCCTCTGTCTTCAATCTCTTCACCGGTCTTCAGCTGGTAGTTTCGTCCAACTGGATGTCCTTGATGCAATCCATGGGCTATGCCAAATTGCATCCTAACGTCAGTGTTGAACTCTTTGATGATCTGGAGTAGTTTATGGAGTTGATTCTTACAGCATTTGATGTCATCCATATACATCAGGTGAGAGAGGGTGCACAAGTTATTTCTCTCTTCCTTTAAGTATACCCATTCTTGCTGTTATTGAGCATGGTGGACAGTGGGTTGAGTGCTAGACAGAACCATAGTGAGCTCCAGGCATCTCCCTGGAAGATTCCTCTTCAGAAGGGTATCAGTATGGTCGTGAAGTTCTCAACCTTGATGGTGGTACTCCATTTTGCCATGGTTGCTTCTAAGAAGTGTATCAGACTCAGGTTGACTTTGTAGACTCTATCAGCCAGCTATGGGGTATGGAGTCAAAGGCCTTGCGGCAGTTGATGTAGGCAATGTACAGGTTGCTGTGCTTCTTATAGGCTTGATCCATAACTGCAGTATCAATGGTCAATTGCTCCTTGCATCCTCTGCTCATCTACCTACATCTACCTTCTGCTGCGTGGCCATGCTGTTCTGACTCTCCAAATGGTTTGATATCTTTTTAGTTATGCAGCTGGTACCTTGTACACTGTTGGGAGATAGGTGATTGGTCTGTACTCTGCCAGGTTTGTGGTGTTTTTGTCCTTAGCTTTCAGGTAAGTAATTCCTTGAGTCAGAGACTCTGGGATTGAGTCAGGGTGCCTTAATATCTCAGTGAGGTGAACTGCTCTGCTATGTGCCTGTGTAGAGCTGAATTTCTTGGACCAGTAGTTGTGGATGTTATCTATTCCTGGGGCTCACCAATTGTTGGACATCCTGATCGACTGTTTTACTTATTCCTCTCAAATCGCTCATTCTGTCATCTCTTGTATGTTCTTGGTTTTCCTCCTTTCTAGTTCTATCCAGGGGGGGGGGGCACAGCCATTATGACTAACTTCGCTGCACCACAGATTCCCCAGAACTCCTTGAGTGCCTTCTGGTTGGCAAGTGGGGTCCATTGCTTTTCTTTTCCTCTTGTCTGATTTTCCTGTAGAAGGCTCTCTGGTTTTCATCAAATATCCTGTTGTTTGTTTTCCTCCGGGCACGTTCCCTTTAACGGCAAAGTGCCTTGCTGGGTGCCAGGGGTTTCTGCTTCTAGGTGTTAAGATATTCTTTGACCCTCTGATTATAGGTCAAATTTGCTCTGGATGTTGTCTTTCTTGAGAACAACCTTCACTTTTCTGATCAGCTTCTTACTTGTTACCCCATTTGTACTGAGTCAGTTGGCCTATCTTTGCTCTTATCTCTTCTAATGTAGCCTTCTTTCCCAGGCTGGTGATTCCTTGACTTTGCATTTTGTATTATGTTGGCTCTCTGATTTCCCTTCCATTCATTCTAGTGGTCGCTACAGCGGCACAGCAAATGGCTGTGTGGATGGTGTCTGGTGTTATTTTGCTGTTGTTGTTCAGATATTCTGGTATTATTCACATATTGAGGCCAAAGGATTCTGTTTGGGCTCTGCTTCGGTACAGTGCGGGAGATCTTTTTGGGGTCCATTCCCTCGAATTATACTAGCACTTTCTTCCACTCTTCTCCTATTCTGGATATCACAATGAATTATTTGTTTGCATGTCAGCTGGGTTGTAGTTCTTGTTCATGCTGTTTCTCCTCCTCCTCCTCCTCCAGTTCTGGTTCCATTATGTCTGTATTCATCATTGTTTTTAGTTGGTCACCAATCTTGGAAAACTTCAAGTTTTCCAAGATTGCAGGAGCCATCAGGTTCCATTTCTGGAACCTGATGGTCCCAGAAATGGAACAGTCTTGGTGATGGTCCATTTCTGGTCTGCAATTCACTGTTCAGTGACTTGGTTTGGTTTGGTTTGGATTTTATTAGCGCATTAGCAACTAAGGCTATAATGCACCACCTTCAGTGACCTGAATAGTCAGAAATTGTAGCAACCACTTCATGTGTAATTTTGTCCTGCACACTGTCTGTCTGTCTCTAGTTTCATTACTTTGTAGCATGCTCAAATGATGAACGTAATTCTTTTCTATGCTCCACTTCATGTATTGGCTTCTTCATCCTTCCCGGGTGGTCACTTGTGTAGTTGTGCAAGAAGCACTTCCAATAGGTTGGGCTGGATGGGCTTGCGCTTCACTTGTGGTAGCCATACGGGAGACACCGCTACTCAGTCAATGTGGGTGACACTCTCGGACTTTTCGAACCAACCCCTCTGCCTAAGGCCAGGATGCGAATCACTGTATCCTGCACCACACTCGATGCAGTATGTTCAATATTTCTACCTCTCATCTTTGTCCAGCTATGGAGGTAGACCTGTTTTAGCTTTTGCATCCAGTAGTGAGTGGTAGCTATGGAAGTGACACTGGATGACACACTCTCTATCGTAGCCATCACGTTGAACTCAGGAAAGGTAGGTCCAATGAAGCGACTTTCATGTTTTTTTCCCTCCACAATTTTTTTTCTTTTTTTATCAACTGTGGGATTCAAACAAGCATCCATGATATTGGTGGTCAGGTCTTGCAACTGCTGGGCTAATTGCACCCCTTATTACACTGAACAAATTTTGGATCATATCTTGTTACAAGCATGAAAGTAAGTTTTTTGGGGTGTTAAACATGGAAATGGTGCTTAAAAATGGCAGATTGGCTCTTGTTTTCAAAAAAAGTATATTTTATACAAGATATTTTTTATTTATATGGCAGTAAGATGTAGCTATGAACATACCTGTAACAAACACAGGACATTTTCACCTATCACTTGTGTTCAGCTTTGGGAGCATCCCTTTTCATCTTTTTTTTTTTTTTTTTTTTTGTTAGTTATCGGTGCATCGGCTTCTGTGGCCATAATGCACCTCCCAAAGTTTTTGCATTTACTCTGATCCAAGCCCAAGGCAGGATTCGAACCCGCAACCTTTTGGGTTACCAGGCGGCACTTTACCCACCCGGCTAACCCGGTCGGCCCCCTTTCATCATCCAACAATCATCGGCTAACGTGGTGGCACTCCATTTGCTTTTATATCTTTGTTCCATCACTGTGATGTCTTGATGGAAGCACTCACCATGTTCGTCGCTGATGGCACCACAGTTTAATGGGAAGAAATCCAGGCTTGAGTGCAAGAAATACATCTTCAATCACATGTTGAACCCCAGTTTTTCATGTGTAAAGTGTTTTTGGGTCAAACGGCACCAGGAGGTTCCCCCATCTCTGCTTTCATAAGAAGAAAGAGATCTTCCACAAGCCGCCCATAGTTGTAGGCTTTAACATTTCCTATAAAACCAGTTGAAACATTTCAAAAGGCTTTTCATGCTGATTTCTTGCTATCACTAAGGACATGTTTGAACTGTTCGTCTTTGAAAAAGTTGCCTTATCGTTGGACCAATGAAAACGCCTGCCTTAATCTTCTCTGTAGTCTTACTCTTCCTCTGTGTAGTCTTGGGAATTTCTCTTGCAAGTATGTAAATGCAGGACTGTTCACTTCCAAAGCCTTCACAAAATTTTTCATGAGCTCCAGTTTGATGTGAAATGGTAGAAGCAAAACTTTATTTGGAACTACCGGAGGTTCGAATGCTATGTTCTTCATTCCAGGTGTTAATAATTTTCGTTGGGGCCAACTCTTTTTCTCATAGTGCATATCCTTGGCATGACTATCCCACTCACATAGAAGGCAACCATACATAGTGTAACCCTTTTGTAATCCTAATAAAATGGTGATTACCTTTAAATCGCCACATATGTGTATGTTTCTCTTTTGTGGATGGCATATGCAGGTGTTGAAGGCAGCATATTTCTATTGTGTAATAACACAGCCTTAAGGCTAACCTTAGAAGCGTCTATAAATAGTTGCCATTCTTCAGGAACATGCTTCATGTTCATTGCTGCAATTAAACCATGAACATCCTTACAAACAGTGAGTTCACCTTCTGTTTGATAGAATTTATCATAGTCTTTATTTCGAGAATGAAATGTTATCACTTTCACAGAATGATCTAGAAGATTCCACTGTTGTAGCCTCGAGGCCAAAAGAACTCTTGGATAAATTGAAAGCATTTATTAGGAATTTGGAACCATTACAGAGAAAAATGGAAAATTCAAATTTAGATATGTTTCCTACCTTAAAACAATTAACTGAAAGCAATAACATACCTATTAGTAAACATGTGAAATTTTGTATTTTAAGTCAACTTTCTTCTTTAAAATTTCACTTTAAGAACTGTTTCTCAGATATGGATATGAATATTTTGATTGGATAAGGAACCCATTCGAAACTAAAATAACAGATGGTACACTCACTACTATTGAGAAGCAAATCTTGATATCTCTTCTGACACTGCATTAAAAATAAAATTCTCAACAATATCTCTTTCTGAATTTTGGATCAATGTGCAGAGTTAAATAAGAAGGCAATGAACATAGTGATCCCATCTGCAACATCTTATTTGTGTGAGTAAGGTTTTCTGCAGTTAATGCTATAAAAAGCAAATACCAATCAAAAGTTAATGTGGAACGAGAAATGGGAGTGGCTATCTCGACTATCAAACCAAGATTTCAAAAATTATGCAACAGTAAAGAAGCTCATCCTTCATATTAAACTAAACAATATAATTCCAAATTTGATATTTTTTGTTTATTTCAAATAAAAATTAACTATTAAAGTTTATTGGGATATTTATTTATTGCCCAATTTTAACCTCAATGTAATCATCGGTTTTACTCCTGGACGAAGGGGTGGGAGTCACAAATTCATTTAGCATTTTAGGGAGTCACGATATCATCACTAAGTTTGAGAACTTCTGCCTTGGAACTCCCTTCCATACTTTTTTGCCACTCTTTACCCTCCAACCTTAACTCTCTCCTCATACACTTAACTTTTTTTTTTTTTTTTCTTTTTTTGGACCTGCCATGGAAAGCACAGGCAGGCCCAGCCAAATAGCCAATCCTACTGCCTGACCAACTTCCTTCTGGTGATGGACAAGCAACAGGAAGTTCTTGGTGCTCCAAGGGCCCACAGCTAAGTGGCTAGAACAACACACCCCAGCACTACTCTACGTGAACCCACAGACCTCTGGCCCCTACAGAGTATCTATATATCACAATGACACAAACACGGAGTTGGGGAAGACTTCTCAAATTGTATGTAATTTATCTCAAAAGTTATATTTGTAAGTTTTTTAGGATCCGTAGTCTAACGAAGGACCCTTATAATGTCACTCATTTGTCTATCTGTTCGTCTGTCTGTCACAGCATTGTATCTCTGGAACCACTCAACCTACTGAATTAAAAATTTGCATGGGTTTGTACATCATGCAGGCCAACATAATGCCATATTGATCGTTGTTAACAAAAATTTGTCTGAGAAATGGAGGGGTAAAATGTTGTAGACAACCTATAGCTTATTATACACCATTGGAAAGAGCTCAACGAGTAAGTTAAAACGTAATTTTAAAATATTTTTAAAATTAAAAATGGTGGTGCCAGAGTTAGTTCAGGAAAATGTAATTTTCGTGTCCCCCCCTCTATTTCAATTGCTAATGGAACTAAAAATTTAAAAATCACATTAGCTATGCGTTATTCAATGCTTATCAAGGGAAAACTATTCCGATTGAAATTATCATTTCCTTTTTGCGTTAAAATTAAAAAACCAATTTTTTATTGCACTTCAATAGCGTGCTTCTTTGTACTAACTCTCCTTTTGGTGACAAAAAAGTTGCTAAATAGTGAGTTAATAATTCTATAAATATCTTAGTTAATAAGTCTATAAATTGCTATAAAGGTCATTTATAAATTTTGTGACCAGAAATATTTTTTAACAATTTTCAAACTGGAGTTGTCCCAGCGAGCAGGTACTCAGAGAGCCAGTGTTGAGGCACCTCCCCACCACCGTTGCCTCAACGGTGGTGGGGAGGTGCCTGCATGGAGTCTTGCACAGCCCTCACCTGCCAGTCACTTCTTCCCCAAAACTTTAATCACTTCTCCCGGAAGAAGTTGGAGTCACTTCTCCCACCATGGTCATTCACAACAACTGGAAAGACTCAAATAGACTTTTTTGTTAGTTCCTCAGTTTTAGGCCAAGAAACTTTTTTCGGTTACCATAAAGCTCTCTATTTGAGATACCACACTAACGACCATTTGTGACTATGGACCCTTCATCCTGAGTGCCCAGCACTCAGTAGTTGATCGATTTATTTATTTTTTTTTTTTAAGATTGTTGTAACTTAACTATTAGACACCTTGGGAGATAAATTCTTTGCACTGGAAATATTTACCTCTTATTTCTAAGAACTCTTGATCTAGCTCAATACCATCAAATAAAATGGCACTGCTCTGTAAAAATTTTTGTAGAAGTATATTTCTAGCTAATTCACTCAAGTCTATATCGTAAAGATTCATCTTCCCTCGGTCCATATATATTCGAAAGAAAACCACAAGACTGCCTTTCCTGAAAATACAAAAAGTTTGAATTTCAACTGATGGATTTTTTTTAATTATGATAAACTTATAATTGATAATTTGATACAAGTGAAACTTTTAATTATTTAAAATTTTTAAATAATGTAAAGACTTAAAAAGACAAATTATGTTTCAGCTTCTGCCACTCTACAAAGAGCATGTGCTGGAAATATAAATAATGCAGATAGCACCTCCTAACCGATGGTTTGCAAATCTCTTAGGGTTTCGCAAGAGAATTCCGAGGAATTGGAAAGAAAAATTTGGTAATGGAATGTTTTTTCTCTTTTCTGGTTCCATACTTTATTTCAGTTTCCTTCTAATTTATTAAAATATTCATGAAAGTAAGTAAGAATTTATTCCTATTTTATGGGCAAAACAAATACAATTGTTTCTTAACTGTACCTTCCAATCAATATCTGTTTAGAAGTTAAAGCCAAGAAATGCATAATTCTGCGGTCTACAGCATACTGTTACTCATTAATTTTAAATTTAAGAGCATTACTAATACCATATTGGGCTTATTATGTTTTGTGCATAATTAACAAACATACATAAATAGTATAAATACTTTATAAAAATATAAACTCTTTATACAATTGAAATATTTTTTATTTTTTATTTAATTGATTTGTGTAAAGTTCAGTGGCTTTTGATATCTTTCATTTTAAATTTGTGATAAAGTTTTTGTTTGTGTTGTCCTGATTAAGAAGGTCTATTTATTTTTTTAACCGGATGTATAGTACAAGAGATTTATCAGCTGACTACAGTGCCAAAATTCTTTTATGTAATTCTGTGGGTGTATAATTAATATTGTAAGTTATTTTATAACTGTTACCTAATACATCTGCTTATTTATTTATTTATTTTTTTTTTTGGCCGATGCAGCAAAAGTCTGTGGCTATCTTCGCAATATGGCTAATACTAATACACACTATCTTCCAAAAAAGCATAGGAATACACATTGGTTTCACGTGAATGTAGTTTAAAACATGGTCTTGACGCATAACTCTGAATTAATTAACTAACTCAAACAGAAAAAAAAAAATGATCAGAATTATGGTTGAATGTGGAAGCTATGGAACAAGTCTCCCCAGGGCCAATCCAGCAGTGTGGGTAGTATTCATTCAACCATGCTCCAACATGCTGCACAAAATAATGGTGTACTCTATCTACTGATGGGCCATACCCAGTAAATTTGAGGAAGACCACCAGAGAGTGTATTGAACTATTGAGGTTAATTATGAGAGAATCTTTGGACTTGGAAGAGATTCCTTTGGACTAGAAAAGTTCCAATGTATTGCCAATACATAAAGAGGTTCCAAGTGTGAAGTCAGTAACTAAAAACTAGTTATCCTGACTTCTGTGGTAGAGAAAATCTTAGAGGCAATAATTAAGAGTGCAATTCAAGAATATTTAGATACAAATCGCATTATGAAGAGCACACAACATGGTTTTCTTAAGGGAAAATCATGTTTAACTAACTAGTGAGTTATTTTGACACCGTTACTCATGAACTGAATGTAGAGAACAATTTTATAGATTCTTGGATTTTAGTAAAGCATTTGACTCAATCTCTCATGAGAGGTTACTGTATAAAATGGAATATGCTGGGATTACTAGAAAGATTCTAAAATGGATCAGAGTGACTACAGGGTAGAAAGCAGAAGGTTATGGTTAATGGACATTCTTCAGATTGGTATATTGTCAGAAGTGAGGTCTCCTCCAAGGATCGGTTCTTGGACCACTGTTGTTTCTGATTTTCCTAAACGATATTGATGAAGGAATAGAAGGTGTGATGTCAAAATTTACAAATGATGTAAAGATTGGTAAAGTTGTTAATGATCTGTGCCAAGCAGCACTCCTTCAGGATGATTTCAGCAGGCTGTAAGAATGGACAGAAAAGTGCCAGCTAAGTTTTAATACAGCAAAATGCAAGGTCTTATGCTTGGGTAATAGCAACCCCAAAATAAATTATACACTTGGTGGAGTTGAATTAAAAACAGGAGAGGAAGAAAGAGATGTGGGAGTTACAATACAGGCAGATATAGTTTTCTGAACAGCAAAAAGCCAGGAAAGCCCATGGTGTCCTATCAATGATTTATCGAACATTATTCTGCAGAGATAGGGAGGTCATAATCCCACTGCATAAGACAATTGTAAGACTGCATTTGGAATACTGTGTCCAAGTATGGAGACTTCATCTGAAAAAAGACAGACTTCTTGAAATAGTCCAAAGACAGGCAACTTGCATGGTGAGATTAGCAAAATGGCAACTGTATAAGGAAAGACTCCAATTATGAGGGCTACAGAGCTTGGCAACCAGGCACCTCAGACAAGACTTGATTCAGATTTATAAGGCTCTGAGAGGGGTTAGTAAAATAATGAAGGTAGAATTTTCTCTGTTATAAAGAATTCCAGAACTAGGGGCCATAAATTCAAATTACAGGGTGAGGTTTAGACTAAATTGCAAGAAGTTTTCTTTTAGCCAGTACGTCGTTGACTACTGGAACAAGTTGCCTCTGCAGGCAGTTGAAGCTGACAGTTTGAAGAAATTCAAAGATCAACTGCATAATTACTTTTATGGGGAAGGAGGGAAGTGCATAATTTATTGCTTCTTATCTCTCTCTCTTACTTTTTTTTTTTTTTTTGGCCAGTGCAACAAAAGCCTGTGACTTCCTTGCACTATTTGACTAATATTAATACTGATACTGGAAGAACATTGGGGCATGAGCACTTAAAGGTAGCCCTCTATGAAAGTTTAGCAGGTTCACCAGTTGGCACTTTCTCCAAGGGGTCAGGTTCAAATCCCTCTTCTTTCAATCAAAATAAATAATCAACCATAAGAGCTGGCACACTATGTTCAAAGTAGTCAAATTGCTCAAAATCTGATACTGGAAGAACATTGGGGCATGAGCACTTAAAGGTAGCCCTCTATGAAAGTTTAGCAGGTTCACCAGTTGGCACTTTTTCCAAGGGGTCAGGTTCAAATCCCTCTTCTTTCAATCATAATAAATAATCAACCATAAGAGCTGGCACACTATGTTCAAAGTAGTCAAATTGCTCAAAATCTCTAATGCCAACTAACTTGATCAAGGTTCTTAGACAAGCAAATATTAATAGTATTGCATATTATATCCCGAGATTGTCATTTTTTTTAATATTTCAATTTTGATATTCTAAAACAAAACTAAATAGTCTGCTGACTATTTAGTTTAGTTATGGCTGGGAATTTTTAATTTTTAATAAACTTTATGAAACATATAAACCAATGTTTTCATTCATTTAAATGGATCTGATTATTTAGTGATTGTACCTATTCAATTTTTGAATACATAAATCCCAGCATTTGCTATAAGAGTCTGAAAACAAAATAATGTTATGAATAAAC